>NC_086450.1:272797012-274032012 GCF_028390025.1 Pseudophryne corroboree | reverse complement strand
CACCTGACACACACGCACGTACATACACGCTCGCCACCTGATGCGTAAGTATGTACGTACACACGCGGCAACTGACACACGTACATGCGTGGCACCTGACACACACGTATGTACACATGCAACACCTGACACACGTACGTACGTACGTACGTACGTACACACACGTTCGACACCTGACACACACACGTACGTACACGTGCAGCACCTGACACACACACACACGTACGTACATACGTACGTACGTACGTACGTACACACGCAGCACCTGACACACACACACACACACACACACTTACGTACACGTGTGGCATCTGGCACACACACACACATGTGTACGTACATGCATGACACCTCTTGTGTTGGTGACCTCAGTTAACCTACCGCCGACCGCAAAGTTCCCACCATTAAGTATAATGGAAGATAACGATCCTCCATTATTGTCTATCTATATGCGCTCCTGGCCTGATTGACAGGCCAGGAGCGCACAGCCAATCAGGAGAGCGCTATGACGTGGTGCTACCTGATTGCCTGCTGGGTCCTCTCGTGACAGGAGTCACAAGGGGTCCCGGCATTCGGGGAAAGGGGATACATGTGTAAACGGAGACCCCCCACACACCACCTCACAGGTATTGCGTGGGGCCTCCATCACCGCATTGATGATGTATGTTAATACATCCAGCCCAGAGTGAGATTGGTGGAGAAGCTAATTCACAGATTTGTGTGCTCATTGGAATACATATATGCAGTAGGGATGTGCACTTGAAATTTTTCGGGTTTTGTGTTTTGGTTTTGGGTTCGGTTCCGCGGCCGTGTTTTGGGTTCGACCGCGTTTTGGCAAAACCTCACCGAATTTTTTTTGTCGGATTCGGGTGTGTTTTGGATTCGGGTGTTTTTTTCAAAAAACCCTAAAAAACAGCTTAAATCATAGAATTTGGGGGTCATTTTGATCCCAAAGTATTATTAACCTCAAAAACCATAATTTCCACTCATTTTCAGTCTATTCTGAATACCTCACACCTCACAATATTATTTTTAGTCCTAAAATTTGCACCGAGGTCGCTGGATGACTAAGCTAAGCGACCCTAGTGGCCGACACAAACACCTGGCCCATCTAGGAGTGGCACTGCAGTGTCACGCAGGATGGCCCTTCCAAAAAACACTCCCCAAACAGCACATGACGCAAAGAAGAAAAAAAGAGGCGCAATGAGGTAGCTGTGTGAGTAAGCTAAGCGACCCTAGTGGCCGACACAAACACCTGGCCCATCTAGGAGTGGCACTGCAGTGTCACGCAGGATGGCCCTTCCAAAAAACACTCCCCAAACAGCACATGACGCAAAGAAGAAAAAAAGAGGCGCAATGAGGTAGCTGTGTGAGTAAGCTAAGCGACCCTAGTGGCCGACACAAACACCTGGCCCATCTAGGAGTGGCACTGCAGTGTCACGCAGGATGGCCCTTCCAAAAAACACTCCCCAAACAGCACATGACGCAAAGAAGAAAAAAAGAGGCGCAATGAGGTAGCTGTGTGAGTAAGCTAAGCGACCCTAGTGGCCGACACAAACACCTGGCCCATCTAGGAGTGGCACTGCAGTGTCACGCAGGATGGCCCTTCCAAAAAACACTCCCCAAACAGCACATGACGCAAAGAAGAAAAAAAGAGGCGCAATGAGGTAGCTGTGTGAGTAAGCTAAGCGACCCTAGTGGCCGACACAAACACCTGGCCCATCTAGGAGTGGCACTGCAGTGTCACGCAGGATGGCCCTTCCAAAAAACACTCCCCAAACAGCACATGACGCAAATAAAAATGAAAGAAAAAAGAGGTGCAAGATGGAATTGTCCTTGGGCCCTCCCACCCACCCTTATGTTGTATAAACAGGACATGCACACTTTAACCAACCCATCATTTCAGTGACAGGGTCTGCCACACGACTGTGACTGAAATGACGGGTTGGTTTGGACCCCCACCGAAAAAGAAGCAATTAATCTCTCCTTGCACAAACTGGCTCTACAGAGGCAAGATGTCCACCTCATCATCATCCTCCGATATATCACCGTGTACATCCCGCTCCTCACAGATTATCAATTCGTCCCCACTGGAATCCACCATCTCAGCTCCCTGTGTACTTTGTGGAGGCAATTGCTGCTGGTCAATGTCTCCACGGAGGAATTGATTATAATTCATTTTAATGAACATCATCTTCTCCACATTTTCTGGAAGTAACCTCGTACGCAGATTGCTGACAAGGTGAGCGGCGGCACTAAACACTCTTTTGGAGTACACACTTGTGGGAGGGCAACTTAGGTAGAATAAAGCCAGTTTGTGCAAGGGCCTCCAAATTGCCTCTTTTTCCTGCCAGTATAAGTACGGACTGTCTGACGTGCCTACTTGGATGCGGTCACTCATATAATCCTCCACCATTCTTTCAATGGTGAGAGAATCATATGCAGTGACAGTAGACGACATGTCCGTAATCGTTGTCAGGTCCTTCAGTCCGGACCAGATGTCAGCATCAGCAGTCGCTCCAGACTGCCCTGCATCACCGCCAGCGGGTGGGCTCGGAATTCTGAGCCTTTTCCTCGCACCCCCAGTTGCGGGAGAATGTGAAGAAGGAAATGATGACAGGTCGCGTTCCGCTTGACTTGACAATTTTGTCACCAGCAGGTCTTTGAACCCCAGCAGACTTGTGTCTGCCGGAAAGAGAGATCCAAGGTAGGTTTTAAATCTAGGATCGAGCACGGTGGCCAAAATGTAGTGCTCTGATTTCAACAGATTGACCACCCGTGAATCCTTGTTAAGCGAATTAAGGGCTCCATCCACAAGTCCCACATGCCTAGCGGAATCGCTCCCTTTTAGCTCCTCCTTCAATGCCTCCAGCTTCTTCTGCAAAAGCCTGATGAGGGGAATGACCTGACTCAGGCTGGCAGTGTCTGAACTGACTTCACGTGTGGCAAGTTCAAAAGGTTGCAGAACCTTGCACAACGTTGAAATCATTCTCCACTGCGCTTGAGACAGGTACATTCCACCTCCTATATCGTGCTCAATTGTATAGGCTTGAATGGCCTTTTGCTGCTCCTCCAACCTCTGAAGCATATAGAGGGTTGAATTCCACCTCGTTACCACTTCTTGCTTCAGATGATGGCAGGGCAGGTTCAGGCGTTTTTGGTGGTGCTCCAGTCTTCTGTACGTGGTGCCTGTACGCCGAAAGTGTCCCGCAATTCTTCTGGCCACCGACAGCATCTCTTGCACGCCCCTGTCGTTTTTTAAAAAATTCTGCACCACCAAATTCAAGGTATGTGCAAAACATGGGACGTGCTGGAATTTGCCCATATTTAATGCACACACAATATTGCTGGCGTTGTCCGATGCCACAAATCCACAGGAGAGTCCAATTGGGGTAAGCCATTCCGCGATGATCTTCCTCAGTTGCCGTAAGAGGTTTTCAGCTGTGTGCGTATTCTGGAAACCGGTGATACAAAGCGTAGCCTGCCTAGGAAAGAGTTGGCGTTTGCAAGATGCTGCTACTGGTGCCGCCGCTGCAGTTCTTGCGGCGGGAGTCCATACATCTACCGAGTGGGCTGTCACAGTCATATAGTCCTGACCCTGCCCTGCTCCACTTGTCCACATGTCCATGGTTAAGTGGACATTGGGTACAACTGCATTTTTTAGGACACTGGTGAGTCTTTTTCTGACGTCCGTGTACATTCTCGGTATCGCCTGCCTAGAGAAGTGGAACCTAGATGGTATTTGGTAACGGGGACACACTGCCTCAAGAAATTGTCTAGTTCCCTGTGAACTAACGGCGGATACCGGACGCACGTCTAACACCAACATAGTTGTCAAGGCTTCAGTTATCCGCTTTGCAACAGGATGACTGCTGTGATATTTCATCTTCCTCGCAAAGGACTGTTGGACAGTCAATTGCTTGGTGGAAGTAGTAAAAGTGGGCTTACGACTTCCCCTCTGGGATGACCATCGACTCCCAGCAGCAACAACAGCAGCGCCAGCAGCAGTAGGCGTTACACGCAAGGATGCATCGGAGGAATCCCAGGCAGGAGAGGACTCGTCAGAATTGCCAGTGACATGGCATGCAGGACTATTGGCATTCCTGGGGAAGGAGGAAATTGACACTGAGGGAGTTGGTGGGGTGGTTTGCGTGAGCTTGGTTACAAGAGGAAGGGATTTACTGGTCAGTGGACTGCTTCCGCTGTCGCCCAAAGTTTTTGAACTTGTCACTGACTTATTATGAATGCGCTGCAGGTGACGTATAAGGGAGGATGTTCCGAGGTGGTTAACGTCCTTACCCCTACTTATTACAGCTTGACAAAGGCAACACACGGCTTGACAAATGTTGTCCGCATTTCTGGTGAAATACTTCCACACCGAAGAGCTGATTTTTTTGGTATTTTCACCAGGCATGTCAACGGCCCTATTCCTCCCACGGACAACAGGTGTCTCCCCGGGTGCCTGACTTAAACAAACCACCTCACCATCAGAATCCTCCTTGTCAATTTCCTCCCCAGCGCCAGCAACACCCATATCCTCCTCATCCTGGTGTACTTCAACACTGACATCTTCAATCTGACTATCAGGAACTGGACTGCAGGTGCTCCTTCCAGCACTTGCAGGGGGCGTGCAAATGGTGGAAGGCACATGCTCTTCACGTCCAGTGTTGGGAAGGTCAGGCATCGCAACCGACACAATTGGACTCTCCTTGTGGATTTGGGATTTCGAAGAACGCACAGTTCTTTGCGGTGCTTTTGCCAGCTTGAGTCTTTTCAGTTTTCTAGCGAGAGGCTGAGTGCTTCCATCCTCATGTGAAGCTGAACCACTAGCCATGAACATAGGCCAGGGCCTCAGCCGTTCCTTGCCACTCCGTGTGGTAAATGGCATATTGGCAAGTTTACGCTTCTCCTCCGACAATTTTATTTTAGATTTTGGAGTCCTTTTTTTACTGATATTTGGTGTTTTGGATTTTACATGCTCTGTACTATGACATTGGGCATCGGCCTTGGCAGACGACGTTGCTGGCATTTCATCGTCTCGGCCATGACTAGTGGCAGCAGCTTCAGCACGAGGTGGAAGTGTATCTTGATCTTTCCCTAATTTTGGAACCTCAACATTTTTGTTCTCCATATTTTAATAGGCACAACTAAAAGGCACCTCAGGTAAACAATGGAGATGGATGGATACTAGTATACTTATGGATGGACGAGCGACTGCCGACACAGAGGTAGCTACAGCCGTGGACTACCGTACTGTGTCTGCTGCTAATATAGACTGGATGATAATGAGATGAAATCAATATATATATATATATATATAATATCACTAGTACTGCAGCCGGACAGGTAGATATATTTATTATGTAATGACTGATGACGGACCCGCTGGACACTGTCAGCTCAGCAGCACCGCAGACTGCTACAGTAAGCTACTATAGTAGTATGTATAAAGAAGAAAGAAAAAAAAAAAACCACGGGTAGGTGGTATACAATTATGGATGGACGAGCGACTGCCGACACAGAGGTAGCTACAGCCGTGGACTACCGTACTGTGTCTGCTGCTAATATAGACTGGATGATAATGAGATGAAATCAATATATATATATATAATATCACTAGTACTGCAGCCGGACAGGTATATATATTTATTATGTAATGACTGATGACGGACCTGCTGGACACTGTCAGCTCAGCAGCACCGCAGACTGCTACAGTAAGCTACTATAGTAGTATGTATAAAGAAGAAAGAAAAAAAAAACCACGGGTAGGTGGTATACAATTATGGATGGACGAGCGACTGCCGACACAGAGGTAGCTACAGCCGTGGACTACCGTACTGTGTCTGCTGCTAATATAGACTGGATGATAATGAGATGAAATCAATATATATTATATCACACTAGTACTGCAGCCGGACAGGTAGATATATTTATTATGTAATGACTGATGACGGACCTGCTGGACACTGTCAGCTCAGCAGCACCGCAGACTGCTACAGTAAGCTACTATAGTAGTATGTATAAAGAATAGAAAAAAAAAAAACCACGGGTAGGTGGTATACAATTATGGATGGACGAGCGACTGCCGACACAGAGGTAGCTACAGCCGTGGACTACCGTACTGTGTCTGCTGCTAATATAGACTGGATGATAATGAGATGAAATCAATATATATTATATCACACTAGTACTGCAGCCTGACAGGTAGATATATTTATTATGTAATGACTGATGACAGACCTGCTGGACACTGTCAGCTCAGCAGCACCGCAGACTGCTACAGTAAGCTACTATAGTAGTATGTATAAAGAAGAAAGAACAAAAAAAAACCACGGGTAGGTGGTATACAATTATGGATGGACGAGCGACTGCCGACACAGAGGTAGCTACAGTCGTGGACTACCGTACTGTGTCTGCTGCTAATATAGACTGGATGATAATGAGATGAAATCAATATATATATATATATAATATCACTAGTACTGCAGCCGGACAGGTATATATATTTATTATGTAATGACTGATGACGGACCTGCTGGACACAGTC
The DNA here is from genome assembly GCF_028390025.1 of Pseudophryne corroboree. NCBI lineage: Eukaryota > Metazoa > Chordata > Amphibia > Anura > Myobatrachidae > Pseudophryne > Pseudophryne corroboree. The sequence continues at coordinate 274,025,465 of NC_086450.1, read as the reverse complement.
AGCTCAGCAGCACCGCAGACTGCTACAGTAAGCTACTATAGTAGTATGTATAAAGAAGAAAGAAAAAAAAAAAACCACGGGTAGGTGGTATACAATATTATATATATATTATATACAATTATATATATATATATATATATATATATATTAAACTGGTGGTGACTGGTGGTCAGGTCACTGGTCACACTATCAGCAACTTGCAAGTAGTACTCCTAAGCAGACAATCACAATATATATTATACTGGTGGTCACTCAGTGTGGTCACAATGGCAGTGTGGCACTCTGGCAGCAAAAGTGTGCACTGTACGTTATATGTACTCCTGAGTCCTGCTCTCAGACTCTAACTGCTCCCCACTGTCAGTGTCTCCCCCACAAGTCAGATAATATACAGTCACACTATCTATCACTTCAGCAAGTAACTAGTACTCCTCCTAATGCTCCCCAAAATTACTACTGTGTCTCTCTCTACTGTCTCACTCTCTTCTCTATAAACGGAGAGGACTCCAGCCACGTCCTCTCCCTATGAATCTCAATGCACGTGTGAAAATGGCGGCGACGCGCGGCTCCTTATATAGAATCCGAGTCTCGCGATAGAATCCGAGCCTCGCGAGAATCCGACAGCGGGATGATGACGTTCGGGCGCGCTCGGGTTAACCGAGCAAGGCGGGAAGATCCGAGTCGCTCGGCCCCGTGTAAAAAAACATGAAGTTCGGGCGGGTTCGGATTCCAAGGAACCGAACCCGCTCATCCCTAATATGCAGTCTATGCAACTGAAGGTCTCAGCAGAAGACAAAGCTGCTCAGATGAGGTAAGAGTGGTGTTGATTGGAGGGAAGAGACAGAGCAATGTGGATGGGGGGACAGAGATGTGTGGAAAGGGTGAAGGCTAAGCAGGACTGATGGGGGACAAAGCAACACAGATGGGTGGAAAACAGTGATGCAGATGGGGGAGTGCAACAGATGGGGTAAGAGTGAAACAGATGGGGGAAAGAGAATGGTGCAGATGGGGGAAAGACAATGGCACAGATGGTGGGGAGACAGAGCGGTGTGAATAGGTGGATGGTGCAATATGGATGATGGGGACAGAGCAGCACAGATGGAAAGAGGTGAGAGCAGTACAGATGGAAAGAAACAGTGGCATGGATGAAGGGGAAGAGCAGCATGGATGAGGGGAAGACAGTGCCGACATCGGAGGGGGGAAGTATTTTTACCTACCCTTGGGGTGTGGCAGCTAGGCCTAATCCTCGGGAGTGGTGGATAGGGAGTGGTGGATAGGGCTAACTTCCCCCTAGGCCATAACCCTAACAGTGACCCCGATACTTACCTTCGGGATGTCGGCAATGTCAGCTACATGAATGGGGTAAGAGTGGTGCGGATAGGGGGGTAGATAAAGCAGTACGTATGGGAAGGGAGGCAGAGTGGTGCGGATGGGGGAAAACAATGCACATAGGTTGAAAATAATAGCATGGATGGGTAGAAACTGGTGCAGATGGGAGAGATGACAGTGTAGCATGTATGGGAGGAGGCCGAGTGACATTGAAAAGGAAAGCACTGAGCAGCGCAGAGAGAAGGAAATGGTGGTACAGACAAGGCACAGATTGGGAAAGGCAGATGGTGCAGATAAGTGAATACAGGCTAGCACAGATGGGAGAACACAGCAGTAGGGATTGGGGAAGACAGAGCAGCATGGAGGCATGTAGGGGAAGTAAGTGTAGATGCATAGACCGTAGATGGGGTATTATAGTTTTCGCAATTAACCATGATGTTTGAGGGAGCTAAATGTGTAGACTAAATGAGATGTACGTATGTATGGAGTGAGAAGGATGTTGGAACAGGGTGGGATTGTTGTGGTGACTGAATGGGATGGTTGTGGGCACTGAGTAGGATGGGTGCACCAAATAACTGTTCAGACCAAGTTGCATAGACTGCATGTGTGTATTCCAATGAGCACACACATCTGTGAATTAGCAGCTCCACCATTGTGCGAGTGACAGCAATCTCACTCTGTGAGACTGCTGAATCTGCACTTACCCACAGGCTGTGATGGCATACCATATCTGTATTGCGCAAGGAACACGTCCATTAAGGCATCAGCCTTAATTATCAGAATTTAATTGCTTTTTGGAGTTTGAGTGGAAGAATTACAAAAGGTTTCTGAAATGCCAGATCATGTGTAAGAAGCCTTAATGGGACATGTGAAACTGTAAGGTTCTTTGTCTATGGAATATATATATATATATATATATATAGCGTTGGGTAAGGGCACCAGGGGCCACCTAACTCCCAAATAGGGACCCACTGTGACCACTGCAACTCCACCTTCACGAGTACATTGTACAACTCTGTCTCTCACTCGTGGTCCCATCCGATGGATGACCTCGGGCAGTAGAAGTGGACTGGACACCATAGTTTCCCCCTACACTACCTTTACCTAACATATTGCCATACTACAGTATCTAGCCAGCTATCAATCTTTTCGAAGTGAGAAGCAGGAGACCTGGGAACATTTGCTTCGTGCAATCCCTAGGGGTATCAGGAAGTATCTAATCCCTACATAACCTACCAGTGACCACCTATAAACTTTATTTCAGGGACACTGTCTTTCCACTCTCTCATCCTCCGTCCAATCCTAATGACGGTGGTGGACAGTAGAAGTGGTCAGACACTTCAATGCCTCTCTATATTTCTCCAATGGCAGTTTATAGAATTATACCATTCTAAATTGTACATTATTTGTAATGCATGTTAAAAGATCATGGATATATAGATATACATATTGACAATAGGACCAGTGCCCATTAAAATTTACAGTGTATTTCATCTGTCAATCATGCTTGGGCATGCCCTGTGGAAATGCTTTGATGCATTTGTGCCAAAAAAATGTTTTACCATGTATTTCATGTGGCAATCATGTTTGGGCATACCCTGTGGAAATTATTCGTTGGTACAAACAATTTTTATTTTTGTAAAGGAGATTTAACGTCATTAACTGTCAGTGACTATTGACTTTGAGACAACTGTTTTTTTGAGAGAGATGATGAATACCTGTATCATTAATTATTGTATTTGACTTGTTTTATTGAATCCATTTTGGCAATAATCTGAGATATTATGTTTCAATATTCAACCGATTATACGTATAAATATATTTCAGTTAATATCTTTAAAGTGGATGCTAAGGAATTGATATATAAATATTTTTCACCCCCAAACAATTCATATAATGTTTGGAAGGGACACACAGTTGAAGACAGTGCGATCAGTTCTGTACCCATCCATTTTAATTTATTTGTACACATGACTAGGTTCTCGGATTTACCTAGGTATTTTAGTAACAATGCATCAGTGGACACTTAGACTTTTTTGTTCTTGATCATTAATAAAAGTTAATTTTTAATACTTACATCTACTGTATACATAAGCGTGCCCCCCAAAAAGAGTCTTACTCCTTTTTGGTTTCTTTACTGCCTAGGCAAGAGAAACCAACTACACTCAAACCTTTGATATTCCTGCAAGCAAATTATGAATCTACTATGTGTACGTGTTCTGGGCTAACTATTGAATGTTAATTTCTACAGAACATCATTTCAGCCATGTACTGCTAGCACAGTAGTTATCTTGTTATCTTCTGTATTCCTCTGCAGTGAGCACATATTGTACTGTAGTATAGCAAATTAATTTTCTTATTTCTCTACTACAGTAGAAGCACTATACACACACAGACGCAGCCTTCAAATATTCCAAAACTCTGCTATTCATTACCAGTCCCAGTTCAGTTTCAGTGTTACGATCCAGAACAAATAAAGCAAGATTTTTTGGTTTGGAGTTTATCTTATATTTGTATGCTCAACAAGAGGCATAGAGAAAGGTTCACTACAACAATAAGGATACTCTGGGCACACATAAGGGCTAGAGGGTGCTCTGGGCACACAAGAGAAAGAGGGAATCTGGATCATATAAGGACATGAGGTGCTCTGGGCACACACAAAGACATGAGGGGGCTCTTTGCACACATAAGGACATAAAGGGCTCTGGGCACACATAATAGCATGATAGTGCTCTGGCATATAATAGGACATGAGGGTGCTCTGGGTACACATAAGGGCATAAGAAGGTTCTACACACACAATGACATGAAGGTCTTGGAGTAGACATAATGGCATTGGATGCTCTGGACATGCAAAAGACCGCTGGGCACAAGGAATGAGGGGTACTGATCTAATATAAGGACATGAAGGACTCTGGCCACATATAAGGACATAAGGGGACTCTTGGCTCACATATGGGAATGAGTGCTCTCTTGACACACAAAAGGGCATAAGGGGGCTCTGGCATTTAATGGGATTTATATATATATATATATATATATATATATATATATATATATATATATATAGCGCAAGAATAATTTTAGTCCTTTTCTTGTAAAGTCCGATATTCGGACCTGATTGCGCAGATCACAAATTACTACACTATGGGGCATGTGTTTCCCTTTTAGATTCCAGTACTATCTGAGGAATACAAGACAACAAATTGATGTGCCTTGGTTACAAGCTATTATCTGGAACACAGTTTAATGGGGGTAAAATATTAGTACCCCTTTCTGAAAATACTACACCATATGCGCTTGTTCCCTCCCTTCTTTTTATATATATATATACACTGCTCAAAAAAATAAAGCAAACACTTAAACAACACAATGTAACTCCAAGTCAATCACACTTCAGTGAAATCAAACTGTCCACTTAGGAAGCAACACTGATTGACAATCAATTTCACATGCTGTTGTGCAAATGGAATAGACAACAGGTGGGAATTATAGGCAATTAGCAAGACACCCCCAATAAAGGAGTTGTTCTGCAGGTGGTGACCACAGACCACTTCTCACTTTTGAAAGCTGGCAGTGCTTTCACTCTAGTGGTAGCATGAGACGGAGTCTACAACCCACACAAGTGGCCCAGGTAGTGCAGCTCATCCAGGATGGCACATCAATGCGAGCTGTGGCAAGAAGGTTTGCTGTGTCTGTCAGTGTAGTGTCCAGAGCATGGAGGCGCTACCAGGAGACAGGCCAGTACATCAGGAGACGTGGAGGAGGCCGTAGGAGGGCAACAACCCAGCAGCAGGACCACTACCTCCGCCTTTGTGCAAGGAGGAACAGGAGGAGCACTGCCAGAGCCCTGCAAAATGACCTCCAGCAAGCCACAAATGTGCATGTGTCTACTCAAACGATCAGAAACAGACTCCATGAGGGTGGTATGAGGGCCCGACGTCCACAGGTGGGGGTTGTGCTTACAGCTCAACACCGTGCAGGACATATGGCATTTGCCAGAGAACACCAAGATTGGCAAATTCGCCACTGGCACTCTGTGCTCTTCACAGATGAAAGCAGGTTCTCACTGAGCACATGTGACAGATGTGACAGAGTCTGGAGACGCCAAGGAGAATGTTCTGCTGCCTGCAACATCCTCCAGCATGACCGGTTTGGCAGTGGGTCAGTAATGGTGTGGGGTGGCATTTCTTTGGGGGGCCGCACAGCCCTCCATGTGCTCACCAGAGCTAGCCTGACTGCCATTAGGTACCGAGATGAGATCCTCAGACCCCTTGTGAAACCATATGCTGGTGCTGGGTTCCTCCTAATGCAAGACAATGCTAGACCTCATGTGGCTGGAGTGTGTCAGCAGTTCCTGCAATATGAAGGCATTGATGCTATGGACTGGCCCGCCCATTCCCCAGAGCTGAATCCAATTGAGCACGTCTGGGACATCATGTCTCGCTCCATCCACCAATGCCACGTTGCACCACAAACTGTCCAGGAGTTGGCGGATGCTTTAGTCCAGGTCTGGGAGGAGATCCCTCAGGAGACCATCCGCCACCTCATCAGGAGCATGCCCAGGCGTTGTAGGGAGGTCATACAGGCACGCGGAGGCCACACACACTACTGAGCCTCATTTTGACTTGTTTTAAGGACATTACATCAAAGTTGGATCAGCCTGTAGTGTGTTTTTCCACTGTATTGTGTAGTGTGACTCCAAATCCAGACCTCCATGGGTTAATAAATTTGATTTCCATTGATAATTTTTGTGTGATTTTGTTGTCAGCACATTCAATCATGTAAAGAACAAAGTATTTAATAAGACTATTTAATTCATTCAGATCTAGGATGTGTTATTTTAGTGTTCCCTTTATTTTTTTGAGCAGTGTATATATATATATATATATATATAAAACAACAAAGCAAATTACCGGCACTCCACCTGTAATGGTAATTGCCCCAGGTGCCATCCAGCTATAATAGCATGTATGCGATCTAGAAACGGCGGCACTCCACGAGGACTTCAAACGTATAGAAATAACGAGGCAAACACCCCTGTTGTGCTGTCAGAACTGACAAAAGTTTTAAACAACTGAAACGTTAACAGCACAACAGGGGTGTTTGCCTCGTTATTTCTATATGTTTGAAGTCCTCGTGGAGTGCCGCCGTTTCTGGATCGTATATATATATATATATATATATATATATACAGAAAATAGAGATTGCACTCCCAGACTCAGTACTTAGTGAAAAACAAAGTGCTTTACTTCAACGATTTGGGGTACTCCCCACTGTCATCAGGACACAATGCAAAAGAAAAAAAGAGGTGCAATGAGTGGCCCATCTAGGAGTGGCACTGCAGTGTCAGACAGGATGGCAGTTTTAAAAACTAGGCCACAAAGAGCACATAATGCAAAGAAAAAAAGAGGTGCAATGAGGTAGCTGGAGGACTAAGCTAAGCAACACAAGTGGGCGGCACAAACACCTGATCCAACTAGGAGTGGGTGTGGATCATTAGATCGACAGTGTCTAGGTCGACAATGTTTAGGTCGACCACTATAGGTTGACAGTCAATAGGTCGACAGGGTTTGAAGGTCGACAGGGTTTCTATGTCGACATGTCAAAAGGTCGACATGAGTTTTTAATTTTTTTGGTGTCGTTTTCTCCATACAGTGACCGGGAAGCCCAATTAGTGCACCATGTCCCCTCGCATGGCTCACTTCACTCACCATGCTTCGGGCGAGGTGCCTCGCTCTGCTACCACTTTGCTCGGCACTGGTTATCGTTCCCAATCGTAGTCCACGTGGATCGTTAAGTATGAAAAAGTTAAAAAAAATAAAAAAATGTGAAAAACGCATGTCGACCTTTTGACCTGTCGACCTAGAACATGTCGACCTACAAACCCTGTTGACCTTGAAAACATGTCTACCTAGTGACTGTCGAACTATAGTGGTCGACCTAAACATTGTCGACCTAGGCACTGTCGATCTTCAGACCGGATCCCCTAGGAGTGGCACTGCAGTGGCAGACAGGATGGCAGTTTTAAAAACCAGGCCCCAAAGAGCAAAGAAAAAAAATAGGTGCAAGATGGAATTGTCCTTGAGCCCTCCCACCCACCCTTATGTTGTATAAACAGGACATGCAAACTTTAACAAACTAACACACGACTGTGGCTGAAATGATTGGTTTGTTTGGGACCCATCAAAAAATAAGCAGTTAATCTCTCTCTTGCACAAACTGGCTCTACAGTGGCAAGATGTCGTCCTCATCCTCAGATTTCCACCCCCCCCCCCCTTCAGTGTGTACATCCTCATCCTCACAGAGAAATAATATTCAAACAAAACCACATCATTAAGGTGTCAGTGGACTGTTTATGCTATTACCCAAAGTTTCTGAACTTGACAATGCCTTATGATGAATGCGCTGCAGTTGACATATAAGGGAGGATGTTTCTAGATGGTTAACATCCTTACCCCTACTTATTATGCATTGACAAAGACATCACATGGCTTGACACCTGTTGTCTGGATTTGTGGAGAAATAATTCCACAGTGAAGATGTGGCATTTTTTGGAATTTTTTCCAGGAATAACAATGGGCTTTTTCATCCCATGGCCAACAACTCTCCACTGGTGTCTTATTCAAACAAACCACATCACCATCAGAATCCTCATCATCAACTTCCTCTGCAGAGCCAGCTACACCCATATCCTCATATTCCTGGTGTACTTCTACAGTGACATCCTCAATCTCAATATCAGCAACTGAACTGGCAGTGCTCCTACCAGCACTTTCATGGGGTGTGCAAATGGTGGTAGGACCCACATCTTCCCATACAGTGTATTGAAGGTCAGGCCTAGACATTTCAACCGCAGACAGTGCCAGCACCCCTGTATTTTAACAATACCCCTGTAATTTTACAGCATATAAGACAGGGCCAATGTACATTGATTTTCACTGTACCCTAGAATAATTACAGCATACAAGACAGGGCCAGTGTACACTGATTTTCATTGTGCCCTAGAATAATTACAGTATACAAGACAGGGCCAATCTACATTGATTTTCACTGCACCCCTGAATTTTTACGACATACAGGGCCAGTGAAATGTTATTTGAACAGCAACACCCCTATATTTTACAGCATACAAGAGCAGTGTGCCTTTAATTTTTAACAACTGCACCCCTGAATTTTTACAACATACAGGGCCAGTGTAATATTATTTGAACAGCAACCCCCCTATTTTTTTTACAGCATACAGCAGTGTACTTTTAATTTTTAACAAATGCACCCCTGACTTTTTACAACATACAGGGCCAGTGTAATGTTATTTGAACAGCAACACCCCTATATTTTACAGCATATAAGAGTAGTGTGCTTTTAATTTTTACCAACTGCACCTCTGAATTTTTAAAACATACAGGGTCAGCAGCACCCCTATATTTTACAGCATACAGTAGTGTGCTTTTAATTTTTAACAACTGCACCTCTGAATTTTTACAACATACAGGGCCAGTGTAATATTATTTGAACAGCAACTCCCCTATGTTTTACAGCATACAGCAGTGTGCTTTTAATTTTGAACAACTGCACCACTGAAGTTTTATAGCATACAGGGTCAGTGTAATGTTATTTGAACAGCAACACCCCTATATTTTACATCATATAGCAGTGTGCTTTTCATTTTTAACAAATGCACCCCTGAATGTTTACAACATACACTGCCAGTGTAATGTTATTTGAACAGCAACACCCCTATATTTTACAGCATACAACAGTGTGCTTTTCATTTTTAACTACACCCCTAAATTTTTACAACATTCTGGACCAGCAACACCCCTATATTTTACAGCATATCGCAGTGGGATTTTAATTTTTAACAACTGCACCTCTAAATTTTTACAACATATAGTGCCAGTGTAAGGTTATTTGAACAGCAACATTCCTATATTTTACAGCATACAAGAGTAGTGTGCTTTAAATTTTTACCAACTGCACCTCTAAATTTTTAAAATATACAGGGTCAACAGCACCCCTATATTTTACAGCATACAGTAGTGTGCTTTTAATTTTTAACAACTGCACCTCTGAATTTTTACAACATACAGGGCCAGTGTAATATTATTTGAACAGCAACTCCCCTATGTTTTACAGCATACAGCAGTGTGCTTTTAATTTTGAACAACTGCACCACTGAAGTTTTATAGCATACAGGGTCAGTGTAATGTTATTTGAACAGCAACACCCCTATATTTTACATCATACAGCAGTGTGCTTTTCATTTTTAACAAATGCACCCCTGAATATTTACAACATGCACTGACAGTGTAATGTTATTTGAACAGCAACACCCCTATATTTTACAGCATACAGCAGTTTGCTTTTAATTTTTAACTGCACCCCTTGAATTTTTACAACATTCCAGGCCAGCAACACCCCTATATTTTACAGCATACAGCAGTGTGCTTTTAATTTTTAACAACTGCACCCCTGAATTTTTACAACATACAGGGCCAGTGTAATGTTATTTGAACAGCAACACCCCTATATTTTACAGCACACAGCAGTGTGCTTTTAATTTTTAACAAATGCACCACTGAATTTTTAATTTTTAACTGCACCCTTGAATTTTTACAACATACAGGGCCAGAAGCACCTCAATATTTTACAACATACAGGAGCCATGTGCTTTTAATCTTTAACAACTGCACCTCTGAATTTTTACAACATTCAGGGCCACCAGCACACCTATATTTTAAAGCATACAGGAGCAGTTTGCTTTAATTTTTAACTACACCCATGAACTTTTACAACATACAGGGCCATCAGCACCTCTATATTTTCCAGTATACAGGAGGACAGTGCCCTGCACCCTGTACAACACAGTGACAGAAAGGACAGCAACACTCATGTACAGCTGCAGCACATGAAACACCAGTGACAGCCAGTGACAGCCAGGACAGCACCCTTAACACAGCACAGGTACACCACAGTGACTGCATAAGCACCCCTACAGAGCACACACTAACCCCACCTGACGCCACCACCCACAGAGAGACAGAGGTCTGTCTCCCTCACTCTCCAGGTCTGGAGTGAAAATTGTAGCAATGCGCGGCTGTTTATATGGAGTCCAAAACCCGTGAGATTCCGACAACGGGATGATAATGTTTTGCCTCGTTCTGGTTTCCGAGTCTGGCGGGATGTCCCGAGTCTAATCGGATCCGGGCTCGGAGCATGAAGTACGGGGGGCAGGGGTTTGGTTCTTAGGGAACCAAACCGGCTCATCTCTAATATATATAGGTATCTTGACTATCAGGATTATGGAGTGTATTGTAGCTGTGCAAGTGTGCAATCGCATGTGCAGCCAACCAGTACAAAAAAACCTTGTGCAGTTTCTGAGTTGCCCAGAACTTACTCAGCCAATGTGATCACTTCAGCCTGTCCAGGGCCGGAATTGACGCCAGACACCTGCCCTGCAAACGCTTGGACATGCCTGCATTTTTCCAACCACTCCCTGAAAACGGTCAGTTGCCACCCACAAACACCTTCTTCCTGTCAATCTCCTTGCAATTGGCTATGCAAATGGATTCTTCATAAAACCCATTGCACAGCAACGATCTGCTTTGTACCCGTGCGACGTGCCTGTGCATTGCGGTGCATATGCATGCGCAGTTCTCACCTGATCGCAGTGCTGCAAAAAATGCTAGCGAGCTATCAGGTCAGAATTTCCCCCTATTTTTCCATATTTCTTTTTTCTGTTTTGCTCAATATCCTTTCATTTCTAACAGAGATGTGCACTGACCCCCGTGTTTTGGCTCTATATTAACTTTATGGTTTGGTTTTGCTTTTCGATCTGTATTTTTTTTTAAATGATCAAAACTGCTAAAATCACATAATGTTGAGCCTTTTTTTGTACAATATTATTAACCTCCCCAAAAAAATATTTCCCATCAATTTTGACCACCTCACAGCTCACAATATTGTTTTCTTCCAGTGTAGACCAAAGGCTGCAGTGAGCTGGCTGGTTACTAAGCGACAAAGCAAAGGCACAAACACACAGCAGTTTGTAGTACATCTACTGTATGAAACATTGGCACACAGCAGTGGCAGAAAAAAAGTGGTGCAAGATGTAATGTCCCTGGGCCCTTCTACCCAACCTTACAGTACAGTATGTTGAATTTTAAAAAGAGCATGCTATTGACCACTCATAGTGCTTATATGTATACAAACAAAAACAGAGTACATACAACAATTTGTACAAAAAACTATTTTTTTTTACTTTTTTTTACTTACAACTTTTTCAAACTTTGGGGGTCATTCTGAGTTGATCACTGCTGATCTTTGCATGGCAAGCAGCGGGATTTAGCCAAATGCGCACGCGCAAAGTACTGAATGCACATGTGCAAAGTCCCCCGTACAACGAATGTGCAGAAATACACAAGCTTTTTGTGTTTGCATCCATGCAATGACAAAGAGGCGTGTTGAAGGCGGTGCGGGGGCATGGCTTCGCTAGCTATCAAACTGGATCTCGAAGGTGGGTGTCATATGGGGGAGTGTGCTAAGGTCTGCAGGTGTGGTTTTCGCACCGCTGCAAAGCTGGCCGTTGCTGGTACACACCTGGCATTCGCAGCATAGGAGTAGGTCTAGGGCTGCACACAGCTAGCGAACACTTGCTACAGGTGCCTGGCAGGGCGTACCTGGCTAATTATTGGCAATAGAATGCAGCTGATTGAGATGCAAATGCATCAACACGTCATTGCAGCTCGAGCACTCTCACAGATGGTATGTACATTAACACTCCCAGGAAATGTTATTATGTTAAACGTTAGCAAATTATGTTAAACTGACAAGCAGCACATATTTATTATTAGCAAATACATGTGTATTGGCCATGTCCCACATGTCTGCTTTGTGTAGAAATGGTGTTTATTTTATAAGTGGTAAAAACTAATTAATTTCCTTAAATACCCACAGACATGCCATGTTTTCCAGATTCCTACATTAGTTTTGTGTTTCAAATAACAACATTACCTACATAATACAACATAACCTATAATGTTATTACCTTCTGCTTTACCTAATACATTGCTATGGATGAATTAGGTCTGTTGTGAGTTACATTTAAGATAGCATGTTGCCCATAGTAACCAAACAACTTTGTGGGCTTATATTGTGTAAGGAGCAACATACATGTTTTATTTTTAAGAATAATTTTTCTCTAAGCAACATGCCATGATTTCATGGAATTTTCACAAACATAAAGGAAAATAAAATAAAATTAGCTACAATTAAACTCTTTTTACACACCCACAATAACAAACACACAATTTCACAACAAAAAATATTGGCTCAAAGTAATTTTACTATGTGTACAAACATTTCATAATGAAACAGAGAAAACCAGTGCTAGATGCTCATGATAAAATTAATTTAAAACTCTGAGAGGCTTGTATAAAAAATTAACACATTTATTACCATATAAAATAGACCATGCAATCAATAAAAATGCCACATAATAGCCTGTGTAAATACTTGAAATCCCACAGTGTTGACTAGGAAACCACTAATAGATGATTAAAGTCACTGGATGAGACCCTCAATGATCGGTCATTGGCATGTATCCGATACTATAGAAGTCACGAGGTTATTACCAGTAATGAGTGATGCAGATTTTGTCCACCTCATAGATGAAGGAAAATCCTTGGAGAAGTCCTTTAGAGAGGATAGATTCCAGCCTGTCTTCATATCCACTGATTTGCTGACACATATTGGTCACCACTCTGCTAAAATTGGACCTCGTTTTGCAGCATCCACCCATTTGGAATCTATCCTCTCTAAAGGACGTCTCCAAGGATTTTCCTTCATCTATGAGGTGGACAAAATCTGCATCACTCATTACTGGTAATAACCTCATGACTGCTATAGTATCGGATACATGCCAATGACCGATCATTGAGGGTCTCATCCAGTGACTTTAATCATCTGTTAGTGGTTTCCTAGTCAACACTGTGGGATTTCAAGTATTTACACAGGCTATTATGTGGCATTTTTATCGATTGCATGGTCTATTTTATATGGTAATAAATGTGTTAATTTTTTATACAAGCCTCTCAGAGTTTTAAATTCATTTTATCATGAGCAACTAGCGCTGGTTTTCTCTGTTTCCTTGTTCCATATCCATTGGGGACTTACCACCCCCAACCAGCTGCTATTGCTAAGCGCACCCTATTTTTTCTTTTAAACATTTCATAATGTTTTTACACAAAAATAGCATCTGTTAACAAAAATAACAAACACCTGCCACTGCACAATATAGGAAGATAGTACCCAGTAGTCAAGCTCTCCCCTATCTACTGGCCATCAATCACAAAAAGAGACTGGTGTCATGACCCTGGCTGAGGAACATGTGGGACAAATTGAGGAAGATTCTGGCCACAATACCCAAACCCAACTATCCAGACCACAATATGAAGAGGAAGGTGGGACAAGTTCACAGGCTAATGCATCACATGCTACTACCAAAAAGCGAAGACAGCAAACCCCATTCAGTAGCAGGGAGATTTTCATTCTGGTGTCACAAGCCATTGATAATCTATTTTAGAACACAAACCACATGGGTGCTGGGAAATGTGACCGCATCTGGATTGAAATTATTTTTTCTTCTTTTTCCGCCCCGCCTAAAGGGGACGTTGGTCACTGGTTGGTCTGCGCACTGACCTTCAAGAGCCCTGCCCAGTGGGATCTTGTTCCTTGGCAGGGGTAGGGGATGGTCCAGGTGTTGGTGCCTCCCTGACACTTTGGGCAAGGAGGCCAGCGATGGTCTGTATTCCTTTTCCAATTGTGGTGTTTCGTTGTTGGACTGAGGAGTTGAGTTCACACATGCCTTGGCAAACATGGGTGGTCAGGTCAGTGAGCCAAAAGGATATCTCACGTACCTCCTGGATCATCTGGTCATGGAATTCGGTGTTTTTAACTCCATGACTGACTATCTCAGCCAGAATCTGTGAGCAAGAGGGTTGGGTGGGGGGGCTGGTCTGGTGGTATTTCCTGCCCCACACTGGAGGTGTCACTAGCTACCCCCTCCTCAGCCTCAGTGAGATACCCCTCCTGTGACTCATTGTGATGGCACTCCTGTGCTGTGTTTTTAAAAAACAATAGTTAAAAATATTAAACAATTATAAAACCATACAATTATACTGAGAAAACTTGACGATATATTTTTGTAAACTTACCTGCCAAGGCATGTGGACCTTCCATGGCAGGTTTGTCGGTGTCCATTTCGGACACACCTGCCAACTCTTCATAGGACACACAGACCATCGCCAGCTCCACCAGGTCTGTAAACTCCACAGTCTCAGGGAGTGGGCCACCTCCTGTTGCCCTCGAAGCGTTCCAGTGTGCAGCCTTTTTCTGCTTCAGGCGGGACTTCAAGTCAGCCCAACTACATATGTTTTCGTGTTTTGGGTGAAAGGAAAAGATAAAAAATGTAAGTAAATGTGATACATACTTTTGGAGCACATGTCATAGTATTGGTTGCTACAGGCAACATGACTTTGCAAATGCTGCTTAAATCTAATTTAATGCATACTATAGTGTTTGACATTGTGGCTAAGTAGGTACTTACCATCTTCTGACTCCCTGTGGTGTGCGGACAATTGGGCCAACAGTATTAACAGAGTCTGTGATTTCTCTTCAGATCCAGTCCTTGGTCCCAGCACCCATGTTTTTATCTCCAACATCAATTTTATTGATAACCTGGGGTACGAAAATTCCCAACTCCCTCTTAGTAAATGGGGGTTGTCGTCTTCTATTTTTGCCTGTTGCCTGTGAAGAATCAAACTGAGAAGTATCTCCACCTTCCTCTTTACTTTGTGGCTGGGTTTGCTGGGTTTGGTTATTTAGGCCAGATTCTTCCTCAGTTTGTGGTACATGTTCCTCAGCCAGGGCCCTCACACCAGCCTCTTCTTGTGTTTGTGGGCCAGTAGATGGGGTTTGGGCACTACTGGGTTCTGCTCATTCCTCCTCTGCACTAGCAGGTGTTTGTTGCTGCTGTGCTCGTTGTGCCAGCTGCCTTCTGCTTGCCAAGATGGCACACATCTGCTGATTGAGCATGTCCATCTCAACAGCCACTGGATCAGTCACTGGATCCTGCTCCATGGTGCTGATAGCATGTGCATATGAATCTGTGGTGTGGTTTTATACCTGCGTATGCAAGGTGTTGCGCGAACCCACACAGGTGATGCATACACAATTGTTACATGTGGTTTTATTGCTTACACTATTTAAGCCTGTTCTATGCAGCCTGTGTTTGTGGGTGTATGCAGGAATTGATGTGCATTGTGTCAGGTAGAAAGTTATGCAGTATTCAAGGTAAGATATGTGTGTGTTTGGATGTTTTAAACCGAGGCCTGCTTCCCAGCTTAGGTCTATGGAGTAATGTATTTGTAATGTTATGCAGACATGTGTAATTCTGTATAATTGTGTTGTATGGTGATGTGTATGCTGCACTTACCAACATGTTGCGGCACCGTTATTTGTTGTTGTGAGAAAGCACAACGTTTTTTTTTTTTGAAGCAATTTTTTTTATAATTTTCTTTTGTTTGGTATGTATTGTCTGAAGTTTGTAGTGGTGATGTCCTTCATTTTTTTTCTTTTATTTAAATTGGCCTAACAGTATATCTATATGCTGGTAAGTATATGCATGTTCCTAGGTGTGTTTTGGGTGTTGTGGTGTTGGTATCTCTTTGTGTGCTTATTATGCTTTTTGTTGTCATTTCTTTCTCCAGGAAGATTATATTTGCTTAAGTTTTTTGGGACGCTGTTCGTAGTTTTTTTTCCTGCCCTTTGGCCTGTTTAGTTTTATCAAGTTCATCTGTTGGTAAGTATATGCATGTTCCTAGGTTTGTGTGGTTTGTAGGGATGTGGATATGTTTAATTGTGTGCTTATGTGGTGTATTTTTTATTTGTTTCCTTCTTAAGGAAGATTCTATGTTTCGCTTATTGGGGGAGGTTTTTCCATTTTTCCTTTACCCCCTTGGCCTTTTGCCACTTTTTGTGGCCCTATTTTAATCTGCTGGTAAGTATATGCATGCTCCTAGGTTTGTGTTTTGTAAGGATGTGGGTATATATATTAGTGTGCTTATGTTGTTCATTTTTGTTTTGTTTCCTTCTTAAGGAAGATTTTATTTGTTTTGGTATTTAGGAGAGGTTCCCCCTTTTTTTCCTTTACCCCCTTGGCCTTTTGCCACTTTTTGTGGCCCTACTTTCATCTGCTGGTAAGTATATGCATGTTCCTAGGTGTGCGTGTGTGGTATGTTGTGATGTTGGTTGTGCTTAATGTTTTGTTTTGTAATATTCTCTACGTAAATATATTTGTTTGTTGTTTGAATGTTTAAGGTAAGTCTATGCATGCTAATTGTGTTGTAATAGTTTAATTTGTGGTGTAGAATTGGTTGTCTAAATTGTGTTAAATATTACCATATTTTTTCCCTTTTTACTTTTCTACTGGTGTTCATCATTTAGGTATGGATTATGATACTGAAGTAAGACATTGTGGCAATTACAGAGTCATGGTACAATGAAAATCATGACTGGGACATATGATACTGAAGTAAGACATTGTGGCAATTACAGAGTCATGGTACAATGAAAATCATGACTGGGACATAGCTATACCGGGATATACTTTATTTAGGAAGGACAGAATTGGAAAAATCGGAGGAGGGGTAGCAATGTATGTAAAAAATGCCATAAATACTACATTAATACAAAGTATTGAAGAAAAAACTGAGGCCCTTTGGGTGACCATAGAAACAGGGGAAAAGTTGATTATTCGTATTGGCGTGATATACAGGCCACCAGGTCAGGAAGAGGAACTTGACAAGAACCTATTGCAGGACATAACTAAAATGGCATTAAAAGGAGAGGTAATAATCATGGGAGACTTTAATCTTCCTGATGTAAACTGGGAGGTGTCTGTTGCTAGTTCCACTAGAAGTAGGAACATTTTAAATTCCCTTCAGGGAGCATCCCTCCACCAATTGGTGAGGGAGCCCACTCCGAAAGACGCAATATTAGACTTAATACTTACAAATGGAGACAGATTATCGGACTTAAAAGTGGGTGAAAACCTGGGATCCAGTGATCATCAAGCAGTATGGTTCAGCATTAAGACAGAGACTGACTTGTCCCATACAAAAACAAAGGTGTTGGATTTTAGGAAGGCTGATTTTGTAGGGATGGGAAAATGTGTAAGTGATTCTTTGGCAGAGTGGAGGAACTTGGAAACAGTGCAGGAGAGGTGGGAAACATTCAAATGTGCAATATTGAAGGCAACAGACCTTTGTATCAAAACTGTTAGGAAAAACACAAGGAAAAGGTAGCCAGTGTGGTTTGCAAAAGAAGTAGCAAATATTGTGAGAGCAAAAAAGATGGCTTTTAGGAAATATAAGCAGACACAAAATAATGAAGACAAAAAGATATATCTTGTTAGACAGAAGGAGACAAAGAAGGTAATCAGATGTGCAAAGGCACAAGCTGAGGAGAAAATGGCCCAGTCAGTGGGTAAAGGAGGCAAAACGTTTTTTAGGTATATAAGCGAAAACAGAAAAACAAAAGGCGGAATTATAAAACTAAAGACGGACACTGGGAGTCTTGTTGAAGGAGACAATTTAATAGCAGATCATCTTAATGATTATTTTTGCTCAGTATTTACTACTGAAAGAGAGGGGAAGGGGCCACAGTTAAGTTGCAGGGATATTCAGGAAAATGAAACAAGTATATTTACAGAGGAGAAGGTCCTAACAGAACTCTCAAAGCTGAAAGTGGACAAATCTATGGGGCCAGATGGGATACATCCAAGGATACTAAAAGAACTTAAAGAGGTGCTGGTAGCACCATTGACAGAATTATTCAACCAGTCATTAGCTACAGGAGAAATTCCAGGGGACTGGAAAAGAGCAAACGTAGTCCCACTGCACAAAAGTGGAAGCAAGGAAGAGGCAAACAATTACAGACCAGTGAGTCTTACATCAGTAGTAGGGAAATTGATGGAAACACTCTTAAAAGAAAGAGTTGTAGATTATCTCAAATCCAGCAATTTACTGGATCCCAAACAGCATGGATTCACTGGGGGGAGATCATGTCAAACAAATCTTATTGACTTTTTTGATTGTGTGACTAAAGTGATGGATAAAGGTGGAGCCATGGATATAGCTTATCTAGACTTTAGTAAGACACAGTTCCACATCGCAGACTGCTAAATAAACTTGAAAGTTTGGGATTGGATATTAGGATTATTGAATGGATAAGATCTTGGTTGAAGGATAGAAAACAGAGAGTTGTGGTAAATGGAGTGCATTCACAGGAGGGAAATGTTACCAGTGGAGTACCCCAGGGATCTGTACTTGGACCAGTGCTTTTTAATATCTTTATTGGTGACATTGCAAATGGCATTAAAGGGAAAGTATGCCTTTTTGCAGATGACACAAAGGTATGCAACAGGGTAGACACACCAGGTGGGGTAAAACAAATGATTGAGGATCTAGGTAGACTAGAGGAATGGTCAAGAGTCTGGCAATTACAGTTTAATGCCAAAAAATGCAAAATCATGCACTTGGGTCTCAAAAATCCTAAAGCTAAATACAGTATTAATGGCACTATACTGGAAACTACTGAGGAGGAAAGGGATCTAGGAGTCACTATTTCAGATGACTTAAAAGCAGGTAAGCAATGTAACAAGGCAATGAGGAAGGCTAGTCAGATGCTTGGCTGCATTGGGAGAGGAATCAGCAGCAGAAAGAAAGAAGTAATAATGCCACTGTATAGGTCATTGGTACGGCCTCATCTAGAATACTGTATTCAGTTCTGGAGGCCATATCTTCAAAAGGATATTAATACATTAGAAACTGTACAAAGGAGGGCAACTAAAATGGTGCATGGCCTACATCACAAAACATACCCAGAAAGACTAAGAAATCTCAATATGTATAGTTTGGAGCAGAGAAGGGAAAGGGGGGACATGATAGAAACTTTCAAATATATGAAGGGTTTTAACAAAGTCCAGGAGGGAAACATTCTCCAAATGAAGAGAAGCAATAGGACACGAGGACATGCACTGAGACTGGAGGGGGGGAGGTTCAGGGGAAATTTGCGGAAAAATTATTTCACAGAAAGGGTAGTGGACAAGTGGAATAGCCTCCCATCAGAGGTGGTAGAGGCTAAGACAGTAGAGCAATTTAAACATGCATGGGATAGACATAAGGATATCCTTACAAAGAAATAAGGATCAAATAAGGTTAGTGATAAAAAATAATATAAAAAAAAAAAAAAAAGGGGCAGACTAGATGGGCCAAGTGGTTCTTATCTGCCGACAAATTCTATGTTTCTATGTTTCTAAGTTATTTTTTTTTTTTTTATTTGTTTGGCAAAACACATTGGGGGTAATTCCAAGTTGATCGCAGCAGGATTTTTGTTAGCAATTGGGCAAAACCATGGAGGTCATTCCGAGTTGTTCGCTCGCAAGGCGATTTTAGCAGAGTTGCTCACGCTAAGCCGCCGCCTACTGGGAGTGAATCTTAGCATCTTAAAATTGCGAACGATGTATTCGCAATATTGCGATTACACACCTCGTAGCAGTTTCTGAGTAGCTTCAGACTTAATCGGCATCTGCGATCAGTTCAGTGCTTGTCGTTCCTGGTTTGACGTCACAAACACTCCCAGCGTTCGCCCAGACACTCCTCCGTTTCTCCGGCCACTCCTGCGTTTTTTTTTCCGGAAACGGTAGCGTTTTTCCCACACGCCCATAAAACCTGTTTCCGCCCAGTAACACCTATTTCCTGTCAATCACATTACGATCGCCAGACCGATGAAAAAGCCGTGAGTAAAATTACTAAGTGCATAGCAAATTTACTTGGCGCAGTCGCAGTGCGAACATTGCGCATGCGCATTAAGCGGAAAATCGCTGCGATGCGAAGATTTTTACCGAGCGAACAACTCGGAATGAGGGCCCATGTGCACTGCAGGGGAGGCAGATTTAACATGTGCAGAGAGAGTTAGATTTGGGTGTGGTGTGTTCAATCTGCAATCTAATTTGCAGTGTAAAAATAAAGCAGCCAGTATTTACCCTGCACAGAAATAAAATAACCCACCCAAATCTAACTCTCTCTGCAAATGTAATATCTGCCCCCCCCCTGCAGTGCACATGGTTTTGCCCAATTGCTATCAAAAATCCTGCTGCAATCAACTTGGAATTACCCCTATTGGATGTATTTTTAACGCAATTTGTTATCCTGTTTAAGATGCTGGTAGCCTCATATCTAGGGTCCGAAGCCATCCAACCCCAACCTGCCCCTCATCCTCGAAGGCAAAGAAGGTGTACAAGGCCTAGTATTTTCCATTTCCATGTCAGCATTTTTGGTATGCCAGATGATGAGGTCGTGCGGCACTACAGGCTGCCCCCTCATGTCATCCTAGAAACTCTCTCAATAATAGAGATTAATCTAGATACATCAATTTGGTATCCTACAGCAATACCAGCATTGACACAGTTCCTTGCTGTGTTACATCTCACAGTCAGTGTTTTCAAAAATACTGAGGTGGATAATTGCTGCTTTTTTCTGTAGAATTAAGCAGTTCATATCAATGCCATTGGATGTGGAGGCCCGAGCTGTGTTGAAGCGGCAATTCCAGGAAGGGGGTAGTCGCTTCCCACATGTTATTGGGGTTGTGGATGGGACACATGTCCCACTTGTGGTGCGTAAACATAATGAAGAAATCTATAGGAACCGGAAAATGTTCCACTCTCTGAATGTGATGGTTGTTTGTGGCCCATCCCTCCAGATCCTGTCCCTGAATGCCAAGTACCACAGTAGTGCACATGATGACCACGTCATTAGGCAATCAGGGATCTGTCAAAATTAAGACTGATGGAAGGCCAAGATATGTGGCTATTGGGTGAGTTGTATTGGCATCATGTTTTTATTTTATTTTAAACTTACGTTATGCTGGACATATTTGTTACTTAGGATTGTATTGTGTTTTTACAGGAGATCGCAGATACCCTTACACCCATTAGCTCATGACTTCTTACAGCACACCCACACCAGGGCCACAAACGGCATTTAATTCCTCGCTTACAGCCACTAGGCAGCTGGTGGAGTGCACAATTGGTGTCCTGAAAGGACGCTTCCGTGTGCTCCACCACTCTGGTGGCGACCTCATGTATTCACCGGAAATGGTAAGTAAAATTGTGGTCCTGTGTGCAATCCTGCACAATATTGCTGTAAGGAGGCATGCGGAGCTACCTGAGAATGAGGTATTGTCCAGTGAGGATGATGAGCCAGGGGTTGGCCACACCAGGATCCGGGGCATGGAGGCCCAACAGGGACATGCCCTTAGGGCAAGAATAGTGAGAGAATATTTCAGGTATGCTTATGTACTGAAAATGTTACACAACTGTTTATGGTAGTATTTAAAGTGATATTTGTGTAAAGTACAACATATGACGCTCAAGATTTGAGTGTACAAATACTGCACCAAAAAGGTTTAACCTATCAATATTATATTTACATGTGTTTTGAGTAGGTAATTAATTTACTGTGTCTTTGATATGTATGAAAATGGCTAATAATCAAAGTATTGTTGGGTGGTTAACATATATACAGGTTGAGTATCCACTATCCAAAATGCTTGGGACCAGAAGTATTTTGGATATCGGATTTTTCTGTATTTTGGAATAATTGCATACCATAATGAGATATCATGGTGATGGGACCCAAGTCTAAGCACAGAATGCATTTATGTTTTATATACACCTTATACACTCAGCAGGAAGGTCATTTTAGCCAATATTTTTAATAACTTTGTGCATTAAACAAAGTGTGTGTACATTCACACAATTCATTAATGTTTCATATACACCTTATACACACAGCCTGAAGGTCTTATAATACAATATTTTTAATAACTTTGTGTATTAAACAAAATTTGAGTACATTGATCCATCAGAAAACAAAGGTTTCAATATCTCACTCTCACTCAAAAAATTCCGTATTTCAGAATATTTGGATATAGGATACTCAACCTGTATTGGTTATTTTTTAATATTTCTTAGTTTTTTAAATGACTAGTTTTGAATGTTGCCATTTTAAATGTGCGTTTATAGTTTAAGAATAATAATTTGTCAGGCGATCCTCTTATTTATTTTCATTTCTTTTGGCCTACTTCACAAAGTAGCAAATTAGGTGAGTTATTATTTTATAAACATTGAGGTTTTTAGCAATGACATTCGCAAATAGTCACATATGCGTTTGCAAGAGGAACACATAACACATTGTTAATATACTGTAATATTAATAAAGTTAATTAATGAAGATGACACCATCACAGGTTTTGGCCAATCAACAGTTAGCACACAGTATAAATATTAGCCCATGTGAGAAAAATGCCATTGGCACCATGCGAGCTGCCACGTTCTCAATGAGGGAGCTGCAGCTCCTAACAGCCATCATGGACCACCGCGTAGGCCGTGCGGGGCCCTATATCCCCAATTCAAGGAAGAGCATGGCCTACGTGGAGGTCCGCAGAGTACTGCGGGTGAGGGTGCGCACACGGCGGACAATAGTCCAAATTGAGCGGCAGTGGTCTGACCTCCGCCGCCGTCAGCTTGACCTGCTGGCGCAACTGCACCAGCAAATACGCACATGTGAGTAATCCACACTAACACCTGTGTTTGTGTGAGTGTGTATTTTAGCATTTAAATGCTTAACAATATTCGCAAACATCATGACACGTAAGACCTGTACTGTATGCAATTAGGGGTATATTCAATTGAAGTTGGATCCATTCCGACATTCATTTGTTGGAATGGATCTGACCTGGCCTATTCAATGGACATCTCAATTCGACTTTTACAAAAGTCGAATTGAGATGTGGGGGGGAGAGCTGCGGGCAGATGGGGGAGAGCAGCGCTACAGCAGCAGCAGCCGCTGCTGTATCGCTGCTCTCCCCCATCTGCCCACCGCTCTCCCCGTCCCTCCTGTCTCACAGCTGCCGCTCCGTACCCTGTCACAGCCGCCGCTCTGTCCCCCATCACAGCCACTGCTCTTTCCCCCATCACAGCCGCTGCTCCATCCCACTCCCTGTCTCCCCCTCTCTCACAGCTGCCGCTCACGGCAGCGTCCACCCGCCTCCAGCAAGCGAGGTCTCGCTTGCTGGAGCCGGGTGGATGCTGCTGTGAGCGGCGGCTGTTCTCCAGCGGTGCTCACCATGTCCCCGCCTCGGCTCTCCCCCTCTCCTTCTCTAATCCTTCATCTCAGTCCGACATTTTTTTATGTCGGACTGAGATGGTCGAAAAGGGGGCCAAAACCTGTCAGTTTTGGCCCTGTTTTTGGCCCAATGCTTTTCCACAAGTCAAATTCATCGACTTGTTGCAAAATTTTGGGATATATTGAATAGGTCAAATCATGATTCGACCTTAAAAAGCTGAAAACTGCCGTCTTTTTGATAGACGGCAGTTTTCGACTTCAATTGAATATACCCCTTAGACTGTGTGGGGGTAGGCCTTGCAGGACACACAGGGGAATGCAGTGGTAGGGGCCCATGTGTAGGGGTGTGGCCAGTCTCCAGAGAGGCTGTAGACAGACACCACTTTGTTTTGACATACAAGTTTAGAGTACATGGACTGTGGTCCTTCATAAATATATACAGTAAACATTACTAATGCAAGAATGATAATCACAATGCATGCCATAAAAATAGCCATAGTCCTTCCTAGTCTAAGTTTACATATGTGTTATGTATAATTAAAGTGCACAAGCTGGAGCAGGATCCCTGGAGGTGCAGGTGGTAGGACAAGGCGCAGTGGTCTACCGGAGAACTCCCGTGTACTCCTGTGGACCAGTACATTCCTGCATGTCTGTGGAATTTATAAAAGCAAATAATTGTTCCGAAAAAACTGTTTTATATTATAATACATAAAAAGGTTACGAAAGTATAGAAACCATAATATAAATTTTAACATACAAATACCACAATGGTACCATATGAGAATAAACACAAACACAAAAAAGTTTAAAAATGTGTAAAATCATTTAACAAAAGATTATTTTTTATCAAAACATAATTACATATTTGTGTGTTTCTATCTCTTTACACACAGCACAAAGGCAGGTCTCAGGAGAGGAACCTCAAAAAATCTTCCCCCACTCAAACACCCTCACACCATCAATCCTCCTCCTCCTCCCCCTCTCAACCACCCTCCCCCCTCAATCTGCCCCCCTCTCAACCTTCCTCCAACACTCAACCTGACCTCCCCTCTCAATCTTCCTCCACCACTCAATCTGAACTCCCCTGTCAATCGGCCTCCCCCACTCAATTTGGCCCCCACTCTCAATCTTCCTCCACCATCATTCTGACTACCCTCTCAACCACCCTCCCCTTCTCAATCTCAGCCACCTTCTCAACCACCATCCCCCTCTCAATTTGCCCCCCATTCAACCACCCTCCCCCACTCAATTTGACCCCCCTCAACCACCATACCCCCCTTATCATGTGTCTATTTATGTTTTGACAATTTACCGTAAATTTATTTAAAAAAAAAAAAGAAATTTGGGGGGGAATAACATTTTTCCTAACAAATACACATTTTAAAATGTAGACTGACAAAATAATATAGTGTATGGTGCAAACAGGACACCAAACTGTTTTTGGCTAAATATGTTCGTTGTCTTAATTGCTTAATGTTATTGACCAATAAGGTTTAATAACACTTCAGTTTGCAGTGTTTGAACACTTAATTTGCCAATCACATTACAATCTTTTAGGGCAGTGGGTCTCAAACTCGGTCCTCAGGACCCCACACGGTTCACATTTTCCATGTCACCCGGCAGCTGCTCTGTGTATCACCAACTGTCACATTTTAAAAATCTACAGGTAATCTGCAAAACATGAACCGTGTGGGGTCCGGAGGACCGAGTTTGAGAACCTGTGACTTAGGGTAATTGTATAAATGTGCTATACAAACTGGGTGGATACATGCAAATGGATGCCCAGTTGTGACATCATGCAGGAGTCATTGGCCTGATAATTAGTACAGTACTGTAACTGTGTGCACTTACAGTACCTTCTGTATCAACATTACAGTTCAGTACATACAGTACTGTACAGTAATGTACTGTACAACTTACAGTATTTACAGTAATTTATATTTTTTCCCATCAAACAGGTTCCAGCCAAGTTCCAGGACAGGAACCACTGTGATATGGGCTGCACAACCTCACTAGGGGTACAGTAATAATAATAATAATAATAATAATAATAATGTTATTTTACATGCATACTGTTCATAAACTTTGATAAAGTGCTGTACTGTATACTGTACAGTACTCCACCTGTATTACTGTTCTAATACAGGTTGAGTATCCCATATCCAAATATTCTGAAATACGGAATATTCCGAAATACGGACTTTTTTGAGTGAGAGTGAGATAGTGAAACCTTTGTTTTTTGATGGCTCAATGTACACAAACTTTGCTTAATACACAAGGTTATTAAAAATATTGTATTAAATGACCTTCAGGCTGTGTGTATAAGGTGTATATGAAACATAAATGAATTGTGTGAATGTACACACACTTTGTTTAATGCACAAAGTTATAAAAAATATTGGCTAAAATTACCTTCAGGCTGTGTGTATAAGGTGTATATGAAACATAAATGCATTCTGTGCTTAGATTTAGGTCCCATCACCATGATATCTCCTTATGGTATGCAATTATTCCAAAATACGGAAAAATCCCATATCCAAAATACTTCTGGTCCCAAGCATTTTGGATAAGGGAGACTCAACCTGTACTGTACATTGTTTTTTATTTTCACATAGCAACTCCAGCAATTGGTGCTCATTTTATGGGCGGTGGTAAACCGCATTTTTTCATACATTTTGCGTTGTATTTAATTTTTTTCTTTCTTTCCTGTTTTTTTGTTTTGTTTTATTGAAGTTTTTCTAATTTACAGTACTGTTTTGTATTATTTCCCCCTTAGTAAACTAAGGGGGGTATTCAATGCCAGCAGAGGGGGCAAGTAGGTTCCGAAAATGGGATTTTTGCACACATTTTATAGGAGAAATTGCTTTCTCATATTCAACGGGTTCCCGTTTTTCTTGTCCCCCGCCCCCCCCGCACCCCCCCCCCCGCTACCCCCGGCGAGGCGAAAATGGCATGGTTCACTGAAATACTGTACAGTACATGTTTCACTTTCACCTTGCTGGGGACTCACAACTCCTATAGCATTAAATACCCCCCTACAATACAGTATTTGAATATCACTGTGCTGTATCCCTGGAGAGATTGATACTGTACAGTACTGTACTGTTATCATATTGATTGGTAGTTAATATTGTGCCTTACAGTATATTGTAGTATTATACTATGCACAATGCCCTACTGTACAGAACTGTACTGTACGTATGGTATGTCCGTTTTTTTTAAATTAGGTAGAACACAGAAGGGACAACGTTTAGCAATTTTTGGGCACCAAACTGAGATTGTATCTTGCCCCCCTAACCTAAAAACATTTTGATGCCCGTCTCCTCGCACTAAGAATGTTACTGTACACTACAGTACAGTACAGTACAGTACTGTACTGTACTGTATGTCACACAGTGCAGGGTGGACAATAAATCAACTCAATTGCTTAGCAGTAAAACCTGGAAATTGGTACTGTACTGTTTATAACCTGGGTCTGGGAGCCCCTACTGTATTCCTTTATACAGTAGTTACCCCTTTATACAGTAGTTAGCGGCCATGCTCCAAGCTCCATAAAACTGAAAGGCTCAGCTAACTACTGTACAGTACTGTACATAAAAAATTGCAGAAAGTATGTGAAATAAACATAATTTATTTACTACAGTAAATAAAGTATAGCCTACACTATACAGTAGTTTAGGTATTTTAATAATAACATAATATTTTATATAGTACTGTATATACAGTACAGTACTTGGACAAGGGTATACAGTACAGTGGACATTTTGGAAAATGTTATACAGTACTTTATTTACAAAATACAGTATTGCCTAAAAATATTGTAATTTTTTTTTAATCATAACATACAGTACAGTACAGTAATGTACACGTTTCAATTATGGATATACAGTACACTACAGTAAAGTACAGTACTAGGACATGGTGGGGTATACAATGGACGTTTTGCTGTACATTTTCTCCTGTGTAGTGCTGTGAGGTACAGTTAGTGCTGTGAGGTAGAGTAGATATTGAGATAAGGTAGAGGTGTTGTGAGGTGAACAGTGAAGGAGACATTGAGTCAATTGGGAGGTACAGTAAGTAACTGCTGCGAGGGGCTCAGTTTTAAAGGTACAATATACAGTATACTGTAGTACTGGAGAAGCTACATACTGTAGCAGTGGCATGACCATTTTGTTCAACGATGACAGGCAAGACTCTGTCCAGATGGTTGAATGATTAAACAGGGCAGGTGTCAGTACTTCTACCCAAAACATCTTTATTCCAGCCAAAAGTTTTTGTTTATTTTTAGGTTTCACATCACACCTGATGAACCTCCTCAACTGTGCCCAGATTAATTCAATAGGATTCCTGTCCGGTGACCTAAAGTACACTAAAGAAATATATATTGGCATACTGTACAGTACAGTAATTCAATCAATACAAAGTCAATTACAGTATAATAAATACATACTGTATTGTACAATAATTAGTGAATACAGTAGATTAGAATGATACTCACTCTGGCAGTGTGCGTTGCAAATGTACTGTATTTGGCAGTGTGTGGTGCCCATTTAATCCTCTCTTTCATGAATTTTGCATTTTGCTCAGTGTACAGTAGTTCAGTGCATGGTAGGAAGAAGATAACAGAAATATAGTTAGGACAGTACTAGTATTCGTATGTTCACAATGTGTCACAACAATGCTTAACAAAGTGTTTCTCTAAATCTGACATTTAAGATACAGCCTACAGTACAGTACAATATACTGTAGATGTCTGAAATTGAGTACTGTTATGGAAGGGGCGAAAGTAGAACTTTGAGGGCCCCATAGCAAAACCTTGAAAGCTCACCCTGCTGGTGTCAATATCAAATCCCATGCAGGAGAGAGAGGAACAAGAAAGAGAAGGGGCAGGGGGAGACAGAGAGGGTTTCATGTAAAAAAAGAGTCAGGAAAGAGAGATATGGTGTCATGGAGAAAGATGAGAGGGGGAGAGAGAGAGAGAGAGAGAGGGGGGGTGATGGGAGAGAGATACAGTTTCAGGGGGAGAGACAATGTCAGGGAGAGAGACACCAAAGACTGTTGTCCTGTACACAGTAAGAATCACAAGCTTACCTTCTTTGACACAGTTCTTCCTCCTTTTCAGACCCAACAAACTGCATTTTGCTCAATGTACAGTAGTTCAGTGCATGGTGGGAAGAAGATAATAGAAATATCATTTGTACAGTACTAGTATTCGTATGTTCACAACATGTCACAGCAATACCTAACAAAGTGTTTCTCTAAATCTGATGTTTAAGATACAGCCTACAGTACAGTACATTATACTGTATATGTCTGAAATTGAGTACTGTTAGACAGGGGCGAAAGTAGAACTTTGAGGGCCCCATAGCAAAACCTTGAAAGCTCACCCTGCTGGTGTCAATATCAAATCCCATGCAGGAGAGAGCGGAACAAGATAGAGAAGGGGCGGGGGGAAAGAGAGAGGGTTTCATGTAAAAAAAGAGTCAGGAGCAAGAGAGATGGTGTCATGGAGAAAGATGAGAGGGGAATAGAGAGAGAGAGAGAGAGAGAGAGAGGGGGGGTGGGAGAGAAATACAGGTTCAGGGGGAGAGACAATATCAGGGAGAGAGATACCAAAGACTGTTGTCCTGTACACAGTAAGTATCACAAGCTTACCTTCTTTGAAGCAGTTCTTCGTCCTTATTCTCAGACCCAACAAACTGCATTTTGCTCAGTGTACAGTAGTTCTCTAAATCTAGTCTACAGTGTACAATATACTGTAACAATGTACAGTGTACTGTATAATGTAATAGTAATGAGCCTTAAACCCCTTCCCCCCTTGCTGTTATCACTACAAAGTCCAATACAGGAGCAGGAGAGGGGGAGAGAGAGAGAGAGGCACTTCAATACTGTACAGGACTGTAAGCAACACTCACTGTACTGTATAATGTAACAGTAACGAGCCTTGACCCCCCCCTCCCCCCCGCTTGATGTTATCACTACAAAGTCCCATACAGGAGCAGGAGAGGGGGGGAGAGAGAGAGACACTTCAATACTGTACAGAACTGTAAGAAACACTCACTGCACTGTACAATACTGTCAAATAATGTTCAAGCAGTAAGCAAATTGCAGTACCCTCCACAGCACAATAATGTACTGTAAGTACTGTACCGTACCTTTTTTATTGATGAGTGAATGACCATATTCTCTCTTCACCATTCTTCACATTTAAGGTCGTGTCCAGTAGATGCCACAGTTTGAAGTTCAGTCACCAGTTGCTGTGCTGTTACTCCATGGTTTTACTCTGAGCATCCGTAGAAATCCATTTAAAGTGTCCTTCAGCTTTACCAATTCAACATCTCCCATCTTGAATCGGGCATAGCACCGTGACAGTATGTTCTTGCGCAAATTGTCAGGGATTGCAAATTTTCCTTGTTGCCCATCGAAGTTGACCTGCTTGCTCCAATTAGTGTACAGATCAAATGCAACATGTTCTTGGAAAACAAGTTGTGCATAACGATGCAACTCTCGATGGCCTGCTTCATACAGAGTGTTGTCGCTGTCAGCAGTTATTACACTCAATGGCATGTTAGGCAAGGAGGTTCCATGTACGCGCACATTTTTAGGTGTGCTGCACATTAGTGGTATTCCAGGTGAAGGTAATGTTACATTGTTCACATCTCTAGTGGACAACTGGTATGATGCAACCGTTGCAGTGCCCATGTTGTTTGAGCAGCGGGATGGTGCATTGTCTCTGTCAGGCAACCAGTAAGATGACAGTGGTGGAGTTTCTATGTTGGTCTGATGGTGGTGTGTATCTGGTGCATTGTCTCTGTCAGGCAACCAGTAAGATGGCAGTGGTGTTTTGTCCATGACAGTCAAGTGATGGGATGCAACTGTTTCTGTGTCCATGCTGGGCAATCAGTCAGATGCAGCTGGTGTCATCTCCAATTCGGGAAGGTGAAAGATGTGTTGTATTGTATCATTTCCAAATCACAATCCTCTTCAGCATCAAGTGCATCAGGGCAGTCAAATTCAGATTGTACTGGCTGTGATGTTTTAATAGGTGGTCCTCCAGCAGCTTGCTATTGTTCCATTGATTGATGGATGGCATCCTTCATGGCTCTAGCAAGCATGTCATTCAGACCTCCTGTCAGTCCATCCAGTTTTCCTGTCAGTCCATCCAGTTTTCCTGTCAGTCCATCAATTTGTGCTTGAAGGTGAGTCACCTTGCCCAGAAGGTCTCTCTCCAGCCCTGTGCAGCTGCATTCACATGGGTTGGGATCTTTAAATTCAAGTCTCCTTTGCGTCGGTGATTGCGATGCTTGTATGAGTGGTGTAGTGTTGTGAAGCTCCAAAGGGTGAAAGTCCTCATCTATGGTACGTGACACATCCGTCACTGTGTGTGTTTCTTCACAGAGAACGGTGTTCTCTACAGCAATGTTCATGTCTTGCACCAAATATTTATTGGTTAAATTGCCAATTCTGTTCAACAAAAACTGGTTCTTGGCCTTTGCATTTTTCCTTACTTTGACAACAGGAACATTTTCCTTTCCTGCTTTCTTCTTTAGAATCTGTGGCACTGCCGCAGACATTTTCTTGGGAAATGATGGTGAAGGGGCTCCAGAATAGAATGCTTTGGTTTTCACCATCTTCCCACTATGCATTGCACTCTACAATACACAATAATAAGACTCAAGTACATGTACAGTACAGTACAGTAGTAACAGTACGGTAGCAAATTATGGTTCAATTACAGTACTACAGGGCTTTGTATGAGGGAGTGCAAGCTCGTTCGTGAAGTACTGTAAATGTCTGGCGAGTGTTAAATCGCTGTACATACTGTACAGTACACGTGAGTCCGCAGACATGGCCACATTACAATGCCAGGTAATGGGATTTAATGTAGAACATACTGTAACAGCATGTTAGGCAGTGAAAAGAGTGGAGAAGTGAAGCAATCAGCATTGAAGTAACATTTATAAATTGCATACTATAAAATTGTATAGAGAATCTGATTGGTTGCCATGGGTAACTTCTCCACTTCTTCATGCTTGTTACGACTTCATGACTAAGGGGGTAATTCCAACCAGATCATAGCCCTACAAAATTTTGCAGGGTTACGATCAGGCACACAGACAATCATGCGGGGTGACTAGTGTATTTAGGGGTCCGAGCGCCCCTGGCAAAGTAAAGGACTGGTGCCCCCACCATATTTTAAATAGGGAAGGCATGTGTGCCAAAAAAGGGGCGTGGCCACTAGAGATGAGCGGGTTCGGTTCCTCGGAATCCGAACCCGCCCGAACTTCATTTTTTTTTACACGGGTCCGAGCGACTCGGATCTTCCCGCCTTGCTCGGTTAACCCGAGCGCGCCCGAACGTCATCATCCCACTGTCGGATTCTCGCGAGGCTCGGATTCTATCGCGAGATTCGGATTCTATATAAGGAGCCGCGCGTCGCCGCCATTTTCACACGTGCATTGAGATTCATAGGGAGAGGACGTGGCTGGCGTCCTCTCCGTTTATAGAGAAGAGAGTGAGACAGTAGAGAGAGACACAGTAGTAATTTTGGGGAGCATTAGGAGGAGTACTAGACTAGTTACTTGCTGAAGTGATAGATAGTGTGACTGTATTATCTGACTTGTGGGGGAGACACTGACAGTGGGGAGCAGTTAGAGTCTGAGAGCAGGACTCAGGAGTACATATAACGTACAGTGCACACTTTTGCTGCCAGAGTGCCACACTGCCATTGTGACCACACTGACCACCAGTATAATATATATTGTGATTGTCTGCTTAGGAGTACTACTTGCAAGTTGCTGATAGTGTGACCAGTGACCTGACCACCAGTTTAATAATCACCACCAGTTTAATATATATATATATATATATATATATAATTGTATATAATATATATATAATATTGTATACCACCTACCCGTGTTTTTTTTTTTCTTTCTTCTTTATACATACTACTATAGTAGCTTACTGTAGCAGTCTGCGGTGCTGCTGAGCTGACAGTGTCCAGCAGGTCCGTCATCAGTCATTACATAATAAATATATCTACCTGTCCGGCTGAAGTACTAGTGTGATATAATATATATTGATTTCATCTCATTATCATCCAGTCTATATTAGCAGCAGACACAGTACGGTAGTCCACGGCTGCAGCTACCTCTGTGTCGGCAGTCGCTCGTCCATCCATAATTGTATACCATCTACCCGTGGTTTTTTTTTTTTCTTTCTTCTTTATACATACTACTATAGTAGCTTACTGTATCAGTCTGCGGTGCTGCTGAGCTGACAGTGTCCAGCAGGTCCGTCATCAGTCATTACATAATAAATATATCTACCTGTCCGGCTGCAGTACTAGTGTGATATAATATATATTGATTTCATCTCATTATCATCCAGTCTATATTAGCAGCAGACACAGTACGGTAGTCCACGGCTGTAGCTACCTCTGTGTCGGCAGTCGCTGGTCCATCCATAATTGTATACCACCTACCCGTGGTTTTTTTTTTCTTTCTTCTTTATACATACTACTATAGTAGCTTACTGTAGCAGTCTGCGGTGCTGCTGAGCTGACAGTGTCCAGCAGGTCCGTCATCAGTCATTACATAATAAATATATCTACCTGTCCGGCTGCAGTACTAGTGTGATATAATATATATTGATTTCATCTCATTATCATCCAGTCTATATTAGCAGCAGACACAGTACGGTAGTCCACGGCTGTAGCTACCTCTGTGTCGGCAGTCGCTGGTCCATCCATAATTGTATACCAAATACCCGTGGTTTTTTTTTTCTTTTCTTCTTGATACATACTACTATAGTAGCTTACTGTAGCAGTCTGCGGTGCTGCTGAGCTGACAGTGTCCAGCAGGTCCGTCATCAGTCATTACATAATAAATATATATACCTGTCCGGCTGCAGTACTAGTGATATTATATATATATATATTAATTTCATCTCATTATCATCCAGTCTATATTAGCAGCAGACACAGTACGGTAGTCCACGGCTGTAGCTACCTCTGTGTCGGCAGTCGCTGGTCCATCCATAATTGTATACCACCTACCCGTGGTTTTTTTTTTTTCTTTCTTCTTGATACATACTACTATAGTAGCTTACTATAGCAGTCTGCGGTGCTGCTGAGCTGACAGTGTCCAGCAGGTCCGTCATCAGTCATTACATAATAAATATATATACCTGTCCGGCTGCAGTACTAGTGATATTATATATATATATATATATATATATATATTAATTTCATCTCATTATCATCCAGTCTATATTAGCAGCAGACACAGTACGGTAGTCCACGGCTGTAGCTACCTCTGTGTCGGCAGTCGCTGGTCCATCCATAATTGTATACCACCTTCCCGTGGTTTTTTTTTTCTTTCTTCTTGATACATACTACTATAGTAGCTTACTGTAGCAGTCTGCGGTGCTGCTGAGCTGACAGTGTCCAGCAGGTCCGTCATCAGTCATTACATAATAAATATATCTACCTGTCCGGCTGCAGTACTAGTGTGATATAATATATATTGATTTCATCTCATTATCATCCAGTCTATATTAGCAGCAGACACAGTACGGTAGTCCACGGCTGTAGCTACCTCTGTGTCGGCAGTCGCTGGTCCATCCATAATTGTATACCACCTACCCGTGGTTTTTTTTTTCTTTCTTCTTTATACATACTACTATAGTAGCTTACTGTAGCAGTCTGCGGTGCTGCTGAGCTGACAGTGTCCAGCAGGTCCGTCATCAGTCATTACATAATAAATATATCTACCTGTCCGGCTGCAGTACTAGTGTGATATAATATATATTGATTTCATCTCATTATCATCCAGTCTATATTAGCAGCAGACACAGTACGGTAGTCCACGGCTGTAGCTACCTCTGTGTCGGCAGTCGCTGGTCCATCCATAATTGTATACCAAATACCCGTGGTTTTTTTTTTCTTTTCTTCTTGATACATACTACTATAGTAGCTTACTGTAGCAGTCTGCGGTGCTGCTGAGCTGACAGTGTCCAGCAGGTCCGTCATCAGTCATTACATAATAAATATATATACCTGTCCGGCTGCAGTACTAGTGATATTATATATATATATATATTAATTTCATCTCATTATCATCCAGTCTATATTAGCAGCAGACACAGTACGGTAGTCCACGGCTGTAGCTACCTCTGTGTCGGCAGTCGCTGGTCCATCCATAATTGTATACCACCTACCCGTGGTTTTTTTTTTTTCTTTCTTCTTGATACATACTACTATAGTAGCTTACTATAGCAGTCTGCGGTGCTGCTGAGCTGACAGTGTCCAGCAGGTCCGTCATCAGTCATTACATAATAAATATATATACCTGTCCGGCTGCAGTACTAGTGATATTATATATATATATATATATATATATATATATTAATTTCATCTCATTATCATCCAGTCTATATTAGCAGCAGACACAGTACGGTAGTCCACGGCTGTAGCTACCTCTGTGTCGGCAGTCGCTGGTCCATCCATAATTGTATACCACCTTCCCGTGGTTTTTTTTTTCTTTCTTCTTGATACATACTACTATAGTAGCTTACTGTAGCAGTCTGCGGTGCTGCTGAGCTGACAGTGTCCAGCAGGTCCATCATCAGTCATTACATAATAAATATATATACCTGTCCGGCTGCAGTACTAGTGATATTATTTATATATATATATATATATATATATATTAATTTCATCTCATTATCATCCAGTCTATATTAACAGCAGACACAGTACGGTAGTCCACGGCTGTAGCTACCTCTGTGTCGGCAGTCGCTGGTCCATCCATAAGTATACTAGTATCCATCCATCTCCATTGTTTACCTGAGGTGCCTTTTAGTTGTGCCTATTAAAATATGGAGAACAAAAATTTTGAGGTTCCAAAATTAGGGAAAGATCAAGATCCACTTCCACCTCGTGCTGAAGCTGCTGCCACTAGTCATGGCCGAGACGATGAAATGCCAGCAACGTCGTCTGCCAAGGCCGATGCCCAATGTCATAGTACAGAGCATGTAAAATCCAAAACACCAAATATCAGTAAAAAAAGGACTCCAAAATCTAAAATAAAATTGTCGGAGGAGAAGCGTAAACTTGCCAATATGCCATTTACCACACGGAGTGGCAAGGAACGGCTGAGGCCCTGGCCTATGTTCATGGCTAGTGGTTCAGCTTCACATGAGGATGGAAGCACTCAGCCTCTCGCTAGAAAAATGAAAAGACTCAAGCTGGCAAAAGCACCGCAAAGAACTGTGCGTTCTTTGAAATCCCAAATCCACAAGGAGAGTCCAATTGTGTCGGTTGCGATGCCTGACCTTCCCAACACTGGACGTGAAGAGCATGCGCCTTCCACCATTTGCACGCCCCCTGCAAGTGCTGGAAGGAGCACCCGCAGTCCAGTTCCTGATAGTCAGATTGAAGATGTCAGTGTTGAAGTACACCAGGATGAGGAGGATATGGGTGTTGCTGGCGCTGGGGAGGAAATTGACAAGGAGGATTCTGATGGTGAGGTGGTTTGTTTAAGTCAGGCACCTGGGGAGACATCTGTTGTCCGTGGGAGGAATAGGGCCGTTGACATGCCTGGTGAAAATACCAAAAAAATCAGCTCTTTGGTGTGGAAGTATTTCACCAGAAATGCGGACAACATTTGTCAAGCCGTGTGTTGCCTTTGTCAAGCTGTAATAAGTAGGGGTAAGGACGTTAACCACCTCGGAACATCCTCCCTTATACGTCACCTGCAGCGCATTCATAATAAGTCAGTGACAAGTTCAAAAACTTTGGGCGACAGCGGAAGCAGTCCACTGACCAGTAAATCCCTTCCTCTTGTAACCAAGCTCACGCAAACCACCCCACCAACTCCCTCAGTGTCAATTTCCTCCTTCCCCAGGAATGCCAATAGTCCTGCAGGCCATGTCACTGGCAATTCTGACGAGTCCTCTCCTGCCTGGGATTCCTCCGATGCATCCTTGCGTGTAACGCCTACTGCTGCTGGCGCTGCTGTTGTTGCTGCTGGGAGTCGATGGTCATCCCAGAGGGGAAGTCGTAAGCCCACTTTTACTACTTCCACCAAGCAATTGACTGTCCAACAGTCCTTTGCGAGGAAGATGAAATATCACAGCAGTCATCCTGTTGCAAAGCGGATAACTGAGGCCTTGACAACTATGTTGGTGTTAGACGTGCGTCCGGTATCCGCCGTTAGTTCACAGGGAACTAGACAATTTCTTGAGGTAGTGTGCCCCCGTTACCAAATACCATCTAGGTTCCACTTCTCTAGGCAGGCGATACCGAGAATGTACACGGACGTCAGAAAAAGACTCACCAGTGTCCTAAAAAATGCAGTTGTACCCAATGTCCACTTAACCACGGACATGTGGACAAGTGGAGCAGGGCAGGGTCAGGACTATATGACTGTGACAGCCCACTGGGTAGATGTATGGACTCCCGCCGCAAGAACAGCAGCGGCGGCACCAGTAGCAGCATCTCGCAAACGCCAACTCTTTCCTAGGCAGGCTACGCTTTGTATCACCGCTTTCCAGAATACGCACACAGCTGAAAACCTCTTACGGCAACTGAGGAAGATCATCGCGGAATGGCTTACCCCAATTGGACTCTCCTGTGGATTTGTGGCATCGGACAACGCCAGCAATATTGTGTGTGCATTAAATATGGGCAAATTCCAGCACGTCCCATGTTTTGCACATACCTTGAATTTGGTGGTGCAGAATTTTTTAAAAAACGACAGGGGCGTGCAAGAGATGCTGTCGGTGGCCAGAAGAATTGCGGGACACTTTCGGCGTACAGGCACCACGTACAGAAGACTGGAGCACCACCAAAAACGCCTGAACCTGCCCTGCCATCATCTGAAGCAAGAAGTGGTAACGAGGTGGAATTCAACCCTATATATGCTTCAGAGGTTGGAGGAGCAGCAAAAGGCCATTCAAGCCTATACAATTGAGCACGATATAGGAGGTGGAATGTACCTGTCTCAAGCGCAGTGGAGAATGATTTCAACGTTGTGCAAGGTTCTGCAACCTTTTGAACTTGCCACACGTGAAGTCAGTTCAGACACTGCCAGCCTGAGTCAGGTCATTCCCCTCATCAGGCTTTTGCAGAAGAAGCTGGAGGCATTGAAGGAGGAGCTAAAAGGGAGCGATTCCGCTAGGCATGTGGGACTTGTGGATGGAGCCCTTAATTCGCTTAACAAGGATTCACGGGTGGTCAATCTGTTGAAATCAGAGCAGTACATTTTGGCCACCGTGCTCGATCCTAGATTTAAAACCTACCTTGGATCTCTCTTTCCGGCAGACACAAGTCTGCTGGGGTTCAAAGACCTGCTGGTGACAAAATTGTCAAGTCAAGCGGAACGCGACCTGTCAACATCTCCTCCTTCACATTCTCGCGCAACTGGGGGTGCGAGGAAAAGGCTCAGAATTCCGAGCCCACCCGCTGGCGGTGATGCAGGGCAGTCTGGAGCGACTGCTGATGCTGACATCTGGTCCGGACTGAAGGACCTGACAACGATTACGGACATGTCGTCTACTGTCACTGCATATGATTCTCTCCCCATTGAAAGAATGGTGGAGGATTATATGAGTGACCGCATCCAAGTAGGCACGTCAGACAGTCCGTACTTATACTGGCAGGAAAAAGAGGCAATTTGGAGGCCCTTGCACAAACTGGCTTTATTCTACCTAAGTTGCCCTCCCACAAGTGTGTACTCCGAAAGAGTGTTTAGTGCCGCCGCTCACCTTGTCAGCAATCGGCGTACGAGGTTACTTCCAGAAAATGTGGAGAAGATGATTTTCATTAAAATGAATTATAATCAATTCCTCCGCGGAGACATTGACCAGCAGCAATTGCCTCCACAAAGTACTCAGGGAGCTGAGATGGTGGATTCCAGTGGGGACGAATTGATAATCTGTGAGGAGCGGGATGTACACGGTGATATATCGGAGGATGATGATGAGGTGGACATCTTGCCTCTGTAGAGCCAGTTTGTGCAAGGAGAGATTAATTGCTTCTTTTTCGGTGGGGGTCCAAACCAACCCATCATTTCAGTCACAGTCGTGTGGCAGACCCTGTCACTGAAATGATGGGTTGGTTAAAGTGTGCATGTCCTGTTTATACAACATAAGGGTGGGTGGGAGGGCCCAAGGACAATTCCATCTTGCACCTCTTTTTTCTTTCATTTTTATTTGCGTCATGTGCTGTTTGGGGAGTGTTTTTTGGAAGGGCCATCCTGCGTGACACTGCAGAGCCACTCCTAGATGGGCCAGGTGTTTGTGTCGGCCACTAGGGTCGCTTATCTTACTCACACAGCTACCTCATTGCGCCTCTTTTTTTCTTTGCGTCATGTGCTGTTTGGGGAGTGTTTTTTGGAAGGGCCATCCTGCGTGACACTGCAGTGCCACTCCTAGATGGGCCAGGTGTTTGTGTCGGCCACTAGGGTCGCTTATCTTACTCACACAGCTACCTCATTGCGCCTCTTTTTTTCTTTGCGTCATGTGCTGTTTGGGGAGTATTTTTTGGAAGGGCCATCCTGCGTGACACTGCAGTGCCACTCCTAGATGGGCCAGGTGTTTGTGTCGGCCACTAGGGTCGCTTATCTTACTCACACAGCTACCTCATTGCGCCTCTTTTTTTCTTTGCGTCATGTGCTGTTTGGGGAGTGTTTTTTGGAAGGGCCATCCTGCGTGACACTGCAGTGCCACTCCTAGATGGGCCAGGTGTTTGTGTCGGCCACTAGGGTCGCTTATCTTACTCACACAGCTACCTCATTGCGCCTCTTTTTTTCTTTGCGTCATGTGCTGTTTGGGGAGTGTTTTTTGGAAGGTCCATCCTGCGTGACACTGCAGTGCCACTCTTAGATGGGCCAGGTGTTTGTGTCGGCCACTAGGGTCGCTTATCTTACTCACACAGCTACCTCATTGCGCCTCTTTTTTTCTTTGCGTCATGTGCTGTTTGGGGAGTGTTTTTTGGAAGGGCCATCCTGCGTGACACTGCAGTGCCACTCCTAGATGGGCCAGGTGTTTGTGTCGGCCACTAGGGTCGCTTATCTTACTCACACAGCTACCTCATTGCGCCTCTTTTTTTCTTTGCGTCATGTGCTGTTTGGGGAGTATTTTTTGGAAGGGCCATCCTGCGTGACACTGCAGTGCCACTCCTAGATGGGCCAGGTGTTTGTGTCGGCCACTAGGGTCGCTTATCTTACTCACACAGCTACCTCATTGCGCCTCTTTTTTTCTTTGCGTCATGTGCTGTTTGGGGAGTGTTTTTTGGACGGGCCATCCTGCGTGACACTGCAGTGCCACTCCTAGATGGGCCAGGTGTTTGTGTCGGCCACTAGGGTCGCTTATCTTACTCACACAGCTACCTCATTGCGCCTCTTTTTTTCTTTGCGTCATGTGCTGTTTGGGGAGTATTTTTTGGAAGGGCCATCCTGCGTGACACTGCAGTGCCACTCCTAGATGGGCCAGGTGTTTGTGTCGGCCACTAGGGTCGCTTATCTTACTCACACAGCTACCTCATTGCGCCTCTTTTTTTCTTTGCGTCATGTGCTGTTTGGGGAGTGTTTTTTGGAAGGGCCATCCTGCGTGACACTGCAGTGCCACTCTTAGATGGGCCAGGTGTTTGTGTCGGCCACTAGGGTCGCTTATCTTACTCACACAGCTACCTCATTGCGCCTCTTTTTTTCTTTGCGTCATGTGCTGTTTGGGGAGTATTTTTTGGAAGGGCCATCCTGCGTGACACTGCAGTGCCACTCCTAGATGGGCCAGGTGTTTGTGTCGGCCACTAGGGTCGCTTTTCTTACTCACACAGCTACCTCATTGCGCCTCTTTTTTTCTTTGCGTCATGTGCTGTTTGGGGAGTATTTTTTGGAAGGGCCATCCTGCGTGACACTGCAGTGCCACTCCTAGATGGGCCAGGTGTTTGTGTCGGCCACTAGGGTCGCTTATCTTACTCACACAGCTACCTCATTGCGCCTCTTTTTTTCTTTGCGTCATGTGCTGTTTGGGGAGTGTTTTTTGGAAGGGCCATCCTGCGTGACACTGCAGTGCCACTCCTAGATGGGCCAGGTGTTTGTGTCGGCCACTAGGGTCGCTTATCTTACTCACACAGCTACCTCATTGCGCCTCTTTTTTTCTTTGCGTCATGTGCTGTTTGGGGAGTATTTTTTGGAAGGGCCATCCTGCGTGACACTGCAGTGCCACTCCTAGATGGGCCAGGTGTTTGTGTCGGCCACTAGGGTCGCTTATCTTACTCACACAGCTACCTCATTGCGCCTCTTTTTTTCTTTGCGTCATGTGCTGTTTGGGGAGTGTTTTTTGGAAGGGCCATCCTGCGTGACACTGCAGTGCCACTCCTAGATGGGCCAGGTGTTTGTGTCGGCCACTAGGGTCGCTTATCTTACTCACACAGCTACCTCATTGCGCCTCTTTTTTTCTTTGCGTCATGTGCTGTTTGGGGAGTGTTTTTTGGAAGGGCCATCCTGCGTGACACTGCAGTGCCACTCCTAGATGGGCCAGGTGTTTGTGTCGGCCACTAGGGTCGCTTATCTTACTCACACAGCTACCTCATTGCGCCTCTTTTTTTCTTTGCGTCATGTGCTGTTTGGGGAGTGTTTTTTGGAAGGGCCATCCTGCGTGACACTGCAGTGCCACTCCTAGATGGGCCAGGTGTTTGTGTCGGCCACTAGGGTCGCTTATCTTACTCACACAGCTACCTCATTGCGCCTCTTTTTTTCTTTGCGTCATGTGCTGTTTGGGGAGTGTTTTTTGGAAGGGCCATCCTGCGTGACACTGCAGTGCCACTCCTAGATGGGCCAGGTGTTTGTGTCGGCCACTAGGGTCGCTTATCTTACTCACACAGCTACCTCATTGCGCCTCTTTTTTTCTTTGCGTCATGTGCTGTTTGGGGAGTGTTTTCTGGAAGGGCCATCCTGCGTGACACTGCAGTGCCACTCCAGGTGTTTGTGTCGGCCACTAGGGTCGCTTATCTTACTCACACAGCTACCTCATTGCGCCTCTTTTTTTCTTTGCGTCATGTGCTGTTTGGGGAATGTTTTTTGGAAGGGCCATCCTGCGTGACACTGCAGTGCCACTCCTAGATGGGCCAGGTGTTTGTGTCGGCCACTAGGGTCGCTTAGCTTAGTCATCCAGCGACCTCGGTGCAAATTTTAGGACTAAAAATAATATTGTGAGGTGTGAGGTATTCAGAATAGACTGAAAATGAGTGGAAATTATGGTTTTTGAGGTTAATAATACTTTGGGATCAAAATGACCCCCAAATTCTATGATTTAAGCTGTTTTTTAGTGTTTTTTGAAAAAAACACCCGAATCCAAAACACACCCGAATCCGACAAAAAAAATTCGGTGAGGTTTTGCCAAAACGCGGTCGAACCCAAAACACGGCCGCGGAACCGAACCCAAAACCAAAACACAAAACCCGAAAAATTTCAAGTGCACATCTCTAGTGGCCACTCAATAGTACCCCAATTCAAATTACAGTACACCACAATAGTGTACCTTACTGCCTTTACACAGCACAGTAATATACAGTACATTATTCACGTTATGCTACACAGTAGTACCAGGGGTGTCTCTAGAGAGGAGGGGACCCATGTGCAGACTCAATGTTTGGGCGCCCTCCTCTCTCATAGCCGTCACCACTGCTGATAGTGCTCTGAGTGCCAGAGTCTACAGTGCATGCGCAGGACTCAGAAAATTGGCCACTGCGCCATTTTTTTAAGTTCTGCGCATGCGCTGTAGACTCTGGCCCTTTGCCACAGTCTCTAGTGCTCAGTTCAATAGCAGCGGCAGTGACGGCTACAGGAGAGGAGGGGGCCTACACACAGTCAGCAATGGACTCTGGAAAGGTACGTACAGGTATAGGAGAAATGGGTGCAGTGTGTGTGTGTGTGTACACACTGCACCCATTCTAGATACGCCACTGAGTACTACCCCTTATACACATTATGCCACACAGTAGTGCTCATATATATGGGAAGGCATGCACGCTCCTGGGAAAGTGGGCATAGCCTCACAATTTTATATTATGATATCAAACTATAAATACAGTATACTGTATGATCACACCCCCTACACATGCACACACACAATTAGCAGCTTTACACACAATACCCACAGTAGTTCTCCTTACACATAATGTCCCGAGTATAGTGTCAGATGCACATACAGTAATGTCCCCCAGTATAGTGCCAGTTACACATAATGACACCAGTAGTGCACTGCAGATACACATACTGTAATGCCTCCAAGTATAGTGCCAAATACACATACTGTATGCCCACACAGTGCCAGATACACATACAGTATGCTCCCACAGTATCAGATACTCGTATACCCCCACAGCGCCGGACACTCAAATTCCCCCACAGTGCCAGATACAGTACATGTATGCCCCCACAGTGCCAGATACACGTATGCCCCACAGTGCCAGATACACATACTGTATGCCCCCACAGTGCCAGATACACATATGCCCCCACAGTGCCAGACACACATACTGTATGCCCCCACAGTGCCAGATACACATATGCCCCCACAGTGCCAGACACACATACAGTATTCCCTCATGTTGATTTTACTATTAAAGGCAGCACTTTTAGGTACTGTAGATCCACTTTTAGAGGCAGCAGCTACTGTATCCCCCCACCCCCATGTATTTCCTCAACAGCAGGGTTGCTCATTAATGATCAAAGAATGCAGCAAAAGCCACTGTAATTGGCTCCGGGGTCCTGCACCGAAACTCTACATACTGTAAACTACACCTCCCATCAGCTGCTGCTGCATGCTGTGATCGTACTGGGCATCCATGCTGGTGAGGAACTACATGGGGGTGGGGGAATAGCTGCTGCCTCTAAAAGTGAATCTACAGTACCTACTGCCCGTGGGTGGCACCTCTGGATGGCGCTCCTCCTCAACTGGCACCCCTGGTGAGTGCCATCCTGGCCAATAAGAAGATACACCCCTGATAGCCCGCCTCACATGTCAGTCCCTGCCCTGTCATAGAAGTACAAAAGCATCACACAACGGCGATGTTTTTGTACTTCAGGAGTAGATCACGGCCAGCGCAGCTTTTGCATGCTGGTCGGGAGCTACTCATCGCTG
This sequence comes from Pseudophryne corroboree, assembly GCF_028390025.1. Lineage (NCBI taxonomy): Eukaryota > Metazoa > Chordata > Amphibia > Anura > Myobatrachidae > Pseudophryne > Pseudophryne corroboree. Next base: position 273,981,735 of record NC_086450.1, on the reverse strand, counting down.
TGCCTCCCCCTCTGCCCAGCGACCACCTCTGCCTGTCAATCAGGCAGAGGCGATCGCAGGGCAGAGATGGCTATCGGCGCACTGTGATGCCGGTGCATGCGCAGTTCTGTCCTGATCGCTGCGCTGCCAACAACCACAGCGTGCAATCAGGTCAGAATGACCCCTTATATCCCTCAATGATGCCCCCAGGAGTGTGTGTGACACAGCACATACAGTATACAGTCATTCCTACTAGGGTGTGTGACAAATTACAGTACATACAGTATATCACTGACCTGGTTTGGGAGTGTTGTGGACTCGGGGCTTCTTCCGATGACCGGGAAGAGGAACCGCTACTGGGTCGCAGTAGAGATGGCCGGATGTAGGTCTTCCTCATGCAGGATTAAGACGGCAGGCAGGAAGCACAGAGGAATTCTTGAAGGTCTCCTGAAAGACAAGACTTGTAGAAATACTGAAGGCTGAGGTACTGAGATATTGAAGGCACTGTGGTGTTGGAGACACTGTGGTGTTGGAGGCACTGAGGTGCTGGGAGTACAGGGAGTGCTGGGAGGCACTCGGAGGCACGAGGGTGCTTGGAAGCACGGAGGTACTTGGAGGCACGAGGTAATTGGAGGCACGAGGTAATTGGAGACACGAGGTAATTGGAGGCACGGGGGTGCTTGGAGGCACGAGGTGCTTGGAGGCACGGAGGTGTTTGAAGGCACGAGGTGTTTGGAGGCACGAGGTGCTTGGAGGCACGAGGTAATTGGAGGCACGGAGGTGCTTGGAGGCACAAGGTGCTTGGAGGCACGGATGTGCTTGGAGGCACAGAGGTGTTTGGAGGCACGAGGTGCTTGGAGGCAAGGAGGTGCTTGGAGGCAGGGAGGTACTTGGAGGCACGGAGGTGCTCGGAGGCACGGAGGTGCTCGGAGGCACGGAGGTGCTCGGAGGCACGGAGGTACTTGGAGGCACGTGGTGCTTGAAGGCAAGGAGGTGCTTGGAGGCAGGGAGGTACTTGGAGGCACGGAGGTGCTCGGAGGCACAGGGGTGCTCGGAGGCACGGAGGTACTCGGAGGCATGGGGTGCTTGGAGGCACGGGGTGCTTGGAGGCACAGGATGCTTGGAGGCACAGGATGCTTGGAGGCACAGGATGCTTGTAGGCACAGGAGATCACAGGGACGAGGGAGCTCTGGAATCACAGCTTCCGCAGGAGAAACGAAGATACTCAGGCACCGGATCTCTGCCTGGTGTCTGGTTTTAAATCCCCCGCCCTAGCCTGATTGGCGGAGCAGGCAGGTGACGTCAGACCTGCTCCGCCTCCTTGCCCTCGCTTATGATGGCGGCGTCCTTGCTTCCGGGAAGCCGCCGGAGGGACGCGCCGACCCGCCGCCGAAGCCCGAGACCGCCAGGAGAAGAGAGGCGCCGGGCAGACCAGGCCACCCACAGGGACAAGCGCGGTCGCCGCTGCCCAAGGTGCGTGACAGTACCCCCTCCTCCAGGAGTGGCCCCTGGACACTTCCCGGGCTTAGTCGGATGTCTGGAGTGGAAGATCCGAACCAGACGAGGAGCCGTTACTTCAGTAGCCTCAATCCAACTTCTCTCCTCAGGACCATAACCCTTCCAGTCCACCAAGTACTGTAATTTTTTATGAAGATAACGAGAGTCAAGAATAGCTTTGATTTCAAACTCCGCTCCAGCTTCTGCCACTACAGACGTTGGCCTAGGGAATGCTGAGTGGAACCGATTCAGAATGAGGGGACGGAGTAGAGAAACATGAAAGGCGTTAGGTATTCGAAGATGGGCAGGCAAACCCAGTTTACAGACCACAGGATTTAAGACTTGTAGCACCGGGTAAGGACCGATGAACCTTGGAGCGAATTTCATGGTGGGCACCTTCAACCGGAGATTACGTGTGGACAGCCATACCCTGTCCCCAACTTTATATTGAGGTGCGGCTCGCCGTTTCTTATCTGCGAAGAACTTGTACCGGACAGAAACCTTCTTAAGATTAGCATGAGCCTTTCTCCAAATTTGTCCAAAGTGTTGTAGAGTGGACGCTACAGCAGGAACCTCTACTATCGGAAGGCTTGGAAATTCTGGAACACGGGGATGGAACCCGTAGTTGACGAAGAATGGTGATTCCCCAGTGGAAGAATGAAACAAATGGTTATGGGCAAACTCCGCCCAAGGCAACAACTCCACCCAGTTGTCCTGTGAAGGAGAGAGATACAAACGAAGAAAAGTCTCTAGATCTTGATTGACTCGTTCCGTTTGACCATTTGTTTGGGGATGATAAGCGGACGAAAACTTAAGTTTAATTTGTAGGGTTGAACAGAGGGCTTTCCAAAACCTGGCGGTGAACTGTACTCCACGATCAGAAACAATCTCTTGTGGCAACCCATGCAAACGAAAATGTTCTCGGATAAACAGTAGAGCCAGTTTCGGTGCTGTCGGGAGACCAGTCAAAGGCACAAAGTGTGCCATCTTCGAAAAACGGTCAACGATAACCCAAACGGTGTTGCAACCCTTGGAACAGGGCAAGTCAGTGATGAAGTCCATGGAAATGTGAGTCCAGGGTCTCACAGGGATAGGCAGAGGACGAAGTAACCCTGCAGGAGGCAGACGAGGAGATTTATGTTGTGTACATTGGGGACAAGAATTAACGCAATCTTGTACATCCTTCCTCATGGTGTTCCACCAGTAAGACCTTTGCAGAAACTTTTACATCTTCTGGGCACCGGGATGACCGGAAAACTTGGAGTTATGGACCCACAGTAGTATTCCTGGCCGGAATCTAGCTGGTACGGACATTCTTCCAGGAGGAGGAGCTGGAGTAGTTAAAGCAGCAGAGACAGAAACTGGATTCAGAATTAAACCCCGCTCAGGAGGTTCATCCTCGTCTGTGGAAACTTGTGAACGGGAAAGCGCATCTGCTTTAATATTGAGAGTCCCGGCCCAGTACTTGATAATGAACGAGAATCGGGAAAAGAAAAGTGCCCGTCTCGCCTGGCGAGGATTCAAGCATTGTGCGGATTTGATGTACAGCAAATTCTTGTGATTCGTGTAGATGGTAAACACATGCTTAGCCCCTTCCAGAAGATATCTCCACTCTTCCAAGGCAGATTTGATAGCCAAGAGTTCCTGGTCTCCAATAGTGTAATTTTGTTCGGCTGGAGAGAATTTACGAGAATGGAAGCCACACGGATGTAATTTCTTATCAGAGGTGTACTGGGAGAGAACAGCCCCAACCCAGACTGAAGATGCATCAACTTCTAAGGAGAAGGGTTCATCGAAATTTGGTTGTTGGAGAACTGGAGCCGTCATGAAAGCTAACTTTAAGTGAGAAAAAGCTACAATGGCTTCCGGAGGCCACAAACTTGGATTAGAACCCTTCCTCGTCAGGGTGGTAATGGGCGCAACAATGGTGGAGAAACCCTTAATGAATTTCCTGTAGTAGTTCGCAAAGCCCAGGAACCTTTGTATTGCTTTCAAAGAAAGAGGCTGAGTCCAGTCACGAATGGCAGACAGCTTTTCCGGATCCATGCGAAGCTCCGTCCTCGAGATGATATAACCGAGGAACGGAATAGATGTTACTTCAAAGGTACATTTGGAAAGTTTGGCATAGAGATGATTCTCTCGTAAACGGTGGAGCACCTCTTTGACTTGAGTCCTGTGTTCGACAAGATTCTTGGAAAAGATCAGTATGTCGTCCAAATATACCACAACACTCTGATACAGCATGTCACGAAAGATTTCATTGACGAATCCCTGGAAAACCGCGGGAGCATTACTAAGACCAAACGGCATCACCAAGTATTCGTAATGCCCATCTCGGGTATTAAAGGCAGTCTTCCATTCATCCCCCTCTCGGATGCGTATAAGATTATAAGCTCCCCTCAAGTCGAGTTTGGAAAAAATGCGGGCACCACGAACCCTATCAAATAATTCTGTGATTAGTGGCAAGGGGTATTTATTCTTAATAGTAATGTCGTTTAAGCCGCGGTAGTCGATGCATGGTCTCAACCCCCCATCCTTTTTCTTCATGAAAAAGAAGCCCGCACCAGCAGGGGAGGAAGAGGGGCGAATAAATCCCTTGAGCATATTGGACTTAATATACTCCGACATGGCTTGAGTCTCGGGAAGAGACAGAGGATATGTGCGACCACGGAGTGGCGTCTTCCCTGGGACAAGGTCAATAGGGCAGTCCCAAGGCCTGTGAGGTGGTAACAGGTCAGCAGCTTGTTCCGAAAATACGTCCTTGTACCCTTGATATGCCTCCGGAATGTGCTCTTCATCCGTTTTGGAGGTGACACGGAGCGGACAAACAGGAGTAAGACAATTAGTGTGACAAAAGGAACTCCAGGACAGAATTTGTGACGACTTCCAGTCGATGTGGGGATTATGACTTTTTAGCCAAGGCATTCCAAGAACAAGATCATGGGGCATTTCTGGGATTACCAAGAGTTCCAAATCTTCCTGATGTAGAGCCCCGACCTGCAGCTTAACTGGCCCCGTGCGCCACATTATAAGACCTTTGGAAATTCTAGTCCCGTTGATAGCCGTCAGTGAAATTGGCCGCTCGATAGGCCGTAAGTTTAAACCCAAGCTTTGGGCACAGAAGGAAGAAATGAAGTTCCCTGCAGCTCCGGAATCCAATAGAGCTTCACAAGACTTGGAGACTGAATCGGAGACTAGAGTTACTGGAAGCAAACAGTCCGAAGTTGGAGAAGCTTTTGTCGTAACCCCCAGCTTGACTCCTCCGGAACAAGCTAGGCCTGCCCGTTTCCCGGACGAGATTTACAAGATTTAAGAAAATGATCCGCGGCTCCACAGTAAAGGCAGAGTTTACCCTCACGACGACGCTGTCGTTCTTCCGGAGACAGTCGGGATCGGTTAATTTGCATGGGCTCATCTGAGCTAGGTGAGGCCACCGGTCTAGGAGTAGGATTCCGGAACCTGGAACGATCCGGACGGCTACGTTCTCTTCCACGCTCCTGCATCCGAAGATCCACCTTGACGCAAAGGGAAATCAGATCTTCTAATGGATCCGGCAGATCTCTGGTAACCAGCTCATCTTTCAGCCGGTCGGAAAGACCGTTCCAGAAGGCAGCTCTCAGGGCGTCATTATTCCAGCGTAGTTCGGAAGCAATGGTCTGGAAATGAACCACGTACTGACCCACGGAACGGGCGCCCTGTCGAACACGGAGCAAGTCGGAAGAAGCAGTGGTCATTCTGCCGGGTTTGTCGAAAATCCTTCGAAAGGACGAGATGAAGTTGGTATAGTTGGAAACCATGGGATCAGATCGTTCCCATAATGGAGACACCCAATCCAAAGCAGAACCTTCCAACAGAGAAATAATATATGCTACCTTGGACCGGTCTGTAGGAAAGTTGTGTGCAAGTAGCTCGAAATGTACCTCGCATTGGTTCAAGAAACCACGACAATTTTTAGGATTCCCATTATAGTGGGACGGAGTAGGCAGCTGAAGGCGTGGAGTGATACCGGCCGATGGTTGAACATTGCTGGCAACGGCGACTGGTGCGACTACTGGAACAGGTGCCGGAATTACTGAGGCTAGAGACGCCTGAATCTGATCCAGACGCCCGGACAACTGCTGGAGGTACTGCATCACCTGGCCTTGTGCCGCTTCCTGACTTTGTACTCGAGAAGCCAGGTTCTGGATGGCACTTGAGTCCGTGTTTCGATTCCCCGGGTCCATGGGGCCTGAGTATACTATCACTGACCTGGTTTGGGAGTGTTGTGGACTCGGGGCTTCTTCCGATGACCGGGAAGAGGAACCGCTACTGGGTCGCAGTAGAGATGGCCGGATGTAGGTCTTCCTCATGCAGGATTAAGACGGCAGGCAGGAAGCACAGAGGAATTCTTGAAGGTCTCCTGAAAGACAAGACTTGTAGAAATACTGAAGGCTGAGGTACTGAGATATTGAAGGCACTGTGGTGTTGGAGACACTGTGGTGTTGGAGGCACTGAGGTGCTGGGAGTACAGGGAGTGCTGGGAGGCACTCGGAGGCACGAGGGTGATTGGAAGCACGGAGGTACTTGGAGGCACGAGGTAATTGGAGGCACGAGGTAATTGGAGACACGAGGTAATTGGAGGCACGGGGGTGCTTGGAGGCACGGAGGTGTTTGAAGGCACGAGGTGTTTGGAGGCACGAGGTGCTTGGAGGCACGAGGTGCTTGGAGGCACGAGGTAATTGGAGGCACGGAGGTGCTTGGAGGCACGGAGGTGCTTGGAGGCAAGGAGGTGCTTGGAGGCAGGGAGGTACTTGGAGGCACGGAGGTGCTCGGAGGCACGGAGATGCTCGGAGGCACAGAGGTGCTTGGAGGCACGGGGTGCTTGGAGGCAAGGAGGTGCTTGGAGGCATGGAGGTACTTGGAGGCACGGAGGTGCTCGGAGGCACGGGGGTGCTCGGAGGCACGGAGGTACTCGGAGGCACGGGGTGCTTGGAGGCACAGGATGCTTGGAGGCACAGGATGCTTGGAGGCACAGGATGCTTGTAGGCACAGGAGATCACAGGGATGAGGGAGCTCTGGAATCACAGCTTCCGCAGGAGAAACGAAGATACTCAGGCACCGGATCTCTGCCTGGTGTCTGGTTTTAAATCCCCCGCCCTAGCCTGATTGGCGGAGCAGGCAGGTGACGTCAGACCTGCTCCGCCTCCTTGCCCTCGCTTATGATGGCGGGGTCCTTGCTTCCGGGAAGCCGCCGGAGGGACGCGCCGACCCGCCGCCGAAGCCCGAGACCGCCAGGAGAAGAGAGGCGCCGGGCAGACCAGGCCACCCGCAGGGACAAGCGCGGTCGCCGCTGCCCAAGGTGCGTGACACAGTAAATGTGCGTCCATAGACATGGGAGGTATACAAGGCCAGGGGCTACAGTAGGTACTGTAACAATACTAGTGATGTGCACCGGAAATTTTTCGGGTTTTGTGTTTTGGTTTTGGGTTCGGTTCCGCGGCCGTGTTTTGGATTCGGACGCGTTTTGGCAAAACCTCACCGAAATTTTTTTGTCGGATTCGGGTGTGTTTTGGATTCGGGTGTTTTTTTCAAAAAAACCTAAAAAACAGCTTAAATCATTGAATTTGGGGGTCATTTTGATCCCATAGTATTATTAACCTTAATAACGATAATTTCCACTCATTTTCAGTCTATTCTGAACACCTCACATCTCACAATATTATTTTTAGTCCTAAAATTTGCCCCGAGGTCGCTGGATGGCTAAGCTAAGCGACCCAAGTGGCCGACACAAACACCTGGCCCAACTAGGAGTGGCACTGCAGTGTCAGACAGGATGGCCCTTCAAAAAAATACTCCCCAAACAGCACATGACGCAAAGAAAAAAAGAGGCGCAATGAGGTAGCTGTGTGACTAAGCTAAGCGACCCTAGTGGCCGACACAAACACCTGGCCCATCTAGGAGTGGCACTGCAGTGTCACGCAGGATGGCCCTTCAAAAAAATACTCCCCAAACAGCGCATGATGCAAAGAAAAAAAGAGGCGCACCAAGGTCGCTGTGTGACTAAGCTAAGAGACACAAGTGGCCGACACAAACACCTGGCCCATCTAGAAGTGGCACTGCAGTGTCACGCAGGATGGCCCTTCAAAAAAATACTCCCCAAACAGCACATGATGCAAAGAAAAAAAGAGGCGCAATGAGGTAGCTGTGTGACTAAGATAAGCGACCCAAGTGGCCGACACAAACATCTGGCCCATCTAGGAGTGTCACTGCAGTGTCACGCAGGATGGCCCTTCAAAAAAATACTCCCCAAACAGCACATGATGCAAAGAAAAATGAAAGAAAAAAGAGGTGCAAGATGGAATTGTCCTTGGGCCCTCCCACCCACCCTTATGTTGTATAAACAGGACATGCACACTTTAACAAACCCATCATTTCAGTGACAGGGTCTGCCACACGACTGTGACTGAAATGACTGGTTGGTTTGGGCCCCCACCAAAAAAGAAGCAATCAATCTCTTCTTGCACAAACTGGCTCTACAGAGGCAAGATGTCCACCTCCTCCTCATCATCCGATTCATCACCCCTTTTACTGTGTACATCCCCCTCCTCACAGATTAATAATTCGTCCCCACTGGAATCCACCATCTCAGGTCCCCGTGTACTTTCTGGAGGCAATTGCTGCTGGTGAATGTCTCCACGGAGGAATTGATTATAATTCATTTTAATGAACATCATCTTCTCCACATTTTCTGGAAGTAACCTCGTACGCCGATTGCTGACAAGGTGAGCGGCTGCACTAAACACTCTTTCGGAGTACACACTGGAGGGAGGGCAACTTAGGTAGAATAAAGCCAGTTTGTGCAAGGGCCTCCAAATTGCCTCTTTTTCCTGCTAGTATACGTACGGACTGTCTGACGTGCCTACTTGGATGCGGTCACTCATATAATCCTCCACCATTCTTTCAATGGTGAGAGAATCATATGCAGTGACAGTAGACGACATGTCAGTAATCGTTGGCAGGTCCTTCAGTCCGGACCAGATGTCAGCACTTGCTCCAGACTGCCCTGCATCACCGCCAACGGGTGGGCTCGGAAATTCTTAGCCTTTTCCTCGCACCCCCAGTTGCGGGAGAATGTGAAGGAGGAGATGTTGACGGGTCACTTTCCGCTTGACTTGACAATTTTCTCACCAGCAGGTCTTTGAACCCCAGCAGACTTGTGTCTGCCGGAAAGAGAGATACAACGTAGGTTTTAAATCTAGGATCGAGCACGGTGGCCAAAATGTAGTGCTCTGATTTCAACAGATTGACCACCCGTGAATCCTGGTTAAGCGAATGAAGGGCTCCATCCACAAGTCCCACATGCCTAGCGGAATCGCTCTGTTTTAGCTCCTCCTTCAGCGTCTCCAGCTTCTTCTGCAAAAGCCTGATGAGGGGAATGACCTGACTCAGGCTGGCAGTGTCTGAACTGACTTCACGTGTGGCAAGTTCAAAGGGTTGCAGAACCTTGCACAACGTTGAAATCATTCTCCACTGCGCTTGAGACAGGTGCATTCCACCTCCTTTTCCTATATCGTGGCCAGATGTATAGGCTTGAATGGCCTTTTGCTGCTCCTCCATCCTCTGAAGCATATAGAGGGTTGAATTCCACCTCGTTACCACCTCCTGCTTCAGATGATGGCAGGGCAGGTTCAGGTATTTTTGGTGGTGCTCCAGTCTTCGGTACGCGGTGCCTGAACGCCGAAAGTTGCCCGCAATTCTTCGGGCCACCGACATCATCTCTTGCACGCCCCTGTCGTTTTTTAAATAATTCTGCACCACCAAATTCAAGGTATGTGCAAAACATGGGACGTGCTGGAATTTGCCCAGATGTAATGCACGCACAATATTGCTGGCGTTGTCCGATGTCACAAATCCCCAGGAGAGTCCAATTGGGGTAAGCCATTCTGCGATGATCTTCCTCAGTTGCCGTAAGAGGTTTTCAGCTGTGTGCGTATTCTGGAAAGCGGTGATACAAAGCGTAGCCTGCCTAGGAACGATTTGGCGTTTGCGAGATGCTGCTACTGGTGCCGCCGCTGCTGTTCTTGCAGCGGGAGGCAATACATCTACCCAATGGGCTGTCACAGTCATATAGTCCTGAGTCTGCCCTGCTCCACTTGTCCACATGTCCGTGGTTAAGTGGACATTGGGTACAACTGCATTTTTTAGGACACTGGTGAGTCTTTTTCTGAGGTATGTGTACATTTTCGGTATCGCCTGCCTAGAGAAATGGAACCTAGATGGTATTTGGTACCGGGGACACAGTACCTCAATCAAGTCTATAGTTGGCTCTGAATTAACGATGGATACCGGAACCACGTTTCTCACCACCCAGGCTGCCAAGGCCTCAGTTATCCGCTTTGCAGCAGGATGACTGCTGTGATATTTCATCTTCCTCGCAAAGGACTGTTGGACAGTCAATTGCTTACTGGAAGTAGTACAAGTGGTCTTCCGACTTCCCCTCTGGGATGACGATCGACTCCCAGCAGCAACAACAGCAGCGCCAGCAGCAGTAGGCGTTACACTCAAGGATGCATCGGAGGAATCCCAGGCAGGAGAGGACTCGTCAGACTTGCCAGTGACATGGCCTGCAGGACTATTGGCTTTCCTGGGTAAGGAGGAAATTGACACTGAGGGAGTTGGTGGTGTGGTTTGCAGGAGCTTGGTTACAAGAGGAAGGGATTTACTGGTCAGTGGACTGCTTCCGCTGTCGCCCAAAGTTTTTGAACTTGTCACTGACTTATGATGAATGCGCTGCAGGTGACATATAAGGGAGGATGTTCCGAGGTGGTTAACGTCCTTACCCCTACTTATTACAGCTTGACAAAGGCAACACACAGCTTGACACCTGTTGTCCGCATTTGTGTTGAAATAATTCCACACCGAAGAGCTGATTTTTTTTGTATTTTGACCAGGCATGTCAATGGCCATATTCCTCCCACGGACAACAGGCGTCTCCCCGGGTGCCTGACTTAAACAAACCACCTCACCATCAGAATCCTCCTTGTCAATTTCCTCCCTAGCGCCAGCAACACCCATATCCTCATCCTTGTGTACCTCTACACTGACATCTTCAATTTGACTATCAGGAACTGGACTGCGGGTGCTCCTTCCAACACTTGCAGGGGGCGTGCAAATTGTGGAAGGCGCAAGCTCTTCCCGTCCAGTGTTGGGAAGGTCAGGCATCGCAACCGACACAATTGGACTCTCCTTGGGGATTTGTGATTTAGAAGAACGCACAGTTCTTTGCGGTGCTTTTGCCAGCTTAAGTCTTTTCTTTTTTCTAGCGAGAGGATGAGTGCTTCCATTCTCATGTGAAGCTGAACCACTAGCAATGAACATAGGCCAGGGCCTCAGCCGTTCCTTGCCACTCCGTGTCGTAAATGGCATATTGGCAAGTTTACGCTTCTCCTCAGACGCTTTTAAATTTGATTTTTGGATCATTTTACTGATCTTTTGTGTTTTGGATTTTACATGCTCTGTACTATGACATTGGGCATCGGCCTTGGCAGACGACGTTGATGGCATTTCATCGTCTCGGCCATGACTAGTGGCAGCAGCTTCAGCACGAGATGGAAGTGGATCTTGATCTTTCCCTATTTTTTTTACCTCCACATTTTTGTTCTCCATATTTTAATGTGCACAACTAAAAGGCACCACAGGTATACAATGTAGATGGATGGATAGTATACTTATGGACGATGAGTGACGACACAAAGGTAGGTACAGCAGTGGCCTACCGTACTGCTATATACAGTATAATGGACCTGGTGGACACTGTCAGCAGACTGCTAAACTAGTACTACTAGTATAGAGAAAAAAAGACACCACAGGTATACAATGTAGATGGATGGATAGTATACTTATTATTATTAATGGATGACGAGCGACTGACGACACAGAGCTAGGTACAGCAGTGGCCTACCGTACTGCTATATACAGTATAATGGACCTGGTGGACACTGTCAGCAGACTGCTAAACTAGTACTACTAGTATAAAAAAAAAAGCCACCACAGGTATACAATGTAGATGGATGGTAGTATACTTATGGACGACGAGTGACGACATAGAGGTAGGTACAGCAGTGGCCTACCGTACTGCTATATACAGTATAATGGACCTGGTGGACACTGTCAGCAGACTGCTAAACTAGTACTACTAGTATAAAAAAAAAGCCACCACAGGTATACAATGTAGATGGATGGTAGTATACTTATGGACGACGAGTCACGACATTGAGGTAGGTACAGCAGTGGCCTACCGTACTGCTATATACAGTATAATGGACCTGGTGGACACTGTCAGCAGACTGCTAAACTAGTACTACTAGTATAAAGAAAAAAAGCGACCACAGGTATACAATGTAGATGGATGGATAGTATACTTATTATTATTAATGGATGACGAGTGACTGACGACACAGAGGTAGGTACAGCAGTGGCCTACCGTACTGCTATATACAGTATAATGGACCTGGTGGACACTGTCAGCAGACTGCTAAACTAGTACTACTAGTATAACAAAAAGCCACCACAGGTATACAATGTAGATGGATGGTAGTATACTTATGGACGACGAGTGACGACACAGAGGTAGGTACAGCAGTGGCCTACCATACTGCTATATACAGTATAATGGACCTGGTGGACACTGTCAGCAGACTGCTTAACTAGTACTACTAGTATAAAAAAAAAAGCCACCACAGGTATACAATGTAGATGGATGGATAGTATACTTATGGACGAGTGACTGACGACACAGAGGTAGGTACAGCAGTGGCCTACCGTACTGCTATATACAGTATAATGGACCTGGTGGACACTGTCAGCAGACTGCTAAACTAGTACTACTAGTATAAAAAAAAAGCCACCACAGGTATACAATGTAGATGGATGGTAGTATACTTATGGACGACGAGTGACGACACAGAGGTAGGTACAGCAGTGGCCTACCGTACTGCTATATACAGTATAATGGACCTGGTGGACACTGTCAGCAGACTGCTAAACTAGTACTACTAGTATAAAAAAAAAGCCACCACAGGTATACAATGTAGATGGATGGTAGTATACTTATGGACGACGAGTGATGACACAGAGGTAGGTACAGCAGAGGCCTACCGTACTGCTATATACAGTATAATGGACCTGGTGGACACTGTCAGCAGACTGCTAAACTAGTACTACTAGTATAAAGAAAAAAAGCCACCACAGGTATACAATGTAGATGGATGGATAGTATACTTATTATTATTAATGGATGACGAGTGACTGACGACACAGAGGTAGGTACAGCAGTGGCCTACCGTACTGCTATATACAGTATAATGGACCTGGTGGACACTGTCAGCAGACTGCTAAACTAGTACTACTAGTATAAAAAAAAAGCCACCACAGGTATACAATGTAGATGGATGGATAGTATACTTATTATTATTAATGGATGACGAGTGACTGACGACACAGAGGTAGGTACAGCAGTGGCCTACCGTACTGCTATATACAGTATAATGGACCTGGTGGACACTGTCAGCAGACTGCTAAACTTGTACTACTAGTATAAAAAAAAAAAGCCACCACAGGTATACAATGTAGATGGATGGTAGTATACTTATGGATGGCGAGCGACGACACAGAGGTAGGTACAGCAGTGGCCTACCGTACTGCTATATACAATATAATGGACTTGGTGGACACTGTGAGCAGACTGCTAAACTTGTACTACTAGTATAAAAAAAAAAGGCACCACAGGTATACAATGTAGATGGATGGATAGTATACTTATGGATGACGAGTGACGACACAGGGGTAGGTACAACAGTGGCCTACCGTACTGCTATATACAGTATAATGGACCTGGTGGACACTGTCAGCAGACTGCTAAACTAGTACTACTAGTATAAAGAAAAAAAGCCACCACAGGTATACAATGTAGATGGATGGATAGTATACTTATTATTATTAATGGATGACGAGTGACTGACGACACAGAGGTAGGTACAGCAGTGGCCTACCGTACTGCTGTATACAGTATAATGGACCTGGTGGACACTGTCAGCAGACTGCTAAACTAGTACTACTAGTATAAAAAAAAAAGCCACCACAGGTATACAATGTAGATGGATGGTAGTATACTTATGGACGACGAGTGACGACACAGAGGTAGGTACAGCAGTGGCCTACCGTACTGCTATATACAGTATAATGGACCTGGTGGACACTGTCAGCAGACTGCTAAACTAGTACTACTAGTATAAAAAAAAAGCCACCACAGGTATACAATGCAGATGGATGGTAGTATACTTATGGACGATGAGTGACGACACAGAGGTAGGTACAGCAGTGGCCTACCGTACTGCTATATACAGTATAATGGACCTGGTGGACACTGTCAGCAGACTGCTAAACTAGTACTACTAGTATAAAAAAAAAGCCACCACAGGTATACAATGTAGATGGATGGTAGTATACTTATGGACGACGAGTGACGACACAGAGGTAGGTACAGCAGTGGCCTACCGTACTGCTATGTACAGTATAATGGACCTGGTGGACACTGTCAGCAGACTGCTAAACTAGTACTACTAGTATAAAAAAAAAGCCACCACAGGTATACAATGCAGATGGATGGTAGTATACTTATGGACGATGAGTGACGACACAGAGGTTGGTACAGCAGTGGCCTACCGTACTGCTATATACAGTATAATGGACCTGGTGGACACTGTCAGCAGACTGTTAAACTAGTATAAAAAAAAGCCACCACAGGAGTGTTTTTCAGGCAGACAAACGTATACTGGTGGTCACTGTCAGCAAAACTATGCACTGTACTCCTGCTATAGCTGCTCCCCAGTCCCCACAATTAAGCAGTGTGAGCACTCAGCACAGATATATCATGCAGCACACTGAGCACAGATATGGTATGGAGCGTTTTTTTCAGGCAGAGAACGGATAAAAAAAAAACTGGTGGTCACTATCAGCAAAACTCTGCACTCTACTCTGAGTCCTAACAGCTGCTCCCCAATCCTCCCCACAATTAGTAATAAAACAAGCAATCAACTGTCTCTTCTACAATTATAAACGGAGAGGACGCCAGCCACGTCCTCTCCCTATCAATCTCAATGCACGTGTGAAAATGGCGGCGACGCGCAGCTGCTTATATAGAATCCGAATCTCGCGAGAATCCGACAGAGGGATGATGACGTTCGGGCGCGCTCGGGTTAGCCGAGCAAGGCGGGAGGATCCGAGTCTGCTAGGACCCGTGTAAAAAAAGGTAAAGCTCGGGTGGGTTCGGTTTCTCGGTACTGCATACTGTTCCTCCCAACAGGTATCCGTTTGGATGGTTGACCATGTTGACCACTATTGGCTGACATTGACTTGGTCGACATGGACGGCACATGACAGGTTGACACATGAATAGGTCAATGTGTTTTTTTAGGAAAAAAATTTGATTTGTAACTTTTTCATACTTTACCATCCACATGGACTACGATTGGGAATAGTAACCTGCACCGAGCACAGCGGTAGTGGAGCAAGGCACCTTGCCCACAGCATTGCGAGTGAGGTGAGCCATGCAAGAGAATGCGGTACACTGATTGGGGTTCCTGAGCATGTTATGGAAAATATGACACCAAAAACAGTTCAAAAATCCATGTCAACCTTTCCATGTGTCGACGACCACTATAATGTGTCAACTATTTGTCTACGTCGACTAGTGGCCAACCTAATGACTGTTGACCTTAACATGGTCGACCATTCATACCCAACATGACCCACATCCCAACATGACCCTCTCCAGGATGTACAGAATGCTGTGTTTCTGGACTTCCCTCTTAATTAATGATTGCCATCACCTGTGGAGAAACACCTTAATTTTCAAATAACTACACTGTAGTTCACCACAGGTGATGGCAATCTTTAATTAAGAGGGAAGTCAAGGAATATAGCATTTTGTCCCTCCAGTGGAGAGGGTCATGTTGGGAGGTACAGTATGATACAGTGCAGTAGCAGCAGGGGGCTTAGGGGTCTACTTACTAAGCCTTGGATGGAGATCAAGTGGTAGGAGATAAAGTACCAGCCAATCAGATCCTAACTGCCATGTTACAGGCTGAGTTTGAAAAATGACAGTTAGAAGGTGATTGGCTGGTACTTTGTGACCTCCACTTATCTCCACCTGAGGCTTAATAAATAGACAAATAGACCCCTTAGCTACTGTAGCAGGAGGGAGCCTGACAAATTTGCTCACTGCACAAATCAAGGGGCTAGTTTATACTGTAGGTAAATGGACGTAGCATTAGTGTATATAAATGCGGAAATCAGCGGCATACTGTATAATGTACAAATGACCTGTACTTACTGTACCAGCAAGATGATCATTCAGTAATAGGCACTTTTTGTGGTAGAAACAGTAGAATGCAGCAACAACTTGACTTTGAAGTCAGCAGAAGCGGCAGAATGTATCTCAAGGGCTTGTACGGGTGATACGGCCAAAGAGATGAATCCAGTAGCAAGTCTACACTGTAAGATGCAGAATCACAGAATAGATAGCTACTTGTGTCTACAAAGTGGATTTATACAGTATGAGGTGTCTGTAAAGTGTGTGGCCACTCTGTCTGCGGTGCCACCAAGTCTGTGATACCAATTTTCAAAATGGAAGACTCATTTGTGTGAGCTCTTAGCGGCTGACACCTTAGACAAAGCTACTAATTGCCATTGTGTGCATTGCCGTTGGGTCTGCCCTGCTATTGGTAGACCACAATGCAAATGCACTTGTATCAGAATTTGGGAGAGAAGGTCATCCTTTGTCATATTTGATAGCAAGTTAACATGGAATGCTTTCTGAGATAATAATGCTGTTTATGCTAATCAAATCCAGGACTTTGTACACACTGTAACAACATTATCAATAGCTAGCGTGAACGGGCGGTAGCCGTGGCTTTGGTTCAGGCATACAATGAGCTCAGTGGGAAAGAATACTAATGAGTGATCAATGTGGGGTAAAGCAGAAGCCTGCATTGAGTGGCATAATGTAGTGTAGGGAGCTGTCTAGACTGTAAACAATACAGTGTAAATAGAGCCTCATCATAGCGTGTCATAGAATACTGTAGAAGAGAATTTTGCAATGGAGTGAATATGGAAGTCATATTAATGAGATAGGCACGGTGCATTAAATATTTCTGGCCATTTGAAGCAACTGAACCAGAAATGTTGTCCGAAATATTAATGCTGTTTATGCTAATACAATCCGGGATTTTGTACACAATATAATGACAAAATTAATTGAGTAAACAGGGCGGCAGCGTTGCATTATGTTTTGTAGAAGGGTACTTTTTTATATAAGGGAAGTAGCATCACACCAAATAGCTTTATTGTATTAAAAAAGAATAAATACATAAAAAATAATAATAATTGCATACCCCACTGGGTATCGAACCCAAAATGCACGCATTGCAGGTGGACACTGTATTCATTATGCCATAGCTGGCCATGGTACAAGCAGGCCCTCTGGGTGTATATGTGATGTGTTTTATCTGATTGCTTTAAAAAAAATGGATTAAATCTGCCAGGGACGTGCAGTCTGGGGAGGCAGGGGAGGCAGTGCCTCCCCTGTCATTACTGATTAAAATAATATAAAGAAGATACTTATGACACATATTCTGTGTCATAAGTATTTGCTTTATATTATCCTAATCGTCCCAGTCCATTGTAAAGTGTTTGGGAGGCACCGATCGTGGTGCCTCCCTGTCAGATAGGGAAAGATATGGGAGCGGGGGGCGGGGGCGGGCGGGGCCTAGCAATGGGCATTAAAAGCCCATTGAAAATACATGGGAAAGCGGCACCATTAGTGGTGCCGCTTTCACACAGGGACGTGCTTTCAACCTATGAAAGCACGTCCCCTGTCAGTCAGGCCACAGTGATTGGCCAGCGGATCCATCACTGGATCCGCTGTCAATCACTGTTGTGGGTGCGGCAGAGGTGCAGGCGTCGGCGTGGGTGGCTGGGGTGTGGGCGGCGGGGGTGCGGGCGGCGTGGTTGCGGCGGTGCGAGCGGCGTGAGTGCGGGCGGCGGTGCAGAGTTTGAGCAGCGGAGCGGTAACCCATTTCAAAAATGGCGCCTCAGCGTCATTTTTGAAATTGAAGATGGCCGCCGCGAGCCAATCACGGCTCGCCGCGTCATCGCTCCGCCCCCTCTGGTTGACTTATATAAGTCAGCGCGAGGGAGCGGCTGTCAGTCCGACGGCGGAGGAGGAGCGGAGAAGAGCTCCTGAAGGTTGAAGACGCCGTAAGTCCTGGATGGGCGGCTATGCAAAAGAGCTTAGCAGCCGCCGCCCACCAGGTGAAGGCGCTGGAAGCCCTGGGGAAGGCGGCGGCCATGCAAAAAAGCTTTAAGGCCGCTGCCTCCCAGGTGAAGACTTCAGAGAAAGATGCTGGAAGCCCTGGGGAGGTGGCGCCCCCCCAGGTGAAGACGCCTGAAGCCCTGGGGAAGCGGCGGCCATGCAAAAGAGCTTAAAGGCCTCCGCCCTCAGGTGAAGACCCTGTGCAATAAAACTTATTTTTTAAGACTGTGTGGTGTTTTTATTTTTATATTTTCTTCACAGGTGGGCAACAGGTGCCAGCAGGCCATTTATGTCCGGGCATGCTGACACTTGTGGTTCTCCAAGTGCCAGCATGCTGGGGCAGGCTTGCTGGGACCTGTAGGCCACCTGTAAAGAACAATATTACTATTCTTTACAGGCGGACTACAGGTGCCAGCGGGCCCATTATGTCCGGGCAGGCTGGCACTTGTGGTTCTCCAAGTGCCAGCATGCTGGGGCAGGCTTGCTGGGATCTGTAGGCCACCTGTAAAGAACAATTTTAACAATGAACCCCGCACCCACCGCCACCAGGGGTGCGGGGCATAGCACTGGGCTATCAGCCCAGTGCTGGTTATTGCTCGGGAGGGGGACCCCATGTTTATTTTTTGGGGACCCCACTTCTGAGGAATTCCAACCCTGGGCTGACTAGCTTGGGGGGGTAGATTAATGCTATGGCAGGGGGACCCCATACCGAGTGTCTCCCCTGCTATGGCATTACCCCCCCACCCCCACCTGGCTGGTTCAGCCTGGTGCTGGTTTTATGAATAAAGGGAGGAAGGGCTACGCTTTTTTTTTTTTTCTTCCCCTCTATGGGGCGGGGATGTTAGCTGCTTGTGCTTCCCCAGCCACTGACCTCACCGCACGCCACTGGAATCCGCCAACCGTGTCGGAAAAGCAATTTAGACCATCTGGGAGTCATATTAATGAGATAGGGACCGAGTGGCACAGTGCATTAAATATTTCTGGCCATTTGAAGCAACTGAACCGGAAATGCTGTCCGAAATATTAATGCTGTGTATGCTAATACAATCCGGGATTTTGTACACAGCGTAACGACAAAATGAATTAAGTGAACAGGGCGGCAGCGTTGCATTGTATTTTGTGGAAAGGGATTTTTTTATAAAGGGAAGAACGTGATTGGCCGGCCTCTCACAGATCACTGCCTACTGCCACAGCATTGTATTCAGCACTGTAGTCTTAACGTGGAGCATTCGCCACCCAGCGGTTAAACTGTGTATTACATGGCATAGGACACAACGCATGCCATAACGTTATTTACAACTCACGATACAGGACCCTAAATAGTGCACTATGAGCAATGATGTATGAGGATACATCTGTATATATAAGTAAAACACTCTATATATAATATTTAAAAGATATGTAAAATTAAATTTAAATAAATTCTAAATCCTTTAAAGAAAGGTAGCATTAAGGGCTGGTTAACATTATAATAAAAACAAATATTCTGATCCCGATGGATGGTAAAGTTAAGCACTTACTGTACTATCGTCCAGCGATGACAGCTGAAGTCCATGGTGCAGTGTAGTAGTGTGCAGGTGCTACCTCCTAGACTCGACTCGGGCCCAATTCAGACTTGATTGCTGTTGGGCGAAATTGCACTGCAGCCAATTATTGAATGCAGGGCCGTAACTAGCAATGGGCCAGCGGTACCTGGCACACAGCACAAAGGCACTGTGGGTGCAGGACCACCACCAAAAACCATGGGGCCACAGCTACCGGTGCTAGCTGTAGCGCTGGCTGTGGTGACAGGTGAGATACTGTATGCCTGGCCCCTGATACCACAATTGCCGTGACAACCACGGCGCTACAGCTGCCTCCCCTGGCTCCCCATATTCGTCCGCAGCTCCTTCTGCTCCTGTTACAGTCGAATCAGTTGCCAACCAAAGCCCCACCCACTTACTTCCTCATGACCTCCACCCCAATGTCTGTCTGCTGTATGTAAACAGTGAAAGAGAGCTTCTTCCCATGCGCTAACAGACTCCACCCGCACCGCCTGTCTTGCAGTATGTGGAGAGGGAGAGAGAACAGAACAGAAGCTGCCAGCTGAATAGATAAGTAAGCAGTGCAAAACACACCCTCTCTCTCTCTCTCTCTCTCTCTCTCAGTATACATATATATATATATATATACACACAAACAAACACACACGCTCTTTCCACACACATACACACACTCTCCCCTCTACCTATCTAGCGTAATGTGTATAAGGGGCTCTTCTATGGTGACTGCCAGATGCTGCTGAGCTGTGTAATGGGACTGTCAGACGTGCTGCGCTGTGTAATGGGACTGCCAGATGCTGCTGCACTGTGTAATGGGACTGCCAGACACTGCTGTGCCGTGTAATGGGACTATCAGATGCTGCTGCACTGTGTAATGGGACTGTCGGACGCTGATGTGCTGTGCAATAGGGCTTTCGGACGCTGCTGCGCTGTGTAATGGGACTGTCAGATGCTGCTGCGCTGTGTAATGGGACTATTGGATGCTGCTGCGCTGTGTAATAGGACTGTCAGATTCTGCTGTGCTGTGTAATGGGACTGTTGGACACTGCTGCACTGTGTACTGGGACTGTCGGACACTGCTACGCTGTGTAATGTGACTGACGGACGCTGCTGTGTGGTGTAATGTGGCTGACGGATGCTGCTGCACGGTGTAATGTGACTGATGGATGCTGCTGCGCTTTGTACTGTGACTGTCAGATGCTGTTGTGCTGTGTAATGTGAGACGCTGCTGTGCTGTGTAATGTGACTGACGGGTGCTGCTGCGCTATGTGATGTGACTGACGGATGCTACTGTGCAGTGTAACGTGACTGATGGACGCTACTGTGCGTGGTAATGTGACTGATGGACGCTACTGTGCAGTGTAATGTGACTAATGGACGCTACTTTGCAGTGTAATGTGACTGATGGATACTACTGTGCATGGTAATGTGACTGACGGATGCTACTGTGTGACGTAATGTGAATTGATACATATCTGTGGCCATGGCCCATCCCCATAAAGCCATGTCCCTATACTTTTGGTGCACACCTGCCTAATGTGTAAAAAAGGGGGGCTCTGTTGCCGTAATGTGTAATAAGGGGGACTCTGCTGCATAATTTGTAAAAAGGGGACTCTGCCCGCTTAATGTGTAAAAAAGGGGGCCTCTATTTCCATAATGTGTAAAAAGGGGGACTCTGCTGCCGTAATGTGTAAAAAGGGGACTCTGCTGCTGTAATGTGTAAAAAGGGGACTCTGCCTGCCGTAAACTATTAAAAGGGGGACTCTGCCTGCCGTAATGAATAAAAGGGAGCTCTACCTGCCTAATGTGTAAAAGAGGGACTTCACCTGCCTAATGTGTAAAAAGGGGGACTATGTTGCCATAATGTGTAAAAAGGGGGACTCTGCCTTCCATAATGTGTAAAAGGGAGCTCTACCTGCCGTAATGTGTAAAATGGAGCTCTGCCTGCCATAATGTGCAAAAGGGAGCTCTGTGGCCATGGCCATTCTCCTATATTTTTGGCACTGACCCTGTTTTATATATGAGCAGAGGGGTGGGGGCGCCAGTGCTGTTTCTTGCACACAGAGCAAAAATGTCTAGTTACGGCACTGATTGAACGACTACTCATGCGTATGCACCGCAGTGCACAGGCGCGACGCCTAACAGTGACAGAATGGTGCCAAAACTTTGATCATTAGGCGTACGCAAGGTGATTGACAGAAAGTGGACATTTGTGGGTGGTAACTGCCCATTTTCTGGGAGTGTCAGGAAAAAACGCAGGTGTTCCCAAGCGTTTTCTGGGAGGGTGTGTGACGTCAGCTCCGGCCCAAACATCCTGTTTCTATCGCACTGTAGGAGTAAGTCTTGGAATACGTACAGACTGCACAGACTGGAAAAATCATTCAATGGTAAGTTCTGAATGGATTTGCAGCTCTCTGCTGTCTGGCAAAGTTTTTGCACAGCGTACGCATGCATTCGCACACTTGCACAGGGCGGGTTTTCACTCTCTATGGGTGTTGACTATCTGATTGCAGCCCTCTGCAAATTTGCAGAGGAACGATCAGGTCTGAATTAGGCCCTTTGTCAGTGGTGTTTTGCAGCATCTCTCCCTGGCAGCGCAATGTTCACACAGAGGTGCATGTGTGTCTGGAACTACTGCAATCGAGCGCCAGCTTCTAGCAGGAGATGCAGGGCTTCTGAGTTTGAGACAAGGGTGTGTGGACCAACGTGTTTCACTGGGCAAAATAGGGCAATGCTTCATCAGGGACATGTAAAAAGGTGTTGGCTGGAGTTGTTTTCAGTAGTAGCGGGGTTTGTGTCATTGGTGCAGAAATGGTTGTTCTCTATTGGTTGTTAAGGTTGTCAGTCATCTGAATGGAGAGGCTTGCTGTTAAGTGTTGTCACTGTCTCTTTAGTAAAATACAGTGTCCCTTATCCAAAATGCTTGGGACCAGAAGTATTTTGGATATCGGATTTTTCCATATTTTGGAATAATTGCATACTATAACGAGATATCATGGTGATGGGACCTAAGTCTAAGCACAGAATGCATTTGTGTCTCATATACATCTTATACACACAGTCTGAAGGTCATTTAATACAATATTTTTAATAACTTTGTGTATTAAACAAAGTTTGTGTACATTGAGCCATCAGAAAACAAAGGTTTCACGATCTCACTCTCACTCAAAAAATTCTGTATTTCAGAATATTCTGTTTTTCTGAATATTTGGATATGGGATATTCAACCTGTAGAAACAGTTGCAAATTGTACTGCTTTTTTTTTTTTTTTTTTAGCTAGTTACATATTTACAACATTTCATGGTTGAATGAAAAACAATTGTTGGTAGAAATAATGTTTTTTTAGTAGTAGTTTCCTACTATTGTAATCTGTAGTTTCCTTATAAACGATACTTTCCCCTCAGAATATAATATGTTGTAAATATACTATTTCTACCAACAATTGTTTTTCATTCAACCATGGAATGTTGTAAATATGTAACTAGTTCAGCAAAAAGCAGTGCAGTTACCAACTATTTCTATTTTATTAAAGAGACACTGGCAACACTTAACAGCAAGCGTCTCCATATAGATGACTGACAACCTTAACAACCAATAAATAACAACCATTTCTGAACCAGTGAGATTAACCCTGCAACTACTTAAAACAACTCCAGCCAACCACTTTCAACATCTTGCTGACTAAGTATGGCCCTACTGAGCCGAATGAAACACGTTGCTCCACTCACACCTGTCTCAAACCCAGAAGCCCTGCATCTCCTTCTAGACGTTGACACTCAACTGCAGGAGTCTCGGACACACAGGCGCCTGTATGTGAACATTGCGCTGCTTGGGAGAGACACAGGAAAACACTACCAACAGAGCCGGGTCTAGTAGGAAGAACCAGCTCACTGCTATACTGCACAAGGGACTCCGGCTGTTATTGCCACCACTGAAGAAAGTTAAATGCTTGATAGCACTGACACTACCTTTACCATCTATTGGGATCAGGATATTTGTTTATAATATGACATTTATCCACCCCTAATACTGCCTTTCTTCAAAGGATTCCAAAGAACTGAGTAACTGCTTACCCTTGCTATAACATTTGGTCTTACCGACTCTTTGTTTTATTGTTATCTTTACTTTTATTTTAAATCATTTTATATATCTTATATATATATATATATATATATATATATATAAAACCAAGGAAGAACAGGCGGCACTCCAAGACTTTTAAGCAAATAGAATCTGGTGCACAAAATCAGTGCATATCATCAACGTTTCGGGGCATAACACCCCATCATCAGGATAACAACAGTGTACAATAGTGAATACATTTATACTTACACACTCCCGCCTCTACCTGCTCGCTGTCACAGGCCGAGTCTGGAAACCGCCGCACTTCCGGTGACGATTACCGGAAGTGACATTGTCATCTGGACAGTGCCGCCAACCACCGCCAGACCGTGCCAATCTTCCTGTCACGTTTACCGGATGCGGCGTCATCCATGAAACAGCAGAGTTGACGGGCTGGGAGGAGAGAGCACACACAGGGCTAGTTACCATGGCAATCGCCAAACAATAACATTATAGCAAAAACAGTATTGTTCAGTGCAAAACCTATAAAATCAATACATGACAATGATAGCCTTAATGTTACATGTTACACAGTACATATAACCATGGATAATCCTTGTACCAAAAGTGCTAAGTGCATGAACAAAAAATGGAATCGACATACAGATAAATGAACAAAAAAACAAATAAACAAAAATAATAATGAAACATCACCCTGCACAGGATACTTGGTCACCGAGCCATATACTAACAACACATATGTTATCAAAATTTATTTAGAACTGTGTATAATACCAAAAACTCCCTGAGGGTACCAACCCTTACAAGGACCCACCAGTTCTATTTCGACTTATCAACTCTCTAATTGTCACCATGGATACACTTTTAGATAGCTACGATAATTCACAGGAAACATGTCAGGCTGAGGGATTCATTTAAACCCCTTGGCAGCCATTAGAGCTGCACTGATATCAGGCTACAGTGATCAAGCGGTAGCTAGACACTTTGCGCAGGCCAGACATAACATGGCCATGTTAAAATACAGAATGATTGCACAAGTGCCTAGCTCCTTAAGAAGAGGAAACAGATCAAAAAAATTGCTTCAACTAGAAGCTAAATGGATTTTTACCCTAGATACGGTTAATCCAAGGGATTTAAATGAATCCCTCAGCCTGACCTGTTTCCTGTGAATTATCGTAGCTATCTAAAAGTGTATCCATGGTGACAATTAGAGAGTTGATAAGTCGAAATAGAACTGGTGGGTCCTTGTAAGGGTTGGTACCCTCAGGGAGTTTTTGGTATTATACACAGTTCTAAATAAATTTTGATAACATATGTGTTGTTAGTATATGGCTCGGTGACCAAGTATCCTGTGCAGGGTGATGTTTCATTATTATTTTTGTTTATTTGTTTTTTTGTTCATTTATCTGTATGTCGATTCCATTTTTTGTTCATGCACTTAGCACTTTTGGTACAAGGATTATCCATGGTTATATGTACTGTGTAACATGTAACATTAAGGCTATCATTGTCATGTATTGATTTTATAGGTTTTGCACTGAACAATACTGTTTTTGCTATAATGTTATTGTTTGGCGATTGCCATGGTAACTAGCCCTGTGTGTGCTCTCTCCTCCCAGCCCGTCAACTCCGCTGTTTCATGGATGATGCCGCATCCGGTACACGTGACAGGAAGATTGGCACGGTCTGGCGGTGGTTGGCGGCACTGTCCAGATGACGATGTCACTTCCGGTAATCGTCACCGGAAGTGCGGCGGTTTCCAGACTCGGCCTGTGACAGCGAGCAGGTAGAGGCGGGAGTGTGTAAGTATAAATGTATTCACTATTGTACACTGTTGTTATCCTGATGATGGGGTGTTATGCCCCGAAACGTTGACGATATGCACTGATTTTGTGCACTAAATTCTATTTGCTTAAAGGTCTTGGAGTGCCGCCTGTTCTTCCTTGGTTGTATTTGGGGTGGCTGTACCCCAGGAGGGCACACAAGCAAGTTGCACAAGTGGGGGTTGTTGCTGCCCTGTAGGAGTACCAGGTTGGATATATGCTATATATATATATATATATATATATATATATACAGTATTGTTTCATTTTTCTACTCTAAATTTTTGATTTTTATAGCTTTTCTGATTATTTCATTTTTACAATAACAATTATATGATTTGTTATTATATAGGAACTGGACAGTTCTTTATTCATGCTATTTGTTTGCATCATATGTACAGAATATTGGTAGAATTACTGTAATTACCTCCTTTACACACTTGTCTAACTATTATGATCATCTTACATGACACGAGATCTAATAAATACATATATGTTGTGATTATCTTGCTGCGCCCGCAGTTTTTTTAATGTTTTGATACCACTTTAAATTGGTAAACATGATTAGAGGTTTACATCAAGCCAAGGCTGCACTGCTAATTTCACACTACAATACACACCCCACAATCTCAAATCCTAATAGGATATTCGACTACACATGTCAGCAAATATGCAGTATGTGTCCACACTACCATTATATTTCTTTAAGTGCCATCCCCAACATGCCATTCTGCCAGACAGCCACCAGCACCACCTTCTGTCAGGAGTTGGGACAAAGACCAATACCAGACACCACAGACACCTTCATGTGCACAGCCATTTGGTGAGTATTTGCAAAGAACAATGAAAAGTCTTAGCGTATTTCTTGCAGGCAAATGTTTTGACTTTTTAAGTCCTTTGGAAATGTCTTTCTTAGAGTTTTATGTCTGAAGTTAATTAAAAAGTGTTGAAGTGCAGAAAGTTAGCATAGGCAAGAATCGGCAACAAAGCACATTTTTACATCTTCTTGAGAAATGCATTGTGCTAAACTACATGTTTGTTATGGTCAGCTCCACAAATGTCTGACTTTTGGACTATTTTTAAAGCATCATACATCATCCAGCACACAGGGATGACTGACTTAGGATAAATGAATCATGACATGAGCCAGAATAGCCAAGCATTACACTCATGATTCTTAGGTTTGCATCACAAACCACATGCATGTTGGTTGAGTGGCTGTGGTGCATGCTCAGATAAACATTGGCCTACACCCTAGGTGGCCTCCGCTCAATGTGTGTGCAGTTTTTTGCATCTAGGACATTGGGCATGCCTGCAATCTTATAAAAAGCTAACTTGACATCATGCCACTGTGACGCCTGGCTAGGGAAGCACATATAGGTGAGGGATAGGGTCTTGATTGTGGCAAGCACTTGTGCCAGGAAGAGGGAGAAGATGGCTTGTGAAATGCCTAACGCTCTCCCCGTCACTGAGCATTCCCAGTAACAAAGAAGTGCAGAACAGCCAGTACTTTGTGTAGGCCATGACCATGCAGTGTCTGGCTCAAACTGAGTTTTGACATGGTCATACAGGTACATTAAGTTGCGGTTGAGGTGGAACATCTGTATGACATTGTTATCAGACACTGCATTGAGGTTCAATTGGCCACAGAGGATACAAGGCTTACATAGGTTCTGCACCACCCGCACCTCCTGGGCCCTTTTAGTAAGCTGGTGCAGACCACATGAAATAAGTTATCAAGAAATGGAAGGATAGTGTACCCAAATGGCGCAATGCTGCTGTAGTACTTAAAGGTTTAAAAATAAATGTCACCACATTTAACATATACAATCGAAACAAAGAATATAAACCTCCTTAGTACATTCAGCGCAAGAGCATATAACAAAGAAAAAAAAAACATATACATCCCTGTTTTGAAAATGTAGGGTCGAATGCTCTTTTCTCGGATTCCTCAAATGAGTGATGTTTAATTTGTGTGTCCCAATATGAAATATGAAAATAAAGGACACAAAAACCAATGTGTAGTATTTCACACAAAATTTGTTACAGTCTCAAGGTGTCAAAATACGTATAGATCCAGATCTGGCGTACCCCCACTCACTCATTCATAGACGGATGTAAACCTATCAAGGTGTCTTTCATGTGGTATCCTGACACATTCACAGAAAAACCCTCAAGGTGAACGGTACAGAATGCAGATGAATGGTTATTTAAATGTGGAGCATACCCCGAAACTCACAAAAGAGAATGGTGTACGGGACACATCAAGGTATCTTTAAGGCATACAATTTCTCATATACAGCGTACCCAGACTCGCACTTGATGGTGTAGGATAAATCCTATAAAGGTATCTTTAGTTGCTCTTCCCTTTCCATAGATATAAATCGTTAGATGGATCTCATATGACCTCAGTGTGGTATGAAAAATAAAAGAACAAGACAAAAGGACCAATGGCCCTCATTCCGAGTTGTTCGCTCACAAGCTGCTTTTAGCAGCTTTGCACACGCTAAGCTGCCGCCTACTGGGAGTGAATCTTAGCATAGTAGATTTGCGAACGAAAGATTAGCAGATTTGCGGATAGACAGTTCTTAGCAGTTTCTGAGTAGCTCGAAACTTACTCTGCCACTGCGATCAGTTCAGTCAGTTTCGTTCCTGGTTTGAAGTCACAAACACACCCAGCGTTCACCCAGACACTCCCCCGTTTCTCCAGCCACTCCCGCGTTTTTCCCAGAAACGGCAGCGTTTTTTCGCACACATCCATAAAACGGCCAGTTTCCGCCCAGAAACACCCACTTCCTGTCAATCACACTACGATCACCAGAACGAAGAAAAAACCTCGTAATGCCGTGAGTAAAATACCTAACTTAATAGCAAATTTACTTGGCGCAGTCGCACTGCGGACATTGCGCATGCGCATTAGCGACTAATCGCTCCGTTGCGAAAAAAAAATAACGAGCGATCAACTCGGAATGACCACCAATGTGTAGTATGTAAGACGTCCAACGTTTAGTTTAGGCTAAGCCTCACAAGAAGGGGTGATATATCAGACACACCAAGAGATCCTTAAAGTATATGGTTCCACAGAAATAGCGTACCCCAACTCACACTTGATGATTTGCACTTCCTTCTTCTCTGTCCACAATAAAAACCATGTGAAAAGGCTTCTTCAGATGTGGAGGCTGTATTGGCTGTAAAAACATTAAGAGTGAGGGTACTAGTAAAATTACTAGTATTTCTATCAATAATATTACCATTGATATTAGAGAGTTTATAACGTGCGACACCAAGAACGTGGTGTACGCCATTAGGTGTAAATGCAATTTGTTCTACATTAGAAGAACATCTCGTTCTCTTAAAATTAGAATAGGAGAGCATATCCAAAATATAAAGAAAGGAATTGATACACATTCATTGTCTCTACACTGTAAGAATGTACATGAGTACTCGGTTTCTGGTATCACAGGTTTTTTCGGTATTAGACATGTCAAAGCGTCATTAAGAAATAAAAATATAGCATGTGCTCTGGCTAAGACCGAAATGAGTTGCATCTATAATTATAACACCTTGGACCCACACGGCCTCAATTGTGACTTCGAACTAAAGTGGTTCTTGTAACCTTTGAAGTCTGTCGACTATATCCAATGAAACCTTTTCTTATTTGCATGCAAATGATGTGTAGGATCACTATGTTTATATACAAAGTATTTCTGTGCTATAACAACTATCAGTATTATCAACTGCATTTGTGTTCTAGTGCATATGTATATATTGTATATGTTCTATGTTCTATCTGCATTGATCACACTGACAGTTTCTTGTTTATTCTCAGTATCAAACTACAGTTCCCATAATTCCATTATTAATGCCCCAGCTCCGCCGATCATGCGACACGTCACTTCCGGGAACCGGGTGGATAGGACTACAAATTACGGACAATTAGGACTACATTTCCCGGCAACCAGCGCAAACCAAGCGACTGAACTACAGAACATGCAGGAAACTACATTTCCCAGCATCCCCCGAGTGACCGGAACTTCCGGTCGGCGCGATCTGACGGAGCGGAGGCGGACTTTCTGTATCTATTACTAATCTGTGTTAAAAAAATATATGAATGCAGTTAGGTTCTGTTATATTTTGTCAGGCCTCTTATGTTGAGCACTAATAGACAATGCTTTGAACATTGCCTGTCTACTTAGATTTAATTGAATGATGTCACTTCCTGTACATCACGTTTGGCTACCTGCACCATAAATATCTCACTCCAGTACACTCCAGTTCATCTTGATAAAGGTCTTTACGACCGAAACACGTTGATTGAATATACTTCTGGGAGTGTGAGTAGCTATCTTCTTTCAACTTGGATTGATTCCTGAGCTGTTTTTATGTTTTGATTTTTATATTGCATATTGGACTCCCTCTGGGGCTAATAATTTATTTTTTATTTTTTTTATTTTTGTACACTCCGAGGCGGAGTTGATGGAAAGTGTTGTATAGCCGAATAAAATCTTGTTTTTAAGAAAAATTGTGATGCGGATTTGAAGTTTGCGGCATACAGTATAATGATACCTTGATGGGAACATTACCTCACTTATATATGTGAGTCAGGGTACGCTATATATCAGGGGTGGGCAACATGCGGCCCGCGGGCCGGATGCGGCCCGCGAACCGATGCTGCCTGGCCCGCTGTCCCCCACCAGTGTGCAATGACAAGCGGCCCGTCTGGCTGAGCCGCTTGTCATTGCGCTACAGAGCTCTGAGACGCGGCGCCGCTGAGGAAAGACCCGGTCACGTCACAGGGACTGCTGACCGGTATTTCCTCTGTGACGTCAGGCGCTGGGCAGCGCTGGGGGTGGAGCCACGGCAGGATTGTGGATATGTGCCCTCTGCATCAGCGGCAGCAGCAGCGGGGCCGCACTGTCTTGTCTTTGTTTGAATGCGCTGGTAGTGTATGTAGCTGTGCGCTCAGCTCTGTGTCTGCTGAGCACACCTCTACATACATTACCCCGCATTACATCGCTGGGTCATCAGATGTCCGCACTCCACAGGTGACATTAGCGGGGAGGCGATGCAGCTGCATGGGCACATGCTCCGCCTCCCTTCCCCGGCTCACTGATCAGTGCTGCCTCCTCCTCAGGCAGCTTGGCGCCACCACCTCCTCCTACTACGGGGAAACAGGATCCTGCAAGGTGAAAAATCACACACTCATGTCATGGGCATGAGTGTGTGGGGGACAAGTGATGTATTGTTGCTTTGGTTAAAAATTATTGGTATTTTGTACATTATATTAGTGTGGCTGTGGATGTCACCAGCCTTGAACTGCTTGCTCGCTCTCTCTCTCGGACTCTGCTTGCCTAATGTGTAAAAAAGGGGGACTCTGCTGCCGTAATGTGTAAAAAAGTGGGACTTTGCTGCCGTAATGTGTAAAAAAGGGGGGCTCTGTTGCCATAATGTGTAAAAAAGGGGGACTCTGCTGCCGTAATGTGTAAAAAAGGGGGACTTTGCTGCCGTAATGTGTAAAAAGAGGGACTCTGCTACTGTAATGTGTAAAAAGGGGACTCTGCTACTGTAATGTGTAAAAAGGGGACTCTGCTACTGTAATGTGTAAAATTGTCTTGTATTGTATATACAAGATACTTTGTGTGTGGCCCTCGAATATTCACTGGAAGTGTTAAGCGGCCCCCCAGCTGAAATAATTGCCCACCCCTGCTATATATGGAGATTACTACACCTCTGTAAAGATACCTTGAATTACTTACCACGTGCATTGTTTCCTTTTACAGCGGGAAGAAGGGCTTACCAAAAAATACCTTTATAGGATTCACCTTATATCACTTAGTGTGAGTTGGGGTACGCTACACATGGAGATTACTATACCTTTGTAAAGACATCTTGAAATATTTACCACGTGTGTTGTTTCCTTTTACACTGGGGAGAAGAACCCACCAAAAGATACCTTTATAGGATTCACCTTATATCATCAAGTGTGAGTTGGGGTACGCTATTTCTGTGGAACCATATACTTTAAGGATTTCTTGGTGTGTCTGATATATCACCCCTTCTTGTGAGGCTTAGCCTAAACTAAACGTTGGACGGCTTACATACTACACATTGGTCCTTTTGTCTTGTTCTTTTTTTTTCATACCACACTGAGGTCATATGAGATCCATTTAACGATTTATGTCTATGGAAAGGGAAGACCAACTAAAGATACCTTTATAGGATTTATCCTACACCATCAAGTGTGAGTCTGGGTACGCTGTATATGAGAAATTGTATGCCTTAAAGATACCTTGATGTGTCCCGTACACCATTCTCTTTTGTGAGTTTCGGGGTAAGCTCCACATTTAAATAACCATTCATCTGCATTCTGTACCGTTCACCTTGAGGGGTTTTCTTTGAATGTGTCAGGATACCACATGAAAGACACCTTGATATGTTTAAATCCGTCTATGAATGAGTGAGTGGGGGTACGCCAGATCTGGATCTATACGTATTTTGACACCTTGAGACTGTAACAAATTGTGTGTGAAATACTACACATTGGTTTTTGTGTCCTTTATTTTCATATTTCAGATTGGGACACACAAATTGAACATCACTTATTTGAGGAATACGAGAAAGGAGCATTCGACCCTACGTTTTCAAAACAGGGACGTATATATGTTTTTTTTTCCTTGTTATATGCTCTTGCGCTGAATGTACTAAGGAAGTTTATATACACATGAAATAAGTGCCTGTATGCACATAACTGCCTATATACCTGTATATCAAGCTAGATAGCAGAAAGAGAATTCTGAAGCTGAATTTGTGGCCTATATAAGCATCCTAATTGAGTTTGTGCTAATTAAAATGGATTTCACAAGTCAACATGGTTTTTAAAACAAAATGGTTTTGTTTCGATTTTGGTGCAAGTTCAATCGAGTTCAATCAATTTTGCAAACACGATTCTTAGTAAATTTGTGATTTACATTACTATCAATGTTATATTGTCAATGTTTAGGGCCTTATTTAGGTTCAGTTGTAAAACGCATAAATCGGACAATTATCGGTCATCTGCGCATATGCTACAAACGCATTGCACGGCATACACATGGCGATTGCAGGGAGTGGTGGAGAAAACGCGGGTGTGTCATGGCATTCATATGATTGCAATTGCTGCAACTTAAAACACGGTGCCCTCTGTGACAACATTCTCATTATTCTGAGTAGCTCTGGATCAACCGCAACTGTCGATGGTGCTCAATTTTTGTGATGCTTTCGCAATTCTGCGGCTGCATTTATAGAAATATGAATCCATCGTTGGGCAGCTTGTTCTGTGCTGGGTGGACTTTTAACATGCTGGACAGCTCTTGCTGTGCAATTATCAGAAGTTGCAGTTTGGCTACAATCACAGAGCTGCAACTGAAGATGAACAAGGCCCAGTGTGATGGTGAGTTTCCATGATTTGGTCTGTGAAGTCGCGTTTGACATGCGATATCCATGTGAATTGTCAAATTGTAAGTTAACGATTTGTGAAATCACGACTTTATCACTGAAAAATGAAAAATCGACCAAACACAATTCTTATGTCAATAGTTGCTAAATAATAGTTCACCTGAACACCATTATTATCACATTCAAGAATTGTGCTTTGTCTTTTAATAAATTTGTGTTTTAGGCATTAAAGATTGTAAAAAAAATATATGGATCACTTACCAATAGGTTGAAGAAATATATACTCAAAATAATAAGATGTTCTAAGAGAGAACATAAATTGTTATGAATTTTATGAAGTAAAATATTAATACATGTGGTGATGAAATAATAAAAAAAAATCCAGTTGCTTTAAGGATGATGTTATTTTCTATACCCTTAGAAGTTGTTGATATATTAAAATATTGATTTTGTACTCTGGAATACAGAACATTTAGAATTTGTGACTTCTTCTAAAAGTTGTATTTTATATAATAACTTTATCTTTAGCTACAGTACTGTAGCTCTGTCTTTCATTTTGGCTATGGAATTCTTTGTGTCTTAAGGCTACAATGTTATACAGACAATATGCAGACAGAAGTTGTAATTTTTGCACTCTGCATACTATGGAGACAAGTGTATAAATCTACTATGTAGACGAAAGTGATTGGACAATGACATCAAACAGATCAATGAGATTTTATTGACGTCAGAAATTTGTAGGTCCACCACATGCAGTGATTACCACAGACACCCTTCTTGGCAAACTGTCCACGAGTTCCTGGACAACAGCAGGCAAAGTTTTGCCATTCCACCTTAAGTACAGTGACCAACTGCGACACTGAAGAACAGTAGATCTAGAATGAATGTGTCACTTCAATTCATCCCAGAGGCTCTAGGATCTGGACTCTGAGCTTACCAGTCCATCTGGGTTGCCAAATTTTCTGTAGACCAGTCCAGTATCACTGTGGAAACATGACATCATGCAGCCTATGATGATCTACTTTTCAAACTCTGTTAGCTCCTTCTGGCAAGCCGTTTTATTAGAAAAGCAGCTAATCAGTGCCCCTCTTCGCATTTTATACCCCTACGAACACGTCTGTTGCAGTATCACACCATCTCATTTGTGTGGGGGAGGTGGTGCGGGTGCCCAATCACTTTTTTATACATAGTGTATAAGCTGTCAAGTGTCATACTGTATGCAGCTCAGTTGGATTGTCTTCTTCTGGCTGAATGGTTGAAAATTCAATAGGTGTCAATGGGGCTTTTGCGCATTGGTTAAGTTTTGTGAGGAAGTGTTGGGGTATATAGATGCAGTTGCAGGCTATGCTGAATTGTCTGTATGCAGAGATCCAATGCATAGGCATCTCTTGCACCTACTATATGAAGTGCTGGTACAGATGGAGTGACATGCACAGAAATACATGCATTCATATTTTTATGCAATGTTAATGCAATTGTGGCCGGCATCCATGCAGCTCAACACATTCATGAAGGAAAATATTACTTCCATGCAGCTCAACACATTTATGAAAGAAAATATTTCTATCTTTGGTTTTTACCCTCTGATGTTAATATATCAAAAAAGAATTAGCTTTAGGAGAGTATTCAATTAGGTCCATTTTTTTCACCTAGTCGAAAAATGCACTTTTTGCTATTTTTTAAGGTGAATGAGGATTCACCCAATTCAATAGCAGGGCCATTTTTTTGCCATGTGTTTTCCCACCTGAGCTGGCAAAAATGCGGGCTGTTTTTCAGCAATGCATTTTCACTTTAAAAAAAAAGGTAAAAAGGCATTGACAAAAATGTCTTAAAAATGAAATTCAATAGCTCCAAAATGATCAGAGCTAATTGAATACACCCCTTAATGTACTTTTATTTTACATTGTTGAAGCATTTGAGAAATCTAGTTACTACGTACAGTTATAGCACTAGAGAAAGACATTGTAGCGAACTTAAATCACTCAAGAATACTACATACTAGTATTATTAACACATGTACAGGGAAACACTTTAGTTGAATTTCCATGTAAATTCTCCATTATGGTTCTAAAACAGATCTTGATTAGTTAGTTTATAACTTAAACCTTTTAGGTGGGTTTTTATTCCAGAGGTAGAGAGTTCAGATTCTAACAAAACAATTATTGTTCTGTAATGATTCTGAGAGTGTTAATTACTCTGATACTCCTTGCACTGTAGATAGATTTCTGGGAAGTACTGGACTTTTAATGTCTCATTTGTAATTTATTGGTGGAGAATATTCACACAATCTTTTATAAGCAGCTGACACTTTTTTTCAGATCTAGCTAGAATGTAGTTGGAATTTATAAATAATTACACAGGCACAGGTGTAAACTCGGGCTGCCTGCTAATTGTAACAAAGTGAGAAAGTGAAATATCTGGAACATTTATATTACTCTTTGAAGGTTTTTCTTTGAATTGTTCAAATGTGATGTCTTTCTAAATAGTATATTTTAGATTAGATTATTGAAAATAGACCTTGTGTGAATGGTGGGTATATATTCACAGTGTATTATTAGAATATATCAGATCTTATGATAGTAATTTAGAGAAATTATCTATTAGCTCATCTGAACTTTTATAAACCACTGACATTTTTTTTATAGATGATTGTTTAATCAACCTATATAAAACATAAATATATGTTTGTTGAAAACATCAAGCATGACTAAGAGGGGATATGATCAACATCTACAAATATATAAGGGGACAATACACAGAGCTTGTGCGGGACCTGTTTTTGGCCAAATCCACACATAGGACTTGTGGACAATCGCTCAGGTTAGAGGAGAGGAGATTCCGCACAATACGGCGTAAAGGCTTTTTTACGGTAAGGACAATACGTGTTTGGAATTCCCTGCCCGAGGGAGTTGTAATGGTGGAATCTGTCAACACCTTTAAGAATGGGTAAGATAAATTCCTAATGGATAAGGATATCCAGGGTTATGGTGCATAGTCATGTATTATAGTTACTATAAATAGGGATAAAATGCAACGGCTGACATCAGCATCAGTCAAAAATTTTAGACAAATCATCATGCATAGGAGACCACAAATAGGTTGAACTCGATGGACAAATGTATTTTTTCAACCTCAGATACTATGTTACTATGTATTTTATAGTTATTTGTGACTACGCCTTATGGCTTGTGTATATCTTTGTTTTTGATTATATAATACTAATGCTACACCCCTTTCCTTGTATAAGCAATGAAGGTGATATTTTTGTAGGTAAGGAATTTTGTTAGGGCTCAGTAGTTTCTAGTTGCAGTCCTGTCCTCAAATTCAATCAACTTGCGGCAAGAATACCCTGTCTTACAAAGTTAGCTAGTGATATTGTGCTTTTTAGGTATGGATAATGTGCCTCATTCAGAGTGGTTTGTGTACATCTCTGATTCTTAAAGATGTATGCAGTCTCTCATGTTGCAGCATTTGGGGGGTGGTGACAGGGACTGTTCTACTAAATGGTGGCTTGCGACCCCCATTTTGTAGTCATACTGAAACTTGGTCTGCAGACTTCCTGGCCTTGGCTGAGCGGTTCAACCTGTCATTTTGAGTATGCTTCAGCTTACTCAGATGGCAGAATGCTGCGACCATTGCGAACGATAGTGGCGATGGCGACGCAATACGAATCAGGCTCTATGATCCTTCTGTCCATGGCTTACCATCCCCAACTTTATAAACTCCTCAGTTGATATTAAAGGCACCAACCCACTTTATAAATAAAAAAATAAAAAAAGTATGTGAAAGTTGGAAAGTTGTGTGGGGATGTGAATAGGGAATCCTTTCAAATATCATCCCCTTGTCTGCAACTAACATAACTGAGGAAAGTAGAATAGCACTGGCAGTTGATACCTTGTTCCCGATAAATAAAAGGAACAAGCATAAGGTATGGAAGCAGGGAAAGTATTCTGAAACTGGCACATGAGTCACGTCTTAAGTGAAATGTAAAAATATAATTTGTTACTGAACCCGACAATGACATGTCTTACAGTGATCAAGCACCTTCTTGTACATATGACAGATAACCTGTTCCATCTCAACTATTGTTAATAATATAGAAAAGATAGAAGATCAGATCCACAGCTCCAGTAGTGGAAAAAGAAACAAAACTGTCCAGTATGGGCAATACATATTCCTGGCAGCCTGATGTTCAAAACTGATGAATTTCAGTGCACAGATAAAATGTACAATTACATCACTTACTTCTGCAAGAAACACTATGGGTACATACGCCTGATGTACCCACTCACAGATTTAAGTTATGTGTTAGAAACAATGCAAGACCTTTTAGCTTCATCTGCAACTACTCATATTTATGTTTTGACCTTACCAGAAACACTACTTTAAAACTCAATTTACTGTGGGGGTACTTCAGACCTGATCGCTCCCTAGCAGCTTTTTGCAGTGCAGCAATCAGATAGTCGCAGCCTACAGGTGAGTGTATTTTAGCTGTGTAAGTGTGCGAGCACATGTGCAACCGGGTGGTACAACTAAACTTTGTGCAGCTTCTAAGTTGCCCAGAACTTACTCAGCTGCTGCGATCACTTCAGCCTGTCCGGGGCCGGAATTGACGTCAGACACCCGCCCTGCAAACGCTTGGAAATGCCTGCGTTTTTCCAAACACTCCTGGAAAACGGTCAGCTGCCACCCACAAA
Organism: Pseudophryne corroboree; assembly: GCF_028390025.1. Taxonomy (NCBI): domain Eukaryota; kingdom Metazoa; phylum Chordata; class Amphibia; order Anura; family Myobatrachidae; genus Pseudophryne; species Pseudophryne corroboree. Next base: position 273,944,330 of record NC_086450.1, on the reverse strand, counting down.
CGCCTTCTTCCTGTCAATCTCTTTGCAATCGGCTGTGCGAATGGATTCTTTGTAAAACCCATCGCACAGCAACGATCCGCTTTGTACCCATGCGATGCGCCTGCACATTGCGGTGCATATGCATGCGCAGTTCTCACCTGATCGCAGCGCTGCAAAAAATGCTAGCGAGCAATCAGGTCTGAATTACCCCCAGTATGCAATCTTATTATTGTCACTTTACAGTACATTTCACTTGTAAATTTATTTTGTCAATTAACATACACAATTACTAACACCATGCTTTTACCTGATTTCCTGCAATTCTACTGTTCTGGCTCCATCATACAGTCAACATACCTTTTTCCCAAAAAATTTTTCCACCCATACCAGGTTTTCATCAACCCTCTCAGTCAATCCTTGTGTACCTAATCCTTTATTTTGCCCCTTCCTCACACCTCTATCCTTCCCCCTAGTCTCCTACATCTTAAACTCTCTCCCCTCCTCTGTATCCCACCCACCCCTCTGCTTCCATTCCCCTCTTCCCTTCCAGTCACCCCACTTTTAGTCACTTCTGCCCAACCATGGTCCTACTACCCCACAACTCAGCCCAGCTCGCTCCCTCCTTTCTCTGTCACTTCACCTCAACCCCATGTCCTACTTCTGCAGTTTTCCCTTCTAACATAGAAGCCGCACCAACACTATGCCCACTTTATCCCTGCCTTCCAAAACAATCTCAACTTAATGCTACAGCAATCCTCATAATCTCATTCGCATTTCTCCCACAAACTCACATACCCTGTGCCCTCTGGAATGCCAGATCTGTTTGGAACAAACTGGTCCCTACACATGACCTTTTCATCTCCAACTCCCTGCATTTCCTTGACACTACAGAAACCTGGATTACCCCCTCTGACACCACTTCTCGTGTGGCTCTCTCTGCTGGGGGTCTCACATTCTCAAACACACCCCGACCTGGAGGTCACCACGATGGTGGTGTTGGGTTCCTACTACCCTCTAGTTACTGCTACCAACTCATACTGCCAGAACCGTCCCTTACATTCTCTACATTTGAGGTCCGTGCTATCTGCCTTTTCCAACCTGTTCTTCTTAGAGTAGCTGTCATTTACCACACCCCTGGGATTCCCTACAAATTCCTTGTCAACTTTGCTTCCTGACTTCTTCACTTCCTCTCATATGACATTCCATTATCTTAGGTTATTTCAACATCCCAGTCGATATCCCCACAAAATCCCCTGCCTCTAAACTCAATGTGAATGGGAGCTCACTGGATCTGGTCTTCACTCACCGCTGTGATATTTCTGATTTCTCCATCTCTCCCATTTCTCCTCCCTGACCACCACCTGCTCTCCTTTAACTTATCTCTCACTGCTACTCCATCACTACCTTTAAAGGCTACCATCACTAAACATAACATTGAGGCTATCGACACCACTTCCCTATCCTTCCTGCTCAATTCGCTTCTCTCTCCTATACTGTCTCTCTCATGCCCTGAACAAGTCACTTCCCTATACAATGCTTCCCTTACTTCTGCTCTTAACTTAACTCTGTCACTCCACTAACCACCATTCACCCTCGCAGATCAACACCTCAACCCTGGCACACCAAATGCACCAGATATCTGCAAAAATGCTCATGTACTGCTCAGCGACAGCAGCGGAAGTCATGCTCTAATGCAGACTTCCTCCATTTCAAACTTATGCTTCTCTCATCCTTCAGTGCTGCACTTTACCTTGCTTAAACAGTCATACTTCAAGAACCTCATCTCCTCCCAGTCTTCCAACCCCCGGCGCTTCTTTGTCACCCTCAACTCCCTCCTCTGCCCACTCCCACCTCGTCTCTCCTCCTCACTCTCTGCTCTTGACTTTGCCACTTGCTTCACTTCCAAAATTGACTCCATACTTCAGGGCATCACATCCAACCAAACCATCAGCAACCAGCCACCTCCTCTCCCTTACCAACCCTCCCCATCCCTCTTACCAACTCTGACATCTTTCTCCAATGTATCTGGTGAGGAAGTCATGGCCCCTATCCTTCCCCCCTCCACCTCCCCATTTGACCCTATCCCATCCCACCTCCTCCGCTACCACTCTCTTTTGGCCTTTCCCATCTTGCCCACCTCCTCAATATCTCCCTCTCATCTGGCTTTGTCCCCTCTGCCTGCACTCATCTCCCCTATTCTTAAAAAAACTACCCTTGATCCACACACTCTCTCCAACTACAGACCCATCTCTCTCCTCCCTTTTGCCTCCAAACTCCTTGAACGTATTGACTACAACCACCTTACTGCCTTTCTTTCTTACCACTCACTGCTTGACCCATTCCAGTCTGGCTTCCGTCCTCTATACTCCACTGAAACTGCCCTCATGAAAGTCTGCAATGACCTCCTTTCTGCTAAATCCAAGGGCCACTACTCTCTGTTTTATTCTCCTAGTCTTCTCTGCTGTTGTTGACACTATGGTCCACCTGCTCCTTCTGCAAATCCTTCACTCCCTTGGTCTGCATGATACTGCCCTCTCCAGGCTATCTTCCTACCTCTCTGACCATTCCTTATTTGTCTCCTCTCATGACTCCACCCCCCCCCCACTTCAACTAACTCTAGGTGTCTCCCAAGGGTCTGTTCTTGGTCCACCTCTTTTCTCTCTCTATATGTCCTCTTTAGGTGAGCTCATTAGATCTTTTGACATACAATATCATCTCTATGCTGCTGATACTCAAATCTACCTTTCCACCTCTCCCCTGCTCTTCTCATTCGTGTATCTAACTTTCTCTCTGCTATCTCTTCCTGGATGTCCCAGAGTTGATAATCTTCCCACACTCTTGCACTACCTCAACTCCCTCAATTTCATTATCTATTGATGGCACTACTACCTCTAGCCCCCAAGTGCGTTGTCTTTGAGAAATACTTGACTCCTCCCTCTCCTTCAAACCACACATTCAGCACCTCTCTCAAACCTGTCATTTTCATCTCAAAAATATCTTTAGGATCAGAAACCTTATCATCCAGGATAACACTAAGACCCTTATCCACTCACTGGTCATCTCCAGACTGGATTACTGTAATCTTCTCCTGTATGGCATCCCTGACAAATGCCTCTCTCCACTCCAATCTATCCTCAATGCTGCTGCCCGGCTCATCTTCCTCAACAAATGTACTGCATGCACCTCCCCTCTCTTACAAGCCCTTCACTTGCTCCCTTTCTCTTTCAGAATCCATTTCAAGCTCCTCACACTCACCTACAAAGCCATCACCCACTCCTCTCCCACTTACATCTCTGACATAGTAACATAGTAACATAGTATCTGAGGTTGAAAAAAGACAATTGTCCATCGAGTTCAACCTATTTGTGGTCTCCTATGCATGATGATTTGACTAAAATTTCTAACTGATGCTGCTGTCAGCCGTTACATTTTATCTCTATTTATAGTAACTATAATGCATGACTATGCACCATACCCCTGGAAATCCTTATCCATTAGGAATTTATCTAACCAATTCTTAAAGGTGTTGACAGATTCCGCCATTACAACTCCATCGGGCAGGGAATTCCAAACACGTATTGTCCTTACCGTGAAAAAGCCTTTACGCCGTATTGTGCGGAATCTCCTCTCCTCTAACCTGAGCGAGTGTACACGAGTCCTCTGTGTTGATCTAACCAAAAACAGGTCCCGCGCAAGCTCTGTGTATTGTCCCCTTATATATTTGTAGATGTTGATCATATCCCCTCTTAGTCTCCGCTTTTCCAATGTAAACATGCCTAGTCTTTCAAGCCTTTCCTTGTATTCCATCGTCTCCATGCCCTTAATTAGTTTGGTCGCCCTCCTCTGTACCTTTTCAAGCTCCAGGATGTCCTTTTTGTAGTACGGTGCCCAGAATTGTACACAGTATTCAAGGTGTGGCCTCACTAGTGATTTATATAACGGGAGTATAATACTCTCGTCCCTAGCATCAATACACCGTTTTATGCATGCTAATATCTTATTAGCCTTCTTTGCTGCAGTCCTACTTTGGGTACTACTGCTTAGCTTGCTATCTATGAGGACACCTAAGTACTTTTCCAGTACAGAATCCCCTAATTTTACCCCATTTAGTAGGTAGGTGTAATTTATGTTCTTGTTACCACAGTGCATTACCTTACACTTGTCTGTGTTGAAGCGCATTCTCCATTTGGCTGCCCATGCTTCTAATTTAACTAAGTCATTCTGAAGAGACTCTGCATCCTCCTCTGTATTTATAGCCTTACACAATTTGGTATCATCTGCAAAAATTGACACCATGCTCTCTAGACCTTCTGTTAGGTCGTTAATGAAAATATTGAACAATAGCGGTCCTAATACTGAGCCTTGCGGCACACCACTTAGCACTTCAGTCCAAGTTGAAAAAGATCCATTAACCACAACGCGCTGCTCCCTATTATCTAACCAGTTTTTGACCCAAGTGCATATTGTGCTTCCTAGCCCTGATTCTTGTAGCTTGTAGATAAGTCTCATGTGTGGTACAGTATCGAACGCTTTGGCAAAGTCTAAAAAGATTACATCCATGTCTTTACCCTGATCTAGGTTTGCGCTTACTGTTTCATAAAAGCCAAGTAAGTTGGTTTGACAGGATCTGTCCTTCATAAACCCATGTTGATTCCTTTTAATGACCTTATTGGTTTCAAGGAACTTCTGAATACTATCTCTTAGAATACCTTCCAATACTTTCCCCACTATAGATGTAAGACTAACTGGTCTATAATTACCTGGTTCAGCTTTACTTCCCTTTTTGAATATAGGCACTACTTCCGCTATACGCCAGTCTTTGGGAACCATACCTGATATAACTGAATCCTTAAAGATCAAAGATAGCGGTTTTGCCAGTTCAGAGTGAAGCTCCATTAGAACCCTTGGATGAATACCATCGGGCCCTGGTGATTTATTAATCTTTAAATGTTTTAATCGGTCACAGACTACTTCCTCGCTTAAATAAGTACCTATCAGTGTGATATTCTCATTATTGAGATTGTGCGTTAGTCCCTGAATTGGGTCCTCACGAGTGAATACTGTTGAAAAAAACTCATTTAGTGTGTCCGCTATGTCATTATCATTTTTGCTTAAGACTCCCAACTTGTCTTTTAAAGGGCCTATACTCTCCTTCTTTAATCTCTTGCTATTAATGTATTTAAAGATTTTTTTGGGATTCGCTTTGCTTTCCTTTGCTACTAGTTTTTCAGTTTCTACTTTAGCCACTCTTATTTCCTTTTTGCAAATTTTGTTACATTCCTTATAGTGCTGAAATGACTCTGCTTCCCCGTCAGATTTGTATTTTTTAAATGCTCGCCTTTTCTTGCCCATAAGTTCCTTAATCTTTTTGTTAAGCCACATCTGTTTATGATTTTTATTCCTTTTTTTGCTACTCATAGGAATACATTTAAGTGTATTTTAGCTAGCAGGAATTTTAGTACCTCCCATTTCTCCGTAGCATTTTTTCTTAAAAACAAACCTTCCCATTCAATATCCCTGCAAAATACCCTCATCTCTTCAAAATTTGCTTTGCTAAAGTTTAAAGTCCTAGTTGAGCCAGTATAGGGCTGTTTATAGAAACTGATATTGAATGTGACCATATTGTGGTCGCTGTTTCCTATGGGTTCCCCTACTATAATACCTGATACAAAATCCCCATTGTTTGTTAATACCAGGTCTAAGATTGCATTGTACCTAGTTGGTTCCTCAATTAGTTGGACTAAGTAGTTATCATTAAGTGTGTTTAAAAACATATTGCCCCTAGCAGTATCACATGAATCGTTTTTCCAGTTTATCTCTGGATAGTTAAAATCTCCCATCACTACTATGTCTCCTACTCCTGCTGCTCTTTCAATTTGCTTTAGTAACAATTCATCATCAGATGCGTTGATACCAGGTGGCCTATAGCATACACCCAATACTAACTTTTTTATTCCTTTTTCCCCGCATGCAATTTCTACCCATAATGTCTCGACAGTGTCTACAGTCCCCTCCTGAATATCTTCCCATATATTAGGTTTTAAAAACGGCTTTACGTAAAGACACACCCCTCCACCCTTTTTTATTTAGTCTGTCTCTCCTAAACAGTGTATAGCCCTCTAGATTGACTGTCTAATCATGAGATTCATCCCACCAAGTTTCAGTAATGCCTATAATATCTCCCTTTATACTTCTGCCCATCCTCTTCATTCTGCTAATGCACATTGGAGGTATTTCCAAGTTGATCGCAGCAGGAATTTAGTTAGCAATTGGGCAAAACCATGTGCACTGCAGGGGAGGCAGATATAACATTTGCAGAGAGAGTTAGATTTAGGTGTGGTGAGTTCAATCTGCAATCTAAATTGCAGTGTAAAAATAAAGCAGCCAGTATTTACCCTGCACAGAAATAAAATAACCCACCCAAATCTGACTCTTTCTGCAAATGTTATATCTGCCTCCCCTGCAGTGCACATGGTTTTGCCCAACTGCTAACTACATTCCTGCTGCGATCAACTTGGAAATACCCCCATTGTCTCTCCTGCCTATTGATTACCTCCTCCCATGCCTACTTCCAAGATTTTTCACATGCTGCTCCCTTTCTCTGGAATTTTCTACCTCTCCCCCCTCAGACTCTCCACCTTTCTACAAAACTTCAAATGGGTTCTCAAATCCCTCTTTTTACTAAACCCAGCTGTCTTTCATCCTAAGCCCTCTGTCCCACACTGACTTTTGACCCCATCTGTGTCACCCCTGTTTGTGTGTCATGGGAGGGCCATGTAGAATATAAGCTTTTATGAGCAGGGCCCTCTTCCCTCTTGTGCTTTTCCATCTCTGACTTAACCTATCTTCCCCCAGTTTTCTGCTGCCCTGAAATTAATTTCAGTGTTGTCTGCTGATGCAGCTATGTTTATATACCCTGTACTTGTCTTATATTGTCTTGAACTAAAAGGCACTGTTTTCTTGTTTTGCCTATTTGTTTATGTACTCTGTAACTGGGTACTGCAGTGTCACATCTAGCAAAGTTTAAGGATCCGGCAGCTGAGACTTGCCCAAGGAGGTAGATGGCTGTGGGTGAACAAGATGAGGGGGTTGGATATTGTTCCTTCGCATGGGACACGGAGCAATGAAGAACGTAGGCGGGGTTGAAAGTCAATGAATAGTATTTATTATGTACAGGGCTGAGGTAGAGAACTGTGGCTGGAGCACGATGGTTAAAGAACGTAGTTGTGGATAAAGAACTGCAGGTTGTGGCTTGAAAGACGGGGTTGTGAATACTGAACTGCGGAACTGTGGATGGTGGTTAAAAGACATGGCTGGAGACAAGGGCTGTGGACTGTGGTGTAAATACTAGAGATGAGCGGGTTCGGTTTCTCTGAATCCGAACCCGCCAGAACTTCATGTTTTTTTTCACGGGTCCGAGCGACTCGGATCTTCCCGCCTTGCTCGGTTAACCCGAGCGCGCCCGAACGTCATCATGACGCTGTCGGATTCTCGCGAGGCTCGGATTCTATCGCGAGACTCGGATTCTATATAAGGAGCCGCGCGTCGCCGCCATTTTCACACGTGCATTGAGATTGATAGGGAGAGGACGTGGCTGGCTTCCTCTCCATTTAGATTATAAGAGACTGAGAGAGATTTACTGGAGCTGACTAGGAGGAGTACTGTTACTGTAGAAGTGTAGAGACAGAGTGGAGAGAGTTTACTAGTGAGGACAGTGCAGTTTACTTTATAATCCGTTCTCTGCCTGAAAAAAGCGATACACAGCACACAGTGACTCAGTCACATACCATATCTGTGTGCACTGCTCAGGCTCAGGCCAGTGTGCTGCATCATCTATTATCTATATATAATATTATATATATCTGTCTGACTGCTCAGCTCACACAGCTTATAATTGTGGGGGAGACTGGGGAGCACTACTGCAGTGCCAGTTATAGGTTATAGCAGGAGCCAGGAGTACATAATATATTATATAGTGAGTGACCACCAGACACACAGTGCAGTTTATTTAATATAACCGTTCTCTGCCTGAAAAAAGCGATACACACAGTGACTCAGTCAGTCACATACCATATCTGTGTGCACTGCTCAGGCTCAGGCCAGTGTGCTGTATCATCTATATATATTATATATCTGTCTGACTGCTCAGCTCACACAGCTTATAATTGTGGGGGAGACTGGGGAGCACTACTGCAGTGCCAGTTATAGGTTATAGCAGGAGCCAGGAGTACATAATATTATATTAAAATTAAACAGTGCACACTTTTGCTGCAGGAGTGCCACTGCCAGTGTGACTAGTGACCAGTGACCTGACCACCAGTATATATAATATTAGTAGTATACTATCTCTTTATCAACCAGTCTATATTAGCAGCAGACACAGTACAGTGCGGTAGTTCACGGCTGTGGCTACCTCTGTGTCGGCACTCGGCAGCCCGTCCATAATTGTATATACCACCTAACCGTGGTTTTTTTTCTTTCTTTATACATACATACTAGTTACGAGTATACTATCTCTTTATCAACCAGTCTATATTAGCAGCAGACACAGTACAGTGCGGTAGTTCACGGCTGAGGCTACCTCTGTGTCGGCACTCGGCAGCCCGTCCATAATTGTATATACCACCTAACCGTGGTTTTTTTTTCTTTCTTTATACATACATACTAGTTACGAGTATACTATCTCTTTATCAACCAGTCTATATTAGCAGCAGACACAGTACAGTGCGGTAGTTCACGGCTGTGGCTACCTCTGTGTCGGCACTCGGCAGCCCGTCCATAATTGTATATACCACCTAACCGTGGTTTTTTTTTCTTTCTTTATACATACATACTAGTTACGAGTATACTATCTCTTTATCAACCAGTCTATATATTAGCAGCAGACACAGTACAGTGCGGTAGTTCACGGCTGTGGCTACCTCTGTGTCGGCACTCGGCAGCCCGTCCATAATTGTATATACCACCTAACCGTGGTTTTTTTTTCTTTCTTTATACATACATACTAGTTACGAGTATACTATCTCTTTATCAACCAGTCTATATATTAGCAGCAGACACAGTACAGTGCGGTAGTTCACGGCTGTGGCTACCTCTGTGTCGGCACTCGGCAGCCCGTCCATAATTGTATATACCAGTGACCTAACCGTGGTTTTTTTTTCTTTCTTTATACATACATACTAGTTACGAGTATACTATCTCTTTATCAACCAGTCTATATATTAGCAGCAGACACAGTACAGTGCGGTAGTTCACGGCTGTGGCTACCTCTGTGTCGGCACTCGGCAGCCCGTCCATAATTGTATATACCACCTAACCGTGTTTTTTTTTTCTTTCTTTATACATACATACTAGTTACGAGTATACTATCTCTTTATCAACCAGTCTATATATTAGCAGCAGACACAGTACAGTGCGGTAGTTCACGGCTGTGGCTACCTCTGTGTCGGCACTCGGCAGCCCGTCCATAATTGTATACTAGTATCCAATCCATCCATCTCCATTGTTTACCTGAGGTGCCTTTTAGTTGTGCCTATTAAAATATGGAGAACAAAAATGTTGAGGTTCCAAAATTAGGGAAAGATCAAGATCCACTTCCACCTCGTGCTGAAGCTGCTGCCACTAGTCATGGCCGAGACGATGAAATGCCAGCAACGTCGTCTGCCAAGGCCGATGCCCAATGTCATAGTACAGAGCATGTCAAATCCAAAACACCAAATATCAGTAAAAAAAGGACTCCAAAACCTAAAATAAAATTGTCGGAGGAGAAGCGTAAACTTGCCAATATGCCATTTACCACACGGAGTGGCAAGGAACGGCTGAGGCCCTGGCCTATGTTCATGGCTAGTGGTTCAGCTTCACATGAGGATGGAAGCACTCAGCCTCTCGCTAGAAAAATGAAAAGACTCAAGCTGGCAAAAGCAGCACAGCAAAGAACTGTGCATTCTTCGAAATCCCAAATCCACAAGGAGAGTCCAATTGTGTCGGTTGCGATGCCTGACCTTCCCAACACTGGACGTGAAGAGCATGCGCCTTCCACCATTTGCACGCCCCCTGCAAGTGCTGGAAGGAGCACCCGCAGTCCAGTTCCTGATAGTCAGATTGAAGATGTCAGTGTTGAAGTACACCAGGATGAGGAGGATATGGGTGTTGCTGGCGCTGGGGAGGAAATTGACCAGGAGGATTCTGATGGTGAGGTGGTTTGTTTAAGTCAGGCACCCGGGGAGACACCTGTTGTCCGTGGGAGGAATATGGCCGTTGACATGCCAGGTGAAAATACCAAAAAAATCAGCTCTTCGGTGTGGAGGTATTTCACCAGAAATGCGGACAACAGGTGTCAAGCCGTGTGTTCCCTTTGTCAAGCTGTAATAAGTAGGGGTAAGGACGTTAACCACCTCGGAACATCCTCCCTTATACGTCACCTGCAGCGCATTCATAATAAGTCAGTGACAAGTTCAAAAACTTTGGGTGACAGCGGAAGCAGTCCACTGACCAGTAAATCCCTTCCTCTTGTAACCAAGCTCACGCAAACCACCCCACCAACTCCCTCAGTGTCAATTTCCTCCTTCCCCAGGAATGCCAATAGTCCTGCAGGCCATGTCACTGGCAATTCTGACGAGTCCTCTCCTGCCTGGGATTCCTCCGATGCATCCTTGCGTGTAACGCCTACTGCTGCTGGCGCTGCTGTTGTTGCCGCTGGGAGTCGATGGTCATCCCAGAGGGGAAGTCGTAAGCCCACTTGTACTACTTCCAGTAAGCAATTGACTGTTCAACAGTCCTTTGCGAGGAAGATGAAATATCACAGCAGTCATCCTACTGCAAAGCGGATAACTGAGTCCTTGACAACTATGTTGGTGTTAGACGTGCGTCCGGTATCCGCCGTTAGTTCACAGGGAACTAGACAATTTATTGAGGCAGTGTGCCCCCGTTACCAAATACCATCTAGGTTCCACTTCTCTAGGCAGGCGATACCGAGAATGTACACGGACGTCAGAAAAAGACTCACCAGTGTCCTAAAAAATGCAGTTGTACCCAATGTCCACTTAACCACGGACATGTGGACAAGTGGAGCAGGGCAGGGTCAGGACTATATGACTGTGACAGCCCACTGGGTAGATGTATGGACTCCCGCCGCAAGAACAGCAGCGGCGGCACCAGTAGCAGCATCTCGCAAACGCCAACTCTTTCCTAGGCAGGCTACGCTTTGTATCACCGCTTTCCAGAATACGCACACAGCTGAAAACCTCTTACGGCAACTGAGGAAGATCATTGCGGAATGGCTTACCCCAATTGGACTCTCCTGTGGATTTGTGGCATCGGACAACGCCAGCAATATTGTGTGTGCATTAAATATGGGCAAATTCCAGCACGTCCCATGTTTTGCACATACCTTGAATTTGGTGGTGCAGAATTTTTTAAAAAACGACAGGGGCGTGCAAGAGATGCTGTCGGTGGCCAGAAAAATTGCGGGACACTTTCGGCGTACAGGCACCACGTACAGAAGACTGGAGCACCACCAAAAACTACTGAACCTGCCCTGCCATCATCTGAAGCAAGAAGTGGTAACGAGGTGGAATTCAACCCTCTATATGCTTCAGAGGTTGGAGGAGCAGCAAAAGGCCATTCAAGCCTATACAATTGAGCACGATATAGGAGGTGGAATGCACCTGTCTCAAGTGCAGTGGAGAATGATTTCAACGTTGTGCAAGGTTCTGATGCCCTTTGAACTTGCCACACGTGAAGTCAGTTCAGACACTGCCAGCCTGAGTCAGGTCATTCCCTCATCAGGCTTTTGCAGAAGAAGCTGGAGGCATTGAAGAAGGAGCTAAAAGGGAGCGATTCCGCTAGGCATGTGGGACTTGTGGATGCAGCCCTTAATTCGCTTAACAAGGATTCACGGGTGGTCAATCTGTTGAAATCAGAGCACTACATTTTGGCCACCGTGCTCGATCCTAGATTTAAAGCCTACCTTGGATCTCTCTTTCCGGCAGACACAGGTCTGCTGGGGTTGAAAGACCTGCTGGTGACAAAATTGTCAAGTCAAGCGGAACGCGACCTGTCAACATCTCCTCCTTCACATTCTCCCGCAACTGGGGGTGCGAGGAAAAGGCTCAGAATTCCGAGCCCACCCGCTGGCGGTGATGCAGGGCAGTCTGGAGCGACTGCTGATGCTGACATCTGGTCCGGACTGAAGGACCTGACAACGATTACGGACATGTCGTCTACTGTCACTGCATATGATTCTCTCAACATTGATAGAATGGTGGAGGATTATATGAGTGACCGCATCCAAGTAGGCACGTCACACAGTCCGTACTTATACTGGCAGGAAAAAGAGGCAATTTGGAGGCCCTTGCACAAACTGGCTTTATTCTACCTAAATTGCCCTCCCACAAGTGTGTACTCCGAAAGAGTGTTTAGTGCCGCCGCTCACCTTTTCAGCAATCGGCGTACGAGGTTACATCCAGAAAATGTGGAGAAGATGATGTTCATTAAAATGAATTATAATCAATTCCTCCGCGGAGACATTGACCAGCAGCAATTGCCTCCACAAAGTACACAGGGAGCTGAGATGGTGGATTCCAGTGGGGACGAATTGATAATCTGTGAGGAGGGGGATGTACACGGTGATATATCGGAGGGTGAAGATGAGGTGGACATCTTGCCTCTGTAGAGCCAGTTTGTGCAAGGAGAGATTAATTGCTTCTTTTTTGGGGGGGGTCCAAACCAACCCGTCATATCAGTCACAGTCGTGTGGCAGACCCTGTCACTGAAATGATGGGTTGGTTAAAGTGTGCATGTCCTGTTTTGTTTATACAACATAAGGGTGGGTGGGAGGGCCCAAGGACAATTCCATCTTGCACCTCTTTTTTCTTTTCTTTTTCTTTGCATCATGTGCTGATTGGGGAGGGTTTTTTGGAAGGGACATCCTGCGTGACACTGCAGTGCCACTCCTAGATGGGCCCGGTGTTTGTGTCGGCCACTAGGGTCGCTAATCTTACTCACACAGCTACCTCATTGCGCCTCTTTTTTTCTTTGCGTCATGTGCTGTTTGGGGAGGGTTTTTTGGAAGGGACATCCTGCGTGACACTGCAGTGCCACTCCTAGATGGGCCCGGTGTTTGTGTCGGCCACTAGGGTCGCTAATCTTACTCACACAGCTACCTCATTGCGCCTCTTTTTTTCTTTGCGTCATGTGCTGTTTGGGGAGGGTTTTTTGGAAGGGCCATCCTGCGTGACACTGCAGTGCCACTCCTAGATGGGCCCGGTGTTTGTGTCGGCCACTAGGGTCGCTAATCTTACTCACACAGCTACCTCATTGCGCCTCTTTTTTTCTTTGCGTCATGTGCTGTTTGGGGAGGGTTTTTTGGAAGGGACATCCTGCGTGACACTGCAGTGCCACTCCTAGATGGGCCCGGTGTTTGTGTCGGCCACTAGGGTCGCTTATCTTACTCACACAGCGACCTCGGTGCAAATTTTAGGACTAAAAATAATATTGTGAGGTGTGAGGTATTCAGAATAGACTGAAAATGAGTGTAAATTATGTTTTTTGAGGTTAATAATACTTTGGGATCAAAATGACCCCCAAATTCTATGATTTAAGCTGTTTTTTAGTGTTTTTTGAAAAAAACACCCGAATCCAAAACACACCCGAATCCGACAAAAAAAATTCGGTGAGGTTTTGCCAAAACGCGTTCGAACCCAAAACACGGCCGCGGAACCGAACCCAAAACCAAAACACAAAACCCGAAAAATTTCAGGCGCTCATCTCTAGTAAATACCAAATTGCTTTCTAACAAATATTTAAAATGCCCACTCTAATATATACTGCAGACGATATACCATATACCATATATACGATACCATACCATATATATATATATATATATATATATATACAGGTTGAGTATCCCATATCCAAATATTCCGAAATACGGAATATTCCGAAATACAGACTTTTTTGAGTGAGAGTGAGATAGTGAAATCTTTGTTTTTTGATGGCTCAATGTACACAAACTTTGTTTAATACACAAAGTTATTAAAAATATTGTATTAAATGTCCTTCAGGCTGTGTGTATAAGGTGTATATGAAACATAAATGAATTGTGTGAATGTACACACACTTTGTTTAATGCACAAAGTTATAAAAAATATTGGCTAAAATTACCTTCAGGCTGTGTGTATATGGTGTATATGAAACATAAATGCATTCTGTGCTTAGATTTGGGTCCCATCACCATGATATCTCATTATGATAGACAATTATTCCAAAATACGGAAAAATCCCATATCCAAAATACCTCTGGTCCCAAGCATTTTGGATAAGGGAGACTCAACCTGTATATATACCATATATATACGATATACCATATACGATAAAAGTGCGCTGTACATCTCAAAACACTACATCCCTTAAGAGAAAAGAATACACCCACACATCATCTGAGTTCCAAAGCTCATTGATGTATATATTTGTTACTAAAAGGATATGGATTCAATATATTACAATGTACAGTATATATGTATAGTTATATGGTTACAAATTATACAGTAATCAGTTAATACAAAATACATACAGTTACAGGCCAGCATACAATTACCATATTTTTCAATGCATCCTCCTCTTAATATATCTCTTTCTCTCAGCAAATAAATACAGGAACCGGACTTGAAGCACCTCCATCATCGTCTGGGACAAAACAGCAACTGGCAACTGTGTGTCTCTGTAATGTGTTATCTAGTTTTGGGGGAGGAAACTTTCTAATTCGTTCCAATAATACACATACATGACATTACTCCATTATATAATGTTAAATCATTATGATGTCTGGCGCTTGATATTATTATCATTATGTACTGTATGAAATAAGTGTTGAATCCATCTCTGTGGCATGTCTGTGTAAATGCGTGTGTTACCATATATTGCTGTGCTCGCTGCACGTATTTGCAAGTATAGCGACTTATATGTGTAGAGTTTGTATGTTCTTTCTATGTAATATTTTCTGACTTCGACAGTCCACCCTTTGGCAGTAAACAATAACTGCCATCAATTATTAACATAAGAAAAAAAAAATATTTCTGACAATAATCGGTGACCTAAACACAAGTATGTATTCATTTTGCAAATCAGACACTTGACTATATTTGGGGAAGACAGGGAGGAGGATGAGACATCCTCTATATGCACTCGGAGGTCACGGGACCACTGGTTGGGTGTGGGACAACATTCAACCTATAGAGTCTGCTGGGACAGTGCTTTGGCCTATAATGTCTGATTTGCTATGAACATTTCACACATACATGTACCTACGTCTTTGTACACTGATGTTTGGATTCAATTGAGGTTCTGCTGGGTAGATGAAGAAGACACAAACAAATCGTGAAAGTGACATATAACATTTTCATGATCTACATATTCCTATCATTTTCTGAACATTGTTCCCATTTCTTGAACGTATGCTAGGTCTGTTTAATAATTGAACAAGGGTTATAAGTAGCGTCCTTCCTAAATAACATAAACCTTCAGAGTTCGGAGAGAGCCACTCATAAACCTTTCTTCCACATATATTAATGAGCTCTTTATCTGCAATGTGTGAATAGCCATTGTCTAATTGTACCTGATTACCTCAGAACTCCATAACTACTAGACCTTTGATTTTTCTCTGATTTTAAAAAACTGATCGGCTAATCCTGGGATCCTATAAGGAAATCACTCCTTCCTCCAGAACCAGTTCCAGTCCCACACTCGACTCCTCATAAAAAAAACCTTGCAAAAATAGAATGTCCTGAAAAAAAATGTTTGACAGCGGGAAAGAGAGAAAAGAGAAATAGAACAAAACAACTCTTGTACATAACAAATCAATTACAATGACTTGTCTTTCTGTAATCCTTTAGTATGCTCAGGTAGTGTTCAACAGTGCCGCCTCTCAATCTTCACGGAACAGATTCTCTGGTGATGCTTTTGTGATCTCACTCCATTTATGAGTTCCTTCTGGACTACCGACTTTCCTGCAATGGGAATCGCGGACCCAAGTCTCTCTCTCGGCTACTTTCACTGGGATAGTGCTGTCAACAAAACTTGGTATGGTCCTTCCCACCTGTCTATTAGGCAACCTGAGCATAAGAACAATCACACAGTCTCTTGGTTCACAATCAAGACAGTTAGTATTTGGCATACCAGCAATCAACAGTTTCAAGTTCTTTTGTCATGTTCTCAAATGCTGGATCATCTCAATAAGGTACTTTACTGTACTGTCACCTCATTGGTGTATTTCTGATCATTGAGCATGAGGTGACATGACATGACATGAGGTTGTCTTCCAAAAACAACCCAAAAAAGACACAAATACCAAAACAAAAACTAATTTTGAAGAGGGTGATTCATTAAGTGAAGATCTGGAAGTGGGTCCGATGCTGCATAATACTAGTGACAGTATCTATGATCACAATAGTACAATTTCAAGCTTTGCTCCTACTTCTAGGGGTACCATTATCTACACACAAATTTCTGCGCAATTTTTCTTTGTGGTAAACACAGCAGCATCCGTGGTGGCAGGAAATGCTTCTACCCAGTTTGAGAAAACATCAGTGCACACCAATACATAACAATAATTCCTAAAAGGTGTTAACTGTATGAAGTCATTGTGTCTTTGCAATGTAGAGTACCATGAGCATAACTCAAAAAAAAAGAAAAAAGAAACATCTCTAGAGGAGAGAAAGAAGAAGAAAATGAAAAAGAAAATGTCAGGTTTGCCATTCACCAACAGGCATATCAGTGTCTATACAAAATTTCCCTTCACCAGTATTCTCATCCTTCCTCCACCCTTTGTGCATGACAAGGCACACTGCAGTAATACTGGTGATATCCTGTTGGGATATACTGGGTACAGGCAGAACTCTGAAGGACCTAGGCATGTGGAGTTTGAACTGTAATTGGGTCCATGTATTGTACCACCCTGTGTGAACGCAAAAGATGAAGAGGAAACTGTAGAGAAAAAGAATAGAGGTTGGTGACAGATGAGTTTGTAGAGGTGGAGAAGATTTTATAAAAATTTGACAACTGGATTGGGCACTATGGGGAAGTGATTCTCTACTTGGTCTACTCCCCTTAAAAAAAAAATCTGTGTTTATTGTATCGCTATTGGGACTATCCCAGCCATAAATCCAGTGTCCTGTCCATCCTAAATTCATAGAGAACCCGGTATCTGTGAGATAATTTCCTCTACCTGTGATGGACATGCATCTAGAACAGTGAAATGTAACATTGGTCTTCGTGGGTGTCTAACATACTTTGCACTTCCTGAGCAGGAGCACAGTATATGTATATCCAGGGCGCGTAAGAGTAAGGCGCCACACTGTGGAGGGCGCCGGCAGCTAGGACCACGCTCCCAGCCCATGCTGCCTGCTGTATACCGCCAGCTCCGAGTCCTATGCGGTGTGTGGGCTCGCAAACGGAGATCAGTAGAGGTGCCCCCGGATGCTGAGGCGGCCAAGGTGAGGAGGAGAGGGAGCTGCGCTGTGACAGCGCCACAGATCAGAGCTCTTAACGATCTGCGGCACGGAGCTGCGCTTCCGGCTTCCCTTGGTTGCCCTGGCAACCTTACACTTGCAGCGCCGACCGCCAGGGCAGCCTAACAGTACAGGACAGCTGAGCGACGGCTCAGTTGTCCAATAGCCTATAATGCAGCAGCCTGCTGCTCGGTAATTGGCTGAGCGCGCAGGCTGCAGGGTAAAGAAATGTCCCTGGCAGTGGCAGGCAGCGTGTGGAGCAGCATGTTTGCGCCTTGGAGGAGACAGAGAAAAGTGAGTTCTCACTCTCCTGTCTCCTGTTCTGTATTACAGCAAAAGTAAGCCTGGATGTTTTATTATTGTATATTTTTTATATATATATATATATATATATATGTGTGTCTGTGCATGTACTGTATGTAAATATATACTGTATATAAATGTGTATGTATATATAATATATATATATATATATATATATATATATATATATAGACACACACCAATCGCAGGCACTTGGTCCGCCCCCTTGGGCTAGCTTGCTCTGGTGCCCTCCACTAGGGTGTTAACCCCATATACATGCGGCAAAGAATGAGGCGGCACTCAGAGGCTTAAACTGCAAAGTGACTTTAGTGCAAAAACTGCATAAACAGATCAACGTTTCGGGGTATTGGTACGGGACTGTCAATGGCGGAAATCAATGGACACAGGAGTCACACCTGTATTGCGTCCATTGATTTCCGCCATTGACAGTCCCATGAGTGCCGCCCGTTCTTGTGCTATGTATCTGGTGGGAGATCACCTTGGAGGGCACCTGGGCACTTAGTGTGACAAGCGGGTGGCATATATATATATATATATATATGTATATGTGTGTGTGTATATGTGTGTGTATATATAAATGTGTGTGTATATATATATATATATATATATATATAAAATGGTGCTGGGGCGTTGGGTATGGAATCCCGGCTGCCAGAATGCCCGGCAGCGGGGCGAGCGCTAGAAAGCTGCGCTCGCCACGTGCAGGTTTGGTGGCTTGCTGTGCTCACCACAGATTCTTTTCCCACTTTATGGGTGTTGTGGACACCCATAAGTGGGAATAGCCCTTGCGCAGCTGTTGGCATTCTCGGCGGTCTGGATCCCGGTAATAGTATTCTGACCGCTGGTATCCCAACTGCCAGGATATTGACTACATCCCATGCTGGGAGGGGCACCAAGATTGTTCTTGCGTCCGGGCTATTGGGATGAAGTTACGCCACTGCGCACCAGGTATCTGTATAACATGTTCTACCTGGTGCAATGTGTATAACGTGCTCTGCCTGGTGCAATGTGTATAATATGCTCTACCTGGCGCAATGTGAATAACGTGCTCTGCCTGGTGCAATGTGTGTAACATGCTCTACCTGGTGCAATGTGTGTAACATGCTCTACCTGGTGCAATGTGTATGACATGCTCTACCTGGTGCAATATGCATAACGTGCTCTGCCTGGCGGATTGTGTATAACGTGCTCTACCTGGTGCAATGTGTATAATGTGCTCTACCTGGTGCAATGTGTATAACGTGCTCTACCTGGCGCAATGTGTATAATGTGCTCTGCCTGGTGCAATGTGTATAATGTGCTCTGCCAGGTGCAATGTGTATAATGTGCTCTGCCTGGTGCAATGTGTATAATGTGCTCTGCCTGGTGCAATGTGTGTAACGTGCTCTGCCTGGTGCAATGTGTGTAACGTGCTCTGCCTGGTGCAATGTGTATAACGTGCTCTACCTGGTGCAATGTGTGTAACGTGCTCTGCCTGGTGCAGTGTGTGTAACGTGCTCTACCTGGTGCAATGTGTGTAACGTGCTCTACCTGGTGCAATGTGTGTAACGTGCTCTACCTGGTGCAATGTGTGTAACGTGCTCTACCTGTGTGGTGTAATGTGAATTGGTACTATTATGTGGCCATGCTCGTTCCCCATAAAGCCACGCCCCTTGTCCTTGTACTCAGATATGGGGGGGAGCACTAATTTACTTTCTGACAGTGTCCTGTATGCTACACAGCCCAGCAGCACTGTCACCCCATCCTCCCCCCTTCAACACTTTTTAGTGTCCAAATCAAGTCTCTGTTTTTATATTTTAATAATTAATAAGATTAATAAAAACCTTCATTCCAATAGTACCCAGAAAAGGACACGTAGGACCCCAATTTATAACAGATTAATTAGAAAACACTTATTTAACGGCTTTGCCCTTTAAGTTTTAACTTTATGGTAGGTAGTTGATTTCACCCATATTTCGCTTAATGCGCTTTAAGCTTTTGTATAATATTTTCCATCAACCATGGGGGGGGCGCCAAAATCTATATTCGCTTACCAAAAAATTTAAGCTTGGGCCGGCCCTGTGTATATCATATCTAACAAAATTAACTTAATCAGGGGCCATTTCTGCTAGGAAAAAGAAGCAAAAGTTTAGAGGCCCCATCTTAACCCCAGCAAGTTTTGTCAAAGGGTAATGTTCAATTTATTTTGTTCTTCCTATTAGCCGAATCTGTGATTTCTATATGGCTTATGATTCCTTACTATATGTCCCTTAGTCCCGTCTATATGTTTAATAATGTGGCTTTTGTTTTCTGTCTAGGGGGTCTATATTGACTATGTGTTCTACTACTCCTACAATCTCTGGCAAAATGCCCTTCCTTCCTACAAGTGTAACATATTATTGACCATTAGGGATCTGGGGTTTGGACTGATGGGTCTTTCCTGTATGTGCTAGTATACTTACCGTCCTCAACCTCTCCACCTGTTGTTCTCTGTGCCTAGCACTATTCTTGTGATGTTCAATAGCACACTCTCTAAGATTAGCTACTGTGACCCCTTTCCAATTTTGCAAAGAAGTCTGCACCCTGCCCTCAATGCCTTATTGAGCCTGTCCATTAGCACAGAGACATCCACCTCCCATTTGCCGAATTAGTGTTTACCAGTGATCTTATTCAGATGGAGAGTTTTCTATTACTGCAAAAGACAAAAAAAAAAGATTAACAAGCTTCTAGGTCATGCGAAGTATTCATTCAATCCTTCTCATCCCGTATTAAGGGTCTGTACATGGTCCAACAAACATTTCCGAGCTCATCTTGACTAGGGGCATTACTAGGAATGAATACTTCATATATGGTAACTCAAAGAAATACCCGTGGGTTACCTTGTCTCTGTCCGCTTTCCTACTGGCAAATACTAATGTGCGGACAGGTTTTTCTCCATTTCTGACGTTACTTTCTTGATTTTTTTGTTTTGTTTTATTTTTTGGGTTTTACTATATATGTACATGAATGATACCATACTTACCTGTTCCACTGGTCTCAGCCACTTCCTCTGCAGGCTACTACTCTTCTTTTACCGGTTGGATACTCCTCTGGGTGCATGAGAAATGGCTGAAAACAATCAGGTCACCTTCTCCTCCTAAATAAACTTCAACATTCATTAGTGTATATATATATAGGTTACAGTCATATTTTTCATATTTTTATTATTTTCTATAGTTTGTATGTTGGCCGTAACTGCTTCCACATCTACATAAGGCGGTATACTTGCATTCTCTTTTTTTTTTTTTACTTGTTTATTGTTGCTACAAGTTCAAACAGTTCTTATATTTCCATTATTGTCTTATATGAATTTGGTTAGAGATACCACCTGCAATACCTTAGGATCAAATTCACAAACCCCTCTTGCTGCCACAGGTTTAAACAATTTGTATGTCTGACCTTTAGTTTCCTGGATTTTATCAGACATATTTTAATACCTACATTCTGCAGTACCTCTGGTTCAAAGCTGCCCACCCTAGGGAATGGTACCCTATCTTTGTCAGTCATACGTACCCATTTGTCACAGTAAACTTCAGCCCGAGTCTGACCTTCTCGGTCCCAACTCTTCTACCTGAACCCTGGCTACCATACGTCCCTTAGTTGAGCAACTGGCTCCATTAATTTGTGGGTCTTGCCTTCTCGGCTATTCCCACAAATACCAAAATACTCAATATAAGGCGACGGTGAAAGTTCTCCGAGCGCTTCCACCCACTCTCGCCCACGTTGGCCGGTACTACCATACACTGTCGATAGAGGAGGCGATGTACCCAACTTAGGGCTCCTATCAGACCTTACAGCACCGTAATTTCTTTCGGTGGAGGTTCTGTTGGAATATTTTCCTGAGAGAGGCAGCGAAAAATTCCTTTTCGGTATCTTTCAACTGGAATTGTTTGTAGGGTGAAAAACAGAGAAATTAGATAACTATCCTTCACCCTTTCCAGTGAAGCCCACCAGGGAGATTTCCGGACGTTATCAAAGAAAAACCTATATGTCTATACAATCACGTCTGCGTATGCTCTTCCACAGCGCATATGACACAATGGTATCACGTTGTGCTGTGCAGAACACACGGACATGCGATGCAATAGCACAGCCTATAGATACTAGTTATCTATATGCCCTGGGATTGCTGTAGACCAGAGGTTCTCAAACTCGGTCCTCGGGGGCACACACAGTGCATGTTTGAAATAATTAGCTCCACCTGTGGACCATTTAAAATGTGTCAGTGAGTAATTAATACATCTGTGCACCTGCTGGGTTACCTGCAAAACATGCACTGTGTGTGCCCCCGAGGACCGAGTTTGAGAACCTCTGCTGTAGACCATCTGACCTAGACCACTCCAGATCACTTAGTTGTATGGGACACTTAGACCACTTCAGATCACTTAGACCACTTCAGTTCCTGGGTTCAGCTCCACTCGCTCCGCTTTCACTAACTCAAATACGCTTTGTTTTTCTGTACAGAAAATTTTCACTCGTTCTGATTGGCAGCTTTACCCCCAGAGGTGCTTACAGTTTTTAAACTAAATTTAGATTAACCTGCTTTTGAAATCGGATAGTTATGAGCTATAGTATTAAATGTCTACTATCCCACCTTAATTGAACAAATATCATGTGCTTTTATTATGCACACACAACCCTATGCAAGCTTGCGTAATTACGCAACGATGCCTACCCCTATGCCACGTGTGCGGCCTTTCACCACGTGCACGTTTTTGTACGCTGTCCTCACATTCCGTACCACGTGTACCAATGTGCGTACGCAATAAAACAAACCACACAGTCTCTATAAATGTGAGCAATACTAACTATAATCGCTCACTTAACACAACACCCAGTTTTTTCTTAACAACCATGCCAGAACTGCGTTTCATGTCATTAATTACTCCCTTATATACATTTATTTCAAATTTACCTATACAGCAACAAATGTATCCGATTTCACACAGATCTATAATGTCTTAAATAATCTATAATTTAAATGATATGATTCAGATTGGATAGCTATCTTGCAGAACATACACTGATATAAATATACACATAATTATAATAATATTATATATATATATATATATATATAATTTACTGGCCTCCTATGAGACTCATTCACCCATTCAGTGCTTCTAATTTGCATATCAAAGATGTTTTGCCTGCCTGTAACCGTGGTTTAACCAGTTAATTAGCATTTCAATGCCTAACTTATAGCAAACAGAGAGTTAACTAAATCCTGGGAAAGAGAAAAAAAAAAGTATTCTCTGTTTTTTTTCTGTGTGCAATTTCTTACACCAAGCCAAGCATTTATCTCACCATTTCTCTCTCACTAGGCCCAATTTAAACTATTTGTAATTGACTATGGCATGGGTTAAATAAATGCATTGGTAACTCATAAATGGTGCTTGATGTGAAAAAGGAAACTGATTGTTCTGAGCAGACTGAAAATTAGCTATTTAGAAAATGACCTTCCGAAAATGGCCACAGCTCCTCCCCCTTCCACATCCATGAGGTTTACACAAGATGGTGGACAGGCCATGTGGTTAGTCTAAAATGGAGGACAGACCATGCGGCTTCCTTTGTCACAAAGAAATCACACATTATACAAGCACCAGAAGTTAATTTAGGCCTTAGTTTAAAAAAAACTATATCAAGGCTATGCAGCAACTTTTAAATGTACTTTTAAATCTACTTAACAGATAAACAATCCAATCTGAATCAAACACAATATGACTTATTTAAACTTTGTTTTGCAACAATAAAAATATGCTTTATCATCTTAAATATTATGAGAAACACATTGTCCCTTGAATTTTTTCATATCATCGGCTTACTGATAACACAACAGTACACGTGGATGTTATTCATCAGCGTCGCGATGCGTCCATCGGAGCCGGTCGATCACAGCTGCGTTTGTAATGTACAGTGCATCATTAAGACCTTGATATCGCAGAAGAGCCCTCATCTGTGAATACCAAATTGCTTTCTAACAAATATTTAAAATGCACACACTAATATATACTGCAGACGCCAGGCGCATCTTATTACCATATACGATAAAAGTGCGCTGTACATCTCAAAACACTACATCCCTTAAGAGAAAAGAATACACCCATACATTATCTGAGTTCCAAAGCTCATTGATGTATATATTTGTTATTAAAAGGATATGGATTCAATATATTACAATGTACAGTATACATATAGTTATATGGTTACAATTTATACAGTAATCAGTTAATACAAAATACATACAGTTACAGGCCAGCATACAATTACCATATCTTTCAATGCATCCTCCTCTTAATATATCTCTTTTTCTCAGCAAATAAATACAGGAACCGGACTTGAAGCACCTCCATCATCGTCTGGGACAAAACAGCAACTGGCAACTGTGTGTCTCTGTAATGTGTTATCTAGTTTTGGGGGAGGGAACTTTCTCATTCATGATGAGTCACTAGTCTGTTCGTATGCTAAACAGGTTCAGCCTTGAAGACATCAAAAGGGGCTGGCCTGAGTTTCCTGTCCATTGTACTAATAAGAGTGATTTTAGCTTTCATACATTTAATCATAACTATTTGTTGCAATGTCCTACAACTTAATAACAAGTATCAAATGAATCTACACATTTATCTGCTTGCTTTAATACCAAAATAGGACAGGCCTAACTTGCTTCATTCCAATAATACACATACATGACATTACTCCATTATATAATGTTAAATCATTATGATGTCTGGCACTTGATATTATTATAATTATGTACTGTATGAAATAAGTGTTGAATCCATCTCTGTGGCATGTCCGTGTAAATGCGTGTGTTACCATATATTGCTGTGCACGCTGCGCGTATTTGAAAGTATAGCGACTTATATGTGTAGAGTTTGTATGTTCTTTCTATGTAATATTTTTGACTTTGACAGTGGTTTGGAGGATGAGGCTGAAGATAACAATCTGCAGGTTGTGGTCGGTGGTACAAAGATGTGGCTGGTGAAGTAGATCTGTGGAGTGTGGCTTGAAAGACTAGGCAGAAGACCCTGGGCCGACTGTGCCCAAAGACTCTTACTGGACCGGGTTTTCCAGGACCACTTCCACAGGCAGTAGCAGGTTAGGAATGGCAGGACTGCAGCAGCAACAGTGAACCGGCCATGCAGGAGCAGGAGTAACCAAAATACGACAAGGATCCTGGGAGCACAGGCTAAAGCACCTACAACAGGGTTGTAACTTGAAGCACTGGCATCCCTGTCCTAAACCAGCCCCCTTTTATAGGGAGAGCTTCCCCTGGATTGGCTGGAAGAAACAGGAAACAGGAACTATGCTTAAAACTTGGTCTCCAACATAGCGGCGCCTAGTAATGCAGACCTTTCTGCAAAGCCATATTGCTCACTGCCTCTGGTCTCCTAGCAATGGCTTAGCAAGAGCAACTCACTGTAGCGGCGTCCCGCCGCCACGAGCGGACCCCCTCACCACCGCAACTGCTACCCACAGACCCAGCGCAGCAGCCCACCTCCGCCGCTGCCCGCACACTGCCAGAGAAGCCATCCCCACAGCCCCAGCGTACCGGTAAGACTCCGGACGTTGACACTGCAGATCCCATGTGACGCCATATAAATAAAGGAAAATAATAATAATAATAATAATAATAATAATAATAATATACAACTAAGAATGTGACTGTCTCATTGGCAGGAAAAAATCAGAGACTGTGAGGTTGCTTATAAATTCCATTGAAAATTATTGCTCTGTTTCAAAATAAAGGACAAGTTATCAGGTATACTGTATTTAAAAAAAAATTAGCAGCATGGTATTTAAATTATACTCCAGTGATGTAGCATAGATTGTTTTCACCAAAAATCCTGTCCATTCAAATCCAGCCGGTCTTTGGACTTCTGAAGCCTTTTTAACTATAGTATGTTTGACAAATGAGTGACACAGTGAGAAAAGAAAAGGAACAATACACTGAGTATTAGAGATGTGCTGCGGGAACTTTTCGTGTTTTGTGTTTTGGTTTTAGATCTGAATAATTATTGGAAAAAAAAACCCATAAAAATAGCTAAAAATCATCCTACGGTATTATGAACCTCAATAACATTAATTTCCACTCATTTCCAGTCTGAACACCTCAGACCTCACAATATTGTTTTTAGGCTTAAAAGTTGCGCCGAGGTAGCTGTATGACTAAGCTAAGTGACACAAGTGTGTGGCACAAACACCTGGCCCATATAGAAGTGGCACTGCAGTGGCAGACAGGATGGCACTTAAAAAAAACCTAGTCCCCAAACAGCGCATCATGCAAAGAAGTAAAAGAGGTGCAATGAGGTAGCTGTATGACTAAGCTAAGCGACACAAGTGTGCGGCACAAACACCTGGCCCATCTAAGGTTGGCACTGCAGTCCCACTGCACCAATGGCGGATACTGTATGCACGTCTAACACCAACATAGCTGTCAAGGCCTCAGTTATCTGCTTTGCAACAGGATAAATGCTGTCATATTTCATCTTCCTCGCAAAGGACTATTGGACAGTCATTTGCTTAGTTGACGTAGTACAAGTGGTCTTCCGACTTCCCCTCTGGGATGACGATTGACTCCAAGCAGAAACAACAGCAGCGGCAGAAGCAGTAGGAGGAAGTGATTCTTGATATTTCCCTATTTTATCCTCCAAAAAAAATTTCTCCATTATTTTTCTGGAGTTATATAACAAAATGCAGCACAGGATAGCATACCTCTACATTACACAGGGCAAACCCTTCTAAAATTTATTTGGAATACATATTAATAACCCCTTTATTTGGAGTAAATAATATACAGCACAGGAGAGCACTACTGAACTTATATGGCAGCACCACTGGACTGGACTTATAGGGAATTATACAACAGGATCCCTGGACTTATACGCCAGTACCACTGGACATATACAACAATATCACTGGATTTATACAGCAGTACCACTGGACATATACAGCAGTATTACTGGATTTATAAGGCAGTATCACTGGACTGTATTTATACGGCAGTACCACTGGATTCATGCGGCAGTACCACTGGACATATACGGCAGCATCACTGGAATTATATGGCAGTACCACTGGACATATATGGCAGAATCAGTGGACTTATATGGCAGTATCACTGGACTGGATTTATACGGCAGTACCACTGGACATATATGCAGTATCACTGAATATATATGGTAGTACCACTGGACATATACGACAGTATCACTGGAATCGGTATTACCATTGGACTGAATTTATATGACAGTACCATTAGATTTATATGGCAGTACAACTGGACATATACGGCAGTATCACTGGACTGGATTTATATGGCAGTACCACTGGATATATATGGCAGTATCACTGGATTTATATGACAGTACCACTGGACATATACGGCAGTATCACTGGACTTATACAGCAGTATCTCTGCCCTGGATTTATACAGTAGTACCACTGGTTTTATACGGCAGTACCACTGGACATATACGGCAGTATCAGTAGAATTATATGGCAGTACTGCTGGACATATACGGCAGTATCACTGGATTTATACTGCAGTACCACATAACATATATGGCAGTATCACTGGATTTGTACGGCAGTACCACTGGACATTTACGGCAGTATCACTGGAATTGTATGGCAGTACCTCTGGACATATACAGAGGTATCACTGGATTTATACGGTGGGACCACTGGACATATACGGCAGCATCACTGGACTTTATACGGCAATATCACTGGACAGGATTTATATGGAAATACCACTGGACATATACGTCAGTATCACTGGATTTATACGGCAGTACCATTGGACATATACGGCAGTATCACTGGAATTATATGGCAGTACCACTTGACATATATGGCAGTATGACTGGATTTATACGGTAGTACCACTGGACATATATACGGCAGTATCACTGGAATTATATTGCAGTACCTCTGGACTTATATGGCAGTATCACTGGACTGGATGTATATGGCAGTTCCACTGGATTTTTTATGGCAGTACCACTGGACATATACGTCAGTATCACTGGACTGGATTTATACGGCAATACCACTGGACATATATGGCAGTTTCACTGGATTTATACGGCAGTACCACTGGAAATATATGGCAGTATCACTGGAATTATATGGCAGTACCACTGGACATATACAACAGTATCACTGGATTTATACGGCAGTACCACTGTACTTATACATCAGCACAGGGACATCACCACTGGACTGATGCAGGACAAAACAGCACCAATGCAATGGACTTTACTTATACAGAAGCACTGGACATATGGCAGAGGAGGATACCACCACTATGATTGGACTGATGCAGCACAAGACATCACCACTGGACTGATGCAGCACAACACAGCACCACTGGGCCGGACTTATACAGCAGCACTGGCGATATGGTAGCAGAGAACACCACCACTGTGACTGGACTGATGCAGCACAAGACACTGCCACTGTACTGATGCAGGACAACACAGCACCACTGCACTGGACTTATACAGCTACACTGGACATATGGCAACAGAGGACACCACCACTGTGACTGGACTGATGTAGCATAAGACACTACACTGGACTGAGCAGCACAAGACCGCACTGGAATCGCAACCCCACTTTCGCGTACAGACACTGAATGAGGACAAAGACACGTCTTCACGCTACACTCTCCAATGCCGGAGTGAAAATTGCGGCGATGCGCGGCTCCTTATTTGGAATCCAAAACTCGCGAGAATCCGATAGCGGGATGATGACGTTTTGCCTCGTTATAGTTTCCAAGTCTGGCAGGAAGACCCAAGCCGGACTCTGATCAGGGCTCGGGATGTGAACTTTGTGGGGGTTCGGTTCTCAGAGAACCGAACCCGCTCATCTCTACTGAGTATACACTGAGCATATTTACACCATATGGAGCGAAGCCCCCTGTCGCATGACAGATGTTCTGAGTAGCAAGCTGCATTTTTATTTAAATTTTGCATCTTAGTTGATTTGCAGATTTAGTTAAAAGCCAGTCACAGTTTACTCAAGACACAAGGCTACAACTTTAACTGCACAGGAATTGGTTTACACACATACAGAGTAGCAGGTGAACCACAGTGGAACTTGCCATGAAGAAAAGGCATAAGAAAACTGCTAATAATTTGGAACCCAAGGAGCAAACACACCTATGCAGCCACCTGGGAATGACAAGGGCCCCTACACCCAGGGGTTAAAGTGAGCTGGAATGGGACGGAACTGCGTTCCATCAGTTCCACTTGGAGACGGAACGCAGATATGCCTCCTCCGGCTCACCTAACCCGATGTGTGCCCAGCACCACAGGGAGATGACGGGTGCCTGCTGAGATTGTGTTACCAGCGGGCACCCGGCACTCTCTCCACAGCAGAAGCCAGCGGCAGGAGCTCACTACTGAGCTCCAGCTTCCGGCTCCCAGCTCTGTCAGGGTGCGCTATGGGAGAGATGTCATGATCTCCCAAAGTCCCGAGGAGCGGATGACAGGAGGACTGCAGCGGTCAGATGCAGGAGTGGGTCTTGGTGATTATTGTGTTTTATTTTTTTTCATATGTTTGAGTGTAATCAGCGCATCTACTGGGGGCAAACTACAAGGGGGCTAACTACAAGGGCGCAAACTACAGGGGGAAACTAAAGGGGTGCAAACTACTGGGGGAAAACTACAGGGGAAAAAACTGTAGGGGGCATTACTATAGGGGATAAACTACTGGGGGGCATTACTACAGGGGTGTTAAACTACTGGGGCAGACTACGGGGGGGCTAACTACTGGGGGCAAACTACAGTGGGACTAAACTACTGGGGGCTAAACTACTGGGGACTATCTACTAGGTGCAAACTACATGGGGGCTAAACTACTGGGGGAAAACTACATGGGGCTAAACTACAGGGGCTAAACTACTGGGGGCATTACTACTAGGGACAAACTACATGGGGGCTAAACTATTGGGGGCATTACTACTAGGGGCTAAACTACTGGGGCATTAGTACTGGAGGGCAAAACTATGGGGGCATAACTGCAGGGGCTAAACTAGAGGGGGCATTACCACTGGGGCTAAACTACAGGGGGGCTAAACTACATGATGGCTAAACTACTGGGGACATAACTACAGCGGCTAAACTACTAGGGGCATAACTACAGGGGCTAAACTACTGGGGACATTATCATGGGAGGCTAAACTAAAGGGTGTGGTAATTTTAATTGGGGGTACTGTTCTGTGACATCGCCCCTTTCTTGGAGTCGCATGCAATACCTTTATTACATGTGTGCCGGGGGGAGGGGGGGTGAGACCCACCAGCTCTCTAGGCTCACTTTAAGCAATGCCTACACCCTTATATACACTATACAGATAAACAAAAAATCCCCAGTCGAAGCACTCAGTGTTGTTTCATGCAGTGCCAGACACCAGAAAGGAACAACTAATAGTTGTATTATACTTACAGTCCATATATGAAGCACAGGGTCACGAGTTCATATGTCCTCCTTCAAGATGCTGTCCTTTGTCCGAATGTATGTCTTGTGATGGTCAAACATATATTTAATAAGATTTAGCAAGATATCATGGTATAGTACGACCTTTACAACAGAATGATGTTCAATCCACGTTTATCTAGTATCATACTATATAATCCACTTAGTATGCATTGTGTACCCAGGGCCGGTTCTAGACCTTGTGGCGCCCAGGGAGAAAGTTTCCTGTGGTGCCCCCCCCCACAATAAAACAGAGTTGGTGCGCGCAAAAGGCAAATGGTGTCAAAGTCGAAAATATTATAGACAAACACATCACGTACAAACACCACACAGATGGCCTCCGTGCGGGTGCTTGTTCTGGCGTGCGTGCACATACTTGCAAGCTACGTATAATCGCTCACGCGGTCTTGCGTGTTAGCTTGTGGTATGAGTAATTACGGTGGCATATGCATTAACATGGAAAAGCCACAAAGACTTATCTCAGATTTAATTCACATAGCACATAATTTACACATAGTCTACACGCACCACACCAGTGAGTTTCATTTGTTTAAAAGGTACAACAACAGAGATATTCGACTTTACAGGATATGAGGGGACAGAATTAGGTTAGGAGGTGGTGTTTGGTATCCAGCTGTACAGTATTTTAAGAGCAATATTCCGGTAGCAGTTTGCCGAAGATAGCACGCTCCTGCGCATATCTATGTGCAGGAACAGAATATTAATATTACACTGTATTTACTGTACTCTTGATATTCGGCGGGAACCCAGTGGATAACATCTGCAAGTGCTCATGGACCAGGCATCGCCCACCTATTCAAACCAACCTTTGACCCCTCCTGTACTGTAAATGACCAGCCCTTTGATCTATGGGTGAAGAGATTACAGATTCCATTGTTTCATGATTTGGACTAATGTATAAAAGCCACGCTGCCTGGCCGATCAAACACATTCTCTGAAGGTCATCTTTCCAGATAGACTGAGGACCGGAACCGGGTGGCACTGGCGAACAAACGTATGTATCCATTGATTGTAGCCTCTTCTCTTATGTGATTGTATTATTGTTTTAACCCTCTATTGAGTAAATAACTGTTGGTGGGTCGGATCCCAACATTTTAAATACAATTGGTGTTGTGTTCCTTTCCTGCTAGGGGTTATAAAGTGTATTCCACCTCACGTGTAGCTACTCTGTGCTTACAGCATGACGGCGTGCTTACGCAATGTGTACGCATCTGTTAGGGGTTTTACACGCACGCTTAGCGGTCGCAACGGCCTGAACAGATATATATATTTAAGGTATTGCTTTTTCTTCCTATAAGTTAATAAGACTTAACAATTGGGGGCTCTGTCCGGTTCATCTCACACTCACAGACTTGCAGGCCATAACAGACTTTGATCTATAAGCAAAGGGTGGAGACGCATGTTAAATAACCTTGCATTGTGTTAAAACCAGTTTGTGCTGTTAGATCACATCTGTTCTGTCTAGTCTAAAGAGGTGCTGATGTAACCCAAAGGACACAGGAAAAAAGCTGTTTAAAATCTGTGTGTAAATTTTTTGGCGCGAAAAGCATACACAAAGCATACAGATACTTTGCATGCTCTCTCACATATTGTTGCCAAAGGTTAACAGTCATTATAGATCTGTGTGAAATCGGATACATTTGTTTGCTGTATATATATTTGATAGTTTGTTAAAGGAATAATTGTAAAACACGAAACACAGTTTCTGGCCTAAAACGTTTAAAAACGTCAAAAGAGGATCACCTTTGGGGGGGACTTCCGGCAAGTATACGAAACAAGTGTGTGTTGTGTTAGGGAGTAATAGTAGTTTTATTGCTCACATTTATCGAGATTGTGCGGTTTATTAAATTGCAAATGCATGTTTGTACACGTGGTATGGAACGTGAGGACAGCGTACAGAAGTGTGCACGTGGCGCAGGGTCGCACACGTGGCATAGAGCTATGCACGGTCGGGTGTTTACGCAAGGTTGCGCAGAGTTGCGAGAGCAAGGTAAAACCACACGATAGCTGGGATAACATTTAATACAATAGCGCATAACTATCAGATTTCAAAAGCAGATTATTGTAACACTTTGTTTAAACTGTACTACCTCTGGGATAAGACTACTAATCAAAGGGAGCGATATTTTTCTGTACATAGAAAACACTGTATTTGTGTGAGCTGAAAGAAGGAGTTTATGTATTGAACCTGGAAATCGGTATACCGTGGGGACACTGAGTAAGCAGAGGCTTGGTGGCATAAGGTCAGCTGACTTACGTTAATAAATAGAGAAGTACGCAAGTCGTGAGGAGACTTGCACAGGAGCGTGATAGAGTTTAGAATTGTGTATTGAAGTTAAGGTTTTGTGTTACGCTCTGGCTGAGGAGCGCAGCTTGTGAATTCGACTCCACTGATCGCAGGGCGGATAGATAAGAAGTATCTATATGTTGTGCGATTGGACTACGCGTTTGTGCATGCGATATGTGGTGCAACCTGATACCAGCTTGCGTGCTTTGTGTAAATTGTGCTATCATATGCGTCATGTAGAGCATATGCAAGCCTGATTTGTGTATAGTAGAAGGAAGTTTTTTCGCTGTCTCTCTCAGGAAGAAATTGTCCAAGGTGAGACGTTCACTGGAAAGGGGGATCAATAGACTGTTTCTCTCCCTACACAATTTCCAGTAAATAGAAACCAGTTGCTGATAGGGTCCTCACTGGGTATGCGGTGGTCACTATTGGAGTGAGTCGTGGTACATAGTCAGAGAAGGAGTGGGTGTAAAGCGCTCAGAGAACTTTCACCGTCTTTTCGTTGTGCAGTTGAGTATTGTGTTTAAAAAGTCTGCAATGGGATCCAATTGCACAAGCGGAAGACGTACAGCAGCCAGGGTTCAGGCTGAAGTGGTGCTGCCAAAAGCGTCAGCAAAGTTGATAATGGGTGGGAAATATGGTCCACACGCGGAGGCTTTTTGCAATGAATGGGCACGTATGATTGCTGAAAATAGGACATCATTCCCTAGGATGGGTACTTTTGAACCAGAGGTATGGCAGTGCATAAGAATTAGAATATATCTGATCAAATCTAGAAAACAGAGGATCAGACAAACCGACTGTTTAAATCTGTGGCAGCAGGAGAGGGAGGTGCAAAGGGAATTGGCTCCAACAGCAAGTTCCAAACCTAGCGGGAAAGCGATTGCGGGCACACCACCACGCCATATGTCGATAGGGAGAAATTGGCTACAACCAATGGTGCATCGATAAAGAATAACAAAATGATTAATCAATGTGTTAACCCTAACCCATGCCAGTTGTATCCTGTTTTGAATTTTCCCCACGGTAGTGAGGAGGATGACGAGCCTAGCACGATATCGGCACTCTCTTTAGCAGCTACCATACAGGATACTCAGGTGGGCATGGCCCAACCGGTGAGAACAGTGGTGATGCCCCCAGCGCAGGGGCGAGTGAGGTCATGTCCACCGGTAAGTACAGCACCATACATTATGCAGAGACAATAGCTCCCCGTATTATAGAGACAAACAGAAATGAAGTGGTTGAGCTAAATCCAGTCTGGGTGATTGCAGTCCCCAGTGGGAAAACTGACAGTCAGGGAGTAACTCCCATCAGGAACATTGCAATGCATCGTCATTGGTCCCGATAAGAACTGAGATCAATTATGTCAGAATTCCCCGATCCCAGAAAAGATCTAATCAGATGCCAGAAATTCATTAAAGAATTGGGCTAGCCCATGAGCCCACAAATAAGGATTGGCGAACAGTGCTACGAGCGAGTTTACCCTCAAACATTGACATCCCAAAATTCATAACTGATTGTAAATTAGATGTAGAAGTGCCTCTCACTGATGAGTACAACAAGGAGAATGTAAAGCAAATCAGTGTGCAATTAGGAGTGTATTTCCCTACTGTTGTCAAGTGGAACAAAATTTTCTCCATAAGACAGAAGGACAGTGCAATGGCATCCGAGTATTTTCATAGAGCACTGCAGGAAATAGCTAGATACACTGGGATAGAGGATATTAAGGAGAATCCCAACCACAGGAGGTAGCTGTCTCTTTGCTACTGGATGGATTAAAGGAGGCACTGAGAATGAGGGTGCAAACATCTCTGCCAAATTGGAGAGGTATTTCGGTAGCTGCGCTGAGTCTGCCATCGAGCATGATCGCAACATCACTAAACACGGAGTCGCAAGGGGACAAGCTGATGATGGTGAGCATACAGGCTCTTACAGGGAAGTCCCATCAGCCTAAACCCCAGACCCCTGATGGTAAGTCACGGTCAAAAACATGTTATCTTTGCAATAGAGAAGGGCATTTTGCAAAGTAGTGTAGAAGTAACGGGACACATAACGTATATAGACCCCCTAGACCTGAATACGAACCACGTTACCAGAAACATAGTTGGGAACAGAGAACACATAGAAGAGATTATGAGCCGCATAGAGGTGAAACAAGGAGGTACCCACCCAGGAGGGACTGGCAGGCCCCCGAAAACTCGCATTTATCCCCCGCACATATGGTAGCTGCCAATGCCCGGTGGGAAGGTCCCACTACACAATAGAGGTTAGGCCACACCTGTAGTCTGCAGCCAGTGAAATTGATTGCTGGCCTTGGTAGTGAACCTGAGGTCATGGTTGATGTAGCTGTTGTATCATTACCTTTTCTTGTGGATACAGGGGCGGCCAGATCAGTGTAAAACTCCACCACAGGTGTAACGACCACGGGAAAAATGATTTTGGCAATGGGAGTAACGGGAAAGGTGCAGCAATACCCTTTGAGCAGACCTGCAGAGATTACGATAGGGCCCTTGCAAACCAAACATTCTTTTCTGCTGGCTGCATCGGCTCTGACTAATCTACTTGGCAGAGATCTGTTGTGTAAAATGCGGTGAGGTACAAGATATATTAGACACCCCTCAAAGGCTAATGTTGCACTCTACTGTTATAGACACGTGTCCATCAAAGGTAGAGGAAATGATCTCGCAAATACCGGGTTCCCTTTGGACCAAAGATTGACAGGACACTAGATTGATGGCGAATGTAGCCCCAGTAGCAGTACAAGTAAAAGATGGCAGGATAGCTCCAAAAATTCCCCAGTATCCTCTGAAGCCAGAGATAGAATTAGGAGTATACCCCATCCTAGAACGGCTGCTACAGCAGGGCATCCTAGTCAGGACGTCCAGCACAGCCAATAGTCCCATCTTCCCTGTGAAAAAAAGTGGGGGGAGTGGTTACAGGCTAGTGCAGGATCTAAGGGGGATAAACAAGATAGTTGAGAGTCAATTCCCCGTAGTGCCCAATGCAGCTGTCATCCTAATGCAGATTCCCTCAACCTCGAAGTTCTTCACCGTCATTGATCTCTGTTCTGCTTTCTTTTCTGTCCCTCTCCACCCTGACAGCCAATACCTCTTTGCCTTCACTTACAGGGGAGTACAGTACACCTGGACTCGTCTCCCCCAAGGTTTCATTGACAGCCCAAGTATTTTCTCCCAGGCCTTACATGACTGTTTGCAATCTTTTCAACCTGAGAGTGGGTCGGTGCTAATACAATATGTTGATGACGTGTTGTCGTGCTCTGACTCATTCAAGTCATCCTTGGCAGACACTAAACAGCTTGTTTCATCTCTCCCAGACAGGACACAAGGTTTCAAAGGATAAGTTGCAGTTGTGTCAGACTAAGGTGAAATACTTGGGGCATTGCTTGATGCAGGGACTTAGGCACCTGACCACTGATAGAATACAGGCCATCAGCGACATGACTCTGCCACAAACTCAGCAACAGATCCGCACTTTCCTTGGAATGTGTGGGTACTGTCGGAACTGGATTCTAGGGTTCTCTATACTGGCACTACCGCTGCAAGAAATGGTCTCCTCGAATAAACTGGAATGGGTCTCTCACATAGATGAGTCTGAACTGGTATTTGAGAGACTAAAACAGTGCTTGTCACAGGCACCAGCATTAGGTATGCCAGATTATGAGAAGCCCTTTGAATTGTACGGTACTGAAAGCGCTGGGTGCATGGCAGGAGTCTTAACACAGAAACATGGTGATGCCAGCAGACCGGTAGCCTACTACAGTGCACAGTTGGACACTGTAGCACAGTCTCTCCCCACTTGCTTGTGAAGTGTTGCGGCTATAGCTCTGCTGGTAAGTAAAAGCAAGGACGTAGTATTGGGACACGACTTGACCATCCATACACCTCATGCAGTATCAGCCTTGCTAAACTCCGCTTAAACCAGACATATCGCATCCGCTCGGTTTACAAGGTGGGAACTATCACTGATGGCCCCTGTAAACATCACCATTAAGAGGTGCAGCTCATTAAATCCTGCAACTTACTTGCCAAGTGTGCCTTGTCATGCACAAAAGGTGGAGGATGAGAACGATGGTGAAGGAGGATTTAGTGCAGACACTGATACGCATGATTGTATGGAATACCTGAAACAGACATTCATTGCGAGACCTGACATCAGTGACAACCCACTGGAAGGAGTAGACTTTACATTCTACACTAACCATAGTTGCCACAGACAGACGGAATCGGGAGACCTGTGCACCGGATATGCAGTTGCAAATGATGAAGGTATCATAGAAGCTGAGCCCTTTGGCCCACCTCACTCAGCACAAGTCACTGAGCTGGTAGCACTGACCAGAGCATGTGAGTTGGCAAAGGGTAAGTCAGCTAATATATACACAGATTCTAGGTACGCCTTTGGAGTGGTGCATGATTTTGGGGCCCTGTGGTGCCTCAGAAATTTCATGATGGCAGCTGGCACACCTGTAGCGCATGTGACAAACATCAAGAGGCTTCTGACAGCAATACAGGAGCCAGACAGAGTGGCTGTTATCAAGTGTAAAGCACACACTTACAACCAAGACCCAATTTCACTTGGTAACAGCCGGGCAGACGAAGTTGCAAAATCAGCAGCAAGCACCACCATACAAACTAACAACACACCACTGATGACATTTAACACGGTTAACATGCAACAGTTAATTGAAATGCAAAATTTGTGTTCCCTACAGGAAAAGGCAGTCTGGAAGGCAAAGGGATATGGCCAGGAGTCCTCAGGACTTAGGACAGATGGACACGGTAAGCCAGTGACCCCCAGGGTATATCTCCCAAGCCTCATCTGGGTAAGGAAGGTATGTGCAAACTGGTAAGAGGTTCTCTTCTCATCCAGGTAAGAAAGCAATGACATGTCTTACTTGCTTGAGGAAGAATATTGGTAAGGCAATACCAACGGAGCCATCCCATATCCCTCCTACAGACGGACCTTTTTAGGCAATACAAATTGACTTCATACAGTTACCATCCTGTAGGAATTTGAAATATGTGTTAGTTTGTACCGATGTCTTTTTAAACTTGGTAGAAGCATTCCCCGCTGCCACAAATACTGCTGTGTTCACTGCAAAGAAAATCGTGCAGGAATTTGTGTGCAGATATGGTATCCCTAGAATGATGTGCAAACTGATGGGTATTAATAGCAAGCTGCATACTCCATACCGGCCACAGGCAAGTGCAAAGGTAGAATGAATGAACAGCACTATTAAGAACAAGCTGAGCAAAGTGATGGGTGAAACTGGATTGTTGTGGCCTTAAGCTTTGCCACTAGTGTTGTACAGCAACAGAACCACTCCCAGGTCACCGCTTAACTTATCACCCTTCAAAGTTCTTTTCGGGTGACAACCTCATGTAATGATAGACCCCCAGGATGATTTGAAGTGCAAAATCGAAATAACTGTGCAATATTTGGTTAGGATGAGCCAGCAACTGAGAAACCAGCAAAGGAATCTAAAACTGGCGATACCTGACCTACCAAGCAGCAATTGTCATGACATTGAGCCTGGAGATTATGTGATGATTTGAAATTTTTTACGCTCAGGTTGCCTCATAGACAGGTGGGAAGGACCGTATCAAGTTTTGTTGACCAGCACGATAGCACTAAAGGTTGCCGAGAGAGAGACTTGGGTCCACTCGTCCCACTGCAAGTTAGGTTGCTGACTCGGAGAAAACTTGTGACAAAGAGCAAGGTGAAGAGAACCTCGAATCACTAGAAGAGTCTTTTGCGGGAAAGCTGAGAGGCAGGACTGTTGAATGGCACCTGAGCAAGGAGAACAACAAAATCAATGACGGTTGTTGTACCATTTTTCTTTTTTTCACCCCCCTCCACTGCATTTTTCTTTTTTCTTCCTCTCTTCCTATTTTTGTTCCATAACGAAATGGATCCACAGCAAGAGACTGTGTTTTGGCTTTTTCTTGTGATTCTGTTTTTTAACAGGACAATCTGTTTTTGTGCGGGTCCTAGAGACGTCGAGCAAGGATCTGGAATGGGTTCTGATGGAGAGTACGGATTTGTAGGACCTCAGGAGCAGCATATCGCTTGAGTAAAGGCTGGTATCAGTAAGTGATCTTGTAGTCACGGAGCTCGGAGGCAATGTGAAGGGTTATTGTCTGATTAATATTGTATATGTAGAAATTGCGAAAATATAGTCGAAGATGGGTGCATCCAGAGATGTCAGTCAAGCAGTAATATTGACATTGGCTGACATCCTATGAGTGATTACCACTCATTAGTGGGTACGGTCTTAAACCAAACGGAATGCTAGGTGTGCTCACAAGTGCCTCAAGGACAGAGTAAGTTGGTATTAGTGCCATATCCTTTAACGATAGATGAGGTACTCGAATTACGGGGTGGGAGACCGGTGGACAAGAAATTCAATATATCTAGGCCCCCTAGCTTGAAGCTCCACCAGTACCACGTAGATAGGTCACTATTGTGTTTTAATGTGTCCAATTTCCGAAAACCAGAAAATTGGGAAGTGACATGGAATAACCAGACAATGACCTTTTCACAGAGAGCTGATAGAATACCTATCGACTCTGAACTTGTACACAAGATAGCCACCAGTGGTAAGTACTTTCGGTATAGGTATACATGTGGGATTAAAACCATGTGGGCTGGATATTTGTCGCAGGAGTATTGTGCCCACATCATCCAGCCCGATACTTGTACTGAGCAAATGAGAGAACTAGGGATTGGTTTCTTTATAAGGAAGATATGTGATATGGAGTTGATGCATTTTGTCCCTAATGTTCTCCCAGATGATGCTTATTTCATATGTGGGAGGAAAGAGTACAAGTGTCTTACTCCGAGCTCCGAAGGGTTATGTTATATTGGAAGAGTACTACCAGTGGTTATGACCATAGCGCACAACAAAATGAAAGACATTCACTGCAACGCTCAGACTCCTTATACTCTTACCCACTATGAACACATCATCAAGAGACACCTCATAGATAGGGCAGAGCACGCAGCCTCTGATTTGATCCATGAATCCACCGGGATTCAAGTTCTTCTCGCATTAGATATCACCCGTACTGCCAGAGGAACTATAAATTATAGGTATATCATGCACTAGCGAACTTAATAGACAATATCACTGAGATGTATGATGACACATTCAGGTATACGGGCAGGGAGTTACAAGCCTATAAGAAGGATCTGGTCCAGCACAGGATGTTCCTTAATTATGTTACGGCTGTGACAGGTGGGTACTGTGTTACTCTAGCAACTCAATATGGTGTGAAGTGCTGTACGTATATTACGGCTGTGGGTAATTAATTGACCGGCTGGGCCTCATGGTTGAACCCACTCAAATGGATTTCTGGATTAGGAGAGTGGGCACAGAATGCAATTGCAAGTGTAGGAAAGTTTCTCCTTTGTATCCTGGGTGTCGTCATAATTATTGCTTTGATATCCAGGTGTGTTCGAATTCTGACACTGCGCAAGCACAGCACAAATGTAATAAGTCTAAGGAGCAAGGGCGTTGTTACAGCAGCGGATTTGTGTTATGATTAGGATTGCAAATGAATTTCATGGCCTGTTTCACCATTTCTCTCTGTTTCCCCCTCTACCCAGAAACATCCAACCGGAAAAGACATTAACCATACCCAAATTTATGTGAATGTATATTTTTATGTGTCTTACCTTCATCTCTGCAACCTTCAGTATTGGCACACATAGTCGATAAACGTTATCTACATATAGTAGCACACACATACGATTCCCCTCCATGTATCATCAGATACATGTGCTCCCCATTTGTTGGTATAAGAAGCCGGAAAGGTGAGGGCTAATGGCCTTGCCTAAAAAGAGCTCGGTATTGTTTGTTTGCCCATTTACAGACCCTTAATACGGAATGAGAAGGAGTTAATGTATACTTCGCAATACCTCAAAGCTTACTTAGAACATATACGGCACGATGATACATGCCCCTCAGACATTAATTCATACATGCATGCTTTTTCCTATCTCACTAGGCTATACATTTCCCACCTACAACTCTCCACCAGTCATCTGAACTTTGTATATAATGTATAGATAATATTTTCAGTTTTATTAGTAAGGTGTGGCAGATATTGTTGACTGCCAAAGGGTGGACTGTCGAAGTCGAAAATATTATAGACAAATGCATTATGTACAAACACCACACAGATGGCCTCCGTGCGGGTGCTTGTTCTGCCGTGCGTGTGCATACTCGCAAGCTTCGTATAATCGCTCACGCGGTCTTGCGTGTTAGTGCGTGGTATGAGTAATTACGGTAGCATATGCATTCGCATGGAAAAGCCACAAAGACATATCTCATATTTAATTTACATAGCACATAATTTACATAGTCTACACGCACCACACCAGCGAGTTTCATTTGTTTAAAAGGTACAACAGCAGAGGGATTCGACTTTACAGGATATGAGGGTGACAGAATTAGGTTAGGAGGTGGTCTTTGGTATCCAGCTGTACAGTATTTTAAGAGCAATATTCCGGTAGCAGTTTGCAGAAGATAGCATGCTCCTGCGCAAATCTATGCACAGGAACAGAATATTAATATTACACTGTACTTACTGTACTCTTGATATTCGGCGGGAACCCAGTGGATAACATCTGCAAGTGCACCTCGACCAGGCATCGCCCACCTATTCAAACCGACCTATGACCCCCCCTGTACTGTAAATGACCAGCCCTTTGACCTATGGGTGAAGAGATTACAGATTCCATTGTTTCATGATTTGGACAAATGTATAAAAGCCACGCTGCCTGGCCGGTCAAACACATTCTCTGAAGGTCATCTTTCCAGATAGACTGAGGACCGGAACTGGGTGGCGCTGGTGAACAAACATATGTATACATTGATTGTAGCCTCTTCTCTTATGTGATTGTATTATTGTTGTAACCCTCTTTTGAGTAAATAACTGTTGGTGGGTCAGATCCCAACATTTTAAATACAATTGGTGTCGTGTTCCTTTCCTGCTAGGGGTTATAAAGTGTATTCCACCTCACGTGTAACTTCTCTGTGCTTACAGCATGACGGCGTGCTTACGCCACGTGTACGCATCTGTTAGGGGTTTTACAAACACGCTTAGCGGTCGCAGCGGCCTGAACAGATATATATATATAAGGTATTGCTTTTTCTTCCTGAAAGTTAATAAGACTTAACAATGGTCAAAAATAGGGGCGTTGCTTCTTCATAGGGTAGGGGCATGGCCACAGTTAACCCCCTTTACTTGTGCCCCCTGTAGCTGTGCCCCAGTAGTTGTGCCCCCAGTAGCTGTACCCCCAGCAGCTGTGCCCCCTGTAGCTGTGCCCCCATTAGATTTGCCCCCAGTAGATTTGCCCCAAGTAGCTGTGCCCCTATAGTAGTGCCCTCAATAGATTTGCCCCTAGTAGCTGTTCCCCATGTAGCAGTGCCCCCTGTAGTAGTGCCCCCTGTACTTGTGCCCCTAGTAGTTGTGCCCACAGTAGCTGTGCCCCCAGTAGCTGTGCCCCCAGTAGCTGTACCCCCTTTAGCAGTGCCCCCTGTGGCAGTGCCCCCCAGGATGTGCCCCCTGTAGTTGTGCCCCCTGTAGTAGTGCCACTTGCAAACAAGAAAAACAAACAAACAATACTTACCAGCCCCGCTCCTGCTTCCAGACCGATGCTGCTGCTGTCTCTGGTCACTGCCGGCTCCTCTCTATGGAAGAGACGTCATGACGTTATGTCAGCGGGAGCGACGAGCAACTCCTCAAATACAAAGGCATCGCCTCTGTGCGATGCTTTTGTATTTGAGCGGGGGGGCCGGCACT
Source organism: Pseudophryne corroboree (assembly GCF_028390025.1). NCBI lineage: Eukaryota > Metazoa > Chordata > Amphibia > Anura > Myobatrachidae > Pseudophryne > Pseudophryne corroboree. The sequence goes on along the minus strand of NC_086450.1, from coordinate 273,901,884 downwards.
GACATGCGGGGCGGACTAGCCCAGTGCTGGGCGTCCTCCCGCATGTCTGAGTTAACGATCGTATCTGTGCTAAATTTAGCTCCGCTACGATCAACTCGGAATGACCCCCATGATCCACTCTGAGGTAAAGTATTTGTACACAAGTTTAGCCATCAGCCGAAAACAGCATAACAAGCCTGATGTTTCTCACAAACGCGTTTCTACTAACAAGGGTTCTTTGGGCCTAATTCAGACCTGATCGGCTGCAGTGCATTTTCACACAGCAGCTGATCAGCTCTAAACTGCATGCGCCGGCATCGCAGTGCTGTCTCAGCCCTGCAATCACCTCTGCCTGATTGACAGGCAGAGACAGTCACTGTGCAGGAGGGGGTGGTATGGCGGCATTTGGCCACCATTTAGGGGTCGCAGTGCGCGCAAGGCAGGCATGCCCGGACCATTGTGGGTGCGGGCCGCGGCGACTGTGTGTCGTCACTCGCAGTTACAGCAATGAGTAGATCCTGCCAGCGTGCAGGAGCTGTGTGACTGATCGTAAATGTGCTAAATTTAGCACATTTATGATCAGGTATGAATTAGGCCCAATATCAAGGAACACGAGTGCTACCAAATGCTGGGTATTTAAACCCACCCATTGGAAATTCAAATCCATGGTAAACCCATTCAGATGATGGGTTACCATGGAAATGGGTACTGTTGAAGTCGAAAATATTACACACACACAGCACGTGCAAACACCACAGAGTGACCTCTGTGCGTGCGAGTAATCGCTGCACGTACGCATACCCGCATGCTACATACACTGATTCATGAGCCTTGTGTGTTGGCATGTGGTATGAGTATATACGGTAGCATACTCATTCGCACAGAAAAGCTACAAAAACATATTTAATATTCAATTCATATAGCGCACAATTTACACACAGGGGTATATTTACTAAAATTCGTATTTTTCTGAATTAGGTTAAAGTTCAAACACGAATGACATCGAATGTGTGAATTTGCAACTTTTTGAATTTTGTACGCCTCATTTACTATGCTGTCGTATTCTGCATTTTCGTTTTTTCCGATGTCGATGTCATTTGTATTTTCGGCCAGTGTTTTACGGGAGTGAATAGTAAAACACTGCCGAAATTAACACAATGAATCTCGGCCGGATCTGTGAGAGCCGTACAGGGCTTCATTGTGCACCTTTAAAAAAAAAATTAAAGTATTAAAAATCAAGAAAAAATTTGCGTGGGGTCCCCCCTCCTAACCTCACATAACCTTGCGGTCTACCGCTGACCGCAAAGTTCCCACCATTGGATACAATGTAGCGCCTATGCGCTACATTGTATCTCTGCCGTGCGCTGCCTGACTGACAGTTCAGGAGCACACAGCCAATCAGGAGAATGCCATGACGTGGCGCTCCCTGATTGGCTGAAGGGACCCTCTTTGACAGGAGTCACGGGGGGTCCCGGCAGTCGGTGGAAAAGGGATCCATGTGTAAACATGGATCCCCTTTCAGTGCATGGTTCGGGTAATGCGTTTTATTGTTTTGCCAAGTCCCTGGATTATAATTTATAAGAAGAGATCTGCACAGGATTTTTTGTAAGTATAATTTTATTTACAGGTACCCCGGGATTCTACGTGGAGAAGGGGACCGACTCTTCGTGTCAACATAGGTAAGTATGTATGAATGTAAGTGTGCATGTATGTAATAAAGTTATATTTTCACGGTGTCTGTGTATTGGTTTTTTGGGGGTATTTGTTTTGTAGTAGAACTACAGGTACCAGTGGGCCTGTTTCCCCCCCGCATGCTGGTACTTGTGGTTCTCCAAGTACCAGGTTGCGGGGAAGGCTTGCTGGGACTTGTAGTACTGCTACAAAAAAACAATATTATTTTTTCTTACACTATGGCTATCCGCCACCCTTGAATGGGGGGACAGCCTCGGGCTTCACCCCTGGCCCTTGGGTGGCTGGAGGAGGGTGACCCCTTGATTTAAGTGGTTCCCACTCCTCTGGGGTACCCCGGCCAGCGGTGACTAGTTAGTGATTTAATGCCAGGGCCACAGGGACCAAGATAAAAGTGTCCCCCGGCTTTGGCATAATCTCTCTGACTAGTGGAGCCCGGTGCTGGTTCAAAAAATACGGGGGACCCCTACGCTTTTTGTACCCCGTATTTTACACCAGGACCAGGCGCAGAGCCCAGTGCTGGTTGTTAAAATATGGGGGAACCCCTGTCAATTTCCCCCCCCATATTTTTACAACCAGGACAGGCTGAAATAGCCCGACGCTGGTTATGCTTAGGAGGGGGGACCCCACGCAAATTTTTTCTTGATTTTTAACACTTTCCCACTCCTTCCCACTTATAAACATGCACGGATCTCATGGATCCGTGCATGACTATCAGAACACGGTAAAAAAAAGCAGGTCTGTTTTAAAACTGCTTTTTTTTACGATTTGTATTTTTTTACGGCAGTGTTTGGCTATTGCCGGCAGTGTTTGTGAATTTGAATTTTTAGTAAATTACCAAGTTCTATACCTAAACAGCCTCGTTTGACCGATGGTGTATTGATTCGTATTTTTTATCTTTGATTTTCAAAAAAATACGAATGCCCTCATCACTGCCGAGATTTCAGTTTAGTAAATTCCCGAGATGACACTTTGATGAAAAAACATCAAATCGGTCAAAATCGGGAGCTTAGTAAATATACCCCATAGTCTCCACACACATTGCCAGCAAGTTACATTTACTCAAAGGGTAGAACAATAGATTTATTCAGCTTTACAGGATGTGAGTGGACAGAACAAGGTTAGGACTTAGTGTTTGGTATCCAGATGTGCAGTATTTTGAGATCTACGTTCTGGTTGTTATGTGCAGTTAATCGCATGTTTCTGCGCATAGATATGTGCAGAATTGTAATATTCACAAATACTGTAAATACTGTACTCTTGATATTCGGCGGGAACCCGGTGGAGGAGATCTGCAAGCACACCTGGACCAAGCATCGCCCACTCATTCAAACCAACCTATGACCCCTCATGTACTGTAAATGACCTGCACCTTGACCTATGGAAGAAGAGCTTACATTCCCTATTGTATTGTATTTGGACCCATTGTATAAAAGGAAGGCCTAGATCCGGGAGCGCTCGCGAACAAACGTATGTACTATTGGTTGTAGCTCTTCTCTGTAATATTGTTGTATCTTTTACTTGTATCTTTTGAGTAAAAATTGTTTGCTTTGGACCACAACATAACATTTAACTACTGGTGTCGCATTCCATTCTTGTTTGGGGAATAAGGTGTATTCAGCCACACGTGTCGCTAAAATGTGCGAATAACGTGCCGGCGTGTATACACAACGTGCATACATATCCTAGCGGTTATTAACTTATGTTTAGCAGCCGCAGTGGCTATAACTCGGGAAACATTCAGACTACAGATTCAGAACACATATACAAATGTCACACACCTCAGAGGTCAGTGTATGCTAGCAATGCAGTTTTGTGGCTTCCACTTTTTTATTTAAGCAATGAAGACACACATTTTGAGTAAGAAAATATTCAGCACGGCTAAGGTGCAGAGGCTATTTGTTGTGTCTGAGCCACAGTATATAGGGACACATCTGTATACAACATTTAAATAAATAAAATACATATGTATTAGAGATATGTACTGTATATACTACATATGTGAGTGTGTGCATGTGTATATATTGTAGCAGTATGAAGGTAAATGGCAGTAGTGTGCCATAGAGTCTGTGTGGGGCAGGAGGGATCTGCCCACACAGGGTAGAAAGGGAAGGCATGACCTCACCTAAGGGCTGCAGAGTGGTGTCAGTCTGCAAAAGACTGCTGCACTCAGGTGAGATTTCTGTCTGTGTGTCCAGCCCAGGTGGGGCTGTAAAAGACAGTCAGGCTGTGGTGGCAGTTGAAGAGCCAGAAAGCCAGTGGGGACCACCGTTCTCTGTGACTGGGCTTATAGAGATGAGACTGTCATTGTCTACCTAGGGACAAATGACCTGGCCAATGCTGAACTCATGGCCATAAAAAATTAATTTAGGAAGTTTGGGACTGCTCTGAAGTATTGCCAGTACACAGAGGGAAAGACAGAACTCACTGCATCAGAAGCTTCAATGTTTGGCTAAGGACATGGCACAATGAGGAGAGATTTGGATTTATAGGCTATAGTCACACCATCTGGCAAATAGGATATTATACAAAAGTGACGGCCTGCACCCATCTTCAGTTTGGATGCTTCATCAAGAACTATTTAAGCTAACAGAGGGGGGCAGTGAACCAAATAGGAATAAAACAATCTGCTCCCCCAACACAGAGGTATTGTTTCTGCAGGCAAAGGGAATAGGAAGCATATCCACAGCAACAGAAGATAATTCAGATCAAAACCAAATAAACTTAGGCAGATGGATGAACATAGCTAGGAACAGGAAAAGTACAAACTAAACTCTAAAAGCTATGTGTGCAAATGCTAGGAGTTTAGGAAATAAAATCCCAGAACTGCAATAATGACAAGGGATAATCTAAATATTGTGGCAATTACAGAGTACTGGTACAATGAAAATCATGACTGGGACAAAGCTATACCGGGATATACTTTATTTAGGAAGGATAGAATGGGAAAAAAAGCATAAATACTACCTTAATACAGAGTATTGAAGAAAAACTTAGGTACTTTGGGTGACCATAGAAACAGGGGGGAAGTCTATTATTCATATTGGCATGATGTACAGGCCACCAGGACAGGAAGAAGAATGGGACAAGAACCTATTGCAGGCAATAACTAAAATGGCATTAAAAGGAGAGATAATAATCATGGGAGACTTTCATCTTCCTGATGTGAACTGGGAGGTGTCTGTTGCTAGTTCCACTAGAAGTAGGGACATTTTAAATTCCCTTCAGGGAGCATCCCTCCACCGATTGGTGAGGGAGCCCACTCGGAAAGATGCAATATTAGACTTAATACTTACAAATGGAGACAGAATATCAGACATAAAAGTGGGTGAAAACCTGGGATCCAGTGATCATCAAGCAGTATGGTTCAGCATAAAGACAGAGACTGACTCATCCCATACAAAAACAAAGGTGTTAGATTTTAGGAAGGCTGATTTTGTAGGGATGGAAAAATGTGTAAGCAATTATTTGGCAGAGTGGAAAAACTTGGAAGCAGTGCAGAAGAGGTGGGAAACATTAAAAAGTGCAATATTAAAGACAACAGACCTTTGTATAAAAACTGTTAGGAAAAACAGAAGGTAAAGGAAGCCAGTGTGGTTTGTGAAAGAAGTAGCAAATATTGTGAAAGCAAAAAAGATGGCTTTTAGGAAATATAAGCAGACACAAAATAATGAAGACAAAGAGATATATCTTGTTAGACAGAAGAAGTCTAAGAAGGTAATCAGATGTGCAAAGGCACAAGCTGAGGAGAAAATGGCCCAGTCAGTGGGTAAAGGAGGCAAAACTTTTTTTTAGGTATATAAGCGAGAGGAGAAAAACAAAAGGAGGAATAATCAAACTAAAGACAGACACTGGGAGTCTTGTTGAGGGAGACAATTTAATAGCAGATCATCTTAATAATTATTTTTGTTCAGTATTCACTACTGAAAGAGAAGGGAAGGGGCCACAGTTAAGTTGCAGGGATATTCAGGAAAATGAAATAAGTACATTTACAGAGGAGAAGGTCCTAACAGAACTCTCAAAGCTGAAAGTGGATAAATCAATGGGGCCAGGTGGGATACATTCAAGGATACTAAAAGAACTTAAAGAGTTGCTGGTAGCACCATTGACAGAATTATTCAACCAGAATACAGGAATAATTCCAGAGGACTGGAAAAGAGCGAATGTAGTCCCACTGCACAAAAGTGGAAGCAAAGAAGAGGCAAACCACTACAGGCCAGTGAGTCTTACATCCATAGTAGGGAAATTGATGGAAACACTCCTAAAAGAAAGAGTGGTATATTATCTCTAATCCAGCAATTTAAAGGATCCCAAACAGCATGGATTCACTGGGGGGAGATCATGTCAAACAAATCTTATTGACTTTTTTGACTGTGTGACTAAAGTGATGGATAAAGGTGGAGCCGTGGATATAGCTTATCTAGACTTTAGTAAAGCTTTTGACACTTTTCCACATCACAGACTGCTAAATAAACTTGAAAGTTTGGGATTGAATACTAGGCTTATTGAAGGGATAAGATCTTGGTTGCAGGATAGAAAAAAGAGAGTTGTGGTAAATGAAGTGCATTCACTGGAGGGAAATGTTACCAGTGGAGTACCACAGGGATCTGTACTTGGACTAGTGCTTTTTAATTTCTTTGGTGACATTGCAAATGGAATTAAAGGGAAAGTATGCCTTTTTGCAGATGACACAAAGGTATGCAACAGAGTAGACACACCAGGTGGGGTAAAACAAATGATTGGGGATCTAGGTAGACAAGAGGAATGGTCAAGAGTGTGGAAATTACAGTTTAATGCCAAAAAAATGTAATATCATGCACTTGGGTCTCCTAAATATAGTATTAATGGCACTATACTGGAAACTACTGAGGAGGAAAAGGATCTAGGAGTCACTATTTCAGGTGACTTAAAGGCAGGTAAGCAATGCAACAAAGCAATGAGGAAGGCTAGTCAGATGCTTGGCTGCATTAGGAGAGGAATCAGCAGCAGAAAGAAATAAGTAATAATGCCCCTGTATAGGTCATTGGTACGGCCTCATCTAGAATACTGTGTTCAATTCTGGAGGCCATATCTTCAAAAGGATATTATTACATTGGAGACTGTACAAAGAAGGGCAACTAAAATGGTGCATGGCTTACATCACACAAATTACCAGGAAAGACTAAAAAAATCTCAATATATATAGTTTGGAGCAGTGAAGGGAAAGGGGGGACATGACAGAAAATTTCAAATATATCAAGGGTTTTAACAAAGTCCAGGAGGGAAACATTCTCCAAATGAAGAGAAGCAATAGGTCACGAGGACATGCACTGAGACTGGAGGGGGGGTTTCAGGGGAAATATGAGGAGAAATTACTTCACAGAAAGCATAGTGGACAAGTGGAATAGCCTCCCATCAGAGGTGGTAGAGGCTAAGACAGTAGAGCAATTTAAACATGCATGGGATAGGCATAAGGATATCCTTACAAATAAATAAGGATCAAATAAGGTTTGAGATAGAAATCTGGTAAAAAAAAAAAGGGCAGACTAGATGGGCCAAGTGGTTCTTATCTGCTGTCAAATTCTATGTTTCTATGAGACAAAGCCAGGCCAGAGGGCCTTGGGTGTGAGAGGGCAAGGAAGCCAGTGTTCTTACCTTTTTTTTCCGTAGCAATACATATCCAAGAACAACTGTAGATACAGGATCTTCACTTGATGGAAATAGTACAACGAGTGAAACCAATGCTCCAGGCACCAGTTATAAAAATAAATCTGGTGTCTCTTTAGGAGTAGCATCTCGCAACAGAGGCAAAGCAGCACAATGAGATATAAACAGAAGAGGTGGGCAAAACAGGAGACAAAAATATTGGCAAAAAAACACCACAACACAAGAAGAGATCATTTTCAACTTATCATCTCATTTATTGCAAACATGTCAATGTGAAAAAAGCTTGTTGTAAAAAGGTCTTTCGTTTATTCCATCAACATCTTTGGAGGAATTATAATGGCAGATCGAAAAGTATCATTTACATAGGCACCTTAAATGAATTTTTTTTTTTATAAATTGGAGTCAACCAATATGAATTGAAGATTCCATCTCAATCAAGAAAAATCAAAAGAGGTCATCGTTTGAGCCAATATCAACTAATGCATTGATTAAAATGTTTATCAGAATGTTGAATACTGGGGTTTCACAACAGTTTAGGACCTGTCTGAAATCACATCCTAACCTTACTGTTATGAGCCGCTGCGGTGGCTCATTCCTGTTTGCATTCTGTTTATGTATTTTATGTTATACATTTGTTGTTTCAGTTCCCCTTGGCTCTTATGGGGTGTCCGGAGTCCACACTCTATGGGGGGGACATTATGAGCCACAGCAGTGGTTCATTCCTGTTTGCATTCTGTCCATGTATTTTATGTTATATTTCTGTTTGCATGCCAGGATTTCTCATGTACTTGTTTAGAGTACTGTTTTGGGCTGCCTTTGGTGAGTCTGTGTAACTGCAGCCTGTTTCCTATGTGTGCAGTCTCACCTGTCAGATTATTAGGTCATTACATGGTGAGTCTGTGTAACTGCAGTCTGCCTCTTGTATGGGCCTGTGCTGTTTCACCTGTCAGTTAAGTAGGCCATTACCTTGTGCCTGGCTTCCAGCCATCCTAATTGGGGCATTCTTCCTTTATTACCCAGCTTGTCCTGCATCTGGAGCCAGTGATAGGTTTTTGCTCCTGTATGTGCTTATGCCTGGTCCCTGTCCTGTGGAGTGTTGTCTTTGACTTCTGCAGTTGGAGTCACAGCATGGTTTGGAGTTCCCGGTCTGGTCTGAATCCTGTGTTTTCTGTCCTGAGACCTTCCCTGGAAGAAATATCAGACAGCTTCAGTTGTTCCTGCCTTGTCTTGCTCTGCCTAGCCTAGCCTGAAATACAGGAGTCTCTTGCAGCTAAGTGTTCTTGTTTATGCTTTGCTTAGCTCTGTCTAGATATTTAGGAACTCATTACTTCATAATTTATTATTACATCCTGTGCATTGTTGTACGCAAACATACTATTCGGTTGCTTAAAACATCTCAGGGCATTGTTGCCCCACAGTTTGTATTCTTTCCCATAGGTAGTCTTGCAGGGTTTAGTTAGCTGAAATTTAATTTTTTGGTTCTTACAAAAAAATATTTATTTGCAAACTACAAGATGTGCAATGGGCTCTATGGTAGCTCTGCATATGCTAATGTTCAGAGTGGAAAAGGCTATATCCTTTGATAACGCTGACATTCTGCAAAGTTCCAGTTTTTCACAAGGTTTATAGACAACCTGTTCCTTATTTGGACAGGTTCAGAAGTAGAGTTTACATCATTATTACAAGAGCATAATAAGTCTATGGGGGTAATTCAGATCTGATCACAGCAGCAAATTTGTTAGCCATTGGGCAAAATCATGTGCACTGCAGGTGTGGCAGATATAACATCGTTGCTGGGCGGTGGATTGTACGAAGAATCCATTCGCACAGCTGATCACAAGGAGAAGGCGTTTTGGGTGTCAACTGACCATTTTCTGGGAGTGTTTGGAAAAACGTAGGCTTGTCCAAGCTTTGCAGGGTGGGTGTCTGACGTCAATACCGTACAGGCTTAAGTGATCACAGCAACTGAGTAAGTTCAGACCTACATAGAAACTGCACAAACTGTTTTTGTACTGCTTGGCTGCACAATGGTTTGCACACTTGCACAGCTAAAATACACTCCCCTGTGGGCGGTGACTATGCATTCACATGTCTGCTAAAAACAGATAGCGAGTGATCAACTCGGAATGACTCCCCATGTGCACTGCAGGTGTGGCAGATATAACATTTGCAGAGAGAGTTAGATTTGGGTGGGTTATTTTGTTTCTGTGCAGGGTAAATACTGGCTGCTTCGTTTTTACACTGCAATTTAGATTTTAGATTGAACACACCCCACCCAAATCTAACTCTCTCTGCACATGTTATATCTGCCCCCCCTGCAGTGCACATGGTTTTACCCAACTGCTAACAAATTTGCTGCTGCGATCAGATCTGAATTAGGCCCTATAGCTTCAGCTAAATTTACTTTTAACATGAATAAAGAGTCGATTCAGTTTCTAGATGTGCGAGAGTGGCATTATCTCATCTACCATTTTTTTCTAAAGAAAGAAATCAGAATACATTACCTGCCACCCCAAAAGTTTGAAAGTGGGTTTGACATATTACCAAATGATCCGTATTATGAGAATTAATAGTGATATTAGCATTGCAACTTCTCAGATTGATGTATTAATAGAGAAACTACTAAGGAGAGGTTATCATCATGAAAATTTGCTTGACACTAAAGCGAGGGTCCTTTCTCTAAACCGTAATTATTTATTGCTTCAGAAACCATGCACAGATAACAAAGATAAATTCCAGTGGGTCAATAAATACAATGTTTTTTCAATCAATATTAACGTTATCTCTAAAAAATTATGGCCAGTAGTGTTTTCAGATTCTGAACTTAAATTATCTATGACATCTTCAATGCCATGTTACTCTAGAGGAAAAATAAAATAAAAGACATCTTAGTTAAAACAGATTTGTCTGGTGTTGGCCATCCCTCAAAAAATGTCTTGCCCATCAAGAAAGCAGGCTGTTTTAGGTGTGGGTGTACCAAGTGTACTTTCCTTATTGCAGCTGACTCTTTTTGTCACCCTCACTCAGAGAAAAAATATAAGATTATCCATCACTCAACTAGTGAGAGTATATTTGTGGTCTATCAACTAATTTGCTTATGTGGGCTTTCATACATGGGCATAGGCGGATCCGGGGGGGGGGGGGGGGGGGGCACTCGGGCCCTTGCCCCCCCCCTGTCTTTTCTGACTTCTTTTTATTTTTCTAAAGGAGAACAGCAGCAGCACTACTGCTATTTCAGTCAGATTAGATAAAATAGCCGGCAGGCACCAGTACCCGCCGCGGCTCTAACAGCAAGTCCGTGTGGTAACCAATGGGTAGGCTGGAGCTGCAGCTCCAGCCTCCCCCTGCTCACACCGCAACCTGCCTCCCCCACTGCCAGCTGGCCAAAGTCCAGCCCAGGTGCAGGATTCAAATGCCAACATCGAGTAAGACTGTTACTTATGACGACACAGAAGGCTTCATCAGCCCTCACTGCACTGCACAGTTTCCCAGCACTTCCTCCTCCACTTCCTTTATCAGCATGATAGGTGCAGTCAAACTCAGCCTCAGCTTTGAGAAGGCGGCCCGTGTGATTGTGAAAGGGCTGTCCTGCAGATATCTTATGCTGCTTGTTGGAGATTCAGCTGGCTGCTTCTGCTATTCAAAGATGGGCAGTTTGTGCCCTGCAGTCTGAGTCTCAGAGCAGTGCCCAAAATAAGGTATGCTGTATCTGCCACCACCAACTAAAAACCTTAATAATTATGTTGTGCTAGGGTGCCTTCCAGGCTTCCATAACTAATGGAACTGGTGACCAACATTTCAATGCCCAATCAGCCTTTTCATCAGGGTGAAACATTGGCAATAAACCAGGATGTGCTCCTACAGCCAATCATTATGTTATGACGTATTCTGTGAGGCCACGGCCCCTGTGATACTACACCCCTTATCTGGGAGCACACGTGCCTTAGGTGCACATAAATATGCCGTATTTTTCGGACCATAAGACGCGTCTGACCATAAGACGCACCTAGTTTTTAGAGTAGGAAAACTGGAAAAAAAATATTCTGACCTCTAAGAGATATTTCTGTGATTTCTCAGACTCAAGAATACAGTGCAGCCTTCTGTCAGAGCTAGAGATGAGCGGGTTCGGTTCCTCTGAATCCGAACCCGCCCGAACTTCAGGTTTTTTACACGGGTCCGAGCAGGCTCGGATCTTCCCGCCTTGCTCGGCTAACCCGAGCGCGCCCGAACGTCATCATCACGCTGTCGGATTCTCGCGAGGCTCGGATTCTATCGCGAGACTCGGATTCTATATAAGGAGCCGCGCGTCGCCGCCATTTTCACACGTGCATTGAGAGTCATAGGGAGAGGACGTGGCTGGCGTCCTCTCCGTTTAGAGAAGAGAGAGACACAGTATTTTCGGGGAGCATTATTAGGAGGAGTACTACTGTATACTACTATACTAATTGCTGAAGTGATATTTATAGATTAGATAGTGTGACTGTAAGTGTATTATCTGACTTGTGGGGGAGACACTGACAGTGGGGAGCAGTTAGAGTCTGAGAGCAGGACTCAGGAGTACATATAACGTACAGTGCACACTTTTGCTGCCAGAGTCAGTGCCACACTGCCATTGTTGTGACCACACTGACCACCAGTATAATAATATATTTTGTGATTGTCTGCTTAGGCCTCGGAGTACTAGTTGCAAGTTGCAACGTGACCTGTCCTGAAGTGACCACCAGTTTAATAATCAATCACCACCAGTTTAATATATATATATATATATATATATATATAATTGTATATAATATATATATATATATATAATATTGTATACCACCTACCCGTGGTTTTTTTTTTTTCATTCTTCTTTATACATACTACTATAGTAGCTTACTGTAGCAGTCTGCGGTGCTGTGCTGACCTGACAGTGTCCAGCAGGTCCGTCATCAGTCATTACATAATAAATATATATAGTACCTGTCCGGCTGCAGTACTAGTGATATTATATTGATTTCATCTCATTATCAATAATTTATCATCCAGTCTAGACTCTATATTAGCAGCAGACACAGTACGTTAGTCCACGGCTGTAGCTACCTCTGTGTCGGCACTCGGCAGTCCATCCATAATTGTATACCACCTACCCGTGGTTTTTTTTTTTTTTCTTCTTTGTACATACTACTATAGAGTATAGTAGCTTACTGTAGCAGTCTGCGGTGCTGCTGAGCTGACAGTGTCCAGCAGGTCCGTCATCAGTCATCATTACCTAATAAATATATTATCTACCTGTCCGGCTGCAGTACTAGTGATATTATATATACATACATATATATATTGATTTCATCTCATTATCAATCATCCAGTCTATATTAGCAGCAGACACAGTACGTTAGTCCACGGCTGTAGCTACCTCTGTGTCGGCACTCAGCAGTCCATCCATAATTGTATACCACCTACCCGTGGTTTTTTTTTTTCTTTCTTCTTTGTACATACTACTATAGTATAGTAGCTTACTGTAGCAGTCTGCGGTGCTGCTGAGCTGACAGTGTCCAGCAGGTCCGTCATCACTCATCATTACCTAATAAATATATTATCTACCTGTCCGGCTGCAGTACTAGTGATATTATATATACATACATATATATATTGATTTCATCTCATTATCAATCATCCAGTCTATATTAGCAGCAGACACAGTACGTTGGTCCACGGCTGTAGCTACCTCTGTGTCGGCACTCGGCAGTCCATCCATAATTGTATACCACCTACCCGTGGTTTTTTTTTTTCTTTCTTCTTTGTACATACTACTATAGAGTATAGTAGCTTACTGTAGCAGTCTGCGGTGCTGCTGAGCTGACAGTGTCCAGCAGGTCCGTCATCAGTCATCATTACCTAATAAATATATTATCTACCTGTCCGGCTGCAGTACTAGTGATATTATATATACATACATATATATATATTGATTTCATCTCATTATCAATCATCCAGTCTATATTAGCAGCAGACACAGTACGTTAGTCCACGGCTGTAGCTACCTCTGTGTCGGCACTCAGCAGTCCATCCATAATTGTATACCACCTACCCGTGGTTTTTTATTTTTCTTTCTTCTTTGTACATACTACTATAGTATAGTAGCTTACTGTAGCAGTCTGCGGTGCTGCTGAGCTGACAGTGTCCAGCAGGTCCGTCATCAGTCATCATTACCTAATAAATATATTATCTACCTGTCCGGCTGCAGTACTAGTGATATTATATATACATACATATATATATTGATTTCATCTCATTATCAATCATCCAGTCTATATTAGCAGCAGACACAGTACGTTAGTCCACGGCTGTAGCTACCTCTGTGTCGGCACTCGGCAGTCCATTCATAATTGTATACCACCTACCCGTGGTTTTTTTTTTTTCTTTCTTCTTTGTACATACTACTATAGAGTATAGTAGCTTACTGTAGCAGTCTGCGGTGCTGCTGAGCTGACAGTGTCCAGCAGGTCCGTCATCAGTCATCATTACCTAATAAATATATTATCTACCTGTCCGGCTGCAGTACTAGTGATATTATATATACATACATATATATATTGATTTCATCTCATTATCAATCATCCAGTCTATATTAGCAGCAGACACAGTACGTTAGTCCACGGCTGTAGCTACCTCTGTGTCGGCACTCAGCAGTCCATCCATAATTGTATACCACCTACCCGTGGTTTTTTTTTTCTTTCTTCTTTGTACATACTACTATAGTATAGTAGCTTACTGTAGCAGTCTGCGGTGCTGCTGAGCTGACAGTGTCCAGCAGGTCCGTCATCAGTCATCATTACCTAATAAATATATTATCTACCTGTCCGGCTGCAGTACTAGTGATATTATATTGATTTCATCTCATTATCAATAATTTATCATCCAGTCTAGACTCTATATTAGCAGCAGACACAGTACGTTAGTCCACGGCTGTAGCTACCTCTGTGTCGGCACTCGGCAGTCCATCCATAATTGTATACCACCTACCCGTGGTTTTTTTTTTTTCTTTCTTCTTTGTACATACTACTATAGAGTATAGTAGCTTACTGTAGCAGTCTGCGGTGCTGCTGAGCTGACAGTGTCCAGCAGGTCCGTCATCAGTCATCATTTCCTAATAAATATATTATCTACCTGTCCGGCTGCAGTACTAGTGATATTATATATACATACATATATATATTGATTTCATCTCATTATCAATCATCCAGTCTATATTAGCAGCAGACACAGTACGTTAGTCCACGGCTGTAGCTACCTCTGTGTCGGCACTCAGCAGTCCATCCATAATTGTATACCACCTACCCGTGTTTTTTTTTTTCTTTCTTCTTTGTACATACTACTATAGTATAGTAGCTTACTGTAGCAGTCTGCGGTGCTGCTGAGCTGACAGTGTCCAGCAGGTCCGTCATCAGTCATCATTACCTAATAAATATATTATCTACCTGTCCGGCTGCAGTACTAGTGATATTATATATACATACATATATATATTGATTTAATCTCATTATCAATCATCCAGTCTATATTAGCAGCAGACACAGTACGTTAGTCCACGGCTGTAGCTACCTCTGTGTCGGCACTCGGCAGTCCATCCATAATTGTATACCACCTACCCGTGGTTTTTTTTTTTTCTTTCTTCTTTGTACATACTACTATAGAGTATAGTAGCTTACTGTAGCAGTCTGCGGTGCTGCTGAGCTGACAGTGTCCAGCAGGTCCGTCATCAGTCATCATTACCTAATAAATATATTATCTACCTGTCCGGCTGCAGTACTAGTGATATTATATATACATACATATATATATTGATTTCATCTCATTATCAATCATCCAGTCTATATTAGAAGCAGACACAGTACGTTAGTCCACGACTGTAGCTACCTCTGTGTCGGCACTCAGCAGTCCATCCATAATTGTATACCACCTACCCGTGGTTTTTTTTTTTCTTTCTTCTTTGTACATACTACTATAGTATAGTAGCTTACTGTAGCAGTCTGCGGTGCTGCTGAGCTGACAGTGTCCAGCAGGTCCGTCATCAGTCATCATTACCTAATAAATATATTATCTACCTGTCCGGCTGCAGTACTAGTGATATTATATATACATACATATATATATTGATTTCATCTCATTATCAATCATCCAGTCTATATTAGCAGCAGACACAGTACGTTAGTCCACGGCTGTAGCTACCTCTGTGTCGGCACTCGGCAGTCCATCCATAATTGTATACCACCTACCCGTGGTTTTTTTTCTTTTCTTTCTTCTTTGTACATACTACTATAGAGTATAGTAGCTTACTGTAGCAGTCTGCGGTGCTGCTGAGCTGACAGTGTCCAGCAGGTCCGTCATCAGTCATCATTACCTAATAAATATATTATCTACCTGTCAGGCTGCAGTACTAGTGATATTATATATACATACATATATATATTGATTTCATCTCATTATCAATCATCCAGTCTATATTAGCAGCAGACACAGTACGTTAGTCCACGGCTGTAGCTACCTCTGTGTCGGCACTCGGCAGTCCATCCATAATTGTATACCACCTACCCGTGGTTTTTTTTTTCTTTCTTCTTTGTACATACTACTATAGTATAGTAGCTTACTGTAGCAGTCTGCGGTGCTGCTGAGCTGACAGTGTCCAGCAGGTCCGTCATCAGTCATCATTACCTAATAAATATATTATCTACCTGTCCGGCTGCAGTACTAGTGATATTATATATACATACATATATATATTGATTTCATCTCATTATCAATCATCCAGTCTATATTAGCAGCAGACACAGTACGTTAGTCCACGGCTGTAGCTACCTCTGTGTCGGCACTCGGCAGTCCATCCATAATTGTATACCACCTACCCGTGGTTTTTTTTTTCTTTCTTCTTTGTACATACTACTATAGAGTATAGTAGCTTACTGTAGCAGTCTGCGGTGCTGCTGAGCTGACAGTGTCCAGCAGGTCCGTCATCAGTCATCATTACCTAATAAATATATTATCTACCTGTCCGGCTGCAGTACTAGTGATATTATATATACATACATATATATATATTGATTTCATCTCATTATCAATCATCCAGTCTATATTAGCAGCAGACACAGTACGTTAGTCCACGGCTGTAGCTACCTCTGTGTCGGCACTCGGCAGTCCATCCATAATTGTATACCACCTACCCGTGGTTTTTTTTTTCTTTCTTCTTTGTACATACTACTATAGTATAGTAGCTTACTGTAGCAGTCTGCGGTGCTGCTGAGCTGACAGTGTCCAGCAGGTCCGTCATCAGTCATCATTACCTAATAAATATATTATCTACCTGTCCGGCTGCAGTACTAGTGATATTATATATACATACATATATATATTGATTTCATCTCATTATCAATCATCCAGTCTATATTAGCAGCAGACACAGTACGTTAGTCCACGGCTGTAGCTACCTCTGTGTCGGCACTCGGCAGTCCATCCATAATTGTATACCACCTACCCGTGGTTTTTTTTTTTTCTTTCTTCTTTGTACATACTACTATAGAGTATAGTAGCTTACTGTAGCAGTCTGCGGTGCTGCTGAGCAGACAGTGTCCAGCAGGTCCGTCATCAGTCATCATTACCTAATAAATATATTATCTACCTGTCCGGCTGCAGTACTAGTGATATTATATTGATTTCATCTCATTATCAATAATTTATCATCCAGTCTAGACTCTATATTAGCAGCAGACACAGTACGTTAGTCCACGGCTGTAGCTACCTCTGTGTCGGCACTCGGCAGTCCATCCATAATTGTATACCACCTACCCGTGGTTTTTTTTTTCTTTCTTCTTTGTACATACTACTATAGAGTATAGTAGCTTACTGTAGCAGTCTGCGGTGCTGCTGAGCTGACAGTGTCCAGCAGGTCCGTCATCAGTCATCATTACCTAATAAATATATTATCTACCTGTCCGGCTGCAGTACTAGTGATATTATATATACATACATATATATATTGATTTCATCTCATTATCAATCATCCAGTCTATATTAGCAGCAGACACAGTACGTTAGTCCACGGCTGTAGCTACCTCTGTGTCGGCACTCAGCAGTCCATCCAAAATTGTATACCACCTACCCGTGTTTTTTTTTTTTTCTTCTTCTTTGTACATACTACTATAGTATAGTAGCTTACTGTAGCAGTCTGCGGTGCTGCTGAGCTGACAGTGTCCAGCAGGTCCGTCATCAGTCATCATTACCTAATAAATATATTATCTACCTGTCCGGCTGCAGTACTAGTGATATTATATATACATACATATATATATTGATTTCATCTCATTATCAATCATCCAGTCTATATTAGCAGCAGACACAGTACGTTAGTCCACGGCTGTAGCTACCTCTGTGTCGGCACTCGGCAGTCCATCCATAATTGTATACCACCTACCCGTGGTTTTTTTTTTCTTTCTTCTTTGTACATACTACTATAGAGTATAGTAGCTTACTGTAGCAGTCTGCGGTGCTGCTGAGCTGACAGTGTCCAGCAGGTCCGTCATCAGTCATCATTACCTAATAAATATATTATCTACCTGTCCGGCTGCAGTACTAGTGATATTATATATACATACATATATATATTGATTTCATCTCATTATCAATCATCCAGTCTATATTAGCAGCAGACACAGTACGTTAGTCCACGGCTGTAGCTACCTCTGTGTCGGCACTCAGCAGTCCATCCATAATTGTATACCACCTACCCGTGTTTTTTTTTTTTTTTTCTTCTTTGTACATACTACTATAGTATAGTAGCTTACTGTAGCAGTCTGCGGTGCTGCTGAGCTGACAGTGTCCAGCAGGTCCGTCATCAGTCATCATTACCTAATAAATATAATATCTACCTGTCTGGCTGCAGTACTAGTGATATTATATATACATACATATATATATTGATTTCATCTCATTATCAATCATCCAGTCTATATTAGCAGCAGACACAGTACGTTAGTCCACGGCTGTAGCTACCTCTGTGTCGGCACTCGGCAGTCCATCCATAATTGTATACCACCTACCCGTGGTTTTTTTTTTCTTTCTTCTTTGTACATACTACTATAGTATAGTAGCTTACTGTAGCAGTCTGCGGTGCTGCTGAGCTGACAGTGTCCAGCAGGTCCGTCATCAGTCATCATTACCTAATAAATATATTATCTACCTGTCCGGCTGCAGTACTAGTGATATTATATATACATACATATATATATTGATTTCATCTCATTATCAATCATCCAGTCTATATTAGCAGCAGACACAGTACGTTAGTCCACGGCTGTAGCTACCTCTGTGTCGGCACTCGGCAGTCCATCCATAATTGTATACCACCTACCCGTGGTTTTTTTTTTTCTTTCTTCTTTGTACATACTACTATAGAGTATAGTAGCTTACTGTAGCAGTCTGCGGTGCTGCTGAGCTGACAGTGTCCAGCAGGTCCGTCATCAGTCATCATTACCTAATAAATATATTATCTACCTGTCCGGCTGCAGTACTAGTGATATTATATATACATACATATATATATATTGATTTCATCTCATTATCAATCATCCAGTCTATATTAGCAGCAGACACAGTACGTTAGTCCACGGCTGTAGCTACCTCTGTGTCGGCACTCGGCAGTCCATCCATAATTGTATACCACCTACCCGTGTTTTTTTTTTTTTTCTTCTTTGTACATACTACTATAGTATAGTAGCTTACTGTAGCAGTCTGCGGTGCTGCTGAGCTGACAGTGTCCAGCAGGTCCGTCATCAGTCATCATTACCTAATAAATATATTATCTACCTGTCCGGCTGCAGTACTAGTGATATTATATATACATACATATATATATTGATTTCATCTCATTATCAATCATCCAGTCTATATTAGCAGCAGACACAGTACGTTAGTCCACGGCTGTAGCTACCTCTGTGTCGGCACTCGGCAGTCCATCCATAAGTATACTAGTATCCATCCATCTCCATTGTTTACCTGAGGTGCCTTTTAGTTATGCCTATTAAAATATGGAGAACAAAAATGTTGAGGTTCCAAAATTAGGGAAAGATCAAGATCCACTTCCACCTCGTGCTGAAGCTGCTGCCACTAGTCATGGCCGAGACGATGAAATGCCAGCAACGTCGTCTGCCAAGGCCGATGCCCAATGTCATAGTACAGAGCATGTCAAATCCAAAACACCAAATATCAGTAAAAAAAGGACTCCAAAACCTAAAATAAAATTGTCGGAGGAGAAGCGTAAACTTGCCAATATGCCATTTACCACACGGAGTGGCAAGGAACGGCTGAGGCCCTGGCCTATGTTCATGGCTAGTGGTTCAGCTTCACATGAGGATGGAAGCACTCAGCCTCTCGCTAGAAAACTGAAAAGACAAGCTGGCAAAAGCACCGCAAAGAACTGTGCGTTCTTCGAAATCCCAAATCCACAAGGAGAGTCCAATTGTGTCGGTTGCGATGCCTGACCTTCCCAACACTGGACGTGAAGAGCATGCGCCTTCCACCATTTGCACGCCCCCTGCAAGTGCTGGAAGGAGCACCCGCAGTCCAGTTCCTGATAGTCAGATTGAAGATGTCAGTGTTGAAGTACACCAGGATGAGGAGGATATGGGTGTTGCTGGCGCTGGGGAGGAAATTGACCAGGAGGATTCTGATGGTGAGGTGGTTTGTTTAAGTCAGGCACCCGGGGAGACACCTGTTGTCCGTGGGAGGAATATGGCCGTTGACATGCCTGGTGAAAATACAAAAAAAATCAGCTCTTCAGTGTGGAGGTATTTCAACAGAAAAGCGGACAACAGGTGTCAAGCCGTGTGTTGCCTTTGTCAAGCTGTAATAAGTAGGGGTAAGGACGTTAACCACCTCGGAACATCCTCCCTTATACGTCACCTGCAGCGCATTCATAATAAGTCAGTGACAAGTTCAAAAACTTTGGGCGACAGCGGAAGCAGTCCACTGACCAGTAAATCCCTTCCTCTTGTAACCAAGCTCACGCAAACCACCCCACCAACTCCCTCAGTGTCAATTTCCTCCTTCCCCAGGAATGCCAATAGTCCTGCAGGCCATGTCACTGGCAATTCTGACGAGTCCTCTCCTGCCTGGGATTCCTCCGATGCATCCTTGCGTGTAACGCCTACTGCTGCTGGCGCTGCTGTTGTTGCTGCTGGGAGTCGATGGTCATCCCAGAGGGGAAGTCGTAAGCCCACTTGTACTACTTCCAGTAAGCAATTGACTGTCCAACAGTCCTTTGCGAGGAAGATGAAATATCACAGCAGTCATCCTGCTGCAAAGCGGATAACTGAGGCCTTGACAACTATGTTGGTGTTAGACGTGCGTCCGGTATCCGCCGTTAGTTCACAGGGAACTAGACAATTTATTGAGGCAGTGTGCCCCCGTTACCAAATACCATCTAGGTTCCACTTCTCTAGGCAGGCGATACCGAGAATGTACACGGACGTCAGAGAAAGACTCACCAGTGTCCTAAAAAATGCAGTTGTACCCAATGTCCACTTAACCACGGACATGTGGACAAGTGGAGCAGGGCAGGGTCAGGACTATATGACTGTGACAGCCCACTGGGTAGATGTATGGACTCCCGCCGCAAGAACAGCAGCGGCGGCACCAGTAGCAGCATCTCGCAAATGCCAACTCTTTCCTAGGCAGGCTACGCTTTGTATCACCGCTTTCCAGAATACGCACACAGCTGAAAACCTCTTACGGCAACTGAGGAAGATCATCGCGGAATGGCTTACCCCAATTGGACTCTCCTGTGGATTTGTGGCATCGGACAACGCCAGCAATATTGTGTGTGCATTAAATATGGGCAAATTCCAGCACGTCCCATGTTTTGCACATACCTTGAATTTGGTGGTGCAGAATTTTTTTAAAAACGACAGGGGCGTGCAAGAGATGCTGTCGGTGGCCAGAAGAAATGCGGGACACTTTCGGCGTACAGGCACCACGTACAGAAGACTGGAGCACCACCAAAAACTACTGAACCTGCCCTGCCATCATCTGAAGCAAGAAGTGGTAACGAGGTGGAATTCAACCCTCTATATGCTTCAGAGGTTGGAGGAGCAGCAAAAGGCCATTCAAGCCTATACAATTGAGCACGATATAGGAGGTGGAATGCACCTGTCTCAAGCGCAGTGGAGAATGATTTCAACGTTGTGCAAGGTTCTGATGCCCTTTGAACTTGCCACACGTGAAGTCAGTTCAGACACTGCCAGCCTGAGTCAGGTCATTCCCCTCATCAGGCTTTTGCAGAAGAAGCTGGAGACATTGAAGGAGGAGCTAACACTGAGCGATTCCGCTAGGCATGTGGGACTTGTGGATGGAGCCCTTAATTCGTTTAACAAGGATTCACGGGTGGTCAATCTGTTGAAATCAGAGCACTACATTTTGGCCACCGTGCTCGATC
This sequence comes from Pseudophryne corroboree, assembly GCF_028390025.1. Lineage (NCBI taxonomy): Eukaryota > Metazoa > Chordata > Amphibia > Anura > Myobatrachidae > Pseudophryne > Pseudophryne corroboree. The sequence continues at coordinate 273,880,106 of NC_086450.1, read as the reverse complement.
CTAGATTTAAAGCCTACCTTGGATCTCTCTTTCCGGCAGACACAAGTCTGCTGGGGTTGAAAGACCTGCTGGTGAGAAAATTGTCAAGTCAAGCGGAACGCGACCTGTCAACATCTCCTCCTTCACATTCTCCCGCAACTGGGGGTGCGAGGAAAAGGCTCAGAATTCCGAGCCCACCCACTGGCGGTGATGCAGGGCAGTCTGGAGCGACTGCTGATGCTGACATCTGGTCCGGACTGAAGGACCTGACAACGATTACGGACATGTCGTCTACTGTCACTGCATATGATTCTCTCACCATTGAAAGAATGGTGGAGGATTATATGAGTGACCGCATCCAAGTAGGCACGTCACACAGTCCGTACTTATACTGGCAGGAAAAAGAGGCAATTTGGAGGCCCTTGCACAAACTGGCTTTATTCTACCTAAGTTGCCCTCCCACAAGTGTGTACTCCGAAAGAGTGTTTAGTGCCACCGCTCACCTTGTCAGCAATCGGCGTACGAGGTTACATCCAGAAAATGTGGAGAAGATGATGTTCATTAAAATGAATTATAATCAATTCCTCCGTGGAGACATTGACCAGCAGCAATTGCCTCCACAAAGTACACAGGGAGCTGAGATGGTGGATTCCAGTGGGGACGAATTGATAATCTGTGAGGAGGGGGATGTACACGGTGATATATCGGAGGATGATGATGAGGTGGACATCTTGCCTCTGTAGAGCCAGTTTGTGCAAGGAGAGATTAATTGCTTCTTTTTTGGTGGGGGTCCAAACCAACCCGTCATTTCAGTCACAGTTGTGTGGCAGACCCTGTCACTGAAATGATGGGTTGGTTAAAGTGTGCATGTCCTGTTTATACAACATAAGGGTGGGTGGGAGGGCCCAAGGACAATTCCATCTTGCACCTCTTTTTTCTTTAATTTTTCTTTGCGTCATGTGCTGTTTGGGGAGGGTTTTTTGGAAGGGACATCCTGCGTGACACTGCAGTGCCACTCCTAGATGGGCCCGGTGTTTGTGTCGGCCACTAGGGTCGCTTATCTTACTCACACAGCTACCTCATTGCGCCTCTTTTTTTCTTTGCGTCATGTGCTGTTTGGGGAGGGTTTTTTGGAAGGGACATCCTGCGTGACACTGCAGTGACACTCCTAGATGGGCCCGGTGTTTGTGTCGGCCACTAGGGTCGCTTATCTTACTCACACAGCTACCTCATTGCGCCTCTTTTTTTCTTTGCGTCATGTGCTGTTTGGGGAGGGTTTTTTGGAAGGGACATCCTGCGTGACACTGCAGTGACACTCCTAGATGGGCCCGGTGTTTGTGTCGGCCACTAGGGTCGCTTATCTTACTCACACAGCTACCTCATTGCGCCTCTTTTTTTCTTTGCGTCATGTGCTGTTTGGGGAGGGTTTTTTGGAAGGTACATCCTGCGTGACACTGCAGTGACACTCCTAGATGGGCCCGGTGTTTGTGTCGGCCACTAGGGTCGCTTATCTTACTCACACAGCTACCTCATTGCGCCTCTTTTTTTCTTTGCGTCATGTGCTGTTTGGGGAGGGTTTTTTGGAAGGGACATCCTGCGTGACACTGCAGTGACACTCCTAGATGGGCCCGGTGTTTGTGTCGGCCACTAGGGTCGCTTATCTTACTCACACAACTACCTCATTGCGCCTCTTTTTTTCTTTGCATCATGTGCTGTTTGGGGAGGGTTTTTTGGAAGGGACATCCTGCGTGACACTGCAGTGACACTCCTAGATGGGCCCGGTGTTTGTGTCGGCCACTAGGGTCGCTTATCTTACTCACACAGCTACCTCATTGCGCCTCTTTTTTTCTTTGCGTCATGTGCTGTTAAAGGAGGGTTTTTTGGAATGGAAGGGACATCCTGCGTGACACTGTAGTGCCACTCCTAGATGGGCCCGGTGTTTGTGTCGGCCACTAGGGTCGCTTATCTTACTCACACAGCTACCTCATTGCGCCTCTTTTTTTTTTTGCGTCATGTGCTGTTTGGGAAGGGTTTTTTGGAAGGGACATCCTGCGTGACACTGCAGTGACACTCCTAGATGGGCCCGGTGTTTGTGTCGGCCACTAGGGTCGCTTATCTTACTCACACAGCTACCTCATTGCGCCTCTTTTTTTCTTTGCGTCATGTGCTGTTTGGGGAGGGTTTTTTGGAAGGGACATCCTGCGTGACACTGCAGTGACACTCCTAGATGGGCCCGGTGTTTGTGTCGGCCACTAGGGTCGCTTATCTTACTCACACAGCTACCTCATTGCGCCTCTTTTTTTCTTTGCGTCATGTGCTGTTTGGGGAGGGTTTTTTGGAAGGTACATCCTGCGTGACACTGCAGTGACACTCCTAGATGGGCCCGGTGTTTGTGTCGGCCACTAGGGTCGCTTAGCTTAGTCATCCAGCGACCTAGGTGCAAATATTAGGACTAAAAATAATATTGTGAGGTGTGAGGTATTCAGAATAGACTGAAAATGAGTGTAAATTATGGTTTTTGAGGTTAATAATACTTTGGGATCAAAATGACCCCCAAATTCTATGATTTAAGCTGTTTTTTAGTGTTTTTTGAAAAAAACACCCGAATCCAAAACACACCCGAATCCGACAAAAAAAATTCGGTGAGGTTTTGCCAAAACGCGGTCGAACCCAAAACACGGCCGCGGAACCGAACCCAAAACCAAAACACAAAACCCGAAAAATTTCCGGCGCTCATCTCTAGTCAGAGGCAGCATACACAGACACACACACACACATCAGAGCCAGCATACACACACACACTGACAGTACCAGTGGTTCCCTGCGTCTCCTGAGGAGGGAGGAGGTGGGGTGGAGCGGGGGAGTCACATGACACCTGCTCTGCTGCTGAGATGTGGCCGCTCTGCTGATGACGGCGCAGCAGCAGCAGCAACAGCATCCAGGACCCGTCGCTACCCGCCGGCCGCCGCTACCCGCCGGCCGCCGCTACCCGACAGTACCAGTGGTTCCCTGCGTCTCCTGAGGAGGGAGGAGGTGGGGTGGAGCGGGGGAGTCACATGACACCTGCTCTGCTGCTGAGATGTGGCCGCTCTGCGCTCTGCTGATGACGGCGCAGCAGCAGCAGCAACAGCATCCAGGACCCATCGCTACCCGCCGGCCGCCGCTACCCGACAGTACCAGTGGTTCCCAGCGTCTCCTGAGGAGGTGGGGGGGAGCGGGGGAGTTTACATGACGCCGGCTCTGCTGCTGAGATGTGGCCGCAGCAGCATCCAGGACCCGCCGCCGGCCGCCACTACCCGCAAACGTCTTATTCGCTCCATAAGACGCACATACTTTTCCCCCCACATTTTTGGGGAGAAAAAGTGCGTCTTATGGTCCGAAAAATTCGGTAACTATTACCGTTCCCCTATCATGGTGCCACCCCCCCTTTCATTTTCTTCTGGATCCGCTCCTGTATATAGGTACAGTAAGACCCAAATAATATTCAGAGAGAGAATGACAGCCAACATAAGTCTGAATGGGGGCCTGTTTTTGATTATATAAGCATTTAAATCTCTTTGGTAATCAGTATATTCATGACATGTATTATTTTGTGTTTTCAACCAGTGTGTTTATGGTTCCATGGTAACCTTGTTTTGCACCATGTCCCGTGTCTATATGTGGTGACATCACTGAGCTGCACCAGAGTTTAGAGTAGCGATCCCATGTTTGGCATTGCAGCAATCATTTGTGGGACTAGGCGATATAATGTAAGATTGATTTGTATTCTTGTTTTTCCTGATGACAATCATTTTGCTGATATATATATATATATATATATATATATATTTAATGTTAAAAAAAGAAAAAACAATTAGATTTTTTTTTTGTCCCCAGGCAAACCAAACAGTGATAAGACTTGAACACTAGACTAGACGCTAGACTTGAATAATATTAAATGCAGAGACCTTCTCTGAAACTGCCTGTCATCAATGCTACGTGATAATAGCACCCACTCTGAGTCATAAAAGTGCTTATTGTTATGCAACATAACAATAGCTCATACAGAAATATATCTAAATTGAGAACCAACTCACCCCTATATCATCCAAATGGCACTGAAAGAACCAGCATGCCCTCCAAATGCTTGTCCCATCTATGCCTCTAAGAACATCAATATAAAATGGTAGCTACTCAATCAATGTAGTAATACTTTTCAGGGGCATGAAAAGGAGGGGTTATTCTAATGAAGAAAAAGAGAAAAAAGTTTTCCCCAGCACACCAAAAAGTATCATCAATAAGACTTGAATACTATAGAATAATAGATTCATAATAGAATAATAGATTCGTATGTGTCCTGTAGAGTATAATGATTAAAGTTTAATGTAAAAATAGTTAAAGTTAGAGACACAATGCATTCCATTTCTAACATTCTAGTTATTCCAGGTTTCAGTAATAATACATACAGTAGTTTAGAGACAAGATGACAAAACTCCAAAATGTATATAAACAGAAAGAAAATACTGTATTTTTATGGTTTCTTATTTAAAATCTGCTAATGTTTTTCCCATCTAAAATGACCCTATTACCTATTTGCATTCACTGTGATAATTTTTATTTATAGAAATTATTAGCACCTGAATATAATTTTAGGACATACTGCTTTTAGTATGCATATACAATTTACAGATATTGTTAGTATATATAAGAATAAAGCAATGCTTTTGCTGATTTTTTTTTTTTTCTAAAAGCTGCTTCTATTTGCCAATCCCTCTGGCCAGATAAAAATCAATGGTTCCATGTCTATCTTTTGACATAGGAAATAATGACACCACAACAGTACATGCTAGTATATGCTTTGAGGCACTGGCATTAGTTCTTTGGCAGAAAAGGAATTACCATAAAAATGTCAGCCAAACAAATACATTGTTTTTGATTTGTTTAGTTTTCCTCTCTGAATTATAATTCATGCTTTCTATGGCACATTGCAAAATATCTCTTTTTCACAATAAACATTTGCAAAACAAGGACATCAACATCTCTGAATTTGTAGTACATTCACAACTTTTACAGTCTAATTTCAATTTGTTGTGTCTGTGTACAGAATTGTATGCATTTTGTGTCATACCCAGCCCTACTTGTGAAACGCCCATTCCCTGTGTGCTTGGTTTGCTAATAATAATCATCATCAACACCAGCATTTGCTAAGTTTAAATGACACGTCTGAAAACATGCAAATGTACAGTATGCTTTCTTCCAGTTGCATTAACACAGAACTTTGCCTGCATTGGAACACCCCCATAAGTAAATAATCTATTGAAATGCATACACTGCATCACCATACTTGTGCACACTTAGTTATGGAGGAACATGTGCAGAGCCGGACTTAACCAATTTGGTGCCCTAGACAAGATTTTAGAAAAAAATCAAATCTTAATGAAATGCTCAGTGAATATGGAAAATGCTGCACAATACCCCACTTACAGAGGGCTTCTCATGAGGTTTTTTATACCTACAGCATTATAAGCCAAAATAATGTGTAATCACCCTTAAAATAGGCTTTTTACACTTTTTGGATATTTCCGATAATACCCATGATGCTAGTATTTATTTAAAGATTTTTATTATTTTTAAAAAGTGAATCTGCTTTTCAGAGGGACCTTTACTGTATGATCTAATTATAAATAAAGAGAATTTGTGATGTATGTGTAATATGTGTAATGGACTAAGGAGTCTATTTACTAAGCCTTGGATGGAGATAAAGTCGCTGGAGATAAAGCACCAGCCAATCGGCTCCTAACTGTCATTTTTCAAACACAGCCTGTGACATGACAGTTAGGAGCCGATTGGATGGTACTTTATCTCCAGCGACTTTATCTCCATCCAAGGCTTAGTAAGTAGACCCCTAAATAGTAAATACAGGTTGAGTATCCTATATCCAAATATTCCGAAATACGGAATATTCCAAAATACGGAATTTTTTGAGTGAGAGTGAGACAGTGAAACCTTTGTTTTCTGATGGCTCATGTACACAAACTTGGTTTAAGACACAAAGTTATTAAAAATATTGTGTTTAATGACCTTCAGTCTATGTGTATAAGGTGTATATGAAACACTACTGAATTGTGTGCTTAGACTTAGGTCCCATCACCATGATATCTCATTATGGTATGCAATTATTCCAAAATACAGAAAAATCTGATATCTAAAATACTTCTGATCCCAAGCATTTTGGATAAGGGATACTCAACCTGTACTAGCTAAATCCTGGTGTGATAGGGAGAGCGGGTACTAATTACCCAGGCCTGAGCTTGATGGAAGGGCCCTGTTAGGATCGGGGTCCGCCGACCCTATCACTTCTTACTAGTCAGTGGCAGCAATTTCTCTCCCCAGCCCAGTACATGCTGCTGTGGGCTTTGCTACTGTGGGTCCTAGGAGGCTGTATAGTAAGCGTCTCCTCTGCCTGCATGTGTTTAATAATAAACTTACGGTTTTATCCCAGGAGTGAGTGCGGTGTTTCATATTTTTTATTTGTATTTTATAACAATTTACCATATGTATCTGTTATGTATTTTTCACTAAAACATATGTTCCGTATATCATTGTCATCGTGATTAATTAATTCTGCAAGTGATAAACAAGTGAGAAGCTATTTGCAGTAATGTATGGTATTTAGGATCAATTTGGCTATTGCTGTTTATAACACCATTGGGCTAATTCAAACCTGATAGCTGCTGTGCATTTTCGCACAGCGGCGATCAGATCTGAACTGCACATGCGCCGACGGCTGTCTTAGCCCTGCGATTGCCTCTGCCTGATTGACAGGCAGAGGCGGTCGCTGGGCGGGAGGGGACAGGGCAGGCCACCATTTAGGGGGAGCAGTCCGGGCAACGCAAGCGTGCCCGGCCCATTGGGGGGGGGGGCGCATTGGCTGCATGATGTCACACGCAGCCGCTGCAACCCTCACAGCGACAGGTAGCTCCCTGCCAGCGACAGGAGCTGCGCGGGCTGGGAGCTACTCCTACAGTACAAAAGCATTGCAGCTGTGTGATGCTATGCTTTTGTACTTGTGCCAGGGGGGTTGGGCCTGACATGCGGGACAGACTAGCCCTGTGCTGGGCGTCCCCCCGCATGTCTGAAGACTGATCGTAGATGTTCTAAATTTAGCACATCTATGATCAGGTCTGAATTAGGCCCCATATCCTTGACACTTACATAATTGGAACCCTCAAACAATGACAAGGTGAAATAGTAAAATAAAAATAATGGAGGGAAACAACATTTATTTTGATGAAATGAAGCATGAAAGTTTATGAGACCACACTATATAATGTATATAATATTATTGTATGTCATTCCCCTTCAATCTAAATTACTATGACATAAACTAAGGTTTTAATTACTATTCATCACACATAATTTAAAAAAAATGGTGCACACAGTAGGTGATTGACACAAAATCTGCTATTTCAGAAGCATGCACAGAGAAGTACATTGAAAATTCAGAGTGGTAACTGGAATGTGGCTATTCAGACACACAGAGGTGGTCTGTCTTATGGATGTGTTATGTGTTTTAGATATGTCACTAAAGTGCTTACATAGGGCCTAATTCAGCATGGATCGCTATTCAGAGAATTTGCAAATTGAGCGATTATCGAGCGACTGCGCATGCATTGCGTTCACATTGTACATGCATGAGGGGTAATAGCAACAGAAATTGTGTGCAGATCATAATTGCAATGTACCCGCTGTTTGATTGACAGGAAGCCAGCGTTTCTAGGTGGAAACCTGAAGTTTTCTGGGTGTGTCAGAAAAAAAGCAGGCGTGCCCATGCATTTTTGGGGAGGGTTGCTGATGTCAGCACAGAACATTTCTAGGCCTTCTTAGTCACAGATTCCAGGCAGTCTCAGACCCACTCACATTTGTTTAGATGGCAAAGATTATGTGATGTTCCGGGAATTGCATATGCATCTGTGAATGGATTGCGATCTGTGATGCATTCACAAACTTGCACAAGGCGGTTTTTCTTCCTGTCAGGCTGGCGCCTCTCTAATCGCAGACAACTGAAATTTCTCAGAAAAACAATTCATGCTGAATTAGGCCCATAGATGTTTAGTTGCTTGTATAGGTGGCTGTCAAGTCTGTGTCTGTTCCCGGAGGAGGCACTAGTGAGTCAGTGGTGGTGCGGTGGAGGAAACAAGGAGACTGTCGTAAGTTCCTGCGCATGTGCGCAATGATGTTTCATTAAGCACACAGAAATATAAACAGCGACTTGAGCAAATGGTAATGCTGATGGTTCTCAGCGAGGAAGCTGACAGAAGTACTAGTAACAGTCACAGGTAATCGGCTGGTCTGGAAACCAGTGGCGGTTAGCAAACAACGATGGTTTGTCTGGAAGCCGATGGTGAACATTGATGGTCAGCCTGGAAGCCGATGGTAAACAGAGTCAATTTGCAGAAGGTAAGTAATGCAACCGATGACAGTAAATACAGGCAATAAGTAACTCCGGTAATCGGTCTGGAAACAGACAGCAACTTAAAATAGGATCACACAGTCAGTTGATATGCACAAAGTCCTCAGAGCCAAACAAGGCTATAGCAGGAGACAGTTAGAAATTACTAGAGATGAGCGGGTTCGGTTCTCAGAGAACCGAACCCCCCCGAACTTTGCCTTCCGAGTACGGATCCGAGCCAGGCTCGGATCTTCCCTCTTGACTCGGAATCCCGAACTCGGCAAAACGTCATCATCCCGCTGTTGCATTCTCACTGGATTTGGGGATTCCATATAAGGAAACGCACATCGCGCGGATTTTCACTCCAATCTCGGAGAGTGAGAGGACATGTATTCAGTGTGCTCAGCCTCTGTTTATTGGGGTGGGAAAGTGGGGTGACAAGTGTTGCTCAGTCCAGTCCATATATCCAGTGTAGCTGTAAAGTGGTGCTGTGTTGTGCAGACCAGTCCAGTGTAGTCACTCAGTGTATTGTGCTGCATCAGTCCAGGCAGTCACAGTATTGATGTTCACTGCTGTCATATATCCAGTGTAGCTGTAAAGTGGGGCTGTGTTGTGCAGACCAGTCCAGGTTAGCCAGTGTATTGTGCTGTATTAGTCCAGCCATTTACAGTGTTGGTGTTCTCTGCTGCCATATATCCAGTGTCCTGTGTCACCAGTAATTCCAGTGACGATATATGTTGCTGCTATGTATATCCACTGCTGCAGTATAACAAATTACAATTATATTATTATTAGTGATGAGCAGATTCGGTTTTACTCGGTTTTATTCGGTTCTCAAAACGGCATCTTATTGGCTATCCGAAACACGTGACATCCGTGAGCCAATAAGATGCCGTTTTGAGAACCGGGTAAAACCTAGTAAAACCGAATCCGCTCATCACTAATTATTATTAACAACCTGTTGCTCTGCATCAGACCAATGGTAGTATCCTGTGTCATCAGTAATTCCAGTGATGATATACGCTGCTGCTATATATATCCACTGCTGCAGTATAACAAATTACAATTATATTATTATTAACAACATGTTGGGCTGCAACAGACCACTGGTAGTGTCCTGTGTCATCAGTAATTCCAATGACGATATACACTTCTGCTATATATATCCACTGCTGCAGTCAATCAAATTACAATTATATTATTATTAACAACCTGTTGGGCAGCATCAGACCAGTGGTAGTGTCCTGTGTCATCAGTAATTCCAGTGACGATATATGCTGCTGCTATATATCCACTGCTGCAGTATAACAAATTACAATTATATCATTATTAACAACCTGTTGGGCTGCATCAGACCAGTGGTAGTGTCCTGTGTCATCAGTAATTCCAGTGACGATATATGCTGCTGCTATAATTCCACTGCTGCAGTATAACAATTAAAACAACCTTTTAGGCTGCTTCAGACCATTGGTAGTGTCCTGTGTCATCAGTATTTCCAGTGATGATATACACTTCTGCTATATATATATCCACTGCTGCAGTATAACAAATTACAATTATATTATTATTAACAACCTGTTGAGCTGCATCAGACCAGTGGTAGTCTCCTGTGTTATCAGTAATTCCAGTGATGATATACGCTGCTGCTATATATATATATATATATACTGCAGTATAACAATTATAACAACCTGTTAGGCTGCATCAGACCATTGGTAGTGTCCTGTGTCATCAGCAATTCTAGTCATTCCTGTGATGCATATTGTCTCTTATAACTCCCAAAAAATAATGGAGAACCAAAATTTTGAGGAGAAAATAGGGAAATATCAAGAAGAACCACTTCCTCCTAGTGCTGAAGCTTCTGCCAGTAGCCATGACATAGACGATGAACTGCCATCAACGTCGTCTGCCAAGGCCGATGCCCAATGTGATAGTAGAGGGCATATAAAATCCAAAAAGCCAAAGTTCAGTAAAAAGGACCAAAAAAAGAAATTTAAATCATCTGAGGAGAAACGTAAACTTGCCAATATGGCATTTACGACACGGAGTGGCAAGGAATGGCTGAGGCCATTGCCTATGTTCATGGCTGGTGGTTCAGCTTCACATGACGATGGAAGCCCTCATCCTCCTGCTAGAAAAATTAAAAGAGTTAACCTGGAAAGAGCACAGAAAAGAACTGTGTGCTCTGAGATGGTATCACAAATCCCCAAGGAGAGTCCAATTGTGTCGGCGGTTGTGATGCCTGACCTTCGCAACACTGGATGGGAAGAGGTGGCTACTCCCACCATTTGCATGCCCCCTGCAAGTGCTGGAAGGAGCACCCACAGTCCAGTTTCTGATATTCAAATTGAAGATGTCACTGTTGAAGTACACCAGGATGAGGATATGGGTGTTGCTGGCGCTGAGGAGGAAGTCGACAATGAGGATTCTGATGGTGATGTGGTTTGTTTAAGTCAGGCACCGGGGGAGACACCTGTTGTCCTTCGGACGAAGAAGCCCATTGTGATGCCTGGGCAAACTACCAAAAAAGCTACCTCTACGGTGTGGAATTATTTCTTCTCAAATCCGGACAACAGGTGTCAAGCCATCTGTTGCCTCTGTCAATCTGTAATAAGTAGGGGTAAGGATGTTAACCACCTAGGAACATCCTCCCTTATACATCACCTGCTGCGGATTCATCAGAAGTCACTGTCAAGTTCAGAAACTTTGGGTAAGAGCATAAGTAGTTCACTGACACCTAAATCCCTTCTTCCTCCTGTACCCAAGCTCCTGCAAGCCACACCACCAACTTCCTCAATGTCAACTCTGTCAGTCAGGAACGTCCGTAGTCTGTACGGACGTTCCTCCTCAGTCAGGAACGTCCATAGTCCTGCAGGCCATGTCACTGTCAAGACTGTTGAGTCCTCTCCTAACCGGGGTTCCTCCGTAGGATCCTTGAGTGGTACGCCTGCTGTTGCTGCCGCTGCTGTTGTTGCTGCTGGGAGTCGATCGTCATCCCAGAGGGGAAGTCGGAAGACCACTTGTACTACTTCCAGTAAGCAATTGTTTGTCCAACAGTCCTTTGTGAGTAAGATGAAATATGAAAGCAGTCATCCTTTTGCAAAGCAGATAACTGAGGCCTTGACAGCTAAGTTGGTGTTAGAGGTGCGTCCAGTATCCATCATTAGTTCAGAGTCACTTAAAGATTTGAGATACTGTATCCCTGGTATCAATTCCCATCTAGGTTCCACTTCTCTAGGCAGGTGATACCGAGAATGTACACAGACGTCAGAAAGAGTCACCATGGTCCTAAAAAATGCGGTTGTATCCAGTGTCCACTTAACCACGGACATGTGGAACAGGGCAGACTAAGGACTATATGACTGTAACAGCCCACTGGGTAGATGTATGGCCTCCCGCAGTGGCACCAGTAGCAGCATCTTGCAAATACCAACTCGTACCTAGGCAGGCTATACTATGTATCACCATTTTCCATAAGAGGCACACAGCTGACAACCTCTTACAGAAACTAAGGAACATCATCGCAGAATGGCTTAGCCTAATTGGACTCTCCTGGGGATTTGTGATATCGGACAATGCCACCAATATTGCGCGTGCATTACAACTGGGCAAATTCCAGCACGTCCCATGTTTTGCACATACAATTAATTTGGTGGTGCAGAATTTTTTTAAAAATGAGAGGGATGTGCAGGAGATGTAGTCGGTGGCCCGAAAAAATGCGGGCCACTTTTGGCATTCTTCCACTGCGTGCCATAGACTGGAGCGCCAGCAAACACTCCTGAACCTGCCCCATCATCAACTGAAGCAAGAGGTAGTAACGAGGTGGAATTCAACACTCTATATGCTTCAGAGGATGGAGGAGCAGCAAAAGGCCATTCAAGCCTATACATCCACCTACGATATAGGCAAAGGAGCAGTAATGCAGCTGACTCAAGCGCAGCGGAGATTGAATTCTGTCTTGTGCAAGGTTCTCCAACCCTTCGAAATTGCCACACGTGAAGTCAGTTCAGACACTGCCAGCTTGAGTCAGGTCATTCCCCTCATCAGGCTTTTGCAGAAGCAGCTGGAGAGATTGAAGGAGGAGCTAAGACGGAGCGATTCCGCAAACTATGTGGGACTTGTGGATGGAGCCCTTCATTTGCTTTGCCAGGATTCAAGGATGGCCAATCTGTTGAAATCAGAGCACTACATTTTGGCCACCGTGCACAATCCTATGTTTAAAGCCTATGCTGTATCTCTCTTTCCAGCAGACACAAGTGTGCAGAAGTGCAAAGACCTGCTGGTTAGTAAACTGTCAACTCAAGCGGAACGTGACCCATCAACAGCTCCTCCTTCAATTTCTCCCACCATTGGGGCTGCAAGGAAAGGATAACATTTCCTAACCCACCCGCTGGCGGTGATCCAGGGAAGTCAGGAGCGAAATTTGACATCTGGTCCGGACTGAAGGACCTGCCAAAGATTACTGACATGTCTACTGTCACTATTCGAGAGAGGGGTTTGTGGGAACCGCACCGGTCTAACAGTGGTTTTTGTATGAATAGAAATCTGAGTAATGTCCTCTGAGAAACTGAAATTTATGTTTTGGAATTGCGTCGGATTAGGGTAACTGTGAATATATAAAGATATTATCTTTTCAGGTGCACTAAGTTTGGTTACCATTCAGTGGTGCTCCCATGAGTCAAAAATGTATTTAGAGAGAAAATACCAAATAAGAGGAAATGGAAAAGAAGTAGACTCTTTTTTGGGAGCACTCAACCTCAGAGGAACTGAGTATATCAATATCTTATACTGATAAAATCATGATTTTAATAGTTTCTTAATAAAATATATAGAAGTGTCGGAGTTCAATAAATATGTGATACAAGACTATTGTGCAAAAATATTAGTATCAATTAAAGTAAATAGTAAGCAAAAATTGCTATAGTATAGTGTAAGCCGGAAAATTTGTCAAAAGGATGTCACCTTCTAGTCTCAATAGTGTCCGTCAAAAGAGTATATGACCTTCATTCATACTGCAAGAATCCCAAGTGGAAAAAATAGTTGCAGAAAATTAAATCATAGGTCATATGGATCCGAGTACCTATCTGTGACTTGAAATTGGGCAGCAAAATTTATTTGCAGTACCAGGATGTTCCAAGGTGGTCTCCCATCCAAGTACTAGTCCGGCCCTCCACTGCTTAGCTTCCAAGATCGGAAGAGATTGGGCATCTCCGGTGGGGTATGTCCGCAATTTTTTAAGCTAGCCCTTTCATTTGTCACCTTGAGTAGGGAATGGAATTGGTCATATTTTCCACAAGAAAAAAAAAGGGGGGGGGGGGGGAAAGAACGGACACACATGTGACAATTAGGCTCAAAATATATACAAATTGGATATGGCAATTGTGTGGCAAGAAAATATCAAGGCCATAGATATCCAAACAAGGTAAATCCATCCTTATTTATACAGTACTGTACACCAGTCAATTGTGAGTGAATCATAAACTCATTCTTATTTGTGCTGTCTAAATATGTCAAAGTAGGCATGCATTTATCACCAAGAATAATCCCAGAATTACTACAAAGAATCCTTTATAGTTAATGGGTTTGCATCTATATTTTTCTGACAACCAAAAATCCACCTTTGTTATATATATCTCTGAAGTATACAAGTGAAAGCAAAATGTTGCAGTAACAGGGTGTTCCAAAGTGGTCTCCCATCTATGTACCAACCCTGTCCACCACTATATAGCAGTCATGCTCAGATGCCATTAAGCACCTTTAGTGGGGTACATCCGCAATTGTATGCTTATCACTGATTGGTGTAATCACCTTCAATTAGTGAATGTCCAGGTGGCTCATTAATGGTATATGCAGAAAGTTAAGGTGCATTTAATGCCTTGTGTACAGATTTAAACAGGGTATTTCCCAATATAGTTCATGGTTTCAAAAAATTGAGAAAACAAATGATAAATGGATAAATAAACCATCTATGTACACCTCTGCAAGATATGCAGCTGGTTTATTACCGCTGCATATAGCATATTATTCTTGCAAAAGAGTGTAAGGTCAAAACGCAACAGGTGTCAGCTTTAAAGGCAGAAACATCATCAGCCATTCTGTAAGGGTGGTCTTCTGTATGCCGGCGGTCGGGCTCCCGGCGCTCAGTATACCGGAGCCGGGAGCCCGACAGCCGGCATACCGACACTTATTTTCTCTCGTGGGGGTCCACGACCCCCATAGAGGGAGAATAAAATAGTGTGGTGCGCGTAGCGCGCCACCGTGCCCGTAGCGTGGCGAACGCAGCAAGCCCGCAAGGGGCTCATTTGCGCTCGCCACGCTGTCTATAAGCCGGCGGTCGGGCTCCCGGCGCCGTGATGCTGGTCGCCGGGAGCCCGACCGCCGGCCAGCCGTAGTGAACTCTTCTGTAATGATCAAAAAGCATGGGTCAAAGCCTGACAGGCTTTGTAATATATCATTTTGAAATAGCATTACCACTAAATAATATGGCAAAAAACCATTTACTGATTACCCTATGTAGAGACTGCTAGAGATGTAAGCATGACAGGTACTGTTATATTTATATCAAACACTCCGGTATTTCATACGATACCAAACTGTGTAAAATTTGATGTCCCCAGTTTTTCCGGTGCAGGTAAGGCGAGTATGGATAGCGGGAGGAGTGCCGCTGATCCCCGCTGCTCCTGCCCACAATTGAGCTCCAGCAGGTGGGGAGAATGCTGCTACGTCCCGCCGTGTGTACCCGCAAATGGGTTCCAGAAGGTTGGGGATGATTCAGGTGGATATCCACCACTGTTTGCCCGCAGTCGAGCTCCGGCGGGTGGGAGAAGCCGCTGACTTCCGCGGCTTCTATGGTTGCCTGGTGACAGGCTGTAATGGTCCGGCTTCCAGGTCACGTGTGCGCACCACGTGACCATGTGGGTCCTGACGTACGTTTCGCTGATAGGCTTGATCACAGGACATGAATCGTCACTGTAGGTTTCCGTTTTTAAAGGGAAGTCTGGTTGCTGATAGGAGATTCAGATTTGATGGACATTTTTCTGGATCTATCAAATTGATTCATTCTTCCTATAGTGACGAAAGCCTTGTTCATTTACTTCTTTTTAAAGAAAATGGAATTGCATTGCAATTCCATTATTAGATCTTACTGCTGAAGCATTAATTATGCTTAATACAATCCCATGATTGGATATAAAATAAAAAAAGTGTGATATACAGGAATTGAGAACAGAGGAGTAGTAATAAATAATTGATAATTAATAGAAAAGGGGGAGAGGCGACAGAAAGGGCATTAGTTTCATATATAGAGGGTCTTTTATGTCCATTACGTATAGATAGTGCAGGTAATGCTGGTATAATAGAAATAGCAAAGATAAGTGAAGATTGAATGATTGAATGATTATTAAACAGGAATAGGGGAGTTCAATTGAATAATTGAACAGTGATGAATAATGATACGTGAAATAGAGGGTGAAAAGAAAGACTGTAATTGGTGATAAAAAGGGGATGGTGACGATAGTGAAAATATAAATTATAAATGTAGAGGGCAGAGTATAAAAAGTGTGTGAAATTAAGAGCCCATGGTGAGAATTATATAATAGTGGCAAAGTGTGAGTATATACAGCTGAGTAGACTTTCCAATTGGAGAGAGTGTTATTATAAAGTGGCACAGATTAAATCTATGGATTATATATACAGCGAGTGAGCCTTCCAAGTGTAAAAAATATATAAATAACTAGGAAAAAGAAAGTTGCTAAATAGTGAGAGGAATTATAGGATAAATTGCCGTTGATAGGAAAATACCGAGACCTATTAAATATTGACTGGACAAGTATTAATCCAAGACATTAGCCAGCAATTTAATTTAAAAAGGCCCCATAGTTTATATTTTCATTCATACCAGCAGGGTAAATGGATCCCATTTTGAAAATCCATTCACTCTCTTTTTGCAGAAGGACATTTGTAAGGTTTCCTCCTCGTATACCCAATTTTATTTTTTCCAGACCAAACACTTTTAATTCTTCCCATCTGTTGTTATGGTGAGTGTGGAAGTGGCGAGCGACTGATGTCAGTTGCTTTATTTTTGCTTTATCCGAAACAGCATTGCGTATTGATCCTATGTGTTCTAGAATCCGCTGTTTTAGTGGGCGAGTGGTCATGCCAATGTATTTCTGGTTACAACTGCATTTGATGCAATAGATGACCCCTTTCCATCTGACAGTTCATATAGTCTGAAATTTAATGTTTTTTCCAAAACTTATCCTCTATTTCCTTGGTTGGGTCAATGAATTTACAGGCTTTACACTTGCCGCAGGGGTATGTTCCAGTTGTTATTGGTTTCTTATTAGGCACTCTTTGAAAATGGCTCTGTACAAGTTGGTCTTTCAAATTTCTAGACCTACGCCAGCTCATGGAGACTTTAGGGCCTAGTTTGGCTGATAGGGTAGAGTCTACATGCAAAATATGCCAGTGTTTTTGTATGGCATCATTGACCTTTCTCCATTCCTGACAGAAATTGCCGACAAATCGGATAGTTGTGTTTGCTTTTGTTGGATTTGAAACTTTTTTGAAGATTATGTCGTCTCTGTTGGTAATTTTGGCAAATGTCATAGCTTTCTTCACTGAGGTGTTGCTATATCCCCTAGTTCGTAATCTCTGGGCTAACTCCAAACTTTGTGTCTCAAATTTCTTATTGTCTGAGCAGTTTCTGCGGAGACGGAGAAATTCCCCCTTAGGTATATTCTCTATGGTGGGGGGGAAATGGGAGCTGGTTTGATGTAAGAGTGTGTTGGTTGCTGTGGTTTTCCGATATAGACTTGTTGCCACCATTCCCTCTGAGTCTTTGTAAATCATAAGGTCAAGGAATGGTAGTTCTAGCTGACTGATACTGTGGGTGAGGCGAATGTTCAGATCGTTTGTATTGAGATGTTCTATGAATTGATGTAGTAGCTGAAAGTCTCCCTCCCATATCAGGAAGATGTCATCTATGTATCGATTCCACATAATGACATGTGATGTATATACGTCATTGCCATCATTAAAGACAACCTCTTTTTCCCACCACCCAAGAAATATGTTGGCATACGTGGGCGCACAAGCAGCCCCCATTGCGGTGCCCCTTGTTTGAAGAAAAAACTTGTCATTGAAAGTAAAGAAGTTGTAATGTAATACAAAATGAAGTAGTCGAATAAGGAAAAGATGGAACTCGTCCATTCCTTCTGAATGTAGAAAATATTCTACTGCTGCTATTCCATCTTCATGGCCTATAGAGGTATATAGTGCCTCAACGTCTAGTGACACTAGGTATTGGTTATCCTCTAGTTTTATGTCATGTAATTTCCTCAGGATATCTGTCGTGTCCTGAACGTATGAGGGAAGGTCTAGAACAAAGTGTCTTAGATGCAGGTCTAGAAAAATACTCGCCTTTTCTGTCAGTCCCCCTATGCCGGACACTATGGGTCTCCCAGGTGGAGTCTGGATGTTCTTGTGTACCTTCGGCAATAAGTAATATGTGGGAACCTTTGGATTTTGGGTGTGTAGATAATCAAATTCCTGTTTTGTGATTATCCCTTGTGAAGATGCTTGATTTATTATATTGTAAAAGATTGTACTATAATTTTGTAATGGATTCAGAAGTAGTCTCTTATAGCATTCCGTTGTGTGTAACTGTCGTTGTGCTTCTTTGATATAATCTGTTTTGGACCAGATTACGACATTACCCCCTTTGTCCGATGGCTTTATAACGACATCTTGCGATGATCGTATTTCTCTCAAAGCCAAAATTTCATGCCGTGTGAGGTTGGATTGTCTGGGATATTTGTCTTTATTCTTATGAATTTGGTAAAATTCATTAGCCACAAGTTTCATGAAGACCTGTACTTCTGGACATATATTTTCCTGAGGAAAATATGTGGATTTCTTTTTACACACAGGTCTAGTAGGGGATCTAAGTTCCATATCTGCTAAGATGTTCTGTTCCTGTTCAAGTTCTTGTAAAGCACTAAGGGCTTCTTGTTCGGCCAGAGAAAAGTCCAGATGTGTTGATATTGTTTCTTCTACTCTAGATGATGTTCTTGGGGTAGTGGGTATTGTAATTTCCATTCCATCTGTGTTTCTTTGTGCTTCAGGAGAGGTGTTTTCTTTATTGGCATATAGTTTGGTAAGAAGTAATTTTCGACCAAATAATTTGAGATCTTTCTCCCACTTAAACCTATCAAAATGTTCTGTGGGAGAGAATGTCAAACCTCTACTAAGTACAGACTCTTGTGCTTGTGTAAGTTCATGTTCAGACAAGTTAATGATCTTCAAATTGGATTCCTCATTAGGATAAGTTGAATTCACCATTGATCCTGTTGGGGTTGCCTTCTGTACGTATTGCGAGTCATTGGGGGTGAGAAATCCCATTGCTATGGACCCCTTCTTCCTCTTGCGCCCCCGCCTCGTCTTCCTCCTCTTTGTCTGCCTCTTCCTCCTCGATGATCCCCTAAAAAAGGGGTAGAGATTTGTGTGTTGCTTGTTATTTCATTCCTAGTGTTGGAGTGCTTCTCTGGAATATAATCGGAGGTATCTTCTGCTCCAGATGTCTCAGTTTCTGATGAAGAATATTGATCCGTGTGTCTGGGAGGACCTTTTCTCCAGGATGTCTTTTGCCACCTAAATATTTTACCGGAGGAAAAGTCCCGTTTGTCTCTGGCGTATTTGTTCTTTTTACGTTCAATGATTGTTTGTTCATAGGTCTGTAGTTCTTGTTTATTTTTTTTCAAAGCATCTTTGGAATTGGGAATCTTTTTCCCATGTCTCTAGTTTTTTGCCGAGATCTTCAAGGCCGTGTTCACACTCCTCCAATATAGGGTTGATGTGTTTTATCAGAATGTGCATAAGATCATTGGAACATTTCAAGAGGGTGTTCTCCCATTCCTTTTTTAGATTTTCACTAGCTAGGTCAAAGGTTGGGAAGACTCTTGGGCGAAGGCCCCTGGGGGATATTTTATTTTTAATGTAGTTTTCCAGAGTAATGAGATCCCAATTAGTTCTGATTTGTTTCCTTAATAAGAGGTTTAAACTCTGGAAATCTACCTCCCAGCTGATGTGAGGTTCGTTATCTGTTATTTCACTGGGAAAGATATCATCCAAATTGTCCTTATTTTTTCGTCTTGTACTCAATTCCTGTTTCAGATTAAAGGTCATAGTGGGATTTATGAAAAAGAACTCCTATTATAATTAATTCTGAAAGGGTCGGATTGGGTTTCCTAAGAGAAGGAAAGACCTATCCTTAATGCGTATTGTGGCCGTGCAGGTATTCCCGAGAAAACTGGAAAACCAGTTACTAGTCAATATTCGAGAGAGGGGTTTGTGGGAACCGCACCGGTCTAACAGTGGTTTTTGTATGAATAGAAATCTGAGTAATGTCCTCTGAGAAACTGAAATTTATGTTTTGGAATTGCTTCGGATTAGGGTAACTGTGCATATATAAAGATTATTATCTTTTCAGGTGCACTAAGTTTGGTTAGCATTCAGTGGTGCTCCCATGAGTCAAAAATGTATTTAGAGAGAAAATACCAAATAAGAGGAAATGGAAAAGAAGTAGACTCTTTTTTGGGAGCACTCAACCTCAGAGGAATTGAGTATATCAATATCTTATACTGATAAAATCATGATTTTAATAGTTTCTTAATAAAATATATAGAAGTGTCGGAGTTCAATAAATATGTGATTCAAGACTATTGTGCAAAAATATTAGTATCAATTAGAGTAAATAGTAAGCAAAAATTGCTATAGTATAGTGTAAGCCGGAAAATTTGTCAAAAGGATGTCACCTTCTAGTCTCAATAGTGTCCCTCAAAAGAGTATATGACCTTCATTCATACTGCAAGAATCCCAAGTGGAAAAAATAGTTGCAGAAAATTAAATCATAGGTCATATGGATCCGAGTACCTATCTGTGACTTGAAATTGGGCAGCAAAATTCATTTGCAGTACCAGGATGTTCCAAGGTGGTCTCCCATCCAAGTACTAGTCCGGCCCTCCACTGCTTAGCTTCCAAGATCGGAAGAGATTGGGCATCTCCGGTGGGGTATGTCCGCAATTTTTTTAAGCTAGCCTTTCATTTGTCACCTTGAGTAGGGAATGGAATTGGTCATATTTTCCACAAGAAAAAAAAAGGGGGGGGGGGGGGAGAACGGACACACATGTGACAATTAGGCTCAAAATATATACAAATTGGATATGGCAATTGTGTGGCAAGAAAATATCAAGGCCATAGATATCCAAACAAGGTAAATCCTTCCTTATTTATACAGTACTGTACACCAGTCAATTGTGAGTGAATAATAAACTCATTCTTATTTGTGCTGTCTAAATATGTCAAAGTAGGCATGCATTTATCACCAAGAATAATCCCAGAATTACTACAAAGAATCCTTTATAGTTAATGGGTTTGCATCTATATTTTTCTGACAACCAAAAATCCACCTTTGTTATATATATCTCTGAAGTATACAAGTGAAAGCAAAATGTTGCAGTAACAGGGTGTTCCAAAGTGGTCTCCCATCTATGTACCAACCCTGTCCACCACTATATAGCAGTCATGCTCAGATGCCATTAAGCACCTTTAGTGGGGTACATCCGCAATTGTATGCTTATCACTGATTGGTGTAATCACCTTCAATTAGTGAATGAATGAATGAATCAATTTGATAGATCCAGAAAAATGTCCATCAAATCTGAATCTCCTATCAGCATCCAGACTTCCCTTTAAAAACTGAAACCTACAGTGACGATTCATGTCCTGTGATCAAGCCTATCAGCGAAACGTACGTCAGGACCCACATGGTCACGTGGTGCGCACACGTGACCTGGAAGCCGGACCATTACAGCCTGTCACCAGGCAACCATAGAAGCCACGGAAGTCAGCGGCTTCTCCCACCCGCCGGAGCTCGACTGCGGGCAAACAGTGGTGGATATCCACCTGAATCATCCCCAACCTTCTGGAACCCGTTTGCGGTTACACACGGCGGGACGTAGCGGCATTCTCCCCACCTGCTGGAGCTCAATTGTGGGCAGGATCAGCGGGGATCAGCGGCACTCCTCCCGCTATCCATACTCGCCTTACCTGCACCGGAAAAACTGGGGACATCAAATTTTACACAGTTTGGTATCGTATGAAATACAAGAGTGTTTGATATAAATATAACAGTACCTGTCATGCTTACATCTCTAGCAGTCTCTACATAGGGTAATCAGTAAATGGTTTTTTGCCATATTATTTAGTGGTAATGCTATTTCAAAATGATATATTACAAAGCCTGTCAGGCTTTGACCCATGCTTTTTGATCATTACAGAATGGCTGATGATCTTTCTGCCTTTAAAGCTGACACCTGTTGCGTTTTGACCTTACACTCTTTTGCAAGAATAATACGCTGTATGCAGCGGTAATAAACCAGCTGCATATCTTGCAGAGGTGTACATAGATGGTTTATTTATCCATTTATCATTTGTTTTCTCAATTTTTTGAAACCATGAACTATATTGGGAAATACCCTGTTTAAATCTGTACACAAGGCATTAAATGCACCTTAACTTTCTGCATATACCATTAATAAACCACCTGGTCATTCACTAATTGAAGGTGATTACACCAATTAGTGATAAGCATACAATTGCGGATGTACCCTACTAAAGTTGCTTAATTGCATCTGAGCATGACTGCTATATAGTGGTGGACAGGGTTGGTACATAGATGGGAGACCACTTTGGAACACCCTGTTACTGCAACATTTTGCTTTCACTTGTATACTTCAGAGATATATATAACAAAGGTGGATTTTTGGTTGTCAGAAAAATATAGATGCAAACCCATTAACTGTAAAGGATTCTTTGTAGTAATTCTGGGATTATTCTTGGTGATAAATGCATGCCTACTTTGACATATTTAGACAGCACAAATAAGAATGAGTTTATTATTCACTCACAATTGACTGGTGTACAGTACTGTATAAATAAGGAAGGATTTACCTTGTTTGGATATCTATGGCCTTGATATTTTCTTGCCACACAATTGCCATATACAATTTGTATATATTTTGAGCCTAATTGTCACATGTGTGTCCGTTCTCCCCCCCCCCCCCTTTTTTTTTCTTGTGGAAAATATGACCAATTCCATTCCCTACTCAAGGTGACAAATGAAAGGGCTAGCTTAAAAAATTGCGGACATACCCCACCGGAGATGCCCAATCTCTTCCGATCTTGGAAGCTAAGCAGTGGAGGGCCGGACTAGTACTTGGATGGGAGACCACCTTGGAACATCCTGGTACTGCAAATAAATTTTGCTGCCCAATTTCAAGTCACAGATAGGTACTCGGATCCATATGACCTATGATTTAATTTTCTGCAACTATTTTTTCCACTTGGGATTCTTGCAGTATGAATGAAGGTCATATACTCTTTTGACGGACACTATTGAGACTAGAAGGTGACATCCTTTTGACAAATTTTCTGGCTTACACTATACTATAGCAATTTTTGCTTACTATTTACTCTAATTGATACTAATATTTTTGCACAATAGTCTTGAATCACATATTTATTGAACTCCGACACTTCTATATATTTTATTAAGAAACTATTAAAATCATGATTTTATCAGTATAAGATATTGATATACTCAGTTCCTCTGAGGTTGAGTGCTCCCAAAAAAGAGTCTACTTCTTTTCCATTTCCTCTTATTTGGTATTTTCTCTCTAAATACATTTTTGACTCATGGGAGCACCACTGAATGGTAACCAAACTTAGTGCACCTGAAAAGATAATATCTTCATATATGCATAGTTACCCTAATCCGAAGCAATTCCAAAACATAAATTTCAGTTTCTCAGAGGACATTACTCAGATTTCTATTCATACAAAAACCACTGTTAGACCGGTGCGGTTCCCACAAACCCCTCTCTCGAATATTGACTAGTAACTGGTTTTCCAGTTTTCTCGGGAATACCTGCACGGCCACAATACGCATTAAGGATAGGTCTTTCCTTCTCTTAGGAAACCCAATCTGACCCTTTCAGAATTAATTATAATAGGAGTTCTTTTTCATAAATCCCACTATGACCTTCAATCTGAAACAGGAATTGAGTACAAGACGAAAAAATAAGGACAATTTGGATGATATCTTTCCCAGTGAAATAACAGATAACGAACCTCACATCAGCTGGGAGGTAGATTTCCAGAGTTTAAACCTCTTATTAAGGAAACAAATCAGAACTAATTGGGATCTCATTACTCTGGAAAACTACATTAAAAATAAAATATCCCCCAGGGGCCTTCGCCCAAGAGTCTTCCCAACCTTTGACCTAGCTAGTGAAAATCTAAAAAAGGAATGGGAGAACGCCCTCTTGAAATGCTCCAATGATCTTATGCACATTCTGATAAAACACAACAACCTTATATTGGAGGAGTGTGAACACGGCCTTGAAGATCTAGGCAAAAAACTAGAGACATGGGAAAAAGATTCCCAATTCCAAAGATGCTTTGAAAAAAAATAAACAAGAACTACAGACCTATGAACAAACAATCATTGAACGTAAAAAGAACAAATACGCCAGAGACAAACGTGACTTTTCATCCGGTAAAATATTTAGGTGGCAAAAGACATCCTGGAGAAAAGGTCCTCCCAGACACACGGATCAATATTCTTCATCAGAAACTGAGACATCTGGAGCAGAAGATACCTCCGATTATATTCCAGAGAAGCACTCCAACACTAGGAATGAAATAACAAGCAACACACAAATCTCTACCCCTTTTTTAGGGGATCATCGAGGAGGAAGAGGCAGACAAAGAGGAGGAAGATGAGGCGGGGGCGCAAGAGGAAGAAGGGGTACACAGCAATGGGATTTCTCACCCCCAATGACTCGCAATACGTACAGAAGGCAACCCCAACAGGATCAATGGTGAATTCAACTTATCCTAATGAGGAATCCAATTTGAAGATCATTAACTTGTCTGAACATGAACTTACACAAGCACAAGAGTCTGTACTTAGTAGAGGTTTGACATTCTCTCCCACAGAACATTTTGATAGGTTTAAGTGGGAGAAAGATCTCAAATTATTTGGTCGAAAATTACTTCTTACCAAACTATATGCCAATAAAGAAAACACCTCTCCTGAAGCACAAAGAAACACAGATAGAATGGAAATTACAATACCCACCTTCCCAAGAACATCATCTAGAGTAGAAGAAACAATATCAACACATCTGGACTTTTCTCTGGCCGAACAAGAAGCCCTTAGTGCTTTACAAGAACTTGAACAGGAACAGAACATCTTAGCAGATATGGAACTTAGATCCCCTACTAGACCTGTGTGTAAAAAGAAATCCACATATTTTCCTCAGGAAAATATATGCCCAGAAGTACAGGTCTTCATGAAACTTGTGGCTAATGAATTTGACCAAATTCATAAGAATAAAGACAAATATCCCAGACAATCCAACCTCACACGGCATGAAATATTGGCTTTGAGAGAAATACGATCATGGCAAGATGTCGTTATAAAGCCATCGGACAAAGGGGGTAATGTCGTAATCTGGTCCAAAACAGATTATATCAAAGAAGCACAACGACAGTTACACACAACGGAATGCTATAAGAGACTACTTCTGAATCCATTACAAAATTATACTAGGGGATACTAGGGGATATAGCAACACCTCAGTGAAGAAAGCTATGACATTTGCCAAAATTACCCACAGAGACGACATTATCTTCAAAAAAGTTTCAAATCCAACAAAAGCAAACACAACTATCCGATTTGTCGGCAATTTCTGTCAGGAATGGAGAAAGGTCAATGATGCCATACAAAAACACTGGCATATTTTGCATGTAGACTCTACCCTATCAGCCAAACTAGGCCCTAAAGTCTCCATGAGCTGGCGTAGGTCTAGAAATTTGAAAGACCAACTTGTACAGAGCCATTTTCAAAGAGTGCCTAATAAGAAACCAATAACAACTGGAACATACCCCTGCGGCAAGTGTAAAGCCTGTAAATTCATTGACCCAACCAAGGAAATAGAGGATAAGTTTTGGAAAAAACATTAAATTTCAGACTATATGAACTGTCAGATGGAAAGGGGTCATCTATTGCATCAAATGCAGTTGTAACCAGAAATACATTGGCATGACCACTCGCCCACTAAAACAGCGGATTCTAGAACACATAGGATCAATACGCAATGCTGTTTCGGATAAAGCAAAAATAAAGCAACTGACATCAGTCGCTCGCCACTTCCACACTCACCATAACAACAGATGGGAAGAATTAAAAGTGTTTGGTCTGGAAAAAATAAAATTGGGTATACGAGGAGGAAACCTTACAAATGTCCTTCTGCAAAAAGAGAGTGAATGGATTTTCAAAATGGGATCCATTTACCCTGCTGGTATGAATGAAAATATAAACTATGGGGCCTTTTTAAATTAAATTGCTGGCTAATGTCTTGGATTAATACTTGTCCAGTCAATATTTAATAGGTCTCGGTATTTTCCTATCAACGGCAATTTATCCTATAATTCCTCTCACTATTTAGCAACTTTCTTTTTCCTAGTTATTTATATATTTTTTACACTTGGAAGGCTCACTCGCTGTATATATAATCCATAGATTTAATCTGTGCCACTTTATAATAACACTCTCTCCAATTGGAAAGTCTACTCAGCTGTATATACTCACACTTTGCCACTATTATATAATTCTCACCATGGGCTCTTAATTTCACACACTTTTTATACTCTGCCCTCTACATTTATAATTTATATTTTCACTATCGTCACCATCCCCTTTTTATCACCAATTACAGTCTTTCTTTTCACCCTCTATTTCACGTATCATTATTCATCACTGTTCAATTATTCAATTGAACTCCCCTATTTCTGTTTATTAATCATTAAATCATTCAATCTTCACTTATCTTTGCTATTTCTATTATACCAGCATGACCTGCACTATCTATACGTAATGGACATAAAAGACCCTCTATATATGAAACTAATGCCCTTTCTGTCGCCTCTCCCCCTTTTCTATTAATTATCAATTATTTATTACTACTCCTCTGTTCTCAATTCCTGTATATCACACTTTTTTATTTTATATCCAATCAGTCAGCAACCAGACTTCCCTTTAAAAACTGAAACCTACAGTGACGATTCATGTCCTGTGATCAAGCCTATCAGCGAAACGTACGTCAGGACCCACATGGTCATGTGGTGCGCACACGTGACCTGGAAGCCGGACCATTACAGCCTGTCACCAGGCAACCATAGAAGCCGCGGAAGTCAGCGGCTTCTCCCACCCGCCGGAGCTCGACTGCGGGCAAACAGTGGTGGATATCCACCTGAATCATCCCCAACCTTCTGGAACCCGTTTGCGGGTACACACGGCGGGACGTAGCGGCATTCTCCCCACCTGCTGGAGCTCAATTGTGGGCAGGAGCAGCGGGGATCAGCGGCACTCCTCCCGCTATCCATACTCACCTTACCTGCACCAGAAAAACTGGGGACATCAAATTTTACACAGTTTGGTATCGTATGAAATACCGGAGTGTTTGATATAAATATAACAGTACCTGTCATGCTTACATCTCTAGCAGTCTCTACATAGGGTAATCAGTAAATGGTTTTTTGCCATATTATTTAGTGGTAATGCTATTTCAAAATGATATATTACAAAGCCTGTCAGGCTTTGACCCATGCTTTTTGATCATTACAGAATGGCTGATGATCTTTCTGCCTTTAAAGCTGACACCTGTTGCGTTTTGACCTTACACTCTTTTGCAAGAATAATACGCTATATGCAGCGGTAATAAACCAGCTGCATATCTTGCAGAGGTGTACATAGATGGTTTATTTATCCATTTATCATTTGTTTTCTCAATTTTTTGAAACCATGAACTATATTGGGAAATACCCTGTTTAAATCTGTACACAGGGCATTAAATGCACCTTAACTTTCTGCATATACCATTAATGAGCCACCTGGTCATTCACTAATTGAAGGTGATTACACCAATCAGTGATAAGCATACAATTGCGGATGTACCCCACTAAAGGTGCTTAATTGCATCTGAGCATGACTGCTATATAGTGGTGGACAGGGTAGGTACATAGATGGGAGACCACTTTGGAACACCCTGTTACTGCAACATTTTGCTATCACTTGTATACTTCAGAGATATATATAACAAAGGTGGATTTTTGGTTGTCAGAAAAATATAGATGCAAACCCATTAACTATAAAGGATTATTTGTAGTAATTCTGGGATTATTCTTGGTGATAAATGCATGCCTACTTTGACATATTTAGACAGCACAAATAAGAATGAGTTTATTATTCACTCACAATTGACTGGTGTACAGTACTGTATAAATAAGGAAGGATTTACCTTGTTTGGATATCTATGGCCTTGATATTTTCTTGCCACACAATTGCCATATACAATTTGTATATATTTTGAGCCTAATTGTCACATGTGTGTCCGTCCCCTTTTTTTTCTTGTGGAAAATATGACCAATTCCATTCCCTACTCAAGGTGACAAATGAAAGGGCTAGCTTAAAAAATTGCGGACATACCCCACCGGAGATGCCCAATCTCTTCCGATCTTGGAAGCTAAGCAGTGGAGGGCCGGACTAGTACTTGGATGGGAGACCACCTTGGAACATCCTGGTACTGCAAATAAATTTTGCTGCCCAATTTCAAGTCACAGATAGGTACTCGGATCCATATGACCTATGATTTAATTTTCTGCAACTATTTTTTCCACTTGGGATTCTTGCAGTATGAATGAAGGTCATATACTCTTTTGACGGACACTATTGAGACTAGAAGGTGACATCCTTTTGACAAATTTTCCGGCTTACACTATACTATAGCAATTTTTGCTTACTATTTACTCTAATTGATACTAATATTTTTGCACAATAGTCTTGAATCACATATTTATTGAACTCCGACACTTCTATATATTTTATTAAGAAACTATTAAAATCATGATTTTATCAGTATAAGATATTGATATACTCAGTTCCTCTGAGGTTGAGTGCTCCCAAAAAAAGAGTCTACTTCTTTTCCATTTCCTCTTATTTGGTATTTTCTCCCATGTCTACTGTCACTGCATATGATTCTGTCACAATTGAAAGAATAGTGGAGGATTATATGAGTGACAGCATCCAAGTAGACATGTCAGACCGTCCGTACGTATACTGGCAGGAAAAAGAGGCAATTTGTAGGCCCTTGCACAAACTGGCTTTAATTTAGCTAAGTTGCCCCCCCCCCTCCAGTGTGTACTCCAAAAGAGTGTTTAGTGCAGCCAGTAACCTTGTCAGCGATCGGCATAGGAGGTTACTTCCACAAAATGTGGAGAAGATGATGTTCATCAAAATGAATTATAAAGTCTTCCGGGAAGACCTTTACCAGCAATTGCCTCCAGAACGTACACAGGAACCTGTGATGGTGGATTCCATTGGGGACAAATTAATACTCAGTGGGGAGGATGTACACGGTGAAAGGGGTGAGGAATCAGAGGATGATGTTGAGGTGGATATCTTGCCTCTGTAGAGCCAGTTTGTGCAAGGAGAGATTGATTGCTTCTTTTTTGGTGGGAGCCCAAACAAACCAGTCATTTCGGCCACAGTCGTGTGGCAGACCCTGTCGCTGAAATTATTGGTTTGTTAAAGTGTGCATGTCCTGTTTATACAACAATTCCATCTTGCACCTATTTTTCTTCTTTACATCATGTGCTGTTTGGGGAATATTTTTTTAAGTGCCATACTGTCTGTAACTGCACTGCCACTCCTAGATGGGCCAGGTGTTTGTGCTGCACACTTGTGTTGCTTAGCTTGGCCATCCAGCAACCTCATTGCACCCCTTTTTTTCATCTTTGCATCATGTGCTGTTTGGGGACTAGTTTTTTTAAGTGCCATCCTGTCTGTAACTGCACTGCCACTCCTAGATTGGCCAGGTGTTTGTGCCGCACACTTGTGTCACTTAGCTTAGTCATACAGCCACCTCGGTGCAACTTTTAGGCCTAAAAACAATAATGTGAGGTGTTCAGAATAGACTGGAAATGAGTGGAAATTAATTTTATTAGGTTAATAATACTGTAGGAGCAAAATTCCCCCAAATTCTGTGATTTTAGCTGTTTTTATGGGTTTTTTTTATCAAAAAATTATCCAAAACCAAAACACGAAAGGGTTGTTTTGGCAAAACCAAGCCAAAACCAAAACACAAAATGGAATTAGAACCAAAACCAAAACACAAAACATGAAAAGTGCCAGCCACACATCTCTAGTAATTACAAGCTGGTTGTTTTAAGTACTGGATGCAATAGCACAGTGCTGAATGCAGATTAACAACACACAGGTGAGAATGGTAAGGCAGGACCTGGAGAGAGTCTCTTACTGCATGTAGAAGTGGTAGCAGACTCTGGAAGTAGTTGTAGCAATGCTGGATGGCTGGTGCCTGTAGTTCCACAGAGAAACTGGAGCTGGGAAATCACCAGAGACAGGAGACTGGAGCCAGGAGACGCTGTACACTGGATGCAATGCATTGTTCAAGGCGATGAGACTGAGCCGATTTTCTGGATTTATACCCCCTTGTCAGCAGGCATTTAATGCTTGAATCATGTGTGCAGACACAGCACAGGATTGGGTGTTACAGGTCAGCTGATCGCAAGTGTCATGACGGCACCCATGCTGTACAGATGGCAGGCACACAGCGGGGTACACGCTGAATGAATTTCAGGGGTACACAGTGATAATGGGTACTGTGCTCCACGGACAGACTACTCATGCAGCAACAAGCTGGGACCCTGAGCTCCGGAGGCCTGCACACCAGCACACTGGTAAGTGAGATATTACTGAATGCTGATTCCTGACAGTACCCCCCCATTTATGGGTGGGCACTGAACACCCATGAGGCTTGAAAGGAAAAAGTCTATGAAAAACTTGAACTAACTGTGGAGCATGAACATCAGTGGCATTGACCCAACTCCTCTCTTCAGGACCATACCCAGACCAGTTAATCAGATACTATAGACAACCATACCGACAACAGGAATCTAGGATCTTCTCAACCTCATAATCTACGCCTCGATGAGTTTGAACTTTGGGAGCCACTGGAAGAGCTTTCTGAAAACAGTTAAGAATAAAGGGTCTAAGGAGAGAAATATGGAATGAGTTGGGAATTTTTAAATAAGGAGGTAACTTCAACTTGTAGGCCACTGGGATGATAAAACGTTCAACTGGAAATGGACCAATGAACCATGGAGCAAACTTCATTGAGGGAACTCTGAGACGGAGGTTACAGGTGGATAACCAGACTATATCACCCGGCTTTAAACTAGGAACTGCTCGCCTTTTCTGATCAACGAAGACTTTGTACTGTTGAGAAGCTTTCTTAAGAAGGAGATAAATATTTTTCCAAACCTGAGAGAACTGCTATAGAACTGAAGAGGCTGCGGGTACATCAACAATGGGAAGATCTTGAAAATTCTGAACTCTGGGATGTTGACCATAAACTGCAAAGAAAGGAGTCATATCGGTGGCTGTATGAAAATGGAAATTATGAGCAAATTCGGCCCAAGGCAGCTAATCAAGTCATCTTGTGAAGAAGATGGTCTCAAGCTCCTGGTTCACTCTCTCTGTCTGCCCATTCGTTTGAGGATGATATGCTGTAGAGAACTTGAGTTTGACTTGCAAGGCAGAACATAAGGCTCTCCAGAATCTTGCCACAAATTTAACTCCGCGGTCAGATATAATCTCAGTTGGAAGTCCATGTAATCTAAAGATTTCACTTAAGAATAACTGTGCAAGCTTTGGAGCAGAAGGCAAGCCAATGAGGGGAATGAAGTGTGCCATCTTAGAGAACCTATCGACCACTACCCAGATGGTATCATACCCTTTGGAGGGAGGTAGATTCAAAATAAAATCCATCGATAGATGAGACCAGGGATGACTTGGCATGGAATTTGTCAACCGTTGACCAGTAGGAGCTTGACGAGGAACTTAGTGCTGGGCGCACTTGGGACACGAAGCCACAAATTCTTGGATATCAGCTTTCATATGAGGCCACCAGTAGGATTGAGACAAGAACTTATAAGTTTTGAGGATCCCAGGATGACCTGTGAACTTGGAAGTGTGAGCCCAAGACAGTAGATTTGGATGAAGCTCAGGAGAAACAAACATCTTGCCAGGAAGCGGAACTGGAGATACATTAGTGGAAACGAAAATTGCAGGATTGAGAACTGGACGAGAAACTTGTTCTGAAGATTTTTCATTGACACTCATAGAGCATGATAAAGCATCCACTTTATCATTCTGAGAGCCTGGATGAAACTACAAATTAAAATTAAAACAAGAAAAGAATAAGGCCCACCTTTCTTGACAAGGATTTTGACACTGTGCTGCCTTTAAGTAAAGGAGGTTCTTATGGTCGGTATAGATGGTAATGGGAAACTTTGTGCCCTCCAACGGATACCTTCATTCTTCGAGGGCCAGTTTAATTGCTAGAAACTCCTGGTCACTGATGGAGTAGTTAATCTCAACAGGTAAGAATCTATGGGAGAAAAACCCACAAGGGTGAGCCTTACCATCGGCGACAGCTTGGGACAAGACTGCACCAACGCCAACCATCAAGGCATCCACCTCTAGAATGAAAGCCCTGTTGATATCTGGCTGCTGTAACACAGGAGCGGAAACAAAAGCTTGTTTAATTTTTGAAAGGCAGACATTACTTCTTCAGACCACTGGGAAGGAGTTGCCCCTTTTCAAGTGAGGCAAGTAATTGGGGCAATCAATGTAGAAAATCCTTTGATGAACTTTCTATAATAGTTGGCAAAGCTAATGAAACGCTGAACCAACTTAAGTGTAGTGGGAAGAGACCAGTTCTCTATGGCGTCCAACTTGGCTGGGTCCGTTTGAAGATCAGAACCAGAAATTATGTACCCTAGGAAGGGCATTGAAGAAGCTTCAAAAGTACACTTAGACAATTTACCATAAAGATGATTCTGTCGAAAACGTCGAAGAAACCTCTTTCACTTGCTGGCGATGGGAAGCCAAATCATGGGAGATCAGGATGTCATTAAGGTAGACTACCACATACTTATACAGAACATCTCAAAATATTTAATTGACAAAGTTTTGGAACACAGCCGAGGCATTACTAAATCTTAAAGGCATCACTAGAAATTCATAGTGGCCATCGCCGGTGTTGAATGCGGTTTTCCACTCGTCACCACTTCAGATCCTGATGAGATTGTAAGCCCCACGGAGATCTAGCTTAGTAAAGATACTGGCACATTTGACTGTCAAATATTTCTGTAATTAATGGCAAGGGGTAGCGGTTCTTAATGGTAATATCATTTAATCCTCGATAATCAATGCAGGGGCGTAATGATTTTTTTCTTGAAGAAGAAAAACTCTGCTCCTGCTGAAGATGGGGAAGGACGGATGAACCCTTTCTGCAGATTTTCTTTTGTATACTCCCTCATGGCTAGAGTTTCAGGAACAGAGAGAGGATACATGCGTCCTCTGGGTGGCTTTATCACAGGGATGAGATCAATGGGACAATCCCATTCCAGATGGGGAGGCAGAACGTCAGCGGCCTTTTCACTGAAGATGTCAGCAAAGTCCTTGTAGGCCTCAGGAAGTTTGGACTGGGGTTTTAACCCTAAAGATCTCACAGGACAGACTTGAGCCAAACAGGAGTGGAAACATGAAGAACTCCATGCTGTGAACTGTAGTGTGGACCATCCAGGGCATACCCAGTACAATCTAATAAGTAGCTTTAGAAATGACCAAAAGTTCAATGACCTCAGAATGAAGGAAACCCAATCCCAGGACCACTGGCTTAGTTTGCTGATTGATGGAACCCTCAGCAAAACAACTACTGTCCACAGCAGTATGGTAGACTGGGTGAGACAGCTTTGAAACAGGAAGATGGATCTTGTCAATTGCAGCCTGTGTAAAGAAGTTCACAGCAGTACCGCAATCTACTAAAGCAGAAAAAGTCTGTAATCCACTCTGTGTTTCCAGGGTTACAGGTAAGATGAGGTCTCAGAAGAAGGAGCTTTGGTTAAAGTTCCTAACTTGACTCCTCCTTTGCAAGTTAGAATCTGGTGAACGAGTAGGACAGGAACTAATCATGTGACCAGCAGCAGCAAAATATAGGCACAGTCTTTCCCATAACCTTTTTGACCGCTCCTCAGGATTTAAGTGGGACCTATTCACTTGCATAGGCTCATCAGAAGCAGTGGGTTGGGACTGTACTTGAGGCAAAACTCGATACTTGCGAAGGTCACTTTGAGAGCATTCAATGGTTCGTTCATGTAAATGCAAGTCCATCTTCACACATAGAGAAATTAAAGCTTCCAGTTGCTCTGGGAGATCTTGGGTAGCCAACTCATCTTTTATATGATCAGACAAGCCATGCAAAGAATGCAGCAACCAATGCCTGATTATTCTACTTAACCTCCAATGCCAATGTCTGGAACTGGATGACATATTGTCCCATGGTAAGTGTTCCCCGGCAAACCTGGAGGATGTCTGAGAAAGCAGATGTTGTACGCCCAGGTTCATCAAAGATTCGTCGGAATGCAGCAACAAATTTTATATATTGTTGTTTAGAAAAGAATCTGCTCGCTCCCGTAAAGGGAAAACCCAATTCAAGGCAGGACCAGTCAGGAGGGACACAATGTATGCAACCTTTACTCTGGGTGTCAGGAACTTGTGCGGCAGCAATTCAAAGTGAACTTTACACTGCTTCAAAATTCCACTACACATTTTGGGATTGCCATCGAATTTTCTCGGCGTAGGAAGATGAAGACGAGACACTGGAATGGTAGCAACTGGAGAATCTGAAGCTGTGGAACTGAGAACTGGAGCTGGAGCTGAAGATTGAGCTGGAGAGATGGAACTTGGAAGGGACTGTTATAGAGTGTCCAATCGGGAAGACATCCCTTGCTTAAACTGTATAATTTGCTGTTGTGCAGCCTCTTGACCATCGAGTCATGACACTAAACTTTTAAGGGCCTCTGCCACCATACTCTAACCGCCGTCTGGGTCCATGGGCCTTGAACAAACTGTCAGGTCTGTGTCTGTTCCCGGAGAAGGCATTAGTGGGTCAGTGGTTTTGCAGTGGAGGAAATGAGGAGGCTGTAGTAAATTCCTGCGCATGTGCGCAATGATGTTTTATTAAGCGCACAGAAATATAAATAGCAACTGGAGCAAATGGTAATGTTGATGATTCTCAGCGAGGAAGCTGACAGAGGTACTAGTAACTAGTGATGTGCACCGGAAATTTTCGGGTTTTGTGTTTTGGATTTGGATTCGGTTCCGCGGCCATGTTTTGGATTCTGACGCGTTTTGGCAAAACCTCCCTGAAAATTTTTTGTCGGATTCGGGTGTGTTTTGGATTCGGGTGTTTTTTTTTACAATAAACCCTCAAAAACTGCTCAAATCATAGAATTTGGGGGTCATTTTGATCCCATAGTATTATTAACCTCAATTACCATAATTTCCACTCATTTTCAGTCTATTCTGAACACCTCACAATATTATTTTTAGTCCTAAAATTTGCACCAAGCTCGCTGTGTGACTAAGCTAAGTGACCCAAGTGGCCGACACAAACACCTGGCCCATCTAGGAGTGGCACTGCAGTGTCAGACAGGATGGTACTTCAAAAAAATAGTCCCTAAACAGCACACGATGCAAAGAAAAAAAGAGGCACAATGAGGTAGCTGTGTGACTAAGCTAAGCGACCCAAGTGGCCGACACAAACACCTGGCCCATCTAGGAGTGGCACTGCAGTATCAGACAGGATGGCAGATTTAAAAAATAGTCCCCAA
This sequence comes from Pseudophryne corroboree, assembly GCF_028390025.1. NCBI lineage: Eukaryota > Metazoa > Chordata > Amphibia > Anura > Myobatrachidae > Pseudophryne > Pseudophryne corroboree. Next base: position 273,844,813 of record NC_086450.1, on the reverse strand, counting down.
TCAGCACATGATGCAAAGAAAAAAAGAGGTGCAACAAGGTCGCTGGATGGCTAAGCTAAGCGACCCAAGTGGCCGACACAAACACCAGGCCCATTCTCCGAGTGGCACTGCAGTGTCAGACAGGATGGCAGATTTAAAAAATAGTCCCCAAACAGCACATGATGCAATGAAAAAAAAAAGGTGCACCAAGGTCGCTGGATGGCTAAGCTAAGCGACCCAAGTGGCCGACACAAACACCTGGCCCATCTAGGATTGGCATTGCAGTGTCAGACAGGATGGCACTTCAAAAAAATAGTCCCCAAACAGCACATGATGCAAAGAAAAAAAGAGGCGCAATGAGGTAGCTGTGTGACTAAGCTAAGCGACCCAAGTGGCCGACACAAACACCTGGCCCATCTAGGAGTGGCACTGCAGTGTCAGACAGGATGGCACTTCAAAAAAATAGTCCCCAAACAGCACATGATGGAAAGAAAAAAAGAGGCGCAATGAGGTAGCTGTGTGACTAAGCTAAGCGACACAAGTGGCCGACACAAACACCTGGCCCATCTAGGAGTGGCACTGCAGTGTCAGACAGGATGGCACTTCAAAAAAATAGTCCCCAAACAGCACATGATGCAAAGAAAAAAAGAGGCGCAATGAGGTAGCTGTGTGACTAAGCTAAGCGACCCAAGTGGCCGACACAAACACCTGGCCCATCTAGGAGTGGCACTGCAGTGTCAGACAGGATGGCACTTTAAAAAAATAGTCCCCAAACAGCACATGATGCAAAGAAAAAAAGAGGCGCAATGAGGTAGCTGTGTGACTAAGCTAAGCGACCCAAGTGGCCGACACAAACACCTGGCCCATCTAGGAGTGGCACTGCAGTGTCAGACAGGATGGCACTTCAAAAAAATAGTCCCCAAACAGCACATGATGCAAAGAAAAAAAGAGGCGCAATGAGGTAGCTGTGTGACTAAGCTAAGCGACACAAGTGGCCGACACAAACACCTGGCCCATCTAGGAGTGGCACTGCAGTGTCAGACAGGATGGCACTTCAAAAAAATAGTCCCCAAACAGCACATGATGCAAAGAAAAAAAGAGGCGCAATGAGGTAGCTGTGTGACTAAGCTAAGCGACCCAAGTGGCCGACACAAACACCTGGCCCATCTAGGAGTGGCACTGCAGTGTCAGACAGGATGGCACTTTAAAAAAATAGTCCCCAAACAGCACATGATGCAAAGAAAAAAAGAGGCGCAATGAGGTAGCTGTGTGACTAAGCTAAGCGACCCAAGTGGCCGACACAAACACCTGGCCCATCTAGGAGTGGCACTGCAGTGTCAGACAGGATGGCACTTTAAAAAAATAGTCCCCAAACAGCACATGATGCAAAGAAAAAAAGAGGCGCAATGAGGTAGCTGTGTGACTAAGCTAAGCGACCCAAGTGGCCGACACAAACACCTGGCCCATCTAGGAGTGGCACTGCAGTGTCAGACAGGATGGCACTTCAAAAAAATAGTCCCCAAACAGCACATGATGCAAAGAAAAAAAGAGGCGCAATGAGGTAGCTGTGTGACTAAGCTAAGCGACACAAGTGGCCGACACAAACACCTGGCCCATCTAGGAGTGGCACTGCAGTGTCAGACAGGATGGCACTTCAAAAAAATAGTCCCCAAACAGCACATGATGCAAAGAAAAAAAGAGGCGCAATGAGGTAGCTGTGTGACTAAGCTAAGCGACCCAAGTGGCCGACACAAACACCTGGCCCATCTAGGAGTGGCACTGCAGTGTCAGACAGGATGGCACTTTAAAAAAATAGTCCCCAAACAGCACATGATGCAAAGAAAAAAAGAGGCGCAATGAGGTAGCTGTGTGACTAAGCTAAGCGACCCAAGTGGCCGACACAAACACCTGGCCCATCTAGGAGTGGCACTGCAGTGTCAGACAGGATGGCACTTCAAAAAAATAGTCCCCAAACAGCACATGATGCAAAGAAAAATGAAAGAAAAAAAAGGTGCAGACATCGCAACCGACACAATTGAACTCTCCTTGTGGATTTGTGATTTAGAAGAATGCACAGTTCTTTGCTGTGCTTTTGCCATCTTAACTCTTTTAAGTTTTCTAGCAGGAGGATGAGTGCTTCCATCCTCATGTGAAGCTGAACCACTAGCCTTGAACATAGGCCAGGCCCTCAGCCACTCCTTGTCACTCCGTGTCGTAAATGGCACATTGGCAAGTTTACGCTTCTCCTCAGACGAATTTGATTTAGATTTTTGGGTCATTTTACTGAGCTTTATTTTTTTTTATTTTACATGCTATCTACTATGACATTGGGCATCGGCCTTGGCAGAGGACGTTGATGGCATTTCATCGTCTCGGCCATGACTAGTGGCAGCAGCTTCAGCACGAGGTGGAAGTGGATCTTGATCTTTCCCTATTTTACCCTCCACATTTTTGTTCTCCATTTTTTAATGTGTGGAATTATATGCCAGTAATATATCAATAGGAATGGCCTACTACTATATATACTGCGCACAACTGAAATGCACCACAGGTATGGATGGATAGTATACTTGACGACACAGAGGTAGGTAGAGCAGTGGCCTTCTGTACCGTACTGCTATATAGTATATACTGGTGGTCAGCAAACTGTGCAAAACTGAAATGCACCACAGGTATGGATGGATAGTATACTTGACGACACAGAGGTAGGTAGAGCAGTGGCCTACTGTACCGTACTGCTATATAGTATATACTGGTGGTCAGCAAACTGTGCAAAACTGAAATGCACAACAGGTATGGATGGATAGTATACTTGACGACACAGAGGTAGGTATAGCAGTGGCCTTCTGTACCGTACTGCTATATAGTATATACTGGTGGTCAGCAAACTGTGCAAAACTGAAATGCACCACAGGTATGGATGGATAGTATACTTGACGACACAGAGGTAGGTAGAGCAGAGGCCTACTGTACCGTACTGCTATATATATAGTTATACTGGCGGTCAGCAAAATTCTGCACTGTCCTCCTACTACAGATGTGTCCACTTAAATCTTTGCTTTTTTATAAATTTGGCACAACATGCAAAACACGGCTAAGCTGTTTTTCACGAGTAGCGAGTGGATGATTTTCAAAATTTTTGTTTTCCATAACAGAATATGTATAAAGTAACATATTAAAGAAGCAAATTAAGAAAAATCACAAGACATGGCTAAATCTCTGAGTCTATGGCATGCAAAGCTGTGCCATACATGGCGGGATATAGCAAAGATCTGTACATCTGATACATCTGTATATACTACAATGCAGCACAGATATGGAGCATTTTTCAGGCAGAGAACGTATAATACTGGTGGTCACTGGTCACTGGTCAGCAAAACTCTGCACTGTCCTCCTATTATATAATACTGCTGTCCCCAGTCCCCACAATAAAGCAATTAGCACACTGAGCACAGATATTTGCAGCACACTGAGCACAGTCAGATATGGAGCGTTTTTCAGGCAGAGAACGTAGATATTTGCACTTGCAGCACACTGAGCACAGATATTTGCAGCACACTGAGCACAGATATTTGCAGCACAATTTGCAGCCCACTGAACATAGAAACTGAGAGGACGCCAGCCACGTCCTCTCACGATCATCTCCAATGCACGAGTGAAAAATGGCGGCGACGCGCGGCTCCTTATATAGAATACGAATCTCGTGAGAATCCGACCGCGGGATGATGACATTCGGGAGCGCTCGGGTTAATCGAGCAAGGTGGGAGGATCCGAGTCTGCCTCGGACACGTGTAAAACGGGTTAAGAGTAGGATGTAAGAGAAGAATATTCAATACTCCATGATGTTCCTGGCTCGTCTGAGAGTTGTGTATAACAACAATACACATTTCTTTACCTCGGCTAAAGAAGCAGAGGACTGGCTGGCAAGGCAGCCTGAGGTTGCTTGAAAAAGAATGCTGGATAAAATTTGATTTGGAGAGGTGTAGAGTTTATATGTGCTTATGATAGAACATTGATATATTTAAGGGTTAACGGATAGAGCAGCAGAAACTATAAACAACAAGATCTGCTGGCTAATAACCCCAGGGAATATATCCTAGGATAGGGAGTTTGTATGCTGTATATAGCTATAGGATTTGTTTCCTATATCCCCCTTGCTGTGTGCGTGATTGAGTGAGGAAAGTGGGAAAAGGTTGAGAAGGGTGGAATGGGATTTAGGTATTCCACAAGGGTAGTGGATATACAGTGTGGGTTAGGGAGGGAATGGGAAGGAAAATTATGTTTGAGATGGTTTTTAGGATGTTTTTGCTGCCCAGCAGAATGTCGGATGTTGTTTTTTTTTTTTAATTTCTTCTCCCTATCCCTCTCTCTCTCTCTCTCTCTCTCTCTCTCTCTCTCTCTCTCTCTCTCTCCCTCTCTCCCTGTGCAGTTGCTGTTGCCCTGCAGAGACTGAGGAGGTGTTGACTTCAGTATATTTAAAAGGTGAAGGCTGCCTGATTATATTGCATTATTGTGTAATGGTACGGTGTATTTGTATCCAAAGGTTTATTTATGTCCAGGTAATAATGTTTCTTCACTATCCTAATGACTAGGCAGAAAGAAGGATTAGGAATACTGGGCTGGAGTGTTAGTGGAATTAATGATAAAATTAAAAGGGCACTAGTTATGGCCCAGATTAAAAAATATAAAGCTGACATAATCTGCCTATCTGAGACACATCCGAGTGGTAGTAAACAATTCCCCCTTAAAAAGCCATGCAGCTTTTTCAAATAACGCCAGGTGAGTTTCAATCCTTATAAAAAAATCAGTACAATTTGAACTGGAGACTAGTCTTATTGACTCAAGGGGAAGGTTTGTATTTCTAAGAGCAAAGATTAACCAGAAGCTACTGCATCTACTAGCTATTTATATCCCCCCCATTTAGAAATCAATCACCAGATACGCCAGTTATAAGTGTCGGAGAAAATAATAATGTAATGGATAACAATTTGGATAGCTGGGGTGGAAAGCATGCCACAGGCACATTGTGCTCTGCTAAAACTCCATTCACAAGTCTTATAGATGAATTGGGCTGGATAGATGTTTGGCGGATACGTAATCCTACAATGGCTAAATATTTGTGCCAATCTGCTACATATCATACCCTCTCTCGTTTAGATATGGTTTTGGTATCTACATGTCTTGGCCCAACGGTCAGCGATGTTGGGTATCTGTCTAGAGGTATATCCGATCACTCCCCTGTTTATGTAAATATAGAGTTAGTGAATAATAATGGGGCGCCATTCTGGAAATTAAACTCCTATTGGATGACCCAAATGGGGGGAAGGATCAGACTTGGTGGAGGAATGAGCATGTTTTAAAGAGGAGCATTCCTCTCACCCAGACCCTACTATACAGCACGATGCCTTTAAGGCATATATGCGTGAACCCTTTATCAAAAAGATAGCTAGGATTAAGATGGGAAGTAGGAAAGAGGAACATCAATTGGAGGAAAGATGTCAAAAGCTAGAGACTCAATACATAGCTTTAGCTATGCCAAGCATTAGGGAGGGGTGGCTGGCTGCACAGAGCAAGTGGTCAGATTATCTTCATGACAAAGTAAAACGTAGGTTGTTGTTTAATAGACATACGCAATACTATCAAGCTAAGGTAGGAGGAAAGTATCTGGCCTCAGTATGTCCATAACTTTCAGGGGCAGGAGTGTACTACAAGGCCAGAAATAGCGGATGCATTTAGGGAATATTATCTTTCATTGTACTCAACTAGGGCTACCTCTGGCAGGGAACAACTAAATGGATACTTAGATCAGATTGAGTTGCCTAAATTTCGAGGGAGATGGTTGAAGCTCTTGAGGCTCCTTTTTACATTGGGGGAGATCGAGAAAGCGTTTTTTTCCCTCCCGTCTGTTCCCAGTGGGACTATTATATCGGAAGTATAGTGAGAGTCAGGAACACTAATACAGTTTAACAAATCATTTCTTTACAATATCATTGACAATAATTAAAATATACTTATCCACATTCCTTAAGGCAGTTATGCAGGATAATCACAGTCCTAGCATAAGGTGTAGTCCCAGGGAGCCTCCTGTCGCTGCGTAGCGCCTAGGTCTTGTCAGTCAAAGGAACCCTATTGCCAATCTCAGGTCTCAATGGAGGCTTCTATCAGTCTGACATGACCCTCTATTTAACCCAGAATTCTGAGAGGTGGTCAAGGGATCATATCTCCATCCACATGTCATTGGAGTCCCTGGTCACTTGTACAATATTAGGAAATCTATTGTTGTATTGAATTCTAATGTAGGACAAATAGCCCTTTACCTTTGCATATTTTAGATGTCTAGGCCACTTAATCAAAGGTAAACATCTGTTTGTTGATCATGAATAGACCTATTGTCTGGCCTATTATGTAAGCTAAAAATGTTAACAATTGCTTGTTAACATACTATAAAGAACAAACAGCTTGTTCCTACAAAGATGGAAAACTAAAGTCTTACAACACAAATACAGTATATGGCTATGTGTACACATTTTATACATAGAAAACAAATAGTTAGCTGTAGGTCAGAAATCAATACTGTTACAATCCACCCTTGGCTTCTATGTATTATTAAGTGTTATGTCCAATATTATTATACTGACCCATCAACCTGAGTGTCAAAACCTCTTTGCATTCTATATAACCTTACAGCATTTAAACAATAATAGAAACACTATTTTAATCACAGAATACATAATCATTATAGAAAAAAAAAAAATAACATAAACTACGGTGTGTATAATCGTTCCAAACTTTTGATCAGTCAAATTTCCATCCTTCCTCCCATTGGCTCATCTCTCTCAAGCTAACAGGAGTAGCTACATATGCAAAAGTTTTTGATGAATTTGGGGAGTACGGATCCAATATTCTTTTTCTCCCAAACTGAATCCAGTTCATAGAGTGATCTACTGGATCTTTTTACGTTCGCTTTCAAAGTTAATGTCTGGTCTGCTGTACGCTGTTCAAACACGATCCAAAGAAAACAAAAAGATGAATCCAACTATCATCAAGAATGTGCCTGATTCATAGCACCATACTCCTTGGTCAGGGCGAGATTCCCTCAGGCCGGCATACATCTTGGTTCAACCTGTTGGGAAAAATAAACAAGTGTTAAGTTTCTTATCAGCATGCTCTTGGATACAAATGATAGGCAGGGTTAGCATCACCTTTAACCAGAACATAGTATGTTTTTCCTTGCCTTAATGCTGCTATCTCCCCCTTCTTTTTCCTAACCTGGTTGTCCCTATTGTTCTTATCAATTAGGAGCTTATACTTAGCTATGAATATGACACAGTGAGGTGGCCTGGGTGGCATGGGCTCTAACAATCTCTGAAAGGGGGTGGTTCCTGTAAGGACCCTTTCATTCAAACAGCATACTGCCTCCTGTAGGACACTGTCCCAACCCTTTAAAGTGTGCATGGGCATTCTATTGCTTATTTGTTCCTTAAGGAGGCCATTCATTCTTCCTATTAATCCTGCTGCATTTGGATAAAATGGAATATGGTACACCCAATACACATGGTTCTCCTTTGCCCAATCATAGGTTCTTTCTGCTCCACTATGTCCACATTGTTCATACGCCCACCATCCTAGATTGTATATGTAAATTTTTTCATCTTCCTCCACTGGTGATTGAGTGGCTGATTTGATTTGTACAAGGGCATCAGCTGTGTCATTAGGTGAGAAACCTGTGTGTGCATTTACATGAACAATTGAGATAGACCTGCATGAGTTGTAGTTCCAAATTTGATTCCATATTTCAGGCCCACCCCATAAAGTATTGGAATGGGTTCTCCAATCTTCTTCTTTCCACGAGGGCATCCAAATAGTGAGACCTTTATACGGGGCCCAACTGTAAGTGTAGATTATCCAAAGACCATCTGTCTCTTGTAGAAGCATCAGTACAGCTTACAGTTCTGCATTTTGGATGGGTCCCCCTTCACCATTCACATATATAACTTCCTCCAGTACAGATTAGAATGCTGCGGCAGTCCAAGTTCGGCCCCTTTGTGTCAGGGTAGAGGAGCCATCTTTAAACCAAGCAATCTTCTGCTATTCATCTGTTAAACTGGAGTAATGTTCAGCAGTTGAAACTGGAGATTCTTCTTTCAACGGTGGGGGTAGCTGTTCAGTGCTATCGGATTGGAAAGTAACAATTCCTGTAAGGTGGCAGGTGACTTGAGATGGCTCTTGAGAGGCTACTCCTCCCCTCTCTGATAAGTACCACTTCCAGTTCTGTACCATGGGCTTCCGTGCAACAGCAGAACGTGATTCAAATCCTTCTTGCCTCAGCCATACTGCAATAGGGAGGTCTGTACGTATTGCAATTGGCTGTTGTTTGGTTGTGCTCTCTACATGTTGGAGAGCATTATATGCAGCTAGAAAAGTCTTTTCTAAGGGAGAGTATTGTCTTTGTGCTGAGGAAAACTGCTTTTCCCGGAATCCAATGGGCTTCTTCTTTTGTCCCTTGATTGCATTTTCCTGCCATAAGCCCCGAGACGTTCCATGCTCTGTGGTAGTTACATCCAGAAAGAATGGCTGATCTGACTGTAGTGGACTCAGAACATTATGCCCTGTGATAGCTTGCTTTGCAATTTGAAAAACCTCTTCTTGTTCAGCAGACCACATAAATTCTTGACTGTCTGCTGCAAAGGGTACAGAAACGAAAGTATTTCCTAAATCCACCCTAGCATGTAAGGCTGTTTGTCCATTAGTGTTTGAGATTTGTTCCACCAAAGTTATCATATAAGGTACTGCTGCAGCTAGGGGTGGTGTCGCTTTGTTTAGTCCCCAAGAGTCAATAGACAGTCTGTATGAGCCATTTGGCTTTTTCACGGGATACACTTGATAGTTAATGCTTTGTGCTTCACGGAATACTCCATCTTGTAGCAGAGCCTGAACAGTGTCCCCAATTTCCTTCAGACCACCTTGTATGTGGTATTGCTTCAGGTTAGCTGGCTGTGCAGGAGAAGGTATGTGTATGGGTGACCATTTTGTACTCCCTCTAACTACCGGCTTCAGTGCAGAAACCGTGAAGGCTCTTACAGAACCCCCAAAAACATAATTACCAGAGGATGTGTCTATGGACTGTCCTCTCAAGATATCCATTCCAATTATGTTGTCGGGGAGCTCAGAAACCAACACTGAAGCATCAAAGTAGGGACCGTCCCCTATTTGGAGTCTGCACTGTATCCGGGCAGCCCATGTCTGCATACCTCCTAGTCCCTCTACAGCAACCCATGTATGTTTGCCCGATGGGGTGTCATGTAGGATGCCTGCCCGATGAAATAGGGAAACCTCAGCACCAGTATCGAGCAGGGCTATGCACTGTGTTTGTCTGTTTTGATTCCACTGTATGCTAACATTAGCAAAAGGGCGTCGGTCCCGGTGTTTCTTTAAACAAATACTGTAGGGTATCTTTGCTTCCCGGGACCCGCCTCCCCTTCATAGGGGCTGTGACATTGGCCAGGGGGAAGTCCCAGTGTTCCCACCCCCATGGGTCACCTCCCTTAGCATTTCCTGTGCCTCTGCATAAGGGCTTTTGGCTGTGGGGGTAAAGGGTTGTGTAATCTGTACCTGCTTTCCTTCCCCATTTCATTGTTTTGTCTACTAACTGGTTCACTTTTGAGCTTAGACTGAATCTTTTTCCACATTTCAAACATAGCATCATTTCCAATGCCATCAATCTTATCTTTTGGGACCCCGGCATTCAACAGATCAAAAAACATTTGATTACGTGTACGTCTGTATCTATTGGGGTGTCTATCATGCCACATCTTGCTTTTGTACTGGGTAGCAGGGGTGGCCAGCGCCCTAGCTTGGACTACTTTGTCTGGAGCTACTCCCTTTGGTTGCAGTAAACTCATCTATTCTAACACAGTAATCATTTCAAACACAGTAACCTGCTTAGCTGTGCCAGGTAAAAGAGTGAACAAAGACATTCTCAAATGCAGTGGGGCTGATTGTAGAAAGAAAGACATCATACGCTGTGTGACATGGGTCATATCAGGACCTTCCCAATCAACTTCAACCTGTCTCCCCCCCACATTTTTCTGAAAAGCAGTCATACATGCCAGCACTCTCAATCGTTCAATCCCTGCACACAAATCTGGCCAAGGGTCAAGGGGAATGAGATCAGCGGGATGGTCATACACAGTAGCTATTGCCTCTCTCACCCTATGCAATAAAGAACAGACACATAATCCAACTTTGTGATTTTGTAACTGCCGTCTGACTCGTGGATCTGCACCTATGGAATCCAACCCCAATGCTTCAGTGGTGTTCAGCATAATAGAGTCTCCTCCATTATCCCATATCTGTAGGACCCATTGCAAAAGTCCCTGTCCCTTTTGCTGCCTGTATTTTGCAACCAACTCGGTAATTTCACTAGGGGTATAATTACGGGTCTCTGTGGTGGTGTCATCACCCTCTTTTTCTGACTCCTCATCCTCACTCTCTGCACTGTTTGATGCAGTGTTACCTGACACATTTATTCTATCTTTTTTCTGTTTCTTATGTGATATTACTTTGGAGGTGGTTACCGGGCGTAATTCTCCGCCATTCACCTCAAACTCAATGCCATCATCTGTGAATTCTTCCTCTGGGTCTATTCTACACAGTCCATTCCAATTGTTTCCTTCTACAACAGTTCTAACCAGTAAAGGGTCAACTGTCTGCCTTCCCCTGTTCAATTGTTTCTGGTTCAATACATTTACAACATATTGGGTGGCATTATCTTTTACAGTTTCAATCTCTTTTCCCTGATCTCTAATACATGTACGTAAGACAGCTAATTGTTCTTTCAATACAGTGTTTTCATCAGTTAACTTAACCACTTCTTCCTCTGTTGCAAACAAAGCCTGAGCACACGTGGATAATACATGAGCACATTGTACTAGTTAACCTTTTGTCATTTTACTTAAATCAATATTTACCACAGCATTTCTGGGGTCCGCTAAACGGACCAAGGTAACATATTTGCATGCTTCACACATACATGGGGTCCAGTGTCCATATTTTGACACCCATGATGGTAAAGTTACACCCTTAACTTTATCAGTTTTAGCCTTAAACCATGCCATCATTTTGTTGATTTATACAGAACAGGTTTTTTTTATATATAAGCACTCTGATATATCGTGATCCTGTATCTGATCACACATACACTGATTTCTTTAGCTAAATAACAAAACCTCTCTCATATGGATGAGATAGAGAGAAACATACAGTACAGACAAACATACACTGTGATTTCCTACTGCTAAATCACAAAACTTCTCTCATATGGATGAGACAGAGGGAAACATACAGTACAGACAAACAAACATACACTGTGATTTCCTACTGCTAAATTACAAAACCTCTCTCATATCAGGGACGGATCTAGACTTTTCCTTTAGGGGGGGCGGTGTACTGTTTGATTGTGACTCCTCCCATCTCCAGTCATGACTCCTCCCCTCTCCAGTCATGACTCCTCCCATCTCCAATAATGACTCCTCCCCTTTCCATTCCCGACTCCTTCCCTCTCCCATCCTGACTGCGCTGGCAGGGGTCAACCTTAATTGCAGACGCATCATGAGACGGTGTTACACATGCTTAACGACGTTGCCCTGTGCTGGGCGGCCCCCAGCATGTGAGGAGATGAATGCAGATCTTGCTGCGTATGCAGCGATCTGCGTCCATCTCTGAATAACCCACTGTGTGTATAAGGTGTATATAAAACATAAATGCAATCTGTGTTTAGAGACTTGGGTCCCATCCAGTGGCAGATTTTCTCTATGGGCTCCAGGACTGGAGCCCCCCCAGTAAAATCCACCGCCTTAGCTAAGTGTCAGTGAGCCAAAAGTAGTAATGCTACCATTACACCATCTGTGCTGCTGCTGTTTGGAGATCACAACACAAAAGAGATCAACCTGGCTGGGTATAAGCGGATAGAGACACCCGCCTATTACAGACATGTACACAGCAAGACAATGGGTTTGATTTTTATTGCTACTAAAGTGTGCACGGGAATCAATGTTTTATTCTAGCATTGCTAGCAGCAGCAATATGGTCTGGTGACCCTATAAACAATGGGTCAAAATCTATTTTTTATTTTAGTGCCTAAAAAAATTCATTAACAGTCATGTATTTCTATGTTAATGCCACTAATTATGAGAACTAAATGTGGTGGAAAATAAAGGTCACACTCACTGGCATTTTAAATAAATTTTTAATATATCTGACGTGCTTGTACGAGTAGTATAGGTTTTTCAGTAAAGTAAGAAATGAACAGTAGTGAAATACAGTAAGTAATGTCCTGAAATCAGATACCCCAATTGAATGCAGGCAACATAAAAACTGCCCATGGGTCTTGTAAGAGGAGAATCTGTTTTTTAGCAGACCCACTGGCATAAATGGGTCTAAGGGGAAAAAACAAATCTCTTCTCTCTCTACCCACACACCTGTATACCCCTGCTATATACCCACACACCTGTATACCCCTGCTATATACCCGCACACCTGTATATCCCTGCTATGTTCCCACACACCTGTATACCGCTGCTATATACCTGCACATCTGAATACCCCTGCTATATACCCACACACCTGTATACCCCTGCTATATACCCACACACCTATATACCCCTTCTATGTTCCTGCACACCTGTATACCCCTGCTATATACCCACACTACTGTATACCCCTGCTATATTCCCGCACATTACAGTATATACCCACACACCTGTATACCCCTGCTATGTTCCTGCACACCTGTATACCCCTGCTATATACCCACACTACTGTATACCCCTGCTATATTCCCGCACATTACAGTATATACCCACACACCTGTATACCCCTGCTATGTACCCGCACACCTGTATACCCCTGCTATGTACCCACACACCTGTATACCACTGCTATGTTCCTGCATACCTTTACACCTCTGCAATATACCCACACCTTTATACCTCTGAAGCATACCTGCACTTACTTACACTAAGTTGCAGATTGCTGGTAGGTCTCTGGCTGGCAGGCAGTAGGTTGATCCTTGTCCTCTGGCCACAGCAGCAGGCTGGCCCTTGTCCCTCTGGCAGCAGCATCAGGCTGGTCTCACACTGCAGCCAAGGTAAGTTGAATCAAAGTAGAAATGGAACGCACAGCTCCTTCCTGCTTCCACTTCCTGTGTACATTGTACACTGTACACAGACATGTTCAGCCCACCCAACACTATAGTGTTTTTCATTTGTCGACTAGCCTGACTGTCAAGTAACTTTAGCCCCGCCTCCAACAAGCAGCCAGTTCCCGGACGGATCTCCTTTGATCATCTGTGTGGAGACACTGGGGTGAGAATCCCACTCCACAGTCAACAAACTTATCTTTATTGCCTGCCCTATTAGCCAAAGGAGTGATTGGGAAGGAGGAGAGACGCTGCGTGTGAGAGCTCTGCAGCCTCTGCTCAGCAGGGAGTACACAAGCTGGGAGGAGGGAGCGGGATTGCTGAGACACTGTATCTCATCTCATCACACTGAAAGCTGCAGTGCATTAGGGGGGGCGACCTCCCCCATCGCCCCCCTTTCTATCCGTGCCTGTCTCATATGGATGAGACAGAGGGAAGCATACAGTACAGACAAACATACACTGTGATTTCCTACTTCTAAATCACAAAACCTCTCTCATATGGATGAGACAGAAGGAAACAGCAAACATATACTGTGATTTTCCACTAAATCACATAACCTCTCTCATATGGATGAGACAGAGGGAAACATACAGGACAGACAAACATACACTGTGATTTTCCACTAAATCACAAAATACCTCTCTCATCTAGCAAAGAATCAGAGAGAAACATACAATGCGATATATTATCGAGGGAGATGGTTGAAGCTCTTGAGGCTCCTTTTTACATTGGGGGAGATCGAGAAAGCGTTTTTTTCCCTCCCGTCTGTTCCCAGTGGGACTATTATATCGGAAGTATAGTGAGAGTCAGGAACACTAATACAGTTTAACAAATCATTTATTTACAATATCATTGACAATAATTAAAATATACTTATCCACATTCCTTAAGGCAGTTATGCAGGATAATCACAGTCCTAGCATAAGGTGTAGTCCCAGGGAGCCTCCTGTCGCTGCGTAGCGCCTAGGTCTTGTCAGTCAAAGGAACCCTATTGCCAATCTCAGGTCTCAATGGAGGCTTCTATCAGTCTGACATGACCCTCTATTTAACCCAGAATTCTGAGAGGTGGTCAAGGGATCATATCTCCATCCACATGTCATTGGAGTCCCTGGTCACTTGTACAATATTAGGAAATCTATTGTTGTATTGAATTCTAATGTAGGACAAATAGCCTTTTACCTTTGTATATTTTAGATGTCTAGGCCACTTAATCAAAGGTAAACATCTGTTTGTTGATCATGAATAGACCTATTGTCTGGCCTATTATGTAAGCTAAAAATGTTAACAATTGCTTGTTAACATACTATAAAGAACAAACAGCTTGTTCCTACAAAGATGGAAAACTAAAGTCTTACAACACAAATACAGTATATGGCTATGTGTACACATTTTATACATAGAAGACAAATAGTTAGCTGTAGGTCAGAAATCAATACTGTTACACCGTCATCTAGAGCTTCGAGCTCAGATGGAATTCCAGCTGAGGTCTACAAAAAATTTAAGGAATTCTCTTTGACATACCTACTAGAATTATTTCATTCACTATACGAATGGGGCTCGATCTCTCCCTCCATGAAAGAGACAAGGGAAGGACCCTTCTTGTCTAGAGTCATATATACCTATATCACTCTTGACAACAGATGTTAAAATAATAGCAAAAAATTTAGCTTTGAGATTAAATTTAGCAATAGCATCAATTGTGCACCTGGATCAAACTGGCTTTATGCCAGGGAAGTCCACAATACAGAATCTACAAAGATTATTCTGTCACCGGCGGGGCAGGGCTGGGCTGGATGCCGTGGTGGTATCATTAGATGCCGCCAAGGCATTCGACTCAGTAGAGTGGGAATATCTTTGGGCAGTTTTAGAGAAATTTGCGTTTGGTCCCCACTTTGTAGGATGGATCCAACCTATGTACACGGAACTGACAGCACGTGTATCCGTAAATGACTATGTGTCAGATTCATTTAATCTGACTAGCGGAACGCGCCAGGGGTCCCACTGTCTCTGGCGTTGTTTGCTCTGGCTATTGAGCCTCTTGCCTGCCTTCTTCATGCAGATCCAGGAGTTTGTCGCCTACGGATAGGGCAGAAGGAAGATGTTATATCGCTTTATGCAGATGACATGCTGTTATTCCTCGAAAACCCAGAGATATCAATAGAGAAAATGCTCATTGTTGTTGAGACTTTCGGGGGGTTCTCAGGTCTATGTATAAATTGGGAAAAATCATATATCCTCCCAATTTCAGGGCATATACCGAAGCGGCTGCAAGTAGCACATTGTTTGCAATGGACGCTCAGATTCAAAAACATGGGTATTTGGATTACACCGTATGTCACAGATTATGTAATAAAAAACATTAATTTAGTAACAGAAAAGTTTTGGGAAAAAAAGCTCATGTATGGAAAAAGCTGCCCTTGTCCGTTATGGGCAGGATAAATCTTTTTAAATTGAGCATTTTACCCAAGTACTTGTATGTACTGCAGCACTCTCCGATATACGTACCTAAAAATATATTTGCATTAATAGAAAGTTTGATTTTGTCATATATATGGGGGGCTAGGCCAGCTAGAGTGGCGATAAAAACATAATATAAGGATAACAATTTGGGAGGATTGAGCTTGCCTTACTTAAGACTGTACTACATGGCAGCACAGGTGGATCAAATGCCTGGCTGGATAATGAATCCAGAGGGATCTATACTACAGGACCTGATGAATGAGAGGACAGAGTCAGATGCTTCTCTATTAATGTGTTTGTTTTCAGGGACAGTGGGTAAAAAATATGCCCCATATGTTAAAACAGGTAGTGTGGGTCTGGAGGCATGCAAACAATATCTATGGATGGCATGATATGGATGAAGAAACTCCAATATGGCATAATAGTGCCTTTCCAGAGTTGGTAAAAATATTGAAAGATAATATATGGGTCCTTGAGGGTGTTTCCACTCTGGGACAATTATATAACAATGGTATTTTTAAATCATTCCAACAGTTACAGCAGGAGTTCAATATCCCTAGAAATGCCTTCTGTAGATATTTGCAGCTATGCCATGCAATAATGACCCAGTTTAAGCAGAAAGCGCCCACTATATCTTCTTCCCCTGTTAAGATTATACTGACTAGACTTGGCCATAAAGATCGGATATCATTAGCATATAACCTACTGAATGATAGGTTATCCTTAGAACCATTGGAGAGCCTCAAACTGAAGTGGGAAAGGGATCTGGGTTGGATCCCAGATGAGCAATGGATTCAAGTGCTAGGCACAATAAAGGAGGCCACGGCATGTGTTAGATATCAACAAGTAAATTTTTGCGTGCTTTAGAGAGTATCATACGCCAATATCTATGAACAGAGTGGGCCTGAGAGATAATACCCTATGTCCAAGGTGCAAGTCAGCAGAGGCAGGGTTCTGGCACTTGATTTGGAAATGCCCGAAGGTACACTGCTACTGGGGGCAAATATGGAGCAATATAGGGTCCTCAATTTCAGCACTGCCCAGATAAAACCCACGTGTTTGTATTTTGGGCATGGGACTTAATGTAATGTATACCAACAAGAAGTATAGCTACACAATTAGTTTTATAACATTGGCTAAAGTTGTCATTGCTCGTGAATGGACGTCAAGTAACCCCCCTGAAGCAGTTAAATGGAGGGCGCTGGTGAATGATATTATGAGACACGAGAGAGTTATGTATGCCTCTCATAATGCCCTGGGAAAATATAATGAGAAGTGGGATGGCTGGAGAGGGTTGAGGCTGGGTGCAGCGTGTACTGGGGAAGGGTAGGGTGGGAGAGAGAGAGAACTTATTTATTATTATTCTTTTTTTCTCTTCTTATTGTGTTCTTGATGCTCGCGGTTATCCGACGATTCCTCCCTAACCATTGGTTCAGGAGTAGGTGCACAGCAGATGCTATGCATTATATTATTGTTAAATGCAAGGGGTAGGGTTATAAATAAGATAGGAAGTGTGGAATATAACATATGTCTTTTTGAAATTTCACGTAGCACAGGGTATGGGCTAGAGAGAGGGGAGCAGGGAGGGGTGGGTGGAGAAAAAGAGATGGGAAGGTAAAGTAAAATATTAATCATATAAATATAAAGAATGAGACAGAATAATAAGCATAATGCTAAAGTTATCACTGAAAATACTTAAATAAATGGCTAGTATACATGTAAGGTATGAGAATGTACTATGGTAAACAGCACTTAATATAATATGTAATATATAGGCCATTACACGAGCGATATATTTAATTGGAGTGGAATATATAAAATATTTAATTATATCACTGAATTTGCATGGCACACAAACAGGATATTGAGGGGTTAAGATGGGTTAGACTAGGTGAAATAGGTAATAAATTCTGATAATAGAAGGTGAGAATAACAATGACCTGTGCCTTACAACATCCCTGAATTGTTAGTATTGCCCCATTTATATGGAATGGTATTTAACATTGGGGGGAGGAGATGTGGGAGGGTAGGACATCATGTTTGATAATGCTGGGCAGGGTATGGGTAATGATTGGGCAATGTCTTTTTTTTTAAAATGTATTATGTATTAATGTATGGGGTAATGTATGTTCAATTGTGTATTGTAAAAATAGAAATGTAATAAAGAAAGACTTAAATATAAAAAAAAAGAAAGTGGGTGCCTCAGTTCTGCACATTCAGACATGTGGATGTATACCAGGGAAGGGCTTTGTGGTGGCATTTGTGTAAAGTCGCAGACGTGCAACCTGCAATAGATGCAGACACAGATGCGGCCACCTCCAGCTCTCAATCAACCCCAAAAAGTAAGGGAATAGTGTGATTGTGCTATTTATCAAACTCCATTGGCATTAGCACTTTTTATCCAATAGAAAGAGCTATTAGAGTGTTAAGAGGGATCTCTTCAGATACCTCCTCTTCTTCTAGCTTTTTTAGTATTTTAGAAACCAGCAGTGTCCTGTTATGTAGATATTAATAAATAAATTGAATGACTTGATAAAATAATTACTTATAACCGTGCTATGAAGCAATAAGAAATTAGTTTTGGGGGCTTTTTGAGATAATTGATTGTACAGATTTGCCCTCATTCACCTAGTGGTTACGCCATATGGCGGCTAAACACATGGCACGACAGGGGCACTATGAGAGGGGGAGTGTACCATATATTTCTTTAAGTTTTGCATATTATATGCATTGCAGAATCAGCGAATAGCCACACACAGTGTACCAGAAAAACTAGGCTGTGACTTTAATAGCACAGGATTTGGATTTATACATGTACACAGTCGCAGATTAACAAAATTTGGCTTGAAAAAAGCTGTGGGTATTCACGCGGGAGATGTTTTACAGAGCTTCAGACTCAATCACACACATACTATACTGTATGTAGAAAGCCACAAATCATAGTGGTCTGTGTACACCAGCAATATAGTTTTGTCAATGCCAGTAGACTCTAGAACACACATTTTGAGCAAAAAGCTACTCAGTGAGGCCAAGTCACCTGGGACCTGGCGCACCGAGAGCTATATGGCAATGTATAAGGACACATATGGATTAAAAAAAAAACTTTCGATCCAGTCAGTGATTTCCTTTCTATGCCATTAGTATTTCCTAGCTAGTACCTACTCATCAAAAATTACTTAAAGACTCCATGTATCACCTTTTTCTTCAGTTAAGCCCAAGGGACCCGAGACGGATCTACAGAATACCTAGTCTGTGACAATAAATACAAATCTAATTTCCTATGTGTTATTTCTAAAATCACCTAACTGCTTGATACCTGACATTTTTTACTACTCTCTCTTTTAAGAAGGGTGGCTCTTATCAAAAGTATTATTTTTCTCTAAACGTCATATCCCATTCATATGTTCCCTGTAGACCTTTTAGACTATGAAATTTTGCACTTTTTCAGTTTATTCAGCTTAAATATTTATTTATTTGGAACTGGTCATGGACCAGACAAGAGTCAAATACTTGAATGATACTGAACTGATATCAGTGTCGGACTGGGGCATAAAGGGCCCACCGGGGGAATGCTGTCATAGGGGCCCTTGCTTAAAGGTGTAGCCAGGTTCCAGTGGGGGCGTGGTCAGCCACCACAGAGCTTTGCTAACCATTACTTGTTCTGTGCCCCTTGGTAAATATAAAATAAACCAAATTATTGTGAAGTATAATGTAACATATGTATAATGCATAAATCCAGTGCACTAGGATAGTCTGGAACTTGTTTCCTAGAGGAGGAGGAGCGCCCACAGGCAATAGGGTCCAATGTGGTTTCCCCTGTTCCCCTGTGGGCCAGTCCAACCCTGACTGATATACACTTGATACTGAGTGTAGCTCTGAGAAGTCAGGAGTGCAGGATTTACACAGAACAAGGTACAACACTGTACTGACTGGATTACGCTGTGCTTGAACCAGAACAACGGTCACTGGAAACTGGTGAATTGAGACTGAACTGCTGGGTGTTGATGCAATCAATAGAGGTAAGTAATGTACACATTGGGGTAAATTTACTGAGAATCGTATTTTCCCGTTTGAGGTCAAAGTTCAATCACGAATGACATCGAAAGTGTAAATATGCAACTTTTTGAATTGATTACGACTAATTTACTAAGCTGCCGTATTCTGCATTTTCGGTTTTTCCGATGTCGGTGTCATTCGTTTTTTTAGGCAGTGTTTTACGTGAGTGACTTGTAAAACACTGCCGACTTTAATACAATGAATCTCGGCCGGATCTGAGAGATCCGTGCTGGGCTTCATTGTGCACCTTGTAAAAAAAAAAAAAATGTTTAAACTTAAGAAAAAAATTGCGTGGGGTCCCCCCTCCTAAGCCAAACCAGCCTCGGGCTCTTTGAGCCGACCATGGTTGCAAAAATATGGGAAAAAAATTGACAGGGGTTCCCCCATATTTAAACAACCAGCACCGGGCTCTGCGCCTGGTCCTGGTTCCAAAAATACAAGGGACAAAAAGCGTAGGGGTCCCCCGTATTTATTAAACCAGCACCGGGCTCCACTAGCTGGACAGATAATGCCACAGCCGGGGGTCACTTTTATACAGCGCCCTGTGGCCGTGGCATTAAATACCCAACTAGTCACCCCTGGCCGGGGTACCCTGGAGGAGTGGGAACCCCTTCAATCAAGGGGTCCCCCCCCTCCAGCCACCCAAGGGCCAGGGGTGAAGCCCGAGGCTGTCCCCCCCATCCAATGGGCTGCGGATGGGAGGCTGATAGCCTTTGTTGTAAGTTATGAATATTGTTTTTAGTAGCAGTACTACAAGTCCCAGCAAGCCTCCCCCGCAAGCTGGTACTTGGAGAACCACAAGTACCAGCATGCGGCGGAAAACCGGGCCCGCTGGTACCTGTAGTACTACTACTAAAAAAATACCCCAATAAAGACATAACACACACACACACCTTGAAAGTATAACTTTAATGCATACATACACACCACCATATACACATATTTACCTTATGTTCACACGAGGGTCGGTCCTCTTCTCCATGTAGAATCCATGGTGTACCTGTTGAAAAAATTCTACTCACCAAATCCAGTGTAGAGGGCTCCTCGGGTAATCCATTTGTAATCCACGTACTTGTAAAAATAAAAAAACGGACACCCGACCACGAACTGAAAGGGGCCCCATGTTTTCACATGGGACCCCTTTCCCCGAATGCCAGAAACCCCCTCTGACTTAAGTCTAAGAGGGTTCCATCAGCCAATCAGGGAGCGCCACGTTGTGGAACCCTCCTGATCGGCTGTGTGCTCCTGTACTGTATGACAGGCGGCACACGGCAGTGTAACAATGTAGCGCCTATGCGCTCCATTGTAACCAATGGTGGGAACTTTGTGGTCAGCGGGTGACCGAAAGTAACCTCACCGCTGACCACAAAGTTCCCACCATTGGTTACAATGGAGCTGGTTGTTTAAATATGGGGGAACCCTTGTCAATTTTTTTCCCATATTTTTGCAACCAGGACCGGCTCAAAGAGCCCGAGGCTGGTTTGGCTTAGGAGGGGGGACCCCACGCAATTTTTTTTTTAAAAATTAACACTTTCCCATCCCCTTCCCACTGATAAACATGCATGGATCTCATGGATACCTGCATGCCTATCCAAACACGGGATAAAAAAGCAGGTCTGTTTTTTTTTAGCACTTTTTTACGATTTGTATTTCTGCACGGCAGTGTTTGGCTATTGTCGGCAGTGTTTGTGATTTGCACTTTTTAGTAAATTCCCGATTTCTACCAAATTGCAGGCGTATTTGACCGATGGTGTATTGATTCGTGATTTTTTCCTAGGACTTCCAAAATATTACGAATGCCCTCATCACTGCCGTGATTTTTGCTTAGTAAATTACCGAGATGACACTTTGAAGAAAAAACGGCATCTCGGTCAAAATCGGGACCTTAGTAAATATACCCCATTGAGTAGTATGTAAACTAGCAGATGATGCAGGGGATTACAGCAGGGCAGCCTTCAGGATCTCTGAAGCAGATAGAGAAATGCACTATAGCAGCACTTGCTTGTATGGGCTGTGGTAAACACCATAATCAGGAGCAAGGTGTGGACACTGATGGACACAGAATTTTAGCCTGTAGTGTAGTTAGAAACACAGGCACTTGACCATAGTGGGCAGTGGTTGCTGCAGACTGAGAACCAGGAAGCTTACAGGTTTATTAAACTGGTGTTAGAAATCATTATCCAGCATAATTTTTTGTTTCTGCACTTCTATAAAAAGATCACTTTGATGATCTGTTGATCATTTATATATGGATTCAACTGACTCTCTCAGTGGAAAACTCCAGTTCAAAAATATCCCCCAACGAAAAAAGACAAAACTCATAGTGTAAAACAGTTAAAACACATACTGTATTTGCTCTACTAATAAATTCAACGTGTAAAGTTGATTTGTATCATGAATGGTCTATACATGTATTGTACATACAGTAGGTACATGAAGCAGTGTAAGGGTAAACAGATAAATTCATCAGTTTTCCCATTTGTTCATCCAGTATTATTCAATCAAGAATGGATGATCATATTTCACTCAAAAACAGACGTAGTGTGGAGTCATAACCATTTATTATAATACAACATACTGTAAAAAACACCATTAAAATCAGGTTACTGTGTATGGTATTAAGCCTATAAAAAGGCACACATTTCAGGATATGAGGTACAGTAAATTGGTATGTCCATGGAAATAAACCTCTTTGCCTGATAAATGGAATGTCTCACAACAGGTCCTTGACCGTAATAGTCCTTCTTCCTCAACAATACATTTCTGCACTAGGTCTTTCTCAAGATGTGCGTTGGTGGTCAATGGGGATGATTTATATACCTCTGGGTTTATTCCTCCCTCTGATATTTATTTTGGGGCTGGGGTTTATTGGTGAATACCATAAAATAGATATATATTGAATCAAAAAGAAATATAGAATTTACTGTATATAGTGAACTGCATAGTGAACTTGTCAAAGGCATCTTCAATCTACAATCTTCAAGCAACTTTATATTTATTTAAAATGGCAAATTACCAATATGTGTTCCACTCATGGAATACAAATACAATATGCACCTTAAAGAAGGAAACTATAATATGCAGGTCCTAATTAGAAGAAACTACACGTGTGTTGGTCAGATTCAACATGGTGGTGTGTTCTACCACTAGGAGAAAAACAGCGTTGCTTCTTGTATTCCAGCAGTATATCTAGAGGAAGCCTTCAACTTCTTTATATTATGCTCCTCTCATCTTAAAGAATCATAAAAAAACCTAGAGGCGGGATGTAATAGCGTCCGAGTTTGCTGGAGGAGCAGGTTGCCGGCTGAACGCTGATGTTTTCTAAAGCGACAGTCTTTTACAAGACAAAACCATGCCTTGTAAATGACTGCTGCTTTAAAAAACAAGTCTGAGTTTGGACGGCATTTAGCACCTCCGGCAAACTCGGCGATATTCTCTCAACCATCAGGATACATAATTCTTGCCTGCGATTAATTTGTTCACTTTGTTTTATATTGTGTAGTTTGCAATATTACTTTTCATGCTAGATGTGTTCCTGGGATCAAGAACGGCATTGTCAATGCAAAGCATAGGTTTTAATTGGGTTAAATTTCATAAGTTGGTGCCCCATACCCCAGTGGTTGGTGACAGCTGTCCTCCTTATGCTTGGAAGAACATTTAGCCAGATTGGCAGGACTAGCAAGGTGATCTCTTGCTCTGGGGATGTTGCACTCATGCAAAGTGGTTTGAGATGAATGGGAGTATTATTGATCTGCATATTATAATAGATGTAAGAGTCAGCAGCAGATGTTGCACTTTTTTCTCTGGTTGGCATATGTGGCAGGCTGTTGCCTTATATTTATTATAAACATTGGCTGACATACAGTAATGTTAGGATATGCCTGAGCCAAGTTTGGGATTGGCAGAGATCCACTATGTTAATTTACCTGGAGTATAGCCACTGGCAAGGCAAGGGTTGATTGCAGACAGACTGAATGCAAGATGACTTGGCAAGGCTGGGGTTAATTTTAAACTTTGGCTAGGTGATACTGGCAAGGCTGATGCAAGTGAAGACAGCAAGACTTGATTAAACCAGATAGCAAAGTGTGGGTTAATTGCAAGTCAGGTTAGTAGGATACTGAAGATATGATAATCAATGTTCCAGCGCTGGCTGTTAAATAAAATTTCTAACAATTTGGACGGTTTGTTTATAAAGATAATGACAATTTATTACATATAATAAGAAGACACCGTAAAAAACTGCTTAGAATAAAAATTCACATATAGTGATTAAAAAAGAGATTATTTGGGTCATTTATAGCCACCTCTCTATATAGCTTATATTTTCAAGTCCACTCATAGGTTCCTATGAACAGTTCCAATGGATGTGGCTAGGCCATTCTCCAGTTCAATACAGTCATCATATACTGTATGCAGTATATTTTACCGGATGGTAGTGTGCAGAACTCCCTTTAGAAATTCAGCCTAGGTTTGATCCATAGGTAGCTGAGGGGGAGAGCCAGCTAAACTGCTGCTGTGGTAGAGCAAATATGGAGCAAGTGTCCAAAAGCAGTGCCAGGTTGGGTAAAAGGAATCCAGATGTAGATATAGTGAGGTGGCTATAAATGATCCAAATTATCTCTTTTTTAATCACTGTATGTGAATTGTTATTCAAAACAATTTTTTACTGTGTCTTCTTATTATATGTAATACATTTTCATTATCTTTATAAACAAACCATCCAAATTGTTAGAAATTTTATTTAACAGCCTGTGCTGGTACATTGATTATCATATATTTTGTTGAACCTAGAGGGGACATCGACCATCCCTATACCATCTGCTGCTGGTTGTGCACTTGAATATTCTGTATATAGTAGGATACTGAAATAGTTACTGCAGACAGGCTTGACAAGGTATAATAATAATAATAACTGGAAGCCTCAGGATTGAATATGCACTGGTAACTGAACAATGGGATCTGAATGAATGAGGTTATAACTGCTGGGAGTAACCAAGTGAGTGTGGGTGTGAGTTGATTAAAAGCAAAGTTCTGTCAGCTTGGGCAGAGAGACTTGCGTGATGAATAGTGACTAGGCTGTAATAACACACAGAGGCAGAGTGTGTCGGTATGTCGGTTTAAATGTCGGTATTTTGACCTTGTCGGTATTTTAAATGCCGGTATTTTGACTATGTCAGGATTTTGACCTTGTCGGGATTTTGACCGTCGGTATTTTGATTGTAGGTATTTCATACCAATCCCCGTGCTACATACATAGCAGCCGGTTTCCAGGTTGCTAGGAGACAGTCAGAACATAAACAAGAATGAGTCACAGCGGTGGCTCATAACACATTGTTTACTTCCCTGGATTGAATGGGCATCCCGATCCCATTAAGGATTTTGTGATAAAGAAGGCCTTGAGGGGTCAGACAAGGAGTGTGCCAGCAAAGATGTAATGGTGTCAGCATATTGACATCCACATGTTGCCACACCTATTGATGGTGGTATAGGGTGTTTGATTTTCAATTTATGAGACCTTGCTGCTTAAAGTGGCATTTGCAATCGCCTTTCACAGCACGTTTAGAGTTTGTGAGTTAGTGACGCCCTCCTTTTACGGAATGTCTTATTAAAGGAAAGTTTTCTATTAGTAAAATTACAATGTGTCAAGAAAGACCAGTTAGGACATTGCCACTGGGTTTCTTTATCCATTAGTCAGGATTATTTATTAACACATCTGGAGTTGGCCAGACTCTGGCCTGTGCATGAAGATGGGTCTCCCCCTACTAAATAGTAGTTCAATAAGATCATGAAGTGTTGTATTATATTTGTATCTTTCTTTTGGTGGTCCTATCACCGATTCCTTCCAGATTGGGTGGCCAATTGCACTGCTGCAGGGGCCTCCCTGCTTCTGACATCCAAACTTTGGAACACTGGTAGTGAGGAGCTTATCCTCATTTCAATTTTATTTGGTGCTTTTTTGTTTTGGTATGCTAACCAAAAGATTAACTACTGTACTTGTTGTGTTTTGGTGGGGTCTGTAAGGAATTTTTCTGGTAACAAATTAAGATTCTTAATCACTTACATTTGAGGCCATACTCTAATGAATATTTATTTTTTTCAGTTACTATGGTATGTCCTTTTTTTTTGTTCTTTATTACCATCCTTTGCCACCCCTTTGTTTTTTGGAGTGGTTTAGGTAGACAAATTGTGATGGGTGTGTTGGATTTATCATTGATAAAGTTCTCATATTTTGTTTTGCAGGATATTTTGATTCTAAGCCCATTTGGAATGTTGCACATTCTTATGTTTTCTGTGGCCATTGACTCCTGCCTTTTACCTCAGACTTCGGATGTACTGTACAGTATGTTGACTAAGCTTTCGGGGAATGTCTTTGAAAAGCCATGCACAGAATGTTGGTCTGCAATTAGGTGGAAATGATTTGTGCAGGTGCGCTTCTTTGGATTCGTGTTGGGCTATTGTGTGTGATTTAAAATTGCTTTCCCAATTTTGACTTTTCTGACGTGAAAATGAAGGTGAACCTGGTAGTTGCTCCTTGTTTGACTCCGCTGAATGAGACTGTGGTAGAACATAGGTTTAGATTTAAAGATGTTCTCCTGTACAGACAAGATGGCCTACCTTTTACTGATAAAGAGTATTTTCTGTTTTTAGATGATATTTTTAATGGGATTTTGGAGTTGGTTTAGCATTGGCATGGTGACAGTGCTATGACTTTAGTGACCTTGCTGTTGCCAGTAAGAACAGTTTTAGTTTAGTTGTTAGTTATTTTGTTTAGAGGGTGCGCTATAATTCACCAGTGTGATATATGATTATGTCTCATCAAAGCATTTGACACTACCTGTCTGGTTGTATCTAATATGGGAAAGTTGTAAAATAACAATTGAGCTTTGTATGCATAAATGTTTCATGCTCAGTGTTGTCCATTCTGCTTGTTTGTTTGTCACCATAACAAGTTTCATAAATAATAAAATCATAATGTATCAAATAAACACTGATCAAATTTGAAGCCAAATTTTATTTATCAAGTTAAGTTGTATATATTTAATATTAATGGGGAGTAATCATGGCAATAACAACATTTGTTTATATTGGCAACTGTCTTAATGGAGTATTAAAGGTATTGAATTATGTGTTAGGTCTGATTTGGTGAAACTTACAGAATACTAGAAAATATAAATTGAGGCGATGCCAGCACTTTGGAAGTACTGTATAACTGGAAATTAGGAGGCTGGATCCACTCTATTTATGAGAAATGAGTTAAGACCTTTGGTGAACTTACCTTATTCCATTTATTTTGATTTTACTGTATATTATTTTATTCTGACAATTTCTCTTGTAACATTTTATTGTGCTCTATACAGTATTTTATATCTGAATCTGGCTTTGTTGCCATTACTATACTTGGGTCATTGTTATCATTTTTAATGCCTTACTTGTGGTGTTTTTCTTGTAAAATGTGTCGCATATGTTTTTTTAGTGCCTGTTTATATCCATTGGAGACCACTGTTTTGTACTGTCATGACTCCTATGTTTTCATTTTGTCTACAGTATGTAATGCCTTTGATCCAATTAAAATAGATATTTAAAAAATTGCAATAAAGAATGTTTATTTCCATTTTTTTGTTAACTGAACAACTATGAAACATTTAAGGTATTACTAAGTGAGCACTGTATAAAATAAAAAGTATTTTAAGTCATTCAAATGATGCCAGTTGCTAATTCATAGAAACTGAAAGATTCTGAGCAAAATAATAACTTATTACTCAGTATATTTTCTTAGTATTGCATATATAATAACAAGCAGCAATGTATTGTCAGAAACTGTCAAAATGAGTTATTAGAATCAGCAATAAGAAGTAGTTGAACCCACACATTTCTGTGAGCGATTGTACTATTTCACATCAAGCTGACTAAAACTCCTCATTGAAACCCACATGGCCTATTGCTTTCAAAAATGTCATCAAGTGTCTTATTCAAATAAAATAAGAAGAGAAAAAAGAGAATAAAATATCTCTATTTCAAAATGCCAAAACTAATGTCGTTATAGAAGTGTAACCTTTGTTCACAATGAAAGTAAAAAAAAAAAATTGTACTACATAAATACAGAAAATGATTCGTTTTTATCCGTAGAGGAAATTTTACAATGGAGCTGTTTTTTGTAAACATGGCCAGCAAAAAACATTTTACATTTGAAAATTTGCATTGTCATTTTTTTCCTTGTTAACCATTAAAAGTACAATAACAATTTAAACTTTTACCAATGTTGTAACATCTTCAGGAAAAATTTTTACATTTTAGATATAAATAATTTAAAGCATTTTTGCATATATTTTATCGAAAGGATAATACATTTTAAGTATTAAAAAAAAAGTTTTATATATTGACCGAATTAGTCAAACTTCAAAACGTTTTGCAATTAAAAATTACCATAAGGAAAACATACACATATGTACCTGTACCTCTGAAGAGGTTAAAGCACACAGAGATATGTACTAGCTAATACAGATGTGTCCTCATAATGTTAAGCCGTAATACACCATGTGGTATGAATGAGTCACACATATTGGTGTGGCGTAGTTACTTTTTCTTAAAATTTGCATCTTATTCGCAGCACAGATATAGTGGAACACCACTCAATCTGTACCAGAGACTGTAGGCTGCAACTTTAACTGCACAGGAGTTAGTTTCAAAAAAGTACAAAATTGTAGTTGAAGCACAATGTATCTTGGCATGAAAAAAAACGTGGCTGCTGCATCATAGCACTTTGTACACAGATTCAGACTCATTTACACACAGATGTACAAGTAATGTATTGCAACTTAATCAGTGTAGTCTCATTAAGCAGGTTTGTCAGATTGAAATGTTTAATTTGTGTGACTAAGATGCACATTCCAGTAAAAACATGCTTGGCCAAAGCCAGGTCAACCGGACCTGATGTACCAAGAAGGGCTGCGGGTGCGACTGCAGCAATAGTGTATGGGGGCACATCTAGCATTATGTTTTGCAAGACATCTCATAGCCTATGCACTGTAAAATATTTGCATAAATAGTGTCCCAGAGTTTTATATATATGTTTCTAAGCACCTTGAAAAGATCATGCGAGTTCGGGAGGCATTGTACTATAAAAAAGAGTTGTGATTCTGCACCAGTCTCCCAGGAAGTGAACAAGCCTGCTTTAGTGGGTGAAACACATTTTCTATATGAACCTGATCCACCGGACTATCCACATTGAGACACAACCATTGTGACATACCCAGGACTTGGGCTTTACCTGGTATTTTGAATCTTTTATATTTTCTTGTCACTCGCTGCTAACAGTGTTACTATATATAATTGGTTTACCTACTTAATCACTGTTACTTTGTACAAATGGTTTCTAAATTTGGATGATCACATCCTATGGTTAATGGTACCCATCATTATTCTTTCTCTTTGTCACACGGGTACCCTGTGACATAATTTTTGCCCTTCCCACTGTATGAATATACAATTCAGCCTATGTCTGCAGTATCACTCTGATGTACTCAGGAGTGCAGCTATTCAGTGTAAATAATCTCTGTCTTTTAGGCATTTGAGATAAAGCTATCTGCTATTTAAACAGGGTGTATGTCATTGTGACCTGTTGTGGAACTGTTTTGTATTTGTTTTTCTTTTCCAATAGAATAAATTTCAGGTGTGCACCTTAATGCTGCATACTTGTGCATATCTTTTCACTGATTTGTCTCAAATGTTGCTTCATTGGTTACTTGGAGCCCTATTTTGAATCAAACACTTTACTATTGATTATAGGAATTTTTTCACAGGATGAGTGTACCATATAGGCCTGCCTAGGGGGGGGGTCTTGCTGCACTCGCCCCTCCCCGCCGGGATCCCGGCGTCGGTATGCTGCCGGGATCCCGGCGTCGGTAAGCTGACCGGCAGTCAGGAGACCGCCGGTCAGCCGTACTACACCCTTCTTTACATTGATTGATCCATCGTGGTCTCATTAATACAAACTTGGTTTGTACTGATCCCAGGAAGATGGAGGTAGTACTACTTGTGTCTACATTTCCATCGTGGAATACAATTTGTATCATGGATCAGAACATATTTTGTTTTTAAAATAATTTGTGGGATACAACTTTTAGCTTATATACTAATCAAATAAAAGTTGTTTTAACCTTTACATTTCTCATTACCACTAACAAGAGTATGCCCAAACAAGAGTCTTCTTCTCTCCCCTTTTTTGTCTAGCATTGTACTGTACACAGGAGTTTTCCTGTTCCTGCTGCTCCAGGGTTCATGCAGCTGTCATTCAAGGAGGGACAGACTGAGAGAGACATCATAGCTGAAATTGTGCGAGATCTGGAGAACACTCCCCAAATAGAATTTATTGGAAAGAGCGCAATGAAAGTTTGGATAGAGTTTCTTGCACAGGAACAGTCAAGGAGGAGGCTAGCTGGAGTTCCAGAGAAGTGTGCTGGCAAGATTTCCATTGGGTAAAAGTAAAAAATGAGATATCAGCAGCACAATGGTACTGGAGGTGAGTATCTCCTATATTATATACATTTTTTGAGCCTGGGCAAAAGCACGGCACTACAAGCCCTAGCCGGCATCAAGACATAGAAGCACACAGAGATTAAAGTGTTCCACACATTACATTAAAATTTTATTGTTCCAGAACTGTTATTAAGACTGCCAGCATAAATTGTTGTTTTATAAGCACAACCATTATGAGACAAGAGAATGCAACATCATGGATCAGCCATTTTGTTTGCTACATTAAGGATCATCCATTTTGTTTGATGTAGGCACTAAAATGCCTGTAATCTTATTGTTACTGAAAGAATTGCAGGAAATAACACATAACCACATAGCAGCAGTAGTCCCTATATACTGTATACAACCTGCACCCCAGGAGCAGAACTAACATTGGTGCAGTAGAATTAACGGGCTGACTACTGCCCAGACCAGAAATGAGTTATCCACTGACACCCCCGCCCCCCCTCCCCCCACACACACACCACCTGCAGACCATTTTGAGCATGTCAGATGAATGGCCTAGTGCAGAGAGCAGGGTGGACCCCACTGCCTGAGGGACCTGTCCCTTACCTTAATGAGGCAGGGCTGAACTTACAGTATGTGTGCCGGACTGATAAAGGAATCCTGCCACCTACCAGTGCTGGTGATTACATCCACTTACTGCCCCTAATTAACAGACAGCTGTATATGTTTTCTGATTCAGTGCTGTCTGTGAATTAAAGGTTGCATACACCAGTGTAACTGGCACTGTCAGAGTCTGCCTGACCGAGTGCCAAACTGAGGAAAGCATAAGGGTTGAGGGCACCTGTCAGGGACAGAGCAGAAGCTGCTGTGTTCCTGCCCTCACCAAGGTACATGCCCCCTGTTTGTACTGTGCAAGATATTGTGCTTCTACCCCTGTCACCCGCTTTCTCTCACTGTCAACCTCTGTCTCCTCCTGCATTCCGTTGTCACCCTCTGCCTCCCCCTGCCTTACGCTTTCACCCTATGCCTCTCTCTGTCACTACTGCTGTGTGGCATAGTATAAACTTGGGACAGGGTGAAGGTGGGGGCCACAAATTATATTTTTGCACCTGGGCCCACCACTCACAAGTTCTGTCACTGCTGCACCCCACAAACAAAAGAGAGCCCAGCATGTACATTTTGTTTCATACCCTCACAGTAAGAAAACTTTGTGACTGTTAGATAGTGTTCAGTTCTGTGGAGCCATAGATCGCAG
Source organism: Pseudophryne corroboree (assembly GCF_028390025.1). Lineage (NCBI taxonomy): Eukaryota > Metazoa > Chordata > Amphibia > Anura > Myobatrachidae > Pseudophryne > Pseudophryne corroboree. Next base: position 273,813,380 of record NC_086450.1, on the reverse strand, counting down.
CCCATCTGAATGCAATTTGTCTTAACACACAAGTATTATGCTACAACACTATTGCCAGCACATGGAGAGTTTTAGTAGGGCAACCATTGAGCTGATAAAGAAGCATATTTTCTAGAAGCAAGATGTTTTTTATGGGATCTGCTTTATTTCACCCATTTGTTTTAGAAACTATTATCTGACACCATTGAGAGGAACTTTAGTACCATTATGGGGAAGGATACACCACAGTGACTTCATCTTTCTAAAGAGACCAATGTCAATTGGCGATATCAGACGATTTAATGCAATATGATCAAACTTCATTACAATGCTATTATGCTCAGGGATTTAGCTAAGCCCACATCTGTACCGGAAAGTAGATCTGGAACTTTATTGAGGCACCATTGTGATTTGTAGGGAATTTCACTGTTTGCTCCACCTAGTTTAATTGCTACATTAGTTGCTTATTGAAGTGTCTATTTACTGGTTAATTGAAATAACCATTTACTTGTACATCAAAGTGTCTATTTAATTTTCAATGAATAGGTTATTGAATGGCCTGGAGAAATGTAGTTGTCTATCCAATGTGTAATTGAATGTATTATTCCAAGTTGCCTTTTCCCACCTTAACCTCTTTGATCCAGAAAATAAAAGGTTAAAGGTTCTTGCTGTTGGTTATTGAGTTACCTTTGCCCCTTTTTCACCAATATTCATTCTCATACCTATTACCAGGCCCGGCGCTACCCGCTCAGCAAAGGGAGGCAGAGCAGGTAGGCGCCAGGCTGGAGAGGCGCTCTCCCTGCTCTGAATGCCCGCTGTTGCCCCATCCTGTTCCCTCTGCTGCTGCTGCTACCGGCTGCTGTGCCCGTCACAGTTTGACAGGCAGTGGGGCCGGCAGCTTGAAGCTCCACTTACCCCGCTGACAGTGTCATCTTCAGTGGCCGTCCAGGGTGAAAGGGGGGGGGAGCTAAAAGGAGCAATGGGGTAGAACCAAATGGGATGAAGGGGTGGAGCTAAATGGGTCCAGGCTGCTACAGATCCTGCCAGCCAGACTAGTGTAATAAGTAAGTAAGTAGTGAATGGAAAGACTGCGAGTATATATGTATGTGTTTGTGTGTGTGTGTGTGTGTGTGTGTGTGTGTGTATGTGTGTGTATTTAGCGATTACGTGTATGAGTGGCACTACTGCAGTAATTATGCATAAGTGCACTACTACTGGGGGCAGTATACATAAGCGTACTACTACTGGGGGCAGTATACATAAGCGCACTGCTACTGTGGGCATTATACATAAGCGCTGCTACTACTGAGGGCCTCATACATAAGCGCTGCTACGACTGTGGGCATTATACATAAGCACTGCTACTACTGAGGGCATTATATATAAGCGCACTACTACTGGTGGCTTTATACATAAGCGCAATACTACTGGGGGGCATTATACATAAGAACACTACTACTGGGGGCATTATACATAAGCGCTGCTACTACTGGGGGCATTATACATAAGCGCACTACTACTGAGGGCATTATACAGTGCACTACTACTGGGTGCATTATACATAAGCACACTACTACTGGGGGCGTTATACATAAGCAGCACTACTACTGGTGACATTATGCATAAGCGCAGCTCATACTGGGGGCATTGTGCATAAGCGGTGCTAATACTAGGGGCACTATGTGAACAAGCAGCACTACTACTGGGGCACTATGTGTATAAGCAGCACTACTACTGGGGGCATTATGCATAAGCAGTGCTACTACTGGTGGCATTATGTGTATAAGCAGCACTACTACTGGGGGCATTATCTGTATAAGCAGCCTTAGTACGTGCGATGTAATGTAAATCTCAAAAGGGTTCAAAGGCAAGCTACTAAATTGATTAAAGGCCTAGAGGGACTGGATTACGAGGAAAGGCTTACTAGGGTGAATATGTATACACTAGAAAAGAGGCGCCTAAGAGGAGATATTATTAATATCTTCAAATATGTAAAGGGACATCACAAAGAGTTATCAGAGGAATTATTTATTAAAAGAACACAGTTTAGGACACGTGCGCACTCGCTGCGGCTGGAGGAGAGAAAGTTTCGAACGCAACGGAGGAAAGGGATCTTCACTGTTAGGGCAATAAGGATTTGGAATTCCCTCCCAGGGAAGGTGGCAATGGCAGACTCTATAAATGGATTTAAAAAGGAATAGATACATTTCTGAATGAAAATTATATCCAAGGTTATAATATTTATAATATCTACATGGTTAATCCGGGGCCAATATGAGTTATAGTAGTTAACTAGTCATAAAACATTATTCAGCGGGTATGTTGAATCATCACAACTTAATACGGGTTGAACACGATGGGCAATTTGCCTCTATTCAACCTCAATTACTATGTTACTATGTTACTATGTAAATAAGATTGTGCTACTGTGTGTAATTTGAAATGGGAGTACTATTGTGTGGCCACACCCCTTCTTTGTGAGACCACACCCATTTGGGCCATCCCTTTGTAAAGTATGGGATGGCGCAAATGTATAGTTTGCAGGGGGGCGCCGAACACCATAGCACCGACCCTGCCTATTACCAACCAAATCTAAATTGCGGGGGAAGAAGGAAGAACAGTGTTGAAGAAAAAGAAGTAAGTCCTGGCATTGTAGTCACTCCCTTCCACTATGGTGTTACAAACGTGTCTTTAATGTACTTGCAAGCCAAAATCATCCTGCAGAGAATAAGTAACAAATATAGTGCAAAGCTAGTCCTTATCCCACAAGGAGGATGATTCAGTCAATTGCTGTTGCGACTGTTTTAGCATCTTTTGCCATAGTCGCATCTGTGACTTTATAAAGCTAATATAAGCTCTTCCTTGGTGTACAAGTTTGTGTCTGACATTAAGGACTGAGACGTCTTCCTTAGATACAACAATCTCACTTGGTTGGTCATTAGACAGAACCGATGGTCACACTATCGAAACTTTCACCAGCCCCATACTACAGTAGGTGCAGAATCTGTACAAGAGTATGGCCTCCAATGTAAGCTACAGATGGAGCCGCACTCATCTAGTGCAGCTCCATCGCTGTCGTACACTCCCGTCGGGACTAGGCGATTCAAAGCCTAGCCCTGCTATGGGAGTGCACAGAGACGCTCCCATTAAAGTGGATGGGGCGCATGCGTGTCTCGGACGCGCCGATGTGCGTGCCTAGGCGGGCGCGCCCAGGCACAGACAGAGCCATGATTAGCGCGGCTCCATCTGTATTAAACACCCGAGTTTGCAATCAGTTATGCAGCACATTTGCATCAGTTCGATAACATGCCCATGAAACAATGGATCTCCATCTCTGAATAACCACCTCCCAGTTACTGTGCTGGAATGTCCAATACATTTCTAATATATTTGAAGACCATGCACTTCAATCACTACTTTGCCTCTGTACATACACTCAGGGGCGTAGCGAGGGTGGCGCCAGTGGAGCTTGAGCCCCGGCGCCTGTTCTGATAAGGGCGCCGCAGACACAGTCCATTGCTGCCTCCAGGGAAAGACTGATCATCGGCGCTGGCCACGGCGCTGCTGGCCACAGTAATAAGCTGCATTGCTACTGGAGTCCGGGGGAGTAGAGGCTCCCTGTACGTGTGGCCTGCCAGTTACAAACATGGCCACGCTGGTCCTGATGGAGGGCTGCTGCACGGAGGGCTGCTGCACTGCGCATGCCTAGACACAGCAGCTCCTCCTCCCATGGTCCGTTGTGGAGTCTGACCAGACTCCAGCCAGTCTGTTCTGCCAGCCACCACACTACTTCATACCCCCACCACAACACAAAGTACAGCAGCAGCAAGTGCAGGCGGGACCGACGAGGTACAGAGGAATATTTATATCTTAACAGGTTTATTAAAATGAAGAACAAATGCTATTTAGATGCTTAAAAAAAGTGTGTGTGGTATGTATGAATGTGTGTGTATATATATATATATATATATATATACACACACACAGTATATATATATATATATATATATATATATGAGATGTGCGGCGGGCACTTTTCGTGTTTTGTGTTTTGGCTCTGGTTCCATGCTCATTTTTTGGATCTGGATTGGTTTTGCCAAAACCACCCTTTTGTGTTTTGGTTTTGGATCTGGATGATTTTTGGAAAAAAAACAGAAAAACAGCTAAAATCAAATAATTTAGTGGTAATTTTGAGCCTACGGTGTTATTAACCTCAATAACATTAATTCCCACTCATTTCTAGTCTATTCTTCACACCTCACAATATTGTTTTTAGGCCAAAAGGTTGCAACGAGGTGGCTGGATGACTAAGCTAAGCGACACAAGTGTGCGGCACAAACACATGGCCCATCTAGGAGTGGCACTGCAGTGGCAGACAGGATGGCAGATTTAAAAAATAGGCTCAAAACAGCACATGATGCAAAGAAGAATAAGAGGTGCAATGAGGTAGCTGTATGACTAACACATGTGTGCGGCACAAACAACATGGGACGTGCTGGAATTTGCCCAGATGTAATACACGCACAATATTGGTGGCACAGGAGAGCGTACCCTTAAACCACACACACATGCGGCAACACCTGTAAAATTAATTTGGATAATAATAACCCTTTTATTTGGAGCTATTACAGTAATAACCCCAAAACCCCTACACAACACAGGGCAAAGCCTATATAAATGATTTGGATAATAATATAAATAATGTATATAACCCTTTTATTTGGAGTAAATAATATCCAGTACAGGACTTATGGCAGCACAAGACAACACCACTGGACTGATGCAGCAAAAGACAGCACTACTGGACTGGACTTATACGGCAGTACCCCTGGACTTGTACGGATGTGTCAGACAGGATGGCATTTTAAAAAAACTAGTCCCCAAACAGCACATGATGCAAAGAAGAAAAAGAGGTGCAAGATGGATTTAGAAACTATGTTGTATAAACTTTTAGCAAACCAATCTTTTCAGCGACAGGGTCTGCCACACGACTGTGGCTGAAATGACTAGTTTGTTTGGGCCCCCACTAAAAAAGAAGCAATCAATCTCTCCTTGCACAAACTGGCCCTACAGAGGCAAAATGTTGACCTCATCCTCATCCTCCAATTCCTCACCCCTTTCACTGTGTACATCCTCCTCCTCACAGATTATTAATTCATCCCCACTAGAATCCACCATCACTCACCACTGGTCTTTGTGTACTTTCTGGAGGCAATTGCTGGTAAAGGTCTTCCCGGAGGAACTTTTAATTCATTATGATGAACATCATCTTCTAAACATTTTGTGGAAGTAACCTCGTACGCCGTTCGTTGACACTCTTTCGGAGTACACACTGGAGGGGGGTGGGGGTGGGGCAACTTAGGTAAAATAAAGCCAGTTTGTGCAAGGGCATCCAAATTGCCTCTTTTTCCTGCCAGTATACATATGGCCTGTCTGACATGCCTACTTGGATGCTGTCACTCATAAAATCCTCCACCATTCTTTCAATGGTGACAGAATCATATGCAGTGACAGTAGACATGTCAATAATCATTGGAAGGTCCTTCAGTCCAGACCAGATGTCAGCACTCGCTCTGGACTGCCCTGCATCACTACCAGCGGGTGGGCTAGGAAATCTTATCCTTTTCCTCGCAGCCCCAGTGGCAGGAGAATGTGAAGGAGGAGCTGTTGATGGGTCACGTTCCGATTGAGTTGACAATTTTCTCACCAGAAGGTCTTTGATCCTCTGCAGACTTATGTCTGTCGGAAAGAGAGATGCAACGTAGGCTTTAAACCTAGGATCGAGCACGGTGGCCAAAATGTAGTACTCTGATTTCAACAGATTGATCACCCTTGAATCCTGGCAGAGTGAATGAAGGGCTCCATCCACAAGTCCCACATGCTCTGTGTAATCGCACCATCTTAGCTCCTCCTTCAATCTCTCCAGCTGCTTCTGCAAAAGCCTGATGAGGGGAATGACCTGACTCAAGCTGGCAGTGTCTGAACTGACTTCACTTGTGGTAAGTTCGAAGGGTTGGAGAACCTTGCACAAGATGGAAATCATTCTCCACTGCGCTTGAGTCAGGTGCATTCTCCCTCCTTTGCCTATATCATAGGTGGATGGATAGGCTTGAATAGCCTTTTGCTGCTCCTCCATCCACTGAAGCATATAGAGTGTTGAATTCCACCTCATTACCACCTCCTGCTTCAGGTGATGGCAGGGCAGGTTCAGGAGTGTATGCTGGTGCTCCAGTCTTCGGCATGCGGTGGCTGAATGTTGAAAGTATCCCGCAATTTTTGGGCCACCGACAGCATCTCCTGCATGACCCTGTCATTTTCAAAGATTTCTGCACCACCAAATGAATTGTGTGTGCAAAACATGGGACATGCTGGAATTTGCCCAGATGTAATGCACGCACAATATTGGTGGCATAGTCCGATATCACAAATCCCCAGGAGGGTCTAATTGGGGTAAGCCATTGTGCAATGTTGTCCCTCAGTTTCTGTAAGAGGTTGTCAGTGGTGTGCCTCTTCCAGAAAGCGGTGATACAGAGCGTAGCCTGCCTAGGAACGAGTTGGCGTTTGCGAGATGCTGCTACTGGTGCCGCCGCTGCTGTTCTTGCTGCGGGAGGCCATACATCTACCCAGTGGGCTGTCACAGTCATATAGTCCTTATTCTGCTCTCTTACACTTGTCCACATGTCCGTGGTTAAGTGGACATTGGGTACAACTGTATTTTTTAGGACACTGAGGACACTTTTTCTGACATCTCTGTACCTTCTCGGTATCGCCTGCTAGTGAAGTGGAACTTAGATGGGATTTGGTATCGGGGATACACTACCTCAAACAATTCTCTAAGTCCCACTGAAGTAATGGCGGATACCGGACGCACGTCTAACATCAACATAGCTATCAAGACCTCAGTTATCTGCTTTGCAAAAGGATGACTGCTGTTATATTTCATCTTCCTTACAAAGGACTGTTGGACGGTCAATTGCCTACTGGAAGTAGTACAATTGGTTTTCCAACTTTCCCTCTGGGATGACGATCGACTCCCAGCAGCAACATAATCAGCTTCAGCAACAGTACAGCTGTATTTTCATGTGGGGGGGGGGGGGGGGGGGGGGGCTATGTGTGTGTTTTTTCTCATGTGGGGGCTAATGAGATGTTTTTTTACCCCCTTTTAAGGCCACTGTATTTTATTACTAAGGAGATATAATGTAATAAACTTGCACTACTGTGTCGTGTAATTTGAATTGGTGGTACTATTGTGTGGCCATGCCCCTTCCCAGCAACAACATGCACCTTTTTTGTGTCGCATGCACTGTACCTATTTCAAATAAGTGGTGCCAGTGCTGGTAATGGTACCAAAAAGAGCATTGCTATGGGTGAGGGGTGATGGGTGTTGCTGACTGCTGCTTTGATCTGTGGTGATGGGTGCTGTGCGAGAGGGGTGCTTGGTAAGAGGCGGCACTAGCATTGGTGCTGGGGGCACCAACCAAAGTCTTGCCTAGGGCATCAAATTGGTCAGGGCGGGCTCTGAGAGGGACACATGGGGGAGGTGAGTTGATTGTGGAAGGTAAATGTGTATGGGGCTTTAGTGTGTGTGGCCTAATGTATAGTGTATAGGGGGTATTATTGTGTGTGGCCTAATATATAGGGGCCAATACTGTGTGTGGCCTAATGTGTAATGGGCATTACTGTGTGTGGTCTAATGTGTAAGGGTCATTACTACTGTGTGGCAAAACGTGAATGGGCTCTACTGTCTGGCATGTGAATTAGGGACACTCTGTTGTATGATGATGACATTGGTTATATTCCTACACAAACAGGCATCTTCCAGACCATGTAATCTCTACATGATTAGTGAATACTGAATAAAGACGCTGTTGCCCAGGGAGGATCAATTTCTTCAGATGTTTCCCCGTTTCATATTTTGTATATTGTGTATTTTTATTTAGTGCTGACAAAACTCTGGATTTTATCCTAATATTTATTTTTATTCCCCTTTAATTTAACCCTACGTGCACATTTGGGAGTGAGGCGCCGTAGTACGCATGTGCTCCAGGCACCATAGCTATACGCTAAACCTCTGCACACACTTTGCGGGATGCAAGCACTGTGTGTCTTTTAAGTGACTTGCACACAAACACAGTTAAAAACATTGACCTTTAATGGTAATTTCTGCATTATATTTGACTCATAATATTAACTTTGGGGTTCAAAGGTGTAAAAATAATACACACCATTCTTGTACTGCATGTTTAGTTAGTAAATACAAAACAAAATATTATTTCTGTTTATGTGTCCCCTTCTGGAACTGTGGACAACCTGTGACACGCCAGCTGCTGTGGAACAACATGTTATACCATACTATGCCATAGTTTTTACTAGAGATGAACGGGTTCGGTTCTCTGAGAACTGAACCCCCCCGAACTTCACGTCCCGACCCCGGATCCGAGTCTGGCTCGGGACTTCCCGCCAGACTCAGAAACCAGAATGAGGCAAAATGTCATCATCCCGCTGTCGGATTCTCGCGGGTTTTGGATTCCATATAAGGAGCTGCGCATCGCCGCCATTTTTTCTCCAGTCCTGGAGACTGTAAATAGAGGATGTGTCTCTCTCCTCAGTGTCTGTCTGTGTGGGAAGTGGTGTGGCGACCTGCTCTGTCTTATGTGTGTAATTACAGTGCTGTGTTGTGCTGCATCAGTCCAGTGGTGATGTCTTGTGCTGCATCAGTCCAGTCACAGTGGTGGTGTCCTCTGCTGTCATATGTCCAGTGCTGCTGCATAAGTCCTGTCCAGTGGTGCTGTGTTGTGCTGCATCAGTCCAGTGGTGGTGTCTTGTGCTGCATCAGTCCAGTCACAGTGCTGGTGTCCTCTGCTGCCACATGTCCAGTGTTACTGTATAAGTCCGGTCCAGTGGTGCTGTGTTGTGCTGCATCAGTCCAGTGGTGGTGTCTTGTGCTGCATCAGTCCAGTCACAGTGGTGGTGTCCTCTGCTGACATATGTCCAATGCTGCTGTATAAGTCCAGTCCATTGCAGTGGTGCTGTGTTGTCCTTGCTCAGTCCAGTGGTGGTGTCCATTTGCTGTTGTATATGTCCAGTGGTACTGCCGTATAAGTCCAGTGATACTGCCGTATAAATCCAGTGGTACTGCCGTAAAAATCCAGTCCAGTGGTACTGCCATATAAATCCAGTGATATTGCTGTATAAGTCCAGTGATACTGCCGTATAAATACAGTCAACTGGTACTGCCATATAAGTCCAGTGATACTGATGTATATCTCCAGTGGTACTGCTGTATAAGTCCAGTGATACTGCCGTATAAGTCCAGTGATACTGCCGTATAAGTCCAGTGGTACTGCTGTATAAGTCCAGTGGTACTGCTGTATAAGTCCAGTGGTACTGCCGTATAAGTCCAGTGATACTGCCGTATATGTTCAGTGGTACTGCCGTATAATTCCAGTAATACTGCTGTATAAATCCAGTCCAGTGGTACTGCCGTATAAGTCTAGTGATACTGCCGTATAAGTCCAGTGATACTGCCGTATATGTCCAGCGGTACTGCCATATATAAGTCCAGTGATACTGCTGTATAAATCCAGTGATACTGCTGTATAAATCCAGTCCAGTAGTACTGCCATATAAGTCTAGTGATACTGCCGTATAAGTCCAGTGGTACTGCCGTATAAGTCCAGTGATACTGCCGTATAAATCCAGTCCAGTGATACTGCCGTATAAATTCAGTCCAGTAGTACTGCCGTATAAGTCCAGTGATACTGCTATATAAGTCCAGTGATGCTGCCATTTATGTCCAGTTGTACTGCCGTATAATTTTAATGATACTGCTGTATATATCCAGTCTAGTGATACTGCCGTATAAATCCAGTGGTACTGCCATATAAATCCAGTCCAGTGGTACTGCCATATAAGTTCAGGCCAGTGGTGCCGCCATATAAGTTTAGTGGTGCTGTCCTGTGCTGTATATTATTTACTCCAAATAAAGGGGTTATTAATATTTAATCAAAATAATTTTTACAGGGATTGCCCAGTGTGGTGTAGAGTTATGCTCTCCTGTGCTGCATTCTGTTATATAACTTCAGAAAAATAATGGAGAACAAAAATTTGGAGGATAAAATAGGGAAAGATCAAGAAAAACTTCCTCCTACTGCTGCTGCTGCCGCTGCTGTTGTTGATGCTGGGAGTCAATCGTCATTCCAGAGGGGAAGTCAGAAGGCCACTTGCACTACTTCAACCAAGCAAATGACTGTCCAACAGTCCTTTGCGAGGAAGATGAAATATGACAGCAGTCATCCTGTTAAAAAGCGGATAACTGAGGCTTTGACAGCTATGTTGGTGTTAGACATGCATCCAGTATCTGCCAATAGTGAAGTGGGACTGCAGTGCCAACCCTAGATGGGCAAGGTGTTTGTGCCGCACAATATTGTCGCTTAGCTTAGTCATACAGCTACCTCATTGCACCTCTTTTACTTATTTGCATGATGTGCTGTTTGGGGACTATGTTTTTTAAGTTCCATCCTGTCTGCTACTGCAGTGCCACTCCTAGATGGGCCAGGTGTTTGTGCCGCACACTTGTGTCGCTTAGCTTAGTCATACAGCTACCTCATTGCACCTCTTTTACTTCTTTACATGATGTGCTGTTTGGGGCCTAGTTTTTTTTAAGTGCTGTCCTGTCTGCCACTGAAGTGCCACTCCTAGATGTCAAGGTGTTTGTGCCACACACTTGTGTTGCTTAGCTTAGTCATACAGCTGCCTCATTGCACCTCTTTAACTTCTTTGCATGATGTGCTGTTTGGCGCCTAGTTTTTTTAAGTGCTATCCTGTCTGCCACTGCAGTGCCACTCCTAGATGGGCCACGTGTTTGTGCCGCACCCTTGTGTTGCTTAACTTAGTCATACAGCTACCTATTTGCACCTCTTTTACTTCTTTGCATGATGTGCTGTTTGGCGCCTAGGTTTTTTAAGTGCCAGCCTCTCTGCCACTGCAGTGGCACTCCTAGATGGGCCAGGTGTTTGTGCCGCACACTTGTGTCGCTTAGCTTAGTCATACAGCTACCTCATTGCACCTCTTTTACTTCTTTGCATGATGTGCCATTTGGCGCCTAGTTTTTTTTAAGTGCCATAATGTATGCCACTGCAGTGCCACTCCTAGATGGGCCAGGTGTTTGTTCCGCACACTTGTGTCACTTAGCTTAGTCATACAGCTACCTAATTGCACCTCTTTTACGTCTTTGCATGATATGGTGTTTGGGGACTAGTTTTTCTAAGTGCCACCCTGTATGCCACTGCAATGCTACTCCTAGATGGGCCAGGTGTTTGTGCCGCACACTTGTGTCGCTTAGCTTAGTCATACAGCTTCCTCGGTGCAACTTTTAGGCCTAAAAACAATATTGTGAGATGTGAGGTGTTCAGAATAGACTGGAAATGAGTGGAAATTATTGTTATTGAGGTTAATAATACCGTAGGATTAAAATTACCCCCAAATTCTGTGATTTTAGCTATTTTTATGTTTTTAAAAAAATCATCCAGATCCAAAACCAAAACCCGAAACGGTGGTTTTGGCAAAACCTATCCAGATCCAAAACACGAGTGGGGATACAGATCCAAACACAAAACACAAAAAGTGCCCGCTGCACATATCTAGTTTTTACTTCCTCTAACAGCAAACATAGTGGCAGCTGGAGTCACTATTTTGCTTATAATAAATCTACCAGATTATTCCACCATGATAGTTCTGGGATCCTGGCACTTGGGATGCCAACGTTGAGAATTCCGGCAACCGCATCCTGATGCCCAGGTTCCCCTATGCCCAGGTTCCCGACACTTGGAAGGTAAATATGCTAACTCTGCTTTTCTACCCCCTAACCCAAACTTCCCACAGTCTAACCCTAACCCCCCCTCAAGCCTAAGCCTCACCCTCCAGCATACTTATGTTTGGGATGCTCGCAGTTGGGTTTATGGGTCCTGGCATTTTGATCCATGTTGTGATCCAGACGGCATCCGGATGATAGATAGACAGTGCCTAGTTAGACAGTCAATAGATAGACACCACATGTTAGACAGATATTAGGTCAACAGGTTCAAAAGGTAGACAGGGTTAACAAGTCAACATGAAAAAGGTAGACAGTACTGAAGATCGACAGGGTCAAAAGGTTGAAATGAAAATGGTTGACAAAAAAGGTAGACACTTTTTTTGTTTTCTTTTTACATGTATTTGGACTATTTTATACCGTCTCTATCCATGTCGGCTTAGAGTCAGTTATAAACCTTGTGGCAAGTGCAGTGAGCCACCGAGCCTGAAGCGTGGTGAGCAAAGCGAGCCCCGCAAGGGGATGCTACTCTACAATTGGGGGTCCCAGATGACAAAACTATCCACACAAACCACAAAAATGCAAAAAAATCTACCTTTTTTGCGTCGACCATTTTCATGTTGACCTTTTCACCCTGTAGACCTTTTGTACTGTCTACCTTTCTCACCCTGTTGACCTAATGTCTAACACATGGTGTCTTTCTATTGACTGTCTAACTAGACACTGTCTATCTATCATCCCGCACCCCTGTGGATCTTCCTTCCTTCTGGCAATGATTTCACCAGGTCTCCCTTCCCACAATGTAGCAGAGAGGCTTGCTGGTACAAAGTAATGACACCCTCTCATTATGACAGCCTGCATTCTCTCATTATTCCAGCCTGCACCCTCTCATTATGATAGCGTCCACCCTCTCATTATACCACCCTGCACCCTCTCATTATGATAGCCTGCATTCTCTCATTATACCAGCCTGCACCCTCTCATTATGACAGCCTGCATTCTCTCCTTATATCACCCTGCATCCTCTCATTATACCAGCCTGCACCCTCTCATTATGTTAGCTTCCACCCTCTCATTATACCACCCTGCACCCTCTCATTATGACAGCTTCCACCCTCTCATTATACTAGCTTGCACCCTCTCATTATGATATCTTCCACCCTCTCATTATGCCAGCTTCCACCCTTTCATTATACCAGCCTGCACCCTCTCATTATACCACCTTGCACCCTCTCATTGTGATAGCCTGCACCCTCTCATTATACCAGCCTTCACTCTCTCATTATACCAGCCTGCACCCTCTTATTATGATAGCTTCCACACTCTCATTATACCAGCCTGCACCCTCTCATTATGCCAGCCTGCACCCTCTCATTATACCAGCCTGCACCCTCTCATTATACCAGCCTGCACCCTCTTATTATGACAGCTTCCACCCTCTCATTATACCAGCCTGCACCCTCTCATTATACCAGCCTGCACCCTCTTATTATGATAGCTTCCACCCTCTCATTATACCAGCTTGCACCCTCTTATTATGATAGCTTCCACCCTCTCATTATACCAGCCTGCACCCTCTTATTATGACAGCTTCCACCCTCTCATTATACCACCCTGCACCCTCTCATTATGACAGCTTCCACCCTCTCATTATACCAGCCTGCACCCTCTCATTATGACAGCTTCTACCCTCTCATTATACCAGCATGCATTCTCTCATTATACCAGCCTGCACCCTCTCATTATGACAGCTTCTACCCTCTCATTATACCAGCCTGCACCCTCTTATTATGACAGCTTCCACCCTCTCATTATACCAGCCTGCACCCTCTCATTATACCAGCCTGCACCCTCTTATTATGATAGCTTCCACCCTCTCATTATACCAGCTTGCACCCTCTCATTATGCCAGCCTGCACCCTCTCATTATACCAGCCTGCACCCTCTTATTATGACAGCTTCCACCCTCTCATTATACCAGCCTGCACCCTCTCATAATGACAGCCTGTACCCTCTCATTATACCACCCTGCACCCTCTCATTATGACAGCTTCCACCCTCTCATTATACCACCCTGCACCCTCTCATTATGACAGCTTCCACCCTCTCATTATACCAGCCTGCACCCTCTCATTATGACAGCTTCTACCCTCTCATTATACCAGCCTGCATTCTCTCATTATACCAGCCTGCACCCTCTCATTATGACAGCTTCTACCCTCTCATTATACCAGCCTGCATTCTCTCATTATGACAGCTTCCTCCCTCTCATTATACCAGCCTGCACCCTCTCATTATGACAGCTTCCTCCCTCTCATTATACCAGCCTGCATTCTCTCATTATACCAGCCTGCACCCTCTCATTATGACAGCTTCCTCCCTCTCATTATACCAGCCTGCACCCTCTCATTATGACAGCTTCCTCCCTCTCATTATACCAGCCTGCATTCTCTCATTATACCAGCCTGCACCCTCTCATTATGACAGCTTCCTCCCTCTCATTATACCAGCCTGCACCCTCTCATCATGATAGCCTGCATTCTCTCATTATACCATCCATTTAGTATTATTACAGCCTTCATCTTCTCATTGGCTGCCTTATTGGATAAACTGGCTGTTGTATAAGAAGGATAAATAAAAGTAATAAATGAACAAAATATGACAGTAACTGTTCGAACCACATTAATATCTTCTCTTTGTAGCAGCTGAATATAGAATGCAAATGTCAGCAAAATTACATTGCCATCTTCATATTGCCTTTTTCCTGCTCATTAATCCAGCAATTATACCAACTTGCATCATTATACAGTACCTTAAATAGCACCATGCTTCATACCAGCATGCACATTTGTATTTACAGTATAATATCCTGTGCCCTCCCCTCATTTTACTATCCTGTGCAAGAGTCCCTCATTATATCAGCCTGTCCATCTCAGTGCTTCAGCCTGTGATTCCTGTTTATTCTGAGCTACTGTATGCCTTTCAATATTGCAACCTGTGCTACTTCATAATACCAGCCTGAACATTCTTATCACATGAGCCTTTATCTCCTCATTACTCCAACATGTGCCTCCTCTCCTTATGCCAGGGCAGAGCTTGGACAATGGAATCACTTTAAGCATTTCATTTTCAGTTTAATGATATACTGACCGCACTCATCATCACTCAATAATAAATTTTCTGGGTCCAAAAGAGATGGTTTTCTAAAATGTTCACCTGACATTGTCCTAAAGCAGGAATTAATGGAGGAAACATTATTGTGCAGTATTTCCCTACACTCTCAGACAAAACATAGTTTATTAGAATTCTGTCTGTAGAACTGTCTATTGGGCTGAATTCTTTACTCATATTGTTCACAAACATAAAAGTCAGAAATCTTTATAATGCAACAATGCTGTAAATCATTAATTTTGATAGTATGAATGTAAATGTATGCCAAATGTTCAGTATTCTTCTTGTGAGCAGGTCACTGTTGTATCTCGTTCCTCTTACAACAGATGTGCTGTTTCATATTACACTTGACATGAATCTCTCAAAAGATGTGCGTGATTAAGTAAATAGGAGAGGAGTACAATTTAACACATAATAGTACCATGAGCAATGGCTACATAATGTTGTTAGTGGCTTGCTGTGCTGCTTAATGACCTGGATATAAAGGAATTGTATCAATTATATCTCCTCTTGGCCAATTGTAAGGAATGCTGGAATAACCTGACTAGATAATGATCCTTTCAGGCTGATCCTACTTTCTATATTTATCCTCATTAGTCTGGAATAAATTAGCCTTAAATATAAATGTATAGTATTATATTCTAACATCTGCTCTACACAAATGTGGGTAACATTTATCACTAAAGTAATGAGAAACATCATCCAATTGTTAACTTTTAATAAGAATAATGTTTTCATTTTAAATGAAAATATTTATTATGGTAAACAGGTGTTTGCTAGTCTTTTTTCACACTATTGGAAGCATACTTTAACACTGTTCTCAGATTTTTTTATCTAGTTACAGCAATTGTGAAACAGATTGCATAATTTTTCCAAAAACATCAGTGTCTTGCAAAAATTTTTAAAATAAAATGCTAAGGGCAATTCATCAAAGTACAAATCAGGGGACCACAATTTAACTCCTGTTTTTTGATCGCAAACAAGACAATAGAGCAAATATTCAATGAAGCTCCAATCAACAATTTATAAAAATGTATAAAAAAACCCATCTAAAAGCACAAAATTGCACAGATGCACCATATTGTACCTGGGATAAATATATCAGCATAAGTGCATCAATGTACAGAAGATAATTACCACCAATATAAGTAGCTTGTAGCACAGACCTAACCAAAGTTAGTGACAGCAAGTTGTTTAGTGATTCTGGAAAGGGGTGCACACCTTAATTGTAAACATACAGTACTATAATATGATGTGCTACCATGCTGAGAATTCTAGTGTCATGGTGAAAAAAAAGAAAATGCAGGTTCACACTATAAGCACTAAGAATACTGATTGTCCAAACAATTATGATAAATTCTACAATTTCATGGAGTATAAATTGGTTTCTTAATACATGTTTGGCCAAATATGCATGTCCACTAATCATGTCAAAGTGAACCTCATCAGATGGGTCCCTAGCATGCCTAATACTAACACATTCTATTATATCAATTTATCCAGGACTTACCAATACTAGTGGCTATTCTAATTAGTGATGAGCGGGTTCGGTTTCTCGTAAACCGAACCCCCCCGAACTTCAGCTTATTTTACACGGGTCCGAGCAGGCTCGGATCCTCCCGCCTTGCTCGGTTAACCCGAGCGCGCCCGAACGTCATCATCCCGCTGTCGGATTCTCGCGAGGCTCGGATTCTATCGCGAGACTCGGATTCTATATAAGGAGCCACGCGTCGCCGCCATTTTCACACGTGCATTGAGATTGATAGGGAGAGGACGTGGCTGGCGTCCTCTCCGTTTAGACTAGAGTAGAGACACTTGATTGTTGATTTACTAATTTTGGGGAGCATATTAGGAGTACTACTTGCTGTTGCTGACCAGTGACCACCAGTTTAATTAATCCGTTCTCTGCCTGAAAAAAAACGATACACAGTGTGACACAGTCACATACCATATCTGTGCTCAGCCTCAGTGTGCTGCATCATATGTAATACTGTATATCTGACTGTGCTGAGTGCTCACTGCTCACACAGCTTAATTGTGGGGAGACTGGGGAGCAGTTATAGCAGGAGTACATATTTTAAGTACAGTGCACACTTTTGCTGCCAGAGTGCCACTGCCAGTGTGACTGACCAGTGACCACTGACCACCAGTATATTGTGATTGTCTGCTGACCACCAGTATATTGTGATTGTCTCCCTGAAAAAGTTAAACACTCGTCGTGTGGTGTTTTTTATTCTATAAACGCATTCTGCTGACAGTGTCCAGCTGGTCCGTCATTATATAATATATACCTGTCCGGCTGCAGTAGTGATATATATATATTTTTTATATCATTATCATCCAGTTTATATTAGCAGCAGACGCAGTACGGTAGTCCACGGCTGTAGCTACCTCTGTGTCGGCAGTCGCTCGTCCATCCATAATTGTATACCACCTACCCGTGGTGTTTTTTTTTTTTCTATCTTCTTGATACTAGTAGCTTACTTTAGGAGTCTGCAGTGCTGAGCTGACAGTGTCCAGCAGGTCCGTCATTATATAATATATACCTGTCCGGCTGCAGTAGTGATATATATATTTTTTATATCATTATCATCCAGTCTATATTAGCAGCAGACGCAGTATGGTAGTCCACGGCTGTAGCTACCTCTGTGTCGGCAGTCGCTCATCCATCCATAATTGTATACCACCTACCCGTGGTGTTTTTTTTTTCTATCTTCTTGATACTAGTAGCTTACTTTAGGAGTCTGCAGTGCTGAGCTGACAGTGTCCAGCAGGTCCATCATTATATAATATATACCTGTCCGGCTGCAGTAGTGATATATATATATTTTGTTATATCATTATCATCCAGTCTATATTAGCAGCAGACGCAGTACGGTAGTCCACGGCTGTAGCTACCTCTGTGTCGGCAGTCGCTCGTCCATCCATAATTGTATACCACCTACCCGTGGTGTTTTTTTTTTTTCTATCTTCTTGATACTAGTAGCTTACTTTAGGAGTCTGCAGTGCTGAGCTGACAGTGTCCAGCAGGTCCGTCATTATATAATATATACCTGTCCGGCTGCAGTAGTGATATATATATATTTTTTATATCATTATCATCCAGTCTATATTAGCAGCAGACGCAGTACGGTAGTCCACGGCTGTAGCTACCTCTGTGTCGGCAGTCGCTCGTCATCCATAAGTATACTAGTATCCATCCATCTCCATTGTTTACCTGAGGTGCCTTTTAGTTGTGCCTATTAAAATATGGAGAACAAAAATGTTGAGGTTCCAAAAATAGGGAAAGATCAAGATCGACTTCCACCTCGTGCTGAAGCTGCTGCCACTAGTCATGGCCGAGACGATGAAATGCCATCAAAGTCGTCTGCCAAGGCCGATGCCCAATGTCATAGTACAGAGCATGTAAAATCCAAAACACCAAATATCAGTAAAAAAAGGACTCAAAAATCTAAAATAAAATTGTCGGAGGAGAAGCGTAAACTTGCCAATATGCCATTTACCACACGGAGTGGCAAGGAACGGCTGAGGCCCTGGCCTATGTTCATGGCTAGTGGTTCAGCTTCACATGAGGATGGAAGCACTCAGCCTCTCGCTAGAAAAATGAAAAGATTCAAGCTGGCAAAAGCACAGCAAAGAACTGTGCGTTCTTCGAAATCACAAATCCACAAGGAGAGTCCAATTGTGTCGGTTGCGATGCCTGACCTTCCCAACACTGGACGTGAAGAGCATGCGCCTTCCACCATTTGCACGCCCCCTGCAAGTGCTGGAAGGAGCACCCGCAGTCCAGTTCCTGATAGTCAGATTGAAGATGTCAGTGTTGAAGTACACCAGGATGAGGAGGATATGGGTGTTGCTGGCGCTGGGGAAGAAATTGACCAGGAGGATTCTGATGGTGAGGTGGTTTGTTTAAGTCAGGCACCCAGGGAGACACCTGTTGTCCGTGGGAGGAATATGGCCATTGACATGCCTGGTGAAAATACCAAAAAAATCAGCTCTTCGGTGTGGAAGTATTTCAACAGAAATGCGGACAACATTTGTCAAGCCGTGTGTTGCCTTTGTCTAGCTGTAATAAGTAGGGGTAAGGACGTTAACCACCTCAGAACATCCTCCCTTATACGTCACCTGCAGCGCATTCATCATAAGTCAGTGACAAGTTCAAAAACTTTGGGCGACAGCGAAAGCAGTCCACTGACCAGTAAATCCCTTCCTCTTGTAACCAAGCTCACGCAAACCACCCCACCAACTCCCTCAGTGTCAATTTCCTCCTTCCCCAGGAATACTAATAGTCCTGCAGGCCATGTCACTGGCAATTCTGACGAGTCCTCTCCTGCCTGGGATTCCTCCGATGCATCCTTGCGTGTAACGCCTACTGCTGCTGGCGCTGCTGTTGTTGCTGCTGGGAGTCGATGGTCATCCCAGAGGGGAAATCGTAAGACCACTTTTACTACTTCCACCAAGCAATTGACTGTCCAACAGTCCTTTGCGAGGAAGATGAAATATCACAGCAGTCATCCTGCTGCAAAGCGGATAACTGAGGCCTTGGCATCCTGGGCGGTGAGAAACGTGGTTCCGGTATCCATCATTACTGCAGAGCCAACTAGAGACTTGTTGGAGGTACTGTGTCCCTGGTACCAAATACCATCTAGGTTCTATTTCTCTAGGCAGGCGATACCGAAAATGTACACAGACCTCAGAAAAAGACTCACCAGTGTCCTAAAAAATGCAGTTGTACCCAATGTCCACTTAACCACGGACATGTGGACAAGTGGAGCAGGGCAGGCTCAGGACTATATGACTGTGACAGCCCACTGGGTAGATGTATGGACTCCCGCCGCAAGAACAGCAGCGGCAGCACCAGTAGCAGCATCTCGCAAACGCCAATTCTTTCCTAGGCAGGCTACGCTTTGTATCACCGCTTTCCAGAATACGCACACAGCTAAAAACCTCTTACGGCAACTGAGGAAGATCATCGCGGAATGGCTTACCCCAATTGGACTCTCCTGTGGATTTGTGGCATCGGGCAATGCCAGCAATATTGTGTGTGCATTAAATCTGGGAAAATTCCAGCACGTCCAATGTTTTGCACATACCTTGAATTTGGTGGTGCAGAATTATTTAAAAAACGACAGGGGCGTGCAAGAGATGCTGTCGGTGGCCAGAAGAATTGCGGGACACTTTCGGCGTACAGGCACCACGTACAGAAGACTGGAGCAACACCAAAAACGCCTGAACCTGCCCTGCCATCATCTGAAGCAAGAAGTGGTAACGAGGTGGAATTCAACCCTCTATATGCTTCAGAGGTTGGAGGAGCAGCAAAAGGCCATTCAAGCCTATACAATTGAGCACGATATAGGAGGTGGAATGCACCTGTCTCAAGCGCAGTGGAGAATGATTTCAACGTTGTGCAAGGTTCTGCTGCCCTTTGAACTTGCCACACGTGAAGTCAGTTCAGACACTGCCAGCCTGAGTCAGGTCATTCCCCTCATCAGGCTTTTGCAGAAGAAGCTGGAGACATTGAAGGAGGAGCTAACACAGAGCGATTCCGCTAGGCATGTGGGACTTGTGGATGGAGCCCTTAATTCGCTTAACAAGGATTCACGGGTGGTCAATCTGTTGAAATCAGAGCACTACATTTTGGCCACCGTGCTCGATCCTAGATTTAAAACCTACCTTGGATCTCTCTTTCCGGCAGACACAAGTCTGCTGGGGTTCAAAGAACTGCTGGTGACAAAATTGTCAAGTCAAGCGGAACGCGACCTGTCAACATCTCCTCCTTCACATTCTCCCGCAACTGGGGGTGCGAGGAAAAGGCTCA
Organism: Pseudophryne corroboree; assembly: GCF_028390025.1. Classification (NCBI taxonomy): domain Eukaryota; kingdom Metazoa; phylum Chordata; class Amphibia; order Anura; family Myobatrachidae; genus Pseudophryne; species Pseudophryne corroboree. Next base: position 273,792,600 of record NC_086450.1, on the reverse strand, counting down.
GAATTCCGAGCCCACCCGCTGGCGGTGATGCAGGGCAGTCTGGAGCGACTGCTGATGCAGGGCAGTCTGGAGCGACTGCTGATGCTGACATCTGGTCCGGACTGAAGGACCTGACAACGATTACGGACATGTCGTCTACTGTCACTGCATATGATTCTCTCCCCATTGAAAGAATGGTGGAGGATTATATGAGTGACCGCATCCAAGTAGGCACGTCAGAAAGTCCGTACTTATACTGGCAGGAAAAAGAGGCAATTTGGAGGCCCTTGCACAAACTGGCTTTATTCTACCTAAGTTGCCCTCCCACAAGTGTGTACTCCGAAAGAGTGTTTAGTGCCGCCGCTCACCTTGTCAGCAATCGGCGTACGAGGTTACATCCAGAAAATGTGGAGAAGATGATGTTCATTAAAATGAATTATAATCAATTCCTCCGTGGAGACATTGACCAGCAGCAATTGCCTCCACAAAGTACACAGGGAGCTGAGATGGTGGATTCCAGTGGGGACGAATTGATAATCTGTGAGGAGGGGGATGTACACGGTGATATATCGGAGGATGATGATGAGGTGGACATCTTGCCTCTGTAGAGCCAGTTTGTGCAAGGAGAGATTAATTGCTTCTTTTTTGGTGGGGGTCCAAACCAACCCGTCATTTCAGTCACAGTCGTGTGGCAGACCCTGTCACTGAAATGATGGGTTGGTTAAAGTGTGCATGTCCTGTTTATACAACATAAGGGTGGGTGGGAGGGCTCAAGGACAATTCCATCTTGCACCTCTTTTTTCTTTAATTTTTCTTTGCATCATGTGCTGTTTGGGGAGTAGTTTTTTGAAGGGCCATCCTGCGTGACACTGCAGTGCCACTCCTAGATGGGCCAGGTGTTTGTGTCGGCCACTAGGGTCGCTTAGCTTACTCACACAGCTACCTCATTGCGCCTCTTTTTTTCTTTGCGTCATGTGCTGTTTGGGGAGTAGTTTTTTGAAGGGCCAGCCTGCGTGACACTGCAGTGCCACTCCTAGATGGGCCAGGTGTTTGTGTCGGCCACTTGGGTCGCTTAGCTTACTCACACAGCTACCTCATTGCGCCTCTTTTTTTCTTTGCGTCATGTGCTGTTTGGGGAGTAGTTTTTTGAAGGGCCATCCTGCGTGACACTGCAGTGCCACTCCTAGATGGGCCAGGTGTTTGTGTCGGCCACTTGGGTCGCTTAGCTTACTCACACAGCTACCTCATTGCGCCTCTTTTTTTCTTTGCGTCATGTGCTGTTTGGGGAGTAGTTTTTTGAAGGGCCATCCTGCGTGACACTGCAGTGCCACTCCTAGATGGGCCAGGTGTTTGTGTCGGCCACTTGGGTCGCTTATCTTAGTCACAGAGCTACCTCATTGCGCCTTTTTTTTTCTTTGCGTCATGTGCTGTTTGGGGAGTAGTTTTTTGAAGGGCCAGCCTGCGTGACACTGCAGTGCCACTCCTAGATGGGCCAGGTGTTTGTGTCGGCCACTTGGGTCGCTTAGCTTACTCACACAGCTACCTCATTGCGCCTCTTTTTTTCTTTGCGTCATGTGCTGTTTGGGGAGTAGTTTTTTGAAGGGCCAGCCTGCGTGACACTGCAGTGCCACTCCTAGATGGGCCAGGTGTTTGTGTCGGCCACTTGGGTCGCTTATCTTAGTCACAGAGCTACCTCATTGCGCCTCTTTTTTTCTTTGCGTCATGTGCTGTTTGGGGAGTAGTTTTTTGAAGGGCCAGCCTGCGTGACACTGCAGTGCCACTCCTAGATGGGCCAGGTGTTTGTGTCGGCCACTAGGGTCGCTTAGCTTACTCACACAGCTACCTCATTGCGCCTCTTTTTTTCTTTGCGTCATGTGCGGTTTGGGGGGTGTTTTTTGGAAGGGCCATCCTGCGTGACACTGCAGTGCCACTCCTAGATGGGCCAGGTGTTTGTGTCGGCCACTTGGGTCGCTTAGCTTAGCCATCCAGCGACCTTGGTGCAAATTTTAGGACTAAAAATAATATTGTGAGGTGCGAGGTGTTCAGAATAGACTGAAAATGAGTGGAAATTATGGTTTTTGAGGTTAATAATACTTTGGGATCAAAATGACCCCCAAATTCTATGATTTAAGCTGTTTTTTAGGGATTTTTGAAAAAAACACCCGAATCCAAAACACACCCGAATCCAAGAAAAAAAATTCGGTGAGGTTTTGCCAAAACGCGTTCGTACCCAAAACACGGCCGCGGAACCGAACCCAAAACCAAAACACAAAACCCGAAAAATTTCCGGCGCTCATCACTAATTCTAATATGTGGTCAGCAGTGCAAGTACATTAAAATCACCTAAGGGCAGATGTGAAGGGTGCCATTATCAAGGTGAAAGAATCTCTACCTTCAAGTATACTTTATATACACAGACACAGAGAAAATGGGTGGTCGGGTGCACAACCTAATTTTAAACATATTGGCAGATGTACTAATCCTTGGAGAGTGATAAAGTGTTTAGTGATAAACTACAAACCAATTAGCTCCTAACTGTAATTTTTCAAACACAGCCTGTACCAGGGGCGTTTTAAGAGAGGAGGGGACCCATGTGCAACCTCTATTGCAGGCCCCTCCTCTCTCCAACAGCAGTAGACTGTGGCATAATGCCAGAGTCTACTGTGCATGCACAGGTCTCTGGGAACATGGCACCCGCACCTTGCTCCCGGGGACACCTCCAGTGCACATGCCCATTTTCCGGCTGCGACGGCCATTTTTTTCTGAATGATTTGTCCCGCACAGCAGGGCCGCCATCGCAGGACTCCAGTGGGGTTAGTATAATATATGGTTGCAGTGTGTGCGGTGTGGACCCAGGGGCCTGTGTGCACCACACACACTGCACCCATTATAGAAACGCCTTTGTCCTGTACAATGGGTAACATGGATGGTATGTGGGCAGCACGGATGGTGTAATGGTTAGCATTACTGCCTCACAGCACTGATATCATCGATTCAATTTTCACCATGGATTTAACTGTGTGGAGTTTGTATATTCTCCTCATGCTTGTGTGAGTTTCCCCTGGGTACTTAGGTTTCTTCCCACAATCCAAAAATATACTGGTAGGTTAATTGGCTCCCAAAAAAATTAACCATAGCATGAATGTGTCTGTGTGTACATGTGGTAGGGAAAACAGATTGTACACACTGGGGGCAGGGACTGATATGATTGTCTGTACAGCACTGTGGAATATGTGTGCACTATATAAATTACAGGTAATAAAAAATAATAATAATATGCAACACAATAAGTATGCACCCACAGAACTGCTGTATCTTTTAAGAGACAAAGGGGGTGATTCCGAGTTGATCGCTATTTTTTTCGTTCGCACAACATATTCGCAATATTGCGAACACGTTGCACAATAGCGAATAACCGCCCCAACGCATTTTTGCAGTTTCGTACGCAGTATTACACAAAGTAGGCGTATGCCAAATGACATCGCACTAATGCGAACCCATCGAAATTCCACAAACCTCATCGTAAAAATCCTAACTTCTCGTAGATTTACACATTCCTCTTAAAATTGCACACGCTTTTGCTAAAATCCGCACATCAATGGGGGTCATTCCGAGTTGTTCGCTCGCAAGCTGCTTTTAGCAGCTTTGCACACGCTAAGCCGCCGCCTACTGGGAGTGAATCTTAGCTTATCAAAATTGCGAACGAAAGATTAGCAGAATTGCGAATAGACACTTCTTAGCAGTTTCTGAGTAGCTCCACACTTACTCGGCATCTGCGATCAGTTCAGTCAGTTTCGTTCCTGGTTTGACGTCACAAACACACCCAGCGTTCGCCCAGACACTCCTCCGTTTCTCCAGCCACTCCCGCGTTTTTCCCAGAAACTGTAGCGTTTTTTCGCACACACCCATAAAACGTCCAGTTTCCGCCCAGAAACACCCACTTCCTGTCAATCACATTACGTTCACCAGAACGAAGAAAAAACCTCGTAATGCCGTGAGTAAAATACCAAACTTTTTAGCAAAATTACTTGGCGCAGTCGCACTGCGGAAATTGCGCATGCACATTAGCGACTAATCGCTCCGTTGCGAGAAAAAAATAACGAGCAAACAACTCGGAATGACCCCCAATGGGTTTTTTTTTACAAATTTTAAGTTAAATAAGGCTCCACAAGCCTTCCTCAATTACGAATCCAATTAGTGTAATGAATGACAATGGTCCTGACCAATTAAGTCTTCAAAGAATACCAGAAGAACACTTTGTAGGCATAATTGGCCATAAACATTCAACAGGAAAAATTACAAATATAGATATGTGAAATGTGCCTGGTCTAATGCAAATGTTTGAAGTATTGTGTAGATGTGTAGTGTATAAATAAATGTGTTTACATGTATTTATAATCCATAACCTCCTAACAGTTTTTTTTTTTTTATTATTGTTGGTGTATTTTTATGAAATTATTCTTAAGTAAGATGTGTGAACTTTTTTAGGTCACCAATTTCTGCACGCCAATGTGCTGTTCCTTTATAGCATAAATAAACACAACACCCGCTTAACTTCAACCATTTTTCTATTTATTTGTTTTTGTTTGTTTTTCAGAAATTAAAATGTGAACAAAATAAAAATTATAAACTTAAAAAAAATTCTCAATTGCCTCTATATCGGCAATTACTGCCCTCAAATTGCCTTTTAGGCGTTGTAAAAGTGCAGGCAAACTGTTGTGATCTCCAACTGCAGCATCTGAAAAGAAGAGTCAAAGAAAACATTACTAACTTACTCACATTACCTATTATACAAGCAAGGCACAAAGCACACTTTAATGCAGTGGTGGGCAATTATTTCAGCTGAGGGGCCACTTGACACTTTCCTGTCAGTATTCGAGGGCCGCACACAAAATAGCAGCTCCCCCCCTCCTCCATGCGCCAAAAATATGGGGATGTGGCTTGTGTGGAAGGGGCGTGGCCAAAAAATCATACAGATTCATATTAGGCTGCACAATAGTCTCCATTATTTGAACGATGCCACACAGTAGCGCCACTTACACACATTACACCAGGTAGAGCCCCTTTTACATTACAGCCGGTAGAGCTCTCTTTTACAAACTGTGGGTGGGGGGGGGGGGGTTTGGGTTAGGCTGCGGGGAGGGGAGGTTAGGGTTGGGCACCGCCCTCGGAGGGCTAGGGTTAGGCTACTGGGGAAAGGGCCCTTGGTTTAGGCAGCCATGGGGGGTGGTTAGGGTTAGGCACCAAGGGTTAGGTTGCGGGGAGGGAGGGTTAGGGGGTTGGGGAGAAGGGAGAACACCCCTTACTCACCCCTGTCAGTTTCGAGATATCGGGATCCCAGCGTCTGTATTTTGACCGACGGGATCCCAAGTGGCGGTGAATCATACTGATCCAACACATACACAGAGCTACATATACATAGTTACACAGACACATATACAGAGTTACAGACATACAGTATACATAGAGTTACACAGACACATATAGAGCTACAGACACGTATACAGAGCTACAGACACATATACAGAGCTATAGACACATATAGAGTTACACAGAGACATATCCATATACAGACACATACACAGAGTTACAGGCACATTATCATTTACAGTTACACAGACATAATATAAGTTATGGTCCCTCATACCTTAAATGAAAGAATGTCACTGCATGAAAACTTTGACTTTTTTGGAAGTCCATCATCCTACCTGCCATGCATAATAAAGTGCAGGAGCATCAGGGCTGTGCTCCGTGCTGGATAGCCCCGCCCCCTGCAGGGACACTACTTCCTCCTTATTTCTTCCTTCTGATAATCAGGGATGACCCATTGAAGGAGGGGGGCCCAGGACACATGCCCCGAGAGACCCCTGCTACTGAGAGCCCTCCATTCTCCGCACGGCAAAGCAAGCAGTCCTTCCCCCTGTCTCAGAGGCGGAGCTTTGCCTGGCTGGGTGAGTGAGAGTAGCAGGGGCAGGAGGAGCTGCGCTGACAGGAAGCAGGGGGGGAGAGATCGCATAGTGCCGGCTGCGGTCAAGAGAGCCGCGCTGCCGCAGGCATCAGCTCGCAGCCGCTGCTGGTGACCTGGGCTGGAAGCTGGCCGGGACAATGACAAGCGGCCCTGTCGGGCCGCTTGTCATTGCATGCAGGTGGGAGGCAACGGGCCGGGCAGGATCGGTTCGAGGGCCGCATCCGGCCCGCGGGCCGTATTTTGCCCACCCCTACTTTAATGCCTAAGTGACTACATCATGTATGTTTTAATGTTAAAACAGTAGCATACCAACACACAAGCATGCTCAGCAATGTTCTTTAATGTCAAATTTTTCATTGTAAAAGTGTGTCACACCATGGCATACATTTACTAAGATGGGAGTTCTATTTAAGATGGGACGTTGGCCATAGCAACCAATCAGATTCCACTTATTATTTTCTAGAAGGTGCAAAATAAATGAGAAGTATAATTTGCTGGGTTGCTATGGGTAACATCCCATCTTCAATAGAACTCCCATCTTAGTAAATGTAACACCATGCTGGGATTCATTCACATCTGTAGTGAAGCAGACTTTTCTTTTTTGTTGTTGGCCCTGCATCATCACACTGCATATCAACATCTTCAGAAGGACAACATATCCTAGCATGCCCACACTCCCTGAAAGCCTGCCTTACTACATGAGGTGAAACATGTTATTTTATTAAAAATTAATCATTTTTTGAGTGTAACTTTCACAACACAAATCACTGTGTGCTTAGCCTGACTAACAAAGTGAAGCATGCGAGTTGAATGTGCTAATATTCAGAATACCCAGGCACAAGTGTAAAAGACCAACAACATACTAAACTCCACTCAGGTCTAACTGTTTCACTGACAACCTAGCACATATAAACCCTGTTGTCCTGGCAACCCTGTCGACCTAATGAGTGTCGACCTAGAGTGGACACCCTAAACATTGCAGACATAGACACTGTACATCTAATGATACTCACACAAATGTAAATGCAACATCCATACCATGATGAATAATACAAACATTTTTCCTTGGCCAAAGATTGGCCACAGTACAACACTGCATGTATTGGAATTTGAAGTTAAAGTAGGTAACAAATACATGTAAAATGTGTAAAATCTTACTCTCATCTGACACATGCGCAGCAACCTCAACATCCTCAGGGGCTTCTGCTGCCCATTCACTGGGTGGGGAAGGAGGCTGGATGGGGGAAGGAGGCTGGATGGGGGAAGGAGGATGGATGGGGGAAGGAGGATAGATTGGGGAAGGAGGATGTATTGGGGAGCTGATTACAGAGGGTTGGTCTGATTGAGAAGGGGGCGGAGAGGGTGTTTGGGCCACAGAGGGGGAGGGGGCCAGAGAGGGGCAATGGGTAAGAGAGGGGGAGGTGGGCGGAGTGGTGGTTTGGCCTACAGAAGGGGAGGGGGCCAGAGAGGGGGAATGGGTAAGAGAGGGGGAGGGGGGCGGAGTGGTGGTTTGGCCTACAGAGGGGGAGGGGGACAGAGAGGGGTATTGGTAAAGAGAGGAGGAGGGGGGCAGAGAAGGTGTTTGGGAAAGAGAGGGTGATTGGGGCGGAGAGGGGGATTGGGCCACAGAAGGGGAGGGGGGCTGAGAAGGGGATTGGGGCGGAGAGGGGGATTGGGCCACAGAAGGGGAGGGGGGCTGAAAAGGGGATTGGGGCAGAGAGGGGGATTGGGCCACAGAAGGGGAGGGGGGCTGAGTAGGAGATTGGGGCAGAGAGGGGGATTGGACCACAAAAGGGGAGGGGGGCTGAGAAGGGGATTGGTCAGGGCTTCCATCAGCAGCTTGCCATTGTGCTTGTCCTAGAATGAGATATGTAATATTTAGGTTGTGGGTTACTAAATTATACCAACAGCATTTTACAATTACACTGTTCTGTCCCATGTTAAAGACACAGGGTTAAATTTACTAAGCATTTTTAAATTTTTGAACTGGTGATGTTGCCATAGCAACCAATCTGATTCTACTTAACATTTTTCAAGCTGCTTCTAGAAGATAATAGATAGAATCTGATTGGTTGCTATAGGCAACATCACCAGTTCTAAAAAACTCCCACCTTAGTAAATTAACCCAGTCTTTATAGTAAAAGTTTCTGCTAACAATCTCAGTGTTATTTAATGAAATGTGAAACTTACTGCGTCTACGTCTATTGCGGATCTCTTGGCGTAGCTCCGCCAACAGGTCCGTCGTGCGTCTGCGGAGGTCGCTCCAGCGCCTCTCGAATTGAATAATGGTCCTCCTGCTCCGGGCGCGTGTTCGCAGTAAACGGCGGACCGCCGCGTAGGCCTCGCGCTTTACCCTATTTGGGATTAAGGGCCCTGCGCGGCCTACACGGCGGTCCATTACAGCGACCAGCGCGACCAGCTCCTGTCTTGTGAAAGCAGCTGCGCGCATGGTGCCAATGGCATTTTCCATACATGGGCATATATTTATAGTGTGTGCTGCCATTTGATTGGTTGTCTATTGATGGTGTCATCTGTAATAAACTTTATTGATATGTGTGCATTAATGTGAAATACAGTGGGTACAGTTTGCATTAGCGGAAATTCGCAGCCACAGAAGACAAAAATATAAAAAACACACATACACTTACTTACAATCACATTCACTCACAATCACACTCACACACACTCACATACACACACACACACACACACACACACACACACACACACACACACTCACATACACACACACGTATTGAAAAGAAATTGTTACAATCTGTGTACTCACCACATTTTTCAATAACAATCAGCTGCACCAAGTCACAAAGTTATCGACATTTAGGATCATATGTTGTGTCATTTGTAATGTAAACAGATGCACAAGCCAAAACAAAAAAAAATTAAAAACAATATAGTTATTAACACAATTTACCAAAATAAAATTAATCATAAATTACCAAAAAAACAAACATTCTCAACAACATTATTCGAACAAAATACATGATAAGGAGAACATTACAGATTTATTTCTTAAACAAAGAATAATATAGACTAACAAAACAAAAACAACACACTATGAACTTTACCAAGCTACCTAAGTGACATCAGACCAAAATTACAATACAAATACAGAGACTTTGGGAAAATGAAAGGAAATAAGGTTTAAAAAAAATACCTGAAATAATCATGGACAATTCTTGCCCTTACTTCTTTCCCCCGCCGGGACACACTCCCCCCACCGAATGTCCGGCCAACCCCTGGCTCCTCATCCGGCAATTCCTCCGTAAGGGAAAGCTCAACGCGACTCCTTACAGCGATGTTATGTAGGATCGCGCACAGGACCACAATTTTACTTATCATCTCCGGCGAATACATGATGTCGCCACCAGTGCGGTGGAGCACACGAAAACGCCCTTTAAGGACACCAATTGTGCACTCCACCAGCTGTCTAGTGGCAGTATGTGCGGAGTTAAATGCCATCTGTGGTCCTGGCCTGGGTTTACTGTATGGAGTCATGAGCCAGGGGGTGCAAGGATATCCACGGTCTCCTGTTTGATAAGATGAAAATAGCAAAAGTAAAATTTAACTAAACATAATGTAATACCAAAATATTGACTGCTCAAAACATTTTTCTTAATCTCTGCCATATCCCTGATTGTCTAATGACATGTGCATCATGGGAGTTCCCCGGGAACTTAGCATTCAGGGACAGGATCTGGAGGGATGGCCCACAAACAACCATTACATTCAGAGAATGAAACAGTTTCCTGTTTCTATAAATTTCTTCATTATGTCTTGGTGCAACAATAGCTACATGTGTTCCATCCACAACCCCAATAACGTGTGGGAAGCGACTATCACCTTCCTGAAATTGCTGCTTCACCACATCCAGGGCACCAACATCCAAAGGCATTGCTATAAATTGCTTTACTCTTTTTATGAAAGCCTGGCTGACACGCCGCAGGACCTTACTGAACTTGCCCTGCGACATGCCAACCAGATCTACCACCACATGCTGATACGACCCAGTGGCAACAAAATGTAACACAGCAAGGAATTGTGTCAATGCTGGTATTGCTGTAGGATACCTAATGGATTGTTCTAGATCACTCTCTATTATGGAGAGAGTGTCTAGGATTAGATGAGGTGGCAGTCTGTATCTGCGCAACACTACATCATCTGGCATCCCAAAAAGGAGGACACGGGTATGGAAAATTGGTGGCCTAGCACGCCTCCGTTGCCTTGGATGATGAGGAGCCGGTTGGGGTTGGAGGGCTTGCGGCGGTTGGGGTGGGAGTGGTTCTGTGGGTTGTGGTGGGAGGGCTTCAGCTGCCACATGAATGGACATCACCAACTTAAAATGAAGTTAAGAATCATTAAAAAACATAAAACATAACTACACAAATATTGTCATCCATAATCAAATTCATAGTGTATGGGTGTTAACTTACTGCTTGTGCATACTCCATTTCTTCAAGATTAAAATACGGACCCAAAACACATAATTGGTTAAAAAAATACAAAAAAAATTTAGGTAATTATCTCCAACATAGGTTAACATCACAAATAATAAACAATTTGAGTTATCAAACCTACCCATATAATTAATGCTACAATATATTGTATCCAAAATAAGTATGGCTAATTTAAATTAATAAAACAAAAAAAACATAAAACACAGATCTGAAAAAAATGGGGATCCTTTAGTAGCAAATACAGCAAAAATCAGCCCTACTTTGTCAAAAGTAAATGCTTTGTAAACAAAGAAATGATACACCTACAAGAGAGAGAAATGGACTATAAGAAATCAGATACACACTTGCAACAAACACACACCAGGACACACAGGATAGGCAACTTACCTGCTCAATAAATGAAGAAACAAATGTGGCTGATTATTCCAAAAAAATGCGGCCTACTTGGGCAGAAACTAAATTTGGTTTCAAAAACCACTAATGAGACACCTACATGAGAGAGAAATGGACTATAAGAAATCAGATACACACTTGCAACAAACACACACCAGGACACACAGGGATAGGCAACTTACCTGCTCAATAAATGAAGAAACAAATTTGGCTGATTATTCCAAAAAAATGCGGCCTACTTGGGCAGAAACTAAATTTGGTTTCAAAAACCACTAATGAGACACCTACAAGAGAGAGAAATGGACTATAAGAAATCAGATACACACTTGCAACAAACACACACCAGGACACACAGGGATAGGCAACTTACCTGCTCAATAAATGAAGAAACAAATTTGGCTAATTATTCAAAAAAAAATGCAGCCTACTTGGGCAGAAACTAAATTTGGTTTCAAAAACCACTAATGAGACACCTACAAGAGAGAGAAATGGACTATAAGAAATAAAGTATCCACTCTCAACAATAGAACGGACACACTGTAAATTACAGGTCACACAAATATTACATAGTACATGAGAATAAATTTATATGCAAAAACATTATCCACCAAAATACAAATACCCTGTATTAAACACTACAAACAACCATTGCACAACCATACATACTTGGTTTGTTAATATCCTAATTTAGTAATACTAAAAAAATTAAAATCGCAGAAAATAAGCACTACACAACACAACATTAAAACATTTGCAAGCCAACAAACGCACATTTGTCTGCAATATACTGAAATAAAAACTCACTCAGAAATGTTTGAGCAAACACGACCACCTTGTATGAAATTCGACAAAACTGCATTTGGCATCATACACCCACTCACACAGGCTGCAATCCAGGCTTTTAAATAGGCTATCCAACAATTACTGGAAGTATTAGCATAATTGACACCTGTGAGAATTACCGCACTGGAAACCACACGCAGCTATAAATCGCTACACACCTGTGCAAACACACATGCCACCAGCAACATGGCTACTCGTGAGCAGATGGCAGCAGAGATGGACCGCGTGCAGCAGCAGATGTCCGCTTTGACACATAGGCGCCTAGCGCTGCGGAGGCAGATGTTGGAAGCAGCAAGTTTGGAAGTTGAAATAGCAGGACCCAGTACTGTACAAACTCCATCTTCTGATACCCAGGAGTTAGGAGTGAATCCCCTGCCAGACATAGATACTGGGGTAACTGAGGGAGATTCTGGAATACCATCTCAAACACAAAGTACACAAGCAGCTAGTGAAGAGGAAGATGGTGATGAGGGACAGGACGATAGCTCACAGGCTACATCCCCAAAAAAAAAAAAAAAGACAGCCCGCCTTCACTAAGAGGGAGTTACGTGTTTTGGTCACAAAGGCCATGGCAAAAATTCATCGAGGACCCAAAAACATGGGTGCGGCATCCAAAGAGCGAATCTGGAGGGACATCACTGATTCTGTTAATGAAGTCGGCTCAATAGTCCGCACATCACAGGAAGTTAGAAGACGGTAAGTGTATATTGACACCATTTTCTGAGCCAAGTATTTTTAAAAACTTAGCTAGATGTGATGTTGCCTATAGCAACCAAATACATAACATGTGTACTATCAATTAAAGCAGGTATTCATAACTTTTCTGTACTTTGCCCCTAATTTTCATCACATATGTAGTTGGGCCGACTTCAAATCCCGCCTGAAGGGCAAGAGGTCTGCGGAGTGGAATGCCTCGAGGGCAACAGGGGGAGGTCCAGCTGCCACTGTGGAGTACACAGATCTGGAGGAGATGGCGATGGAGTGTGTGAGTTACGAGGAGGGGGTTGTTGGGGTGTCTCATATGGACACGGACCTGCCTGAAATACTGAATGCACATGACTTGCCAGGTAAGTTTACACACAGATTCCTAAACAACTAATTTAGTGGTTCAAAAAGTCTCATGTTGTTTTTTTCTTCTCTTTTTCCACTCATTCTTATGTTTGCTTTGAAAATAACACAGCACAGGTGGGTGAGCAGGTAGAGTCAGAGGAGGGTTATGTGGCTGAGGCTGAGGTGGGGGGACCTAGTGTATCTGGCACTGTGGGACCACAAATTCCATCCATCCAGATTCCAACTGCCCCCCCCCCCCACCCAACCCTCTGCTATCCCGGACATCCTGTCTCAAATTGCAAGGTATGGTGAGAGCCTGAATGCTTTTCAAGACAGGATGATCCGGGAGGTAAGCCAGATACCTGTCCGGCTCACTGAGCACAGAACCAGTGTGGAACAAGGTGTAGCTCAACTCTGCCAAGGTCTGGCAGAGATCAGGCAGGGCCAAGAGCAACTCGCCTCCTCCTTCCATCAAATTGCCAATTCCATTCTGCAAGGGCTCCAGGACATCGTCGTCTCCCTTGCCCACAGTGGCAGAGAGCCAGCCACATCTGCTCCCTCCCCTCCCTCTGCCCAGGAAGAACATCCCACTGGGCAGGGCCCTCGAAGGTTGCTTCGCGGACCAAGCCGTGTAGAACTACATCAGGCGGGTAAAAAGAAGAGAAAGTGATGTCTCTCCAGATGGGCAGCACCCATGTTTTACATGTTGCCTCAATGTTTTTTTTATATGTTTGGCTTGTGTGGCCAGAATGTACAACTCCCTCAAAGTGAAAGGGTATATTTGTGTTTATTTATATTGTAGCCTGTGAGTTATTTTCGTGTACACCTGAGCCATCTTCCTCTTCCAAGCGTGCTGTGTATGGTTGTGTTTGTGTGTTGGTTCCAGAATCGAGCTCAGTTCCCCTAAAAGTTTCATCTGGCTGGGGGTTCACAACATATACTTATTAAATATTAAACATCATATTTTGTCAGAAGATGGGGTTACCATAGTACTGGGTTCTGCTATGTGAATTTTGTCAGTGGCATCTGCTTGTTGCTATGTACATCTTTGTATGTGATGCTCATCTTTAGCCATGTTGTGTTTCTGATTTAATATATTTTTTGAAGTAAAAAAATATTGATTACAAAATTGTTTGTGTGTTTTATTAAAGATTATGCACTATGGAAAACTTAGCCCTGTAAACTTTAGCATGGCATATAGACATTTGTGGAACAAGGGAACAATCAGAATATTCATACAAACATTGCATATTATAATTTTAAACAGGTATGCCTTGCACAACACTTAACTGGGCATATAAATAATAATTTAAAAATAGGACCTTGGGTTACTAGGGGCAACATGACATAATATTAGATATAGACACATATTCCCACCAAATTTAACAAAAAAATTAATAAGTAACATTAAGTGTAGGCTGCATTATGTTGTTCATGTTATTTGGTATGTACAAAGGAATATGTCTATGTCGATAAGATTTAGCTGATGTAGTTTATAAGTTGGTTTATTCAGACTTGATTGCATTTGCTAGTATTAAAGAAATAATTACAACATGCATTTAACATCAATGTTTATTTTGCAATAAAAAAAAAAATGCATTATTTGGTAGCGTGTCAGATTTATAGGTGCTAACAATAAAAATGTTATGTGTCCAGACAATTGCTGTTTGCAGTATTTTGGCAGAGCAGTGTTTGCCAAGTAATTGGACAACAGGTGAATTCATTTGCTAAATAATTGCTAATTAGGACAGACACACTTGTAACAGTACTTCGCAAGTGCAGAGTAACTGCAGACTTACTCCTCGGCTGCGACAAGATAGCGAACATTTGTTGTGTACATTTTACCATCGGATACGCATTTCTGCTCAAAACACGCATACTGCTGGTTGCATACTACCACACTAGCCGCCCACTTTCACGCCCATTTCGTTAGATAGCGAAGCCGAGCCTCTGTCACGCCTCCGTCACTCCCTGTTTTCGGTGGTGTAGTAGGAGCAGATTTTCAGTTAGTAATTTTGCACAAGCGTCGTATCGCTCCCTTTGCGCACACGCAGTTCAGCATTCGCGCATGCGCAGTTTGCGGATTTTCGCCATTTGCGATGCGATGAACTGCTGCGAACAACTGAGGGCCAAAGGTCTTTGAGGAAGCTGGAGGGCTGGAGCAGCAATGAAAAATTATCATGAATACTTAAGAAGTAAAGGCTGAATTAATATTACACTCTTTGCCACAATATAATAATATAATTAAGCCTCATGTAGAGAAGAAAAAATAGTATCTTGACAGTTATTAATAAATTAAAGTAATAATAATAAAACAGATTAATTTAGGGCATTAATACAACATTAATATTTAATACAATAATGATTATACTGGAGTAGGGATGGCCATCGATCATTGATGATTTGAAATCATCGATGGTCTATGACCGATGTCGAATACTTTTACCATCGATGGAGGAGAACCAGATGATTTCCCACCATTGATGGTTTAGTGCTACCGAATATTTTTTTTTAATATTCCCTCATAGTGTCAGGGCATGGAGCTTAGCCCCGCCCCCTGACACCCGTAAAGCCATACCCCCGGCCTCTGATTGGCCCGCACTACAGTCAACAGTAATGCAGGGGGTGACCATCGATGGGTAAAACCATCAATGTTTTCTTTGCAGATGGTTTTAAGCCATCAAGGTTATCCATCAATGGTACCATCGATGGTAACCATCTATGGATAACCTACCAATGGCCATGCCTATACTGGATTATCCCAAAATAGTGATCCACCCTTAATAAATGGTGTTTAAAAGGTAGGAAATTGATTTGCATCAATTAATAATCTTTAAGAATACAAATAGCAGATATTATTGTAATATCAAACAAATGACTATAATTCTAGAGAAAAAATTACCAAGGTAATTAGTCTGGCGCTATGAAAGGAGAGGCTTCAACCAAAAAGCAGCTGTTTTTAGGGATAGTTAGTCCCTTATTATAAAACACAAATATACAGATAAAAACAGCGCTAAGAACTGGCTCTGGTAAAAACTAAAATAACAATTTATTTGAAAATAATATTCACTGAATGTTGCAACATATTATTAGAACATATAAAATATTTAATAGAATAGAATACGAATATTTAATTGAATATTTACGTGCACATTGTCCATAGAGAATAATCATAGTCCTGGGGGCGCATGCAAGTGCAATTGATCCACTGCAACAGATAGAACCTGTTTATGCAGCTTGTTTTGGACTTGATGTTGGGCCTAGTAAAGTTCCGGTCGTTGGCAGACTGTAAAACTCAGTGGAATCCCCTTTTGATGTCATGTACTTCTAGGCGTTTTCTCCAGGTAAGAGTGACTTAAAAATGATGTCCAGCTCCTATACTACCAACGCGTTCTGCTGTTTGCTACAGCTTTGTCAAGCTATAATTCATAAATTTATGTCCTACGGTAACAATAAATGTAATGGTAATGGTTTATCGTAATCACGTATAATTCACATTTATATAACCAGACCCTCATAGTCAGCAGGAGTACTCATTTGTATATGAACAAAAACAGGTATAAATGGACACAATATGGGCCACATGTAATGGGGTACGAATTGGTAAAAAATGTGAGTTTAGCGCTAAACTTGGACGTTTTGACCATTTGGCAAATGTAATGGGGTGAGGGAACATGCAAACTCGCATGTTTGCTGCAATCCCAAAACTAGCAATGGCAAAACTCGCATCCAAATGTTTTGCCAATGCAAACATATGACAATGTAATAGGATATGAGTTAACAACTCGCACCTAAACATTACCAATACTTGCAAAAACAATAGACCAGCTCTTGTTTGGCGAGTTTTACAGAAGTATGTACAGATCAATTAGATCCTTGCATGCTTCTGTCTGTAAAAGTGTTAAAATAGTGAAAAAAGAAAAAAAGACATATAGCCCCCCTCCCAAAAAAAATAAAATTAAATGATGAAAATAGCATAATCAGCCCTGGGCTCTTTGAGCCGGTCCTGGTTGCTAAAATAAAGGGAAAAATTAAGTAGGGGTCCCCCATATTTTAACAACCAACACCGGGCTCTGAGAACTTGCAGACAGATGTCACATATACAATGACATCTAATGCTGTATACACACTATGTGATGAAGGGACCCGGCGGCATGGCAGGCATTGGCAAGTGCTTACACACTTGCCGATGCCATCAGCGATTAATGGTGGTGGGGGGTTGGGGGATGAGCAGGGTGCCATGATGCGTTCAGCTGCATGGTAATGTCGAGGACATCCCCAGATTGACCAGCATGTATGGACAACAGGGGGAGTCATTGACGACCCTCGGGAGTGCACATAGGGGGTGATTCCGAGTTGTTCGCTTGCAAGCTGCTTTTAGCAGCATTGCACACGCTAAGCCGCCGCCTACTGGGAGTAAATCTTAGCTTATCAAAATTGCGAACGAAAGATTCGCAATATTGCGAAAAGACTTCTCTGTGCAGTTTCTGAGTAGCTCGAGACTTACTCTTCCAGTGCGATCAGTTCAGTGCTTGTCGTACCTGGTTTGACGTCACAAACACACCCAGCATTCGCCCAGACACTCCTCGGTTTCTCCAGCCACTCCCGCATTTTTCCCAGAAACAGTAGCGTTTTTTCACACACTCCCATAAAACGGCCAGTTTCCACCCAGAAACACCCACTTCCTGTCAATCACACTCCGATCTCCAGTACGAAGAAAAAACCTCGTAATGCCGTGAGTAAAATACCAATCTTCAGAGCAAATTTACTTGGCGCAGTCGCAGTGCGAACATTGCGCATGCGCAATAAGCGGAAAATCGCTGCGGTGCGAAGAAAATTACCAAGCGAACAACTCGGAATGATCACCATAGTTCATTGCATAGTGCATATTACAAACAATATTGTTCAGAAGGGTGAAGATGAGCGATATTGTTTAAAATATTGCCTAGTGTGTACGTACCTTTACTTAATCTACTATAGTGTGCTTAGTATATGATGCACTTTTCCACCTACTGTACATGTGGAAACTGATGCAGACCCTTATAATGCAGGTTATTTCTATTTCATTGCTTTATTATTTCAAATAGGAGCACGGCAGTAACTTTTATATACTGAGGAGTAAGGTATACAGTATTAAGAAATACTATACAGTATATAGAGCTTGGGATATAAATACAGGCACTAAGCATAAGAATAAATCTTACAGGATAGTCAGGAGGAAAATCCAGAAAAAGGGGAACACTTTGTGGCAGCAAGTGGCGTAACTAAAAAATGTTCTCCCCCAAGCCAAAAAATTCTCTGCCCCCCCCCCCCCCCATAATTGACACCAGTATAGTCGTGAATTTGCGGGCGTGGCTATGCTGAGATGGGCGTAGCTTTGCATAAAGGGGTGTGGCATTGCAGGAAAAGACTACCTTATACCCCAGTTTTGCAACCTGCATGCCCAGACGTTGGCCACCACAGGAAAAAAAAGAATCCTGATTCACGCCCCTTATGTTATTTGTCATTTTTCCTCCGTATAGTAATGCCCAGTATACATTATGCTACATACTGCAATGGCCCTTAGACATTATGCCACATACAATAATGCCCATGGCACAATATGCCGCACACCATAATGCCCCCGACACATTATGCCACACACCGTAATGCCTGTGACACATTATGACTGGCATCGCAATGCCCGTTATACATTACGCTACACATTGCAATGCCCCTGATACATTATAGCACATACAATGCCTGTGACAGATTATGACACACACTGCAATGTCCGTGATACATTATACCACACACTTCAATGACCCTGAGACATTATACCACATACCACGATGCCCGTGATATAGTATACCACACACCGTAATGCCTGTGACACATACCGCAATGCCCGTTATACGCTATGGCACACACCGCAAGGCCCATTATACATTATGCCACACACTGCAATGCCCGTGACATTATACCACAATGCCCGTGAAATAGTATGCCACACACCGTAATGCCTGTGACACATTATGACACACAGAAATGTCCGTGATACATTATGCCACACACCGCAATGCCCATTACACATTAAGTCCTACAGTAAGGCTTCTAATTACTTTTAAATTACCTGCTCATTGCCAGGGATTTCATGCTCTTGGTTCCATGCAAGGTGCCAGGGGTTTTCATGCTCAGGGTGTCATGCTCGTTGCCAGGGGTTTCATTCGGTAGGTGTTATGCTTATTGCCAGAGGTATCATGTGCTGGGTTTCAAGGTTGTTGCCAGGTGGTAATATTCATTGCCAGGGGTTTCATGCACTGGGTGTCATGCTCGTTGCTAGGGGGTAATGCTTGTTGCCAGGGATTTCATGAGCTGGGTTTTGTTCTTGTAACCAGGGTGTAACGCTTGTTGCTAGGGCTGTGGTCCCAGTGCCAGATATTCCCCCACAGTGCCAGGTACACATATGCCCCCAGTACCATTTATCCCCCCCCCCGGTGCCAGGTACACATATACCCCCAGTGCAAAATATGCCCCCCCAGTGTCAAATATGCTCCCCCAGAGCCACATATGCTCCCCAAGTGCCAAATATCCCACCCCAGTGCCAAATATGCTCCCCCCCAGTGCCAAATATGCTCACCCTGAGAGCCAGATATGCTCCCTTTGTGTCGTAAAATCAATGTAATCTAAGATTAGGTTTATACAGAGCCGGCCATAGGCATAGGCAAACTAGGCAGTTGCCTAGGGCATTTAATATGCCTAGGGGCATCAGCAGCTTCTGCTGATTAAAATGATATGCGGCATGCCTATATTCTGTGTGTAGCATTTCGTATGCAGATACAGCCGCAGTCACACACAGTATATAGGCATGCTGCATATCATTTTAATCAGCAGAAGCTGCTTGTGCATCCTAGCCACATACCAAAACAAATAAGATGCATTTTCATAAAAAAAGGTATGCCCGATGTTAGGATTGAGGCAAGATTTATGAGGACACATCTGTATCCAAGCAGAGGCAGAGGTCACAGTGTTAGTGGCAGTGTGAGTGCTGTGTGCATGTGAGTGGGTTGGTTGTGCAGTATTGTTCGGAATATGTGTAAGGAGCATTATGTGTGTCATATAAAAATGCATTAATAATGTGCAACATATGTGTTAAGAGGCACTATGTGTGTCATTATGTGTATAAGGGCATTAATAATGTGCGGCATATGTGTGTAAGGGACATTATGTGTAAAAGGGCATTAATAAAGGTTGTCATAATGTGTAAGGAGCATTATGTTTATAAGGACATTAATAATGTGTCTCATATGTGTAAGGAGCATTACTGTGTGGAATTGTGTATAAATGCATTACTAATGTGTGGCATTATGTGTATAAGGTGCTCTACTATGTGGCGTTGCATATAGAAAGGGCACTACTGTGTCGTCTAATGTGAATAAAGAGCAATAGCGTGTGATGTAATGTGAATAAGGGGCTCTACTGTGAGGAGTAACGTTTATAAGGTAAAGTGATACTACTGTGGGATGTAATATGAATTATGGACACTATAGCATGATCAAATGTGAATAAAGTTGCAGTACTGTGTGGCGTAATTGGAATTGGGGTTACTATTGTGTGCCCATGCCCCTTGCCAGCAAAAACACACCCCTTTTTGTGCTGTGCGCCAAATGTGCAATCTGTTCCTATTTAAAATATAGGGGGTACAAACACCAAAATAAGGACTGCTATGGGTGAGGGGTGATGGTGCTGGGAAAGAGGTGCAAGGTCAGAGGCAGTACCAGCGGTGGTGCTAGGGGGCACCAGCCAAAATCCTGCCTAGGGCATCATATTGGTTAGGGCCGGCTCTGGGTTTATACATGGTATACTAGCTCATGTACTGAACATTTTGCAAACAAACATCTATTATTGCATTTTCAGATGCATTTATAAACATTTAGCCTATTTGATTACTGGGGAGATCAAATCTTGGAGAAAAAATTTACCAATCAGCTTCTGTCATGTTTCTAGCACAGCCAGTAAAATAAAAGAAGCTGACTATTTTCAACTGCAAAAACAGCCGCCATTAGTTTCTATGGGGCTTGCTTAATTGGAAAATTTACCAAACTCCGGAATGCAAACCACGCATTCCTCCCAACATTGTGAGCAGCAAGATCGGGACTCTTGCATGTACCCAAAAAGGGTGTGTCGCCACAACAAAGGAGTCGTAGCTTCACAGGAATGCCAAGATCCTCGCCTTCCATTTTTGTCCTGGTGGGGGCATATCACTCTGTGAACTGCTGGTCATGCCCCAACCGATTTGCCAAGGGCTGTCTATTTGAATGGGCTCAGTGGGCAGTTGCCCAAGGGCTCCAGGAGTATAAGGGTTCTAAGCTGATAGCTGAGGGTCCCCTTTTTCCAAGGGTGCCAGATTTTTTTAAATTGGCCCTGGGGATCCGGGGATATATACGATTTCAAATCAGTGGTCATAATCCGAGCCTGTTAATTGCTCTAAACAGCCAGATATCTTGGGCTCAGTCTGATTTAGAATATTTCTGAGGGTAATTCTGTGACTCCCCTCCCTCTGCGCTATACACTGATAGCTTATCTCTACTATGCCCAGAACCAGAGATATCAGCCTTACAGGTGCTGGTCCCTACTCCAGCTCCACACGCCTGGTTTGCAGTTTTATATTTTTCCGTCAGTGGATTGCTCTGGCTCCTGAACTCTGATCCCCAAGTCCCCAGTTCTTCGTGAAAGTTGGGACTCACTAGTATTGTTATCCCATTGAAAGCTATGGAATTTATTTCCAGGTACTAGTGATATCTGCAGTAAAGCAAGATGACCTCCCACATGAAAATTATGAATATAAAGCCCACTCCACTGTCCACCCCATATTAAACACCCCCCGACCACCATGGAAGTCGTGTACTGGGGCCCCTTCATTCAGGCCATTACCCCCTTCAACAGTTTACTGTTCTCCTTCCAGCCTCATCTCCCACCATCTGTGTAGTAAAGGAGTAGGGGTTAAAGTGGGGGGAACGAGGTAAAACTGAGTTCCACCACATGTAATTGTAGGGAGAACTAATTCCACCTCCTCCATTGCCTTGCACATTAATTCCAACAGAAAAGCCCTCTCCATCACCTGCATCAATCGATGATGCAGGCGGTGTTAGTGTTACTGATTAGCTGCAACCATGACCCCCTTCCTCAGGTCCTGGTGGCTCCATGGTCCTCTTCCATCAATAGCCCACCCCTCCTGGTATTCACACACGCTGTGCCTGTTGGACAGCATTCATCCCCTCCTCAGGTCCCAGTGGTTTCATTTTCTGGCATAGCATATGTGATGTCATGCTGTCACCGCTGCTGAAGTGAAGAGGAGCCATGAAGAGGAGCAGTCTCTGTGCATCTTGAAGACAAGATGAGAGGGGGCTGGAGGGACATGAGAGATGGGAAATCTACTGGAGGGACACAGGGCATGGAGCTGCTGGAGGGAAAAAGGCAGTGAGCTGCTGGAATGACAGGGCAGAGATGTGGGTATTATATGTAAGGGGCACTGCTACTGTGGGCATTCTGTATATAAGCGGCACTACTACTGTGGACATTTTTGTGTATAAGCAGCACTTCTGTGGAAGTGGACATTATGTGTATAAGTGGCACAACTGTGTGGCATAACATGTATAAAGGGTACCATTGTGTAGAGCAGTGTGAATAAAGGGCACTACTGAGTGACGTAACCATAATAAGGGGCATTGCTGTGTGGTGTAATATGAATCAGGGACACTACATGCGGTGTAATGTGTATAAGTTTGTGCTACTGTGTGGTGTCATTTGAATTGGAGATACTATTGTGTGACCATGCTGCTTCTTTGTGAGATCAACAAAATCCCTTTATAATGTATGGGAAATGGGGCATTAATTTATGGTTTGCATGGGGGAGGGGGGTGACGGGGTAAATGAGTTCTGTCACCTCTGCAGGACCACTTTAATCACTGTAAAGGAGTAATTAGCAGAAATGACTGCTCCAGGTCTTACATGCTGAGCACTCCCTATCACCTGTGGGACAGCAAAACTACTGCTGATAGCGCTCCCCACCCTTACAGCTGAATGATGGGAAGGGGCCCCAGTGCATTGCTTTGCCCAGGTGCTTACACTGCTGTTAAGATGGCCCTGCCTCTGTCTCCTGTTAAATAGATGCTGTGCGCATGCACCTAGTTGGAAAATCCACTGAAGCTCTATCAACATGCTGCTAGGCTGAAACCAGAATAGCACTGGTGACTTCATACTCTGATTTACCCCTTTTATATGCTACGATCAGCTGGGAAGCTAAATGACCAGAATTGGTTCATGCCAGTCATGTGAGTGGAACTAACATGATGGCACCTGTTCCCGGTGCCGACGGGAGCTACCACCATCACACCCCTCGGTGTCTCCTACCAACAAGACTGCCAACATCCGAAAGTCAAAGACATGGCTGAACAGCCCTGGATAGGTGAGAAACAGGTCAAGCCAAGCAGTGACAAGTAGCATAGAAGACCAAGAGCTCCACTTAATCAATGCGGATGAGAGGTATGTGAAGAATTTAAAACCATGGGTTTTCAGACAGGGGGCCACAACCTGCACTTCAGTTTCCATTTCCAAGCTTCTTTGAACATAGGTTTTTTGATTTTTGGTGGAAGAGGGAGATCACACCTTTCCAGATAGTGGACTAAGGGCCTGATTCAGCATGGATCACAAAAGCAAAATCTTTCTCTAATGGGCAAAACCATGTGCAGTGCAAATGGGGCATGTGCAGAGAGAGTTAGATTTGGGTGGGGTGTGTTCAAACTGTATCTAACTTGCAGTGTAAAAATAAAGCAGCCAGTATTTACCCTGCACAGAAACAAAATAACCCACCTAAATCTAACTCTCTCTGCATATGTTACATTTGCCCAACCTGCAGTGCATATGGATTTGCCCATTAGAGAAAGATTTTGCTTTTGAGATCCATGCTGAATCAGGCCCTAAAGCAGCCATTGTAGCTATAAGAATATGTACTATAACATATTTGTTTGGATCTTGTACTGTTAGAGGGAAATAATGCAAATGGGCAATTTCAGGGAGTTCAGGTAGAACCTCCGCAGTAACTTGATTAATCAATTAAAACTTCTGTCCATAGTGAATTAATTATAGGACAAGACCAGAAAATGTGTACTAGAATGCCCTGCAGCCCACAATTTCTCCAACAATATTTAGAGGTTTCAGGCCATATATTATGCAATTATCTGGAGCATGGTATAGACCATATATTATATTTAGAGATGAGCTCTGAACATCTGGGATCCGAGGCAGTCAGCTTGAGGCAGTCGAATCCTGACCCAAGGCAAAACCACGAGATCCCACTGTCAGATCTTGTCGTTTCAGCTCGGGCGCTAATTTCAAAAGTCAGTAAAGCCAGTAAGTCAATGGGCTGAATGCTGATTGGCTGGTAAAGCTGTCTGTCATGGCTGTCAGCCAATCAGCATGTCCCCATAGACTTTAATGGCAGCCCCCACAGCACTAATGACACTGCTGGCCACGCTGCCGACACCGCTGCCTGTACTGCTGGCAACCCCAGACTGAGGATATCGCCGACACTCCCGCACTGCTGGCATCCCTGCATTTAGGGAATTGCCGACACTCCTGCACTGTCGACATATTGGACACCACCCATACTGCTGACACACCCCAGCACTGAGGACACCGCTACCACTCCTGCATTGCCATCACTGTCGGCACCCCTGCACTGAGGACACCACCGACACACCTGCACTGCTGACCCTGCCAGCACCCCAGCAGTACTGACACCACCGGCAATCCTGCACTGAGGACACTGCCAGCACTGCGACACCCCTGGCACCCCCACACTGCCGACACAGCCAGCAGTACCAATACCACCAGCAACTCAGCACTGAGGACACCACCATCACTCCCAATACTGCCAGCAGTACTGACACCACCAGCAACCCCACAGGACTCTGCCAGCATCTCTGCAGTGCCGACACTTCCACACTGAGGACACCAATGGCATCCCCTGTCACAGTAGAGTAAATGCACAATTGGTGTATCCGCTCTACACTGTATCCTGCATTGTATCCGACCAACACTATATCCCGCACTATATCCAAACCACACTGTATCCTGCACTGTATCCAACCCACACTGTATCCAACCAGCAGTGTATCCCACATTGTTTTTGACTCGCAGTGTATCCCGCACTGTATCCAACCAGCAATGTATCCAGCACTGGATCCAGCCCAAACTGTAT
This sequence comes from Pseudophryne corroboree, assembly GCF_028390025.1. Taxonomy (NCBI): domain Eukaryota; kingdom Metazoa; phylum Chordata; class Amphibia; order Anura; family Myobatrachidae; genus Pseudophryne; species Pseudophryne corroboree. The sequence goes on along the minus strand of NC_086450.1, from coordinate 273,767,651 downwards.
CCAACCCACACAGTATCCAACTCACACTGTATATGACCCGCATTGTATTCTGCAAGTATACCATCCGTAGTGTATCTCGTCCTGTATCCAACCCACACTGTTTCCAACCTGCACTGTTTCTGACCCACACTGTATACAACCAGTAATATATTTTGCACTGTATCCGACCCACACTGTCTCCAACCAACACAGTATCCAGCTAGCACAGTAGCCAACCCACACTGTATCCAACCTGCACTGTATCCAACTCACACAGTATCCAACCAGCACTGTATTCAACCCACACTGTATCCCACGCTGTATCCAACCCACGCTGTATACCGCAGTTTAGTCAGCCAGCCTTTGGCCAGTATTGGTGAAAACATTATTGTGAGCTTTGAGATGGTCAAAATAGAGTGGAAATGACCAGAAATTAATGTTTCTGGGGTTAATAATACTCTAGGAACAAAACAAAGAGGCCCAAATTAAGTGTTTTTAGATTTTTTTGAAAAAATCCAAATTCACGGTGGTTTGGCAAATCTAAATCCAAATTCAAAGCCAGCCGATGTATCAGAACCAAATCCAAATCTAGCAAAAATGGCCTGGCGCACATTTCTAATTAATGTAAACATCATTTCTGAATGATTAAGACATTTGGACATTTTAAAAATATTTGAAAATAATGTGATCCAATCCTCATCTGTAAGGAAATTTGGAGTTCTGGCTCCCACTTGTTCTGAATTGGAAGCATATTGTCTTCATAGAAGATAGAAGAGTTTCGTACCAGATAGATATACCGCCTTTATTTCCTGGTACTGTAAGTAAAGTTTAGACATTATACTGTATATGGAGGTGGAGGAGGGATAGGTTGACTTTGGGAGGAGTTGGAGAGTTCCCAGTGTCTTATTTGTAGATATTTGTAAAAATTGTTCATAGGAATAGAAAACTGATCCTGAAGTTGTTGAAATTACTTAACGTGGTGACTAACGTACAAGTTCTTAACTGTTAAAATACCATGATCATGCCAATTCTGCAAATGTAAATCTGGGATCAACTTTGCGACTGCCAATATAGAGATATTAGAGGATGGGAGAGAAAAGTTACCATGTGGTTTAATTTATCCCAAACTATGAGGGCATCAGATACAGTTTGCAATGCAAGAGAAGAAGGAGGTCTATCTGTAATCTTAACCCATATCAGGTCTTCTAGAGAAAAAGCATTGCACAAGCAGTTTTTTAACTATCTACCCTTTGTTTAATATGTGGAGGGGAAAGCCAATCTTTTATTTGATCCAAAAGGCAGGCATGTTGGTACAGTTCAAGGAGGGGTGCAGCTAGACCATCATTACACTTACGTACAGTAGATCTGAATAAACGAGCTCTAGCCATTTGAGGTCTTTTACCTTTCCAAATAAATGACAAGATAGCTGTATAGAACCTATCATGAAGGTGCATCAGGACCAAATACAGTATAGCTTGAAAGAAGAAAATTGCCCAATCCAAGAGATCTCCTTATTTACCCACATCTTACAAAGAACTGCTAATTTGTCTAGTAGTGACTGATAGTTAAAAGATATAGTATCCTGCAATTTTAATTTCTAAGTATCTAAGAGAAGTATTCTGCCAAGCATAAGCATAGAGGGTCTGTAAATAAGGTAAGGAGGATTGATCAATGTCATATGCTAACACTTCAGTTTTAGAAGTGTTCAATTTATAATATGATACTGCAGAGTACTCTTGGAGAACACCCTGAAGGGCAGGTAAAGATGTTTCCAGATTTGTAACAAATAAAAGTACGTCTTCGGCAAAAAGACCTATTTTATGGTAGTGATGAGCGGGTTCGGTTTCTCGGCAACCGAACCCCCCCGAACTTCACCCTTTTTACACGGGTCCGAGCCATACTCGGATTCTCCCGTATAGCTCGGTTAACCAGAGCGCACCCGAACGTCATCATCCCGCTGTCGGATTCTCGCGAGATTCGGATTCTATATAAGCAGCCACGCGTCGCCGCCATTTTCACTCGTGCATTGGAAATGTTAGGGAGAGGACGTGGCTGGCGTCCTCTCCGTTATTGTTGAACTTGATTGTGCACTATTGCTTAATTGTGGGGAGGGCTGGGGAGCAGCTGTATAATATAGGAGGAGTACAGTGCAGAGTTTTGCTGATCAGTGACCACCAGTTATCCGTTCTCTGCCTGAAAAAAACGCTCCATATCTGTGCTCAGTGTGCTGCATATATCTGTGCTCACACTGCTTAATTGTGGGGACTGGGGAGCAGCTGTATTATATAGCAGGAGTACAGTGCAGAGTTTTGCTGACAGTGACCACCAGTATACGTTGTCTGCCTGAAAACCACTCAATATCTGTGCTCAGTGTGCTGCTTTATTGTGGGGACTGGGGACCACCAGTATAATATTATATAGGAGGAGTACAGTGCAGAGTTTTGCTGACCAGTGACCACCAGTATATAATATATAGCATTACGGTACAGTAGGCCACTGCTGTACCTACCTCTGTGTCGTCATTAAGTATACTATCCATCTAGATTCTATACCTGTGGTGCATTTCAGTTGTGCAGTTTGCTGACACAGTGACCACCAGTATATATAGCAGTACGGTACGGAAGGCCACTGCTGTACCTACCTCTGTGTCGTCATTAAGTATACTATCCATCTACATTCTATACCTGTGGTGCATTTTAGTTTTGCAGTTTGCTGACACAGTGACCACCAGTATACTTTATATAGCAGTACGGTATGGAAGGCCACTGCTGTACCTACCTCTGTGTCGTCATTAAGTATACTATCCATCTACATTCTATACCTGTGGTGCATTTTAGTTTTGCAGTTTACTGACACAGTGACCACCAGTATACTATATATAGCAGTACGGTACGGAAGGCCACTGCTGTACCTACCTCTGTGTCGTCATTAAGTATACTATCCATCTACATTCTATACCTGTGGTGCATTTTAGTTTTGCAGTTTGCTGACACAGTGACCACCAGTATACTATATATAGCAGTACGGTACGGAAGGCCACTGCTGTACCTACCTCTGTGTCGTCATTAAGTATACTATCCATCTACATTCTATACCTGTGGTGCATTTTAGTTTTGCAGTTTGCTGATACAGTGACCACCAGTATACTATATATAGCAGTACGGTATGGAATGCCACTGCTGTACCTACCTCTGTGTCGTCATTAAGTATACTATCCATCTACATTCTATACCTGTGGTGCATTTTAGTTTTGCAGTTTGCTGACACAGTGACCACCAGTATACTATATATAGCAGTACGGTATGGAAGGCCACTGCTGTACCTACCTCTGTGTCATCATTAAGTATACTATCCATCTACATTCTATACCTGTGGTGCATTTTAGTTTTGCACTTTGCTGACACAGTGACCACCAGTATACTATATATAGCAGTACGGTACGGAAGGCCACTGCTGTACCTACCTCTATGTCGTCATTAAGTATACTATCCATCTACATTCTATACCTGTGGTGCATTTTAGTTTTGCAGTTTGCTGACACAGTGACCACCAGTATACTATATATAGCAGTGCGGTATGGAAGGCCACTGCTGTACCTACCCCTGTGTCGTCATTAAGTATACTATCCATCTACATTCTATACCTGTGGTGCATTTTAGTTTTGCAGTTTGCTGACACAGTGACCACCAGTATACTATATATAGCAGTACGGTACGGAAGGCCATTGCTGTACCTACCTCTGTGTCGTCATTAAGTATACTATCCATCTACATTCTATACCTGTGGTGCATTTTAGTTTTGCAGTTTGCTGACAGTGACCACCAGTATATATAGCAGTACAGTACGCAGTCCAGTTCCTGATAGTCAAATTGAATATGTCACTGTTGAAGTATACCAGGATGAGGATATGGGTGTTGCTGGCGCTGGGGAGGAAATTGACAAGGAGGATTCTGATGGTGAGGTGGTTTGTTTAAGTCAGGCACCCGGGGAGACACCTGTTGTCCGTGGGATGAATATGGCCATTGACATGCCTGGTCAAAATACAAAAAAAATCAGCTCTTCGGTGTGGAATTATTTCAACACAAATGCGGACAACAGGTGTCAAGCCGTGTGTTGCCTTTGTCAAGCTGTAATAAGTAGGGGTAAGGACGTTAACCACCTCGGAACATCCTCCCTTATACGTCAGCTGCAGCGCATTCATCATAAGTCAGTGACAAGTTCAAAAACTTTGGGTGACAGCGGAAGCAGTCCACTGACCACTAAATCCCTTCCTCTTGTAACCAAGCTCCTGCAAACCACACCACCAACTCCCTCAGTGTCAATTTCCTCCTTACCCAGGAAAGCCAATAGTCCTGCAGGCCATGTCACTGGAAAGTCTGATGAGTCCTCTCCTGCCTGGGATTCCTCCGATGCATCCTTGAGTGTAACGCCTACTCCTGCTGGCGCTGCTGTTGTAGCTGCTGGGAGTCGATCGTCATCCCAGAGGGGAAGTCGGAAGACCACTTGTACTACTTCCAGTAAGCAATTGACTGTCCAACAGTCCTTTGCGAGGAAGATGAAATATCACAGCAGTCATCCTGCTGCAAAGCAGATAACTCAGGCCTTGGCAGCCTGGGCGGTGAGAAACGTGGTTCCGGTATCCACCATTAATTCAGAGGAAACTAGAGACTTGATTAAGGTACTGTGTCCCCGGTACCAAATACCATCTAGGTTCTATTTCTCTAGGCAGGCGATACCGAAAATGTACACAGACCTCAGAAAAAGAGTCACCAGTGTCCTAAAAAATGCAGTTGTACCCAATGTCCACTTAACCACGGACATGTGGACAAGTGGAGCAGGGCAGACTCAGGACTATATGACTGTGACAGCCCACTGGGTAGATGTATTGCCTCCCGCAGCAAGAACAGCAGCGGCGGCACCAGTAGCAGCATCTCGCAAATGCCAACTCGTTCCTAGGCAGGCTACGCTTTGTATCACCGCTTTCCAGAAGAGGCACACAGCTGACAACCTCTTACGGAAACTGAGGAAGATCATCGCAGAATGGCTTACCCCAATTGGACTCACCTGGGGATTTGTGACATCGGACAACGCCAGCAATATTGTGCGTGCATTACATCTGGGCAAATTCCAGCACGTCCCTTGTTTTGCACATACATTTAATTTGGTGGTGCAGATTTATTTAAAAAACGACAGGGGCGTGCAAGAGATGCTGTCGGTGGCCCAAAGAATTGCGGGCCACTTTCGGCATTCAGCCACCGCGTACAGAAGACTGGAGCACTACCAAACATTCCTGAACCTGCCCTGCTATCATCTGAAGCAAGAGGTGGTAACGAGGTGGAATTCAACCCTCTATATGCTTCAGAGGATGGAGGAGCAGCAAAAGGCCATTCAAGCCTATACATCTGCCCACGATATAGGCAAAGGAGGGGGAATGCACCTGACTCAAGCGCAGTGGAGAATGATTTCAACGTTGTGCAAGGTTCTGCAACCCTTTGAACTTGCCACACGTGAAGTCAGTTCAGACACTGCCGGCCTGAATCAGGTCATTCCCCTCATTAGGCTTTTGCAGAAGAAGCTGGAGACATTGAAGGAGGAGCTAAAACAGAGCGATTCCGCTAGGCATGTGGGACTGCAGAGGTTCAAAGACCTGCTGGTGAGAAAATTGTAAAGTCAAGCGGAACGTGACCTGTCAACGGGTGCGAGGAAAAGGCTAAGAATTCCGAGCCCACCCGCTGGCGGTGATGCAGGGCAGTCTGGAGCGAGTGCTGACATCTGGTCCGGACTGAACGACCCGCCAACGATTACTGACATGTCATCTACTGTCACTTCATATGATTCTCTCACCATTGAAAAAATGGTGGAGGATTATATGAGTGACCGCATCCAAGTAGGCACGTCAGACAGTCCGTACGTATACTGGCAGGAAAAAGAGGCAATTTGGAGGCCCTTGCACAAACTGGCTTTATTCTACCTAAGTTGCCCTCCCTCCAGTGTGTACTCCGAAAGAGTGTTTAGTGCAGCCGCTCACCTTGTCAGCAATCGGCGTACGAGGTTACTTCCAGAAAATGTGGAGAAGATGATGTTCATCAAAATGAATTATAATCAATTCCTCCGTGGAGACATTCACCAGCAGCAATTGCCTCCAGAAAGTACACAGGGACCTGAGATGGTGGATTCCAGTGGGGACGAATTAATAATCTGTGAGGAGGGGGATGTACACAGTGAAAGGGGTGAGTAATCGGAGGATGATGATGAGGTGGACATCTTGCCTCTGTAGAGCCAGTTCGTGTAAGGAGAGATTGATTGCTTCTTTTTTTGGTGGGGGCCCAAACCAACCAGTCATTTCAGTCACAGTCGTGTGGCAGACCCTGTCGCTGAAATGATGGGTTCGTTAAAGTGTGCATGCCCTGTTTATACAACATAAGGGTGGGTGGGAGGGCCCAAGGACAATTCCATCTTGCACCTCTTTTTTCTTTAATTTTTCTTTGCATCATGTGATGTTTGGGGACAATTTTTTTTGTAGTACCATCCTGCCTGACACTGCAGTGCCACTCCTAGATGGGCCAGGTGTTTTTTGTCGGCCACTTGTGTCGCTTAGCTTAGTCATACAGCGACCTTGGTGCGCCTCTTTTTTTCTTTGCATCATGTGCTGTTTGAGGACAATTTTTTTGTAGTACCATCCTGCCTGTACACTGCAGTGCCACTCCTAGATGGGCCAGGTGTTTGTGTCGGCCACTTGTGTCGCTTAGCTTAGTCACACAGCGACCTTGGTGTGCCTCTTTTTTTCTTTGCATCATGTGCTGTTTGGGGACTATTTTTTTGAAGTGCCATCCTGCCTGACACTGCAGTGCCACTCCAAGATGGGCCAGGTGTTTGTGTCGGCCACTTGTGTCGCTTAGCTTAGCCATCCAGCGACCTCTGTGCAAATTTTAGGACTAAAAATAATATTGTGAGGTGTGAGGTGTTCAGAATAGCCTGGAAATGAGTGAAAATTATGGTTATTGAGGTTAATAATACTATGGGATCAAAATGACCCCCAAATTCTATGATTTAAGCTGTTTTTTAGGGTTTTTTGTAAAAAACACCCGAATCCAAAACACACCCGAATCCGACAAAAAAATTTCGGTGAGGTTTTGCCAAAACGCGTCCGAATCCAAAACACGGCCGCGGAACCGAATCCATAACCAAAACACAAAACCCAAAAAATGTCCAGTGCACATCACTATTTTATGGTGATTAGAACCTGTAGAGAAACCTTCAAAGGAGGAGGAAGATCTAATATTTTCAGACAGGGGTTCTATGGCAAAAGCAAATATTAGAGGTGACAAGTTCACAAGGTACATCCCTGACATGTCACATTGGTAATATTAAAGCTGTTAGCAGGTAACCCATTACTAAAAATATGGGCCAAAAGATTAGTGTACAATCTTAAAATTGTTTTTAAGAATCAACCAATAACACCAAACTTAACAAGATCTCGAGACATAAAGAGCCAATGCAATCTATTGAAGGCTTTTTCTGCATCAAGGGAGAGGAGGACCATAGCGATATAGTGAGCAGTAGAAATGAAAAAAACTCTTCTAGTATTGTCTGGAGCCTGTCTCCCCACAGTGAATCTGGAGCCCGAGAAACTAGATTAGGAAGAATAGGATTTAGCCTGCTAGCTATTAACTTTGCGTGAAGTTTGACAAAGGAATTCAATAAGGCTATAGGGTTGTCATTTTGTCACAAAGGCAGGTTCTTGCCAGGCTTGGGTATTGAAGTGATTATGGCCTCTAACATTTCTTTGGGAAATTAATTACTGGACACAAAATTGTAAAGGTTAACTAGTTCGGGCATAAAAATTGATTGAAAATGCAAGTAAAAGTTATTAATGAACCCGTCCCTCCTGGAGTCATGTATTTTTTGAGATACTTGATAGCTTCGTCACCACTCCAGGGCTTGCACAAAGCAGCTGCATCATCAGGGAATAGACATGGGAGATTGACAGAATCTAGAAACAAATTTATCAAAGTTTTAGTGGGCTGAGGAATAGAAATATCTTGATTGAGATTATACAATTTCTTCTAATATAAAGCAAACTGTTGTGCTATATCTTGACGGTTGGAAACTGAAGTCCCATAGAAATACATGTAATCCTATTTACAGCACTTTTGCCTCTCAGTTTGTGAGCAAGCAGTTTGTTTGCTCTGTTACCAGGAGAATAGAATTTGTGATTCAACCTGGTAATTGTTCGTTGAACCTGAAGAAAACAAGACTATTCATTTTCTCCTGGCCTCGAGCAGAATAAATAGTGGTATCTTTTGGGTTTTGTTTATGTTGAGCCTCCAGTTTCACAACCTCAGAGCCACGTGCAACTTGGAACTTTTGGGTAAGTTTTTTATTCGGACTCCGGCTTGAATAGACGTCACCCTCACAAACGCCTTAAGGTCATACCAGTGGTTCGTAGTAGAAGTTGTTTGCTTCTAAATTAGAGGTCAATGAATACTGCAAGATCATTTTAACCTCCTGCAAGATCTTTTTACCTTCATTATCTAATAAGATGTATTCCTGTAAGCCCTAGGGTTTGGGGGGAAGGGTAGAAGAGCAAGGTGACCAAGACTAAATTAGTGGTGTGTGATCGGACCATGAAATAGGTAGTTTATCAATGTTGGAAATTAATTGCAATGACCATTTATCATTCAAGATAAGGTTGATCCCTGTATAAAATTTATGTACAGCAGAATAGTAGATGTAACCATGAACCCCTGGGTTCCTGATCCTCCATGCATCATACAGATTGAATTCAGCAATAAAATTTGAAAAGGATGAGCCAAGACAGCAAGATACTTGGATGGAATTTTTATCGATAGAGGAGGATTTATTTAGAAACATGTCTAGTATTAGCAGCATACAAAAATGCAAAGGTAACATACAGTATTTAGATCCTAACTTTCCAATCAGGATCAGGTACCTAGCGTGCAATCCACTCATTATTCTCCCGTTTAAAGGGACAAATTTTACTAGGCAGGATGGCCATTCAATTTCTCTTAAAAGGTTCACGTGACAAGTTGGGAAGTTACAATTAGTAAATTGGAAGAGGAGAGTGCAATGAAAGTGTGGTTCCTGAATTGCTACTACATCTGCTTTCTGGTCAGCAAAATATTTTAAGGCAAGGCACCGCTTTTGAGGAGAATTGAGACCTTTGACATTAATATCTAAAAACTTAACAATATAAAAAAAGATATCAAACGGGTGGTAAAAGTGAATGAGACTCAACCAAACAGAGAAGAGCAGACTTCCTAGGGTGCATAAATATTTATCAAAAAGAAAATAAAAAAATATTAGGGGAGTAAGGGAAAGCAGGTGAAAAAAACTGAGATGCAAACAGAAATAGCATCCAGAGATGATGTAGATCCTTTGTTACAAGAGGACAATGACAGAAAGGTTTAGGGGTATATTCAATTAAAGTCAGATCCATTCCGACATGTATTTGTCAGAATGGATCCGACAACCCCTATTCAATCTCATCTTAATTCGACTTTTTCAAGTTGAATTGAGATGGGACGCAGAGGAGGAGAAGGGGGGCAAGCCGCGGGGAGACCAGCGGGGGACAGCCGGCGGACATATAGGGGAGATCAGCGCTACAGCAGCGCTGCAGCAGGATGTCACTTAAACGTCCGACCTCACGGCAGTGTCCACCCGGCTCCAGCAAGCGTGCTGGAACCGGGTGAAAGCTGCCGTGAGGTCAGGTGGCTGAGTGACATCCAGCTGCAGCGCTACTATAGCGCTGATCTCCCCTGTATGCCCACCGCCTGTCCCCCCCGTCTCCTTGCGGCTCTCCCCCCTCTCCTCCTCTGGGTCCACATCTCAGTCTGACATCTTTTGATGTCGAACTGAGATGGTCGAAAAGGGGGCCAAAACCTGTCGGTTTTGGCCCCGTTTTCGACACAAGCACGTGGATCGGCAGCTATTAAACCAATTCACGTGCTTTTCGACAAGTCGAATGCCTCGACTTGACGAAAAGCATTGAATAGGTCGAATCACGTTTCGACCTTAAAAAGTCGAAAACTGCCGTCTTTTCGACAGACGGCAGTTTTCGACACCAATTGAATATACTCCTTAGAGTGATGAAGGGCAGGCATAAACTGAGGACTATTATGCTTAAAAGATAACATAGAGAATGCAAAAAATCAAAATAACAAAATATACACAATGTAACCACAAAAAGCTAAATAGCTGGATAATAATCTACCTACCATCACCTCAGTGAATAACAACCCGTAGACATTGTACTAAGATCAGGGTCATGTGTATACCGCTTAATGGCATAAAACCAAAACAGATGTCTTCATGTTATTAATACACCACACATCAGTATATCTGGTACTATAGAGGGAATTGTAATTATATATATAGACACTGCTGAAGTGCAAAGTTTCACATGGAAAGACACTCAGAATAATACTGTAGCTCATGATGTACAATATACAAATAGTGCCACATCTATAGAGTGTAAATAACCTCAAGGTGAATAATAGTATAAATATCAAAAACAGCAAAAAGAAAATGATATGCATAGAAGGAGCATTCCACAAGGTCAGTTCAGAGCAATAGACCAGTCCTGTAGGATTGGACTAGGAGAGGTTGCCAGAGGGCACTCCATGTAAATGCCCCAATTTTTCAAGTTGTCCTTCTTCTGGAAAATGAATAGTCATTTATACCCCATTCCTCACCACAATCAGTTTTGTAGGAAAGCCCCATCTGTACTACACATTCCTCTTCTGTAGGGCTGTTGTGAATGGGTGAAAATGTCATTTTATAGTAAGAGTCGCTAGAGAAATATCAGGGGATAAATGGAGATTACCCAGACACTGAGCTGTACAAGTAGAGGAAAGAGTCTCTCTGAGTATACAGTTTTTAATATGAAAAAAGTGGACCCTAAGGAGACTGTCCCTGGGTGCTTGAGAAGGAGCTCATTTATATTTCGGACGTCTATAAAACTTGTCAATAATAAAGTCTGAAGTAGAGGCTGAGGGCAAAAGTTTCTGAAAGAGAACTGTAATGTATCCATATCGCTCTGATTGGTAACAGGATCTGGAATGCCTCTTATTTGAATTTTATTACAACTGCAGCGATCCTCCAGGTCAATAGCTTTGTCTCGAATCGATGCCATACAGTATCTTCCTGCAGAGCATCATGTGCGGATATTAAGTCATTGTGGGAAGCTACAAGTTCTTACATGTATGTTTCTAAATGGTCTGTACGAGTTCCAGTTTCACAAATATCAGACCGCAGAGCTTGAATATTGGACTTTAGTTCTGATGTTATTTCTGACTTAAATGAAGATACCATAGTATGAATAGAATGCAGCGGTACAGGACCATCTAACATATCTAGATCTTTCTGAGATGGCGAAAAATATGTGACTGTTTAGGAGAGGCAGTAAATATTGAGGCAGTCCCCAGAGGTGATTATGGAGGTAACTTTTACTTGAAGCGGAAGAGATGTCTTAAAAGTGAACCAATGGGGCAGAATTAGCCTCATTGATTTTTTCCCCCCAAGCCATAACGAAATGATTTATAGAAGAAGTGCCTCTAGATATATGCCACAAATGTTGTATAAATGATGGGAACAGTAGGATGTTGAATAGCGCAGCCAGAGATTTGAAAGGATCAAGACATCATTCTTAAAAGGGCTAGTAAGGTTTGTAAAGAGAGCATTTTCAGGTAAACATATTGGGGGTAATTCTGAGTTGATCGCAGCAGGAAATTTTTTAGCAGTTGGGCAAAACCATGTGCACTGCAGGAGAGGCAGATATAACATGTGCAGAGAGAGTTAGATTTGGGTGTGGTGTGTTCAATCTGCAATCTAAATTGCAGTGTAAAAATAAAGCAGCCTGTATTTACCCAGCACAGAAACAAAATAACCCACACAAATCTAACTCACTCTGCACATGTTATATCTGCCTCCCCTGCAGTGCACATGGTTTTGCCCAACTGCTAACAAAGTTCCTGCTGCGATCAACTCAGAATTACCCCCATGTGCACTGCAGGTGTGGCAGATATAACATTTGCAGAGACAGTTAGGTTTGGGTGAGTTATTTTGTTTCTGTAGAGTGACCATATTATCCCATTTACCTGGACTTCAAGCCTACATTTCAGCTAGTTTTAATCAATTACAGAACCTATGTAATCCATAAGCATCCCAGGTAAAAGGGATAATATGGTCACTCTAGTTTCTGTGCAGAGTAAATACTGCCTGCTTTATTTTTACACTGCAACACACCCCACCCAAATCTAACACTCTCTGCACATGTTATATCTGCCCCCCATGCAGTACACATGGGGTCTAATTCAGACCTGATTGGTGCTGTGTGTGTTCGCACAGCAGCAATCAGATCTGAAGCGCGCATGCACCAGTGCCGCAGTGCGCCGGCGCACGCCAGACAGCCGACAGCTGTCTTAGCTAGCAATTGCCTCTGCCTGATTGACAGGCAGAGGAGGTCGTTGGGCGAGAGGGGGCGGGATGGCAGCATTAAGCCGCCGTTTAAGGGGGCGCAGTCTAGCCAATGCAGGTGTGGACGTTCCATGCCGGGGGTGGGCCGCCGTGGCTGCGTGACAGCACACGCAGCCGCTTCGACCCAGGCAGCAAAGAGTAGCTCCTGGCCAGTGTGCAGGAGCTGCGCTGGCCGGGAGCTACTCCTGAAGTACAAAAGCATCGCTGCTGTGCAATGCTTTTGTATTTCTGCGACGGGGCAGGGACTAACATGCGGGGCGGGCTAGCCCTGTGCTGGGCATCCCCCCGCATGTCAGTGTGCCTGATCATAGCTGTGCTACATTTAGCACAGCTACGATCAACTCTGAATCACCCCCCTGGTTTTTCCCAACTGCTAACAAATTTGCTGCTACAATCAGGTCTGAATTAATGCCCATACACACTGGGCGATTTTGAGCTGAAAGCAGCTCACTTTTGGTGTGTTGAGCTGCTTTCAGTTCAAAACCACCCAGTGTGTATGCCCTGGCAATGAGCGATGAGCGCTGATGCATGCCCCCGCTTAATCGCTGGTGGCCGCTGTTCATCTGCTGGTATTACCAGCAGATGAACGGCGGGGTGGTCGGTTTTCCTGCTATGGAAAGCCATTCACCCTCACTGACATCGCTGGGCAGGGGCAAAAATCGCTCAGTGTGTATGCACTAAGTGACTTTCAGCCCAACGATGTCATCGATCGTCTCTGTGCATACATGCTGGGCAAAAACGCCCAGTGTGTATGCACCTTTACCCCCACAGTGTTCTGGAAAGTACATTTTTTTTATTCTAATGATTAAGTCCAAGTTATTGATTGTACTTTGTTATATATTATCCATTGCTGCAGTGTAATTTGCGCAATTATTCTATTCAACACATTCCTAGTCTTAAGTAGAGATGAGCTGGCTTGGTTTTCTGAAAACTGAGTCCACATGAAATTTCCAGGATCCGAGGGCATCCAAGCACCAGCACGAGTTTACCCACCGGCTTGGATTCCAAATCAAGTCAAAACATCATCATCCTGCCATATAATCTTGTGGGTTTTACATTTGATATAAATTCCTGCAGCGGTCATTTGGGCCCCATTTTACACAGGACCGCCGGACAGCTGTGTGCTGACGTTGTCTGTACTACTGTATGCTGAGCTGCTCTATCTGTCCAGTGCTGAGCTGAACTATATTTCCAATGCTGACTGAGCTGACCTATCTGTCCACTCCAGTGCTGAGCTCACCCATATTTGTCCACTCCAATGCTGAGCTCACATACAGTATCTGACCACTCCTGTCCCCTCGGGCTCTTTAGTGCTAATATTTGCTCTGCTAGAGACAGTACAGGCACTTAGCAAATGTTTTCACATTTTTATAGTGCAGGAACTTGTAAAGTTGCATCTATGTCTAAGTGTGTCACACTGGTGCTGCTGTGTAACCCTAAATGTCACACTAGTGCTGGGCATTAACCCTTGGTGCACAGCACACTGGTGTTTTTTTGTCACTGGCTTCAGTGCAACCCAGAGCTAATATATAATATATGATTGTCACAGTTATCAGGTCTGGTAGTTTTGTGGCCCTCAGAGCCGGCCCTAGGCATAGGTGAACTAGGCAAATGCCTAGAGCATATGGTATGGCTAGGGGCACCAGCAGCTTCTGCTTATTAAAATGATATGTGGCATGCCTATATTCTGTGTATAGCATTTTGTATGCAGATACAGCCACAGTCAAACACAGTATATAGGCATGCCACATATCATTTTAATCAGCAGAAGCTGCTTGTGCATCCTAGCTACATAGCAATGCAAATAAGATGCATTTGCATCAAAAAAAGGTGCTGGCCCCGATGGCAGCAGAGCTGCCAGCTGACTCATGCCAGGCATCTCCTGCTGCATAGCGCATTGAGGCACGATTTATGAGAACACATCTGTATCCAAACAGAGGCAGAGGACACAGTGTTAGTGCTGTGTGTGAGTGGGTTGGTTGTGCAATAGTATTCGGCATACAGTATGTGTAAGAGGCATTATGCATGTCATGTGTATAAATGCATTAATAATGTGCAGCAAATGTGTAAGGGGCACTATGTGTGTCATTATGTGTTTAAGTACATTAATAATGTGTGGCATATGTGCAAGGTGCACTATGTGTGTTATTAGGTGTATAAGGGCATTAATAATGTGCGGCATATGTGTAAGGGGTAATATGTGTGTCATTATGTGTATAAGGGCATTAATAATGTGTGGCATATGTGTAAGGGGTACTATATGTGTCTTTATGTGTATAAGGGCACTAATAGTTTGCAACATATATGTAAGGGACATTAATAATGTGTGCCATATGTGTAAGGGTCATTACTGTGTGGTATTATGTGTATAAAGGCATTACTAATGTATGGCATTATGTGTATAAGGTGCTCTACTGTGTGGCATTATGTATAGAAAGGGCACTACTGTGTGGTCTAATGTGAATAAAGAGCAATATGGTGTGGTGTAATGTGAATAAGGAGCAATTCAGTGTGATGTACAGTAGTGTGAATAAGGGGCCCTACTGTGAGGAGTAACATTTATAAGATAAAGTGGTGCTACTGTGTGATGTAACGTGAATTAGGGACACTACCGCATGATAAAACGTGAATAAAGTTGCAGTACTGTGTGGCGTAATTTGAATTTGGGGTACTATTATATGACCATGCCCCTTGCCAGCAAAAACGCACCCCTTTTTGGGCTGTGCGCCGAATGTGCGCACTGTTTCTATTTAAAATATAGGGGTAAGGGATACCAAAATAAGGACTGCTATGGGTGAGGGGTGATGGTGCTGGGAAAGGGGTGCAGGGTCTTATGCGGAACTAGCGGTGGTGCTAGGGGGCACCAGCTAAAATCTTGCCTAGGGCATCATATTAGTTAGGGCCGGCTCTGGTGGCCCTGTCCAGTGAAGGGCAACGGTCAGGGAGTCCCTGGCGCCCACTGCTGGAGTTTCCCCTCCGGCTCCCTCTTCCAGCAGCATCAGTGCACAGGCAGCCATGGCTCTCATGGGGACAAATGTGACACACTGTGTGGATTTAAAGGGCCAGGCATGCCAAAATGTGGAGTTCTAATTGGCACTAGATTTGAATTCGACCTCTAAAAGCACCTGGGAGCACTCCTGTGTCAGAGTATAGGCTCATACCTTGTACTAGCGTACCTGACCCTTGTGTTATCAGCAATCTGTTCCTGACTTTGGCTATTCCCAGTAACCTGGTTCCACCTGATGCCTAAGTACTGTGTTTGGTGATTCCTGGTTCGACCTTGTCATTCCTTGTGACCTGATTCTGCCTTCCCCCTGGAACACCGCTGACTAGAGATGAGTGGGTCCGGTTCTCAGAGAACTGGAACCACCCGAACTTTGCAATCAGAGTCCGGATCTGAGTCCGGCTCAGGACTTCCCGCCTTAATTTAATTCCAAATTGAGGCCGACTGTCATCATCCCGCTGTCGGATTCTCGCAGGTTTTGGATTCTATAAAGGTCTCTGGTGATTGGCCCCATCTATACTCCGGCTGTGGAGAGTGTACTGGATGGATGTGTCCATCTCCATACTGTGTTTTCTGGCGTGGAGCCGCAGGTTATTTGTCTGCTGTATCTAAAAGGGGTTCTTTGTCTGCTGTATCTGAAAGGAGTGCTCTGCTGTATCAGTCCAGGCGGGGTGCTCTGTCTGCTGTATCTGAAAGGGGTGCGCTGTCTGTTGTATTTGCAAGGGGTGCTCTGGGCCTAATTCAGACCTGATCGCTCCTGTGCAAATTTGCAGAGGTCTGCGATCAGATAGTTGCCGACCATAGAGAGTGAAAACCCACTCCATGCAAGTGTGCAAATGCATGCACACACCATGAGAAAACCTTGCCAGACAGTGGACATCTGCAAATCCGCTCACAACTCACTCACCATCAAATGATTTTTCCAATCTGTGCAGTCAGTGCGATACAAGTAATAAAAGCTAAAAACAAAAAACCTAAAAAAAAATATATATTTTTTTTAATGTGTACTATACAATTTTTATTTTATTTTTATATGTGACACTGCCAGTCAGACCACAGTATATTATTATTTCATACTTATACATGTATTGTGCGACACTGTTGGTGAAATTAAACCGCAGTGTTCGATCACTATTTATAATGCTCACATGTATTGTATGACACTGTGGATTAAGGTGGTACCACAGTAATATACTTTATTTGCTACCCATACAGGTATTGTGAAACACTGTTAGTAAAATTAAACCGTAGCGTTAGATTATTTTCTCTGACTCATACACGTATTGTGTGATGCTGTGGGTGAAGGTCAACTGCGGTATTCAATCAGTATTTCTGATGCACACACATACTGTGTGACACTGTGGTGAAGGTAGTATTACAGTAATATATTTTATTTCCTACTCATACAATTATTGTGTGACACTGTTGGTGAAGGTCAACCACAGTGTTTGATTACTATTTCTGACTCATACACTTATTTTGCAACACTGTTGGTGAAATTAAACCACAGTGTTAGATTTCTATGTCATAATCATACACGTATTGTGAGACACTGTTGGTGAAATAAACCGCAATATTTGATTATTATTTCGTACTCGTACTCATATTTTTGCGACACTGTTGCTGAAATTAAACAGCAGTGTTTGATTACTATTTCTGACTCATACTTGTATTGTGTGACACTGAAGGTAGTACATGTTTTGTACAAATTGTGGTGTGTGCTGTACCCCACTTCATTCATGTTTGTGGATAGATATGGAGGATGAACAATTGAGAGAAGAACAGGAAGCACATACTAGTGGTGCAGGTGCTGCCACCATGATGATATAAGTCCATCACAATGAACTACTAAGTGCATAGAGAGCTTAACTCCGGGCATGTAAAAGCATTTAATTTTACAGTGGTAAAGAAAAAAAACATCAATAGGAAAGTTAGCTGCAGGGGCAAACTGTGCATTCATAAACCGAACAATCTTGAGGAAAGGTTAGGGGTATCAACGTCAGCTATGTGTGAGTCTGACATTTCTCACACTGTCGCGAAGACATGAAATTTATTGTAGAAGATTATAATGTAATTAACACATCATCATCAACATTCTCAGAGTCATTACTTTTTGGAGGTAGCCCTTCTAAAAAATTGTTTTGTGGGAGCCCAAACAAACCAATTGTTTTATTTCAGGTAGGGTTTAGTATAAACTATGGGTCAAGCAGTGAGAATAGTAAGGATGGAGGGAGTGAACTGAATGGGGGTGGAGAAGGGGGGAGGAAAAGAGTTTCCGGCAAGGGTATAACCAAGGGCATTACCAAGGGTATTGCCAAAACACAAGTTAATGATAATTATGGATCACCAATAATGTACAGTATATAGAAAATGATGTTCCTAGCATAAGAGGGAGTACTTATCTTAATTGTATGTATGTAAATGCTAGAAGCCTTACAGGGACAAAGGGGGAACTAGAAGTCCTTGCAGCAAACAAACAGTATGATATTATAGGTATTACTGAAACTTGGTGGGATGAATCTCATGATTTGACAGTTAGTATGGAGGGTTATACGCTGTTCAGGAGAGACAGATTAAATAAACTGGAAGAAGGGGTATGTATTTATGTAAAGCCTTTTTTAAAACCTGATATAAAGGAACACATTAGCGATGGGACTGTAAATACTGTGGAGACTTTATAGGTAGAAATTGTATATGGGGGAAAGGGTACTAAAAAGCTACTAATAGGGATATGATACAACCCGCCTGATGTTAATGTGTCTGAGGAGGAATTGTTACTCAAAAAAAAAAATCGAAAAAGCAGCAAGATTAGGAGAAATACTGTAATAGTGATGGGAGATTTTAACTATTATTATTATTATTATTATTATTACATTTTATTTATAGGGCGCCACAAGTGTTTCGCAGCGCCGTACAAAGGACAGTACAGGGAGACAAAACTTAGCATAACAGTAAATAAATAACAAAAATGGAGTGCAGGTAACAAAGAGCAACACAATTCTCAAAACATAATACAGCTTAGATGCAAGTAGCGAAGGAGTAATCATTGTACTACTTGGGGCTGGCGGCCATAAATAGAGATGAGCCTTAACCAGCAGGACAGAAAGCAGGTAAAGATGGTCGCTGAGTGAAATGTGTCAAGAAGAGGGTTTAGACAAGAGGAAAGAGGGCCCTGCTCTGAAGAGCTAACAATCTAGTGGGGAGGGGCAACAGACAGATGACATGAGGTGCAAGCAGGTAGAAGCCTGATGGTGGTATGCGAGCAAAGCAGAGATGTCCAAGGCATGGGGCAGGGGGATGGAGGAGCAGCCTAAGGACTAGGTTATGCATTGGAGGGGTACGCTTTGATGAATAGGTGGGTTTTCAATGCCCGTTTGAAGCTTTGCAAGGTCGGGGAGAGTCTAATGGAGCGGGGGAGCGCATTCCACTGAAGGGGTGCAGCACGGGCAAAATCCTGAACTCGTGCATGGGAAGCAGTGACCAAGGCAGAGGAGAGGCGACGGTCATCAGCCGACCGTAGTGGGCGGGAGGGAGTATGATGGGAGAGGAGGTTGGAGATGTAGGGAGCAGTGGAATTAGAGATGGCCTTGTATGTGAGGGTGAGGAGTTTGAAGAGGATTCTGTAGGGGAATGGGAGCCAGTGTAGATTTTGTTGAAGGGGAGTGGCAGAAGTGGAGCGGCGGGAGAGGAAGATGAGCCTAGCTGCAGAGTTGAGGACAGATTGGAGGGGAGCGATGTGGGAGCAAGTGAGGCCAGTGAGGAGCACATTGCAGTAGTCAAGTCGTGAGATGACCAGTGAGTGGATGATAAGTTTAGTTGCACTCTGGGAGAGAAATGGCCTGATGCGAGCAATGTTGCGTAGCTGGAACCGACAAGATTGCGCCAGAGCTTGGATGTAGGGTGCAAAGGAGAGGGAGGAGTCAAGAGTGACGCCCAGGCAGCGGAGTTGGGGAACGGGGGAGATGATAGTGTTGTCAACAGTGATAGAGATGTTTGTAGGGGGTGTTGCTCTGGCTGGGGGAAAGATAATAAGTTCAGTTTTATCCATGTTGAGCTTCAGAGAGCGCTCAGACATCCTGGAGGAGATGGCAGAGAGGCAGCTGGAGACCTGAGAGAGGACAGAGGGGGACAAATCAGGAGAGGAGAGGTAGAGTTGTGTGTCATCAGCATAGAGGTGGTATTGAAGGCCAAAGGAGTTAATGAGCGCACCCAGGGAAGAGGTGTAGAGGGAGAACAGAAGGGGGCCTAGGACAGAACCCTGAGGGACACCAACAGGAAGGATGGAAGGGTGTGAGGTGGTTCCGGAGGCAGACACAGAGAAGGAGCGGTTAGTGAGGTATGAGGTAAACCAGTCAAGGACCAACATTTTGGAGTGTGCGGAGGAGGAGAGGGTGATCCACGGTGTCAAAGGCAGCAGAGAGGTCCAGAAGGATGAGCAAAGAGAAGTGGCCCTTGGATTTGGCCGAAAGCAGGTCACTGGTGACTTTCACCAGGGCAGTCTCAGTGGAGTGGAGTGGGCGAAAGCAAGATTGTAGTGGATCAAGGATAGAGTGGTCAGAGAGGTAGCTTGTGAGACGGCTGTAGACCAGTCGTTCAAGTAGTTTGGAGGCGAAAGGGAGAAGAGAGATGGGGCGGTAGCTAGTGAGTGATGAAGGGTCGAGGTTGGCTTTTTTGAGAATAGGGGACACCAGAGCATGTTTGAATGGTGAGGGAAAGATGCCAGTAGAGAGCGATAGGTTAAAGAGGTGAGCAAGGTGGGAGCATGCAGAGGGGGGGAGGGAGCGGAGAAGACGGGAGGGGAGGGGGTCCAAGTGGCAGGTTGTGGGGGGAGAGGATAAGATGAGGGAGTGGACTTCCTTGTCTGAGGTGGGACGGAAGTAGGACAGAGTGGGATAGATGGACGGGAGGGATGGTGGGAGCAGGGGGGCAGCAGAGGGGTGACGGGAGGAGATGTCATTTTGAATATCCTCAATTTTGGAGATGAAGAAGGAGGCAAAGTCAGTGGGAGTGAGGGAAGAGGGGAGGGGAGGAGGAGGGGGGCAAAGGAGAGTGTTGAAAGTTTCAAAGAGTCGGCGTGGACTGGAGGACTGAGAAGAGATGAGTGTTTGGAAAAAGGATTGCTTGGCGAGAGAAAGAGCAGAGCTATAGGAAGAGAGGATAAACTTGAAATGGAGAATGTCCGCCAGAGAGTGGGATCTCCTCCAGGAGCGTTCTGCAGACCGTGAACATTTTTGTAGGAATCGTGTGAGTTTGGTGTGCCAGGGTTGGGGTTTGGAGCGGCGGAGGGGGACAGATGAGAGGGGGGCCACAGAGTCAAGAGCAGCAGTAAGGGAAGAGTTATAGAAGGAGGCTGCCTGGTTGGGACAAGTCATAGTGGAAAGAGGAGAGAGGAAGGTCTCGAGGGAGGATATGATAGTGGGGTTGAGGGACCCGAGATTGCGTCTGGTGATGGTGGGTCTGGGTGTGGAGCAGAGAGGGGAAGATGAGAGGGTGAAAGAAAGCAGATGGTGGTCAGAGAGAGGGAAGGAAGAGTTAGAGAAATTAGAGAGATCACATCGGTGGGTGAAGACAAGGTCGAGGGAGTGGCCGAGATTGTGAGTAGGGGTGGAGGACCATTGAGAAAGTCCAAAGGAGGTGGAAAGAGCAAGAAGGTTAGAGGAAGCTGCATTAGTGATATCGATAGGGATGTTAAAGTCAACGAGGATGATAGAGGGGAGGTCGGAGGAGAGAAAGTGGGGAAGCCAGGCAGCAAAGTTGTCAAGGAAAGGTGTACAGCGGCCAGGGGGGCGGTAGATCACTGCCACATGGAGGTGAATGGGGTAGAAGAGGCGGATAGTGTGGACCTCAAAGGTGGAGAAGGTGAGGGAGGGCTCAGGTGGGATGACACGAAAGGTGCAGTTAGGAGAGAGAAGGATGCCCACGCCTCCACCCTGGCGGCCATCAGGTCTGACCGTGTGGGTGAAGGAGAGGCCTCCGTAGGAGAGGGCAGCAGGGGAGGTGGTGTCAGAGGAGGAGAGCCAGGTTTCAGTGATGGCGAGAAGGTTAAAAGAGTGGGAGATGAAGAGGTCGTGGATAGTTGGCAGCTTGTTGCAGATTGATCTAGCATTCCAGAGTGCACAGGAGAAGGGAAGGGAGGGGACGGGGGAAATGGGGATCAGGTTGGCTGGGTTCTGAATGCGTGTGGGTAGTCTGGAAATTTGGGTGGCGGGTGATCTAGCAGTGAGGATTGGTATGGGACAGGATCGAGGAGCCATAATTGCTGCTCAGTAGTGTTGTTCTGAGGAAAAGTATTGAATGGAGTGGCTGTAATAAAGAAATAACAATAAGAATAAGAAGGGGGATGTAGTCAAAGCAGAGACAGTGGAGACCAGTTTTTTTGTAAATAATGGAGGGAATGGAAACACAGAGAATGTTACACAGTGGTTGAAGAGAGTATAAATGAGGAGCAGAAAGCAATGTGTGAGAGCAGTATGGCTGTTACTTAAGCAGACAGGGAGTTCAGTGTCCAGGCTGTGTGGATTGCAGGCATTGGTGGTACTGGATTAGGTTACTCTCTGTAGGCTGTTGATTGCAGGTGATTAATTGTACGGGATGCAGTCAATTTACCTACAGTCAAAATCCCGACGGTCAAAGGGGGTCATTCTGAGTTGATCGCTCACTAGCAACTTTTTGCTGGCTTGCGATCAAATAGTCGCAGCCTACGGGGGAGTGTATTTTCGCTTTGCAAGTGTGCTGCCGAGCGGGCCGAAAACATTTTGTGCAGTTTCTAAGTAGCTCTAGACTTACTCAGCCCTTGCAATCATTTCAGCGTGTCTGGTCCAGATTTGACGTCACACACCGGCCCTGCAAACACCTGGACACACCTGCGTTTTTCCAAACACTCCCTGAAAACGGTCAGTTGACACCCATAAACGCCCTCTTCCTGTCAATCACAGTGCATTCGGCTGTGCGAATGGATTCTTCGTTAAATCCATTGCTCAGCAATAAACTGCTTTGTACTCATACAACGCACCTGCGCATTGCAGTGCATACGCACGCGCAGTTTAGCCGTGGTTGAGATGATCGCTGCATTAAAAATGTCAACATGGTCAAAATACTGACATTTAAAATGTCAATAGGTCAAAAAATCGACATGAGTTTTTCATGATTTTTTCATTGAAACTGATTTGTTCATACTTTACTATACCAGCGGATGTGGAGGGGGAATATAATAGTTTGCTGAGTGCAGTGAGGCACCATGCCTGAAGCATGGCGAGCATAGCTAGCCATGCGAGGGGACGCGGTACACTCATACCGTGTTCATGATGACCTATGTCGACATACGCACCTTTTAAAAAACAATTGTCTACTTTTTGACCTGTCGACATTTCAAATGTCGGTATTTTGACCATGTTGACATTCTAAATGTCAGTATTTTGGCCATGTCAGTGTTTTGACCTTGTCGGTATTTTGACCATCTGTCAATTGTTGTCGGTATTTTGACCATCTGTCAATTGTTGTCAGTATTTTGACCGTCGGGATTTTGATTGCAGGTAAATCATACTTATCCCAATTGGACAAATGATTCATGTGATACTGCTAGGGGAAATAGGTTTCTAAACACACTAAATGATCACTACTTACTGTACTTCAACTAATCGAGGAACCAACTAGGTACAATGCAATCTTAGATCTGGTATTAACAAACAATGGGAAATGGATATCAAATATTATAGTAGGGGAGCCCATGGGAAACAGCGACCACAATATGGCCACATTCGATATCGGTTTTCACAAGCAGCCCTACAGTATATAGGCTCAACTAAGACTCTAAACTTTAGCAAAGCCAACTTTGATAAGATAAGGGAAGCTCTAAGGGATATTGGCCCTCATTCCGAGTTGATCGCTCGCTGCCGATTTTCGCAGGGCAGCGATCAGGTGGAGAAATGGCAATTATGCGCATGCGCATGGTACGCAGCGTGCATGCGCTAAGTACTTTCACACAAAACTTTGTAGTTTTACAGAAGCTTGAGCGACGCTTTTCAGTCGCTCGAGTGTTCATTGTTTGATTGACAGGAAGTGGGTGTTTCTGGGCAGCAACTCAGCGTTTTCAGGGAGTGTGCTAAAAAACGCAGGCGTGCCAGGTAAAAACGCAGGAGTGGCTGGAGAAACGGGGGAGTGGCTGGCCGAACGCAGGGCGTGTTTATGACGTCAAACCAGGAACTAAACAGACTGCAGTCATCGCAAGCTAGGAGTAAGTCTTGAGCCACTCTAAAACTGCATGACATTTTTAAGTAGCAGAACTGCTAACCTTTCGTTCGCACTTCTGCTAAGCTAAGATACACTCCCAGAGGGCGGCAGCCTAGCGTTTGCATTGCTGCTAAAAGCAGCTAGCGATCGATCAACTCGAAATGAGGGCCATTGAGTGGGACATTTTGATTAAAGGCAAGACTACAACAGAGAAATGGGATTTATTAAAAACATTTCTCGCCAGTTATACTCATAAATTCATTCCCATGGGCAGCAAGCGAAGGAGCCAATGTGGCTTAACAAAAAGATTAGGGAACTAATGACCAAAAAGAGGCACATATTCAAAAAGTATAAATTGGATGTGAAGGTGGAGTCATTCCAGTACTATAAAGAATGCAACAAAATAAGCAAAAAGTAAATCTGAGATTCTAAAATAAAAACCGAAAAGATAATAGCAAAGTAAATCAAATTCCAAAATGTTTTTAAATACATCAACAGAAAAAGATTAAAAAAGGACAGTATAGGCCATTTAAAAAAGCAAGTTGGGCTTCCTAATCAAAGATGACAATGACAGCAGAAAAATGAAACAAGTTTTTCTTATCTGTATTCACAAAAAAGAGGACCAGATGGCGGGATTAAAGCATAAATTCAGCAATGATAACTGCTAAATGCTTATTTTAGTGAGGGAGTAGTCGGGGACTGATTAAAAGAAATTAAGATTAATAATCACCTGGTTCCGACGGAATTCACCCAAGGGTTCTCATGGAGCTACACTCCGAACTATCAAGACCCCTATTTTTAATTTTCAATGACTCCCTTACATCAGGCATGGTTCCCAAAGATTAGCATATTGCATTAGCAGTGCCAATATTTAAAAACAGAAGTAAATCGGAACCTGGTAATTATAGACCAGTAAGCCTTATATCTATAGTGGGGAAAGTACTAGAAGGTATTTTGGGGGATAGAAAACAGGAGTTCCTTGAAGCCAATAAGGTTATTAACAGGAACCAACATGGATTTGTGAAGGACAGATCATGTCAAACTAACTTAATAGGCTTTTATGAAACAGTTAGTATGAACCAAGACAGGGGAAAGAGGTGGATGTAATATTTTTAGACTTTGCTAAAGCTTTCGATTAGTGATATGCACCAGACATTTTTCGGGTTTTGTGTTTTGGTTTTGGATTCAGTTTCCGCGGTCGTGTTTTGGATTCGGACGCGTTTTGGCAAAACCTCCCTGAAATTTTTTTGTCGGATTCGGGTGTTTTTTTTTTACAAAAAACCTTCAAAAACAGCTTAAATCATAGAATTGGGGGGTCATTTTGATCCCATAGTATTATTAACCTCAATAACCATAATTTCCACTCATTTTCAGTCTATTCTGAACACCTCACACCATTATTTTTAGTCCTAAAATTTGCACCAAGGTCACTGGATGACTAAGCTAAGCGACCCAAGTGGGCGGCACAAACACCTGGCCCATCTAGGAGTGGCACTGCAGTGTCAGACAGGATGGCACTTCAAAAAAATAGTCCCCAAACAGCACATGATGCAAAGAAAAAAAGAGGTGCACCAAGGTCACTGGATGGCTAAGCTAAGCGACACAAATGTCCGACACAAACACCTGGCCCATCTAGGAGTGGCACTGCAGTGTCAGGCAGGATGGCACTTCAAAAAAATAGTCCCCAAACAGCACATGATGCAAAGAAAAATGAAAGAAAAAAGAGGTGCAAGATGGAATTGTCCTTGGGCCCTCCCACCCACCCTTATGTTGTATAAACAGGACATGCACACTTTAACAAATCCATCATTTTAGCGACAGGGTCTGCCACACAACTGTGACTGAAATGACTGGTTGGTTTGGGCCCCCACCAAAAAAGAAGCAATCAATCTCTTCTTGCACAAACTGGCTCTACAGAGGCAAGATGTCCACCTCCTCCTCATCGTCCTATTCCTCACCCCTTTCACTGTGTACATCCCCCTCCTCACAGATTATTAATTCGTCCCCACTGGAATCCACCATCTCAGGTCCCTGTGTACTTTCTGGAGGCAATTGCTGGTGAAAGTCTCCACGTGCAAATGGTGGAAGGCGCCACCTCTTCCCGTCCAGTGTTGGGAAGGTCAGGCATTGCAGCCGACACAATTGGACTCTCCTTGGGGATTTGTGATTTAGAAGAACGCACAGTTCTTTGCTGTGCTTTTGACATCTTAAGTCTTTTAATTTTTCTAGCGAGAGGATGAGTGCTTCCATCCTCATGTGAAGCTGAACCACTAGCCATGAACATAGGCCAGTGCCTCAGCCGTTCCTTGCCACTCCGTGTCGTAAATGGCATATTGGCAAGTTTACGCTTCTCCTCAGACGCTTTTAATTTTGATTTTTGGGTCATTTTACTGAACTTTTGTGTTTTGGATTTTACATGCTCTCTACTATGACATTGGGCATCGGCCTTGGCAGATGACGTTGATGGCATTTCATCGTCTCGGCCATGACTAGTGGCAGCAGCTTCAGCACGAGGTGGAAGTGGATCTTGATCTTTCCCTATTTTACCCTCCACATTTTTGTTCTCCATTTTTTAATGTGTGGAATTATATGCCAGTATCAATAGCAATGGCCTACTACTATATATACTGCGCACAAGTGAAATGCACCACAGGTATGGATGGATAGTATACTTGACGACACAGAGGTAGGTAGAGCAGTGGCCTACTGTACCGTACTGCTATATATTATATACTGGTGGTCAGCAAACAGTGCAAAACTGAAATGCACCACAGGTATGGATGGATAGTATACTTGACGACACAGAGGTAGCTTGAGCAGTGGCCTACTGTACCGTACTGCTATATATTATATACTGGTGGTCAGCAAACTGTGCAAAACTGAAATGCACCACAGGTATGGATGGATAGTATACTTGACGACACAGAGGTAGGTAGAGCAGTGGCCTACTGTACTGTACTGCTATATATTATATACTGGTGGTCAGCAAACTGTGCAAAACTGAAATGCACCAAAGGTATGGATGGATAGTATACTTGACAACACAGAGGTAGGTAGAGCAGTGGCCTTCTGTACCGTACTCCTATATATTATATACTGGTGGTCAACAAAATTATGCACTGTACTCCTACTATATACTACAATGCAGCACAGACATGGAGCGTTTTTCAGGCAGAGAACGTATAATACTGGTGGTCACTGGTCAGCAAAACTCTGCACTGTACTCCTCCTATACAATACTACTGGTCCCCAGTCCCCACAATAAAGCAGTGTGAGCACAGATATATGCAGCACACTGAGCACAGATATGGAGCGTTTTTCAGGCAGAGAACGTATAATACTGGTGGTCACTGGTCAGCAAAACTCTGCACTGTACTCCTCCTATAATACTGCTGGTCCCCAGAATAAAGATATTTGCAGCCCCCTGAAAGCTCTGAAACAAAGTGAGAGGACGCCAGTCACGTCCTCTCACTATCATTTCCAATGCACGAGTGAAAAATGGCTGCGACGCGCGGCTCCTTATATAGAATCTGAATCTCGCGAGAATCCGACAGCGGGATGATGACGTTCGGGCGCGCTCGGGTTAACCGAGCAATACTGGAGTGTCCGAGTATGCCTCGGACCCGTGTAAAATGGGTGAAGTTCAGGGGGGTTCGGATTCCGAGGAACCGAACCCACTCATCACTACTTTCGATACAGTACCTCACATAAGACTTATCTACAAATTAAAAGACTTTGGGCTAGGGAGCACAATATGCACTTGGGTTAAAAATAGGTTGCATAAAAGGGAGCAGCGAGCGGTGGTAAATGGGAACTTTTCAAAATGGACTGAAGTTCTAAGTGGTGTGCTATAAGGGTCCATACTTGGACCTCTACTTTTCAACATTTTGATAAATCATCTAAAAGTAGGTCTAGAGAGAATGGTGTCAATTTTTGCAGTCGATACCAATCTATGTAGGGTTATAAATTCTGAGAGGGATGCTGAGTCTCTTCAGAATGACTTATTTAAACTAGAAGCATGGGCCGCAAAATGGAGAATGAGGTTCAATATAGATAAATGTAAGGTAATGTACTTTGGTAGCAAGAACAAAAATACTACCTACATACTAAATGGGGAAAAACTAGGCGATTATGTACTGAAAAAAGACTTAGGTGTTAACACAGATAACAAATTCAGCAGTAGTACCCAAAATAGGAATTCAGCAAATAAGGCAAACAAGGTATTAGCATGCATAAAGCAGGGATTTGATGCAAAGGATGAGAGTGTTATACTCCCGTTATATAAATCACTAGTGAGGCCACATCTTGAATACTGTGTGTCACGTCTGAGGATTCTTGTGGATCCGGATTTGGGGAAGTTTATTCTGATGCACTTGGATCTCTGAATAACAAACAAGCGGGACGGATGAAGGTCTTGTGCATTTATTACTTGGAGTAGTTTAACAGGGTTCACAAAAGACAGTTGAAATGGAGATATGACTGTAGGTTAGCGGGTGGCTGAGGATACCGGAACCGTGACCCAGTACTTTAAAGGAGGACTTCCGATGGCTGGTTACTGCGGCGTCCGGAACAGGTAGCTAGGCAGGACACGGGAACAGAGTCAGCAGTCTGCATAAGGCTATATCAGGAGACTTGGGTACTTTGCTGTAACAAGAACCTGACACTGGAGACGCTGCGGAAGCACAGAGAACTAGCTTCACAGATACTGTGAAAGACGTTGCACTGGCAAATTCCCTCCTCCAGGCCTTCCTGTGTTATAGCAGCTGCTCGGAGCTAATTGGCCACAGGAAAGTGATAAATTGGTGAAGTGTGGGCAAGACAGGCTTTTTGCCCACATCTAAGATGGCCACCGGAAACACAGACCAGCCTGTTCACAGAAGCCCTGGCTCCACAGCAATACCGCTGTAAGGCTGTACAAAGGGATTTCCAGAACTTTGCTACAAATTGCACCCCTCGATCAGATACTATTTTGGTGGGAAGACCGTGAAGCCTGAAAATCTCGGAAATGAAATGATGGGCCAATTCAGACGCTGTTGGTAATTTCTTCAATGGTACAAAGTGGGCCATCTTGGAAAATCGGTCTATTACCACCCAGATTGTAGTGTAGCCTCTAGAAGATGGTAAATCAGTTATGAAGTCCATTGATAAATGGAACCACGGTTGAAAGGGTACAGAAAGAGGCAATAACTTCCCATCTGGAGGTTGCCGAGAGACCTTGTGTTGGGCGCACTTAACGCAGGAGGAAATGAAGGTTGTCACATCTGCTTTCAGCGTGGGCCACCAATAGGATCTTTGCAGAAATTCCATTGTCTTGGGAACACCTGGATCAGGCTGGTGATCAAGCCCAGTAGGTGAAACGTACGTCCAGCTGATAGCTGAGTTGCTTTCAATCCTAAACAGCTCCTCTCTGCAGGAGGACGCTGTACCTGTTAGTATACGAACCGACCATTATTAGTTCGATCAGTGAAGCTGCTGTGACTCCAGTAATCCAATAGTTCAGGAGGAGGAGAACGAAGCTGTTGGATATGTGAATCGGGACTTGAGAGCAGGGTGGACGCGCATAGCAACACATTAGCTGCGTCCGGCGGTTTGGTATTATACGTCCCTTACCCTTTTTCCTTTCCCGGTGTCTCCTTGCACGGTCAATTTGTCCTCCATCTATTCTTAATATGTGCAAAGGGATTTAACTTATCTTCTTTCACAAGTGTTCCCCCGGTCTCCGTGGCGCATTGAAGCCGTGCAATGCATATAAGTAACAAGGATTCTCTAACACCAGATACGGCCACACAGAGGGACACTGGGGCTTTATTTCCCTCAGCATAGCAGTATTCCTACTCTCACCCATCTTCCGCTCTTATGATGAGGAGGGGCAGCAGATGGGGGTACCTGCAAAGTATGCTGTACTAATCTTCATGTCTTCACTATTCCTAAAACAGCTATTTCTAGTTTAATACTGGTTTCCATTATTTCTAATAGTTCCTAATAGCTATACCTATTTTAATACAAATGCACCTATGGTTTGAGCAAAATGCCTAGTGATTTAAAATAGGAGCAATCTATTTTTGGCTTTTTACTACGTGACCGAGGAATCGGTAATATACTCTCTCTTAACTTGTCTTCCTTCACAGGTGTTCCTCCGGTCCCCGTGGCGCATTGAAGCCTTGCAATGCATATAGTATCAAGGCTTCCCTAACACCAAATACGGCGACACGGAGGGACACTGGGGCTTTATTTCTTTCAGCATAGCAGTATCCCCCACTCTCACCCATCTTCCGCTCTTATGATGAGGAAGGGCAGCAGATGAGGGTATCTGCAGAATATGCTGTACTAATTCTTTCAATTTGTACACCATTCATATGCTCCTAGCAAAATAGCTATATTGATTTCTATACAGGTGCACCTATGAATTGAGTCCCGACCGTGTATCGCTGCTTGTTCTCATTAGTACAGCACTTCAATGTAAATACTTTGAAAAAAGAAAAAACTGTTTTGATTTTGCACCTATGGTTTGAGCAAAATGCCTAGTGATTTAAAATAGGAGCAATCTATTCTTGGCTCTTTACTACGTGACCGAGGAATCGGTAATATACTTTCTCTTAACTTGTCTTCCTTCACAGGTGTTCCCCCGGTCCCCGTGGCGCATTGAAGCCTTGCAATGCATATAGTAACAAGGCTTCCCTTACACCAAATACGGCGACACGGAGGGACACTGGGGCTTTATTTCTTTCGTCATAGCAGTATCCCCACTCTCACCCATCTTCCGCTCTTATGATGAGGAAGAGCAGCAGATGGGGGTATCTGCAAAATATGCTGTACTAATTTTTTCAATTTTTACACCTTTCATATGCTCCTAGCAAAATAGCTATATTGATTTCTATACAGGTGCCCCTATGAATTGAATCCTGACCGTGTATCACTGCTTGTTCCCATTAGTACAGCACTTCAATGTAAATACTTTGAAAAAAGAAAAAACTGTTTTGATTTTGTGTGTATAAGATACCCTGCTGTGGGCTAAAACTGACGGGATTATGCATCACTGTTTGTCCTCATGAACACAATATTTGGAGGTGGACAAAATAAAGAAGCTGTTTAAACCTATGTGTATGATACACCCCGCCGTGGGTTCAAATCTATAGGATCATGCAGTAGTGTCTGCCCTCAAAAAACAGGAGAAAAATCTGTGGAGGGGGACATAATTATAGAAATTCTGCATGAAGCTCACAAAAAAATGCAAGCCTGCAACAATGTAACAATGTCATTACGTATTACTGTGTAGCAAATTCCAACATTTTGTAACAGTAAGAGAATGTGACTCAGAGAACAGGGAGAGTGAATTTATGCCATTCAAGTAATACTGTTGTACGCATTTAGTAACACGGTCCAGTTGTACAGCTGGGATTTAAATTGTTCCTAATTTGGAACGTATTTTATTCTTATTATTTTTTTCTATTATAGTGGATACAGTCACATGCATTTAATACTTACCTCAGTTGCTTTGGGTCTATTGCCATATGTTCTTTTTCTTCTTATTATTTTTCTCAGAAATTAATTATTTTCCCCATTTATATTATCTTGGTAAGAAATAAAAGTTACGTTTTAACTTTATACAGCATATCTTTATTCATAAAAAAATTTTTTCATTAAAAGAGTGCTCCAAAAAGGAATTTCCTATGGGGTTAGTCCCCAAAAATAGTGTCTCTGTGAAGTCTCTTCATAAATTCCAGGAGCACCTCCAGTCCAAGTACTTACCTAGGATTTGCCTTTGATGTATGCTAGCTGGTTCCTATTCCAAATTATTTATATTTAATATTAAAAAGTCTTTACTGTGGGGCATCGGGACACATGGTGGCATCATGCCCACAGCATCCGGGAAACTCCCTCTCCTAACTGGGCTAGGAGACACCAGGTTAGGAGTCTTGTCTCAGTCTCCAAATTCCTCTGAACCTACTCTACCAGTCACTACTGAACTCTCGCAAGGTACTAAGTCCATTCTCTCCCTTTTAGATACAGGAGCAGCAGAGAATTTCATCACAGCCCATCTGGTTCAGCATCTTCAGATCCCTGTGCGAGATTTGTCTTGTTCCATTTCGTTATCTGCGGTTGATGGAAGCCGTATTCCTGGTGGAGTAATTTCTCAACTGACTCTTCCTATTTCAGTTGGTATCGGTGCTCTTCATAAAGAGCAATTGGAACTTTTAGTTATACCCAAGGCATCAAATGAAATTGTGTTAGGTTACCCTTGGTTCAATAGGCATAACCCACATATCGATTGGCACTCCATGCAAATCTTATCCTGGGGGAAGACTTGTTTGACCTCTTGTTTGCAGTGTATCAAACCACTCAATAAAACCCTTGTCACATCACCCCCGCAGATTCCGCCTCAGTACGCTTCCTTCTCCGATGTCTTCAGTAAACAGGGAGCAGATATCGTGCCACCCCATAGGAAATGGGACTGTCCTATAGACCTCGAACCAGGGAAAGATCCACCCAGAGGTCGGGCCTACCCTTTATCAATTCCTGAAACTAAGGCTATGTCCGAGTATATCCGAGAAAACTTGGCCAAGGGGTTCATTCGGTCATCTACCTCACCAGCCGGAGCTGGGTTCTTCTTTGTCCAGAAAAAAGATGGGGGGTTAAGACCTTTTATAGATTACCGGGCCTGAATAACATCACAGTAAAAAATCGTTACACTCTATCCCTCATTTCCGAATTATTTGCCTTTTTCCAACCTCAGAAACTGTTACCATGCTACATACCAAAGTGGCACTACATTCGCCACCAGCAGTGAGTTAAAAGGGAAGCACTCTTAAACTTACTCTAATGCAGACTCTTAAGGCACATTACCAGCTGCTACATCAAACCAGACTATTGCTATTAATTATCTCCTAAGGAGCCAAGATATTTCATACTCTATATGTGTATTGGGGATACACTGAAACAATACCAATAGAGGAACTTACTGCACAAGGGTTGCATGTCTCCCTTGTATAAAGTACTTGATAAATGTTGTGTGTATGTTTTATGTTAGGTTTTGTCTTTATAACGCTGTATGTCTTATTGTTAGAGATGTGCACCGGAAATATATCGGGTTTTGTGTTTTGGTTTTGGATTCGGTTCCGCGGCCGTGTTTTGTATTCGGACGCATTTTGGCAAAACCTCCCTGAAAATTTTTTGTCGGATTCGGGTGTGTTTTGGATTTGGTTGTTTTTTGTTTTTTTTTAAACCCTCAAAAACAGCTTACATAATAGAATTTGGGGGTAATTTTGATCCCATAGTATTATTAACCTCAATAACCATAATTTCCACTAATTTCCAGTCTATTCTGAACACCTCACACCTCACACCTCACAATATTATTTTTAGTCCTAAAATTTGCACCGAGGTCGCTGGATGACTAAGCTAAGCGACCCACGTGGGCGGCACAAACACTTGGCCCATCTAGGAGTGGCAATGCAGTGTCAGACAGGATGGCACTTAAAAAAAAAAATTAGCCCCCAACGTCACATGATGCAAGGATAAATAAAAAAAATGAGGTGCAAGATGGAATTGTCCTTGGGCCCTCCCACCCACCCTTATGTTGTATAAACAGGACATGCACACTTTAACAAACCCATCATTTCAAGTACAGGGTCTGCCACACGACTGTGGCTGAAATGACTGGTTGGTTTGGGCAGCCGCCAAAAAAGAAGCAGTCAATCTCTCCTTGCACAAACTGACTCTACAGAGGCAAGATGTCCACCTCCTCCTCATCGTCCAATTCCTCAACCCTTTCACTGTGTACATCCCCCTCCTCACAGATTATTAATTCGCCCCCACTGGAATCCACCATCTCAGGTCCCTGCGTACTTTCTGGAGGCAATTGCTGGTGAATGTCTCCACGGAGGAATTGATTATAATTAATTTTGATGAACATCATCTTCTCCACATTTTCTGGAAGTAACCTCGTACGCTGATTGCTGACAAGGTGACCGGCTGCACTAAACACTCTTGCGGAGTACACACTGGAGGGGGGGCAACTTAGGTAAAATAATGCCAGTTTGTGCAAGGGTGTCACGATCCGGGTATCTGGACGCCATTTCTTACCCATCAGATGCCTCCTAAGGCTGGCTCAGCGCTCCAGGACCGGATCCCATCTGTTATCCTAATGTTCACATTCCTGCATCCTCTCCTGTCTCTCTGAGACGCTGTCACAGTCACGCCATATTACATCTGGCATGGCGTCTCCCGCGGCCTCCGCCGCCGTCCCTGAGCTTCTGCATGCAGAGTGTCAGAGTGGCGATTACGTCAGCCGCGGCCTCCGCTGTGTCCGCGTGATTGGATGTGCACTTGTCAGCCTGGCGTCTCCTGTCTCCAGTGGCCGGCGCCGCCATTACTGTTTTCATTACCACATGGATTACAAACCAAACTTCCCTCCAAGTGTCTGCATGGGCGCAGCCATCTTGGATTCTGTCAGCTGATCATTTCCTCCAATCTGTTGTCAGTATTGTTAATCTGCATAATTGCCTAGCCAATCCCTTCCTTGCTGCAGGTATAAATACACTGTGCCTGAGCAAGGAAGGGGTCAGTGCTTTGGTTGTCAAACCTAGTTCCTGTTTGTCTCTCTCCTGTGATTGTCTTCCAGGTTCCAGCTCCTGTCTCAAGACTTCCACCATAGAGACCCGCACCAGCATTCCACCTGCGGTGTAGCCTGACTCTCCAATCCATTGTGGATTCATCTGTTTCCAGCTACAACATTACCTGCTTCCAGCCCAGCTTCCAGCAGAGTACAGCTTCTCTTAAAGGGCCGGTGTCCTTTCTACTCTTTACCACTCTCCACCGGTATTATTATTTCTCCGCTCTCAAGTTCTACATTTCAGCTCATATTTCATCGCTCCCAAGTTCATTTATTATTTAACTGGTTCCAGCCAGTATCCACTCCGTGCTAACAACAGTCTGGTTCCAGCCAGTATCCACAGCAGCCGTTTTATCTTCAGCAACCCAGCTTTTCCTGGAACACCAGCTGGTACAATCCTGGGTTATCTCCATTGCTACAGTCGGGCCTGGTAAGGACTTTCCATCTAGAAGATTATAAGAACTGTCTCACACTACCAGTGCCCTGTGGCTCCTGCCATCCTGTAGTACCCAGGAACTGTATTTATTCTTTGCTGACTTTTACGTTTTCTTTTACTGCTGCTGTGTTGCGGAGTTGTCATAAATAAACATCATTGACTTTTATTCCTGGTTGTCGTGGTCACGCCTTCGGGCAATTCTTCTACATGTCTAGGGGTCTGATACAACCTGCCAGGTTCCATTACACCTCAGCCCCTACAACTGAGGCTGCCTCCCGTCAGCTCAGGCCCTCAGTTGTGACAGTCCCTACAACTGAGGCTGCCTCCCGTCAGCTCAGGCCCTCAGTTGTGACAAAGGGCCTCCAAATTGCCTCTTTTTCCTGCCAGTATACGTACGGACTGTCTGACGTGCCTACTTGGATGCGGTCACTTATATAATCCTCCACCATTCTTTCAGTGGTGACAGAATCATATGCAGTGACAGTAGACGACATGTCAGTAATCGTTCCTTGACTTGACAAGTGTCTCACAAGCAGGTCTTTGAACATCTGCAGACTTGTGTCTGCTGGAAAGAGAGATACAACATAGGCTTTAAACCTAGGATCGAGCACGGTGGCCAAAATGTAGTGCTCTGAATTCAACAGATTGACCACCTGTGAATCCTGTTTAAGCGAATTAAGGGCTTCATCCACAAGTCCCACATGCTTAGCGGAATCGCTCCATTTTAGCTCCTCCTTCAATCTCTCCAGCTTCTTCTGCAAAAGCCTGATGAGGGAAATGACCTGACTCAGGCTGGCAGTGTCTGAACTGACTTCAAGTTCAAAGGGTTGCAGAACCTTGCACAACGTTGAAATCATTCTCCACTGCGCTTGACTCATGGGCATTCCCCCTCCTTTGCCTATATCGTAGGCAGATGTATAGGCTTGAATGGCCTTTTGCTGCTCCTCCATCCTCTGAAGCATATAGAGGGTTGAATTCCACCATGTTTCCACCTCTTGCTTCAGATGATGGCGGGGCAGGTTCAGGAGTGTTTGCTGGTGCTCCAGTCTTCTGCATGCCGTGGCTGAATGCTGAAAGTGGCCCGCAATTCTTCGGGCCACCGACAGCATCTCTTGCATGCCCCTGTCGTTTGAAAAAAAATTCTGCACCACCAAATTCAATGTATGTGCAAAACATGGGACGTGCTGGAATTTGCCCACATGTAATGCACGCACAATATTGGTGGCGTCCGATGTCACAAATCCCCAGGAGAGTCCAATTGGGGTAAGCCATTCTGCGATGATTTTCCTCAGTTTCCGTAAGAGGTTGTCAGCTGTGTGCCTCTTATGGAAAGCGGTGATACAAAGCGTAGCCTGCCTAGGAATGAGTTGGCGTTTGCGAGATGCTGCTACTGGTGCCGCCGCTGCTGTTCTTGCTGCGGGAGGCAATACATATACCCAGTGGGCTGTACAAGTCATATAGTCCTGAGTCTGCCCTAGTCCACTTGTCCACATGTCCATGGTTAAGTGGACATTCGGTACAACTGCATTTTTTAGGACACTGGTGAGTCTTTTTCTGATGTCTGTGTACATTCTCGGTATCGCCTGCCTAGAGAAATGGAACTTAGATGGTATTTGGTACCGGGGACACAGTACATCAACCAATTCTCTAGTTCCCTGAGAATTAACAGTGGATACCGGAAACACGTTGTCAAAGTCAAAAAATATTTTAATGCATATGCCTTGTACTAACCCCATGCACATGCCCGCTGAGTGTGCACTCAGTCTGCCGTGTGTGCACATATCCGCAATTTGCGTAAAGTAGCTTTCCACGGTCATGCACCTTAGCGCGTGGTATGCGCATTTCCGATAGAGTTTGTGAGCGCATAGAGGGTTATTAGAACATTACATATTTAACCCAAATAGTGTACATTTTAGATATAGTTCCCCTAGACCGCATCAGCGAGTATTAATAGTTTAAACAGTTCCTGGACAAAGAGATTCGCCTTTGCATGATAGGAAGGGTCAGATAAAGGTTGGAAGGTGATGTCTAGTATCCAGCTGTAGGGTATTTTGAGGGTAACATTCCGGTGTTGGTTAGAGAAAGATCGCATGTTCCTGCGTATAGTTATGTGCAAAAGTAGAATATAGATATTAACTGTATTTACTGTATATTATGTATGCGGCGGGAATCTAGAGGATACCACCCACAAGAGCAGTTGGGGAAAGACATCGCCCATCTATTCAAATCAACCTATGACCTCTTCTGTAATGTAAAGACACATCCCTGTGTCCAATGGACAATGAGATTACAGTGACTATTGTATTGTGTATGCATGTTGTGTATAAAAAGCCCATTGTTGCCTGGCCGGTCAGAAGACTCTGAACGCTATCTGTATGACCAGCGGAGGACCGGCCGGGTTGCGCTTGCGAACATTCTCACGTATGTACATTCTCTGTAGCCATTATTCTGTTGAGATTTATCTTGTTAGCCTGTAGTGTATAATTTGTACTGTTTACCTTTTGGAACAAATCCACTGTGGCCTTAGAACCCTGTGGTTTCAACTACAAATCAGTGTTGTGTCTTCACTTTCCTGCAAGGGTTTTAGAGTGTATTTATCTGTATAAGGTGTATAAGTATTGGTAAGGTGTACGCACTGCGAGTACTTGATACCGTCAGCGCTACTTAAGGTTTAAGGTATAACATTGTTGCAGTACTTTGCTGTTAAGGGTTTAAAGTGTAATCATATCATTACATTGTATCATTAACAAGGTTTAAAGGTTATCAATTGTGTGTGCGCACGCTGTGTGTACTCTGTACACTCAGCGCGGCGTGTGTACGCCAAGTACGTACCACGTGCGGGACTCTGTACACAAATAGCGTACAAAGTGCGCAGCACGTGTATTCAGTCTAGCGGCCATAGCGGCTCCACGGTAATAGTGTATCTAGAGGTATAGCTTTTCGGTCTAAGATAATATCGACATTATCAATTGGGAGCTCGTCCGGTTCTTCCTCATACCCGCAGCCTAGCAGATTTACGCAGACTTTATCTATCAGCAAAGGGCGGAAAGGTATCCCCTGTAAGCCTTCTCTTGGTTAGTGGATACACTAGTGCTGATTAGATAAGCGTCTGCCC
Source organism: Pseudophryne corroboree (assembly GCF_028390025.1). Lineage (NCBI taxonomy): Eukaryota > Metazoa > Chordata > Amphibia > Anura > Myobatrachidae > Pseudophryne > Pseudophryne corroboree. The sequence continues at coordinate 273,729,778 of NC_086450.1, read as the reverse complement.
TGCATGGTTTGAAGGGATGCTGGAGGGATCCGTAAGGTAAGAACGCAAAGCTATTTTTAAAATCTGTAAATTTCTGTTTGGCGCCAAATGCGCACGCAACACATGCATACACCTGTATTTTGTACTTTGCATATCTGATCGCATTATTGCCGTAAGCATTGATTACTAGATTCATTTTGACCTGTACTGAAAAGAATTTGTTGCTATTTAGTTAAAATATAGAGTAATATTTAAGGAAGTAAGTGTAAGACGCACACACAGCTAGTTGTAAAGGTTGATACAGAGGAAACTGTGTGTAGTGTTAAGTGAGCGATTATAGTTAAATATTGCTTACATTTATAGAAGTGTGGGATTTGTAGTACTGCGGACGTACGGCCTTTGAACACGTGTCTCTGACAAAGTACGGGACTGCGTACGCAACGTAAAGGCATACCCACTAAGTACAAATCACACAATAGCATTGTTTTAGTTTAGGCGCGAGACGGTAGCCACGCGATAATAGCACAAATTGATCATTTTTCCAATATTTAGTTTAAAAACCTTCTTTACTGTATCACCTCTGGAACTAAGGCTGTTTTATCTGAATGAAAGTTAATTTTCTGTACAGAAAAACCAAAGTGTATATGAGTGAACGAGCGTGAGTGTGCAAACAATAAAGGTTTTGTGGACCCAGGGAACTCGGGATCCCGTAGGAGACCACACGAGGTGAGTGGACACTTGGTGGCGTGAGAGTGGCTTGCTCACGTTAACATTGATTAAGGTACAAAGGAGCAAGTAGTAGATAACAGCAGACCAAGAGGTCAGCGAAGTCAGAAAACCACTGACAAAGTCAAGCGAAGCTCTGAATACCGCGGCCTAAAAGGTCAGTGAGGTTTTTGTGTAGAGAGCGCAGCCCAGGGGGTTGGCGTAGTACCCATATAGGCCCGTTCAGATACGCTCCGGCTGAGGTTTTGCAGCCTGAAAAACGATTCCATTGGTCGCACGGCGGATAAGTAACAGTTACCTATAAGCTGTGCGATTGTACCACGCGTTAGTGGGTGCAATAATTAGCTCAACGTGATACCCTTTTACGGCATTTGCGTAAAATCGCGGGATCATAGGCTCTAAGTGTAGCACACGCAACGTGATTTGTGTAACAGTTTTTTTTATTTTAAGGGAGTTTCTCTGGTCTCTCAGGAAATTTTTTACTGGTTAGGGTAAGTCACTCCCACACATTTCCAGTAAATAGAGGTTACACAGGGGCCCTAGGTTGGGTACAACCGGCGCTGACGACAGTGTTTAGGTGTATTGGCCAACGTGGGCGTGAGTGGGTGAGAGCACTCGTTGAACTTTCACCGTTGCCTTATCACTGAGTATTTTGTTTTTTTTGTAGGAATTAGCTGAGAAGGCAATACCTGCAAAAGATGGGGGCCAGTTGCTCAAATAAGGGACGATCAACCAGGGTTCAGGTTGATATTCCGCTGCCCAAGGGGTCGGCGAGGTACATAATGTGTGAGAAATATGGATCACACGCAGAGGTTTTATGCAATGAATGGGAACGTATGACTGCGGAAGATAGGGAACCATTCCCTAAGGTAGGCAGTTTTAATCCAGAGGTGTTGCAGAATTTAAGGATTAGGATATGTCTGTTAAAATCCCGAAAAGAAAGGATCAGACACTCAAACTGTTTACATTTATGGCAACGAGAGAGTGATATGCAAAGGGAACTAGCTCAAGTAGCCGGTTCCAACCCTAGCAGGAAACTGATTGCAACTGCACCACCACCACCGTATATTACAGGGGAGAAAGTGGCTACAGACAATGGCATACTAATATATGATAAGAGTGAACTTGATAAATGTATTAATGTTAACCCGTGCAAGTTGTATCCCATCTTAAACTTCCCTCAGGACTGCGAGCAAGAAGATGAGCCCAGCACGATATCGGCACTCTCTCTAGCAGCCACCATACAAGACACACAAGTGGGCACGGCCCAACCAGTAAGAATAGTAGCAAAGGCCCCTAGCGGAGGGACAGCTGAGGTCGTGTCCACAGGTAAGTACGGTACGGTACGGTACATTATGCAGAGACAATTGCACCTCACATTGTAGAAGCAACCCAGAACGATGTAATTGAACTAAATCCTGTCAGGGTGATCGCAGTCCCCAATGGGAAGACTGACGCTCAGGGAATCACTCCCATCAGGAACATTGCTATGCATTGTCCTTGGTCCCGGACAGAATTGAGAACAATTATGTCTGAATTTCCCGATCCCAGAAAGGGTCTAGCCGCATGTCAGAGGTTTATTAGAGAACTAGGTAACGCCACCGAACCCACAAACAAAGATTGGTGGACAGTGCTACGGGCATGTTTGCCCTCCAATATTGACCCTGTGAAATTCATTGTTGATTGTAAATTAGACGCAGAAGTACCTCTCACTGATGAATACACTCAGGAGAATGTAAAACAGATCAATCTGCAGTTAGGGGTATATTTCCCTACTGTTATCAAGTGGAATAAAATCTTTTCCATAAGACAAAAAGAAGGTGAAACTGCTTCTGAATATTTCCATCGAGCACTGCAGGAAATGGCTAGATACACTGGGGTCGAGGACATTAAGGAAAATGTACATCATAGAGAGGTAGCTGTGTCCGTATTAATGGACGGCTTGAAAGAAACGTTGAGAACAAGGGTACAAACCACTCAACCTAACTGGAGAGGTATTTCGGTGGCTGCATTAAGAGAGTCCGCTATCGAGCACGATTGGAACATCATTAAGCACAGGGAGTCACAGGGGGATAAGCTTAATAACCGTAAGTATCAAAGCCCTGACAACGAAGCCACATCAGCCAAAACCCCAGACCCCTGATGGTAAGTCGTATGTAGTGAAATGTTATAATTGCAAGAGGGAAGGACATTACGCACGGAACTGTAATTATAAATATATATTATATTGTGTATTATATAATATATATATATATATATATATATATCCAAGAATTGCCCCGTCACTCCTCCAAAGCAGCTGGCTGTGGTGCCCTTCCTTGTGGACCGGCAGGCCCACCAATGTAGAACCAAAGAAATCAGGTGGCACTCACAGACTTGTAGCTTGTAGTGAAAACAAACTTCACTCCGTGAAGAAATTTATTGTGAAACAGGTAACGTTTCGGGGACATATCCCCTTCCTCAGACTTTGCAAACCAAGCATTCCTTTTTGCTGGCTGCATCGGCTCCAACTAATCTACTTGGGAGAGATTTATTGTGTAAGATTAGGTGTGTCATATATTGTACTCCTGAGGGTGTCTTCTTAGATATACCCGAGAATCACGTTCAGGAAGTGCAGGATATGCTAGACACCCCACAAAGGTTAATGTCACACTCTGCTGTTATAGACAGGTGTCCATCCAAGGTAGAGGAAATGATCTCCCAGATACCGGAATCCCTCTGGACCAAAGATGGACAAGACACTGGATTGATGGCAAATGTAGCTCCTGTAGTAGTGCAAGTAAAAGATGGTAGGATAGCTCCAAAAATCCCACAGTATCCTCTGAAGCCAGAGGTGGAATTAGGAGTGTACCCAGTCATAGAGCGCTTGCTACAACAGGGCATCCTAGTTAGGACGTCAAGCACTGCCAATAGTCCCATCTTCCCTGTGAAAAAGAGTGGGGGGAGGGGTTATAGGCTAGTGCAGGATCTAAAAGGGATAAACAAAATAGTTGAGAGCCAATTCCCTGTAGTGCCAAATCCAGCTGTCATCCTCATGCAAATTCCCCCTACTGCGAAAATTTTCACTGTCATTGACCTCTGTTCTGCTTTCTTTTCGGTCCCTCTGCACCCTGACAGCCAATATTTGTTTGCATTTACATACAGGGGAGTACAGTACACCTGGACTCGCTTGCCCCAAGGTTTCATTGACAGCCCAAGTATTTTCTCCCAGGCTTTGCATGACTGTTTACAATCCTTTCAACCTGAGAGCAGATCAGTATTAATACAGTATGTAGATGACTTACTGCTGTGTTCAGATTCACTTGAGTCGTCATTGAAAGACACAAAACAACTTCTGTTTCACCTTTCTAATACGGGACACAAGGTTTCAAAGGATAAGTTACAGTTGTGCCAGACCAAGGTAAAATATTTGGGACATTGCTTGACACAAGGACTGAGACACCTCACGCTGATAGAATACAGGCGATTCGCGACATGACTCTGCCACAAACCCAGCAGCAGATCCGCACTTTCCTTGGAATGTGTGGGTACTGCCGAAACTGGATCCCAGGGTTCTCCATACTGGCTTTACCTTTGCAGGAAATGGTCTCCTCGAACAAACCAGATCGGATCTCTCACATAGATGAGTCCGAACTGGCATTTGAGAGACTTAAACAATGCCTATCACAGGCACCTGCACTAGGCATGCCAGATTATGGGAAACCTTTTGAATTATACGGTACGGAAAGTGCTGGGTGCGCAGCAGGTGTTTTAACCCAGAGACATGGTGATGCCAGCAGGTCGGTAGCTTACTACAGTGCACAATTGGAAACCGTAGCATGGTCTCTCCCCACATGCTTGCGAAGTGTTGCAGCGATAGCTTTGCTAGTGAGTAAAAGCGAAGATGTAGTGTTAGGACACAACCTGACCATCCATACACCTCATGCTGTGTCAGCCTTACTGAACTCTGCCCAAACCAGACATGTCTCATCAGCACGGTTTACAAGGTGGGAATTAGCACTAATGGCACCTGTAAACATCACCATAAAGAGATGCAGCACACTAAATCCTGCAACTTATCTCCCAGGTGTGCCTGGACAGGCACAAAGGGTGGAGGATGAGACTGATGGTGAAGGAGGATTTAGTACAGACACTGACACACATGATTGTATGGAATATCTGAACCAAACTTTCACTGCAAGACCCGACATTAGTGACAACCCACTGGAAGGCATAGATTTTTACTTTTTACACTGACGGTAGTTGCCACAGACAGACGGACTCGGGAGACTTGTGTACTGGATATGCAGTCGTAGATGACAAAGGTATCATAGAAGCTGAACCCCTGGGCCCACTGCACTCAGCACAAGTTGCTGAGCTGGTCGCCCTAACCAGAGCATGTGAATTGGCTAAGGGTAAGTCAGCCAATATATACACAGATTCTAGGTATGCCTTTGGAGTAGTGCATGATTTTGGGGCCCTATGGCACCTCAGAAATTTCATGACGGCAGCTGGCACACTTGTAGCGCATGCATCCCATATAAAAAGGCTTCTAACAGCAATACAGGAACCTGACAGAGTGGCTGTTATCAAGTGCAAAGCCCACACTTACAGTCAAGACCCAGTGTCACTTGGTAACAGCCGGGCAGATGAAGCTGCTAAATCAGCAGCCAGCACCCCAATACAGACAGATATCACACAACTGATGGTATTCAATACCGTCAACACACAAAAATTAAGTGAAATGCAAAATTTGTGTTCTCCACAGGAAAAGGCAGTCTGGAGGTCAAAAGGATATGGCCAGGAGTCCTCAGGACTCTGGACAGATGGACTGGGTAAGCCAGTAGCCCCCAGAGCATATCTTCCAAGCTTAGCTGAGGCGGCGCACGGTCTGACTCATCTGGGCAAAGAGGGTATGTGTAAGCTGGTGAGAGCCTACTGGTGTGCGCCAGGATTCTCTTCTCATGCGGATAAGAGAGCAATGACATGTCTTATCTGCTTGAGGAAGAATATTGGAAAGTCAATACCAACAGAACCATCCCATATCCCGCCAACAGACGGCCATTTTCAGGTAATACAAATTGATTTCATACAGTTGCCACCCTGCAGAAATTTAAAGTATGTGTTAGTTTGTATTGACATGTTTTCAAATTGGGTAGAAGTGTTCCCCGCTGCCACAAATACTGCTACGTTCACTGCAAAGAAAATTGTGCAGGAATTTGTGTGCAGATATGGTATCCCTAGGATAATTGAAAGCGATAGGGGTACCCATTTTACAGGTGAAGTCTTTCAGGTTATGTGCAAACTGATGGGAATTAATAGTAAGCTGCATACTCCGTACCGCCCACAGGCGAGTGCGAAAGTGGAAAGAGTAAACAGCACTATTAAGAACAAGCTGAGCAAAGTGATGGCTGAAACTGGATTGTTATGGCCAGAAGCTTTGCCACTTGTATTGTACAGCATCAGAACCACTACCAGGTCCCCCCTTAACCTATCACCCTTTGAGATTCTTTTTGGTCAACAACCCCATGTAATGATTGACCCCCAGGATGATTTAAAATGCAATAATGAGGTGACTGTAAAATATATGGTTAAGATGAGCCAGCAGTTGAGGAATCAAAACATAAATCTAAAGCTGGTGATTGCTGACCTACCAAACAGTAATTGTTATGACATTGAACCTGGGGATTATGTAATGATTCAAAATTTTCTACGCTCAGGTTGCCTTATTGACAGATGGGAAGGACCGTACCAAGTCTTACTAACCAGCACGACAGCATTAAAGGTTGCCGAGAGAGAGACTTGGGTCCACTTGTCCCACTGTAAGAAGGTCGCTGACCAAGAGAGAGCCCGTGACAAAGAGCAGAGTGTAGAGGAAATCGTATCACTGGAGTGCCTGTTCCGGGAAGGTTGAGAGGCAGGACTGTTGTCACGGCACCTGAGCAAGGAGAATAACAAGACCACAGGCGGTTGTCGCACCAAATTTATTTTCCTTTTTTATTATTTTCTCCATCTCCCATTACCCGCCTTTCCCCACCTTCCTTGCTCCTTTTTCTCTCCCCTTAACAAGATGGACTTACCCCAAGAGACTGGATTCCGGGTTTTCCTGTTGACCCTGTTGTTGACCAGAGCAGTCTGTTTCGGTGAGAGTACCAGAGAGGTCGAGAAAGGATCTGGAATGGGTTCTGATGACAAGGACAGATTTGTAGAATTCCAAGAACAACACATCCACCGAGCAAAGGCGAGTATCAGAAAACGATCTGGTAGTCAAGAAACTAGAAGGCACTGTGAAGGGTTATTGCCTGAGGAAAATTGTATCTGTAGAAACTGTGAAAACATAGTTGAGGACGGGTGCATCTAGAGATGTCAGTCCAGCCTTAATATCAACATGGACCGTCATCCATTGAGTGACTATCACTCATTAGTGGGTAAGGTTTTAAACCAAACAGAATGCTGGGTGTGCTCACAAGTACCTCAAGGTCAGAGCAAGTCAGGACTAGCACCGTATCCTTTAACAATAGATGAGGTACTTGAATTAAGGGGTGGGAGACCGGTGGACAAGAAATTTAATATTTCTAGGCCCCCTAGTTTGAAGCTCCACCAATATCATGTGGATAGATCCTTAGTATGTTTCAACATTTCCAATTCCTGAAAGCCGGGAAATTGGGAAGTGACATGGAATAACCAAACCATGGCATTTTCACACAGAGCCGACAGAATGCCCGTAAACCCAGAACTTATACGTCAAATAGCCGACGGTGGAAGGTATTTTCAGTATAGGTATACTCTAGGAAGTAGGACCATGCGGGTTGGAGAAGTATCACCAGGGTACTGTGCGCATATCATACAGCCTGATACGTGTACTGAACAGATGAGAGAGTTAGGGATAGGATTTTTCACTTGGAAGGTTTGCAATATGGTAATGTCATATTCTGTCCCATATGTTCTCCCCGATGATGCATATTTCATATGCGGGAGGAAGGCGTATAAGTGGCTTGCTCCAAACTCAGAGGTATTGTGTTACATTGGAAGAGTGTTGCCAGAAGTTATGACCATAACCCATAATAAGATAAAAGACGTTCACCGCAATGCTCAAGCTCCTTACACTCACACTCACTATGAACACATCGTTAGGAGACACCTTATAGATAGGACAGAGCACGCAGCCTCTGATTTGATCCACGAATCCACCGGGATTCAATTCCTACTCGCGTTAGATATCACCCGTACCGCCAGATGAATTATAAATTATAGGAATATTCATGCGCTAGCGAACCTGATAGATAATATCACCAAGATGTATGATGACACCTTCAGGTATACAGGGAGGGAGTTGCAAGCTTACAAAACGGAACTGATCCAGCACAGGATGGTTCTAAATTATATCACAGCGGTGACAGGCGGGTACTGTGTCACCTTGGCAACTCAGTATGGTGTGAAGTGCTGCACGTACATTACAAACAGCACTGATGACCCAACCGAGGTCATAGATCAAAAGATGGACGATATCTTGCAGTTGAAGTGGGAGTTCCGAAGGAAACACAACCTTACCCTTACTGCTGTGAGTAATGAACTGACCGGCTGGGTCTCATGGTTGAACCCACACAATTGGTTCTCAGGTTTAGGAGAATGGGCTCAAAATGTTATCGTGAGTGTAGGAAAGATTCTCCTTTGTATCCTGGGAGTTGTCATAATGATTGGCTTGATATTTAGGTGTGTTCGAGTTTTAACGCGGCGCAAGTGCAGTACCAAAGTGATGAGTTTGAGGAGCGGGGGCATTGTTACAACAACTGATTTAATTTATGACCCATCAATAGAGAAAATGTTGTGATAAGACGTGATTCCATGGTCTTTTTCTTTCACCCGATTCTCCTTTGTTTTCCCTCAAGCAAAAATACATCCATTCGGAAAAGACTTTGATGAAAAATACATCCATTTGGAAAAGACTTTGATGAACAATACATCCATTCGGAAAAGACCTTTGATGAACAATACATCCATCCAGAAAAGACTTTGATTAACACTTTCAGCAAAGATACACCCATCCGGACAAGACTTCAACCAACACCCAAGAACGATTGCACAAATGTTATGTGAATGTATTTGTGATACGTGTTTTATCTTCATCTCTACAACCTTCAGGTAGTGTCACACATAGTCGATAGGTAATACCCATATATTAGCATTCACATATGTCCCCCCCCTCCATGTATCATCAACTAAATGTGCACCCCATTTGTTGGAACAAGAAGCCGAAAAGAGCTTGGTAGTGTTTGTTGGCCCACTTACAGACCCTTAATACGGGATAAGAAGGATTTAATGTATACTTTGCAATACCTCGAAGCTTATCTAGAACATGTACGGCACGATGATACATGCCCCTCAGACGGATTTCATACATACATGCTTTTACTATCCCACTAGGTCATACATTTTTCACCTACACCTCTCCTCCTACCATCCAATCATCTGTAGATAATGTATTGTATATTTTTCTGTTTAATGTTTAGATAGTGGCAGTTATTGTTGACTGCCAAAGGGTGGACTGTCAAAGTCGAAAAATATTGTAATGCATATGCCTTGTACTAACCCCATGCACATGCCCGCTGCGCGTGCACTCAGTCTGCCGTGCGTGCACATATCCGCAATTTGCATAAAGTAGCTTTCCACGGTCATGCGCCTTAGCGCGTGGAATGCGCATTTACGGTAGAGTTTGTGAGCGCATAGAAGGTTATTAGAACATTACATAATTTACCCAAATAGTGTACATTTTAGATATAGTTCCCCTAGACCGCATCAGCGAGTATTAATAGTTTAAACAGTTCCTGGACAAAGAGATTCACCTTTGCATGATAGGAAGGGTCAGATAAAGGTTGGAAGGAGATGTCTAGTATCCAACTGTAGGGTATTTTGAGGGTAACATTCCGGTGTTGGTTAGAGAAAGATCGCATGTTCCTGCGTATAGTTATGTGCAAAAGTAGAATATAGATATTAACTGTATTTACTGTATATTATGTATGCGGCGGGAATCCAGAGGATACCACCCACAAGAGCAGTTGGGGAAAGACATCGCCCATCTATTCAAATCAACCTATGACCTCTTCTGTAATGTAAAGACACATCCCTGTGTCCAATGGACAATGAGATAACAGTGACCATTGTATGGTGTATGCATGTTGTGTATAAAAAGCCCATTGTTGCCTGGCCGGTCAGAAGACTCTGAACGCTATCTGTATGACCAGCGGAGGACCTGCCGGGTTGCGCTTGCGAACATTCTCACGTATGTACATTCTCTGTAGCCATTATTCTGTTTAGACTTATCTTGTTAGCCTGTAGTGTATAATTTGTACTGTTTACCTTTTGGAACAAATCCACTGTGGCCTTAGAACCCTGTGGTTTCAACTACAAATCAGTGTTGTGTCTTCACTTTCCTGCAAGGGTTTTAAAGTGTATTTATCTGTATAAGGTGTATAAGTATTGGTAAGGTGTACGCACTGCGGGTACTTTATACCGTCAGCGCTACTTAAGGTTTAAGGTATAACATCGTTGCAGTACTTTGCTGTTAAGGGTTTAAAGTGTAATCATATCATTACATTGTATCATTAACAAGGTTTAAAGGTTATCAATTGTGTGTGCGCATGCTGTGTGTACTCTGTACACTCAGCGCGGCGTGTGTACGCCAAGTACGTACCACGTGCGGGACTCTGTACGCAAATAGCGTACAAAGTGCGTAGCATGTGTATTCAGTCTAGCGGCCATAGCGGCTCCACGGTAATAGTATATCTAGAGGTATAGCTTTTCGGTCTAAGATAATATCGACATTATCAACGTTTAACACCACCGAAGCTGCCAAGACCTGAGTTATCCGCTTTGCAGCAGGATGACTGCTGTGATATTTCATCTTCCTCGCAAAGGACTGTTGGACAGTCAATTGCTTACTGGAAGTAGTACAAGTGGTCTTCTGACTTCCCCTCTGGGATGACGATCGACTCCCAGCAGCAACAACAGCAGCGGCAGTAGGCGCTACACTCAAGGATGCATCGGAGGAATCCCAGGCAGGAGAGGACTCGTCAGACTTGCCAGTGACATGGTCTGCAGGACTATTGGTGTTCCTGTCTAAGGAGGAAATTGACACTGAGGGAGTTGGTTGTGTGGTTTGCAGGAGCTTGGTTACAAGAGGAAGGGATTTAGTTGTCAGTGGACTGCTTCCGCTGTCACCCAAAGTTTTTGAACTTGTCAATGACTTCTAATGAATGCGCTCCAGGTGACGTATAAGGGAGGATGTTCCTAGGTGGTTAATGTCCTTACCCCTACTTATTACAGCTTGATAAAGGCAACACACGGCTAGACACCTGTTGTCCACATTTCTGTTAAAATAATTCCACACCGACGAGGTGATTTTTTTATTTTTATTTGATCAGGCATGTCAATGGCCATATTCGTCCCACGGACAACAGGTGTCTCCCATGGGTGCCTGACTTAAACAAACCACCTCACCATCAGAATCCTCCTTGTGTTAGGCGCCGGGGTCCGCTCGTCGGTGCGGCCTGGCGCCTAGCAACCAGGGACGCCGTGCGCGTACAGCCGCCGGCTCCCTGGCAACGCTAGACGCCGGGCGCACGGAGCCGCATGGACCCTAGCAACAAGGACGCCACTGGCGGACCGCGTTCCCCGTTGCTGGGTCCATTTAGATTAATAAGGGCACCTGTTTCCTGGCCGTGCAGCAAGGCAGCTGCACGGCATTTAGTCCAATCAGCCTCTAAACAGCTGATTGGAGGACTCCCTGTTAAGTACACTCCCAGGGCTTCTCACAGACGCCGGTAATAGCTTCCTGCATGCTGTATCTGTTTGCTGAGAGTGTTTCCAGTCCTGCTGTACCCGGTCGTTCCTGTCCTCAGTTGTCCTGTACTCGGAAGTTGTCATCTGTTCCTGGAGTCCTGACTGAGCACCTTTAAACATCCAGTGGTGTTCGTGAGTCACGGCGTAGCCGTGTGTTGCGGCTTGGCCGCTTTATTACTTATTATTTATTATTTGTGTTTCGGAGCTTTTGCGGAGGATTCCGCTCCCACAGATCCACTCTGGTATCCAGCGGTGCTGGGTAGGAGTAACGGACTAGTGAATTTTGGTTGTCCTTTTATCTGGCGGTTTTTCCGCGCATACTTCTGGTTTGGTTAGTTAGCTTGTTGCCCCTGGCCTGTTGTCAGTCAGAGGTCCTCTTGTCATCATCCTGCCTCGGATTTCCCTTTGTCTCTCACTAAGACCGGGGGGCACCGGAGTTGGGCAGACATAATCCGCCTTTCAAACGTGGCTGCCAGGGGCTCAAGAAACCATAGTCTCACAAGGGATTTCCGATAGCACGGGTGAGACAATAGAGTTAGGGCGCCAGGGGCAACTAGTCTTTCCAGCTCCCGTAACCAGCATTCCCTTCCAGTACTCTGGCCATTGCCATGAGATCTCCTCCGGTCAGGAGTACTGGAATCATAACATTATTACCGGCCAAACCAAAACTTAAAATTAAACAGGGTTTAATTTTTTACTTATTCAGTTTTGTAAGAGTTATCGGCCTCATGAATCCCACAGGTTTAGGGCCAAATCCTGGTCAGCTCCTAGTCAGCCAGATTCAAGAACTTACTCAGATGGTTCAGGATCTTTCCCTTCGGGTGAAGTCGCAGGAAGATCTTTTACGAACTTCCCCGAGGGTAGTCCCTGAACCAAAAATGCACTTGCCTGACCGTTTTTCTGGTGATAGGAAGGAGTTTTTTAATTTTAAAGAATCCTGTAAACTTTATTTTCGTTTAAGACCGATCTCCTCAGGTACTGAATCTCAGCGGGTCGGAATTATTATTTCTTTGCTCCAGCGGGATCCTCAGACCTGGGCATTCGGTTTAATAGCAGAGGATCCGGCGTTGTTGTCAGTAGACGCCTTTTTTGGGTCTTTAGGGCTTTTGTATGATGACCCTGATAGAGAGGCATCCGCTGAGAGTCAGTTACGCGCTCTCCGACAGGGTAGAAATCCTGCAGAGGTTTTTTGTACAGAGTTTCACCGTTGGTCGAACGACTGTGGCTGGAATGACCCAGCCCTGCGCAGTCAGTTTCGCCTCGGCTTATCAGAGTCTATAAAAGACAGTCTCCTTCAGTATCCCGCTCCTGAGACTCTCGATAAACTCATGGAGCTTTCTATTAAGATTGATGGTCGTCTCAGAGAGCCGAGGGCTGAAAAAAGAGCACCTGTCAGGTCTACTCCATGTGTATTTTCCATTCCTGAGGACGTAGAGGAGCCCATGCAGATGGGTCTCTCCCGGCTGTCTCCAGAAGAAAGAGCCAGAAGGCAAAACTCTGGTCTTTGTTTGTACTGTGGGGGTAAGGGACATTTTGCCCGTAATTGTCCGAAACAAGTCGGGAAAACGCCTCGACCAAGTGAATTGTGAGGGGGTTCACTTTGGTCTGCAGCTTATCTCCTCGAATAACTCCCTTTTAGTCCCAGCTAAAGTTTCCTTTGGCAGCCTCAGTTCTTCGGTGTCGGCTTTTGTTGACAGTGGAGCTGCAGGGAACTTTATGGACTTAACGTGGGCCAAGGCCTTAGGTATTCCTCAGTTAGCCTTGGGTAGGTGTATCACCATGCATGGTTTAGATGGGAGTCCCTTGTCCAATGGGGTTATTTCCCTCTGTACACCCCCTGTACTACTTACGGTAGGAGCTCTTCATTCCGAAAAGATCGAGTTTTTCCTTACCCATTGCCCAGCAGTTCCAGTGGTTCTGGGTCACCCTTGGCTGGCCTTTCATAATCCCATCATTGATTGGCAGTCGGGGGAGATTTCACAATGGGGTACCATCTGTAATAAGGAATGTATTACGTTTCCCATCAGAATAGCTGCTGCCATTCCCGAACTCATTCCCGTGGAATACCAGGACTTTGTTGATGTGTTTTCCAAGGGCAATGCGGACATTCTGCCTCCCCATCGGCCTTATGATTGTGCTATTGAGCTAATTCCTGGTGCCACATTGCCAAAGGGAAGGTTATATGCATTATCCGGGCCAGAAACTGCGGCCATGAATGAGTATGTTAAGGAGAGCCTAGGGAAAGGATTTATCAGGCCATCTAAATCCCCTTTAAGTGCAGGCTTCTTCTTTGTGGAGAAAAAAGATGGATCACTCAGACCTTGCATTGACTTTAGAGCCCTGAATAAGATCTCAGTTAAAAATACTTACCCTCTGCCGCTGATTTCTGTCCTCTTTGATCAGCTGCGTTCGGCTGTGATTTTTTTCTAAAATTGACCTGAGGGGAGCGTATAACCTCATTCGAATCAAGTCGGGAGATGAGTGGAAGACGGCTTTCAGTACTCAGTCGGGTCACTACGAGTATCTGGTGATGCCGTTCGGCTTGTCTAACGCTCCGGCAGTTTTCCAGGATCTCATTAACAATGTGCTCCGTGATTTTCTAGGAAGATTCGTGGTCGTTTACTTAGACGACATCCTGATCTATTCTGATTCAATTGAACAACATGTTACCCAGGTGCGTCAGGTTCTTCAAAAATTACGTGAAAATCATCTATATGCCAAGCTGGAGAAGTGTGAGTTTCATGTCACGGAGGTATCCTTTTTAGGGTACATTATTTCCCCTCGGGGATTCTGTATGGAACCTAAGAAGCTCCAAGCCATCCTTAGTTGGGCGCAACCCACCAACTTAAAAGCAATTCAGCGCTTTTTAGGGTTTGCGAATTATTATAGAAGATTTATTCATTCTTGTTCCGACCTGGTTGCTCCCATTGTGGCACTGACTAAGAAGGGAGCGGATCCTACCAACTGGTCACGTGAAGCTGAGTTATCCTTTCAGGCCTTGAAACAAGCTTTTGTCTCAGCTCCAGTCCTCAGACATCCCAACCCAGAATTGCCCTTCATTGTTGAGGTTGATGCCTCGGAGGTTGGAGTGGGGGCTATCCTATCTCAGAAGGATCCGGACTCTCTGGAACTACATCCTTGTGCCTTTATGTCCAGGAAATTCTCATCCGCTGAATCCAACTACGATGTTGGTAACCGGGAGTTACTGGCTATTAAATGGGCTTTCGAGGAGTGGAGGCATTGGCTTGAGGGAGCAACACATACCATTTCAGTATTGACTGACCACAAAAATCTTCAGTACATCGAATCAGCTAAGCGGCTGAATGCCCGGCAGGCTCGTTGGGCTTTATTTTTTACTTGTTTCAATTTTATTATCACTTTTAGGCCAGGTTCCAAGAATACCAAGGCGGATGCCCTGTCACGCAGTTTTCTTCCAGTTCATAATAACAGTCCTGTTACTCCCATACTTCCGTCTTCAGTCATTTGGGCAGGCCTCACACAAGATTTATTTACCCAGTTAAAGCAGCTTCAACATCAAGCTCCTGGAAATACTCCTGCTGGTCGTCTTTACGTCCCTGAGTTTTTGAGAGCTACTGTTTTGACTGAGTTTCATGATAGCAAAGTTGTCGGGCATCCGGGGAACTCTAAGACTTTGGAATTAGTCTCCCGCTCAGTATGGTGGCCTGGTCTTTCTAAAGACATTAAGGAGTTTGTTTTTTCTTGTCAGGTCTGTGCACAGCATAAGGTTCCCCGTTCCTTGCCTATCGGGCAACTTATGCCCTTAAATGTTCCTCTCAGGCCATGGTCTCATATTTCCATGGATTTTGTGGTAGACCTCCCTCTGTCAGCCGGATTCCGAGTCATATGGGTGGTAGTGGACCGTTTTAGCAAGATGGCCCATTTCATTGCTCTTCCCCGACTGCCATCTGCCCAGGGATTGGTTGTTTTGTTTCTCCGCCATGTTTTCAGACTTCATGGGTTGCCCACTGATATTGTTTATGATCGGGGTCCACAATTCATTGCACAATTCTGGAAGTCTTTTTGTGCCTCATTAAAGATGAAATTGTCTTTAACATCCGGCTACCATCCCCAATCCAACGGGCAGACCGAGCGAGTTAATCAATCATTAAAACAGTATTTGCGTTTGTACTCAGCCAAACTCCAGAATGATTGGTCCGAGTTTCTTCCTTTGGCGGAGTTTGCTTACAACAATTCTTGTCATTCCTCCACTAATGTGTCTCCATTCTTTTCAGTTTTTGGTTTTCACCCCAGAGCTAATTCTTTTTTTCAACATTCTTCTGTTTCCTCGCTAACCTTAACCTCTCATCTCAGAGTCATTTGGAAAAAAGTGCACCTTGCTCTCAGAAGAGCGGCATTTCGAGAGAGAAAAATTTCTGACAGGCTCCGGCGTCCTTGCACTTTTAAGGTGGGAGACAGGGTATGGTTGTCGACTCGTAACATTAGACTTCGACAAACCTCAGCTAGATTGGGCCCCAAATTTATTGGACCATTTCATATTATTAAAAAAATCAATCCAGTTGCTTTCCGGTTACGTTTACCAAGAGCTCTCCGGATCGGAAATACGTTCCATTGCTCCCTGTTGAAACCATACGTTTCTTCCAGTAGATTTCCTCGGAAGATCTCTCAGGGGAAATCACCAGTAGATGTACAGGGACATCAGGAGTTCTTGGTGGAGAAGGTTCTCGATTCCAAATTGTCCCGGGGTCGGCTTTATTTTCTGGTGCACTGGAAAGGCTATGGTCCAGAGGAAAGGTCTTGGGTCCTGGATAAGGATCTCCATGCCCCGAGGCTCAAGAGGGCATTTTTTCGGGAATTTCCTCGGAAACCTGGCTTTAGGGGTTCCTTGACCCCTCCTCAAGGGGGGGGTACTGTTAGGCGCCGGGGTCCGCTCGTCGGTGCGGCCCGGCGCCTAGCAACCAGGGACGCCGTGCGCGAACAGCCCGCCGGCTCCCTGGCAACGCTAGACGCCGGGCGCACGGAGCCGCACGGACCCTAGCAACGGGGACGCCACTGGCGGACCGCGTTCCCCGTTGCTGGGTCCATTTAAATTAATAAGGGCACCTGTTTCCTGGCCGTGCAGCAAGGCAGCTGCACGGCATTTAGTCCAATCAGCCTCTAAACAGCTGATTGGAGGACTCCCTGTTAAGTACACTCCCAGGGCTTCTCACAGACGCCGGTAATAGCTTCCTGCATGCTGTATCTGTTTGCTGAGAGTGTTTCCAGTCCAGCTGTACCCGGTCGTTCCTGTCCTCAGTTGTCCTGTACTCGGAAGTTGTCATCTGTTCCTGGAGTCCTGACTGAGCACCTTTAAACATCCAGTGGTGTTCGTGAGTCACGGCGTAGCCGTGTGTTGCGGCTTGGCCGCTTTATTACTTATTATTTATTATTTGTGTTTCAGAGCTTTTGCGGAGGATTCCGCTCCCACAGATCCACTCTGGTATCCAGCGGTGCTGGGTAGGAGTAACGGACTAGTGGATTTTGGTTGTCCTTTTATCTGGCGGTTTTTCCGCGCATACTTCTGGTTTGGTTAGTTAGCTTGTTGCCCCTGGCCTGTTGTCAGTCAGAGGTCCTCTTGTCATCATCCTGCCTCGGATTTCCCTTTGTCTCTCACTAAGACCGGGGGGCACCGGAGTTGGGCAGACATAATCCGCCTTTCAAACGTGGCTGCCAGGGGCTCAAGAAACCATAGTCTCGCAAGGGATTTCCGATAGCACGGGTGAGACAATAGAGTTAGGGCGCCAGGGGCAACTAGTCTTTCCAGCTACCGTAACCAGCATTCCCTTCCAGTACTCTGGCCATTGCCATGAGATCTCCTCCGGTCAGGAGTACTGGAATCATAACACCTTGTCAATTTCCTCCTCAGCGCCAGCAACACCCATATCCTCATCCTGGTGTACTTCAACAGTGACATCTTCAATGTGACTATCAGAAACTGGACTGCCGGTGCTCCTTCCAGCACTTGCAGGGGGTGTGCAAATGGTGGAAGGCGCCACCTCTTCCCGTCCAGTGTTGGGAAGGTCAGGCATCGCAACCGACACAATTGGACTCTCCTTGGGGATTTGTGATTTAGAAGAATGCACAGTTCTTTGCTGTGCTTTTGCCAGCTTAAGTCTTTTCATTTTTCTAGCGGGAGGATGAGTGCTTCCATCCTCATGTGAAGCTGACCCACTAGTCATGAGGAACATAGGAGAGGGCCTCAGCCGTTCCTTGCCACTCCGTGTCGTAAATGGCATATTGGCAAGTTTACGCTTCTCCTCAGATGATTTTAATTTTGATTTTTGGGTCATTTTACTGAACTTTTTTGCGGGGGATTTTACATGCTCTCTACTATGACATTAGGCATCGGCCTTGGCAGACGACGTTGATGGCATTTCATCGTCTCGGCCATGACTAGTGGCAGCAGCTTCAGCACGAGGTGGAAGTGGATTTTGATCTTTCCCTATTTTACCCTCCACATTTTTGTTCTCCATCTTTTAATGTGTGGAATTATATGGCAGTAATATATCAATAGCAATGGCCTACTGTACCGTACTGCTATATTATATATATATATATATATACAACACCAAAGAGGAACGGCACTGGAGGCAATATATTTCCAGAAAGAATACTGTGTATGCAAAGCGACAGCTGTTTCAGGGCGATAGCCCTTTTCTCAAGCAATCACACCTAATGCTGGACAAAAACATTTGGTGTGATTGCTTGAGAAAAGGTCTATCGCCCTGAAACAGCTGTCGCTTTCAATACACAGTATTCTTTTTGGAAATATATTGCCTCCAGTGCCGTTCCTCTTTGGTGTTGTGCATAGAACTTTCGGTTGTGGCACGGAGGCTGGTTGTGGTATTTAACCCTTTGAGTGCCAACTGCTTTGTTCGTATATATATATATATATATATATATATATATATATATATATACTGGTGGTCAGCAAAATTCTGCACTGTCCTCCTACTATATACTGCGCACAACTACAATGCAGCACATATATGGATAGTATACTTGAAACACAGAGGTAGAGTATAGATTCAAGGAAAAGGGAAAAGGGAACGAAATCCTCTGCACTGGACTCTTGTTCAATTAATGATGCTAATAGTAAACTGATGTGATTTCCCAATTTTATTATTATAAATCAATTAACAATATTATGTGGGGGTGCCGCCATAGACAATGGGCTAGAAGAGAAACACTGGAAAGAAAAGGATTGTCTCTTTGTTGGCGCACTGTAAGGAGAAGAATGAATATTTAAAATGTAACTTTTAATTCCATATAGATAAAATGCCTGACAATGTGAAAAATCATGAGACAAAATTACAAACATCACACAAAAATAAAATAATAACAAATCCTACTATGTGTCTTCGTTGTGTCTGTATAATTTATAGTACTTGAATGTGTGCAACTATAGCCAGAGCCTGGCCGCAGATAAATAACTGCTCACATAAACCCTCATTCATTTGGGTATCTTTATTAATTCCAATTTAAAAGGAGGGGTATAATACTGTAATCAGCAAATGTTATATCTGCCTCCCCTGCAGTGCACATGGTTTTGCCCAACTGCTAACAATGTTCCTGCTGCGATCAACTCAGAATTACTCCCAATGTGTGCTTGGTTATCTACTGTAATATAGATTGTAAGATCGTGAGAATAGGGCATTCTCCCAACAGTATTCTCTATATAATTATGCTACCTGCATACTGTAATTATGGGTGTGATTCA
This sequence comes from Pseudophryne corroboree, assembly GCF_028390025.1. NCBI lineage: Eukaryota > Metazoa > Chordata > Amphibia > Anura > Myobatrachidae > Pseudophryne > Pseudophryne corroboree. The sequence goes on along the minus strand of NC_086450.1, from coordinate 273,710,517 downwards.
GAGATGTACATTAAGAGCACAGCAGCAAACATCTTTGGATTCTGTGTGACAATATACTAATTCCATAGGTGTTGTCTGAATACGTAGCATTAGATCACCATCATGACAATTAGTCACAGCATTGGCCATCAGAGTAACCCTGCAGAGGCCAATAAATATGCATTGAAAGACGCAGACAATGGCCATGGCACTCCCACAAAATGGAGGTGACATGTCTGCCATCATGCCTAGGCTTAGGGGCACTGTGACCAAATGCGCAGAATGAGATCTGAGCATGCCCAGTGCGACATCTGCACATGCACAGATTTAAAACAATCGGAGATATATGCAAACTATCGGGTTTGCGCACATCTTAGAATTAGGCCCTATGTATCGATGTGAAACTGGTAACTTATTTGTACTAATCTATACTCGTAAAACATTGTTAGTTGTGCCTCCACTGTTTGCCACTGTGGAACACTTATGGTGCCTTAAAATTAAATATATCAATGCTTTATTCTCTGTTAAGGAATATGTGTGTATGCATGTATGCATTCTAATGTAGATTTTACTACAGTATTTTGTGGGGATTTATATGGTTGCGTTTATTTGAAATGAATGCTATCCATATTTAATTTAATATGATAGAGTCAAGGTGGGATATCTCATCCACCCACCATGGCCCTGTGTTTACTGTTGCACATGTGGATATGTCTTACTGGTACTGTGTGCACGCGCCTAAGGTGCGCACGCCAAAATGGGTGTGACCAAATGCCACATGGGGCGTGGCCAATGAAAATGGGGGCATGATACACATATTGGGGGAGGGGTAGATATACATATGACCCAATAGTGCCAGATACACGTTGCCCCACAGTGTCAGCTATACATTGCCCCACAGTGCCAGATACACAAATGCCCCCAGAGTGCCAGATATACATTACCTCACAGTGCCAGATACACATTGCCCCACAGTGCCAGATACACAAATGTCCCCACAGTGTCAGATATACATTGCCCCCAAGTGCCAGATACAGAAATGCCCCCACAGTGCCAGATATGCCCCCAGTGCCAGATACAGAAATGCCCCCAGTGCCAGATACACATGTGACCCCAGTGCCAAATATGCCCCCAGTGCCAGAAAGAAATGTCCCCCCAGTTCCAGATATGCCTCAGTGCCAGATATGCCCCCAGTGCAAGGTACACATGTCCCCCCAGTGCCAGATATGCCCCAAGTGCCAGGTATACATGTCCCCCCAGTGCCAGATATGCCCCCAGTGCCAGGCACACATGTCCCCCCAGTGCCAGATATGCCCCAAGTGCCAGGTATACATGTCCCCCAGTGCCAGATATGCCCCCAGTGCCAGGTACACATGTCCCCCCAGTGCCAGATATGCCCCTGGTGCCAGATATGCTCCCAGTGCCAGATATACATGTCCCCCAGTACCAGATATGCCCCCAGTGCCAAGTACACATGTCCCCCCAATGCCAGATATGCCCCCAGTGCCAGATATCCCACAGTGCCAGATACACATGTCCCCCTAGTGCCAGATATGCTCCCAGTGCCAGGTATACATGTCCCCCCAGTGCCAGATATGCCCCCAGTGCCAGGTACACATGCCCCCCCAGTGCTAGATATGCTCCAAGTGTCAAGTATACATGAATCCCCCCTCCCCTCCCCTGCTGCTCACCGCTGCTGTTGCTCCTTTCCTGTGTGTGTCTGTGTGAGGGGAGGAGAGAGCAGCCTGCGCCTCTCCTTCCCCTCAGTCTCTGGCTGGTGCGGGTGTCTCAGTTCAATTCAGCGCCGATCCGTGAGCCAATCAAATATCGCGGTCCGGCAGCCTTGGCTGCCGGTCGGCAAGCTCTGATTGGCTCACGGGCAGCGCTGAATTGAACAAAGACACAGAGGGGCAGGAGAGGCGCAGGCTGCTCTCTCCTCCCCTCAAATCAGCGTCGGTGAGCAGCAGAGGGAGGGAGAGAGGGATGGGGAGCAGCAGTGAGCAGCAGAGGGAGGGAGGGAGGGAGGGACAGGGAACGGTGGCCCATCGGTGTGGGTACAGCGTACCCATGGCTAAATTCTTAAGGGTACGCCATTGCGTTTAATTGAAATGAATGCTATCCATATTTAATTTGATATGATAAAGTCAAGGTGGAATATCTCATCCACCCACCATGGCCCTGTGTTTACTGTTGCACATGTGGATAGGCATGCTTGGATTGTTCAGTCTGGTTAACTAGTGTCCAGTGGTGCAAGTAGAAAAAATGTCTTACAGGTACTGTGTGCGCGCACCTAAGGTGTGCATGCCCAAAAAATGGGTGTGGACAAATGCCACATGGGGTGTGGCCAATGAAAATGGGGGCGTGATACACATATGGGGAGAAGCAGATACACATATGAAGGAAAATAGGTATACAGCGCTATTTGACACAGTGTATTCTAAAAAGGTAGGTATTTAATAATAAGTTGTTTTAAAAATCAATAAAATTTGAACAGTTATGTTTACAAACTAAAATATAATATGTCACAATAATGACTTCTGGTGGACTTAAAAATCTGTTAATACTGACACCAACTGGTGTGTTATGCACACATCAACATATTTGAAACCAGCACATATACAGTCATGCAGATGGACCAAATGATTAATAGTTCATCCAAGTGGATGTTGTTACCACGTCTGTGTTCCGTTTAAAGAGGTTCCCATAAAGTGCAAAGTCCGTATGGCAACGGCGACAATTGTAGGGGTCCTGGTTCACAGTTCACTCGGAACTCCGTGTTCCATTAAATGGGCTCTCCTATGGATATGGTAGGCAAAAGACAGTGCCTATAGGGGTCCTGGTTCACGGAGACAAGAAAGTGCAAGGTCCTGACTGTAGATGGTGGCGTGGTGATGGTGCTGGTCAGCAAATGTCCACACAGGTCTTGGCCTAACGCGTTTCGCTGCTCCAGGCAGCTTTATCAAAGCACACTCTTCACAGCGCCTGTATATACTTGATATATATATTCTTTTCATCAGATACACATATGACCCCAATAGTGCCAGATACACATTGCCCCACAGTGCCAGCTATACATTGCCCCACAGTACCAGATATACATTGCCCCACAGTGACAGATACACATTGCCCCCCAGAGTGCCAGATACACAAATGCACCCAGAGTGCCAGCTATACATTACCTCACAGTGCCAGATACACATTGCCCCACAGTGCCAGATACACAAATGTCCCCACTGTGTCAGATATACATTGCACCCCAGTGCCAGATATGCCCCAAGTGCCAGGTACACATGTCCCCCCAGTGCCAGATATGCCCCCAGTGCCAGATATTCCCCAGTGCCAGATACACATGTCCCCCCAGTGCCAGATATGCTCCCAGTGCCAGGTACACATATACCCCCAGTGCCAGATATGCCCCCAGTGCTAAGTACACATGCCCCCCAGTGCTAGATATGCCCCGAGTGCCAAGTATACATGAATCCCCCCCTCCCCTCCCCTGCTGCTCACTGCTGCTGCTGCTCCTCTCCTGTGTGTGTCTGCTGCTGCTGCGCCTCTCCTTCCCCTCAGTTTCTAGCGGGTGCCGGTGTCTCAGTTCAATTCAGCGCCGATCCGTGAGCCAATCAAATATCGCGGCTGCCGGTCCGCGAGCTCTGATTGGCTCACGGGCGGCGCTGAAGTGAACAAAGACAAAGAGGGGCAGGAGAGGCGCAGGCTGCGCTCTCCTCCCCTCACATCGACGGCGGTGAGCAGCAGAGGGAGGGAGGTAGGGAGGGATGGGGAGCGGCAGTGAGCAGCAGAAGGAGGGAGGGACAGGGAGCGGTGGCCCATCGGTGTGGGTACGTCGTACCCATGGCTAAATTCTTAAGGGTACGCCGTACCCACCCTTACCCACACACTTGCACCGCTGCCAGTGCCACACATTTAGACATTTAGAACCTTTGTTTATTATTTTTTCTTTATAAACCACTGACATATTACGCAGCGCTGTACATTGACATGAGAAAATAAAAGACATAAAGGGCCTCATTCTGACGCAAGCACCCAAAGATTTAATTCTGTGTGTGCACTGTACAATGTGCATATGTCTTGACCGTGGCGTAACATGGCGGGTGCAGGGTGTGTGACCCGCACCTGGATGTCACCTCGGAATGGGTGACACCAATGTGCCAGCTCTTCTGCAGTGACAGGAGCTGAGTGCCGGAGGCGCAGAGGGAGCAATGCAGAAACGCACACTGGGTGTCACCACACCTGTTGACGTCTCTGTGTCTCAATGGTTTGTGCCGTTGAACACATATTGAAATTGCAATTACTATGATTCTTGGGTGTGTCAAGAGGGTGTCCGGTTACCACAAACATTCTGAGCAATTATGTGGATGCTCTAATGTCCGATGGTGCAGCTGATGTGGAATCGATGATGTGTCTTTGTGCACATGGCAGATTGGCTGGTGGGTGTCTCAATAGGATGCCTATCAACTGTGGTATTAGCATAAAGATGCAACTATGTTCCAGCTGCTACTGCAAATGTGTCCACTTCTGAATCAGGCCCCAAAATTACTTAAACCAGAAGGTAAAGATTGCCCTGCCAAAGCAATTTTACAGTCCAAGAGGTGTGGGGAACACATCACAAAAGGTAACAGAATAAAATCTGGTACACAAAGTTTGGGTAACAGTGCTCCCTAATTATTCTCACTTAAACCACATGGCTATTTCTAATAGGAATAGTAGGGGATTTTCAAAACAAATATAACTTTTAGTCAGTATAAACGTAATTGGGTAGCTCTACTTGGTTGAAGCCAATGAGGGGGCCCATGTGCAGACTCCGGGTGGGCCCCCTCCTCTCCATGGCACAGTAAGCTCCGGCATTGTGCCGGAGTCTACTGCGCATGTGCAGACCTCCGGAAACATCGCCCGCCATGTTCCGGAGACAATTTTTTTTACTGCGTATGCGCGGCGGACATTTTGGAAGTGATTTTTGTGCCGCGATAGCTGTGGCTGCAGCGTCCGAGGCTGGACTCCGGAGAGGTGAGTATTAAAATATGTGCGGTGTGGGGCCCCCCCTGGACCCAGGGGCCCATGTGCACAGCACACATTGTACTAATAATAGAAACGCCTATGGTTAATGCCACTTCCTACTGAAGTGAGCAGTGATGACATGATTTGTGGTGCACAATGCTGGAAATTGTATTATATTACTTATTTTGTGAGATGGGAATTCTCATGCATTTGATTTTGTAATTACTATTTATTCATTATAGACCCAGTTCACAGTTACACAAAGTAGGGTACAGATTCAACAGCAATATTCTTGGTATACATTTTTGCCTGTAGTCAAAGCTGCAAATAGCTCTGAATAGCTACCAATCTGTGTGGTCTTGCACCAGTCCTATACTTGGTATATGCAATCCATCTGATGTCTGATCTCTGTGTATGTTTATTTCTGAATAACCAACTACAGTATATGGCCTTGACATGACCACTGAACACTAATCCTACAGGAGAATGCCCAGTTTCTGTCCTGTTACACTCACTTAGCTGCTAGTTGCGTTATGACTAAGATGCTATTTATTGTATATGCTTGGCTACAGAACATGTACATTGTGAAAACCAATGATCAGTAGGGGGAGATGTACTAAGCAGTGATAAATGTGGAGAAGTGAGCTAGTGGAGAAGTTGGACATGGCAACCAATCAGCATTGTAACATTAATCATTTGCATACTATAAAAGTATACAGAACAGCTTATTGGTTGCCATGGGCAACTTCTCTACTGGCTCACTTCTCCACTTTTAGTACTGCTTAGTACATGTCTCCCTCATTCTGCTTGTGCGTGAAGTGTTCGGCAATGTCAGAAGAAGGACGGCAGCAGACTGTAAGTGATTCTTGGCATCTGCAGTGGCTGGCTTGCGTGGACCATGGGTGCAGTAAGCCAGTCAATGATGGGAGAGTGATCTGATGCTGCATCCTAGGATGCAACTCGGATCACTATTGCAGCAGGAGGCATCTGCTTGTAATAATACCTCCTGCTACATTACCATACAGCACAACCACTGCTTCTTCCAAGGAAACAGCAGTGACAGCAACTCCAACCACGGGCCGGATGTAATAGCGTCCGAGTTCGCCAGATGTGCGGGTTGCCAGCTTAATTCTGAGGTTTTTTTTTAAAGGGGCAATCATTTACAAGGCATGGTTTTGCTTCCAATGTTCCTAAAGTATGTTTGTTTTCTTTGTTTTCCTGATTAAAGGAAATTTTTGCTTACTGTTTTTTAGCTTTCATGTTATGCTTGCAACACAGTATTTTAAGCAAACATTTTGTCAGGGATTTTACAAGGATTTGACCAGGACAAACAATCAAGAGCAGGAAAGTTGGAAACTTGAAAGTGGAAACACAGCTCATGAGACTCATGAAAGCTTATTAGTTGTCTTTCATGCTGTGTCTCCTCAGTTTCATTGTCTGTGGAAATAAAAGTAAGACAGTTTACAGCACATAGTAACCTACCAATGATTTTAAGACTTATTAAGTCCAGTTCTTACTCATGGTGATATGCAATAAAAGAAAAAGGCAAAGAACATAGTGTATACTGTTTTCAACACTGCAAATAAATTACTAAAAATTGTGCTAGTTAGAGTGTTAAGGAGCAATGGTTCCTATTATATCACACGCCACAAGTTTTATCTTAACAATACAGTTTTATTAAAAAGAAGAAGAAAAAATTAACAAAGAAACCTTGTTAATTTAGCTTTTTCCATCAATTCCCTTGGGTAGCCTCTTTCCACAAATCTTTTAGCACAGAGTCCCAATTGTTCTCCACAGTGTTCATCCTTAATGCAGTTTCTTTTTATTCTGCAAAATTGTGAAAACGAATATACCTTTTTGATGGAAGAAGCTAAAGTAAAGACTGAAGCTTCTAAATGAGATGACCACCTTGTGTATTGAAATAGAAAATTGAAGAATAATTAGATTCATGTCATTACACCATTCAACAATCATGGAAAACATCCAGAGAGTCCTAAACAAACATTGGGACATCGTAAAAATGGACACAGTACTTAATAAGACATTAAATCCGAAACCAAGAATAGTTTTTAAAAAGGCCAGGAACCTTAAGGACATCCTGGCCACTAGTATGCTCCTACAAAAAACAACAGATCAAAAATGGCCTATGGCAGTGATTCTCAAACCATGTGCCGTGGCACCCTGGGGTGCCACGAGGCTTTTGCAGGGATGCCTTGGATTGGTGGTCCAGGACCAATTCAAAATAATTTATCAACAATGTAATAGACAAAACCAGTGCTTATGACCGTCAATCATACAATATGTGGACAAACAGAAGCAAATCCTGTCCCTCACCACATAACTGACCATAAGGATGACATATAAACACAATTTACTCGATTTAATATTTTTTTCTAAATTTCTTAATAAGAAACTTTTGGCCTAGGGGTGCTGTAAAAAAATTCTATACTCTAGGGAGCCGTGATTCTAAATTATTTGAGAACCACTGGCCTATGTGATCAACAACTGAATGGACTTTTGAAGTGTAACTACTGTAACACCTGTACATTTATACTGTACATCTGAATCCATATAATTTCACTAACTACAATAATTCTAATACTTATAAGGTCAAGGAAGTAACAGATTTCAATACTACATGGGTAATTTTTATGTTGGAGTGCCCCTGCAAAACAAAGAAACAATTACAAATTAGGATCCATGAACATGTGCGAAGCATTAAAAACAAGATAATTATTGAATTTGCTGCTGCTTCTCATGCCATTAGAGACTGCAACATTATGGCTACCACAGTCTATCAAAGATAGCAGTTACTGTGTCACCATTAGGGAGTACGAGAAAATGGCAGCCGAGGGTTAAACGAAATGTGCTAGCATGATGCAAGCAACGAGGAAATGGCATTGTGACTGGATTCACCCCCAGTGCTTAATCACATGCGTGGCCCTCATGCAACCAATGGCATGACTTCATCCTGCTATCTGGAGATGGCGTTACCCCCTGCACTTGTGCGCTTGCTTGGACGATATGCAACCAGCGGCATGATATCATCCCATTATTGGGAGACGCCATTAGCTGGGGCAACATAGCAGCATTATTGAACAGTGTTTAAATGTCATCTGGTTTCTGGGAGATGCCATTACCAGGGTAACATGGACACTTCCTGAGGACACACACATGACTTGACATGATTACCCAAGGCAACGTGGACTCTTCCTGTGGACACACAGAGGAGGTGACACAATTACCCAGGCATAATTGACTGCATGGGGTATCAATAAAGCTAAAGGGGCATCATGGCTACACACTCCTGATGAAGTCCAGCCACTTTCATGAAGGACGAAACATGTTGAGGATGTTTGACTGAATCTTAACCCTTTCCTACAATGGATTAAGAGAACTTTCAGATAAGCTACAGTATTTATTATATTTTCAATGTACAAGCATATGTTTGCTTTTAATAATTAAATGTTGTGTTAAATTGTATTACACAATCGTGCCTGCTTTTTCTTTTCTATTGTATTGCTTTATACCTGTCACAACTGAGGGCCTGAGCTGACGGGAGGCAGCCTCAGTTGTAGGGGCTGAGATGTAACGGAACCTGGGAGGTTGTATCAGACCCCTAGACATGTAAGTAACATGTAGAATAACTGCCCGAAGGCGTGACCACGACAACCAGGATAAAAGTCAATGATGTTTATTATGACAAACTCCGTAACACAGCAGCAGTAAAGGAAACATAAAAGTCAACAGAGGATAAATACAATTCCTGGGTACTACAGGGTGGCAAGGGCCACAGGCACTGGTAGGGTGAGACAGTTCTTATAATCTTCTAGTTGGAAAGTCCTTACCAGACCTGACTGTAGCAATGGAGAGAACCCAGGATCGTACCAGCTGGTGTTCCAGGAAAGGCTGGTTTGCTGAAGATAAAACGGCTGCTGTGGATACTGGCTGGAACCAGACTGTTGTTGGTACGGAGTGGATACTGGCTGGAACCAGTTAAATAATAAACGAACTTGAGAGCGATGAAATAATAATGAAGTTTGGAGTTTGAGAGCGGTGAAATAATAATACCGGTGGAGAGTGGTAAACTGCAGAAAGGACACCGGCCCTTTAAGAGAAGCTGTACACTGCTGGAAGCTGGGCTGGAAGCAGGTGATTGATGAAGTTTGGAGTTTGAGAGCGGTGAAATAATAATACCGGTGGAGAGTGGTAAACTGCAGAAAGGACACCGGCCCTTTAAGAGAAGCTGTACACTGCTGGAAGCTGGGCTGGAAGCAGGTGATTGTTGTAACTGGAAACAGGTGAGTCCAGAATGGATCGGAGAGTCAGGCTACACCGCAGATGGAATGCTGGTGCGGGTCTCTATAGCAGAAGTCTGGAGACAGGAGCTGGAACCTGGAAGACAACCACAGGAGAGAGACAAACTGGAACTAGGTTAGACAACCAAAGCACTGACGCCTTCCTTGCTCAGGCACAGCTTACTTATACCTGCAGCAAGGAAGGGGTTGGCTAGGCAATTATGCAAATCAACAATACAGACAGCAGATTGGTGGAAATGCTCAGATGACAAAATCCAAGATGGCTGCGCCCATGCAGACACTTGGAGGGAAGTTTGGTTTGTAATCCATGTGAGAATTGAAACAGTAATGGCGACGCCGGCCACAGGAGACAGGAGACGCCAGACTGACAAGCGCACATTTAACCACGCGGGCACAGCGGAGGCCGCGGCTGATGAAATCACCACTCTGACATTCTGCATGTGGAAACTCAGGAACAGCGGGATCCGGTCCTGGAACGCTGAGCCAGCCTTAGGAGGCATCTGAAGGGTAAGTAATGGCGTCCAGATACCCGGATCATGACAGCACCCCCCCCTTTAGGAGTGGCCCCAGTACACTTCTTAGGCTTTAAAGGAAACTTTGCGTGGAAATTTCGGACCAAGGCAGGAGCATGGACGTCTGAGGCATTGGTCCAAGAGCGTTCTTCAGGACCATAGCCCTTCCACTCAATGAGGTATTGTAACTGACCGTAACGGAAACGTGAGTCCAAAATCTTGGCCACCTCGTACTCGACTCCCCGTTGAGTCTGAACTTTGGGAGCTGGAGGAAGTGCGGAATGAAACCGATTCAGGATCAGCGGTTTCAACAAAGAAACATGAAATGTCCTGGGTATTTTCAAGAAGGATGGTAACTGTAACCTGTAGGCAACAGGATTGATGACTTGTTCAATCTTGAAGGGTCCGATGTAGCGAGGTGCAAATTTCATGCTGGGAACTCTCAACCTCAAATTCTTCGTGGACAGCCACACACGATCACCCACCTTGAGGGCAGGAACCGCTCTACGCTTTCTATCGGCAAACTTCTTATACCTGAATGAGGCTTTAAGCAGGGCTGCGCGGACGTTCCTCCAGTTATTTGAAAACTGACGCAAGGTGACATCCACTGCTGGAACAGAAGTTGCGGGAAGCGGTTGGAATTCAGGGACTTTAGGGTGGAATCCATAATTAATGAAGAATGGTGTAGAAGAAGATGAGGAATGGTATTGATTGTTGTGGCTGAACTCGGCCCAAGGAAGGAGTTGAACCCAGTCATCTTGAGAGGAAGACGCATATATACGGAGGAAGGCCTCCAAGTCCTGATTCACCCTCTCGGTTTGACCATTGGTCTGAGGATGGTAAGCCGTGGAAAACTTTAACTTGACTTGGAGGGCTTGACACAAACTTCGCCAAAATTTGGCTACAAATTGTACTCCACGATCCGAGATGATCTCTTCAGGAAGACCGTGAAGTCAGAAGATCTCTTGTATAAACACTTGAGCCAACTTGGAAGCTGACGGAAGACCGGTGAGAGGGATGAAATGTGCCATCTTGGTGAACCGGTCAACTACCACCCAGATGGTATTAAACTTGTTGCAGATAGGTAGATCGGAAACAAAGTCCATCGACAAATGGGTCCAAGGTCGACGGGGAACAGATAATGGAACCAGTTGCCCCGCAGGCGACTGGCGGGAGACTTTGTGTTGGGCACACTTTGGGCAGGAGGCAATAAATTCCATAACGTCCTTCTTCAGAGTTGGCCACCAGTAGGACCTAGAAATAAATTCAAGGGTTTTCTGAATGCCTGTATGTCAAGCAAAACGGGAAGCATGGGCCCAATGCATGAGCTTCTTCCTTAGAACTGGCTTAACAAAACTTTTCCCTGGTGGAGGCGTAGAGTCCATCCCTACCGTGGAGAATGCCAACGGATTAATAATAGGATGCTTGTCTGCAGACTCGGACTCATTTTCTTGCTCCCATGAGCGGGAAAGGGCATCGGCCTTACGATTCTGAGAACCCGGACAGAACTGGAGTTTAAAGTCAAACCTAGAGAAGAAAAGTGCCCATCTGGCCTGACGAGGATTCAGACATTGTGCGCCTTTGAGATATAAAAGATTTTTGTGGTCGGTAAGAATGGTGATTGAGTGGGAAGCTCCCTCCAACAGGTATCTCCACTCCTCCAGAGCGAGCTTGATGGCTAGCAACTCCTGATCGCCAATGGCATAGTTGCGCTCAGCTGGGGAGAACTTCCGGGAGAAGAAACTGCAAGGATGTAGATGTCCATCTTTGGCCCTCTGGGATAACACTGCTCCTACTCCAACGGAGGAGGCATCTACCTCTAAGATAAAAGGAGAGTCGGTGTCGGGCTGTTTCAGAACTGGTGCAGAGATGAACCGTTGCTTCAGAAGGTGAAAGGCCTGTGTAGCTTCCTCGGACCACTTGGACGGATTAGCACCTTTCTTGGTTAATGCAGTGATAGGCGCCACAATGGTGGAAAAGTCTCGTATAAATTTTCTATAATAATTGGCGAACCCTAAGAACCTCTGGACCCCTTTGAGGCTTAAGGGTATAGGCCAATTCTGGATTGCTTGGAGTTTCTCAGGATCCATCTCTAGTCCGGAACCGGACACAATGTAACCTAGAAACGGAATGGTTTTAACTTCAAACACACACTTCTCCAATTTACAATAGAGGTGATTGACACGGAGACGGGTAAGAATCTCTTTTACCCAGAAACGATGATCTTCGAGATTATTAGCAAAGATGAGGATGTCGTCTAGATAAACCACGACATGGCGGTACAAGATGTCCCTGAAAATCTCATTCACGAAGTGCTGGAAGACTGCTGGAGCATTGCTCAATCCGAAGGGCATGACGAGGTACTCATAATGTCCGTCACGGGTGTTAAAGGCGGTCTTCCACTCGTCACCCTCACGGATTCGGATGAGATTGTAGGCACCCCTCAAGTCTAGCTTTGTGAAAATAGTTGCACCACTAACTCTATCAAAGAGCTCGGTAATCAGGGGTAAAGGGTATCGGTTCTTGACGGTAATGTCGTTCAGACCTCTGTAGTCGATGCACGGACGCAGACCACCATCTTTCTTCTTAACGAAGAAGAAGCCTGCGCCGGCTGGAGAAGAAGATGGTCGGATGAAACCCTTCGCCAGGTTCTCTTTGATGTACTCTTCCATGGAGTGTGTCTCAGGCAGAGACAACGGATAAGTTCGGCCTCGCGGTGGAACCTTCCCTGGAATGAGGTCGATTGGGCAGTCCCATTCTCTATGAGGAGGAAGGATATCAGCAGAGGCTTTACTGAACACGTCCGTGAAGTCTTGATATGGAGGAGGCGGAACATCAGATGACCTGGGGAAGGAAGAACAAACAGGAAGAACTTTGGCTAAACAAGTCTCAGCACAGGAGGGACCCCATGCCAGTATTTGCGTAGTCGTCCAGTCAATTGATGGGTTGTGGAGACGGAGCCATGGAAGGCCTAAAACCACTGGATGTGTGGCTCTTGGAATCACTAAAAAAGAAATATACTCAGAATGAAGAACTCCCACTCTCAGACGAACTGGAAGAGTCCTTAAGGAAATGACTGCGTCAAAAATCTTGCTGCCATCCACGGCAGTCAAAGAGATGGACGAGGACAGTCTCTCGGTGGGTAGGGACCACCGTTTAACATAAGCTTCGGTTATGAAATTCCCAGCTGCTCCGGAATCAAGGAGGGCAATGACGTTCCTGTAACGTTGAGCAATTTGGAGCGACACTGGGAGGTTACAGTCATGAGGAGATGGAGAGGAGATCATTACTCCTAGCCGGCCCTCTCCTTGGCGAGCTAGGATCTGGAGTTTCCCGGACGTTTGGGACAGGCATTGATAGTGTGCGACGGAGCTGCACAGTAGAGACAGAGAGACTCAGAGAGACGTCTTCGGCGCTCAGCGGGAGATAGACGAGAACTACTAATTTGCATAGGCTCATCCTTGGATGGAGATGGTTGACGAGGAGGAGGAGCAGAAGATTTAGGAGTAGATGATCTTCCTCGCTCAGTTGCTCTCTCTCTGAAACGTAGATCAACCTTCGTGCAAAGAGAAATTAGCTCATCCAACTTAGAGGGCAAGTCTCTGGTAGCTAACTCATCCTTGATGCGTTCTGATAAGCCATGCCAGAATGCAGCATACAGGGCCTCGTCGTTCCATGCCAGTTCGGATGCCAGGATTTTAAACTGTATAAGATACTGTCCCACAGTACGTGTTCCCTGGCGTAAACGGAGAATCTCAGATGAAGCAGATGTTATCCGGCCTGGCTCGTCGAAGATGCGCCTGAATGTAGCTACAAAGTCAGTATAGGAGGATAGCAGGGGATCAGACTTCTCCCATAAAGGTGATGCCCAGTCAAGGGCTGAGCCACTGAGAAGGGAGATGATATAGGCAATTTTGGTACGGTCACTGAAGAAATTGCCAGGTAGAAGCTCAAAGTGGATTTCACATTGATTGAGAAATCCCCTGCAGAACCTTGGAGATCCATCAAATTTTGCTGGCGTTGGAAGATGAAGATGTGGACTGGAAATGGGTAAGGTGGGTGGGGTTACAGCTGGTGTCACTGTAGTGGACGCACCGGACGTGCCAGGTCCACGGAGGGTCGTTTGAATCCCATCCAGCCGTGTAGAGAGATCCTGGAGACAGCGGATGATGTGGCCCTATGCAGCCTCCTGATGTTCAAGTCGGGCTGCCAGTTCTTGCATTGGCCTGGCCGCTTGATCCTGGTCTCCGGCTGGATTCATTAGGTCAGTGCTTACTGTCACAACTGAGGGCCTGAGCTGACGGGAGGCAGCCTCAGTTGTAGGGGCTGAGATGTAACGGAACCTGGGAGGTTGTATCAGACCCCTAGACATGTAAGTAACATGTAGAATAACTGCCCGAAGGCGTGACCACGACAACCAGGATAAAAGTCAATGATGTTTATTATGACAAACTCCGTAACACAGCAGCAGTAAAGGAAACATAAAAGTCAACAGAGGATAAATACAATTCCTGGGTACTACAGGGTGGCAAGGGCCACAGGCACTGGTAGGGTGAGACAGTTCTTATAATCTTCTAGTTGGAAAGTCCTTACCAGACCTGACTGTAGCAATGGAGAGAACCCAGGATCGTACCAGCTGGTGTTCCAGGAAAGGCTGGGTTGCTGAAGATAAAACGGCTGCTGTGGATACTGGCTGGAACCAGACTGTTGTTGGTACGGAGTGGATACTGGCTGGAACCAGTTAAATAATAAACGAACTTGAGAGCGATGAAATAATAATGAAGTTTGGAGTTTGAGAGCGGTGAAATAATAATACCGGTGGAGAGTGGTAAACTGCAGAAAGGACACCGGCCCTTTAAGAGAAGCTGTACACTGCTGGAAGCTGGGCTGGAAGCAGGTGATTGTTGTAACTGGAAACAGGTGAGTCCAGAATGGATCGGAGAGTCAGGCTACACCGCAGATGGAATGCTGGTGCGGGTCTCTATAGCAGAAGTCTGGAGACAGGAGCTGGAACCTGGAAGACAACCACAGGAGAGAGACAAACTGGAACTAGGTTAGACAACCAAAGCACTGACGCCTTCCTTGCTCAGGCACAGCTTACTTATACCTGCAGCAAGGAAGGGGTTGGCTAGGCAATTATGCAAATCAACAATACAGACAGCAGATTGGTGGAAATGCTCAGATGACAAAATCCAAGATGGCTGCGCCCATGCAGACACTTGGAGGGAAGTTTGGTTTGTAATCCATGTGAGAATTGAAACAGTAATGGCGACGCCGGCCACAGGAGACAGGAGACGCCAGACTGACAAGCGCACATTTAACCACGCGGGCACAGCGGAGGCCGCGGCTGATGAAATCACCACTCTGACATTCTGCATGTGGAAACTCAGGAACAGCGGGATCCGGTCCTGGAACGCTGAGCCAGCCTTAGGAGGCATCTGAAGGGTAAGTAATGGCGTCCAGATACCCGGATCGTGACAATACCATTGTGAGGATCAATATTGACCTATGCTGGATATCATCCCGGGTATAATATGTTAAAGTAGTTTTATACCATTGTATGAGGCACACCTTCATTCTTAGGTTGCCTTTAATTGGTGGTATAAACCCATTAAGAACCAGTAACATACAGATATCTTTTGAGGCCAGTATTGAACAACAGGCCTTTTAGCGATTAGCTGTCGTCCTGTTGAAACGGGAGTATAATGAGACAGTGTTTAAGCACTAGATCATATTTTTGTGAACTGTTAAAGAAATTAAGGGTTGACATTATTACTCATCATTGGTAACGAAGGGTGCAGGCCACATAGCACCTCTTTCTTAAAGAAATAATTAAAAAAAAAAAAAATATATATATATATATATATATATATATATATATATATATATATATATATTAGTAATGGAGAGCGCACACAGGAGAATATTATAAAACAATCTGTACTAAAAATATAAGCTCAAATACATCTCAGTTTAAAACAGCATGTTTGTTACAAAGGATCGTTTTACCGCGTAGATAGACTGGTCTCTCTGCTCCATCTCTGATCGTCCACAGGACTCGCACCGGCTCAATAGTGTATGACGTTATTTTAATCAGATCAGTAGGTTACACCCCACATATTTTGTCTCATGACTTCATCAGGAATTCTAAGCCAGCAAAAGTCTTGTGGACGATCAGAAACAGAGCAGAGAAAACGGTCTATACATGCGGTGAATAGATCATTTGTAATCTACATACTATTTTAAACTGAGATGTATGTGAGCTTATATTTTTAGTAAATGTTGCTTTATTCCATTCTCACCTGTGCTCTCACCATTACTATCATAACACCTTAGACATCTGGCAAGGAGTCTGGAGATGCAGCACTAATTGACCTCATTGGAAAGAGCTCAAGCAAACAGAAACCTAAAGCGCAGGACTGTCATTGCAGACTTTATATATGTATATATTAGAGACAAGCAGGTTCGGTTCCCTGAGAAGCGACCCCCCCCCGAACTTCACTACCCGAGCCCGGGTCCGAGTCAGGCTCAGGTTTTCCTGCCTGACTCAGAAACCAGAACAAGGAAAAACGTCATCATCCTGCTGTCGGATTCTCACTGGGTTTGGATACCATATAAGGAGCCGCGCGTCACCGCCATTTTCACTCCGGCATTGGAGAATGTAGTGTCTCTGCCCTCAGTGTCCTGCATCAGTCCAATGGTGGTGTCTTGTGCTGCATAAGTCCAGTCACAGTGGTGGTGTCCTCTGCTGCCATATGTCCAGTACTGCTGTATAGGTCCAGTCCAGTGGTGCTGTGTTGTGCTGCATCAGTTCAGTGGTGGTGTATTGTGCTGCCTCAGTCCAGTGACAGTGGTGGTGTCCAATGCTGCTGTATAAGTCCAGTCCATTGCAGTGGTGCTGTGTTGTCCTGCATCAGTACAGTGGTATTGTCTTGTGTTGCATCAGTCCAGTCATAGTGGTGGTGTACTCTGCTGCCATATGTCCAGTGCTGCTGTATAAGTCCAGTGCATTGCAGTGGTGCTGTGTTATCCTGCATCAGTTGAGTGGTAGTGTCCATGTGCTGCTGTATATGTCCAGTGGTACTGCAGTATATGTCCAGTGATACTGCCGTATAAATCCAGTGATACTGCCGTATATGTCCAGTGGTACGGTCGTATAAATCCAGTCCAGTGATGCTGCCATATATGTCCAGTGGTACTGCCGTATAATTCCAGTGGTACTGGCGTATAAGTCCAGTGGTACTGGCGTATAAATCCAGTTCAGTGATACTGCCGTATATATGTCCAGTAGTACTGCCATATAATTCCAGTGATACTGCCGTATATGTCCAGTGGTACTGCCGTATATGTCCAGTGGTATTGCCATATAAATCCAGTGGTACTGCCATATAAATCCAGTCCAGTGATCCTGCCGTATATGTCCAGTGGTACTGCCATATAAATTCAGTGATACTGCCGTATATGTCCACTGGTACTGCCGTATAAATCCAGTAGCACTGGCGTATAAACCCAGTCCAGTGATACTGCTGTATATGTCCAGTGGTACTGCTGTATAAATCCAGTGATACTGCCGTATATGTCCAGTGGTACTGCCGTATAAATCCAGTGGTACTGGCATATGAATCCAGTCCAGTGATACAGCCGTATATGTCCAGTGGTACTGCCGTATAATTCCAGTGATACTGCCATATAATTCCAGTGGTACTGGTGTATAAATCCAGTGATACTGCCAAATAAATCCAGTCCAGTGGTACTGCCGTATAAATCCAGTGGTCCTGCCATATAATTCCAGTGATTCTGCCATATAATTTTAGTGGTACTAGTGTATAAATTCAGTGATACTGCCGTATAAATCCAGACCAGTGGTCCTGCCGTATAAATCCAGTGGTACTGCCGTATAATCCCAGTGATACTGCCATATAATTCCAGGGGTACTGGCTTATAAATCCAGTCATACTGCCATATAAATCCAGTCCAGTGGTACTGCCTTATATGTCCAGTGATACTGCCGTATAATTCCAGTGATACTGCCATATAATTCCAGTGGTACTGCCGTAAAAGTCCAGTGATACTGCTGTATAATTCCAGCGGTACTGGCATATAAATCCATTGATACTGCCATATAAATCCAGTCCAGTGGTACTGCCGTATAAATCCAGTGGTACTGCCATTTAATTCCAGTGATACTGCCGTATAAATCCAGGGATTATGTCGTATAGTTCCAGTGGTACTGCCGTATAAATCTAGTCCAGTGGTGCTGCCATATAAGTTCAGTGGTGCTGTCCTGTGCTGTATATTATTTACTCTAAATAAAGGGGTTATTAATATTTAATCCAAATAATTTTCACAGGGTTTGCCCTGTGTGGTGTAGAGGTACGCTCTCCTGTACCGCATATTGTTATAAAACTCTAGAAAAATAATGGAGAACAAAAATTTGGAGGATAAAATAGGAAAAAATCAAGAACCATTTCCTCTTAGTGCTGACGCTGCTGCCACTAGTCATGACATAGACGATGAAGTGCTATCAACGTCGTCTGCCAAGGCCGATACCCAATGTGATAGCAGAGTGCATGTACAGTAAAATCAAAAAAGCCAAAGTTCAGTAAAAAGACCCCAAAAAATAAATTGAAATTGTCTGAGGAGAAACGTAAACTTGCCAATATGCCATTTACGACACAGAGTGGCAAGAAATGGCTGAGGCCCTGGCCTATGTTCATAACTAGTGGTTCAGTTTCACATGACGGTGGAAGCCCTCATCCTCCCACTAGAACAATGATAAGAGTTAAGCTGGCAAAAGCACAGCAAAGAACTGTGCGTTCTAAGATGGTATCACAAATCCCCAAGGAGAGTCCAAGTGTGTCGGCAGTTGTGATGCCTGTCCTTCCCAACAATGGATGGAAAGAGGTGGCTCCTTCCACCATTTGCACACCATCTGCAAGTTGCTGGAAGTAGAACCCGCAGTCCAGTTTCTGATATTCAAATTAAAGATGTCACTGTTGAAGTACACCAGGATGAGGATATGGGTGTTGCTGGCGCTGAGGAGTAACTTGACGATGAGGATTCTGATGGTGATGTGGTTTGTTTAAATCAGGCACCGGGGGAGATATCTGTTGTTCGTCGGATGAATAAGCCCTTTGTGATGCCTAAGCAAAATACCAAAAAAGCCACCTCTTAGATGTGGAATTATTTCTCCACAAATCTGGACAACAGGTGTCAATCCGAGTGTTGCCTCTGTCAACCTGTAATAAGTAGGGGTAAGGACATTAACCACCTAGGAACATCCTCCCTTATACATCACCTACTGCGCATTCATCAGAAGTCAGTGTCAAGTTGAAACTTTAGGTATGAGCGTAAGCAGTCCACTGACACCTAAATCCCTTCTTCCTCTTGTACACAAGCTCCTGCAAGCCACACCACCAACTCCCTCAACGTCAACTTCCTCCTCAGTCAGTAATGTCAGTAGTCCTGCAGGCCATGTCACTGGCAAGACTGATGAGTCCTCTACTAACCGGGATTCCTCCAGAGGATCCTTGAGTGGTACACCTATTGCTGCTGCTGTTGCTGCTGTTGTTGCTGGGAATTGATCGTCATCCCAGAGGGGAAGTCGGAAGACCACTTGTACTACTTCCAGTAAGCAATTGACTGTCCAACAGTCCTTTGTGAGGAAGATGAAATATGACAGCACTCATCTTGTTGCAAAACGGATAACTGAGGCCTTGACAGCTATGTTGGTGTTAGACGTGCATCCGGTATCCGCCATTAGTTCAGTGGGACTTAGAGGATTGATGGAGGTAGTGTCCCCCAGTACCAAATCCCATCTAGGTTACACTTCACTAGGCAGGCAATACCAAGAATGTACAGAGACGTCAGAAAAAGTGTTCTCAGTGTCCTAAAAAATGCAGCTGTACCCACTGTCCACTTAATTACAGACATGTGGACAAGTGCAACAGGGCAGACTAAGTACTATATGACTGTGACAGCCCACTGGGTAGATGTATTGCCTTCCGCAGCAACAACAACAGCAGCTGCACCAGTAGCAGCATCTCGCAAACGCCAACTCGTTCCTAGGCAGGCTATGCTATGTATCACCGCTTTCCATAAGAGGCACATCCGCCTTCAACCTCTTATGGAAACTGATGGACATCATCGCACAATGGCTTACCCCAATTAGACTCTCCTGGGGATTTGTGATATCGGACAACGCCACCAATATTGTGCGTGCATTACATCTGGGCAAATTCCAGCACGTACCATGTTTTGCACATACAATTAATTTGATGGTGCAGAATTTTTTTTTAAATTACAGGGGCGTGCAAGAGAATCTGTCGGTGGCCGAAAAAACTTCGGGCCACTTTCGACATTCAGCCACCATATGCCAAAGACTGGAGCGCCAGCAAACACTCCTGAACCTGTCCTGCCTTCACCTGAAGCAAGAGGTGGTAACAAGGTGAAATTCAACACTCTATATGCTTCAGAGGATGGAGGAGAAGCAAAAGGCAATTCAAGCCTATACATCCACCTACGATATAGGCAAAGGAGGGGGAATGCACCTGACTCAAGCGCAGTGGAGAATGATTTCTGTCTTGTGCAAGGTTCTCCAACCCTTCGAATTTGCCACATGTGAAGTCAGTTCAGACACTGCCAGCTTGAGTCAGGTCATTCCCCTCATCAGGCTTTTGCAGAAGCAGCTGGAGAAATTGAAAAAGGAGCTAATACGGAGAAATTCCGCAAAGTATTTGGGGCTTGTGGATGGAGCCCTTCATTTGCTTTGCCAGGATTCAAGGGTGGTCAATCTGTTGAAATCAGAGCACTAAATTTTGGCAACCGTGCTTGATCATAGATATAAAGCCTACGTTGTATCTCTTTTTCCGGCAGACACAAGTCTGCAGAGGTTCAAAGACCTGCTGGTGAGAAACTTGTCAACTCAAGTGGAACGTGACCCATCAACAGCTCCTTCTTCATTTTATCCCGCAACTGGGGCTGCGAGGAAAAGGATAAGATTTCCTAGCCCATCCGCTGGTGGTGATGCAGGGCAGTCAGGAGCGAGTGCTGACATCTGGTCCAGACTGAAGGACCTGCCAACTATTACTGACATGTCTACTGTCACTGCATATGATTCTTTCACCACTGAAAGAATGGTGTAGGATTATATGAGTGACAGCATCCAAGTAGGCATGTCAGACAGTCCGTATGTATACTGGCAGGAAAAAGAGGGAATTTGGAGGCCCTTGCACAAACTGGCTTTATTTTACCTAAGTTGCCGCTCCTCCAGTGTGTACTTCGAAAGAGTGTTTAGTGCAGCCGGTAACCTTGTCAGCGATCGGCGTAGGAGGTTACTTCCACAAAATGTGGAAAAGATGATGTTCATCAAAATAAAATATAAATTCCTCTGGGAAGACCTTGACCAGCAATTGCCTCCAGAAAGTACACAGGGACCTGTGATGGTGGATTCCAGTGGGGACGAATTAATACTCTGTGAGGAGGAGGATGTACACACTAAAAGGCAGGGCCGTAACTACGTGTGTGCCAAGTGGGCTTGGCACACAGTGCAGGTGCCCTGAGGGCGCACGGCCAGCGGCATGTAATGAGTCAAATTGACTCATTACATGCCGCCTCTGCTGTGTGCGCCGTGCGCCGTGCTGTGGAGGGAGAAGAGGATCAGCGCCGGGCAGCGGAGAAGGAGGAGGAGGGAGGGGGAGCAGGGAGCCGCAGCAGCGCTATGTCATTGGTAGTAAGCGCCGCTGAAGCATCCCCCTCTCCTTCTGTATTTGCTGCCCGGCGCTGCTGTGGATGCTGAGATGCGGTTCCTCCATCCCAGCATCCACAGCAGCGCCGGGCAGCCAATACGGAAGGAGAGGGGGATGCTGCAGCGGTGCTTACTACCAATGACATAGCGCTGCTGCGGCTCCCTGCTCCCCCTCCCTCCTCACCTCACTGCCTGCACCGAGGGAGCTGCACGAGGAGCCTGACTGCCAGCAGGGAGATGGTAAGTATATCTCTCGTTCTCTCTCTCTCTCTCTCTCTCTCTCTCTCTCAGGGGGTCACCGTCTGCCGCAATGTGTAAAAAGGGTGATGGCTGCCGCAATGTGTAAAAAGGGGGATGGCTGCCGCAATGTGTAAAAAGGGGGACTGGCTGTAAAAAGGGGGACTGGCTGCCGCAATGTGTAAAAAGGGGGACTGGCTGCCGCAATGTGTAAAAAGGGGGACTGGCTGCCGCAATGTGTAAAAAGGGGGCCTGGCTGCCGCAGTGTGTAAAAAGGGGGACTGGCTGCTGCAATGTGTAAAAAGGGGGACTGTCTGCTGTAATGTGTAAAAAGGGGGACGCTGTCTGCTGTAATGTATAAAAGGGGCTCTACCTGGTGTAGTGGCGCTACTGTGCAGCGTAATTTGAATAATATAGACTACTGTGCACCGTAGTATGAATTGCTATTATTTTGTGGCTACGCCCCTTCCCCGTGAAGCCACGCCCCTATAAATTTTTCACGCGCCTGCGGCGCGCACTGCCCCTATCTTACATGGGGGGGGGCGCGCAACTGTCGTTTCTTGCACACAGCGCTAAAATGCCTAGTTACGGCACTGCTAAAAGGGGTGAGGAATCGGAGGATGAGGATGAGGTCGACATCTTGCCTCTATAGAGCCAGTTTGCGCAAGGAGAGATTGATTGCTTCTTTTTTGGTGGGGGCCCAAACAAACCAGTAATTTCAGCCGCAGTCATGTGGCAGACCCTGTTGCTGAAATTATTTGTTTGTTAAAGTGTGCATGTCCTGTTTATACAACATAAGGCTGGGTGGGAGGGCCCAAGGACAATTCCATCTTGCACCTCTTTTTCTTCTTTGCATCATGTGCTGTTTGGGGACTAGTCTTTTAAAGTGCCATCCTGTCTGACACTGCTGTACAAGTTCAGGGGTACTGCCGTTTAAGTCCAGTCCAGTGGTGCTGTCTTGTGCTGCATCAGTCCAGTGGTGCTGTATATTATTTACTCCAAATAAAAGGGTTATATACATTACTTATATTATGATCCAAATACATTTGACAGGATTTGCCCTGTGTGGTGTAGGGGTATGCTCGCCTGTGCTGCATATTATTATAATAACTCCAAATAAAAGGGTTATTATTATACAAATTAATTTTACAGGCTTTGCCATGTGTGGTGTAGGGGTATGCTCGCCTGTGCTGCATATTATTATAATAACTCCAAATAAAAGGGTTATTATTATACAAATTAATTGTACAGGCTTTGCCATGTGTGTGTGTGTGGTTTGGGGGTATACTCTCCTGTGCGACCAATATTGTGCGTGTATTACACCTGGGCAAATTCCAGCATGTCTTATTTTGTTTGTGCCGCATGCTTGTGTTGCTTAGCTTAGTCATACAGCTACCTCATTGCACCTCTATTTCTTCTTTGCATGATGTGCTGTTTGAGGCCTAGTTTTTTTAAGTGCCATCCTGTCTGCAACTGCAGTACCACTCCTAGATAGGCCAGTTGTTTGTGCTGCACACTTGTGTCGCTTAGCTTAGTCATACCACTAACTCATTGCACCTCTTTTTCCTCTTTGCACGATGTGCTGTTTGGGGCCTAGTTTTTTTAAGTGCCGTCCTGTCTGCCATTGCAGTTCCACTCCTAGATGGGCCAGGTGTTTGTGCCGCACACTTGTGTCACTTAGCTTAGCCATCCAGCTACATAATTGCACCTCTTTTTCTTCTTTGCATCATGTGCTGTTTTGGGCCTATTTTTTAAATCTGCCATCCTGTGTACCACTGCATTGCCACATCTAGATGGGCCAGGTGTTTGTGCAGCACACTTGTGTCGCTTAGCTTCGTCATCCAGCCACCTCGGTGCAACATTTTGGCCTAAAAACAATATTGTGAGGCGTGAGGTGTTCAGAGTAGACTGCAAATTAGTGGAAATTAATGTTATTGAGGGTAATAATACCGTAGGATCATAATAACCCCAAATTATGTGATTTTAGCTGTTTTTATGTTTTTTTCAAAAATCATCCAGATCCAAAACCAAGACACGAAAGGGTGGTTTTTGGCAAAACCAATACAGAAGCAAAACACAAGCATGGAACCAGAACCAAAACACAAAACATGAAAAGTGCCTCTAGTATATATATCCTGATGAAGGGGGAGACCCCGAAACGTTGATATGCACTAATACAAATTTTCTGCCGTTTTGAAGACTCTGAGTGCCGCCTCGTTATTGTATGCTTGTATCCATATGGACGTAGTCCCTGGAGGAGGGCACCTGAGCAAGACAGTCCCATAACAGGGACAGATCCAAGTGCCGGAGTTCAATTTGCTGCATATATATATATATTTATATACACAGTATACATATATATATATATATATATACATTGCTCAAAAAAATAAAGGGAACACTAAAATAACACATCCTAGATCTGAATGAATGAATGAATGAATGAATGAAATATTCTTATTAAATACTTTGTTCTTTACATAGTTGAATGTGCTGACAACAAAATCACATAAAAATGATCAATGGAAATCAAATTTATTAACCCATGGAGGTCTGGATTAGGAGTCTCACTCAAAATTTAAGTGGAAAAACACACTACAGGCTGATCCAACTTTGATGTAATGTCCTTAAAACAAGTCAAAATGAGGCTCAGTAGTGTGTGTGTGGCCTCCACGTGCCTGTATGACCTCCCTATAATGCCTGGGCATGCTCCTGATGAGGTGGCGGATGGTCTCCTGAGGGATCTCCTCCCAGACCTGGACTAAAGCATTCGCCAACTCCTGGACAGTCTGTGGTGCAACGTGGCATTGGTGGATGGAGCGAGACATGATGTCCCAGATGTGCTCAATTGGATTCAGGTCTGGGGAACGGGCGGGTCAGTTCATAGCATAAATGCCTTCGTCTTGCAGGAACTGCGGACACACTCCAGCCACATGAGGTCTAGCATTGTCTTGCATTAGGAAAACCCAGGGCCAACCGCACCAGCATACGGTCTCACATGGGGTCTGAGGATCTCATCTCGGTACCTAATGGCAGTCAGGCTACCTCTGGCAAGCACATGGAGGGCTGTGCGGCCCCCCAAAGAAATGCCACCCCACACCATTACTGACCCACTGCCAAACCGGTCATGCTGGAGGATGTTGCAGGCAGCAGAACGTTCTCCTTGGCGTCTATAGACTCTGTCACGTCTGTCACATGTGCTCAGTGAGAACCTGCTTTCATCTGTGAAGAGCACAGGGAGCCAGTGGCAAATTTGCCAATCTTGGTGTTCTCTGGCAAATGCCAAACATACTGAGCGGTGTTGGGCTGTAAGCACAACCCCCACCTGTGGACGTCGGGCCCTCATACCACCCACATGGAGTCTGTTTCTGATCAATTGAGTAGACACATGCACATTTGTGGCTTGCTGGAGGTCATTTTGCAGGGCTCTGGCAGTGCTCCTCCTGTTCCTCCTTGCACAAAGGCGGAGGTAGCGGTCCTGCTGCTGGGTTGTTGCCCTCCTACGGCCTCCTCCACATCTCCTGATGTACTGGCCTGTCTCCTGGTAGCGCCTCCATGCTCTGGACACTACGCTGACAGACACAGCAAACCTTCTTGCCACAGCTCGCATTGATGTGCCATTCTGGATGAGCTGCACTACCTGAGCCTCTTGTGGGGGTTGTAGACTCCGACTCATGCTACCACTAGAGTGAAAGCACCGCCAGCTTCCAAAAGTGACCAAAACATCAGCCAGAAAGCATAGGAGTTGAGAAGTGGTCTGTGGTCATCACCTGCAGAACAACTCCTTTATTGGGGGTGTCTTGCTAATTGCCTATAATTTTTACCTGTTGTCTATTCCATTTGCATAACAGCACGTGAAATTGATTGTCAATCAGTGTTGCTTCCTAAGTGGACAGTTTGATTTCACAGAAGTGTGATTGACTTGGAGTTACATTGTGTTGTTTAAGTGTTCCCTTTATTTTTTTGAGCAGTGTGTGTATATATATATATATATATATATATATATATATAATTTGTTTGTATGTACAGTATGTTCACAATAAACTATTAAACAGATTTTGATCAGGTTTTCACTGAAATGTTCCTTGAAATCATAACAAACGTAACATAAGATAGGACTCATCTCGCTATCATGTTAATTGGCTATTTAGCAAACAAAATCATCTTATATATTATTAATAAACTTGTATGTATGTTCTTGATAAACTTGAGAACTAATGAACTGATTTTGATTAGGTTTTCACTGAAATGTTTCTTGAGATCCTCTGAGTAATATAGGCTATGAATCATCTTACTATCATGTTAATTTACTCATACTGTAAGCTTAAAAAATAATCAATGCATTCAATCATCTCTGTCATCATAATGTGAGGGTCAGAGCAACAAATGGGTAATGGAGGGGACGGATCAGAGGCACACATGGGTAATGGGGCACATAATAATGGGGCACTTCTGTCATTTAGGAACATTTTAATTTACTTTTTATCAACTGTAGCAACACAGTGGGCAAGGGCACATGCCGGTATGGAGTGGGGGCAAAGGTGCACCAGTCAGTATTGTGCCGTGAACAAAGGGAACTAGTACCATTTTCCCATGGCCTGCTTGTCCCTGACTATAGTGCTGATCGCTCAGGCAGGCAGCCCCCTCCCTAGTACCAGGAAACATCTTTCACACAGTGTTGCACACATGAATATAATAAAATATTTTTTTCCTAAATGATAGGGGGGGGCATGTGCCTTGGTGCACCCCCTGAATCCGCATACACATGCATATATTATTGCTGTGTCACTACCACCATATACCCAGATGAAAGATGAAATGTTTGTAAATGAGTCTATGTTTATAGTGCTCCTTTTTAGCAATATTTCAATGCTAACACAAATATTACTCAACAAGTTAACTGGAAGATATTAAGACAGATGAGTGAACTAAAAAAATGGTAAATAAAAAAAGTAATTGAATAAAATTAATATTTACGTGAAATGACTGAGTAAAATGAATCATCACTTGGCAATGATGGGTAGGGACTGCTAGTCTAAACTATTTAGGTGTACATATTGCCAATGATTTTAATAAATGACATGCAACCGATTATTACCCCATGTTTTCCTTTCATAAACAAACACAATGAAAACCCAATAGATTTATTGTCTAAGAATCAACAATTTATTGAAAATTTTATTTAGAATCATACACAAAATAAATTAACTATTAAACAATTTTGACTAGAAATGAGTGGGATTGGTTCCCTGACAACCAAACCCACCTGAACTTCATGCTCCTAGTCCGGATCAGAGTCGGGCAAAGGGTTTTCCCACCAGACTCGGAAACCAGAAGGGGCAAACATCATCATCCCACTGTCGGATTCTCACGGGTTTTGGATTCCATATAAGGAGCCACGCGTTGCCGCCATTTTCACTCCAGTCCTGGAGAGTGTAGCAAGAGGATGTGACTCCTCAGTGTCTGTGCGAGAAAATGGTGTTGCATGTGGGGTGGTGACCTGCTCTTTTATATCATTCCAGTGGTGCTGTCTTGTGCTGCATCAGTCCAGTGGTGGTGCCTGTGCTGCCATAAGTCCAGTGGTGGTGTCCTGTTCTGCCATAAGCCCAGTGGTGCTGCCGTATAAGTCCAGTCCAGTGGTTCTGCCGTATAAGTCTAGTCCAGTGTTGCTGCCATATAAGTCCAGTCCAGTGGTGTTGCCGTATAAGTCCAGCAGTACTGCCGTATAAGTCCAGGGGTAATGCTGTTGTTAAGGTAAAATTGCATATACTGTATTTCGATATTTAGAATACACTATGGCATTTACTAATGGATGTGTCTACGACACATGTATCAAATACGCATGCTATAGCTAATACGGTAGAAGACACATTTGTTAATAAATATCATACTGTAACACAATAGCAAATATTTCTTATTACAGAAAATATATACTCTAATAGTGTCCTAAACATATTAGATTCTAAATTGCAGTATAACAAACAAGAAGCCAGATACCATAGAAATTGCTAAGGAAATGCAGATTTCTGAATGTGTGCTCTAACACACACCGAAACATACCAGAATCCTGTTTGCTTTTTAAGTGATGTAAGCCATGTATCTTAAGTGATATTCAATATAATACAGACCAGACATTGATACTTGAATTGATATTTGAATTAATAGTGATATGTCAAATGTATTATGTATTCTGGCTTTATGGCTTACACAGTACTGACCTGTCCCCTACACAATGAGTTACATATAGTCTTTACACAGCTGGTCAACTGTATGTATGTATATATATATATATATATATATATATATATATACAGTTGTGCTCTTAAGTTTACATACCCTAGCAGAATTTGCGATTTTCTGGCCATTTGTCAGAGAATGTGAGTGATAACTCACAAACTTTTCTTTCACTCATGATTAGTGGTTGGGTGAAGCCATTTATTATCAAACAACTGTGTTTACTCTTTTTAAATCATAATGACAACAGAAACTAGCCAAATGACCCTGATCAAATGTTTACATACCCCAGTTCTTAATATCGTGTATTGCCCCCTTTAACATCAATAACAGCTTGAAGACTTTTGTGGTAGTTGTTGATGAGGCTCTTTATTTTCTCAGATGGTAAAGCTGCCCATTCTTCTTGGCAAAAAGCCTCCAGTACCTGTAAATTCTTGGGCTGCACATTTGAGATCTCCCCAGAGTGGCTCAATGATATTGAGGTCAGGAGATGGAGATGGCCACTCCAGAACCTTCACTTTATTCTGCTGTAGGCAATGACAGGTCGACTTGGCCTTGTATTTTGGATCATTGTCATTTTGGAACCTCCAAGTACGTCCCATGCGCAGCTTCCGGGCTGATGAGTGCAAATTTTCTTCCAGTATTTTCTGATAACATGCTGCATTCATCTTGCCATCAATTTTGACCAAGTTTCCAGTGCCTTTGTAGCTCACACATCCCCAAAACATCATCGATCCACCTCCGTGTTTCACAGTAGGAATGGTGTACCTTTCATCATAGGCCTTGTTGACTCCTCTCCAAATGTAATGTTTATGGTTGTGGCCAAAAAGTTCAATTTTGGTCTCATCTTTGTTCCAGAAGTTTTGAGGCTTGTCTCTGTGCTGTTTGGAGTATTGTAAGCGTGATGCTTTGTGGCATTTGCATAGTAATGGCTTTCTTCTGACGACTCGACCATGCAGCACATTTTTCTTCAAATGCCTCCTTATTGTGCATCTTGAAACAACCACACCACTTTTTTTTCAGAGTCCTGTATTTCAGCTGAAGTTATTTGTGAATTTTTCTTTGCATCCTGAACAATTTTCCTGGCAGTTGTGGCTGAAATTTTTGTTGATCTACCTGACCGTGATTCGGTTTCCACAGAATCCCTTATTTTCCACTTCTTATTTAGAGTTTGAACACTGCTGATTGGCATTCTCAATTGCTTGGATATCTTTTAATATCCTTTTCCTGTTTTATACAGTTCAATTACCTTTTCCTGCAGATCCTTTGACAATTCTTTTGCTTTCCCCATGACTCAGAATCCAGACATGTCAGTGCAGCACTGGATGAAAGATGCAAGGGTCTTTCAGGAGTCCAGAAACTCACTGACCTTTTATACACACACACACACACACACACACACACACACACACGCACACACACACACACACACACACACACTGATTACAAGCAAACAGACCACAGGTGAGAAATAACACAAACGTACAGAAAAAGAAGCCTTTTCTTGGCTGCACTGAGAACCTGAATATTACACTATTAATTCATAGATAAAGCATATCCTTTATTATTATCATGTAAAATTTCACAGCAATATGAAATATATAAAAAATCAAAGAGATAAGGTAAGTGAAAAAGTATATGAAAAAAGTGATATTAAAATGAAATATATGATCACCAGAGACTGCCACTGCTATGTTAAGGATTTTCCTTATAATAAAGGCATAATAGCCCCCACTACTATTCAAAGCTTTTATTTACGTGAGATTCAGTTATCTCATGGATGCTATTGCTCAATGTTACTCAGTAATTCTCACTCTCTGCTTTTAAAGAGTATCACGTGTCACACATAATATGTTGCTCTTTCTATAGAGTATCAAATGTCATAAATAATATGTAACTATGTATCTCAATAAAGCTTTGTTCATAAAGACATGTATCTGTTTTATGACATTGATTTTCCCATGTAATGAGCTCTATGTATATATGTCTTTATTTTAGCAATTGTACTAATGCTGTGTTTAAGGCTGCATTTTCCCCTTCCAAATAATAGCTTTTGAAGTGCAAACCTAGCAAGGCACTACACATGC
The DNA here is from genome assembly GCF_028390025.1 of Pseudophryne corroboree. Taxonomy (NCBI): domain Eukaryota; kingdom Metazoa; phylum Chordata; class Amphibia; order Anura; family Myobatrachidae; genus Pseudophryne; species Pseudophryne corroboree. The sequence goes on along the minus strand of NC_086450.1, from coordinate 273,680,390 downwards.
ATTTACAGTAAGGTATGGGTAATCGGATCCTTACTCATGAGTTTATGAATTTAACATTATATTGTGGGCATCCACTGAACGTCACCTACTAATCCTTTTAACCCGTGCCTTCCTGTTCTTATTCTAAATCTACCATCGTAAGCTGCTAAGTAGTTATTGTGCCGGTGATCTGCCTTGACCAGTCATACCGCACCAATACTAAGTCCGATCATAGATCAATATGGGTTCACAGATTATATTCCTGTTAGCAGCAGTTATGCACTGATATTCTCTAGCCACTATAGGCGGCACGGTATGTTCAGTATCCCGATCCTAATAAGCTGGGTATTAGATTTAGATCACTTCTGTTTAATGTATCCGCTACCTAACACATAAATACAGCATAAAGCACATCACATACATTTATATTTTCTGAGTGAATAGGTATTTGGATTCACACTTTATTTACAGTATTTCTGTGTGTTAGTCAGATCGCGCTGTGTGCCGCCGGCTAAAGCTGTTTGCATGTGTGTTCCTACAGCCGCGCCCTGGACAGCCGCTGTATGTGGCTGAAAGTTACACGGGTGCTCTCACTGCCCCGGTCCTCACACTGTAGCATATGAAGCGGGCCAGCAGTGTAGATATAATTCAATAGTACAATTGCAATTAACAATACGATTATATTAGCAGTGGAAATTCATAGCAAGCGGCAGTCTCTGAAAAACGCCAACGCACGTTTCACAGAGGCTGCTTTGTCAGGGCATCAACCTGATTGTCATGATTGACAGGTTTATATACCCCTCCCTCTTTTTCTATTGGTCATGAAGTATTACTAGTTTTTTCATGGAAAGAGAATGCCTAAAGATTATGTTTTGTTCTTAATTATCTTTTGTTCTTCCTACTTTATCTTTATCACATATCATAGAGGGTTTACTTCTTATTTCGTATTTTATAAATAGCATATAGTATTTTTAGTGATGAATTTCTACCTCGCTCTTCTGAATTTATTTTATACCTCTGGTAGCCATTGTTTTAAACATGCAGTTCATACCTAGTTATAATATTATCAATTTAAAATATATTTTATTTCTATCCTTCAAGTAATCTAATTATTGATATCCAATTGCTTCCCCCTCTGTAGAATATTCTATATCATTAAAAAATGTATCATTAATTTAGGATATATCTAAAAGAAGAGGCGAAACATATTATTATTAGTTTTGAAATATATCTCAGAGGGAGGGAAGATTTATTAATAATTTTGGGATACATCTAAAGAATGGGAGGAGAGAAATATAAGATGTTTATATTTATTTATCTAAATATTTCCAGGAATTCCTATGAAGTTTTAACATGTTATCTGAATAAATTCTAATTGTACTGTACAATAATTAATAAGTTTATGTGACATAATTTGTGTTTCGTGATAAACAATAGTGTTCCTCAAAAAGCCTCCCAAAACCACGTGTTCTAATTGAATAATTAAAATATTTATATGTCTAGATACCTTTAATGATTTCTTATACAAATATAATTACATTTGTGTTGTGCATTAATACTTATATTTTAACATGTAACTCTCAACATGTTATTGTGTTATAACATGTGATTATAAAGTGTGCTATTAAAAATTGGAATAAAACCCCTATCCGTGCATATGTTTATTTTTATCATCTCATACGCAGATCTACACATGTGTGTCCATGTATGTTCTAATGTGCCACCTACATATAATAAAATGATGATCTGTGAAAAAAATAGTGCCATACCAAAACTCCATCACTCCACTCTGTGATATCATACTGTGCTCCTTTTAGATCCCTACCTTCTATGTTTATAGTTGTGTACTCATTAACTAAATTGCAGAAGTAATCCTGTGCAGATATTCTCTACCTCATCCTGTGTGAACTGAATTGTCATCACTATTTATACATTCCTTCCTCTTGCAGACCTTATCTTAGGTTGTCTTTCTTCTAGTACTCCTCTTGTTATCTTGTCATCTCCTTCTCTTTCACCTACTACTTTAGATTCCCATGGTAAGTATATAGTTGTACTGTTATTATTTTTATTAATTTCTTCTTCTATTCTATTCTCTGTGCCATTCTATTAAATGTTATACCATTCTTATCCCCCTCCCTCCCTGTTATTAAATACGCTTGTGTTTTCAATACTTGGGTCATTTTTTACCTCTACTTTATATATATATAGGCATTATATCTTCTCAGAATTGCATTCCATCTCCAAGGTACACTTTCTATGGCTATTTGTAAACACATAACATTTTTTTGCAGATCAAATGGTTATTTATTTGGTTATATATATGTGTAAAGATTCTTTTCAAGATGAAATCTATTAATAATAAATTATTATTAATAGATTTCATCTTGAAAAGAATCTTTATACATATATATAACCAAATAAATAGCCATTTGATCTGCAATGGTGGGATGAGGCAGGTGAGGCAGAGCCTTTCCTGTCATACTTACGTTTAAACCAGAGTTTTGACCAAATAAAATATATGAAAAATACTGATAATTTGTTTGAAATATCTTCTTTGAATTATTCTAATAAATTTTATAGCCCAAACTCTGGAGTAAAAAGTCTATGGCAGGTGAGGCAGTGCCTCACCTGTGTATCCTTTCCACACATCTCTAATCAAAACTCACAAGATTTCCAGGAGTTTATACTGCTGCACCTGTGTATAATGCCCAGATGTACGTTTTGGCTCATATATTGCATGTAAATCTGGCTCTGGGGTTAGCCAGTGCTTCCTGAGCCATTTAGCTCACCGCACGTCCCTAAATAATTCCAGGAAGGAGGAGAATTGATTATATTCATTAAGACCCTCTAGGTCCACACTGTTCATCAGGAAGATCCACTTGGTTTCTCTCTTCAGGAGTTCTCTCATCATATCTCCCCCTCGACTTCCTAACTGTATTTTTTCTAGCCCTCTTATTCTTAGGCTCTCTGGATTGCCACCATGTTTCTTAAGAAAATGTCTAGATACACTTGTAAGGTTCTTAAATCTCATCTGATCTTGCGCAGCGTTTCTTATATTCCTGATATGTTCAACCAGTCTCATTCTAAGTTGCCTACTGAGTTGCCTACTGGTTGAACATATCAGGAATATAAGAAATGTATGTGATGTCCTTTATGCTGTATTCATGTGTTAGGTAGCGGATACATTAAACAGAAGTGATCTAAATCTAATACCCAGCTTATTAGGATCGGGATACTGAACATACTGTGCCTCCTATAGTGGCTAGAGAATATCAGTGCATAAATGCTGCTAACAGGAATCTAATCTGTGAACCATATTGATCTATGATCGGACTTAGTATTGGTGCTGTATGACTGGTCAAGGCAGAGCACCGGCACAATAACTACTTAGCAGCTTACGATGGTAGATTTAGAATAAGAACAGGAAGGCACGGGCTAAAAGGATCAGTAGGTGACGTTCAGTAGATGCCCACAATATAATGTTAAATTCATAAACTCATGAGTAAGGATCCGATTACCCATACCTTACTGTAAATGCATGTGTAGTGCCTTGCAAGGTTTGTACTTCAAAAGCTATTATTTGAAAGGGGAAAATGCAGCCTTAAACACAGCATTAGTACAATTGCTAAAATAAAGACATATATACATAGAGCTCATTACGTGGGAAAATCAATGTCATAAAACAGATACATGTCTTTATGAACAAAGCTTTATTGAGATAAATAGTTACATATTATTTATGACATTTGATACTCTATAGAAAGAGCAACATATTATGTGTGACACGTGATACTCTTTAAAAGCAGAGAGTGAGAATTACTGAGTAACATTGAGCAATAACATCCAGGAGATAACTGAATCTCACATGAATAAAAGCTTTGAATAGTAGTGGGGGCTATTATGCCTTTATTATAAGGAAAATCCTTAACATAGCAGTGGCAGTCTCTGGTGATCATATATTTCATTTTAATATCACTTTTTTCATATACTTTTTCACTTACCTTATCTATTTGATTTTTTATATATTTCATATAGCTGCGAAATTTTAAACAATAATAATATAGGATATGTTTTATCTATGAATAGTGTAATAGTCAGGTTCTCAGTGCACCCAGGAAAAGGCTTCTTTTTCTGTATGTTTGTGTTGTTTTAGTAAGCTGAGGGTAGCACTACCTAATAAAAAGAGTATGTGGATGCTATACTACGTAATTGTAAATTAAGGGTAATGAGAACGTTTACTGTCAAATTGTCTTTACTGGTGCGGGATTATCTTCTTGCTCTGTATGAGATCACAGGTGAGGATGGTTACCTTTAGTAGCCATTCAAACCCGTTTGTGTCAACTTGTATGCATGTTATCAGGCCAAAATCTCCAGGGTATGTAAACTTTTGATCAGGGTCATTTGGGTAGTTTCTGTTGTCATTATTATGTAAAAAGAGTGAACACAGTTGTTTGACAATAAATGGCTTCACCCAACCACTAACTAGTGATGAGCGGGTTCGGTTCCTCGGAATCCGAACCCCCCCGAACTTCAGCCTTTTTACATGGATCCGAGGCAGACTCGGATCTTCCCGCCTTGCTCGGCTAACCCGAGCGCGCCCGAACGTCATCATCCCGCTGTCGGATTCTCGCGAGGCTCGGATTCTATCGCGAGACTCGGATTCTATATGAGGAGCCGCGCGTCGCCGCTATTTTCACACGTGCATTGAGATTCATAGGGAAAGGACGTGGCTGGCGTCCTCTCCATTTAGATTAGAAGAGAGAGAGTGAGAGTGAGACACTTGATTTACTGGTGCTTAGGAGTAATCAGAGAGTGCAGAGTTTACTAGTGACTGACCAGTGACCACCAGTGCAGTTTTATTATATTATTATTTAATATAATCCGTTCTCTGCCTGAAAAAAAACGATACACAGTGACACAGTAACAGTATACCATATCTGTGCTCAGCCTCAGTGTGCTGCATCATCTATGTATATCTGACTGTGCTGAGTGCTCAGTGCTCACACAGCTTAATTGTGGGGGAGACTGGGGAGCAGTAGCAGGAGTACATATTATTTAACAGTGCACACTCAGTGTGACTGACCAGTGACCACTGTCTGACCACCAGTATATTGTGATTGTCTGCCTGAAAAAGTTAAACACTCGTCGTGTGGTGTTTTTATTCTATAAACGCATTCTGCTGACAGTGTCCAGCAGGTCCGTCATTAATTATATAATATATACCTGTCCGGCTGCAGTAGTGATATATATATATATATATATTTTTTATATCATTATCATCCAGTCTATATTAGCAGCAGACGCAGTACGGTAGTCCACGGCTGTAGCTACCTCTGTGTCGGCAGTCGCTCGTCCATCCATAATTGTATACCACCTACCTGTGGTGTTTTTTTTTTTCTATCTTCTTGATACTAGTAGCTTACTTTAGGAGTCTGCAGTGCTGACAGTGTCCAGCAGGTCCGTCATTATAATATATACCTGTCCGGCTGCAGTAGTGATATATATATATTTTTTATATCATTATCATCCAGTCTATATTAGCAGCAGACGCAGTACGGTAGTCCACGGCTGTAGCTACCTCTGTGTCGGCAGTCGCTCGTCCATCCATAATTGTATACCACCTACCTGTGGTGTTTTTATTTTTTCTATCTTCTTGATACTGCTAGTAGCTTACTTTAGGAGTCTGCAGTGCTGCTGACAGTGTCCAGCAGGTCCGTCATTATATAATATATACCTGTCCGGCTGCAGTAGTGATATATATATATTTTTTATATCATTATCATCCAGTCTATATTAGCAGCAGACGCAGTACGGTAGTCCACGGCTGTAGCTACCTCTGTGTCGGCAGTCGCTCGTCCATCCATAATTGTATACCACCTACCTGTGGTGTTTTTTTTTTCTATCTTCTTGATACTACTAGTAGCTTACTTTAGGAGTCTGCAGTGCTGCTGACAGTGTCCAGCAGGTCCGTCATTATATAATATATACCTGTCCGGCTGCAGTAGTGATATATATATATTTTTTATATCATTATCATCCAGTCTATATTAGCAGCAGACGCAGTACGGTAGTCCACGGCTGTAGCTACCTCTGTGTCGGCAGTCGCTCGTCCATCCATAATTGTATACCACCTACCTGTGGTGTTTTTTTTTTCTATCTTCTTGATACTAGTAGCTTACTTTAGGAGTCTGCAGTGCTGACAGTGTCCAGCAGGACCGTCATTATATAATATATACCTGTCCGGCTGCAGTAGTGATATATATATATATATTTTTTTTATATCATTATCATCCAGTCTATATTAGCAGCAGACGCAGTACGGTAGTCCACGGCTGTAGCTACCTCTGTGTCGGCAGTCGCTCGTCCATCCATAATTGTATACCACCTACCTGTGGTGTTTTTTTTTTTCTATCTTCTTAAATCTAGTAGCTTACTTTAGGAGTCTGCAGTGCTGACAGTGTCCAGCAGGTCCGTCATTATATAATATATACCTGTCCGGCTGCAGTAGTGATATATATATATTTTTTATATCATTATCATCCAGTCTATATTAGCAGCAGACGCAGTACGGTAGTCCACGGCTGTAGCTACCTCTGTATCTGCAGTCGCTCGTCCATCCATAAGTATACTAGTATCCATCCATCTCCATTGTTTACCTGAGGTGCCTTTTAGTTGTGCCTATTAAAATATGGAGAACAAAAATGTTGAGGTTCCAAAAATAGGGAAAGATCAAGATCGACTTCCACCTCGTGCTGAAGCTGCTGCCACTAGTCATGGCCGAGACGATGAAATGCCAGCAACGTCGTCTGCCAAGGCCGATGCCCAATGTCATAGTACAAAGCATGTAAAATCCAAAACACCAAATATCAGTAAAAAAAGGACTCAAAAATCTAAAATAAAATTGTCAGAGGAGAAGCGTAAACTTGCCAATATGCCATTTACCACACGGAGTGGCAAGGAACGGCTGAGGCCCTGGCCTATGTTCATGGCTAGTGGTTCAGCTTCACATGAGGATGGAAGCACTCAGCCTCTCGCTAGAAAAATGAAAAGACTCAAACTGGCAAAAGCACAGCAAAGAACTGTGCGTTCGTCGAAATCACAAATCCACAAGGAGAGTCCAATTGTGTCGTTTGCGATGCCTGACCTTCCCAACACTGGACGTGAAGAGCATGCGCCTTCCACCATTTGCACGCCCCCTGCAAGTGCTGGAAGGAGCACCCGCAGTCCAGTTCCTGATAGTTAGATTGAAGATGTCAGTGTTGAAGTACACCAGGATGAGGAGGATATGGGTGTTGCTGGCGCTGGGGAGGAAATTGACCAGGAGGATTCTGATGGTGAGGTGGTTTGTTTAAGTCAGGCACCCGGGGAGACACATGTTGTCCGTGGGAGGAATAGGGCCATTGACATGCCTGGTGAAAATACCAAAAAAATCAGCTCTTCGGTGTGGAAGTATTTCAACAGAAATGCGGACAACATTTGTCAAGCCGTGTGTTGCCTTTGTCAAGCTGTAATAAGTAGGGGTAAGGACGTTAACCACCTCGGAACATCCTCCCTTATACGTCACCTGCAGCGCATTCATCATAAGTCAGTGACAAGTTCAAAAATTTTGGGCGACAGCGGAAGCAGTCCACTGACCAGTAAATCCCTTCCTCTTGTAACCAAGCTCACGCAAACCACCCCACCAACTCCCTCAGTGTCAATTTCCTCCTTCCCCAGGAATGCCAATAGTCCTGCAGGCCATGTCACTGGCAATTCTGACGAGTCCTCTCCTGCCTGGGATTCCTCCGATGCATCCTTGCGTGTAACGCCTACTGCTGCTGGCGCTGCTGTTGTTGCTGCTGGGAGTCGATGGTCATCCCAGAGGGGAAGTCGTACTCGTAAGACCACTTTTACTACTTCCACCAAGCAATTGACTGTCCAACAGTCCTTTGCGAGGAAGATGAAATATCACAGCAGTCATCCTGCTGCAAAGCGGATAACTGAGGCCTTGGCATCCTGGGCGGTGAGAAACGTGGTTCCGGTATCCATCATTACTGCAGAGCCAACTAGAGACTTGTTGGAGGTACTGTGTCCCCGGTACCAAATACCATCTAGGTTCCATTTCTCTAGGCAGGCGATACCGAAAATGTACACAGACCTCAGAAAAAGACTCACTAGTGTCCTAAAAAATGCAGTTGTACCCAATGTCCACTTAACCACGGACATGTGGACAAGTGGAGCAGGGCAGGCTCAGGACTATATGACTGTGACAGCCCACTGGGTAGATGTATGGACTCCCGCCGCAAGAACAGCAGCGGCGGCACCAGTAGCAGCATCTCGCAAACGCCAACTCTTTCCTAGGCAGGCTACGCTTTGTATCACCGCTTTCCAGAATACGCACACAGCTGAAAACCTCTTACGGCAACTGAGGAAGATCATCGCAGAATGGCTTACCCCAATTGGACTCTCCTGTGGATTTGTGGCATCGGACAACGCCAGCAATATTGTGTGTGCATTAAATCTGGGCAAATTCCAGCACGTCCCATGTTTTGCACATACCTTGAATTTGGTGGTGCAGAATTATTTAAAAAACGAGAGGGGCGTGCAAGAGATGCTGTCGGTGGCCAGAAGAATTGCGGGACACTTTCGGCGTACAGGCACCACGTACAGAAGACTGGAGCACCACCAAAAACGCCTGAACCTGCCCTGCCATCATCTGAAGCAAGAAGTGGTAACGAGGTGGAATTCAACCCTCTATATGCTTCAGAGGTTGGAGGAGCAGCAAAAGGCCATTCAAGCCTATACAACTGAGCACGATATAGGAGGTGGAATGCACCTGTCTCAAGCGCAGTGGAGAATGATTTCAACGTTGTGCAAGGTTCTGCAACCTTTTGAACTTGCCACACGTGAAGTCAGTTCAGACACTGCCAGCCTGAGTCAGGTCATTCCCCTCATCAGGCTTTTGCAGAAGAAGCTGGAGACATTGAAGGAGGAGCTAACACAGAGCGATTCCGCTAGGCATGTGGGACTTGTGGATGGAGCCCTTAATTCGCTTAACAAGGATTCACGGGTGGTCAATCTGTTGAAATCAGAGCACTACATTTGGCCACCGTGCTCGATCCTAGATTTAAAACCTACCTTGGATCTCTCTTTCCGGCAGACACAAGTCTGCTGGGGTTCAAAGAACTGCTGGTGACAAAATTGTCAAGTCAAGCGGAACGCGACCTGTCAACATCTCCTCCTTCACATTCTCCCGCAACTGGGGATGCAAGGAAAAGGCTCAGAATTCCGAGCCCACCCGCTGGCGGTGATGCAGGGCAGTCTGGAGCGACTGCTGATGCTGACATCTGGTCCGGACTGAAGGACCTGACAACGATTACGGACAAGTCGTCTACTGTCACTGCATATGATTCTCTCCCATTGAAAGAATGGTGGAGGATTATATGAGTGACCGCATCCAAGTAGGCACGTCAGACAGTCCGTACTTATACTGGCAGGAAAAAGAGGCAATTTGGAGGCCCTTGCACAAACTGGCTTTATTCTACCTAAGTTGCCCTCCCACAAGTGTGTACTCCGAAAGAGTGTTTAGTGCCGCCGCTCACCTTGTCAGCAATCGGCGTACGAGGTTACATCCAGAAAATGTGGAGAAGATGATGTTCATTAAAATGAATTATAATCAATTCCTCCGTGGAGACATTCACCAGCAGCAATTGCCTCCACAAAGTACACAGGGAGCTGAGATGGTGGATTCCAGTGGGGACGAATTGATAATCTGTGAGGAGGGGGATGTACACGGTGATATATCGGAGGATGATGATGAGGTGGACATCTTGCCTCTGTAGAGCCAGTTTGTGCAAGGAGAGATTAATGGCTTCTTTTTTGGTGGGGGTCCAAACCAACCCGTCATTTCAGTCACTGTCGTGTGGCAGACCCTGTCACTGAAATGATGGGTTGGTTAAAGTGTGCATGTCCTGTTTATACAACATAAGGGTGGGTGGGAGGGCCCAAGGACAATTCCATCTTGCACCTCTTTTTTCTTTCATTTTTCTTTGCGTCATGTGCTGTTTGGGGGGTGTTTTTTGGAAGGGCCATCCTGCGTGACACTGCAGTGCCACTCCTAGATGGGCCAGGTGTTTGTGTCGGCCACTAGGGTCGCTTAGCTTAGTCACACAGCTACCTCATTGCGCCTCTTTTTTTTCTTCTTTGCGACATGTGCTGTTTGGGGACTAGTTTTTTGAAGGGCCATCCTGCGTGACACTGCAGTGCCACTCCTAGATGGGCCAGGTGTTTGTGTCGGCCACTTGGGTCGCTTATCTTAGTCACACAGCTACCTCATTGCGCCTCTTTTTTTTCTTCTTTGCGTCATGTGCTGTTTGGGGAGTGTTTTTTGGAAAGGCCATCCTGCGTGACACTGCAGTGCCACTCCTAGATGGGCCAGGTGTTTGTGTCGGCCACTTGGGTCGCTTATCTTACTCACACAGCTACCTAATTGCGCCTCTTTTTTTCTTTGCGTCATGTGCTGTTTGGGGAGTGTTTTTTGGAAGGGCCATCCTGCGTAACACTGCAGTGCCACTCCTAGATGGGCCAGGTGTTTGTGTCGGCCACTTGGGTCGCTTATCTTAGTCACACAGCTACCTCATTGCACCTCTTTTTTTTCTTCTTTGCGTCATGTGCTGTTTGGGGAGTGTTTTTTGGAAGGGCCATCCTGCGTGACACTGCAGTGCCACTCCTAGATGGGCCAGGTGTTTGTGTCGGCCACTTGGGTCGCTTATCTTACTCACACAGCTACCTCATTGCGCCTCTTTTTTTTCTTCTTTGCGTCATGTGCTGTTTGGGGAGTGTTTTTTGGAAGGGCCATCCTGCGTGACACTGCAGTGCCACTCCTAGATGGGCCAGGTGTTTGTGTCGGCCACTTGGGTCACTTATCTTACTCACACAGCTACCTAATTGCGCCTCTTTTTTTCTTTGCGTCATGTGCTGTTTGGGGAGTGTTTTTTGGAAGGGCCATCCTGCGTGACACTGCAGTGCCACTCCTAGATGGGCCAGGTGTTTGTGTCGGCCACTTGGGTCGCTTATCTTACTCACACAGCTACCTCATTGCGCCTCTTTTTTTCTTTGCGTCATGTGCTGTTTGGGGAGTGTTTTTTGGAAGGGCCATCCTGTGTGACACTGCAGTGCCACTCCTAGATGGGCCAGGTGTTTGTGTCGGCCACTTGGGTCGCTGAGCTTAGTCATCCAGCGACCTCGGTGCAAATTTTAGGACTAAAAATAATATTGTGAGGTGTGAGGTGTTCAGAATAGACTGAAAATGAGTGGAAATAATGGTTATTGAGGTTAATAATACTTTGGGATCAAAATGACCCCCAAATTCTATGATTTAAGCTGTTTTTTAGGGTTTTTTGAAAAAAAAAAAACCGAATCCAAAACACACCCGAATCCGACAAAAAAAATTCGGGGAGGTTTTGCCAAAACGCGTTCGAACCCAAAACACGGCCGCGGAACCGAACCCAAAACCAAAACCCAAAAAATTTCCGGTGCTCATCACTACCACTAACCATGAGTGAAAGAAAAGTTTGTGAGTTATCATTCATATTCTCTGACAAATGGCCAGAAAATCACAAATTCTGCTAGGGTATGTAAACTTATGAGCACAACTATATAAACTAGGTGCCTCATCATGCCCTACGGGCGCTCTTCACACCGTCGTAAGGGGTGTCGAAGTCGAAAATATTATGGTCACACGCATCACATACAAACTCCACACAAGTGGCCTCCATGCGCATGCTTGTTCTGCTCTGCGTGCGCATTCTCGCACATTGCGTATACGCACATTGCGTATATTGGCTCACGAGGTCCTGCATATCAGCGCGTGGTATGAGTAATTACGGTGGCAAATGCATTCGCATGAAAAAGCCACAAAGACATATTTCATATTTAATCCACATAGCACGTAATTTACACATAGTCTACATGCACCACACCAGCGAGTTACATTTACTTCCAAGGTATAACAACAGAGGGATTCGACTTTACAGGATATGACGGGACAGAATTAGGTTAAGAGGTAGTGTTTGGTATCCAGCTGTACAGTATTTTAAGAGCAATGTTCCGGTAGCAGTTTGCAGAAGATAGCACGCTCCTGCGCATAGATATGCGCAGGAACAGAATATTAATATTACACTGTATTTACTGTACTCTTGATATTCAGTGGGAACCCAGTGGAGAACATCTGCCAGTGCACCTGGACCAGGCATCGCCCACCTATTCAAACTGACCTATGACCCCTCCTGTACTGTAAATGACCTGCCCTTTGACCTATGGGTGAAGAGAATACAGTTTCTATTGTTTCATGATTTGGACTAATGTATAAAAGCCAAGCCTCTTGGCCGGTCATACACATTCTCTGAAGGTCATCTATCCAGATTGACTGAGGACCGGGACCGGGTGGCGCTGGCAAACAAATGTATGTATCCATTGGTTATAGTCTATCTCTTATGTGATTGTATTACTGTTGTAACCCCCTTTTGAGTACATCATTGTTGCAGGGTTGGACCTCAACATTGCATATACAATTGGTGTCGCATTCCATTCCTGCTAGGGGTTTTAAAGTGTATTCCGCCGCATGTGTAGCTACTTTGTGCTTACAGCATGCTGGCGTGCTTACGCAATGTGCACATATTTGATAGGGGTTAAACACACACACGCTTAGCGTGAACAGTAGTACATTTAAAGTATTGCTTTTCATCCCAAAAGTTAATCAGACTTAACAATTGTGGGCTCCGCCGGTTCATCATACACTCACAGACTTGCAGGCCATAAACAGACTTTGATTTACAACAAAGGGTGGAGACACAGGATTTTTTGTAAGTATAATTTTTTTACAGGTACCCCGGGATTCTATGTGGAGAAGAGGACCGACTCTTCGTGTTAACATAGGTAAGTATGTATGAATGTAAGAGTGTATGTATGTAATAAAGGGGGTAATTCCAAGTTGATCGCAGCAGGATTTTTGATAGCAATTGAGCAAAACCATGTGCACTGTAGGGGAGGCAGATATAACATGTGCAGAAAGAGTTAGATTTGGGTGGGTTATTTTATTTCTGTGCAGGGTAAATACTGGCTGCTTTATTTTTACACTGCAAATTAGATTGCAGATTGAACATACCTCACCCAAATCTAACTCTCTCTGCACATGTTATATTTGCCTCCCCTGCAGTGCACATGGTTTTGCCCAATTGCTAACAAAAATCCTGCTGTGATCAACTTGGAACTACCTCCAAAGTTATAATTTCACGGTGTCTGTGTATTGGTTTTTTTGGGATATTTTTTTGTAGTAGAACTACAGGTACCAGCGGGCCTGTTTCCCCCCCACATGCTGGTACTTGTGGTTCTCCAAGTACCAGCTTGTGGGGGAGGCTTGCTGGGACTTGTAGTACTGCTACAAAAAACAATATTCTATTTTTTACACTATGGCTATCAGCCTCCTATCCACCACCCTTGGATGGGGGGGACAGCCTCAATCTTCACCCCTGGCCCTTGAGTGGCTGGAGGGGGGGACCCCTTGATTTAAGGGGTTCCCACTCCTCCATGGTACCTTGGCCAGGGGTGACTAGTTAGTGATTTAATGCCAGGGCCGCAGGGACCAAGATAAAAGTGTCCCCCGGCTGTGGCATTATCTCTCTGACTAGTGGAGCCCGGTGGTGGTTAAAAAAATACGGGGGACCCCTACGATTTTTGTCCTCAGTATTTTTTGCACCAGGACCAGGCACAGAGCCCGGTGCTGGTTGTTAAAATATGGGGGAACCCCTGTCAATTTTTTCTTGATTTTTAATACTTTATTTTTTTTTTAAAGTTGAACAATGTAGCCCTGCCTGAATCTCACAGATCCAGCCAAGATTTATTGTGTTAAATTCGGCCAGTGTTTTACTATTCACTCCCGTAAAACACTGGCCGAAAATACGAATGACATTGACATTGGAAAAAACGAAAATGCAGAATACGACAGCATAGTAAATGAGGCGTACAAAATTCAAAAAGTTGCAAATTCACACATTCGATGTAATTTGTGTTTGAACTTTAACTTAATTCAGAAAAATACGAATTTTGGTAAATATACCCCATTGTTGCCATAGGTTAACGGTCGTTATAGTTCTATGTGAAATCGGATACATTTGTTTGCTATATATATATTTGATAGTGTGTTAAGGGAGTAATTGTAAAACACAATTGTGTGTTGTGTGTTGTGTTAGTGAGCGATAGTAGTTTTATTGCTCACATTTATCGAGATAGTGTGGTTTATTGAATTGCGAACACTCATTTGTAAGCGCGTACATGGCGTAGACACGCACGGTCGCGTGTTTACGCAAGGTTGTGTAGAGTTGCGTGTGCAAGGTATAACCACACGATAACTGTTCAATTTAAGTGGGATAGTATACATTTAATTCTATAGCACATAACTATCCGATTTCAAAAGCAGATTATTGTAATATTTTGTTTAAACTGTACTACCTCTGCGGTAAAACCATCAATCAAAGGGAGCGATATTTTTCTGTACAGAAAAACACTGTGTTTTTGAGTGAGTGAAAGTAGGAGTGGATGTATTGAACCCTGGGGAAATCGGGTTCCCGTGGAAACACTGAGTAAGCAGAGGCTTGGTGGTGTAAGGTGAGCTACCTTACGTTAATACATAAATAGAGAAATAAGCAAGTCGTGAGGAGACTTGCACAGGAGCATGATATAGAATTGTGAATTACATAGTAACATAGTAATATAGTATTTAAGGTTGAAAAAAAGACAATTGTCCATCGGGTTCAACCTATTTGTGGTCTCCTATGCATAATTATTTTGTATAAAATTTTGAGTGAAGTTGCTGACTGCCGTTCCGATTAACCCCTCTTTTTTATAATAACCATAGTGCGTGACTATGCCCCGTAACCCTGGATATCCTTATCCATTAGGAATTTATTTAACCCGTTCTTAAAGGTGTTGACTGAATTGGCCATTACAACTCCCTCAGGCAGGGAATTCCAAACACGTATCGTCCTTACCGTAAAAAAGCCTTTACGCCGTATTGTCCACGAGTTCTCTGTGTTGATCTAACCAAAAACAGGTCCTGCACAAGATCTGTATATTGTCCCCTTATATATTTGTAAATGTTGATCATGTCCCCTCTTAATCTCCTCTTCTCCAGTGTAAACATGTCTAGTCTTGCAAGCCTTTCCTCGTATTCCAGCGTCTCCATACCCTTAATTAGTTTGGTCGCTCGCCTTTGAACCTTTTCTAGCTCCAGGATATCCTTTTTGCAGTAAGGTGCCCAGAATTGTACACTGTATTCAAGGTGTGGCCTCACAAGTGATTTATATAACGGGAGTATAATACTCTCGTCCCTAGCATCAATTCCCCGTTTTATGCATGCTAATATCTTATTAGCCTTCTTTGTTGCAGTCCTACTTTGGGTACTACTGCTTAGTTTGCTATCTATGAGGACACCTAAGTCCTTTTCCAGTACAGAATCCCCTAATTGTACCCCATTTAGTAGGTAGGTGTTATTTTTGTTCTTGTTACCACAGTGCATTACCTTACACTTGTCTATATTGAAGCGCATTCTCCATTTTGCTGCCCAAGCTTCTAATTTAACTAAGTCATTCTGAAGCGACTCAGCATCCCCCTCTGCATTTATAACTTTACACAATTTGGTATCATCTGCAAAAATTGACACCATGCTCTCTAGACCTTCTGTTAGGTCGTTAATGAAAATATTGAACAATAGCGGTCCTAATAATGAGCCTTGCGGCACACCACTTAGCACTTCAGTCCAGGTTGATAAAGATCCATTAACCACAATGCGCTGCTCCCTATTATCTAACCAGTTTTTGACCCAAGTGCATATTGTGCTTCCTAGCCCTGATTCTTGTAGCTTGTAGATAAGTCTCATGTGTGGTACAGTATCGAACGCTTTGGCAAAATCTAAAAAGATTACATCCACCTCTTTACCCTGATCTAGGTTTGCGCTTACTGTTTCATTAAAGCCAAGTAAGTTGGTTTGACAGGATCTGTCCTTCATAAACCCATGTTGATTCCTTTTAGTGACCTTATTGACTTCAAGGAACTTCTGAATACTATCTCTTAGAATACCTTCCAATACTTTCCCCACTATAGATGTAAGACTAACTGGTCTATAATTACCTGGTTCAGATTTACTTCCCTTTTTGAATATAGGCACTACTTCCGCTATAAGCCAGTCTTTGGGAACAATAGCTGATATTACTGAATCCTTAAAGATCAAAAATAGCGGTTTTGCAAGTTCAGAATGAAGCTCCATTAGAAACCCTTGGGTGAATACCATCGGGACCTGGTGACTTATTAATCTTTAATTGTTTTAATCGGTCATAGACTACTTCCTCGCTTAAATAAGTGCCTATCAGTGGGATATTCTCATTATTGAGATTATATGTTAGTCCCTGAATTGGGTCCTCTCTAGTAAATACTGTTGAAAAAAACTCATTTAGTGTGTCCGCTATGTCATTATCATTTTTGCTTAAGACTCCCAACTTGTCTTTTAAAGGGCCTATACTCTCCTTCTTTAATCTCTTGCTATTAATGTATTTAAATAATTTTTTGGGATTAGCTTTGCTTTCCTTTGCTACTAGTTTTTCCGTTTCTACTTTAGCCACTCTTATTTCCTTTTTGCATATTTTGTTACATTCCTTATAGTGCTGAAATTACTCTGCTTACCCGTCAGATTTGTATTTTTTAAATGCTCGCCTTTTCTTGCCCATAAGTTCCTTAATCTTTTTATTAAGCCACATCAGTTTATACATTTTTATTCCTTTTTTTGCTGCTCGTAGGAATAAATTTGAGTGTATTTTTAGCTAGCAGGAATTTTAGTACCTCCCATTTCTCCGTAGTATTTTTTCCTAAAAACAAACCTTCACATTCAATGTCCCTGAAAAACACCCTCATCTTTTCAAAATTTGCTTTGCTAAAGTTTAGAGTCCTAGTTGAGCCAGTATAGGGCTGTTTATGGAAACTGATATTGAATGTGACCATATTGTGGTCGCTGTTTACTATGGGTTCCCCTACTATAATACCTGATACCAAATCTCCATTGTTTGTTAATACCAGGTCTAAGATTGCATTGTACCTAGTTGGTTCCTCAATTAGTTGAACTAAGTAGTTATCATTAAGTGTGTTTAAAAACATATTGCCCCTAGCAGTATCACATGAATCGTTTTTCCAGTTTATCTCTGGATAGTTAAAATCTCCCATCACTACTATGTCTCCTACTCCTGCTGCTCTTTCAATTTGCTTTAGTAACAATTCCTCATCAGATACGTTGATACCAGGTGGCCTATAGCATACACCCAATACTAACTTTTTTATTCCTTTTTCCCCGCATGCAATTTCTACCCATAATGTCTCGACAGTGTCTACAGTCCCCTCCTGAATATCTTCCCGTATATCAGGTTTTAAAAACGGCTTTACGTAAAGACACACAACTCCACCCTTTTTATTTAGTCTGTCTCTCCTAAACAGTGCATAGCCCTCTAGATTGACTGTCCAATCATGAGATTCGTGCCACCAAGTTTCAGTAATGCCTATAATATCATACTGTTATAGGCATTACTGAGTATAGAATTGTGAATTGAAGTTAAGGTTTTGTGTTACGCTCCGGCTGAGGAGCGCAGCTTGTGAATTCGACTACCGCAATCGTAGGGCATATAGATAACAAGTATCTATAGGCCGTTCGATTTGAACCACACGTCCATGTGTTCTACACAGCACAGCGTGATACTAGGTGTGTCATATGCGCTGTGGAAAGCATACGCAGACGTGATTGTGTAACAAGGGGTTTTTCGCTGATTACGTCAGGAAATCTCTCCTGGTGGAAGTCCATTGGAAAGGGTGATCAATAGTTATTGAAGTTTTCTGTTTTTTACCCTACAAAAAAATTCCAGTGGAAAGATACCGAAAAGGAATTTTTCGCTGCCTCTCTCAGGAAAATATTCCAACCGAACCTCCACCGAAAGAAATGACGGTGCTGAAGGGTCTGATAGGAGTCCGAAGTTGGGTACATCGCGATCCACTATTGACAGTGTATCGTAGTACTGGCCAGTGTGGGCAGGAGTGGATGAAGGCGCTCGGAGAACTTTCACCGTCTGCTTGCATTGTGTATTTGGTGTTTGTGGTAAAAGGCTCACAATGGGAGCCAAGTGCTCAAGTGAGAGACGTTCTGCAGCCAGGGTTCAGGCTGGGGGAGATATAGGGCCAAAAGGGTCCACGAGGTTTATTATGTGTGGGTAATATGGTCCACACTTGGAGGCTTTTTGCGATGAATGGGTATGTATGACTGCTGAAGATAGGGCATCATTCCCTAGGGTGGGTAGTTTTGAACCAGAGGTATTGCAGAATGTAGGTAATAGAATATGTCTGATCGAGTCTAAGGAACAAAGGATCAGACATAACGACTGTTTAAATATGTGCAACAAGAGGGAGACGTGCAAAGGGAGCTTGCTTGCACAGCAAGTTCCAAACCTGACAGGAGGGTGAATGCGAGTGCACCACCACCACCACCACATGTCGATGGGGAGAAATTGGCTGCAATCAATAGTACATCGGAAAATGATAGGAACATTCATGTAAATGGTATTAACCCTAACCCACGTATATTGTACCCTGTCTTAAGTTCTCTCCAAGGTCATAGGTCGGAGGAAAATAATGGATCATCCTACTCTCAGTCCTTATCCAGGCAGTCACCTTACAGGAAACTCAGGTGGGCCCGGCCCAACCAACAAGAGCAGTGTCTCCCACTGAAAGGACTGCTGAGATCACAGACATCGGTAAGTGTGAGACTGTTCATTACACAGAGACAATAACACCTCACAGTGAGCCAATTAGAAATGGAATGGTTGGGTTACACCCTGTCTTGGAAATAGCAACTCCCAATGGGAGAACCGATAGTCAGGGAGTAACCCTCACCAGGAATAATGCAATGTATTGCCTGTGGACCAGATCAGAAGTGCGGTCAATCATTTCAGAATTCCCTGATCCCCAGAGACGTTTAGCCAGGTGTCAGAAGTATATCAAGGATCTGGGTAATGCCCATGAACCTGCAAACAAAGATTGGCGGACACTTTTGAAAGCGTGCTTACCCCCTATTATTGACACTCAAAAAATTTATCACAGATTGTAAAATAGAGTCAGACGATCCTCTGACTGACAAATACAATCAGGAGAACATGGAACGAATTAACATACAACTAGGATTGTATTTCCCTACTGTTGTTAAGTGGAGCAAAATGTTCTCCATAAAACAGAGAGAAAATTAAATGACATCTGAATATTTCCATAGGGCCTTACAAATAATGGCTAGATACACTGGGGTATAGGATATAAGGAACAATGCGAATTACAGGGAGGTGGCTGTCTCTGTGCTAATGGACGGGCTCAATAAGGCATTGAGGGTCAGGGTGCAGACTTCTTTGCCTAATTGGAGAGAGGTCACAGTAGATAATCTCAGAGAGTGCGCTATTGAACATCACAAGAATATCTCCAGACGCAGAGAACAACAGGAGGAGAGGTTGAGAACTGTAAGTATACAGGCTCTTACAGGGAAGTCCCATCAGCCTAAACCACAGACCCCTTATGGTAAGAAACGGTCAGTAATATGTTGCTATTGCAGGAAGGAAGGTCATTTTGCCAGAGATTGTAGGAGTAGTAGGACACATAGTCAATATAGACCCCCTAGACCAGAACACGAGCCACATTATTAAACACATAGACAGGACCAAGGGACAGATAGTAAGGATTCAAAAGCCATATAGAAAACACAAATTTGGCTAATGGGAGGAACTAAATAAATGCAACATTACCCTTTGACAAAACTTGCTGAGGTTAAGATGGGGCCTCTATGATGCTAAATCTTTACTTCTGTTCCTAGCAGCAATGGCCCCTGGTAAACTTAACAGGAACTTTGTTAGATATGATGGCCCTCATTCCGAGTTGTTCGCTCGCAAGCCGCTTTTAGCAGCATTGCACACGCTAAGCCGCCGCCTACCGGGAGTGAATCTTAGCTTAGCAAAATTGCGAACGAAAGATTCTCAAAATTGCGAATAGAAATTTCTTAGCAGTTTCTGAGTAGCTCGACAATTACTCTGCCACTGCGATCAGTTCAGTCAGTTTCGTTCCAGGTTTGACGTCACAAACACACCCAGCGTTCGCCCAGACACTCCCCCGTTTCTCCATCCACTCCCGCATTTTTCCCAGAAACGGCAGCGTTTTTTCACACACTCCCATAAAACGGCCAGTTTCCGCCCAGAAACACCCACTTCCTGTCAATCACACAACGATCACCAGAACGAAGAAAAAACCTCGTAATGCCGTGAGTAAAATACCAAACTTCTTAGCAAATTTACTTGGCGCAGTCGCAGTGCGAACATTGCGCATGCGCAGTTTGCGGAAAATCGCTGCGATGCGATGAAAAAGAAGGAGCGAACAACTCGGAATGAGGGCCGATATACATATAGTGTGCTCCCACTCAGGAAGTACAAAGTATGTAAGACACCCACGAAGACTAATGTTACATTTCACTGTTCTAAATTCATGTCCATCACATGTAGAGGAAATTTTAAAGGGGAATAGACCAAGTAGGGAATCAATTCCCCGTAGCGCCCAATCCAGTGGTCATTTTTAGAAAATCCTTTTACCTCTGCAGACTTATCTGTTACCAACCTCTATGTGGTTTTTCTTCACAAGTTTCCTCCTCACCTCTTTCGTTCACCTACAGTGTAGTACAGAACACCTGGACTCAACTTCCCCAAGGTTTCATTGACAGCCCAAGTATTTTCTCCCAGGCCTTACATGACTGTTTGCAATCTTTTCAACCTGAGAGTGGATCGGTGCTAATACAATATGTTGATGACTTGTTGTCGTGCTCTGACTCATTCGAGTCGTCCTTGGCAGACACTAAACAGCTTCTGTTTCATCTCTCCCAGACAGGACACAAGGTTTCAAAGGATAAGTTGCAGTCGTGCCAGACTAGAGTTAAATACTTGGGACACTGTTTGACGCAAGGACTTAGGCACCTGACCACTGATAGAATACAGGCCATCCGCGACATGTCTCTGCTGCAATCTAAGCAACAGATCCGCACTTTCCTCTGAATG
Source organism: Pseudophryne corroboree (assembly GCF_028390025.1). Taxonomy (NCBI): domain Eukaryota; kingdom Metazoa; phylum Chordata; class Amphibia; order Anura; family Myobatrachidae; genus Pseudophryne; species Pseudophryne corroboree. The sequence goes on along the minus strand of NC_086450.1, from coordinate 273,659,268 downwards.
TGTGGGTACTGTCGGAACTGGATTCCAGGGTTCTCTATACTGGCACAACCTTTGCAAGAAATGGTCTCCTCGAATAAACCAGAATGGGACTCTCACAAAGATGAGTCCGAACTGGCATTTGAGAGACAAAAACAGTGTTTGTCACAAGCACCAGCATTGGGTATGCCAGATTACGAGAAGCCCTTTGAATTGTACGGTACTGAAAGTGCTGGATGCGTGGCAGGAGTCTTGACACAGAAACATGGTGATGCCAGCAGACCGGTAGCCTACTACAGTGCACAGTTGGACACTGTAGCACGGTCTCTTCCCACTTGCTTGCGAAGTGTTGCAGCCATAGCTTTGCTGTTAAGTAAAAGTGAGGACGTAGTGTTAGGACACAACTTGACCATTCATACACCACATGCAGTATCAGCCTTGCTAAACTCCACCCAAACCAGACATGTCTCATCTGCTTGGTTTACAAAGTAGGAACTATCACTGATGGCCCCTGTAAACATCACCATAAAGAGGTGCAGCTCACTAAATCCTGCAACTTACTTGCCAAGTGTGCCTTGTCATGCACAAAGGGTGGAGGTTGAGAACGATGGGGAAGGAGGATTTAGTGAAGCACTGATACGCATGATTGTATGGAATACCTGAACCTGACATTCACTGCGAGACCTGACATCAGTGACAACCCACTGGAAGGCGTAGACTTTACCTTCTACACTGATGGTAGTTGCCACAGACAGACGGAATCGGGAGACCTGTGCACAGGATATGCAGTTGTAGATGACGAAGGTATCATAGAAGCTGAACCCCTTGCTCCACCTCTCTCAGCACAAGTCGCTGAGCTGGTAGCACTGACCAGAGCATGTGTGTTGGCAAAGGGTAAGTCAGCTAATATATACATGGACTCCAGTTACGCCTTTGGAGTGGTGCATGATTTTGGGGCCCTGCAGCGCCTCAGAAATTTCATGACGGCAGCTGGCACACCCGTAGCGCATGCATCATACATCAAGAGGCTTCTGACAGCCATACAGGAACCGGACAGAGTGGCTGTTATCAAGTGTAAAGCACACATATGTTTCCCCTTCATGTATCATCAGATAAATGTGCTCCCCATTTGTTGGTATAAGAAGCCGGAAAGGGGAGGGCTAAAAGCCCTTGCCCGAAAAGAGCTCGGTAGTGTTTGTTTGCCCATGTACAGACCCTTAATACGGGATGAGAAGGATTTAATGTATACTTCGCAATACCTCGAAGCTTACTTAGAACATATACGGCACAATGATACATGCCCATCAGACATTAATTCATACACACATGCTTTTTCCTATGCTACTAGGCTATACATTTCCCACCTACAACTCTCCCCCGGTCATACGAACTTTGTATATAATATATAGATAATATTTTCAGTTTTATTAGTAATATGTGGCAGTTATTGTTGACTTCCAAAGGGTGGACTGTCGAAGTCGAAAATATTATGGTCACATGCATCACATACAAACTCCACACAAGTGGCCTCCGTGCGCGTGCTTGTTCCGCCGTGTGTGCGCATGCTCGCACATTGCGTATATTGGCTCACGAGGTCCTGCGTATCAGCGCGTGGTATGAGTCATTACGGTGGCATATGCATTCGCATGGAAAAGCCACAAAGACATATTTCATATTTAATGTACATAGCACGTAATTTACACATAGTCTACATGCACCACACCAGTGAGTTACATTTACTTCCAAGGTATAACAACAGAGGGATTCGACTTTACAGGATATGACGGGACAGAATTAGGTTAGGAGGTGGTATTTGGTATCCAGCTGTACAGTATTTTAAGAGCAATATTCCGGCAGCAGTTTGCAGAAGATAGCACGCTCCTGCACATAGATATGCGCAGGAACAGAATATTAACATTTCACTGTATTTACTGTACTCTTGATATTCATCAGGAAACCCAGTGGAGAACATCTGCCAGTGCACCTGGACCAGGCATCACCCACCTAATCAAACCGACCGATGAACCCTCCTGTACTGTAAATGACCAGACCTTTGACCTATGGGTGAAGAGAATACAGTTTCTATTGTTTCATGATTTGGACTAATGTATAAAAGCCAAGCATCTTGGCCGGTCATATACATTCTCTGCAGGTCATCTATCCAGATTGACTGAGTACCGGGACCGGGTGGCGCTGGTGAACAAACGTATGTATCCATTGATTGTAGCCTATTCTCTTATGTGATTGTATTACTGTTGTAACCCCCTTTTGAGTACATCATTGTTGCTGGGTTGGACCTCAACATTGCATATACAATTGGTGTCACATTCCTTTCCTGTTAGGGGTTTTAAAGTGTATTCTGCCGCACGTGTAGCTACTTTGTGCTTACAACGTACCGGCGTGCTTACGCAACGTGTACGTATTTGATAGGGGTTTTACAAACACATGCTTAGCGGTCGCAGCGGCATGAACAGTTGTACATTTAAAGGATTGCTACGCCCCCTTAACCCCTGCACGCCTTTCTAGGGTTCAATATATGTATTATATGAAGTATTACCTGCATTCCTAGTTTTGTGAGTGGTTAAATATTGCACAATGAAAGGGAGTGGGATGGTGAAGGTGGCGTAGAATGCAGTGGGTGTGGGGGGGACCGCGGATGGGGGAGGGGGTGGGGAGGCGCAGCGGGTGGGGATGTGAGGAGAAGTGGGATCCGGAGGCGCTATGGGTGGGGGATGGGCGGGGGTGCCACGGGTAGGGGAGAAGCAGGTGTGGGAATCTGGCAGATGGAGAAGGGGGTTCCAGAGGCGCTGCAGGTGAGGAAGGGGCAAGTGCACCGCAGGTCGGGCAGGGGGTCCGGAGGCGCTGCGGGTGGTGGAAGGGGTCCGGAGGTGCTGCAGGTGGTGGAGGGGCGGGTGCATTGGGGCAACGGGTGGGGTAGGGGGTCAGGAGGTGCTGCGGGTGGGGAAGGGGTGAGTGCGCCATGGGTGGGGTCTGAAAGCAATGTGCGTGGGGTCGGGGCAGGTGCGGAAGATGTGGGAGGGGCTCCGGAGGTGCTGCGGGTGGTTGAGGGGTGGGTGCAGTGGGGCTGCGGGATGGGTAGGGGGTCAGAAGGTGCTGCGGGTTGGGGAGGGGCAGTTGCGGGGGATGACTGCGAATGGTGAAGGGTGTCTGTAGATGCTGTTGGTGGAGGGGGATCTGCAGTTGGGAGGTTCTGTGGTTGAGGGAGGGGCAGGGGAGTGGGGGCTGCGGGTGGGGTAGGAGTTCCGGAGGCATCGCATATAGGGGAGGGTAGGGGCAGGTGCGGCAGATGGTGGATGCGCTGTGGGTTCTGTACCTGCCAGAAAGGTAGTTGGAAGTTAATCAGTAACAGCTATCAGTTACACTGCTAATGTCTCTGGCCCAAGGATCCCATCTGTCAGCAGTAGCAGCAGGGCCACAGGCCACCTGGGCTCAGTGTCAGGTAACTATTGCGCTGTCGCGGGCAGCCGGGGAGCACAGCAGTGTACTGTGTCCCTGGTCCCATGTAAATTGCTCTGCCTCACATCTCCCCCCACAAGCCGCCCCACATGCAGTGGGCCGCACTGGCCACATCAGGCAGCCATCATGTCCACAGTGAGGACCGTCTCTACCGGGAGCACCGGACGGAGTGCTGTGGGAGGGCTGTACCGGCAATAGGAGCACGGTGCAGGGTTGCCTCTCTCCTTGCTGGGGCAGGCCGTTGTATATGCTACTGTGACAGGCAGCAGGGGAGAGGTGCCGGGGCTCAGGCGGGGAGCAGGATTGAGAGCCACTTGGCATCAGACCGAGAGTTGCCTCCCGCCCTCACATCACCGCCACGGGACCAGGGGACGATGTATGCCTCTAGACTGTACCTTGGTTGGAAGACTGGGGACATGTGCGCCGAGAAGGCGAGTGGTGTGTGGCAGAGCTTCTTCTCATTGACAGCCGTCACTGATCTGCATAGATTAGCCCACATCTGTGACTCCACCCAGTGTTAGAGGGCCAGGCAAAGAGTCACAGGGCTAATATATAGGATATAAAAGTATTGTTTCATTAGATATCCAGCCATACGTGTAATACAGGGATGGGACTGCATAAGGACAACGTGTGTGGGATCAAATTGTTCAGGGTCACATAAGTAGTAATCCAGTGATTGTGAGGATATTGTCACATATTGCGACAGCAAGTTATTAGCGATACTGAATTCATGTATATTCCTGTATGATACTGTGGTCAGTTTGAACTGGTCTTTAGGTGGGAGCCACAAGTAAACAACTGTAATCACATCCCAAGATTAGGCATCGCCCAGTGTTCGTACTGACCAATGACCCATGGTGTACTGAATATGTCCCGTAACTGGACCAATGGAAGAAGATCTTACATTCCCATTGTACTGTTTTTGGAACATTGTATAAAAAGATATGCACCTAGCCCAGGTTTCAGTCACCTTTCTCAGAGGTCATCTTGTTAGACGACTGAGACCTAGATCCAGTGGCGCCAGCATATGTATTTGGTCTGTTACCTGTAAGCCCTTATTGGTGTATTATACTGTACTTGCATTTCTCTGAATAATTGTGTTTATTGTTTGATCAATTATTACTGCGATCTGTATCTGGTTTTCCCTTTTCACATTATTAAATGTTTGCAGGTTGGAGCGCAGTACACTTGTAATGTGTTCATTTAAGGTAAAGTGCTACACTTCTCATCAGAGTTGTGTCCGGTTACATTAACGATTGCACTGGTTTTTAAATATTAATAACTTTTACAGTTTGGGAGCTCTTTCCGTGGCTTTATATTTTTGCTGATTTTGTGCAGAAACAGCGGCAGACTTTGGTTTGTCACCAAAGGGTGGAAATGCATCATTTAAGGTAAACAAAATTGTTTAGTTTTTTTCCCCCCTCTTTTTCATCCAATGCTAACAAACCACATCTGCTGTTTTGTGTGAGTCTCCAGGGACGATAAGGAAAATGTATTTCCTTATCTCTACTGGGTTAAAATAATATGTTTTTATCTGTGTTAAATATCTACTTTTGTCTTCTCTCTTTTGTGGGTTGCTGTATGGTTGCCACAGGTTTATGAAAATCATTTAGGGCTTAATTCAAGTTGGATTGTTTGTTTGCTAAAAGTTTAAAGCCGTGCGTATATTCTCCTATAGTAAAATCATAAGCCTGTAATCAAAACTTGGTCGCAATTAAAACGCGGCTGAGCGGAGATTCATCTGCAAACAGCGTATGTTTTCACAAGAAGACACTCGGTGCCTGCAGGGAGTGCTATAGTATGCTTTTGCAAGCACTAAGGTAATCCTTGGTGAGCGCTAGAGTATGCTTTGGCGAGTGCTAGGGTATGCTTTAGTGAGCGCCAAAGTACGCTTTGGCGAGTGATAGGGTATGCTTGGGTGAGTGCTAAGGTACGCTTTGGTGAGTGCTAAAGTACGTACTGGTGAGTGCTAAAATACGCTGTGTGGTCACACCATATTTGGAGCACCTTTGCAGCTCAAGCCTCTGACGCACGCTATAGGAAACACAGTTTAAATTGAGTAATAGCAGATATAAGTTGCTTTAAGTAAAAGTACGCAAGTAGTTGTACTGAGTAATAGAGTTAGGTAAGCGTATAAGAAACACATTGTGTAAATTGTCGCGGGAAATTGGAACTCAGACGCAAAAAATAAGTATATAAGTGCGAAGTGTATAGGGTGCAATATAATAATCCAACTTGTAAGGGGCCATTACTAGTGTACATCTTGCTAGGGTATAGTAAGACCTCCGGGACATTACCAGTTTTGAGAAGTGATTCTTTTCTGTTCAGAAAAATATTGTGAATTTGTGTGAGTTGAAAGTAAGTGATTGTGTGAACCCAGAAAAGGGGATCCCGAGGTGACGCTGAACAAGCAGAGGTTCTGGCAGTGTGACAGCTAATGACCGTACGTTATTGTGTATTGGAACACGTTAAAGAATTGTGTATTGTAACGTGACTTGTAAGTGAACGTTCAGGGTGAGGAGCGCAGCCCGGTTAAATTTGTCTCCAGTAATGGTAAGAAGTCACACAGAAAACAAGTATCCATGTTCCGTGCAATTGGGCCACACGTGTGTGTGTGTGATACGTGTTGCATCGTGATACGCCTTGCATCTCTTTATGTATTGCATCATCATACGCATTGCGTCATCATACGCAGATGTGATTGTATAAAGTAAAAGGAACTTCGCTGTCTCTCTCAGGAAAATTCCTGGTAGAAATCCACTAGATGGGCTGGTGATGTTTCCCATCCGTAATTCTAGTAGAAATAAACCAAAGTAGGGGGCCTCACCATATACGTGTGCTGACCTGCAGGGGACCATTGTATATTGGTTGAGAGGAAGTGTATGGAAGCAGCTTGCGAATATCCTCCACTGCCATTTCATGGTGGCCATTTAGCATTTGTGTTAAAAAAAAGTCTGCAATGGGAGCTAAATGTGCACGCGGGATGCGCGCAGTAGCCGTTGTTCAGGTTGATGAGCAGGGGCTGAAAGGATCCGCTGGGTATATTATGCATAGGAAGCATGGTCCTTGCACGGAGGCTTTTTGTGATGACTGGGTATGTATGAATGAGAATGGTAAAACATAATATCCTATTATTGGTAGTTTTGACCCGGAGGTATTACATCTTATAAAATCCCATAAATTGAGGATAAGATATAAAGGGGGAATTCAAATGTTTTAAAAGTCGGTTGTGTGTCTGTTTTTTCCTGTCTATTAGATGGGTGTCTGTTTTTTCCTAACTGACTTTTCAAACAATTGAATCTCCCCCAATGATTGTTTAAATTTGTGACAGCATGAAGGTGAAACACAGAGAGAAATGGAGTATGCAGCGAATGCAAGTATAACACTAATAAGGGCAACTGCACCACCACCACCATATGTGGTTGGGGAAAAGGTAACAGCCAATACAAAAAGTGATAAGACTAACCCTTGTAATTTACAGTGGGGCAAAAAAGTATTTGGACAGCCACTGATTGTGCAAGTTGACCCACTTAATAAGATGAGAGAGGTCTGTAATTTCCATCATAGGTACACTTCAACTGTGAGAGACAGAATCTGAAAAAAACCAGGAAATCACATTGTATGATTTTTAAACAATTTATTTGTATATTTTTGTGGAAAATAAATATTTGGACACCTACCAAGCAGCAAGATTTCTGGCTCTCACAGACCTGTTACTTCTTCTTTAAGAAGCTCTTCTATCCTCCACTCGTTACCTATACTAATGGCACCTGTTTGAACTGGTTATCTGTATAAAAGACACCTGTCCACACCCTCAAACAGTCAGACTGCTACCTCTCCACCATGGCCAAGACCAGAGAGCTGTCTAAGGACACCAGGGACAAAATTGTACAGATGCACAAGGCTGGGATGAGCTACTCGACAATAGTCAAGGAGCTTGGTGAGAAGAGATCAACTGTTGGTGCAATTATTAAAAAATGGAAGAAATACAAGATCACTGACAATCTCCCTCGACCTGGGGCTCCATGCAAGATCTCACCTCGTGGGGTATCAATGATCTTGAGAATGGTGAGGAATCATCCCAGAACTACACGGGGGGACCTGGTCAATGACCTCAAGAGAGCTGGGATCACAGGCACAAAGGTTACCATTAGTAACACACTATGTCGCCATGGATTGAAATCCTGCAGCACCCAAAAGGTCCCCCTGCTTAAGCCAGCACATGTCTAGACCTATCTAAAGTTTGCCAGTGACCATCTGGATGATCCAGAGGAGGATTGGGAGAATGTAATGTGGTCAGAGGAGTGCAAAATTTAAGTTTTTGGTATAAACTCCACTCGCTGTGTTTGGAGGGAGAAGAATGATGAATGGAATCCCAAGGACACCATACCCATTGTGAAGCATGGGGGTGGAAACATCATGCTCTGGGGCTGCTTTTCTGCAAAGGGGACAGGACGACTGATCCGTATTAAGGAGAGGATGAATGGGGCCATGTATTGTGAGATCTTGGGCAAAAACCTCCTTCCCTCAATAAGAGCATTGAAGATAGAACGTGGCTGGGTTTTCCAGCATGACAATGACCCCAAACACACCACCCGGGTAACTAAGGAGTGGCTCCATAATAAGCATTTTAATGTCCTGGAGTGGCTTAGCCAGTTTCCAGACCTCAACCCAATAGAAAATCTGTGGAGGGAGTTGAAAGTCCGTGTTGCCCGGCGACAGCCCTTCTAGAGAAGATCTGCATGGAAGAGTGGGCCAAAATACCTGCTACAGTGTGTGCAAACCTGGTCATGAACTACAGGAAACGTTTGACCTCTGTAATCGCCAACCGAGGTTACTTTACAAAGTATTGAGTTAAACTTTTTGATTGTCCAAATATTTATTTTCAACAAGAATATACAAATAAATTGTTTAAAATTCATACAATGTGATTTCCTAGTTTTTTTTTCCACAGATTCTGTCTCTCACAGTTGAAGTGTACCTATGATGGAAATTACAGACTTCTCTCATCTTTTTAAGTGGGTCAACTTGCACAATCGGTGGCTATCCAAATACTTTTTTGCCCCACTGTCCTGTCTTAAGTAAGTTCCAAGGTAATGGAGCAGGAGTGGTGGACGATGCTGCACTGATCTCGGCTATTTCACATGTCATTAGTATTAGCGAGCAGAAGGGGCAGACCCAACAAGGAAAAGGAGGGGCTGCTCCTAAGTATGAGAAGACAGCTGAAATCAGTGAACTTGGTGAGTATCAGGCCATTCATTGCACTGAAACATTACTTCCTGTAATCGAATCGGTAAGTAATGCAGTGACAGGAATGTACCCCATACGTGCACTGGCTGTCCCTAGTGGGAAAGCAAACAGAGAAGGAATAATTCCCATGAATAATATCGCCATGCATTGTCCATGGACCAGAGCTGAATTAAGGTCCATTATGACTGAATTTCCGGATCCTAAAAAGGATTTAATCAGGTGTCAGAAATTCATTAGGGACTTGGGCAATGCTCATGAACCCAAGAATAAAGACTGGCGGATAGTATTGAGGTCATGTCTTCCTCCTTATATTGATATCTTGATATTTATGAAAAATTGTCAACTGGAGGAAGATAAGACCTTATCCTATGCCGACAACCAATTAAATGTGACCCATATAATTACCCAATTAGGAATATACTTTCCAGTAGTAGTGGACTGGAGAAAGAACTTTTTTCCCCATAAAATAAAAGGACAATGAAATGGCCGCAGATTATTTTGCTAGAAGTTTGCTAGCAATGTCTAAATACACAGGAATTACTGAATCAAGACGATGTACACCATAGGGAGGTGGCTGTCTCAGTGCTTATGGATGGCCTAAAGGAAAGTTTATAAGTAAGAGTGCAGACATCCTTACCAAAGGATGTACAAGAAATGACTGGGAAAAATATTTTGGCAATGAGGGTAACGGGAACTGTGCAACATTACCCTTTAACTAAACCTGCAGAAGTTATGATTGGGCCTCTGCATACCAAACACTCATTCATTTTGGCTACATCGGCCCCTACTAACTTACTGGGAAGAGATTTGCTTTGTAAAATGGGATGTGTGATTTATTGTACCCCTGATGGTGTATTTTTTTTGACACTCCTGGAAACTTTGCTACAGGACATGTTGGACACTCGCCAAAGACTAATGTTGCATTCTCCTGCTCTAGATTCACATCCATCTCAGGTAGAGGAAATTAGGTCGCAAATACTGGGTTCCCTTTGGACCAAAGATGGACAGGACGCTGGATTAATGGTGACTCTAGCACCCATAGTAATCCAATTAAAATATGGTAGGACAACTCCAAGAATACCACAGTACCCCCTGAAGCCAGAAGTGGAATTAGGGCTGTATCCTGTAACTGAAAGGCTGCTCCAACAGGGAATTCTAATCAGAACTTCCAGCAAAGCCTATAGTCCCATCTTTGCAGTAAAGAAAAGTGGGGGAGGGGCTTCAGGCTAGTGCAGGATTTAAGAGGCGCAAACAAAGTAGTTGAGAGCCAATTCCCCGTAGTGCCTAATCCAGCAGTCATCCTAATGCAAATTCATCCTCATTCTACCCACTTTATTGTAATTGACCTCTGTTCTGCTTTCTTTTTTGTCCCACTGCACCCTGACAGCCAGTATCTGTTTGCTTTCTCATGTAGAAGTGTACAGTATACCTGGACCAGCCTTTGAACACCCACAAATTAATTGAAATGCAAAATTTGAGTTCCCCACAGTAAAAGGCGGTCTGGAAGGTGAAGGAATATGGTCAAGAGTCATCCGGACTCTGGAGAGATTGACAAGGTAAACCAGTGGCTCCTAAACCATATCTCCCCAGCCTAGATGAAGCAGAACAGGGTCTGACTCACCTAGGCAAGGAAGGAATGTGCAGACAAGTGAGAGCCTACTGGAGTGCACAAGGATTCTCTTCTTAGGCGAGCAGGAAAGCCATGTCATATCTTACTTGCCTGAGGAAGAACATTGGTAAGGCAGTACCAACAGAGCCATTCCATATCCCTCCTACAGACGGTCCTTTTCAGGTAATACAAATTGACTTTATACACCTACCACCCTGTAGAAATTTGAAATATGTGTTAGTTTGTATTGATATTGGGTAGGTGCATTCCCAGCTGCCTCTAACACTGCTGTCTTCACTGCCAAGAAGATAGTGCAAGAATTTGTATGTAGACATGGTATACCTAGGATTATTGAAAGTGGTTCGGGTACCCACTTCACGAGGGAGGTTTTTCAGTTCATGTGCAAACTCCTGGGGATTGATAGCAAGAACAAATTGAGCAAGGTGATGACTGAAACTGGACTATTGTGGCCAGAGGCGCTACCACTAGTGTTGTATAGCATCAGGACCACTCCCAGGGCCCCTTTCAATTTATCTCCCTTTGAAATTCTTTTTGTAAGCCAACTTCATGTGATGATAGCCCCTCAGGACGATTTGAAATGCCACAATGAGGTGACAGTTCAATACCTCATAAAAAAATGAAGAAGCACTTGAGAAAACAGCAAAAGAACTTAAAACTGTTGATTCCAGATGTGACAAGTTCAAACTGCCATGATATTGAACCAGGGGACTATGTGATGATTCAAATCTTTTTACAGTCAGGTTGTTTGATAGACCATATCAAGGGACCATATCAAGTTTTGTTGACCATCACCACTTCATTGAAGGTAGCAGAGAGAGAGACTTGGGTTCATTTCTCGCACTGCAAGAAAGCTAGTAACCCGGAAGAAGCTCGGGAAAGAAGTGAAACTGAGGAGATACTGTATCAGTAGAGAACCTATTTCGGGAGAACTGAGAGGTGATAACAGTGGACATTTCCCCCCCTGTGCATATTAAATGGTCACACAGGACTTTTGGTTGAGAGATGGAAGATCGTTGGCAATCAACATTTTTCTTTTTTCATTATTTCCTTTTTGCCTTTATTTTTCTGAGGACTGTTTATTTTTGCGAAGGTTCAAAAAGAATTGAGTGGGGGCTTGGGACAGGTTCTTCAGGAAACGGCGATGACTTGATAGAATCCCAGGCACAATCTAATACTTTGCTCAAAGCAGGAGAGAGTAAGAGGTCTGGAGAGTACGGAGTTTGGAGACAATGTGAGGGTTTATTGTCTGAGAAATACTGTATTTGTAAGTATTGTGACCCTATAATTGAAGATGAGTGCATCCAAAGATGTCAGTCTAGCAATAAGGCAGAATTTGATAGACATCCCTTGAGTGATTTACACTCACTAGTAGGTAAGGTCTTAAACCAAACAGAATGTTGGGTGTGCTCACAGGTACCTCAAAGACAAAATAATGTAGGCTTAGTACCCATTAATGTTAGATGAGGTACTTGAGTTACATGGGGGGAGACCAGCGGACAGGAAATATAATATATCTAGATTTCCCTAGCCTAAGATTCCACCAGTACCATGTAGATAAATTCCTTTATATGTTTAGATTTCACCAATTCCAGAAACCAGGAAATTGGGAGATAATATGGAACAATCAGACAATGACCTACTCACATCCAGCATAGGGAAGCTGCTCCTGTGTCTCTGTGGTGTCATCATTATTATCGTTTTGGTGGAAAAAAAATGTGTTTGGGTAATAAACCAGAGAAAAAGTAGGCGTGAGAGACCAGAAGATGTTAAGCTCATTAAATTTGTGCTAAGGAGAAGCAGTACTGTAGAAGAATACTTAGTCTATAACCCTGAAGTGGAAACGGTGATCAGATAAGGGATACCATGTAAATGCCAATATTTGTATGCACTCTTTTCTTTCCCCTCTCTGCGCCATTGATCGTTGTCCCAACAATGCCTGGATTTGGACTTCCTAAACATCCTTTATAGGTTGGATACACTCCCACATCTCACTCATTGGCCTTATATCCTCTGGGTGTATATATACGTTGTCTTACCTTCTTTTCTGTAATCTCCAGTTAATAATAGGCATAGCCGATGCAGGAACATTTTCCACACATAATGGCATACACATACATCTCCCTAAATGTATCATCGGGTAAATGTGCTTCCCCATTTATTATGAGGGCAGATAGTAATGCCATTTTGTAAAAAGCTCGGTATGTTTGTTTGAACATTTACAGACCCTTAATATGGGATGAGAAGGACTAAATGAATACTTTGCAGACCTTGAAGCTTTTTGTAGAACTAAGACTTATTATGGCACAATGATACATTCCCCTCAAACACACACCCATACATACATGCTTTACCTATTCCACTAGGTCATACAATAATAGATATATTCCCATCTACAATCTTTTTCTTCTTCTTCTTCTAAAGTATTACTCAAATGTTGTGAAATATGAATTATGAAATTTATGTGATAGTTTTGGTTACTATCAAAGGGTGGTATGTCAAAGTCAAATTGCATATTTCAATAATTAGAATACACCATGGCATTTACTAATGGGTGTGTCTATGACACATGCGTCAAATACGCATGCTATAGGTAATACGGTAGAAGACTCCTTTGTTAATAAGTATCATACTGTAACACAATATCAAATATTTCTTACTTACAGAAAATATACACTCTAATAGTGTCCTAAACATATCAGATTGTTCTGTCCAAACAATCATTGTGACATAAAATGTGATATTCTTTTATTCATGAAAGATACACCTTTGACTGATTGGATGTGCAAATACCATTGTTTGCCTCAATTGTTAGCATGAACAATTGGGACTTGGTGATGATCCCATTGATCCTGTGCTGTCATTGTCTCTAAATTGCAGTATAACAAACAAGAAGCCAGATACCATAGAACTTGCTAAAGAAATGCAGATTTCTGAATGTGTGCTCCAACACACCCCAGCACATACCAGAATCCTGTGTGCTTTTTAAGTGATCTAAGCCAGGTATTTTAAGTGATATTCAATATAATACAGACCAGACATTGATATTTGAATTAATAGTGATATGTCAAATGTATTATGTATTCTGGCCTTATGGCTTACACAGTACTGACCTGTCCCCTACACAATGAGTTACACATAGTCTTTACACAGCTGGTCAACTGTGTATGTATATCTATATATCTATATATATATATATAAAGGTATTGTTTCATTAGACATCCAGCCATACGTGTAATACAGGGATGGAACTGCATAAGGACACCGTGTGTGGGATCAAATTGTTCAGGGTCACATAAGTAGTAATCCGGTGGTTGTGAGGATGTTGTCACATATTGTGACAACAAGTTATTAGCGATACCGGATTCATGTATATTCCTGTATGATACTGTGGTCGGTTTGAACTGGTCTTTAGGTGGGAGCCAAGAGGTAAACAATTGTAATCTCATTCAGAGATTAGGCATTGCCCAGTGTTCAAACTGACCAATTACCCACGGTGTACTGAATATGTCCTATCCCTGGACCAATGGAAGAAGATCTTATATTCCCCATATTGTACTGTTTTTGGAACATTGTATAAAAAGACACGCACCTGGCCCAGGTTTCAGTCACATTTCTCAGAGGTGATCTTGTTAGATGACTTAGACCTGGATCCAGCGGCGCCAGTGTATGTATTTAGTCTGTTACCTGTAAGCCCTTAATGGTGTATTATACTGGACTTGCATTTCTCTGTATAATTGTGTTTATTGTTTGATCAATTATTACTGCGATCTGTATCTGGTTTTCCCTTTTCACATTATTAAATGTTTGCAGGTTGGAGTGCAGTACACTTGTAACTTGTTCATTTAAGGTAAAGTGCTACACTTCTCATCAGAGTTGTGTCCGGTTACATTAACAATTGCACTGGTTTTTAAATTTTAATAACTTTTACACCATAAAAGTCCAAGGGTACTGCCGTATAAGTTCAGCAGTACTTCTATATATGTCCAGTTGTACTGCCGTATAAGACCAGGGGTACTGCTTTATAAGTCCAGTCCAGTGGTGCTGCCATATGAGTTCAGTGGTGCTCCCGTACAAGTCCAGGGGCACTGCTGTAAAAGGCCAGGGGTACTTCCGTATAAGTCCAGTCCAGTGGTGCTGCTATACAAGTCAGGTACTGCTGTATAAGTCCAGGGGTACTGCCATATAAGTCAAGTCCATTGGTGCTGCCATATAAGTCCAGTCCAGTGATGCTGCCATATAAGTCCAACAGTACTGCCTTATAAGTCCAGGAGTACTACCGTAAAAGTCATGGGGTACTGACATAAAAGTTCAGTGGTACTGCCATATAAGTCCAGGGGTACTGCCATATAAGTCCGGGGTACTGCCGTATAAGTCCAGCGGTAGTGCCACATAAGTCCAGTCCAATAGTGCTGCCATATAAGTCTAGTCCAGTGGTGCTGTTGTATAAGTCTAGTCCAGTGGTGCTGACGTATAAGTCTAGGGGTACTGCCATATAAGCTAGGGGTACTGCCGTATAAGTCCTGTCCAGCGGTACTGCCATATAAGTCCAGCAGTACTGCTGTATAAGTCCAGTGGTGCTGTATAAGTCCAGTCCAGTGGTGCTGTCTTGTGCTTCATCGGTCCAGTCACTTCAGTGGTGGTGTCCTGTGCTGCCATAAGTCCAGTGGTGCTGCCGTATAAGTCCAGTCGTGTTGCCATATAAGTCCAGAAGTTCTGCCATATAAGTGCATGGGTACTGCCGTATAAGTTCAGTCCAGTGGTACTGCCATATAAGTCCAGGGGTACTGCCGTACAAGTCCAGGGGTACTGCCGTACAAGTCCAGGGGTACTGCCGTACAAGTCCAGGGGTACTGCCGTATAAGTCCAGGGGTACTGCCGTATAAGTCCAGGGGTACTGCTGTATAAGTCCAGGGGTGCTGTCCTGTGCTGTATATTATGTATTTCAAATAAAGGGGTTATTAATATTTAATCCAAATAATTTTTACAGGGATTGCCCTGTATGGTGTAGGGGTACACTCTCCTGTGCTGCATATTGTTATATGACTCCAGAATAACGGAGAATAAAACTTTGGAGGATAAAATAGGGAAAGATCAAGAACCATTTCCTCCTAGTGCTGAAGCTGCTCCACTAGTCATGATGCCGTAGAGGATGAAATGCCGTCAACGTCGTCTGCCAAGGCCGATGCCCAATGTCATAGTAGAGGGCATGTAAAATCCAAAAAGCAAAAGTTCAGTAAAATGACCCCAAAAAATAAATTTTAATTGTCTGAGGAGAAACGTAAACTTGTCAATATGCTATTTTCGACATTTAGTGGCAAGGAACAGCTAAGGCCCTGGCCTATGTTCATGACTAGTGGTTCAGCTTCACATGACAATGGAAGCCCTCATACTCCCACTAGAAAAATTATAAGAGTTAAGCTGGCAAAAGCACAGCAAAGAACTGTGCATTCTAAGATGGTATCATAAATCCCCTAGGAGAGTCCAAGTGTATCAGTGGTTGCGATACCTGACCTTCCCAACACTGGACGGGAAGAGGTAGCTCCTTCCACCATTTGCACGCCCTCTGCAAGTGCTGGAAGGTGCACCCACAGTCCAGTTTCTGATATTCAAATTTAAGATGTCACTGTTAAAGTACACCAGGATGAGGATATGGATGTAGCTGGCGCTGCGGAGGAAGTTGACAATGAGGATTCTGATGGTGATGTGGTTAGTTTGAATAAGGCACTAGTGGAGACAGTTGTTGGCCATGGGATGAAAAAGCCCATTGTCATGCCTGGGCAAAATACCAAAAAAGCCACCTCTTCGGTGTGGATTTATTTCTCCACAAATCCGGACAACAGGGGGTAAATTTACTAAGATGGGAGTTCTATTTAAGATGGGATGTTGCCCATAGCAACCAATCAGATTCTACTTCTCATTTATCTAGCACCTGGTAGAAGATAATACCTGGAATCTGATTGGTTGCTATGGGCAACATCCCATCTTAAATAGAACTCCCATCTAAGTAAATTTACCCCCAGGTGTCAAGCCATCTGTTTCCTTTGTCAACCCATAATAAGTATGGGTAAGGAGGTTAACCACCTTGGAACATCCTCCCTTATACGTCACCTGCAGTGAATTCATCAGAAGTCATTGTCAAGTGTCAATTAAATTAAATTAAAGTGAAGTGCATTGTCAAGTATGTGCAGTTTGGGGCCTAGTTTTTAAAACTGCCATCCTGTCTGCCACTGCAGTGCCACTCCTGGATGGGCCAGGTGTTTGTGCCGCACACTTGTGTCGTTTAGCTGAGTCATCCAGCGACCTCGTTGCACCACTTTTTTTTCTTTGCATGATGTGCTCTTTGGGGCCTAGTTTTTAAAACTGCCATCCTGTCTGGCACTGCAGTGCCACTCCTAGATGGGCCAGGTGTTTGTGCCCCCCACTTGTGTCACTTAGCTTAGTCATCCAGTGAACTCGATGCAACCTTTTGGACTAAAAACAATATTATGAGGTGTGAGGTATTCAGAATAGACTGGAAATGAGTGGAAATGAATGTTAATGAGGTTAATAATACCGTATGATCAAAATGACCCCCAAATTCTGTGATTTTAGCTGTTTTGTGTTTTTTTCAAAAATCATCCAGATCCAAAACCAAAACCAAAATCCGAAAGGGTGGTTTTGGCAAAACCAATCCAGATCCAAAACACGAGTGGGGATCCAGATCCAAAACCTAAACACAAAACACAAAAAGTGCCCACCACACATCTCTAATTTTGACATAAGTGTTCTTTTGTTCAGTTACATGATAAAATTTAACAACTGAAAAATTCCACAAACGTGGGTATGACCTAGCAAGCAACCAGCTAGGACGCCTATAAAGAGAGCACCTGCACGGCCCTATTTATATATTGTTCCATCTGCTATCCGGGCTTCCCGCTGAACTCCCACGAGACACCCCTATTATACCTGGGTGCTTGGGAGTGGTGAGTCAGTGCAACGGAGCCGGAGGACGGTCCTGTCCGTCCTTGCGGGTAGCGGCCTGCTCACATTCCCCAAGCCGGGACCTTAATATGCATCATGAGGCCGGGTCCACTGGATAACACTGCCCTCGCCCAGGCTCTCTTCTCCAGCCTCTGTGAGCCCCGAGCCCATCCATGTTGCACTCCCTGGAGACCAGTGCCAGATGTCCCCGAGCGGCGCTGATTGCGGGAGGTACAAGGCACCCTGTGTTCACGGACAATTACAACTTTCTCTTGTAAAGAGTCATGAGCAGAAATCAGATCATTATGTGATGCTACCAACTCAGCCATTTTGTTTTCTATATGATCTGTTCTAGTGCCAATCTCGGAAATATCGTATGATATTCAGCAAGCATTTCTAAACTAAATCATAAATATTACACACTCAGTAATAGAGCCAGTAAACTCATGGCACAGAAGCTAAGAGGTAAAAACATAATCAATAGAATCAAAGCTTTAACTAAAACAGATAGAACTCTACTCTCCAACCCAAAAGGTATTGCTAACCAATTTGCTTCCTACTATGAAAAGTTATATAATCTCAAAAGAGATAATTCCATTCCTCAACCCTCCGTTGCTCTTATCCACTCTTTCCTAGATTCCATTAGTTTACCCTCTATTTCCCAGGAAGAGGCTTCCTTGTTAGACTCTCCCTGGACTAATGACAAGCTTAGCTCTGCTCTAAAGTCCCTTAAAAAGGACAAAGCCCCAGGTTCGGATGGGTTTATCAATAGTTTCTATATCTCCTTTCAAGAATCCCTTTCCCCCATCCTGCTACAACTATATAATTATGCCTTTAAGAATCCCTTTCCGGCTGAAATGCTGGAGGCCCAAATTATCACGATACCAAAGTCTGGCAAGGACCCATCATTGTGCCATAATTATAGACCCCAAACAGGTAATTTCAACTTTAAACTTGTCATTTATTTTGTACGCTCTGGACATGGCTACTAATAACAAATGCACAGACAAAATTCTTAAAGCGATGTCTGCAAATGCTAGGAGTTTAGGAGACAAAATTCCAGAGCTAATTGCGATAATGACAAGGGATAACCTGGATTTTGTGGCAATTACAGAGTCTTGGTGCAATGAGAATCATGACTGGGACTTAGCTATACCAGGATACAATTTATTTAGGAAGGATAGAATAGGAAGGGTAGCAATGTATGTGAAAAAAGCATAAATGCTACTTTAATACAAAATATTGAAGCCAAAACTGAGGCCCTTTGGGTCACCATAGAAACTGGGAAGAAGGACATTATTCGCATTGGGGTGATCTATAGACCACCAGGCCAGGGGCAGAATTTGGACAGGAACCTATTGTTGGACATCTATAAAATGGCTTTAAAGGGAGTAGTCATAGTCATGGAAATCTTTAATTTACCTGGTGTAAATTGGGAGGGGTCTTTTGCAAGTTCAGCTACAAGTGGCAAATTTCTACATTCCTTACAAGGAGCATCTCTCAAGCAATTGGTGAGGGAGCCCACTCGCAAAGACTCAATATTAGATCTAATTCTTACAAATGGTGATAGGATATCTGATATATATATATGTGGGTGAGCACCTGGTATCCAGTGATCATCAAGCAGTATGGTTTAGTATAAAGACAGGATCCAACTCCTGTCGCACAAAAACAAAGGTGTTGGATTTTAGAAATGCTGACTTTGCAAAAATGGGGAGATGTTTAAGTGATTCATTGGCAGACTGGAGGAACTTGGAAGGAGTGCAGGAGAGGTGGAAAAAACTGAAAAGTGCAATACTAAGTGCAACAGACCTTTGTATCAAAATGGTTAGGAAAAGCACCAGGAAAAGGAAGCCAGTGTGGTTCACAAAAGAAGTATCAACTAGTGTGAAAGCAAAAAAGATGGCTTTTAGTAAATACAAACAGATTCAAAATAATTATGATAAAGAGGTGTATCTGGACAGATGGAAGGATGCTAAGAAAGTGATCAGACGTGCAAAGGCAGAAGCTGAGGAGAAAATGGCCCAGTCAGTAGATAAAGGGGGCAAAACTTTTTTTAAGTATATAAGTGAAAGGAGAAAATCAAATGGAGGAATAATAAGACTTAAGACAGAGAGTGAGCATTTGGTGGAGGGAGACAAGGCAATAGCAGATCACCTAAATAATTATTTTTGCTCAGTATTTACTACAGAAGAAGGGATGGGGCCACAGTTAAGTTGCAAGGACATTCATAAAAATAAGGTAGATGAAAATACATTTACAGAGGAGAAGGTCCTAACAGAACTTTCAAAACTAAAAGTGGATAAATCAATGGGACCAGATGGGATACACCCAAGGATACTCAAAGAGCTAAAAGATGTGCTGGTTACACCTTTAAAAGAATTATTTAACCAGTCACTAAATACAGGTGCTATTCCAGAGGACTGGAAAAGAGCAAATGTAGTTCCACTGCACAAAAGTGGAAGCAAGGAAGAAGCAAGTAACTACAGACCAGTAAGCCTTACATCAGTAGTATGGAAAGTAATAGAAAAACTATTAAAAGAAAGAGTAGTGGAATATCTTAAATCAAACAACTTACAGGATCCAAAACAGCATGGATTTACTGGTGGGAGATCATGCCAAACAAATCTTATTGACTTTTTTGACTCTGTGATGAAAATAATAGATCAAGGGGGAGCTGTAGATGTAGCATATCTAGACTTTAGTAAGGCATTTGACACTGTCCCACATCTCAGACTGCTAAATAAACTTGAAAGCCTTGGGGTGGATTATAAATCAGTTAAATGGATAAGAACCTGGTTGCAGGATAGGAAACAGACAGTCATTGTTAATGGAGTGCAATCTATGGAGGGAAATGTTACCAGTGGAGTACTCCAGGGATCTGTACTTGGTCCAGTTCTCTTTAATATCTTTGTTGGTGACATTGCAGATGGTATTGAAGGGAAGATATGCCTTTTTGCAGATGATACAAAGATATGCAACAGGATAGACACACCGGGAGGGGTCAAACAAATGATTAATGACCTAGGTAGGCTTGAGAAATGGTCAAGAACGTGGCAACTACAGTTTAATGCTAAAAAATGCAAAATCATGCACTTGGGTCTCAAAAACCCAAAGGCTAAGTATAGTATCAAGGGTACTATAATGGAAACTACTGAGGAGGAAAGAGATTTAGGAGTCACTATTTCAAGTGATTTGAAGGCAGGAAAGCAATGCAACAAAGCAATGAGAAAGGCAAGTCAGATGCTTGGTTGCATAGGGAGAGGAATCAGTAGCAGGAAAAAAGAAGTGATAATGCCACTGTATAGGTCATTGGTACGGCCCCATCTGGAATACTGTGTCCAGTTCTGGAGACCCTATCTCCAGAAGGATATAAATACATTAGAGAGTGTACAAAGAAGGGCAACTAAAATGGTGCATGGCCTACATCACAAAACTTACCCGGAAAGGCTAAAAGATCTTAACATGTATAGTTTGGAGGAGAGAAGGGAAAGGGGGGACATGATAGAAACTTTCAAATATATCAAGGGTCTTAACAAAGTTCAGGAGGGAAACATTCTTCAAAGGAAAAGAAGTATTAGAACTCGAGGGCATACATTGAGACTGGACGGGGGGAGGTTCAGGGGAAATTTAAGGAAAAATTACTTCACAGAAAGAGTAGTGGATAAGTGGAATAGCCCCCCATCAGAGGTGGTAGAGGCTAAGACTGTAGGGCAATTTAAACATGCTTGGGACAGGCATATGAATATCCTTACAAAGAATTAAGGTTAAAAAAGGGTTGAGATTGCCTAAAGGATAAAATAAAAAAGGGGCAGACTAGATGGGCCAAGTGGTTCTTATCTGCCGTCAAATTCTATGTTTCTATGTTTCTATGACCGATTGCACATTTGAACACAGATCTAAAACTATATGCTAAACTAATTGCAAATAGGCTGAATCCACTGTTACCCCCATTAGTCAACCAGGACCAGGTTGGCTTTACATTGGGCAGACAAGCCCCTGATAATACCAGAAGGATCTTTTCCTTGCTAGAAACTCAATCTGCCACTCGGAAACCTTTATTGTTGCTCTCACTCGACGCTGAGAAGGCTTTTGACAGAATTAATTGGCTGTACATGATGGAAGTTCTTGCCAGGTTTGGATTCTCGGGTCATTTTCTACAGGCTATACTACATCTTTATTAGAACCCTACTGCCTGAGTCTTTAGTAATGGCTTTCTCTCAAACTCCTTTCCTATCACTAATGGTACCTGCCAAGGTTGTCCCCTATCACCATTAATCTTTGCTCTAGCTATTGAAACCCTGGCGGAAAAAATCAGTACATTTACTCAAATAGATGGGTTTCAAATTGGTCCAACACATCATAAAATCTGCTGATTACGTACTTTTGTTTATAACGAATCCAATAACTACTCATACTGCTCTTCATAATATTCTCCAAGAATATTCCAAAATATCATATTATAAATTAAATACATCTAAAACTGAAGCACCCCCCTTAGACTTAGATATATCTCTGATACACACACTAAGATCTCAATACAATTATTCCTGGCAAACCTCTTCCCTTCAGTACTTGGAAATTAGAATTCCCTTGCAAGCCCAAGACGTAATAACGTCTAACTACCTTCCTCTTCTTGCACAGTTTACGGAACTCACTAGGAACTGGATGAACCACGACATTTCTTGGGTAGGTCAGTTATCTTCTGTTAAGATGATGCATCTCCCTAAGATTCTCTATCTGTTCAGAGCTATCCCATACTTAGTACCAATTACTTTATTTAATAAATTTTATTCAATAATCTCACTGTTTTTGTGGAAAGGTAAAAAACCTAGGATGGCTAGAGCTTGCCTACAAAGGTCTAAAAGATCTGGAGGCCTAGCCTTCCCTAATCTTGAATTACACGAACATGCCTGTATACTGGACCAACTAAAAAACTGGCTCTCATCCGCTCCTGTGAAACCTTGGGTTGATATTGAACGATATGAGTGGCGAGGTTTCCCCCTGGCTGACCTGTTAGGTACTAAACCCTTGCATAGACCATCCTATATCTTTAAAAAGTGTTTCTAGCACATTAGTAGTCTGGGACAAGTTGATTATCTCTCTCGGTGACTTTTCTCTCCCTTCTTCTAGTCTTTCTCTATTAGCAATGTCTAAACTAATTCCCGATATCTCTCTTAAAAATTGGTGTGTGTTGGGAATCTCTACCATTAAAGATCTCTATGATAATTTGACTCTTAAATCCTTTCAACAACTACAAGTGCAATACTCTATCCCAAATTCTGATTTCTATAAGTACAGTAATTACATATTAGACATTGGATCCTGAAAAATTCTCCTGATTCACACTATCTCCCTAGCCCCCCACCATATATCTTATCTAAATTGACTTCTCCAGGCCACAAAAAAAGGCATCTCTTTATGGTACTCTACCCTCCTTTCACCTCTTGATGACACCAAACTTCAAATTCAAGCTAGATGGGACTCGGAGCTGAATATTAACTTAACAAACGATGATTGGGAAAATATTTTTTTAAATGTTTTTAAAATGTCTCGATGCATCAACCATTCAGAAATGATGTTTAAACTAATGCATAATTTATATTACACGCCGGCTAAACTACATCAAATTTGGCCTGACTCCTCCAAATTTTGCTGGCGACTTTGTGGACAGGAGGGTACTCTAACTAGAGATGAGCGCCTGAAATTTTTCGGGTTTTGTGTTTTGGTTTTGGGTTTGGTTCCGCGGCCGTGTTTTGGGTTCGAACGCGTTTTGGCAAAACCTCACCGAATTATTTTTGTCGGATTCGGGTGTGTTTTGGATTCGGGTGTTTTTTTCAAAAAACCCTAAAAAACAGCTTAAATCATAGAATTTGGGGGTAATTTTGATCCCAAAGTATTATTAACCTCAAAAAACATAATTTACACTCATTTTCAGCCTATTCTGAACACATCACACCTCACAATATTATTTTTAGTCCTAAAATTTGCACCGAGGTCGCTGTGTGAGTAAGATAAGCGACCCTAGTGGCCGACACAAACACCGGGCCCATCTAGGAGTGGCACTGCAGTGTCACGCAGGATGGCCCTTCCAAAAAACCCTCCCCAAACAGCACATGACGCAAAGAAAAAAAGAGGCGCAATGAGGTAGCTGACTGTGTGAGAAAGATAAGCGACCCTTGTGGCCGACACAAACACCGGGCCCATCCAGGAGTGGCACTGCAGTGTCACGCAGGATGTCCCTTCCAAAAAACCCTCCCCAAACAGCACATGACGCAAAGAAAAAAAGAGGCGCAATGAGGTAGCTGTGTGAGAAAGATAAGCGACCCTAGTGGCCGACACAAACACCGGGCCCATCTAGGAGTGGCACTGCAGTGTCACGCAGGATGTCCCTTCCAAAAAACCCTACCCAAACAGCACATGACGCAAAGAAAAAAAGAGGCGCAATGAGGTAGCTGTGTGAGTAAGATTAGCGACCCTAGTGGCCGACACAAACACCGGGCCCATCTAGGAGTGGCACTGCAGTGTCACGCAGGATGTCCCTTCCAAAAAACCCTCCCCAAACAGCACATGACGCAAAGAAAAAAAGAGGCGCAATGAGGTAGCTGACTGTGTGAGTAAGATTAGCGACCCTAGTGGCCGACACAAACACCGGGCACATCTAGGAGTGGCACTGCAGTGTCACGCAGGATGTCCCTTCCAAAAAACCCTCCCCAAACAGCACATGACGCAAAGAAAAAAAGAGGCGCAATGAGGTAGCTGACTGTGTGAGAAAGATAAGCGACCCTTGTGGCCGACACAAACACCGGGCCCATCCAGGAGTGGCACTGCAGTGTCACGCAGGATGTCCCTTCCAAAAAACCCTCCCCAAACAGCACATGACGCAAAGAAAAAAAGAGGCGCAATGAGGTAGCTGTGTGAGAAAGATAAGCGACCCTAGTGGCCGACACAAACACCGGGCCCATCTAGGAGTGGCACTGCAGTGTCACGCAGGATGTCCCTTCCAAAAAACCCTACCCAAACAGCACATGACGCAAAGAAAAAAAGAGGCGCAATGAGGTAGCTGTGTGAGTAAGATTAGCGACCCTAGTGGCCGACACAAACACCGGGCCCATCTAGGAGTGGCACTGCAGTGTCACGCAGGATGTCCCTTCCAAAAAACCCTCCCCAAACAGCACATGACGCAAAGAAAAAAAGAGGCGCAATGAGGTAGCTGACTGTGTGAGTAAGATTAGCGACCCTAGTGGCCGACACAAACACCGGGCACATCTAGGAGTGGCACTGCAGTGTCACGCAGGATGTCCCTTCCAAAAAACCCTCCCCAAACAGCACATGACGCAAAGAAAAAAAGAGGCGCAATGAGGTAGCTGACTGTGTGAGTAAGATTAGCGACCCTAGTGGCAGACACAAACACCGGGCCCATCTAGGAGTGGCACTGCAGTGTCACGCAGGATGTCCCTTCCAAAAAACCCTCCCCAATCAGCACATGATGCAAAGAAAAAGAAAAGAAAAAAGAGGTGCAAGATGGAATTATCCTTGGGCCCTCCCACCCACCCTTATGTTGTATAAACAAAACAGGACATGCACACTTTAACCAACCCATCATTTCAGTGACAGGGTCTGCCACACGACTGTGACTGATATGACGGGTTGGTTTGGACCCCCCCCAAAAAAGAAGCAATTAATCTCTCCTTGCACAAACTGGCTCTACAGAGGCAAGATGTCCACCTCATCTTCACCCTCCGATATATCACCGTGTACATCCCCCTCCTCACAGATTATCAATTCGTCCCCACTGGAATCCACCATCTCAGCTCCCTGTGTACTTTGTGGAGGCAATTGCTGCTGGTCAATGTCTCCGCGGAGGAATTGATTATAATTCATTTTAATGAACATCATCTTCTCCACATTTTCTGGATGTAACCTCGTACGCCGATTGCTGACAAGGTGAGCGGCGGCACTAAACACTCTTTCGGAGTACACACTTGTGGGAGGGCAACTTAGGTAGAATAAAGCCAGTTTGTGCAAGGGCCTCCAAATTGCCTCTTTTTCCTGCCAGTATAAGTACGGACTGTGTGACGTGCCTACTTGGATGCGGTCACTCATATAATCCTCCACCATTCTATCAATGTTGAGAGAATCATATGCAGTGACAGTAGACGACATGTCCGTAATCGTTGTCAGGTCCTTCAGTCCGGACCAGATGTCAGCATCAGCAGTCGCTCCAGACTGCCCTGCATCACCGCCAGCGGGTGGGCTCGGAATTCTGAGCCTTTTCCTCGCACCCCCAGTTGCGGGAGAATGTGAAGGAGGAGATGTTGACAGGTCGCGTTCCGCTTGACTTGACAATTTTGTCACCAGCAGGTCTTTCAACCCCAGCAGACCTGTGTCTGCCGGAAAGAGAGATCCAAGGTAGGCTTTAAATCTAGGATCGAGCACGGTGGCCAAAATGTAGTGCTCTGATTTCAACAGATTGACCACCCGTGAATCCTTGTTAAGCGAATTAAGGGCTGCATCCACAAGTCCCACATGCCTAGCGGAATCGCTCCGTGTTAGCTCCTTCTTCAATGCCTCCAGCTTCTTCTGCAAAAGCCTGATGAGGGGAATGACCTGACTCAGGCTGGCAGTGTCTGAACTGACTTCACGTGTGGCAAGTTCAAAGGGCATCAGAACCTTGCACAACGTTGAAATCATTCTCCACTGCACTTGAGACAGGTGCATTCCATCTCCTATATCGTGCTCAATTGTATAGGCTTGAATGGCCTTTTGCTGCTCCTCCAACCTCTGAAGCATATAGAGGGTTGAATTCCACCTCGTTACCACTTCTTGCTTCAGATGATGGCAGGGCAGGTTCAGTAGTTTTTGGTGGTGCTCCAGTCTTCTGTACGTGGTGCCTGTACGCCGAAAGTGTCCCGCAATTTTTCTGGCCACCGACAGCATCTCTTGCACGCCCCTGTCGTTTTTTAAAAAATTCTGCACCACCAAATTCAAGGTATGTGCAAAACATGGGACGTGCTGGAATTTGCCCATATTTAATGCACACACAATATTGCTGGCGTTGTCCGATGCCACAAATCCACAGGAGAGTCCAATTGGGGTAAGCCATTCCGCGATGATCTTCCTCAGTTGCCGTAAGAGGTTTTCAGCTGTGTGCGTATTCTGGAAAGCGGTGATACAAAGCGTAGCCTGCCTAGGAAAGAGTTGGCGTTTGCGAGATGCTGCTACTGGTGCCGCCGCTGCTGTTCTTGCGGCGGGAGTCCATACATCTACCCAGTGGGCTGTCACAGTCATATAGTCCTGACCCTGCCCTGCTCCACTTGTCCACATGTCCGTGGTTAAGTGGACATTGGGTACAACTGCATTTTTTAGGACACTGGTGAGTCTTTTTCTGACGTCCGTGTACATTCTCGGTATCGCCTGCCTAGAGAAGTGGAACCTAGATGGTATTTGGTAACGGGGGCACACTGCCTCAATAAATTGTCTAGTTCCCTGTGAACTAACGGCGGATACCGGACGCACGTCTAACACCAACATAGTTGTCAAGGACTCAGTTATCCGCTTTGCAGTAGGATGACTGCTGTGATATTTCATCTTCCTCGCAAAGGACTGTTGAACAGTCAATTGCTTACTGGAAGTAGTACAAGTGGGCTTACGACTTCCCCTCTGGGATGACCATCGACTCCCAGCGGCAACAACAGCAGCGCCAGCAGCAGTAGGCGTTACACGCAAGGATGCATCGGAGGAATCCCAGGCAGGAAAGGACTCGTCAGACTTGCCAGTGACATGGCCTGCAGGACTATTGGCATTCCTGGGGAAGGAGGAAATTGACACTGAGGGAGTTGGTGGGGTGGTTTGCGTGAGCTTGGTTACAAGAGGAAGGGATTTACTGGTCAGTGGACTGCTTCCGCTGTCACCCAAAGTTTTTGAACTTGTCACTGACTTATTATGAATGCGCTGCAGGTGACGTATAAGGGAGGATGTTCCGAGGTGGTTAACGTCCTTACCCCTACTTATTACAGCTTGACAAAGGGAACACACGGCTTGACACCTGTTGTCCGCATTTCTGGTGAAATACCTCCACACCGAAGAGCTGATTTTTTTGGTATTTTCACCTGGCATGTCAACGGCCATATTCCTCCCACGGACAACAGGTGTCTCCCCGGGTGCCTGACTTAAACAAACCACCTCACCATCAGAATCCTCCTGGTCAATTTCCTCCCCAGCGCCAGCAACACCCATATCCTCCTCATCCTGGTGTACTTCAACACTGACATCTTCAATCTGACTATCAGGAACTGGACTGCGGGTGCTCCTTCCAGCACTTGCAGGGGGCATGCAAATAGTGGAAGGCGCATGCTCTTCACGTCCAGTGTTGGGAAGGTCAGGCATCGCAAACGACACAATTGGACTCTCCTTGTGGATTTGGGATTTCAAAGAACGCACAGTTCTTTGCGGTGCTTTTGCCAGCTTGAGTCTTTTCAGTTTTCTAGCGAGAGGCTGAGTGCTTCCATCCTCATGTGAAGCTGAACCACTAGCCATGAACATAGGCCAGGGCCTCAGCCGTTCCTTGCCACTCCGTGTGGTAAATGGCATATTGGCAAGTTTACGCTTCTCCTCCGACAATTTTATTTTAGGTTTTGGAGTCCTTTTTTTTCTGATATTTGGTGTTTTGGATTTGACATGCTCTGTACTATGACATTGGGCATCGGCCTTGGCAGACGACGTTGCTGGCATTTCATCGTCTCGGCCATGACTAGTGGCAGCAGCTTCAGCACGAGGTGGAAGTGGATCTTGATCTTTCCCTAATTTTGGAACCTCAACTTTTTTGTTCTCCATATTTTATAGGCAGAACTAAAAGGCACCTCAGGTAAACAATGGAGATGGATGGATTGGATACTAGTATACAATTATGGACGGACTGCCACGGTTAGGTGGTATAAAAAAACCACGGTTAGGTGGTATATATTATAATAATAATAATACAATTATGGATGGACGGACTGCCTGCCGACTGCTGACACAGAGGTAGCCACAGCCGTGAACTACCGCACTGTACACTGGTTGATAAAGAGATAGTAGTATACTCGTAACAACTAGTATGACACTATGACGACGGTATAAAGAATGGAAAAAAAACCACGGTTAGGTGGTATATATTATAATAATAATACAATTATGGATTGACGGACTGCCTGCCGACTGCCGACACAGAGGTAGCCACAGCCGTGAACTACCGCACTGTACACTGGTTGATAAAGAGATAGTAGTATACTCGTAACAACTAGTATGACACTATGACGACGGTATAAAGAATGGAAAAAAAACCACGGTTAGGTGGTATATATTATAATAATAATACAATTATGGATGGACGGACTGCCTGCCGACTGCCGACACAGAGGTAGCCACAGCCGTGAACTACCGCACTGTACACTGGTTGATAAAGAGATAGTAGTATACTCGTAACAACTAGTATGACACTATGACGACGGTATAAAGAATGAAAAAAAAACCACGGTTAGGTGGTATATATTATAATAATAATACAATTATGGATGGACGGACTGCCTGCCGACTGCCGACACAGAGGTAGCCACAGCCGTGAACTACCGCACTGTACACTGGTTGATAAAGAGATAGTAGTATACTCGTAACAACTAGTATGACACTATGACGGTATAAAGAATGAAAAAAAAACCACGGTTAGGTGGTATATATTATAATAATAATACAATTATGGATGGACGGACTGCCTGCCGACTGCCGACACAGAGGTAGCCACAGCCGTGAACTACCGCACTGTACACTGGTTGATAAAGAGATAGTAGTATACTCGTAACAACTAGTATGACACTATGACGACGGTATAAAGAATGGAAAAAAAACCACGGTTAGGTGGTATATATTATAATAATAATACAATTATGGATGGACGGACTGCCTGCCGACTGCCGACACAGAGGTAGCCACAGCCGTGAACTACCGCACTGTACACTGGTTGATAAAGAGATAGTAGTATACTCGTAACAACTAGTATGACACTATGACGGTATAAAGAAAGAAAAAAAAATACCACGGTTAGGTGGTATATATTGTAATACAATTATGGATGGACGGACTGCCTGCCGAGTTCCGACTGCCGACACAGAGGTAGCCACAGCCGTGAACTACCGCACTGTACTGTGTCTGCTGCTAATATAGACTGGTTGATAAAGAGATAGTATACAATACATACAACAATATACTACTATACTGGTGGTCAGGCACTGGTCACCACTAGTCACACTGGCAGTGGCACTCCTGCAGCAAAAGTGTGCACTGTTTAATTTTAAATTAATATAATATTATGTACTCCTGGGGGCTCCTGCTATAACAACCTGCAGTGCTCCCCAGTCTCCCCCACAATTATTATAAGCTTTGCCTTTTATACATTGATGTGCAGCACACTGGGCTGAGCTGAGTGCACACAGACTGAGTCACACTGTGTGACTGGCTGCTGCTGTGTATCGTTTTTTTTCAGGCAGAGAACGGATATAGCAGAGAACGGATATATATTAAAATAAATAAAAGTTAACTAACAACAACTGCACTGGTCACTGTGGTAAACTCTGTCTGACTCTGCACAATCTCTCTCTCTCTTCTAATCTAATTTCTAATGGAGAGGACGCCAGCCACGTCCTCTCCCTATCAATCTCAATGCACGTGTGAAAATGGCGGCGACGCGCGGCTCCTTATATAGAATCCGAGTCTCGCGAGAATCCGACAGCGTCATGATGACGTTCGGGCGCGCTCGGGTTAACCGAGCAAGGCGGGAGGATCCGAGTCTGCTCGGACCCGTGAAAAAACATGAAGTTCGTGCGGGTTCGGTTTCAGAGAAACCGAACCCGCTCATCTCTAACTCTAACACACATATTTTGGTCATGTCCGAATATTAACCCATTTACAGTCCCTGACGAAGCACGGCATTCTGAGCCAAGTGAAACGCATTGGCCACCCCCACACCGACACCCACCTCAGATCCGAAGATCCTGAGCCCCGGGAAGATGCCGGCCACTAAGCTCCATGAGGATCAGCACTGCAGGCGCCTGCAGCAACATTGCGGCTCCGTAAGGAAAGGCACTCACAACCTAACACCACCTGGAGAAGAGATCACCAGTCCCGTAGGGGACGAAGACATGTATGTCCGTTTCATCAATTAAGAGCCAACGATATCACAAAACGCAAAGGACATTATTTTATACACAGACCAGGAGCGAGAATAGAAGGAACTTTTAAAAACGGGGCAAAAAAGCACTCTCCCCTTTACCAGACTGTGCATGCACTGGAAAGACTATCCAACAGAGGATTCATTTTAGCAACAGTATCACACTGTGTTTTTAATTACTGTGTCAAAAATGTATTTATGTGTATCTGCTTAAACCAGCTACAAGGTGAATATAGCTGCAAGACGTTCATAGTCTTCAGAACTACCTAATGCATATACAACTGAATTTTACTGTATTCTTAACCCATATGTTTTAAATATATCCATATGTACTTGTATTTACATTTGTTTTAGAGCCACGCGCACTGTGCTGTAGTACATAAACATACTTTGGCTGGATACACATTTTGAACAAATTAATCACTGACAACGGTAGCTTTTTCCACACCTGAGCCTTTGATTTAAAAGGCTCACTGGGTCAATATTTTGCTGCACATATTCTACGGCCTGTGGTGTAATACATATACAAAGATATTTAAATCTTACTGTCCACCGCAGCAGGCAATGATCTTGCCGCTCCTCCGGTATAAGGCCTGAGATAGGGAAAATAATTGACTTTTCCCAATTTATAAATAGGCCAGAAAAAGCCCCAAATGTATTAACCATTTTTAGCAAGTTTTCTAGCGAGCTCTCTGAGTCATTCAAAAATAGCAACATGTCATCCGCAAATAGTGCTATCACATCCTCCCTCTGTCCCAGTCTGATACCACAAATTCCTGCGTTTGCTCTTATAGAGCAAGCAAGGGGCTCAATTTCCAATGCAAATAATGCAGGTGACAGTGGGCACCCTTGACGTATGCCCCTAAACAGGGGAAAAGATTCTGACATATATCCATTGACGGATACACGTGCTGTTGGTAGGGCGTACAGCATTTGGACCCATTTTATAAACCTGGGCCCAAATGAGAATTTTTCTAATACTGCCCACAAGTATCCCCACTCTACTGAGTCAAAGGCCTTGGCCGCATCGAGTGATACGACCACTGCCCCTGACCCTTCTACATTGCATCCCTGTAAATGGCAAAACAATCTACGCAGGTTCTGTGTTGTAGATTTCCCTGGCATAAAACCTGTTTGATCAGGATGGATAATTGTCTGTATTACTGAATTTAACTGCATCGCTAATACCTTAGCGATTATCTTAACATCCGTTGTCAAAAGTGAAATGGGCCTATATGACTCAGGGAAATTAGAGTCCTTTCCTATTTTAGGTAGTACAATAATAATTGCCTCTGTCATGGAGGAAGAAATAGACCCCCACTCATATAGTGACTTTAACAACTCCAGCAGATATGGGAGAGAAAATTCTCTAAATTTGTTATACACTTCCTCAGGTATTCCATCCAATCCTGGGGCCTTAGACACTGGAAGTGAAGAGATCGCCACCTCAATCTCCTCAAGTGTAAAAGGAGCTTCTAGTATTTCTACCGCTTCCCCTGACAGAGTTGGGGGTTCAATATGTTCCAGATACTCTTGAAGCTGCCTTTCACTATATGAGGCCTTAGAGGGGGTGTAGTACTGCTGACCGGCGGTCAGGAGACCGCCGGTCAGCTTACCGACGCCGGGATCCCGGCAGCATACCGACGCCGGGATCCCGGCGGGGAGGGGCGAGTGCAGCAAGCCACGGGTTGTATTCCCACTCTATGGGTGTCGTGGACACCCACAAGTGGAAATAGTCCCTGCTGGTCGGCATACCAACCGTCGGGATAGTGTGCCATCGGGCTGGTGGAGGTCATGTGACTGTCGGTCAGCTGACCGGCGGTCACATGAATACCACCCCTTAGAGGCATATATTGTTGAGTAATATTTCCCAAACACCTCTATAATTTCTGATCTTGAATAGCAATCTGCCCATGAAGATTCCTAATACATTGGATAGTATTACTATTATGATCCTCTCTAGCTAGAAAAGCCAGATTTCTTTCCCCTATCTCTGCTTGAAAATATTGTGGATGTCTAGTAAACAGTAATCTTTGTCTTGCTTTATCATATAGGCAATCAGACCACTCTCTCTGCGCCTCCAACCAAGCTACCCTATCATTAGATAGTGCAGACCTTATATATTGGGCTTCCATGTATTGACATTGAAGCTCAAGGCTAACCTCTTCTTTCCTTTTTTCCCCATCTTAATTTCTGCTATCTTCTTAATAAATGTACATCTCATGCATGCCTTAAAGGCATCATGGTGAATTGTCGGGTTCATATATGAAATATTATCAGCCCTGAAACTCTCCCATTCAGACACCAGATCCAAACCTGTGCCCATTTGGGATACCCAGTATGGGTTCAGTTTCCAAAAGGTAGCACCATTATCATTCCCCAAGTTTACAGTTAGGAGCACAGGAGAGTGGTCCAATATGCCCCTAGGCAAATACTCAATTCCAACTACCGAAGGAATCAAGCAGGTTGAAACCAAAGCCAAACCTATCAGTGACATTGTGTGGTATGATGCAGACTGGCATGAGTATTCTAAATGTGTAGGATTGCACAACCTCCATATATCCTTCCAACCCATTTCTTCAGTCAATCTGGAAAATGGTGTACCAGATGATGTTACAATATCTGTATCCTGGCTTTGTCGCCATCTGTCCAACCTGGCATCCATGATGTTATTAAAGTCACCTATGCTTATCACAGGGGTGTCTGGTGATTGATCCACGAACAAAGCCGCCTTTTTCAGTACTTCATTATTATATGGAGGAGGAATATACATAGCCAATATATGCAGTAATTTCTGATTAACCATTGCTTGCAAGAAAACAAACCTCCCAGCCGGATCTATCCGGCTGGATTCCAGATGAAACTTCACAGATTTATTTACAAGACCTGCAACTCCTCTAGCATTATGTGAGAAAACTGAATGTAGCATATAACCAATCAATGATTTTTTAAAGGATAATACCTTATTTCCATACAGGTGCGTTTCCTTGAGACATATTATATCTGCTTTATGCTTCTTAAGTTGGGACATAACCAATGATCTTTTTATCTTGTCATTAACCCCTCGCACATTCCATCCCAGTACTTTTATATTTCCAGTTTCCCCACCCATTTATCTATCCTTTTAATATGAGCTAACATTACATCCATGCCTCTCTTCTGGCAGTCATATGGAGCATTTTTCCATGTCCCATGTTCTTATACAATTAGAGAAGGAGGAGCGAGGAGAGAGAGAGAGGGGGGGGGGCAGGGGGAAACCCACAGGACATACCTATTTATATTCCCCTCCCCTCTCCCTGTATATCTTCCACATCCTAAGATATACCTGTTCCCCATCAAGTCTCAATCTTTACAAACCACCCCACCCGTTCACATGGAGGTTGTAAGGAATTAACCCTACATCCGTATTCAGCATGAAGTAAGAAAAAAAACTCCCTGTTTTTAGGACATTAGTTCCCTGATTTGACAGTTTTCCTATATTTAACTACATGATTCTATTATCTTTCAGCCCATTAATTTCCATTTATTTACACAGCTCTATATTGTCCTTAACGGAACAGTTAATCCACTCTGAAAGCAACTATGCACCACGCTTAATATATATATATAAAAAATAAAACACCGCACAAATGAATCACTAGACAGTGCACATTAACCACTTTAAACTTTCAAAGTCACGTTACCTCAGGCTGCCGACCCAGCCATTCCTCTGCATCTTTAGAAGAGACAAAGAATTGTGTAGAATTATTGTGCAAGATTCTCAGCTGCACTGGATATAACATAGAATATTGAATATTCCTGTCTCTAAGCTTGCGTTTAACTTGAAGAAATTGATAGCGACTTTTTTGCACTTATTGCTCAAAATCAGGATAGAAAGACACTGTTTGATTTTAAAATTGAACTGTGCCTTTAAGATGTGCTAATCAAAGGATGGCGTCTCTGTCCCTATAATGAAGTATACGAGCAATAAATGTTCTTGCGGGGGCCCCTGGCACCGGAGGCCTTGCTGGTAGTCTATAGGCCCGCTCCACTGAGAAATGACTACTAAAAGCCTCTCGTGTGAATAAATAAATGAACCAATCTTCAAGGAATTTTTCAGGTGCTGTCCCCTCTGCTCTCTCAGAGAGTGCGACAATGCATATATAATTGCGTCTAAGGAGCTGCCCCTCCATATCTGATAATCTTGCCTGTATAGCGGTTACCTGGGATACCAGGCCCTAAACTTTACTTTTTAAAGGTGCGGAGCTATCCTCCAGATTGGAGATGCGCCCTTCCATTTCACCCACTCTCTCCCTTATATTTTACATATCTTGGTGTAGCAGAGAGACATCTGCCTGCACCTGGCCAATTTTCTCTGTAACCCTTTGTTCAGATGCCATAATAGCTTGAAGGATTTGTTGAGTATAAATAGGGTTATTACCACTTTCTGATATTGATTCTGGTTTTGAGGGAGAAGAAGGGTTTGTTGCACCTCATGAGGGAGGCTATGATGATCTTGCATATTTTTCCAGATTTGTGGCTGCAGCAGCTACTGTTCCTGTTTTACTCATTTTAAAATTAATAATTTATTAACACGTGAGAGCACTTTAGTGATATCAGGTGGTGATCTCTTGAGGCAATTTTGGTAATTGACTGCAATATCTTGTTCAAGCTAAGTATTTACACATAACTCCAGCAACAGCAAAAAAGGCGCCAGCTCTCTTCTTTTCAAGCCACAATTTTACACTGCAGCTATAACCAGAAAGAGAGAAAAAAAAAAGAATAATATACAAAAATAAAAATAAAGTCACTTTAAAAACCAAGTCCCTGCACTCGCAGAGTATACACTGTTGCCAGCTCTCCTCATACTGGTCTGTTATATTAAAGTGCTGTTTGCTCAAAGATGGTAGAAAATCTCATTAGGCCTGAAGACCAACAACCATACTAAATGCTGAATGCTTCAGAAACAAAGTGCATTTTGTGCTTGACCGACCAGCTGACATTTCATTGTGCAGGTGAGAGGATTTCAATTTATGTCCAGTATCTATGTCCCATGCTCACAAAGTATACACTGTTGCCAGCTCTCCTCATACCAGTCTGTTATATTAAAGTTCTGTTTGCTCAAAAGTAATAGAAAGTCTCATTAGGCCTGAAAGCCAATAAATATACTAAGTGCTGAATGGTTCAGAAACAAAAATGCACATTATGCTTGTCCGACCTTACGCCAGCTGACATCACTGTTCAGGTAACTGAGAGGATTTCAATATATATCCAGTGTCTATATCCCGCACTCACAAAGTATACACTGTTACCAGCTTGTCACGATCCGGGTATCTGGACGTCATTACCTGCCTTTCAGATGTCTCCTGAGGCTCGCTCAGCGTTCCAAGGCCGGATCTCATCTGTGTCCACATGCTGCACATTCCTCCTGTCACGCTGAGATGCTGTCACAGCGACGCCATGTTTGAATCTTGCATGGCGTCTCCCGTTCTCCGCGGCCTCCGCCGCCGCTCCTGTGTTATAGGTGCAGGTTGTCAGTGTGGTGTTCCATGCCTGCCGTGGCCTCCGTTGTCATCCACGAGTCTCAGCATACATTTGTCAGTCTGGCGTCTCCTGTCCTCTGTGGCCGGAGCCGCCATTACAGTTATGTTTCCACATGGTTTCCAAAGCCAGTTTTCCCTCCAAGTTCTAACATGGGTGCAGCCATGTTGGATCTAATCACTTACTTCAGTTCCTCCAATCCACTGCCTGGAAATCTGCATAATTGCCCAGCCAATACCTGCATTGCTGCAGGTATAAGTATCCTGTGCCTGGGCCAGGAAATGGTCAGTGCTTTGTTTGTCATACCTTGTTCCAGTCTCTCTCCTGTGGTTGTGTTTCCAGGTTCCAGCTCCTGTCTCCAGCATCCACTAAAGAGACCCGCACCTGCCTACCATCCTGCGGTGCAGCCTGACTCTGCAGTCCTCCGTGGCTGATCCAGTTTCCAGCTTCCAGCTATTTCATCTGCTTCCAGCAGTATCCACTACCACCGGTAATCATCCTTCAACTCCTCTGTTTCCACGCTCCCTAGCATCTTATTATATTCACTCCATGTTTCATCACCTGGCTGGTTCCACCCAGCATTCATTCAGTGACTTTATCATCTGGCTGATTCCATTTCGCATCCACTCCGTGTCTTACCACCTGGCTGGTTCCATCCAGCAATTACAACAGCTGATTCAAGTTACCAACTTCATCTGTTCCATCTACTGGCATGTTCCTTGGATATCTTCACTACTACAGCCAGGCCTGGTAAGGTTATTCCATCTAAGGACTGTAACAGCTGTTCTTACCTACCAGTGTCCTGTGTAACCATTTCATGGTCAGAGTGATCCAGGAATCATATTATTTATCATTGCCATTATTTACCTTGAATGCTGTTTGTTTACACGGAGTCTGTTAATAAACTTTTATTTTGACTTTTACCTGGTTGTCATGGTCACACCTTTCGGGTTTCCTTTTAACACTTACATGTCCAGGGGTCTGATTAAACCTCCCCGGTTTAAGTTCCTCTCAGCCCCTACAACTGAGGCTTTCTCCTGTCAGCCAAAACCCTCAGTTGTGACACAGCTCTCCTCATGCCGGTCTGTTATATTGAAGTGCTGTTTGCTCATAGGAGGTAGAAAGTCTCATTGGGCCTGAAAGCCAACAAACATACTAGGTGCTGAATGCTTCAAAAACAAAGTGCATATTGTGCTTAACTGACCTTATGCCAGTTGACATTTCACCGTGCAGGTAGCTGAGAGGATTTCAATGTATGTCCAATGTCTATGTCCAGAACAAACAGGACTATACCTCAGTGTCTACACCTGCACCTCTAAAGCTTGTGCAAACCCAGCTGCAGTACAAAGCAGTATTCACTCCAGCTCTGGAGCAACCCAGCCAACGGGGAACACTCCCTCTCTCTCCCAGCACAGCAAACCTGAGTCTGGCGTCCTCCAGTCAGCTGTTCAGCAGCCGCGGCTTCAGGACCCTCCACAGTGCCCCTGCATTCAGAATCCGGCTCCGACCGCCGCTCCAAGCGCACGCTGCTTCCGGCGTCTCCTGCCTCTCAGACTGTCTGTCCCGCTCTCCCTCGGCAGAGGCTGCAGGAAATCAGGACGTCCAGGAGATTCAGCGCCAGCGAGCGCCCCCCCCCCCTGCAAGGCTCCAGCAGCACAGTGATAAGGGCATAAGGGGGAGAAAAGTTATCTTGGCAGCCGGTAAGTGTGCATTGCTCAGCCCAGGAGAGATTCCATCAGGGAAGCAGGATTTCAGGAGTTTTAGTAGTGGAGGGAGCTGCAGCTACATGCTGCTACTCCATGCTGCACCAGGCTCCCAACACATACAGGATTTAAACATATTACCACCATTCAGAGACTACAAAATATGCTCTAAGGACATAATAAAAGTATGAAAGTCATACTATCTACAGTCACTAGATGGCAGTGCTATAGAATATTTTCTAATCCATGCAATGGCAAAATTTAGAATAATTATAAATACAACCACAAGAGTCCATATAAACAATTGTTACATTCTAATACAGCTGCAACTTTTAGCCATGCAATTCCAACCTAAGTTCACACATTATCATGGTAGGTTTTTCTGTTGTCACATGTTTAACTTTTGGGGGTCTATTTTTGAAGTTGTGAAAAGCCCTGCACTTTTCGCTGCTACATCCTATTCACAGGAGGGGTTACCAAGGAGAAATCTCACATTTCTCCAGCAGTACCACAGATCCATGTCAGGATCACTTCCTCATAAACTAGTATTGGGAGAATGATTCATAGAAGCAAGGAAAGCACTGATTTGCACTTCACTTCTCATAATAAATTTCCCATCTTAGGATGGTATAAGGAGACTGCTGAGTGGAGAAGAGCAATCAAGACTGCTAACATCCTGCCTCCTTCTTGGAATCCCTGCCCCTTTCTCAGGCCCCAGCCAATCAGTGGCCATATCAGCAAGGTATATGACACACTGGCATATATTTTATATATATATATATATATATATATATATATATATATATATATCAGGGACGTGCTGTGAGCTAAATAGCTCAGGAGGCACTGGCTAGCACCAGAGCCAGATTTACACACAATATATGAGCCAAAGCGTACATCTGGGCATTATGCACAGGTGCAGCAGTATAAACTCATGGAAATCTGGTGTGTTTTGATCAGAGATGTGCGGAAAAGTTAGCTAGGTGAGGCACTGCCTCACCTGCCATAGACTCTTTACTCCACAGTTTTCGCTATAAAAATGATTAGAATAATACAAAGAAGATATTTCAAACATATTCTTTGTATTTTTCATATACTTTGTACATTCAAAACTCTGGCACAAATGTTGGTATGACAGGAAAGGCTCTGCCTCACCTGCCTCACCCCACCGCACGTCACTGATATATATATATATATATATATATATATATCCGTGTGTTGCAGTAGGCACTCATGTAATGTATGTATGGCCAGGGTGCCCTCCATCCAAGAATACACTGTGTATGGCTTGCAACAGTGGGAGACGGTCCTCCGTTCCCAGAGAACAAACACAGGCGGCACTCCACGGACTTAAACAAATGGTGATATTTATGGGTGAAAAAAATCACAGAATGACAGGTCCGACGTTTCAACACCGCGCAGGGTGTTTTTTTCAAGGACTCATGGTGAGCAAACCATGAGTTATAATTATTATGTATATATAATGCATGCATGTAAGCAATGAATGTATATAGTTAAATCACTTAAGTGTTACAGAAAATTATAAGAAAATATTCCAATTGTATCGTTCATTTAGACCCACAGGTGATACTGTATTTAAATAGTGAATCCACTTCATTTCACATTTAAGAAGCTTGCCATTGCGGTCGCCCCCTCTTAAAGAGGCAGGAACATGGTCGATGACCATGTGTTTTAAAGATGCTAAAGAGTGGCCAGTCTGTTGGAAATGGCGGGCCACTGGCTGGTCAGAGGTCCCACTTGCAATGGCTTTGACAATGGATGACCGTACTGTGCGAATGGTTTTACCCACGTAGTACAAATTGCACGGGCATATGATGATGTAGATCACGTGGGTGGAGAGGCATGACAAGGTATGTTTAATGAAAATGGACTTAAAAGTATGGGGATGTTTAAATGACGGTCCTGTAAGCATGTGAGAACAGGTGGTACACCGTGGGCATTTATAGCAACCAAAGGGTTTAGAGAGAAAGTGTGGAGGAGGGATGGGCTTAGTGAAACCCGTAATGTCCGTGTGGACTAGCATATCCCTTAAATTCCGGCCCCTGGTGAAGCAAGGCATGGGTCTTTTGTGTTTGAAACATGGCAAATTTTTATCTGAAGCCACTATAGGCCACAGAGCTCGACTAGCCCTCTATACCACTTGACTTGAGGTGGAAAACTCCATCTTCCAAGGAATTACCGATTGTTTGTCCTTGACCTGCGGGACACGCAACTGCCTCCTATCTAACGCCAAAACCTCCATTTTTTGTTTTTTCAATGCTGTTAAATTATAGCCCCTAGCCAAAAACTTATCTATAACAGTGTCAATACTAGCTTCTGCTATCTCATGGCTACTGGCAATACGGGCTACCCTGATCATTTGGGATTTGGGCAATCCTCTTTTCAGTGGTTTGGGATGAAAACTGGAAGATGCCAAAAGCTTGTTCCGATCTGTCGGTTTTAAGTCCATTTTCATTAAACATACCTTGTCATGCCTCTCCACCCACGTGATCTACATCATCATATGCCCGTGCAATTTGTACTACGTGGGTAAAACCATTCGCACAGTACGGGAACGCATGGCTCTACATCGGTCATCCATTGTCAAAGCCATTGCAAGTGGGACCTCAGACCAGCCAGTGGCCCGCCATTTCCAACAGACTGGCCACTCTTTAGCTTCTTTAAAACACATGGTCATCGACCATGTTCCTGCCTCTTTAAGAGGGGGCGATCGCAATGGCAAGCTTCTTAAATGTGAAATGAAGTGGATTCACTATTTAAATACAGTATCACCTGCGGGTCTAAATGAACGATACAATTGGAATATTTTCTTATAATTTTCTGTAACACTTAAGTGATTTAACTATATACATTCATTGCTTACATGCATGCATTATATATACATAATTATTAATTTTTATCAGATTTTCATGTGCTGCTGTTCTGTGTAGATTCCCAAGTAGTGGTGCTTTCAGCATCTATGTTATGAGTATTATCTAATTGGCCATTGTTTCATATCCTGCCTTTTGCACATCTGTATTTACATTTGCATATGTTTTTGTTTGTTTTGTCACTTCAGGCGCTGGGGGAGGCCGGGGAGGCATCGCAGCAGGCTGACGTCGGGTTTCCCTGGCAACGCATCACGCGTCAATGGGCGACCGTCGGCGCCTTCATGCTGATGTCATCGGAGGCGACCACCGCGGACGGACACGCCGCGGGAAGCCCTCCGGACCCGGCTTCCTTCAGCGCTGGGGGTTCGGTATATAGGTAAGTGCTTTTGTGCTTATCTTGTTTGTCTCTTTACAGCCTGTTAGCAAGCGGCTTGACAACGGTACCTGCGCGTACCGAAACGTTGCCGCCACCTTTATTTGCTACTATGATCATGTAAATCAATACAAGGTTTACTACCGGAGTGCCGCAGTTTTCTGTGTTTTGTTTATTCATTCTTCTACTGAAGGCACCCATCTAGCTGCATTTGTCATAGCAACGAGTGCGGGTTCATTTATTGGACTGTACATTGTGAGTCTACGACTCTACACGGAACCCTGCACCATTTGCTGATTTTTTGTTACCACTCCTTTGTAACAAAGCCATTCGTTATCATGGAGTCCCAGTCGGGCATCAATGGCGGCCTTAATGTGGGGTGTAAAATTATGCCATCAGCCAAGGGCTTGCTACACAGCTTCACCGACGAAGAGGCCGAGGAGATTCTATCCAAAAAGCCATGGCCTACGTCAGCATCTGAATTATCTGCTGAGGAAGTCTACAATAAATTCGTGAAACTTAAAAAGCGTGAAGTTGATTATTTAATGCACGGCATCACGCTCACAAAATATTATAAGGAGAAGATGATTCCTCGCGGTTTTCGCTGTCGCAATACACCCACCATTGGCCGCTACAGTCCTGAATTCTGCCAGCAGTGGATAGGAATCGTCAACAAGTGTGGACTTGATCTCATGCTGTTGGTGATTAAAGAATCGGAAAAAGAATTAAATCTCGTTAGAGATAAAATAAAACAATTTCAACTAACGAGTGTATCAACATTGTCAGCAGAGGACAACACTGACTGGCACTCTAAGATTAAAGCTACCATTGAAGCTTATCAAAAAGAACTCACCAAGTTCAAATTAAGGAAATATGATACTGTGGTGCAGGACTATGAAACTAATAGGGTCTACCATTTGGTTGATGGGTGGAGATCGTTTTCCAACACGATCACAGCAAGGAGGATCTCGACAAAGCTGGCGTCAGCGCCGCGAGAATAGAGGGCGTAATACTTTGGCTTCCAACAGCGACAGTGATTTTCAAGTACAAGATTCTTCTGACGACCCTTTAGAAGGGACATCTGCTCCCAGGGGGGAACTCGTCAAAAAATCAAAAGAACAAGCTGTCAAATCAAAGCCACCCGCCGCGGGGGTCAGAACACGCGGCAAAAAAGAAGTACTCTCCCAAAAGAAAAAATGATTTACAATCTCTCCTCCCACATCCTTACAGAGACTGAGGAGAGGGTCCTCAACAAGGGCCTCTCCTTTGTCCCAACCAACAGACACAATGATTTCAAGTGGAACATTGATCTACAGCGTTTCTCCCGCAATCTACGATTACAGGAACATTTTCAGCATTATGTTGAGGTACCTAACATAACTTCTACACAACAATTCATCAGAAAAAGGAGTCAATCAAGATTTGATCCTCATTCACAAAATACCTCCATTCAAACGTTCACTAGACTCATGGATGATTCAGTACAGAAATTTGTTTCAGCATCGGCGGTCCAACACTTCAATTTAAGCAAACAAGAGTCTTCAGCTT
Source organism: Pseudophryne corroboree (assembly GCF_028390025.1). Classification (NCBI taxonomy): domain Eukaryota; kingdom Metazoa; phylum Chordata; class Amphibia; order Anura; family Myobatrachidae; genus Pseudophryne; species Pseudophryne corroboree. The sequence goes on along the minus strand of NC_086450.1, from coordinate 273,616,736 downwards.
TGAAGGATCTCTCTGGTTATAGAGATATTGTTATCCGGTCAGCAGATAAGGGGGGTGCTGTCGTGGTCCAAAATCTTTGTGACTACATGTCAGAAATTGAACGTCAACTGGCAGATATTGATGTATATCAAAAATTGGATGTGGATCCCACTCATCAATATCAAATTGAGCTCACCGACATTTTACAACTAGCTAGATCTGACAGCCACATTGATGATGCACTATTGGCAGCATTACAACAACCTTTTCCGGTCAGCCCGATTTTGTACACTGTCCCCAAGATCCACAAGGACCCGGCACACCCTCCTGGCCGTCCTATTATTTCAGCCAAAGACTCCCTTTATCAACCCATTGCGATGTATTTGGACAGCATACTTCAACCGTATGTCATAAAACAACAGTGATTAATAAAGGACACCACTAGTTTTCTAAATCGGTTGGCCGATTTGAAGACCATCCCCACAGATGCATTTTTATGCACGATGGACATAAACAGTTTGTATACATCAATCCCACACAAACAAGGTCTAACGGCGGTTAGATCTTTCTATATCAAAGAAGGGATTGCTGATTTAAATGTGGATGTCTTTATTAGACTTCTTGAACTCACTCTTACCCGCAATTATTTCATCTACAATGGTACATTCTACAGGCAACTGCTGGGATGTGCCATGGGTAGCAATGTAGCACCCTGTTATGCCAACATATATATGTTTATGGAAGAAGAATCTATGTTTTTCTCGATTCCTGAATTTAGGAGCTGCATTACGTCATACATGCGCTACATCGACGATGTTTTCTTCGTATGGGTTGGTGATGAAAAAGGGTTATTGCGGTTGATTGAGTTCATCAATACAAGACCTTCCACTATCAGAATCACGTCGAATTACAGTACCACTTCCATCCACTATTTAGATGTTAAAGTATCTATTATAGATCATACTCTACGGACTGAAGTTTTTTTCAAACCGACAGATCGGAACACGCTTTTGGCATCTTCCAGTTTTCATCCCAAACCACTGAAAAGAGGATTGCCCAAATCCCAAATGATCAGGGTAGCCCGTATTGCCAGTAGCCATGAGATAGCAGAAGCTAGTATTGACACTGTTATAGATAAGTTTGTGGCTAGGGGCTATAATTTAACAGCATTGAAAAAACAAAAAATGGAGGTTTTGGCGTTAGATAGGAGGCAGTTGCGTGTCCCGCAGGTCAAGGACAAACAATCGGTAATTCCTTGGAAGATGGAGTTTTCCACCTCAAGTCAAGTGGTACAGAGGGCTAGTCGAGCTCTGTGGCCTATAGTGGCCTCAGATAAAAATTTGCCATGTTTCAAACACAAAAGACCCATGCCTTGCTTCACCAGGGGCCGGAATTTAAGGGATATGCTAGTCCACACGGACATTACGGGTTTCACTAAGCCCATCCCTCCTCCACACTTTCTCTCTAAACCCTTTGGTTGCTATAAATGCCCACGGTGTACCACCTGTTCTCACATGCTTACAGGACCGTCATTTAAACATCCCCATAATTTAAGTCCATTTTCATTAAACATACCTTGTCATGCCTCTCCACCCACGTGATCTACATCATCATATGCCCGTGCAATTTGTACTACGTGGGTAAAACCATTCGCACAGCACGGGAACGCATGGCTCTACATCGGTCATCCATTGTCAAAGCCATTGCAAGTGGGACCTCAGACCAGCCAGTGGCCCGCCATTTCCAACAGACTGGCCACTCTTTAGCTTCTTTAAAACACATGGTCATCGACCATGTTCCTGCCTCTTTAAGAGGGGGCGACCGCAATGGCAAGCTTCTTAAATGTGAAATGAAGTGGATTCACTATTTAAATACAGTATCACCTGCGGGTCTAAATGAACGATACAATTGGAATATTTTCTTATAATTTTCTGTAACACTTAAGTGATTTAACTATATACATTCATTGCTTACATGCATGCATTATATATACATAATAATTATTTTTTATCAGATTTTCATGTGCTGCTGTTCTGTGTAGATTCCCAAGTAGTGGTGCTTTCAGCATCTATGTTATGAGTATTATCTAATTGGCCATTGTTTCATATCCTGCCTTTTGCACATCTGTATTTACATTTGCATATGTTTTTGTTTGTTTTGTCACTTCAGGCGCTGGGGGAGGCCGGGGAGGCATCGCAGCAGGCTGACGTCGGGTTTCCCAGGCAACGCATCACGCATCACTGGGCGACCGTCGGCGCCTTCACGCTGACGTCATCGGAGGCGACCACCGCGGATGGACACGCCGCGGGAAGCCCTCCGGACCCGGCTTCCTTCAGCGCCGGGGGTTCGGTATATACGTAAGTGCTTTTGTGCTTATCTTGTTTGTCTCTTTACAGCCTGTTAGCAAGCGGCTTGACAACGGTACCTGCGCGTACCGAAACGTTGCCGCCACCTTTATTTGCTACTATGATCATGTAAATCAATACAAGGTTTACTACCGGAGTGCCGCAGTTTTCTGTGTTTTGTTTATTCATTCTTCTACTGAAGGCACCCATCTAGCTGCATTTGTGATAGCAACGAGTGCGGGTTCATTTGTTGGACTATATATATATATATATATATATATATATATATATACACATATCAGAGATGAGCACTGGAATTTTTTTGTGTTTTGGATTCGGTTCCGCGGCCGTGTTTTGGATTCGGACGCGTTTTGGTAAAACCTCCCTGAAAATTTTTTGTCGGATTCGGGTGTGTTTTGGATTAGGGTGTTTTTTTTTTCAAAAACCCCTCAAAAACAGCTTAAATCATAGAATTTTGGGGTAATTTTGATCCTATAGTATTATTAACCTCAATAACCATAATTTCCACTCATTTTTAATCTATTCTGAACATCTGACAATATTATTTTTAGTCCTAAAATTTGCACAGAGGTCGCTGGATGACTAAGCTAAGCGACCCAAGTGGGCGGCACAAACACCTGGCCCATCTAGGAGTGGCACTGCAGTGTCAGAAAGGATGGCACTTAAAAAAATTGGCCCCAAACATCACATGATGCAAAGATAAATAAAATATAAAAAGGTGTGCAAGATGGAATTGTCCTTGGGCCCTCCCACCCACCCTTATGTTGTATAAACAGGACATGCACACTTTAACAAACCCATCATTTCAGCCACAGGGTCTGCCACACAACTGTGGATGAAATGACTGGTTGGTTTGGGCCCCCACCAAAAAAAGAAGCAATCAATCTCTCCTTGCTCAAACTGGCTCTACCCAGGCAAGATGTCCCCCTCATCATCATCCTACGATTCCTCACCCCTTTCACTGTGCACATCCCCCTCCTCACAGAGTATTAATTCGTCCCAACTGGAATCCACCATCTCAGGTCCCTGTGTACTTTCTGGAGGCAATTGATGGTGAATGTCTCCAAGGAGAAATTGATTATAATTCATTTTGATGAACATCATCTTCTCCACATTTTGTGGAAGTAACCTCGTACGCCGATCGCAGACAAGGTGACCGGCTGCACTAAACACTCTTTCGGAGTACACACTGGAGGAGGGGCAACTTAGGTTAAATAAAGCCAGTTTGTGCAATTGCCTCCAAATTGCCTCTTTTCCCTGCCAGTATACGTATGGACTGTCTGACGTGCCTACTAGGATGCTGTCACTCATATAATCCTCCACCATTCTTTCAATGGTGACAGAATCATATGCAGTGACAGTAGACGACATGTCAGTAATCGTTGGCAGGTCCTTCAGTCTAGACCAGATGTCAGCACTCGCTCCAGGCTGCCCTGCATCACCGCCAGCGGGTGGGCTCGGAATTCTTAGCCTTTTCCTCACAGCCCCAGTTGTGGGAGAATGTGAAGGAGGAGCTGTTGACGGGTCACGTTCCGCTTGAGTTGACAAGTGTCTCACCAGCAGATCTTTGAACCTCTGCAGACTTGTGTCTGCCGGAAAGAGAGATACAATGTAGGCTTTAAACCTAGGATCGAGCACGGTGGCCAAAATGTAGTGCTTTGATTTCAACAGATTGACCACCCGTAAATCCTGGTTAAGCGAATTAAGGGCTCCATCCACAAGTCCCACATGCCTAGTGGAATCGCTCCGTTTTAAGTCCTCCTTCAATCTCTCCAGCTGCTTCTGCAAAAGCCTAATGAGGGGAATAACCTGACTCAGGCTGGCAGTGTCTGAACTGACTTCACGTGTGGCAAGTTCAAAGGGTTGCAGAACCTTGCACAACATTGAAATCATTCTCCACTGCGCTTGAGTCAGGTGCATTCCCCCTCCTTTGCCTATATCGTAGGCAGATGTATAGGCTTGAATGGCCTTTTGCTGCTCCTCCATCCTCTGAAGCATATAAAGGGTTAAATTCCACCTCGTTACCACCTCTTGCTTCAGATGATGGCGGGGCAGGTTCAGGAGTGTTTGCTGGTGCTCTAGTCTTCGGCACGCGGTGGCTGAATGCCGAAAGTGGCCCGCAATTCTTTGGGACACCGACAGCATCTCTTGCACGCCCCTGTCATTTAAAAAAAAAAATCTGCACCACCAAATTCAATGTATGTGTAAAACATGGGACGTGCTGGAATTTGCCCACATGTAATGCACGCACAATATTGGTGGCATTGTCCGATGTCACAAATCCCCAGGAGAATCCAATTTGGGTAAGCCATTCTGCGATGATGTTCCTCAGTTTCCGTAAGAGGTTGTCAGCTGTGTGACTCTTATGGAAAGCGGTGATACATAGCGTAGCCTGAATAGGAACGAGTTGGCATTTGCGAGATGCTGCTACTGGTGCCGCCACTGCTATTGTTGCTGCTGAAGGCAATACATCTACCTAGTGGGCTGTCACAGTCATATAGTCCTGAGTCTGCCCTGCTCCACTTGTCCACATGTCCGTGGTTAAGTGGACATTGGGTACATCTGCATTTTTTAGGACACTGGTGAGTCTTTTTCTGACGTCTGTGTACATTCTCGGTATTGCCTGACTAGAGAAGTGGAACTTAGATGGTATTTGGTACCGGGGACACACTACCTCAAGAAATTCTCTAAGTCCCTGTGAACTAACGCCGGATACCGGACGCACGTCTAACACCAACACAGCTGCCAAGGCCTGAGTTATCCGCTTTGCAACAGGATGACTGCTGTGATATTTCATCTTCCTTGCAAAAGACTGTTGGACAGTCAATTGCTTACTGGAAGTAGTACAAGTGGTCTTCCGACTTAACCTCTGGGATGATGATCGACTCCCAGCAGCAACAACAGCAGCGACAGCAGCAGTAGGCGTTACACTCGGGTGTAGTACTGGTGATCGGCGGTCTCCTGACCGCCAGTCAGCTTAACGACGCCGGGATCCCGGCAGCATACCGACGCCGGGATCCCGGCGGGGAGGGGCGAGTGCAGCAAGCCCCTTGCGGGCTCGCTGCGCTCGCCACGCTGCGCTCGCCACGCTGCGGGCTCGGTGGCGACCTGCGGTCGCCACGGGTTCTATTCCCACTCTATGGGTGTCGTGGACACCCACGAGTGGAAATAGTCCCTGTTGGTCGCCATGCCGACCATCAGGATAGTGAGCCGTCGGGCTCGTGGAGGAGGTCATGTGACTGTCGGTCAGCTGACCGGTGGTCACATGAATACCACCCGTTACACTCAAGGAACCATCGGAGGAATCCCAGTCAGGAGAGGACTCGTCAGACTTGCCAGTGACATGGCCTGCAGGACTATTGGCGTTTCTGTCTAATGAGGAAATTGACACTGAGGGAGTTGGTGGTGTGGTTTACAGTAGCTTGGGTACAAGAGGAAGGGATTTAGTTGTCAGCGGACTGCTTCCGCTGTCACCCAAAGTTTTTGAACTTGTCAATGACTTCTGATGAATGCGATCCAGGTGACGTATATGGGAGGATGTTCCTAGGTGGTTAACGTCCTTACCCCTACTTATTACAGCTTTACAAAGGCAACACATGGCTTGACACCTGTTGTCCGCATTTCTGTTAAAATAATTCCACACCTAAGAGGTGATTTTTTTTTTTGTAATTTGACCAGGCATGTCAATGGCTAGATTCATCCCATGGACAACAGGTGTCTTCCCGGGTGCCTGACTTAAACAAACCACCTCACCATCAGAATCCTCCTTGTCAATTTCCTCCTCAGCGCCAGCAACACCCATATCCTCATCCTGCTGTACTTCAACAGTGACATCTTCAATTTGACTATCAGGAACTGGACTGTGGGTGCTACTTCCAGCACTTCTAGGGGGCGTGCAAATGGTGGAAGGAGCCACCTCTTCCCGTCCAGTGTTGGGAAGGTCAGGCATCGCAACCGACACAATTGGACTCTCCTTGGGGATTTGTGATTTAGAAGAATGCACAGTTCTTTGCTGTGCTTTTGCCATCTTAACTCTTTTCAGTTTTCTAGTGGGAGGATGAGTGCTTCCATCCTCATGTGAAGCTGAACCACTAGCCATGAACATAGGCCAGGGCCTCAGCCGTTCCTTGCCACTCCATGTCGTAAATTGCATATTGGCAAGTTTACGCTTCTCCTCAGACGCTTTTAATTTAGATTTTTGGGTCATTTTACGAACTTTAGTTTTTTGGATTTTACATTCTCTCTACTATGACATTGGGCATCGGCCTTGGCAGACGACATTGATGGCATTGAATCTCTGCCATGACTAGTGGCAGCAGCTTCAGCACTAGGTGGAAGTGGATCTTGATCTTTCCCTATTTCACCCTCCACATTTTTGTTCTCCATTTTTTAATGTGTGGAATTAAATGCCAGTAATATTATTATATCAATTGCAATGGCCTACTGTACTGAACAACTATATACTGTTGGTCACCAAAATGCTGCACTGTACTACTATATATACTGCTAACAAAAATGCAGCACAGATATGGAATGTATACTTGCAGTGACACAGAGCTGCAAGATACAGCAATGGCCTACTGTACTGTACAACTATATACTGTTGGTCACCAAAATGCTGCACTGTACTACTATATATACTGCTCACAAAAATGCAGCACAGATATGGAATGGATACTTGCAGTGTCACCAAAATGCAGCACACTGAGCACAGATATTTGCAGCACACTGAGCACAGATATGGAGCTTTTCAGGCAGAGAACGTAGATATTTGCAGCACAATGAGCACAGATATTTGCAGGACACTGAGCACAGATATTTGCAGAACACTGAGCACAGATATGGAGCTTTTCAGGCAGAGAACGTAGCCACGTCCTCTCCGTTCAATCTCCAATGCACGAGTGAAAATGGCGGCAACGCCGGCTCTTTATATAGATTACGAATCTCGCGAGAACCCGACAGCGGGATGATGACGTTCGGCCGCATTCGGGTTATTCGAGCAAGGCGGGAAGATCCGAGGCTGCTTCGGTACCGTGTAAAATAGGTGAAGTTCGGGGGGGTTTGGATCTCGACGAACCGAACCAGCTCATCTCTAATATATATATATATATATATATATATCAAACCAGTTACTCTCCTCCTGCGTTTTCACACAAACAAATGTATAGAAACTGAATTAGGCTGCCAAATTCCACTAAGTTCCTTGTTAGGAGGAACTAAAAATGTGGAATATATAACAATAGAGTAATGGGCGCCCTTGGGCTGTATTGTTTCCCAATAATTAAACCGGACTCTAAAGAGATCTCACAGATATGTCTGTTAGAGATATTTTAAAAGATCATAATAACATGTTCTATATAAAATGTATTAAAACATAAAAGCACAAGCAATAGTACAGATATTATAAAGTATCCTTTTTTGACAAATGACACCAATCAGTTGTACAGAGGACATGTAGAATTATCTTTACGGACTCCTACTTCTCCTTATTGGAAATACGGAGAGTGGTGTTACAGAAAGATACAATGCAACGCGTTTTGTCTTACTCCAAGACTTCATCAGGGGTACATCTCGAAAGCTTGGTAAGTACTGATAGTGAGTCAGTGAAATAGCAAATAAGTGTTCAGGATACTTGAAACAAAACCATACACCACTGGGGTATACAGATGAGTATTAGATTAGGCCTTATGAGTCAAATGCTTGGACAAAAAGCTCGGATACTCAGGTCTAACAGGAGTTCATATGCATATAAGACCCTCCAGCAGATCAGTAGTGTGTGCTCAGTAGTTGCACTATACCCTATAACCCTATATATAAGAGATGTGTGCCAGACCATTTCTGCTGGTTTTGGTTCTAATTCAATCGGTCATGAACAGTTTTGGGGTTTTTTCAAAGAATTTACAAAAATCACATAATTTGCCCCTTTTTTTGTTCCTTGAGTATTTTTAACCCCCATAACATTAATATTTCAACTCATTTTGAGGACATTTTGACCACCTTACAACTCACAGTATTGTTTACATCTGAGTTATGTCAAAAGCTGCAGCAAGCTGGCTGGTTTCTAAGTGACAGAGCAGTGGCACAAACACACAGCACTTTATAGCACATCTAACAAACAAGCACAGCAGTGGTGGAAATGAATTGTGGCGCAAGATGGAACTGTTCCCCCCCACTCTCCCTTATGTTGGATATTAAAAAGAAAATGAACAGTTTAACAAACCAAGCGCTTCATCGACAAGGACTTCCACTTTTGTGGCTGAAGTGCTTAGTTTGTTTGGACATCACAATACAGTGGGCTTAAGGCAACTAAGCTAACACCTCTGCAGTGGCAAAATGTCATCATCACTACCAACCTCATCCTCACCCTCATCAGTGTGTACATCATCCTCACACAATATCAATTCATCCTGGCTGGAATCCACAATTACAGAAGTCTCTGTACTTTTATGTAATTGCCGGTAAAGGTCTTTATAAAGGAATTTGTAGTTAATTTTTATAAAAATCATATTTTCAACATTTTGAGGAAGTAGCCTCAGATAAGGTTCATTTCTGTGCTGAAAGGGAGGGCAACTTAAGTAATGCAAAGACAGATTGTTTATGGGCCTCCAAATTGTTTATTATTCTTTCCAGTAGTCAAAGGGACTACATGACATTTTAGGATGGTGACCGTACCAGATGGAGTTATGGTAGAGGTGTCACTATGTTTAAGCTATTCTTTAGATCCAACCAAATGTCAACATTTTGTGTTGATGCCTCTGCATCACCACATGGACTTTGGGAAAGCCGAGTTTTTCCTGGCAGCTGCTGAAGAAACTGAAGGAGGAGATGCTGTGTTGTGTACCACTTAATCTGTCAACTTGCTCACCAGAAGCTCTTTGCATCCCTTAAGATCTGGGTCAATTGGAAAGAAAGACACAATATATGACTTAAACTTAGGCACAAGCACGGTCACCAAAATGTAGTGATCCGATTTCATAATTTTAGCAACCCTTGGATTCTGGCAAAAGCGAATAAAAGGACTTGATCTACAAGTCTGACATACTTTGCGGTATCAGTTCATTTCTTCTCCTCCTTCAATTTCTCCAACAGATTTTCCAAGAGCCTAATTAGGGGAAATCACTTAAGTTAAACTAGCAGTATATGAACTTACTTCTCAGGTAGCCACTTCATAGTCTTGGAGCACCTTGCACAAGACAGAAGTATTCTCTACTGTGATGAACTAAGGTACACTCCCCCTCTTCTCCAAATGTCATGACTTATTGTATAGCTGTGGATGGCTTTTTGCTGTTCTATCCGCTGAATCATATAAAGGGAGGAAGTCCACCTGGTTACTACCTCTTTCTTCAGTTAGTGGCAGGGCAAATTGAACTGTTCTTCCAGATGTTGTAATCTCCTTCATGCTGTGGCTGAATGCTTAAAATTGCCAAACGTTTTCATTCCACAGACTACATCTCCTGTAAATCTCTAGAATGGATTGGCTAGAAGTTTCACTGAAAAAAATAAAAAATTACAGAGTGCATATTTGACACATGGGAAAACTATATTGCCACTTTATCCCCACAACTTAGAAAACCAATTATGGAAATGTTTCCGAGGTACTCTGTAGTATTTAAACATAAATTTGTGCTTAAGATTCCCTGATAACTATTGACCCTAACACCTCCAGATGACTGTGATTTGCAGGCCCAGATCTTATAAAATACATGATATTGACATAGCTTACATTCTGCATAATTTTTGATACATACATGTGTGATTAATACTGTAATACATCACATAATGCCATTGTCATGTATGTTACATTTGTTTTTCATAAGTAATATGTTACCCAATGCCATAAATATCAAAATTGCTACTGATCTGTAATCTATGCATGCATCAATAAAGAAAAATTGTTTGAAACAAACCTTGCACTACTAAATTGATTGTGTGAGCAAATCCGAGTCCAAGTAGGGTAAGCCATTTTTCTATGACATTCCTTAGGTTTTATAAGAATTTATAAGCAGTACAGATGGGTCCATGTTTATTTTGAACTTTAATAGGATTGACTGAGACTAGGCAATCGGACTTAATCCCCTGCTGTAATGACTTAATCCCCTGCTGTATTGTTCTCTGTATTGTATTGCAGCTGAGAACAATAGATGAAGGGTTTATGTTAATAAACCATGTTGTGCCTAGGCACAGAAAACTAGCGAAGATAACCGTGGACCCATCTGTATGTCTCTTATTGAAGCCAATGATAGAGAAAGTAGCCTGCCTCTGAATGAACTAGCATTGTTTGTTAGATACTGTTGCTGCTGCTGAAGGTGATTCACCCACACAGGGGGCTGTTACAGTCATGTTATCTTTAGATTACCAACTACCACTTTTCCACATGTCTGTGGTTAAGTGGACAGTGGTTAAAAAGGTATTTTGGAGGCCATTAATTAGTTTTTTTAATGTCCTGGTAGTGGCAAGGAATGTATTTTCATTAAAAAAATGGATCCAAGATGGAATTTGTGACAGGAGGAAAAGGACTTCAATTAACTGTGTAAAACCCACTGCATTAATGGTGGATATTGGCCTCAGATCTAATACTAGCATAGCAGTGATGGCGTCAGTGATCCGCTGTGCAACTGGGTATTAATTGTCATACTTGCTTCCCATTTCACTGTTCACAGTCAATTTTTTTAAAATAGTAATCTTCTTGGTTCCCTTCTGGGATGAAGATCCATCCCAAGCAGCAGAAGCAGCATGCCTAGTGCTGAAGGATTCTTCTGAGGAATCCTGGATAGGGGAGGAGTCAGTGACCTTAACAAATTGTATGCAGGACTACCTCTGATCATTACTGAAGATATTGAGGATGAAGGTGTTGGTGGTGGACATTGCAGGTTCTGGAATGTAGGTGAGAAAAGAGAGCTAGCTGATGCTGTTGTTATTTTTATTATCATCATGAGAGGCAGAAGAAAAAGCCTCACTGACATTTGCAGAACCAGCACTTATAAATAAAGGCCAAGACCTGAGACTTTCTATGCCACTGTATTTGCTGAATGGCATGTTGGTAATTTTAAGTTTTTCTGCATTAAACTTTCCATTTAGTAGAGAGGTTTTTTTCTGTACTACTGTATATTGTTTTTTTTTTATTATTGTAGGTGCCATGATTTAAACCCTCTATGCCCTAGAGCAGTGTTTCCCAACCACGGTCCTCAAGGCACACTAACAGTGCAGGTTTTAGTGATATCCAGGCTTCAGCACAAGTGACTTAATTAGTACCTCAGTTATTTTGATTTAACCATCTGTGCTGCAGCCTGGATATCACTAAAACCTGCACTGTTGGTGTGCCTTGAGGACCGCGGTTGGGAATGCCTGCCCTAGAGCATCAGTTTTAGATGACGTTGAAGGACTAGTTCATTGCCAGAATCAGAATCAGCTTTATTGGCCATGTGTACTCACGTACACTAGGATTTTTTTGTTGCACAATGCATTGCCAAGCAGCAACATAAAGGGAGAATACATAGCATAAGAAGGGGGACGAACGTAGCATACATTACAAACATTACACGTATGAGTTCATACTGCACATTCAAACTGCATGATAGACTCGACATATTAGACATTAAATACATGTAAAAAGAAGGCTGCTTGCAAGAGCAGCACAGAGGTAGCCATCCGTGGCACCATCTTGAACTCAAACAATGCACATAATACAGAAGATTTAAGTAATACATCAAAAGATAAACCACACAGACATAAAAGAAAACCTTGAGCAGAGGCGGATTGGCCATAGGGTTTACAGGGAAGATTCCTGGTGGGCCGACGCACCTGTGGGGCCTGTTTTGTTTGAGGACATATGGTCCTTTTTATAGACATAATGAATAAGATGCAAAATAATTTGCATATATGAAAATTACTTTGCCACTTAGCCTGTGATTGCAGATGATCTAGTGTATGCTCTGTCTGCCTGCTTGGCTGATATATAAGATTGAGTGAATAGTGATTTGGATACGGTTGGTGTAATAAGCAAGAAAATATCTTTCTAAAGAATTATATAGTTTCCTAAATTCTGAAGGTGTATCATATAATGTGCTCATAATATTTAATTTTATTTCTTTTTAACTTCCCCCTTGATGCTGGACATGCCCACTATCTGGAAAGTCTTGGGGGGAGGGTGCTGCTGCCATGGCCCATGGCTAGACCTTACACCTCTGGTGCTGCCCATGTGGGGCCACTAGTACAAATTTTTCCAGGGCCGCTTTTTGTTCCCAATCCGCCCCTGACCTTGAGCACACGTGACTGGTTGCTGCAGTGCTTCTTCTCTTGACTGATGATCATGATCTATATTGATGAACACACTCAGGTTGTACAAAATTAACTACAGTTTAAGAGTATTATTTATTTACTTGAACCTTTTTATTGTTAAATCACCACTCACTGTGGAGTCACAGTATTTATATGTTATGGATACACAGTGGGGCACGGCCTGTGTTGTCACAGTACTTGTACATTATGAATAAGCAGTTAGGCAATGGCCTATGGAGTCACAGTATTTGTACATTATGGATACATAGTGGGGTACGGCCTGTGGAATCACAGTACTTGTATGTTACGGATCCACAGTGGATTACAGCACAAAAAAAATTTTTTTCACTTTTTAGAAACTTTATTTTAAACTTTGTTCACAAATGACACTGCATAGTCACGTCACTAATGTAGATACATTGGGGTACGTCCTGCTGTGTTACAGTACTTGTACATTATGGATACACAGTGGGGTACGGTCTAGGAGATCACAGAACTTGTACAGTATGTTATGGATACACAGTGGGGTATGGCCTGTGGAGTCATAGTATTTATATGTAATGGATACACAGTGGGGTACAGCACAAAAAAAAACACTTTTTTTTAAACTTTTTTTTTACTTTTTTTAAACTTGTCGACAAATTACCCTGTGGAGTCCCACCACGTATGTGATTGCAGTGGGTTACAGCCTGTGGAATCACAATACTTGTACATTATGGATGCACAGTGGGGTATGGCCTGCAGAGTCACAGAATTTGAACATTATGGATACACAGTAGTGTGCAGCCTGTGGAGCCACAGTACTTTTATGTTATGGATACACAATGGGGTACAGCCTGCAGAGACACAGTACTTGTACATTCTGGATACACAGTGGGGTACAGCCTGTAGAGTTACAGTACTTGTGTGTTATGGATACACAGTGGGGTAACATTTTTAAACTTTTTTTAACTTTTCTTAAACTTTACTTTTTTTTACACTGGAGCTGATGGGCAATAGACAGGTGTGTCGTCAGCATTTGAGCGGATGGACACTGGCACTGGACATTTGTGTCATTAGCACTGGAGTGGATGGACACTGGACAGGTGTATCGGCAGCACTGGAGCATACAGACACTGGACAGCCACACCTGTATGGACACAGAACAGACACTTAATGGACACAGCATAACCAAATGGGCACAGCACAAACACTTGTATAGAGTCTGGACACAGCAAAGCCACTTGTACAGAGGGGGTCATTCCAACCCGATCGCTTGCTGCAGTTTGTCACAGCGCAGCGATCGGGTCGGAACTGCGCATGCGCCAGCTCCGCAATGGTTCAGCGCATGGCAGCCGTCATTGCATAGTGATCGCCTCTGAGGCAGAGACGGTCGATGGGCGCGAGGGGGCTGGACGGCGACATTAAGCCGCCATTTAGGGGGAGCGGTCCGGCCAACGCAGGCATCGCCGGACCATTGGGGGGGTGGGCCGTGGTGGCTGCGTTACGTCGCATGCAGCCGCTGCAGGCCGGGGAGCGACGAGTAGCTCCTGGCCAGCACGCTAAAGATGCCTTTGCACTTCTGCAGGGGGGGGCGGCACTGACATGCGGGGAAGACTTGCCTGTCCTGGGCGTCCCCCCACATGTCAGTGTGAATGATCGTAGCTGTGCTAAATTTAACACAGCTACAATCAACTCGAAATGACCCCCACAGTCTGGACAAAGCACATCCATTTGTATGGACACAGCACAGCCACTAGTATTGAGTCTGGACACCAGTGGCATGCGGTGAGGTCAGTGGCTGGTGAAGCACTGCAGCCATAATGTCCGTTGAGTCCTGCCAATGTCTCCAACCACTGCCGGGCCAATGCCAATGACCTACAAAATCACAGCCCAGCCACTAATCTTCATCTCAGTCTGATGCCATTGCCCACAGCCTGCCTTCTCATCAAACTTGTGATGAGCAGGTGTCTAATATATTGTCAATTTTGATACATTTATGGTAGCGAGAGAGGTGGAACATGGGGAGATAGGAGAGAGAGGAGAAATATGGAGACGAGAGTTATTGGGGGAGACTGGAGAGATAGAAAGGAGGAGCAGGGGGGCAGACCAGGGATAGTAGTTGAAAGTGGGGGAGAGGATTGGAGGAACAGTAGTGTAGAGTAGGGGGTCAGGCAGGGAATAATAGAAAGGGGGCAGGATGGGAGTAGTGGTGGGAAGAAGTGGGCAGTATGGTAGTTGATGGGACTCGGTGAAGTTAGAATAAGCTGAAAAAGGATGTCACCTCCTCTTAGACAGCTCCCGGGTCCAAGCCACCGTTGCTCCCTCCATGCTGATAGCAGGCTCACACAGACGGACGGACAGACTGAGTGGAAGTGATGGGTCCCGCTGCTCCTATAGCTCACACCAGTCTCTTGCTTGCATCGTCCAGGGTAGCTTGGACAGAGGGGTGGACATGGCCTTCAATCGGGTTGGGTGTGGGGGCAGTACATGATAAGACTCTTTATGTTCAATGCCTGGCTGCCCACAACAGTGCCTTCCTCATCACTGGTGACTGCCAAAGTTTGTGGCCTGCAGCCAACAGACATTCCCTGCGCACACTGGCGCTGTCTGTGCAAGCTCCCTGTGTGACAGTCAGTTGTGGCAGCGGGCGGCCCTGGGAAGAGGGCATGACCTCCTCTGCAGCCCTGCTCTCCCTTCATATGCTGTGGCAGTAATCTCTAGTGGTGGAGGATGGGCACTATCAGCCGCCACTGGTGTAA
Organism: Pseudophryne corroboree; assembly: GCF_028390025.1. NCBI lineage: Eukaryota > Metazoa > Chordata > Amphibia > Anura > Myobatrachidae > Pseudophryne > Pseudophryne corroboree. The sequence continues at coordinate 273,601,372 of NC_086450.1, read as the reverse complement.
GCCTGGCGTGGTGGGAGGTGGCTTATGCTCACAGCAGTCTGCCCGGGAAGGGGGGCGGTTTGTTGAAGGGCAGCCCCAGATGAGATACCAGCCAAGCACAGACTGTTCTGACATCCCGCCAGGCCAATCTGCTGCGCCCCTGCCGCCGAACACAGCTTTGCTGCTCGGCTGGACTGGTCCTACCTACTGCCCAATCATATCAGCCTCAATGACAGGGGCCGTGCTTTCATATGAGCTGAAAGCACGCCCCTGTCAAAGAGGCACTTCTAGGAGGTGTCTCTTCCAAGGCTTTTTTAAATGGGAATTTACTGCCCAATGATTGGCCCTGCCCCCTGCTTCCAGCCCTTTCCCATTGGTATCGGAAGGCACCGAGAGCTGTGCTTCAGACACACATTTAAAACCCCCCAAAAATTATTAACATAAAGGATAAAGCAAATACTTAAATACTTATGACACAGTAGCTGTGTCATAAGTATCTTCTTTGTAGTATTTTAAAAATTGTTATTATTAATGACAGGGGAGGCATTGCCTCCCCTGCCTCACCTGACTGCATGTCCCTGCTGGACACAGCAGCCACATATTGAATCTGGACACAGCACAGCCACTTAAACTAGCAGAGTACAGCACAGCATACAGCAGTGTGCCTTGTACATACATCCATTATTCTGGAGTCTGGACACAGCCTCTTGAATCAGCAGAGCACAGCACAGCATGAAGCAGTATGCTGACACAGAGTGAAATGGAGCACTGTCACCACCATGGGTCCCTTAAATAGAATCCAAAACTTGCAAGAATCTGATGCCAGGAGTATGACTTCTTGCTTCTATCTGATAGATAGATATATATATATATATATATATATATTTATATATATATATATATATATATATATATATGTACAGTATATATAATCCACCCTCATAGCTTTTGTATTATACTGGGCAGTGCTCCATAATGGGCCACAAGAGTCCGTAAATATCCAATCCAATAGTACAGGCACTCACCACTTTGCTCCAACACACAGTTTATTGTACCTTACAGATGCATCTCAAATGTGAGAGTTGGCTGAAATCCAAATGGCAGCATGTTGATGTTTCAGTTCACTTAGAATCTTTGTAAAGAGAAAAAACTTCACAACATGAGTTCACCCAGCAGCCCATAATGCACACTGCCTCATGGACTACTTATATAGCAGAGACACCCCTCACACCACTCCCATCCAATCAACTACAGGAAGTAGGCAGATACAGCACACAAAATGCCTTATACACACCACATATATAGATTTAGAGCCCCCGCAGTATTCACATATCTATGTGTGCTGCTGTGGACAAACATAAAATACAAAATGAGCTGGCTCAAGAAAAACACTTGAGCTTTGAGCCTCCGAGGATGCACTGAGTCCCTCTCCCCTCATACCCTGCCCACAGCTCAGGCTCTTCAGTTTAAGTTAACAAGCTCAAAGCAGGAGCTGGAGAGGAGAGAAGGAAGAATGGTACACACAGGACACACACTCTCACTAGTAGGAGAAGTGAACTGGTGACCAAGAAAAGTAACCCACTGAAGCTTGGTGTGTCAAGGTGGGTGCCCTGTGGATCCCATGGACCTCAAAGGAAAGAGTTATTGAGGGTAAGTAATAGGGAGGGAATGCTCCTAAGCTGAAAGGAGGCCATTGCAGCTAAAGGTTGCATCCTGAGAGGCAAATGGATGAGAGTGTTATACTCCCATTATATAAATTCCTAGTGAGGCCACATCTTGAATACTGTGCTCAATTTTGGGCACCATACTACAAAAAGGATATCCTGGAACTAGAAAAGTTTCATAAGTGGGTGACCAAATTAATTAAGGGGACAGAGATGCTGGAATATGAGGAAAGGCTTACATAGGCTAGGCGTGTTTACACCGGAAAAGAGGAGACTAAGAGGGGACATGATCAATATTTACAAAAATATAAGGGGACAATACACAGAGCTTGTGGGGGATCTGTTTTTGGTAAGATCAACACAGAGGACACGTGATCACCCGCTTAGGTTAGTGGAGAGGAGCTTTTGCACACAGAGACATAAAGGTTTCTTCACTGTAAGGACAATACGTGTTTGGAACTCCCTGCCTGAGAGAGTAGTAATGGCAGACTTTGTCAACACTTTTAAGAATGGGCTAGATAAGTACGTAATGGATAAGGATATACATGGTTATGGTGCATAGTCACACACTATAGTTATTAAAAAAAAAGAGGAATAAACACAACAAAAAAGGATTGGTTCCCGTATAGTACCGGAGCCAAGAGAAAAAAGAAAGACTATGTGTCTTTTCTGGGGCACACTTTTATTGAAAATGGAATAATGGGTTCTGTTTAAAATATAACTTTTATTATCAACCTTCATAAAATATTGGCTATGAGGCAAAAAAAAGAAAGAAAAAGGAAAAATTCTAATAATCAAAAATTATAATTGCTATAATATTATCTGAATAAATCACATGATATAATAACAGTTTGGCATAATGGCTCTATGAGCGAAAATATGTGTGTGTCTCCAATAATGAAAATGATGTAAATCTTATGTGTTTGTATGAAGTTTTCTTCCTGAAATTGTAACAGTATAACATGTAGTGAAAATATAACCGGAAAGAAAAAATCAAACAGTGTGATATGTACCAGGCTCAACTCTAATTCCTGACTGTATCAGGAATAAACAAAAAGAAGGGGAAAAGGTGGAGGATAGTGATTCCAGGTCCTGTGTCCTGGGTTTGGATAAAAATACCTGCAGTACCCGGTATTCCCTGGTGGTCTCCCAATCAGGTACTGACCTGACCCACAGTGCTTGGCTTCCAAGATCAGACGAGGTTGGGCATACTCAGTATGGTTTGACCGCAGGTAGATATATCCCACACCTGATGACACCAGGAACTCTGTATCCTAGACTCTGAGAGAATTTCCCAGAATTTTCTTGTGGAAACCCATGGTCTCGTTGTGATGTTATGAGTGCTCCCGCATCTGGAAACAAGTAGTATCTAGTGTTCTCTAATATTCTCACACACTTGAAAAAATGTGTGAGGTCTACTTGGTCTTGGCTTCAAATATGAACTGTTGAGGTGCCACCTCTTTTCAATGGTAAGCTTTGAGTAAATGAATCCCATATGATGATGGCTGAAAGTCCTATAGAAACCAAGGCAGTCACGGGTTCTGATGTCAAAATATCAGATGGGGCTTCCCAGGTTAGTGGAAGTCCTGAGGAAATGATGGTGTGGCCCTGCTGTGGATTAGATGGGCAAAGAATAGATAAGAGTGACAGAAAGAGAATGAGGGAAAAAAAGGAGAAAGGGGATCAGGTTTGGTAGCACACCACTTCTGCTTTTTGATCATCTGCCTGGGCATCGAATGAAAAAATGAGAGGGTGGTGCGGAACGACACTGGTGCCGTAGAAAGCTAGAGGGACACTTCTACTGTCCTGTTTTTTAACAAGATGGTGCTCTGTTGACAAATTGCATTGCAGAGCCACCAAAATTGTTTAAACAGAATGAGAGGGTGTTCCAGAAATCTGTTATGATTTGAAAATTGTTGCTTCAAAGACTATTGATATTAATCTATGGTGAATCACGTGTAATATTAACAGTACTACAATAATACCCTCTGATGAGTCACGTGCATTCAACAATAATTGAAAAAACGGTATGCAACCTATTTCAAATGCGTGATGTATCCAAAAAAATCCCCTATGTGAAATCATGAAGTCAATGAAAAATAGATACTGACACAATGATAGTGTAACCAGGACCCTAGAGCTGCTATTTGGTAAGTGTGGTATATGCCCACTGATGAACCTGTTCCCCCTAAGTTGATATTAAAGATATAAAAGTCTCCTCAGTTGCTAATTTAATTGACAGAAAAATGTGCCTCTAACAGATGCTGGTATATGCATGTGATCCCAATAGTTCATTCATGAGGCTGACAGAAAAATGAAGAAAAACAAATTGTCTGGGAAACTCGAAAATTGTGTTACTTCAGAGAAACCCCAGAGACCTACTGTTACGTAGAGGGGTAGAATAGCCCCACAGGTCGCTGGACACAGCTTCTAAATGTCCGTGGAGAAAGGTGAGCCTGGCAAGGAGACGCCGGTGTCCGCGGTCCGCCGACCGGAAGTTCGGAGCACCGGACCGGAAGTGACGTACGTTTCGCTAGGTGGAGCTTGTTCACTGGATGCCTCATCCAGTGAACAAGCTCCACCGAGTGAAACGTACGTCACTTCCGTTCCTGCGCTCCGAACTTCCGGTCGGCGGACCGCGGACACCGGCGTCTCCTTGCCAGGTTCACTTTTCTCCACGGACATTTAGAAGCTGCGTCCAGCGACCTGTGGGAGTATTCTACCCCTCTACGTAACAGTAGGTCTCTGGGGTTTCTCTGAAGTAACACAATTTTCGAGTTTCCCGGACAATTTGTTTTTCTTCATTTTTCTGACAGCCTCATGAATGAACTATTGGGATCACATGCATATACCAGCATCTGTTAGAGGCACATTTTTCTGTCAATTAGATTAGCAACTGAGGAGACTTTTATATCTTTAATATCAACTTAGGGGAACAGGTTCATCAGTGGGCATATACCACACTTACCAAATAGCAGCTCTAGGGTCCTGGTTACACTATCATTGTGTCAGTATCTATTTTTCATTGATTTAATGATTTCACATAGGGGATTTTTAGGGGATTTTTTTGGATACATCACGCATTTGAAATAGGTTGCATACCGTTTTTTCAATTATTGTTGATTGCACGTGACTCATCAGAGGGTATTATTGTAGTACTGTTAATATTACACGTGATTCACCATAGATTAATATCAATAGTCTTTGAAGCAACAATTTTCAAATCATAACAGATTTCTGGAACACCCTCTCATTCTGTTTAAACAATTTTGGTGGCTCTGCAATGCAATTTGTCAACAGAGCACCATCTTGTTAAAAAACAGGACAGTAGAAGTGTCCCTCTAGCTTTCTTCGGCATCAGTGTCGTTCCGCACCACCCTCTCATTTTTTCATTCGATGCCCAGGCAGATGATCAAAAAGCAGAAGTGGTGTGCTACCAAACCTGATCCCCTTTCTTCTTTTTTCCCCTCATTCTCTTTCTGTCACTCTTATCTATTCTTTGCCCATCTAATCCACAGCAGGGCCACACCATCATTTCCTCAGGACTTCCACTAACCTGGGAAGCCCCATCTGATATTTTGACATCAGAACCCGTGACTGCCTTGGTTTCTATAGGACTTTCAGCCATCATCATATGGGATTCATTTACTCAAAGCTTACCATCGAAAAGAGGTGGCACCTCAACAGTTCGTATTTGAAGCCAAGACCAAGTAGACCTCACACATTTTTTCAAGTGTGGGAGAATATTAGAGAACACTAGATACTACTTGTTTCCAGATTCGGGAGCACTCATAACATCACAACGAGACCATGGGTTTCCACAAGAAAATTCTGGGAAATTCTCTCAGAGTCTAGGATACTGAGTTCCTGGTGTCATCAGGTGTGGGATATATTTACCTGCGGTCAAACCATACTGAGTATGCCCAACCTCGTCTGATCTTGGAAGCCAAGCACTGTGGGCCAGGTCAGTACCTGGTTGGGAGACCACCAAGGAATACCGGGTACTGCATGTATTTTTATCCAAACCCAGGACACAGGACCTGGAATCACTATCCTCCACCTTTTCCCCTTCTTTTTGTAAATTCCTGATACAGTCAGGAATTAGAGTTGAGCCTGGTACATATCACACTGTTTGATTTTTTTCTTCCAGTTATATTTTCACTACATGTTATACTGTTACAATTTCAGGAAGAAAACTTCATACAAACACATAAGATTTACATAATTTTCATTATTGGAGACACACACATATTTTCGCTTATAGAGCCATTACGCCAAACTGTTATTATATCATGTGATTTATTCAGATAATATTATAACAATTATAATTTTTGATTATTAGAATTTTTCCTTTTTCTTTCTTTTTTTTGCCTCATAGCCAATATTTTATGAAGGTTGATAATAAAAGTTATATTTTAAACAGAACCCATTATTCCATTTTCAATAAAAGTGTGCCCCAGAAAAGACACATAGTCTTTCTTTTTTCTCTTGGCTCCGGTACTATACGGGAACCAATCCTCTTTTGTCCATTAGTTTACTGAACTATCTCTGGGAGCACCACCAACCCAGCGCCTAATACTAATTATTTGTGTTGTATATTGGCCAGATGTTGGTTTATATTAGAGCTACTGCTTTAATGATATTATCCTAAAATATTAAACACCTAAATTGAGTGATCCTGTGCAGACTCTACCAATCCTTTTTCTGAATAAACACAACAGCCAACTTTAGCAACAGACATAATTAGTTCTAAAATAATACAGCGTAGGAGATCAAAAATAGGTTGAACTCAATGGACAAATTGTCTTTTTTCAACCTCAGAAACTATGTTAATAAGTTACTATGTAAATGTATCAAAGGCATAGAACCTAAGAAGCATGTGTGCAGGACCATGTAGCAGCCTTGCGTAGGTGTTCAACAGACACACCACGGTGGGTGCCCATGAAATTCCCACAGAGTACAGTGAGCAGAGACTGTATTCGGTACTGGAAGATTAGCTTGCGTGTAAGCCTGTGAGATGGTCATGTGGAGCCAATGAGCCAATGTTTGTTTATTGGCTGGCCAGCCATGCTTGTGGAAGCCATAGAGAATGAAGAAGGAATCCATTTTCTTCATGAAAATAGTATGGCCCATGTAGAACTTTAGATCATGGACCATGTCCAATGAAGCTTCCTTAGGTGAAAGGCCAGGTTCATGGAAGGCATGTACCACAATTGCCTCATTGATATTGAACTTTGTTACTACCTTATATAGGTATCCATGCTTAGTTTAAAGGACAGCCCTGTTGTGATTAAAATTCAAGAAGGTGGGATGGCAGTAGAGTACCCATACTGTAAGTCAGATAGTCTTCATGGTCAACCATTTGAGGTCAACCATATCTAATGGTTCAAAGGGAGGCTGTTTCAAGGTCCGAAGAACCAAGGACAAATCCCATGGAACACTGGAGTAACAAAGGGAGTTGCAGTCGGAGTACCCCCTAAAGGAAGGTACGTACATCTGGCCAGGGAGCAGGTCTTTTCTGAAACTAAATGGACAGGGCTGAGACCTGAACCGTAAAAGAAGCAAGGCAGAGGACCATGTCAAGGCCCACCTGTAGAAATGCCAGGAGTTTAGAAATCTGAAACACCTGATGATCATAGTGTCAATGCGCACACCACTGAAAGGAAGAATGCCATATACAGTAATATATGCGGGCTGATGCCGGTTTCTGAGTATGAAGCCTATTTCGAGTCACATAACTGAAAAATCCATTATTTCTTAGAATGAAGCCAAACAATGCAGCATGCTACCACAGAAGCAGCCAAGGCTTTACAGGATAGTAAAACTATATTCAGAGCAACCTCGCCAATGTAATAAGTGCCATTCCTGATCTTGGCAATTAATGATAGTTGTTCCTTGGTCACCTCTGAGGGGAAACTGTTTTTAAGGGCATCAGCCCAGTGTTCAGTGGCTTTAGCCACCCAGGCCATAGCCATGGCAGGTCTGGCTGTGGCGCCTTTAAGTGAATATAAAGATTTGAGACATGCGTCCAATTGCCTATCAGGTATGTCCTTAACGGAGGATGCTGTTGCACTAGGCAGAATGGAACGTTTAAGCAAATATGTCAGATGAGAATCTACAGTAAGTGGATTTTCAAATGTTGTATAATCAGCCGTGGGTAACGGATAAAAGGAGTGTAGCCATTTAAGAACAGTAAACTTCTTGCTAGGAATTTTTTATGCCTCATTCATAGCATTAGAGAAATGGTCAGAGTGTGGAGCCTCAGCCACTACAACTTTCTGTTTTCACAGAGGATCTTTACATTTTGGGGCTGGTTCAGTATCTTCAAGCTTAAGTGAGAATTTATCCTCCCTAACTAAAGCAGCCACATTAAATTTGGATTGCACCTCTTCCTCCCCAGATGGAAAGTCTGCATCAGAGAAATCAGCATGGTCTGCTACAGCAGAAGATTCCTCTTAATCTGAGAGTGGTGTAGACTGTGAAGATGGCACAGCATGCTTAGCGGCAGTAGGTGTAGGTAGTGTTACTTGGTCCTTTTATATATTATGAAATGCAGCAGATGAAGCTGCCAGACTCTGTACAGAATTAGAAAACATGTCCAACCAGGGAGGAGGGACAGGTGGGACTGTAATAGGCTGCAATTGCTGTGGGAGACCCATAGGGGGAGTCACATATGGGGTTGCAATGTGTCAGTGATTTTAGCCAGTATGTTAGAAAATGAGGCCCAAGGAGGCTCCCATGGTGGCACTAGGGGTGCTGATGGGCCCTAGGATACAAAACAAGAGGTGCACTGACCGTCTTGTAATAAATCCTGAGGTAAAACCTTCATGGCATAGGTCTTATATGACACTAGAGTAAGAACCCCAGCCTGCTTAGATGTCTAGCCTTTGTTAGACATAACTGCAAGGAGACAAAATATGGTAATGTGCACTGTGTAACTGAGAATAGAATGTGACAATAAGCCTGCACAAATAGAATATCTTGTAATGTGATCAAAGTAAACCCTGTACACACCAGTATCTAAGGGTTACCATAGAAAGATAGATATAGGGAAAGCAATATCATGCACAGACAGAAAAGTACAGACAGCAGAACTGGCATAAGTCAAATGCAATGCATAAATACAATTTAACTGCAGTGGACACTGATATCAACTATTCAGCTATTAGAGCTGGTAGAAAGCAGCACTGTGTATAACCTGACTCCAAGTAAAGGTATACAGGAAGACCAAACCCAGCATTCCTGGAGACCTGCAGAACTTCTGTAATAGCTGTCCAGAGTCTCTGTGAGGAAGGAGGGTGAAGGAGGAACATTCCAGGATGGGAATACCTCAGTGGAATGGTGATCTGGGCTGGGGGAGGGGCCGCTGAGGAAGTGCTACCGCACCTTGCTGACATCCACCACAAGTTCCCAGGCCAGTATAAAAACATCTCTCAGTGCCAGTAAAGTATGCCCTGGTAGTCTAGTGAGGCCCAAGGTCATGTAATGGTCTGGTACCACATCAGCACCGCCGGTCCATCTTCTTGTTCCTGCGGTATAGGACTGCTGTGATTGTGGGACCCGCAAGCGGGAACCCACCTTACATGATTCTGGTTTGCAGTCCTGGGTGTCCCCATGTGCCCCTGCTAGTGGAAGACAAGCGGGTCTCACGGAAATCCCCAAGCCAGGGCTGGCATCGAGGCACTGGTGGGGGTGATGGAGCACAGCACTGGCATCCAGAGGTCTGCATAGCACTGCTTGCTCATGAGTAAAAGTAAAAATTAAAAGCTTGGGCTGCAGCATGCATCCCCACTGTGAAACTGTGACCAGCTCCTGCTGGCACCAAACACAAACTGAAGAGCCTGAGCTGTGGGTGTGGTATGAAGGAAGAGGGACCCAGTGCATCCTGGGAGGCTCAAAGATTTGCTATTCATTGCCTGTATCTTGGTCTTCACCAAGCATTCCCCAAGGTTAACCCTGTTGAGATCATGGAACCTGAAGAAGAAAACAAATATATATTGTCATGGTTCACATGGGGAATTCACTGTATGAACATACTTACAGGAGCCAGTACTATGATTCAGGTGAATTAGCAAGGTTTATTGTATTACAAGGTAGTGCAATGTTTGAGCAGGCAACTAAGCAAACAGGTAAGAAGGTCCAGGTAGCACTTAATGAGTATAGCTAGATTGTAAGCAAGAATATTAGTAAAACAGTCCTGTAAAATGCTGGAGATATAAATGAACTGGAACAGAAATAGGATGAGAGTACTGTAAATGCTGTGCCAAGGGGATCTAAAGCTGTCAAAACACCAATGCCTGAATCCCGACACAGGGATAGGGCATCCCTGATGGGTTTTCAAAGTTCAGGGTACCAGCCTCAGTATTGCGACCGCCAGCATTGTGAACACAACCCGTGCCAAGTACATGAATCTGAAAACCATAAAACTATTTGCAGAGTGCTGTAGGTGATTATCAGGCAACAAGGAATAGTGCAGACAATGGATATAACTAATGTTTACGCAGAAAAAAACAAGTTCCAAATAGCTGGTATAGGTAGCCAATAAACTAGTTCCGAATAGCTGATTAAATTAACACTGGCGATACAGAGTAATGTCTCAGATATCTAACTTGATGAAGGTACAAAGGATGCAGATTCATAAACTGAACAAGTCCCAGATAGCTGGTGATTAAATAAAGTCCCAGATAACAGATTAGGTGAACACTAGTGTTGAACAGTAATGTCCCGGATAATTTACTAGCTAAAGGCACAAAGGAAGCAGATAGCTGGGCCAGAGCCTAGAACCAGCAGCCAAGCTTTGTGAATACTTGCTGTAACAACTGGCAATGTAACCTAATGATCTGGCTCTGGATAATGCAGAGAGTAATCTCTGGTTAAAGCACAGAGCCATCATAAATAGCCAGTCCTCAGGTGCAGCCCACAACTGTCTCATTAGGTAATAAGGGCTGAAGGATCACAGACTAGTTGTCACGATCCGGGTATCTGGACGCCATTTCTTACCCATCAGATGCCTCCTAAGGCTGGCTCAGCGCTCCAGGACCGGATCCCATCTGTTATCCTGATGTTTACATTCCTGTATCCTCTCCTGTCACTCTGAGACGCTGTCACAGTAAACGCCATATTACACCTGGCATGGCGTCTCCCGCGGCCTCCGGCGCCGTCCCTGAGCTTCTGCATGCAGAGTGTCTGAGTGGCGATTACGTCAGCCGCGGCCTCCGCTGTGTCCGCGTGGTTGGATGTGCACCTGTCAGCTTGGCGCCTCCTGTCTCCGGTGGCCGGCGCCGCCATTACTGTTTTCATTACCACATGGATTACAAACTTCCCTCCAAGTGTCTGCATGGGCGCAGCCATCTTGGATTCTGTCAGCTGATCATTTCCTCCAATCTGTTGTCAGTATTGTTAATCTGCATAATTGCCTAGCCAATCCCTTCCTTGCTGCAGGTATAAATACACTGTGCCTGAGCAAGGAAGGCGTCAGTGCTTTGGTTGTCAAACCTAGTTCCTGTTTGTCTCTCTCCTGTGATTGTCTTCCAGGTTCCAGCTCCTGTCTCAAGACTTCCACCATAGAGACCCGCACCAGCATTCCACCTGCGGTGTAGCCTGACTCTCCGATCCATTGTGGATTCATCTGTTTCCAGCTACAACATTACCTGCTTCCAGCCCAGCTTCCAGCAGAGTACAGCTTCTCTTAAAGGGCCGGTGTCCTTTCTACAGTTTACCACTCTCCACCGGTATTATTATTTCTCCGCTCTCAAACTCTACATTTCATTCATATTGCATCGCTCTCAAGCTTCATTTATTATTTAACTGGTTCCAGCCAGTATCCACTCCGTGCCAACATCTGTCTGGTTCCAACCAGAACCCACAGCAGCTATTTTATTTACAGCAGTCCAGCTTTCCCTGGAACACCAGCTGATACGATCCTGGGATTTCTTCATTGCTACAGTCAGGCCTGGTAAGGACTTTCCAACTCGCAGATAATAAGAACTGTCTCATACTACCAGAGCTCTGTGGCCCCTGCCCCTGTAGTACCCAGGAACTGTATTATTTCTCTGCTGATTTTATGTTTCTTTTACTGCTACTGTGATGCATGGAGTTTGTCATAAATAAACATCATTGACTTTTATTCAAGTTGTCGTGGTCACGCCTTCGGGCGGTTCTTCTTCATGTTACTTACATGTCCAGGGGTCTGATACAACCTCCCAGGTTCCGGTACATCTCAGCCCCTACAACTGAGGCTGCCTCCCGTCAGCTCAGGCCCTCAGTTGTGACAGTAAGCACTGACTTAATGAATCCAGCCGGAGACCAGGATCAAGCGACCAGGCCGATGCAAGAACTGGCAGCCCGACTAGAACATCAGGAGGCTGCACAGGGCCACATCATCCGCTGTCTCCAGGATTTCTCTACTCGGCTGGATGGGATTCAGACAACTCTCCGTGGATCAGGCGCGTCTGGTGCGTCAACCACAGTGACTCCAGCTATAACCCCACCCACCTTACCCATTTCTGCTCCACGTCTTCATCTTCCAACGCCAGCAAAATTTGACGGATCTCCAAGATTCTGCAGGGGATTTCTCAACCAGTGTGAGATTCAGTTTGAGCTACAACCTGGCAATTTTCCCAGTGACCGTACAAAAATTGCCTACATTATTTCTCTTCTCAGTGGCTCAGCCCTTGATTGGGCATCACCGTTATGGGAGAGGTCCGACACCCTGCTATCTTCCTACACTGCCTTGTGTCAACATTCAGGCGCATCTTCGACGAGCCAGGACGGGTAACCTCAGCTTCATTCGAGATTCTCCGTTTACGCCAGGGGTCACGTACTGTAGGACAATATCTGATACAGTTCCAGATCCTGGCATCCGAACTGGCATGGAACGACGAGGCCCTGTATGCTGCATTCTGGCATGGCTTATCTGAGCGTATTAAAGATGAGTTAGCTACCAGAGACTTACCCTCTAAGTTAGATGAGCTAATCTCACTCTGCACGAAAGTTGATTTACGTTTCAGAGAGAGAGCAACTGAGCGTGGAAGATCATCTGCTCCAAAATCTTCTGCTCCTCCTCCTCGCCAACTGTCACCAACTAAAGATGAGCCCATGCAAATTGGCCGTTCCCGTTTAACTCCTGCTGAGCGCCGAAGATGTCTCTCCGAGTCTCTCTGTCTTTATTGTGCAGCTCCGTCTCACACCATTAATGCCTGTCCCAAACGTCCGGGAAACTCCAAATCCTAGCTCGCCAAGGAGAGGGCCGGCTAGGAGTAATGATCTCCTCTCCATCTCCTCAAGATTGTAATCTCCCAGTCTCGCTTCAAGTTGCTCAACGTTATCGGAACGTCATTGCCCTCCTTGATTCCGGAGCAGCTGGGAACTTTATTACCGAAGCCTATGTTAAACGGTGGTCCCTACCCACCGAGAGACTTCCTTCGTCCATTTCTTTAACTGCCGTGGATGGCAGCAAAATTTGATGCAGTTATTTCTTTAAGGACTCTACCAGTTCGTCTGAGAGTGGGAGTTCTTCATTCCGAACTTATTTCTTTTTTGTGATTCCAAGAGCCACACATCCTGTGGTCCTGGGCCTTCCATGGCTCCGTCTTCACAATCCTACAATTGATTGGACGACTACGCAAATCCTGGCATGGGGTTCCTCCTGTGCTGAAACATGTTTGTTTAAAGTATTGCCTGTCTGTTCTTCCTCCCCCAGGTCGTCTGATGTTCCACCTCCTCCATATCAAGATTTCACGGATGTGTTCAGTAAAGCTTCTGCTGATATCCTTCCTCCTCATAGAGAATGGGACTGCCCGATTGATCTCGTTCCAGGGAAGGTTCCACCTCGAGGCCGAACTTATCCGTTGTCTCTGCCTGAGACGCATTCTATGGAGGAATACATTAAAGAGAACCTAGCAAAGGGGTTCATTCGACCTTCTTCTTCCCCAGCCGGCGCAGGCTTCTTTTTTGTAAAAAAGAAAGATGGTGGTCTGCGGCCGTGCATCGACTACAGAGGTTTGAACGACATTACCATCAAGAACCGTTATCCTTTACCCCTGATTACTGAGCTCTTTGACAGAGTTAGCGGAGCTACCATCTTTACAAAGCTGGACTTGAGATGTGCATACAATCTCATCCGGATCCGTGAGGGTGACGAGTGGAAGACCGCCTTTAACACCCGTGACGGACATTATGAGTACCTCGTCATGCCCTTCGGATTGAGCAATGCTCCAGCTGTCTTCCAGCATTTTGTCAATGAGATCTTCAGAGACATTCTATACGGTCATGTCGTGGTCTATCTAGACGATATCCTCATTTTTGCCAACGATTTAGAGGAACATCGTTTTTGGGTTAAAGAGGTTCTGTCCCGTCTCCGTGTCAATCATCTCTATTGCAAATTAGAGAAATGCGTCTTTGAAGTCAAGTCCATTCCGTTTCTAGGGTACATTGTGTCCGGTTCCGGACTAGAGATGGATCCTGAGAAATTACAAGCAATCCAAAATTGGCCGATACCCTTAACCCTCAAAGGGGTCCAGAGGTTCTTGGGGTTCGCCAACTATTACCGAAAGTTTATACGAGACTTTTCCACCATTGTGGCGCCTATTACTGCTTTCACTAAGAAGGGTGCTAACCCGTCCAAGTGGTCTGAAGAAGCCATGCAAGCATTTCATCTTTTAAAACAAAGGTTCATCTCTGCGCCTGTTCTGAAACAGCCTGACATCGACTCTCCTTTCATCTTAGAGGTGCATGCCTCCTCCGTTGGAGTAGGAGCGGTGTTATCTCAGAGGGCTAAAGATGGCCATTTACACCCTTGCAGTTTCTTCTCCCGGAAGTTCTCCCCAGCTGAGCGCAACTATGCCATTGGCGACCAGGAGTTGCTAGCCATCAAGCTCGCTCTAGAAGAGTGGAGGTATCTGTTGGAGGGAGCTTCTCATTCAATCACCATACTTACAGACCACAAGAAACTTTTATATCTGAAAGGCGCACAATGTCTCAACCCTCGTCAGGCCAGATGGGCACTTTTCTTTTCCAGGTTCGACTTTAAACTCCAGTTCTGTCCGGGCTCTCAGAATCGCAAGGCCGATGCCCTTTCCCGCTCATGGGAGCAAGAAAATGAGTCAGAGTCTTCAGACAAGCATCCTATTATAAATCCGTTGGCATTCTCCACGGTAGGGATGAACTCTACGCCCCCATCAGGGAAAAGTTTTGTGAAACCGATGCTAAGGAAGAAGCTCATGCATTGGGCCCATGCTTCCCGTTTTGCCGGACATACAGGTATCCAAAAAACCCTGGAGTTTATCTCTAGGTCCTATTGGTGGCCAACTCTGAAAAAGGACGTCTTGGAGTTTATTGCATCTTGCCCAAAGTGTGCTCAACATAAGGTATCCCGCCAGTCGCCTGCGGGGCAACTGGTTCCACTATCTGTTCCCCGTCGACCTTGGACCCATTTGTCGATGGATTTTATTACAGATTTACCCATGTGCAACAAGTTCAATACCATCTGGGTGGTAGTTGACCGGTTCACCAAGATGGCACACTTCATTCCTCTCACCGGTCTTCCGTCAGCTTCCAAGTTGGCTAAAGTATTCATACAAGAGATCTTCCGACTCCACGGTCTTCCTGAAGAAATTATCTCAGATCGAGGAGTTCAATTCACAGCCAAATTCTGGCGAAGTTTATGTCAAGTCCTCCAAGTCAAGCTAAAGTTTTCCACGGCTTACCATCCTCAGACCAATGGTCAAACCGAGAGGGTGAATCAGGACTTGGAGGCCTTCCTCCGCATCTATGTGTCCTCCTCCCAAGATGACTGGGTTCAATTACTTCCCTGGGCCGAGTTCTGTCATAACAACCAGTATCATTCTTCATCTGCTTCAACACCATTCTTCACTAACTTTGGATTCCACCCTAAAGTCCCTGAGTTCCAACCGCTTCCAGCAACTTCTGTTCCCGCAGTGGATATCACCTTGCATCAGTTTGCCAATATCTGGAAGAGCGTACGATCAACTCTGCTCAAGGCATCGTTCAGGTACAAGAAGTTTGCGGATAAGAAGCGTCGAGCAGTTCCTGCTCTCAAGGTGGGTGATCGGGTATGGTTATCCACGAAGAATTTGAGATTAAGAGTTCCCAGTATGAAGTTTGCACCTCGCTATATCGGTCCTTTCAAGATTGAACAAGTCATCAATCCTGTTGCTTACAGACTTCAGTTGCCTCCCTTCTTAAAAATACCCAGGACATTCCATGTTTCCCTGTTGAAACCGCTGATCTTGAATCGGTTTCATTCCTCACTTCCTCCAACTCCGAAAGTCCAAACTCAACGAGGCGTTGAGTATGAAGTAGCCAAGATCCTGGACTCACGTCACTGTTACGGTCAACTACAATATCTTATTGACTGGAAGGGTTATGGCCCTGAGGAACGTTCATGGACCAATGCTTCTGATGTCCATGCTCCTGCCTTGGTCCGGAGATTCCATTCCAAGTTTCCTCAAAAACCAAAGAAGTGTCCTGGGGCCACTCCTAAAGGGGGGGGTGCTGTCACGATCCGGGTATCTGGACGCCATTTCTTACCCATCAGATGCCTCCTAAGGCTGGCTCAGCGCTCCAGGACCGGATCCCATCTGTTATCCTGATGTTTACATTCCTGTATCCTCTCCTGTCACTCTGAGACGCTGTCACAGTAAACACCATATTACACCTGGCATGGCGTCTCCCGCGGCCTCCGCCGCCGTCCCTGAGCTTCTGCATGCAGAGTGTCTGAGTGGCGATTACGTCAGCCGCGGCCTCCGCTGTGTCCGCGTGGTTGGATGTGCACCTGTCAGCTTGGTGCCTCCTGTCTCCGGTGGCCGGCGCCGCCATTACTGTTTTCATTACCACATGGATTACAAACCAAACTTCCCTCCAAGTGTCTGCATGGGCGCAGCCATCTTGGATTGTGTCAGCTGATCATTTCCTCCAATCTGTTGTCAGTATTGTTAATCTGCATAATTGCCTAGCCAATCCCTTCCTTGCTGCAGGTATAAATACACTGTGCCTGAGCAAGGAAGGCGTCAGTGCTTTGGTTGTCAAACCTAGTTCCTGTTTGTCTCTCTCCTGTGATTGTCTTCCAGGTTCCAGCTCCTGTCTCAAGACTTCCACCATAGAGACCCGCACCAGCATTCCACCTGCGGTGTAGCCTGACTCTCCGATCCATTGTGGATTCATCTGTTTCCAGCTACAACATTACCTGCTTCCAGCCCAGCTTCCAGCAGAGTACAGCTTCTCTTAAAGGGCCGGTGTCCTTTCTACAGTTTACCACTCTCCACCGGTATTATTATTTCTCCGCTCTCAAACTCTACATTTCATTCATATTGCATCGCTCTCAAGCTTCATTTATTATTTAACTGGTTCCAGCCAGTATCCACTCCGTGCCAACATCTGTCTGGTTCCAACCAGAACCCACAGCAGCTATTTTATTTACAGCAGTCCAGCTTTCCCTGGAACACCAGCTGATACGATCCTGGGCTTTCTTCATTGCTACAGTCAGGCCTGGTAAGGACTTTCCAACTCGCAGATAATAAGAACTGTCTCATACTACCAGAGCTCTGTGGCCCCTGCCCCTGTAGTACCCAGGAACTGTATTATTTCTCTGCTGATTTTATGTTTCTTTTACTGCTACTGTGATGCATGGAGTTTGTCATAAATAAACATCATTGACTTTTATTCAAGTTGTCGTGGTCACGCCTTCGGGCGGTTCTTCTTCATGTTACTTACATGTCCAGGGGTCTGATACAACCTCCCAGGTTCCGGTACATCTCAGCCCCTACAACTGAGGCTGCCTCCCGTCAGCTCAGGCCCTCAGTTGTGACACTAGTCAGGATGGAGTATGCTAGACAGACCACAGACAGTGTAAGACCTAGAGGCAGGGAGGAGGAACTGCATGGATTGTGACATTATCCCCTTTCCCAAGTGGATTCCAGAAGCTCTAACAAAAATCCAAGTCTGAATCGATGGGTAAAGGGCACATCAGGGTATCCTCATGTTGACAGGGAAGACCAGCAGAGACCCTCAACTCATGAACACTTGTTTTCTTCCTTCTTCTCCTTGCAGATTTCCTCACAGATACCATATGCGGAGGCTGGAGGGAACCTATGTGCAAGCTGATTGCTGGAGTCTCAGAGCTGGCAATGCAACGGGGACCTCAGCAGTGATGGTGAAATGCAAAAAGGCTCTAGAGACCTGGCACTGGAGACTCAGGAGAACACAGCACAATTAGAAAAAGCCCTGTTATCCTCAATGTATTGGCACAAGGTCATTTTAATCTCTTTCAGATGAGTCAGATCTTTAAACTGAGCAGTCCCATGGCATTTGAAGGGTTCAGCAGTGCTGGATACCATGGGAACAGGAGAGAAGGTGAAAACACAGATGACCCTGGCTGGGTAGGAACCTTAAATGACCCTGGCTAAACTGGAACCTCAGATGACCCTGGCTGGGCAGGAACCTCAGATTGTCTTGGCTGGACAGGAACTTTGTATAGCCCTAGCTGTGCAGTAACCACGGATAGCCCCAGCCAGGCAGGAACCTTATACGGTGCTGGCTGAAAAAAGAAACTCAGATGAACCCAGCTGAGCAGTAACCTCGGAAGACCCCATCTGGGTAGGAACTTTGGAACAGAAAACTAGCACTCCTAAGACCCTGGACATGGAGAGTTAATCCCCCTTGGACCACAATATGGGAGGATTATTTCTGCTGGAAGACAAAACTATTAAAGCACCTGGACAGATGGCCCAAAAGCAAGGGCAAAACTTGAGTCCTCTTACCTGCAGGCAAGGGTCCTCATGCCCAAAGGTAAGAACAGGTGGGTCCTCATACCTGAAGGCAAGGGCAGAACAGTGGTGGCTCCAGAGGTGGAGCTGTAGCACAGTCCAATTTTCCAATAGGGCAGCCACACCAACTTCCAGTGGATCAGTTTGGGATGACAGTTGGTGACCATTTCCATCAATTTCCCTAAAACTCACTGGTCTGTAATTGTTTGCCTCTTCCTTGCTTCCACTTTTGTGCAGTGGGACTATGTTTGCTCTTTTCCATTCCTCTGGAATTACTCCTGTAGCTAATGACTGGTTGAATAATTCTGTCAATGGTGCTACCTGCACCTTTTTAAGTTCTTTTAGTATCTTTGGATGTATCCCATCTGGCCCCATAGATTTGTCCACTTTCAGCTTTGAGAGTTCTGTTAGGACCTTCTCCTCTGTAAATGTACTTGTTTTATTTTCCTGAATATCCATGCAACTTAACTGTGGCCCCTTCCCCTTTCTTTCAGTAGTGAATACTGAGCAAAAATAATTATTAAGATCTGCTTTTACATTGTCTCCCTCAACAAGACTCCCAGTCTCTGTCTTTAGTTTTATAATTGCACCTTTTGTTTTTCTCCTTTCGCTTATATACCTAAAAATAGTTTTGCCTCCTTTACTCACTGACTGGGCCATTTTCTCCTTAGCTTGTGCCTTTGCACATCAGATTACCTTCTTAGTTTCCTTCTGTCTAACAAGATATATATCTTTGTCTTCATTATTTTGCGTCTGCTTATATGTCCTAAAAGCCATCTTTTTTTCTTTCACAATATTTGCTACTTCTTTTGGCATACCACACTGGCTTCCTTTTCCTTTTGTTTTTCCTAACACTTTTGATACAAAGGTCTGTTGCCTTTAATATTGCACTTTTTAATGTTTCCCACCTCTCCTGCACTGCTTCCAAGTTCCTCCACTCTGCCAAAGAATTGCTTACACATTTTCCAATCCCTACAAAATTCAGCACCTTTGTTTTTGTATGGGACGAGTCAGTCTCTGTCTTTATGCTGAACCATACTGCTTGATGATCACTGGATCCCAGATTTTCACCCACTTTTAAGTCCGCTATTCTGTCTCCATTTGTAAGTATTAAGTCTAATATTGTGTCTTTCTGTGGGCTCCCTCACCAATTGGTGGAGGGATGCTCCCTGAAGGGAATTTAAAAAGTCTCTACTTCTAGTGGAACTAGCAACAGACACCTCCAAGTTTACATCTGGAAGATTAAAGTCTCCCATGATTATTATCTCTCCTTTTAATGCCATTTTAGTTATGTCCTGCAATAGGTTCTTGTCCAGTTCTTTTTCCTGTCCTGGTGGCCTGTATATCACGCCAATACGAATAATCGGCTTCTCCCCTGTTTCTATGGTCACCCAAAGAGCCTCAGTTTTTCTTCAATACTTTGTATTAAGGTAGTATTTATGCTTTTTTTTATATACATTGCTAACCATCCTCCAATTTTTCCTATTCTGTCCTTCCTAAAGAAAGTATATCCCAGTATAGCTATGTCCCAGTCATGATTTTCATTGCACCATGACTCTGTAATTACCACAATATCTAGATCATCCCTTGTCATTATTGCAGTTAGTTCTGGGATTGTATTTCCTAAGCTCCTAGCATTTGCACACATAGCTTTTAGAGTCTTGTTTGTGCTTTTCCTGTTCCTAGCTATGTTCTTCTCTCTACCTATGTTTATTTGGTTTTGATCTGAATTATCTTCTGTTGCTGTGGATATGCTTCCTATTCCCTTTGCCTGCAGAAACAATACCTCTGTGTTGGGGGAGCAGATTTCTTTATTCCTATTTGGTTCACTGTCCCCCTCTGTTAGTTTAAATAGTTCTTGATGAAGCATCCAAACTGTTCAGTTAGTATTCTCGTTCCCCTTGAAGATGGGTGCAGGCCATCACTTTTGTATAAGCTCCTATCTTGCCAGATGGTGTGACTATGACCTATAAATCCAAATCTCTCCTCATTGCACCATGTTCTTAGCCAAACATTGAAGTTTCTGATGCAATGAGCTCTGTCTTCCCTTCTGTGTACTGGCAATACTTCTGAAAAAGTCACAGTGGTTGCCACCTGCTTCATAGCAGTCCCTAACTTCCTAAATTCATCTTTTATGGCCACGAGTTCAGCATTAGCCAGGTCATTTGTCGCTAGGTGAACAATGACATCCACCTCCCCATCTTTTCTTGCTGCCTTCACAATTCTTAGCATGCGCTCTTTATCCCTTGGAGCTGTGGCTCCAGGTAAGCAACTTACTTGTTTCTCTACTTCATTTGCATTTCCCAGATGTATTCCTCTAATGATGGAGTCTCCCAAGAGAAGTGCAGTGCTTTCTTGAGATGCAATTTTCTTGTTCCTGTTCCTATAGTTAGTAGATGTCCTCATATCCTCCTGTTCTATAGTGCCTCTATTAGTTGTATCTTCCAGCCCTACAAGAGTAGTGTATGAGTTTTGCAGTGTCACAGCTTGTGGGAGGTGTCTGTGTTCCTCTGGAAATCTCTGCCCTTGAGAGCCCACAGTAGTCCAGGCAGAATGTCTTCTGGTGACTCTCTGAGGCAGTGGAGGCCTCAAAGACACAGACTTCCTACAATTCTCATCATGCAGTTTAGCTTTCTCCTCCTTCAGCAGAGAAAATTGCTCACAGATTGGACAGCAGCTGAGTCTCCACAATGCCTCTTTCCAAACAAGCTTTACATCCATTGCACTGCACTAGCCCAAACATTGTATCAGATGTTAATGGTATTGAAAATATTTGTGTTCCTGATTGCGTATTATAAAACTCCCCTTTTTCTGTATTCATACTCACCTGCTGCTGTTTCAAACTCACAATTCACATAAAAAGCCAAGCTTCACTTTAGAATGCAAGCTCTCACAATGAGCAAGCTCAATAAGTGTGCTCACTAATTAAATAGGTTCTCAGGCAGCTGTTATATTCAGCCCCTCCTCCTAATCTCTTCACGCCTAGATTCAACCCCTCCTCCTGGTTTCTCCTCACACCTTTTAAGAAAGCACAGCACAGATATAAACACAACCAGATTCACACTCAGTTTCTCCCTCAATATTACAAACTCTATATGGATAGACAGAGAATACTCAGATACTCACCTGCTGCTGTTTCAAACTCACAATTCACTTAAAAAGCCAAGCTTCAGTTTAGAATGCAAGCTCACACAATGAGCAAGCTCAGTGAAGCAATATTAAGAGGCTACTGGAAAACAGCAGCTGGAATTACAGTCAGTTTCCCTTAAGGAGATGGCAGGGTGGAGACCCTGGCTGGGGCTGACAGAGAGGATTCCTTGGCTGGGATAGTAGGACTTAAAGCCCCCTTCTGGGGCAGGAATTGTGGTATTCTCTTCTGAGGTAGGATACTCAATGTTTCCTACTGGGACAGGATACTTGAAGCCTCCTGCTGGGGCTGGATACTCGAAGTCCCTTCCTTGAGAAGGACACTTAGAGCACCCCCTTGGGGCTGAAGTGCTGGATAATTCTCCTGGGGATATGGCACAAGCAATCTGTTCTGGGGCTTTGGCACAAGAGATCTCTCCTGGATCAATGGCACAAGAGATCCCTCTTGGGGCGATGGCAAAAAGAGACCCCTTCTGGGGCTGTGGCACAAGGAAATGCTCCTGGAGCTATGACACAAGAGACCACTCCCAGGCTATGGCACTCAGGACCCCTCCTGGGACTTCAGCCTCTGAACTTCTTTAAAGGGCAGGTGACAGAAGTCCCTCTTTGGGACCAGCAGGCAGAAATACCTCCTTTAGACCAGCATACAGAAGTTCTTCCTTCAGACTCTCACCTGATGTGACAGGTTCAGAACCTCTGATGGGGTGGCAGACTCAGAATCCCTTCCTGGGGCTGGAAACTCGGAACCCGTACTTGAAGTTGGTAACTTGGAACCCCCAGTTGTGGTGACAGCCTTAGAAACTCCTGATAAGGTAGTAGAGTCTGGACTGGCAGACTTAAGTCCTTCTTTGAGACTGATGGTGATGGTTTGGACTTGAGTTGGCACCCTGACATTTGGGACTGGCACTGTGGCATTAAAGGACCATTCTAGGGTGGACAACTTAAAGTCATTCTTTGATTGGGATATAAGGGACCCCTTTATGGTGCTGTGGTCCTGGAGGCCTCTCTTATAAATTTGGATTTGGGGCCTTCTTCTGGGACTGGATACTCAGAACTTCTACTAAGGGCAGCAGGTACTAAAGCTACTGAACAGTTTGAACTTGAAACTTGAGGTTGCACTCCATTTCTTGGTTTCTGAATGGGACTGGATAGAATGAAATATCCTGAACCCAACTCAAGTTCCTTTCTTCAGCTTAAATTGTCCATTACTTTCTCCTTAGATACCGACTCCACAGGGCTTCTTGCAATACAAAGAATTGGAAAAAAAATTGATTTCCAGGGTAGAACTACACTTGCTTCTGGAAATGAGGCCATTGCCAAAGAAGCCATGTAAGGATAACCTACAGTAGATCACCTGCTTCATCAACTCCCAAAACCTATCCAAGTGCTGATGTGTATCTTTTCCAGTCACTTGGAGCTGAGCTGATCAGCACCACCCACACTGAAGGGTCTATTCATCTTTTGTAATGCAAAATTCTACCTGCACAACTCAGTGAAAGAATAGAGAGCTAAAGCAGTAAAGACGAATGGAGGCCAGCCAACTTGCCTACAATCAGCAGATTGTAGGCAGGCAAGAATCCTAGAAGAGAAGAACAAGCCAGGCATACCAATGACTTAGTAGCATCTTTGACAAAAAGAAGAGGCATTCTCACCCCAGAGATAATGGGACTGCCAAATTAACCTTTTGTCTACCAACTTACGACCTAGGGGCAGAAAAAAATATGTTTTTTATTACCTACCTGTAAACACTTTTCTCATAGTCCATAGAGGACACTGGGGTTCCATTTAGTACCATGGGGTATAGACAGGTCCACTAGGAGCCATGGGCACTTTAAGAATTTGATAGTGTGGGCTGGCTCCTCCCTCTATGCCCCTCCTACCAGACTCAGTCTAGGAAACTGTGCCCGAGGAGACAGACATACATTGAGAGAAGGATAGATAAAGATAGTGGTGAGATTCCAAACCAGCACACACAAACCAGAGGAAAGCAATGCTATCCCAACTTTAAACAGGAAACGAAACAGCTGAACCAACAATAATTAACCAAGTAACAGTGCAGGAAGGACTACGAGAAAAGGATTTACCGGTAGGTAATTAAAATCCTATTTTCTCTTATGTCCTAGAGGATACTGGGGTTCCATTTAGTAACATGGGGATGTACCAAAGCTCCCAAACCGGGTGGGAGAGTGCTGAGGCTTCTGCAGAACTGATTGACCAAACTGAAGGTCCTCAGAGGCCAAAGTATCAAACCTGTAGAACTTAGCAAACGTGTTCGAACCAGACCAAGTATCCGCTCGGCAGAGCTGTAAAGCCAAGACACCCCTGGCAGTCGCCCAGGAAGAACCCACCAACCTAGAAGAGTGGGCCTGTATAGATGTTGGAACTGGCAAACCTGCCATGGAATAAGCATGCTGGATAGTGAGCCTGATCCAGCATGCAATTTTCTGCTTTGAAGCATGACAACCAATTTTATTGTGATCATATAGAACAAACAGTGAGTCGGATTTCCTGTGATGAGCTGTCCTCTTTACGTATACCTTCAAAGCACTCACAACATCCAAAGACTTTGAAGTAGCGAAAGTGTCAGTGATAACTGGGACTACAATAGGTTGATTAATGTGAAATGCAGACACCACTTTCGGAAGAAATTGCTGACGAGTTCTGAATTCAGCTCTGTGCTCATGGAAAATTAAATAGGGGCTCTTGTGAGACAAAGCCCCAAGCTCCGACACATGTCTTGCTGAAGCCAAGGCCAACAGTGTGATGGTCTTCCATGTAATATATTTTACGTCCACCTCCTGTAATGGTTCAGACCAGTCTGATTGGAGGAACTGCAGCACCAAAGTGAGATCCCAAGGTGCCGTGGGAGGCACAAAGGGAGGCTGGATGCGCAGAACACCTTTTAAAAACATCTGGATCTCAGGGAGAGAAGCCAATTGTTTTTGAAAGAAAATGGACAAGGCTGATATCTGGACTTTTATGGAGCCCAGACATAGGCCAACATCCACACCTGTATGCAGAAAAAGCAGAAAACGTCCCAGGTGAAATTCCACCGCAGAATAAGTTCTGCTCTTACACCAAGAGACGTATTTCTTCCAAATACTATGGTAATGTTTACACGTTACCCCCTTCCTGGCTTGGATCATAGTCGAGGATAACTTTGTTAGGGATCCCTGTTCTGGCTAGAATCAGCCGTTCAACTTCCATGCCGTCAAACGTAGCCACCGTAAGTCCTGATAGACGAATGAGCCCTGTTGCAGAAGAGCCTCGCGAAGAG
The DNA here is from genome assembly GCF_028390025.1 of Pseudophryne corroboree. NCBI lineage: Eukaryota > Metazoa > Chordata > Amphibia > Anura > Myobatrachidae > Pseudophryne > Pseudophryne corroboree. Next base: position 273,576,521 of record NC_086450.1, on the reverse strand, counting down.
GTAGAGGCCACGGATCTTCGAGGAGAATCTCCAGAAGTCCGCGTACCAGGCCCTTCTTGGCCAGTCCGGAGCAATGAGTATTGCTTGAACCTTTTCCCTTTTTATTTTTTTGAGAATTCTTGGGATCAGAGGAAGTGGATGAAGCACGTACAAAATCTGATAAACCCATGGAGTCGTCAGAGCATCTACCGCCACTGCCTATGGGTCTCTCAACCTGGAACAATACAGCTTGAGCTTCTTTTTGAGGCAAAAGGCCATCATGTTGATCTGTGGATATCCCCACTGACGTGTCAATCACCTGAACACTTCTGGGAGAAGGCCCCATGCCCCCGGGTGCAGGTCGTGTCTGCTGAGGAAGTCTGCTTCCCAGTTCTCTACTCCCAGAATGAAGACCGCTTACAACACCACAACGTTTTTTTCTGCCCAGAGGAAAATTCTTGACACCTCTGACATTGCTGCTCTGCTTTTCATTCCACCCTGTCGATTTATGTACGTCACTGCCGTCACATTGTCTAACTGGACTTGAATGGTCTGATCATGAAGAAGATAAGAGGCCTGCAGAAGGGCATTGTATATGGCCCTGAGTTCCAGAATGTTGATTGAAATTATAACTTCCTGACTTGACCATCTTCCTTGAAACTGCGCCACCTGGGTGACTGCTCCCAACCTCTGAGGCTTGCGTTAACAGGATCCAGTCCTGAATTTTGAACCTCCAACCCTCGACGAGGTGAGAAATCTGTAGCCACCACAGAAGGGAGATCCTGGCTTTTGGCGACAGATGGATCCTCTGGTGCATGTGAAGATGCAATCCAGACCATTTGTCCAACAGATCGAGCTGGAAGGGTCTTGCGTGAAACCTTCCTTATTGCAGTGCCTCATAAAAGGTCACCATTTTCCCCAGAAGGTGAATGCATAGATGCAACGATATCCGGGTTGACTTCAGGTCTTTCCAAACCATCGACTGGATTACCAATGCCTTTTCCAATGGAAGGAACACTTTCTGTGACTCCGTGTCCAGTATCATTCCCAGGAATAGGAGCCACCGTGTTGGCTCCAGGTGAGATTTTGGAAGGTTCAGAATCCACCCGTGATCCTGGACAAGTTTGGTTGAGAGACCAATGCTGTCCAGCAACCTCTCCCTGGACGGCGCATTTATCAGAAGATCGTCCAGGTACGGAATTATGTTCACTCCCTGCTTGCGGAGTATAAACATCATCTTTGCCATCACTTTGGTGAACACCCTCGGTGCCATGGAGAGACCAAATGGAAGGGCCTGGAACTGGTAGTGACAATACTGCAGTACAAACCGTAGATAAGCCTGATGAGGCAGCCAGATCGGAATGTGAAGGTACACATCTTTGATATCCAGAGACACTAGGGATTTTCCTTCCTCCAGACCTGAGATCACCGCTCTCAGACTCCATCTTGAACTTAAACACTCTTAAGAATGGGTTTGAGGACTTGAGGTTCAGAATTGGTTGTACCGAACCATCCGGTTTCAGTACTACAAACAAGTTGGAATAGTAATCCTTGTTGTGCAGATGAGATGGAACTGGAACAATGACTTGAGTCTGTACCAATTTTTGGGATGGATTGCTGTAAAGTTATACTTGCCTTTTGTGAATCTGGTAAGCCTGATTTGAAGAATCTGTGAGGTGGGAACTCCAGTCTGTAGCCCTGGGAAATAAGATCTTTGACCCAGGGATCCCAGCACAAACTTGATCAGATGTGTCTGAAGAATTTTAGTCAGGTTCCCACCTGACGGTCCTCCAGGCATCGCAGCCCAACGTCATGCTGAAGCCTATGAGGTAGCAGAGCCTGAGCTCTGTTTCTGAGCACCTGCAGTTGCTGCTTTGCGTGGTTTACCTCTTGCACCTCTGGAGGCCGTAGAAGCACCTCTGGATTTTCCCTTAAACCTGGCTGTCCGAAAGGACTGTAAATTTGAAGCTGAATAAGCTTTCCTGGCTGGGGGAGCTGCGGAAGGAAGATATGTAGACTTACCCACAGTAGCTTTGGAGATCCATTTGTCTAGTTTGTCTCTAAACAAGGCCTCTCTTGTGAATGGTAGGCCTTCCACGCCATTCCTGGAGTCTGCATCAGCAGTCCACTGGCATAGCCACAAGCGTGCATTAAGCAAACCAATCTCTTTTATGGTTTCCACCATAAAGTTTGCAGAGTCCTGAATATGCTGCAGGAGTAAAACAACATCCCCCTTAGAGAAGGAATCTAAACCCTCAATTAGGTTACCTGACCATTTAACAATGGCTTTAAATGCAATAGTGGGTCTCTGGGCCACCCCAGCAGCTGTGTACAATGATTTGAGTGTAGTCTCAATTTTAAGATCAGCCGTATCTTTTAGGGAGGCTGCACCAGGGACAGGCAATACAATTTTTCGTGACAGCCTAGAGAATGATGCGTCCACTATAGGTGGTTTTTCCCATTTTTTCCTATCCTCCAGAGGAAAAGGAAAAGATGAGAGCAACCTTTTAGGGATTTGAAATTTCTTATCAGAATTAACCCATGGTTCTTCAAACAAGGTATTCAATTCCTTTGACACAGGAAAAGTGACTGAGGATTTCTTTTTTTACATTAAAATAAGATTCTTCACACTCCTCTGACACCTTATCAGGAATTTGTAGAACATCTCTGATAGCCTCTATAAGAGGCTCTATTCCATGTGACAGAGTAGCATCTTCCCCCTCCAAATCCACCTCACCCTCCTCCATGTCTGACCCGTCAGAGATCATTTTTGAGGAAAAATGGTAGGGGATTGAGACGCTGGTTTGGTGACTGAGTCTATATTCATAAACTCATCCACAGTCTGTCTTAAGTATTGCATCTCTTTCTCATTGCGGGATAGCTTTGTAGAAATATTTGAGATCATTCCCTTAATGGAATTAACCCACTCCGGTTCAGCCCCGCTATTCTGGGAAGGTGCACTGCCCTGAGTACCCAGTAGAGAGCCCCCTGGTGAAGAGGTACACTCCGCTGTACAAGAAACAATCTTTGCCTGACATAATGTAAATGTGACAGCACACACACACACACAGGAAAATGTTAAGCACAATTATCCCACAAAGAGCCCTTCAGGGAGACACAGAGTTATTTGGAACCAACCCCCACCGCGCCCTTATCGCTAATGCCAAGCTTAGCCGGGTCGCAGACTAAGTACCCTGATAGGGGACTTAGTTCACTAATAATCGCTCCCCCTGCTATGACCCCTGGTACCACTGAGGTAATCTGGAGTCTCTCCGGAGGAGCTGCGCGTCCCAGTCAGTCAGCGTCTGTGTCCACTGCAGAGGGAAAATGACACTGGTGAGCTGCTGGATCCGCTCATAGTGAAGGCCCCGCCCCTTCAATGGCGCACGGTCCCACTTTTTTATATTGGCTGAGGTAATCTGGTGCTTAAAATGGAAAGAAAGCCTTTTTAAGGCTTGTTAAAGTTTAAAATTAAGAAAGTAATAATAATTGAGAGCTCTCCGTTGTGATGATATTCAGCATATAGAATTTATTATAAAATAAGGAACCACACCTAATATTCTCTGCAGAGGAGTATGGACCAGGACAGAATTCATCATGAGCCCGTGTCTTTAGAACACTGACTTTACATATTTATAACATTATACAATCATTCATAGGCGTACATAATAGATTAAATCATGGAAATACATTGGTTAATGAACAGAAAGGGGAAATGACAAATATGGTCAGATTAGCTAATTAAAGAGAATGGTATTATCCACAAGATGGCAGACTCATCCATGAATCTTGAGTCTCCTTTAAATAACAATTAGGTTCTCTAATAGGCTTTGTTGTCATAAAGGTCATTCTTGTTCATAATAACGTGTTGTTGTCCAAAGTGAAGGTTCATCTGATATTCCATAATAAGTCCTTCTTGTGATGCCACCAAGTCTCAAACAATATCATTGAGCACTCATTATCTACACAAAAGGCCTTGCTACTAGTCCCATAAATATCTTAACCAAGTGATGCACAAGTGTTGAAATAAGACACTGTTTAAAGGGAACGTAGTACAGTATTAAGAATCATAGCATAACTAATGAGACAATACAGATATATTTGATTTAACTTCAACATTCCGCCGTTTTGTTTAATCTCTAAACAACTATCATATAATAAATCAAATATTCATCTTAGTTCATGGCTTCCTTTGGGGCAGTGTCAATAATCTGCCACATAGTCTACCAAGGGTAGGCTCGCATTTGATTTTCACATCTAATATAAAAATTATAAGAATTATCATTATAACATAATGTAAAATTTGGTAAAGCCATTTAGAAATACCGGCTACCAACCATCCTAAAGGATCCCAATTAGTCGATTGGTTCATGTGTTCCTGTAAATCTTGTAGTAATTTAACCTTCTGTTCAATGGGATTGTAATTATCCAAAATATTAAAACAACACATTTTTTTATAGTACAGGTTGAGTATCCCATATCCAAATATCCGAAATACGGAATATTCCGAAATACGGACTTTTTTGAGTGAGAGTGAGATAGTGAAACTTTTGTTTTTTGATGGCTCAATGTACTCAAACCTTGTTTAATACACAAAGTTATTAAAAATATTGTATTAAATGTCCTTCAGGCTGTGTGTATAAGGTGTATAAGAAACATAAATGAATTGTGTGAATGTACACACACTTTGTTTAATGCACAACGTTATAAAAAATATTGGCTAAAATGACATTCAGGCTGTGTGTATACGGTGTATATGTAACATAAATGCATTCTATGCTTAGATTTAGGTCCCATCACCATGATATCTCATTATGGTATGCAATTATTCCAAAATACGGAAAAATCCCATATCCAAAATACCTCTGGTCCCAAGCATTTTGGATAAGGGATACTCAACCTGTAAATTAATTGTAAAACACAGTATACACTATATACTCTCTATAAACGCTATATACGCGTTTATATATACTCTATATACGCTCTATAAACATGAGATATAAACAGATACTTTTGGTAGGCGTGTCTCAATTGATAAGTGATATATTTCTTCTGCTCAAGTACATATTCATCAGTATCTTACCAAATTATAATTTTGTACATATTCCTAGCGTTACTCATTATATTTTCACATGCCATGGTCAGTGTGGGGAACATACTATATGTCTGTGAGTATTTTCCTTAACCATTATGGACCATGGTGTAGGGAGAAATGCCATCAGTCACATAGAACCCACAGCTGAATTGTTACCTTACTTGCCACAGTATCAGGAATCTGATTCAGCTCTACGTCCTGTTTCCCCCCTTTGTTCAACCAAGTATGAAATATATATATACTATCTAATATCTGCAATCCAATCTACTATGGGCAGGTCTACTCTCAAACATTATACCTTATAGAAATTAGTGATTCTTTTCATTTATATCATTCAGGCCTGCAGGACAGTCTCATCTGATCTGTCCCACATCCTTCCACTTTTCCATCCTTACCAAACAAGGCATGTAACTATTTACTGTCCTTTAAACAGTGCCTCCAAAGCTAATGTGAGATCAGCCCCCCTCGTTGGTGCTTTTAGCTTCTCCAGGTGGGCTTTTTGCAAATGGAGGTAGTCTTAAACATGGTCCTTCCCATGGATCTATAAGAAGACCTAAAAAGAGAATTCATACCATTCATAAACTCACCAGGCTTCATATCATGCCAGCTGCTCCCGGCTCTGCTGTTTGACTGTGAGGAGACCGTGCTCTGGTGTATCATCCGGAACTCCTTTTTCTTTCAGGCATGGCTTACTATAGAATTTGAGCATGTGCCAATGAAAATCTAATATGGAAACAGGTTCTTGGGAACAGGTTTAGTGGAGCGATAGACATCAACTGGTACTTATACAAGACTACGCCACCTCCACACTGTGTTCCCTGTGACTTTTGACAACATAATTAATATCATGGTGGGATTCTCTGAGGCCAAATACTTTTAGGGCTGTGTAATTGTGGATTCGACTCTTATGGTTAAATATATATATATCTATATATATATATATATATATATATATATATATATATTTCATTTTAATTCTATACAATGTGGCCAAGCAGTGCTTTTGGCCGCCACTAAACACATTACAATATACCAAACATATTTTCCATAGGGTGGATAAAGTTATTCTGTATTGCCTGGGAAAGGTCCTTGTGTAGAGTTGGGTATTCTCTCTTTAGAAAGGAAAGGCATGACTGCATCTTCTTACATCCATAGGAAAGAAAGCTGAACTGCTGTCACCATACTCCCCTTACCAATGTGAGCAAGCCTATGGGCTTTCTCCATCAGGCCAGGTACTGTAATAGAGATTTCAGTGCAGCTGTCTTACCTTTAGTCTCACCAGATATCATTATTATCTGATACACATCCATTTTCCCTTCCACATGGATATTTCCTGTTATAAACAAAACTGGTACAATTGTATTAATTTCTCATAGGTTTAGCATTTACATTTCTCTATTATACAATATTTTCTTCTTCTCTGGAACAGGATACTTTTTAGATTTCTCATTTTGGTCCATTGTCAAGTGAGAATGAATCAATGTCTTTATTGTATTTTGTGACTGTACAGTAGTTTTCTTTGGGCATTAAAATATTGTCATTCTGTGTGGGGTGACTAGGTGTCATCTCATTATCTTGATTACTACAATAGTCTCTCTCTTTTGTCTTTCCTAAAACAGACTTTCTTTTTAGTCTTCAAACTTTCATGCGACCTTCATGGTCTTTCTTTCTTGACTTGCCCTACATACTTCTCCTTTCTTCATTTGCCCTACATACTTTTCCTTTCTTCACTTGAATATCTTTTCTAAAAAATAATGCACTGGAATATGCGCCATGCAGCTATTGATAGTAACAATATCTTTGCCTATAACAAATATATTCTACTCTCTCCCCCTTTTGTGACAACCTTGTCACAAAACAAAACTGGTTTGTTATATGGGCAAATAACCCTTGGGTAACAACAGGATCATAAAATAAAAACCATAAAAGTTTAAAAACATAATATTTAGAGAAAAAAAACAGCAATATGAGGACCTTGTGGCAGGAAATAATATGTAAATTATGTTTGTAGATATAGTGTCAAATACAAGTAGAGGGAGAAAAAAATTAACAATATATGTGACTTCTATGTGGAATTACTACATATGCAGTGCAATGTGTGCACGAAAATCTAGACCTGGTTCCATCACTTAAGTAAGTATCCGATATCCTGGCATCCCCGACCTGTATATTTACAAAGAACATAAAATAACAGATTATAATTGATAATATTATTATCACAATAAGCTTTGATGGCTGGGAGGTTGTTGCATTGGAATATTTGAGGTGCTAGTAGGCACATAACCATGTGGCATTTGATGCGTAGAGGCTGGGGGGTATATGCAATTGCGGTTGAATTCCTGAAAATGTCGAAAAACAAGACATTTTCGCCCCCAAAAAAATCGACAATGCAATTCAGTACTTTTTGTCAAAAAAACGGCCATTCCAAATTCGACTTTTTGAAATTCGACATTTGTCAAATTCGACATTTCTGCAATGGTACAAATGCGGCATTTCGAAAAAGTATATTCAATTGAAGATTGTAAATTCGACAACAGTGCTTTTAGACAGTAAATTCGTCATTTTCAATCTGCCACACTTTGCTGGCGGAATCTAATAAAAAAATTTAAAAACATGTTTTTTTTGTGTTTTTTTTATTGGTAATAGCATATCTATTTATATTAGAAGGGATTAGGTACTTTGTTTGTCTATTTAGGAGGCACAAGTATTATTTATATATTTGTAATTTTGTTTTATTTATTTTTTTATGGAATCGGGTAAAAATCAGAAAAAAAAATGCGTGGGGTCCCCCCTCCTAAGTATAACCAGCCTCGGGCTCTTTGAGCCGGTCCTGGTTGCCAAAATACGGGGGGAAAAATGACAGGGGATCCCCGTATTTTAACAACCAGCACTGGGCTCTGTGCCTGGTCCTGGTGCAAAAAATACGGGGGACAAAAAGAGTAGGGGTCCCCCGTATTTTTTGTATCAGCACCGGGCTCCACTAGCTGGACAGATAATGCCACAGCCGGGGGTCAATTTAATACAGCGCCCTGCGGCCGTGGCATTAAATACCCAACTAGTCACACCTGGCCGGGTTACCCTGGAGGAGTGGGGACCCCTTCAATCAAGGGGTCCCCCCCAGCTACCCAAGAGCCAGGGGTGAAGCCTGAGGCTGTCCCCCCATCCAAGGGCTGCGGATGGGGGGCTGATAGCCTTGTTGAAAATGTAAGAATATTGATTTTTTTTGCAGAAGAACTACAAGTCCCAGCAAGCCGGTACTTGGAGAACCAAAAGTACCAGCATGCGGGGGGAAACGGGCCCGCTGGTACCTGTCGTTCTACTGCAAAAAAAATACCTAAAATAAAAACAGGACACGCACACCTTGAAAGTACAACTTTATTACATACATGTCGACACACACACTTACTTACCTATGTTGACACGACGTTCGGTCCACTTGTCCAAGTAGAATCCACGGGGTGTACCTGAAAATAAAATTATACTCACCTGATCCAGTGTCCGGTTCTTTTATTGTAATCCACGTACTTGGCAAAACAAAAAAACGCATTTACCCGAACCAGACGGACTGAAAGGGGTCCCATGTTTACACATGGGACCCCTTTCCCCAAATGTTGAGACCCCCTGTGACTCCTGTCACAGAAGGTCCCTTCAGGCAATCAGGTAGCGCCACGTCGTGGCACTCTCCTGATTCCCTATGCGCGTCTGAGCTGGCAGACAGCGCATCGCACAGCACCTCCATTATTTTCAATGGTGGGATCTTTGCGGTCAGCGGTGGGGTTACCCGCGGTCAGCCGCTGACCGCGGGTGACCTCACTGCTGACCGCAAAGTTCCCACCAATGAAGATAATGGAGGGGGCTGTGCGATGCGCTGTCTGACAGCTCTGACGCGCATACAGCCAATCAGGAGAGTGCCATGAAGTGGCGCTTCCTGATTGGCTGAAGGGACCTTCTGTGACAGGAGTCACGGGGGGTCTCTGCATTCGGGGAAAGGGTCCCATGTGTAAACATGGGACCCCTTTCAGTCCGTCTGGTTCGGGTAAATGCGTTTTTTTGTTTTGCCAAGTACGTGGATTACAATAAAAGAACTGGACACTGGATCAGGTGAGTATAATTTTATTTTCAGGGTATAATTTTATTTTCAGGTACCCCGGACATCGACATTGGAGATGTGGCCAGAGTCAGCGTGTCAACATAGGTAAGTATGTGTGTCGGCATGTATGTAATGAAGTTATACTTTCACGGGGTCTATGTCCTGTTTTTATTTGGGTATTTTTTTTGCAGTAGAACTACAGGTACCAGCGGGCCCGTTTCCCCCCGCATGCTGGTACTTGTGGTTCTCCAAGTACCGGCTTGTGAGGGACGCTTGCTGGGACTTGTAGTTCTTCTGCAAAAAACAATATTCTTACATTTTCAACAAGGCTATCAGCCCCCCATCCGCAGCCCTTGGATGGGGGGGACAGCCTCGGGCTTCACCCCTGGCCCTTGGGTGGCTGGGGGGGCCTTGATTGAAGGGGTCCCCACTCCTCCAGGGTACCCCGGCCAGGGGTGACTAGTTGGGTATTTAATGCCACGGCCACAGGGCGCTGTATAAAAGTGACCCCCAGCTGTTGCATTATCTGTCCAGCTAGTGGAGCCCGGTGCTGGTACAAAAAATACGGGGGACCCCTACTCTTTTTGTCCCCCGTATTTTTTGCACCAGGACCATGCGCAGAGCCCAGTGCTGGTTGTTAAAATATGGGGGATCCCCTGTCATTTTTCCCCCCGTATTTTGGCAACCAGGACCAGCTCAAAGAGCCCGAGGCTGGTTATGCTTAGGAGGGGGGACCCCACGCAAATTTTTTTCGGGTTTTTTACCGTTTTTTAAACATTTTTAAAAATCTAATCAAAATCCGTCAAATCGGCCGTTTTTCGACAGCGGGACTGTCGAATTCGTTTTTTATTGAATATGTCGAATTCCGGCACCCACCTTCCGGAATTAGACGGTCGAATTGTTTCGAATTTAAAAACGGGCGAAAAAGTGCCGCAATTCGCCCGGAATTGCATATACCCCTGGGTGTCTGCAATTTCTAGTTTTATGTCCATACTTACCACATATAAAGCATGCGCCCTGATTTGGGTATTTGAGGCCCTGAATAGTAAGAGCTGTGTCTCTATTTGGGATGTACCTACCCCTTTGAGGTCCCTGCCAGGAATTTATTTTCTGTTGACTATATCTTGGCTCTCCAGTATATCAATTATTGTATGTAGGTTGTCCCAAATTCTGTTGATCGCTATGGGAATTGGGTGTATAATTGTGTTGCCCATATTGTGCGGGAGTAACTGGTTCTACCACAAGATGTGCGGTGGGCTTAGTGAGGTTATGCTCATGTGCCCTTGCTTCCCCTCCTACAATGTTTAAAGGTGAGTCTCTCCATGCTTGCTTGGTAGTCCTGAGTGCAGTCATTAAATCAGGCTTCGGACCTTCAACAAAACATGAAACCAGCATGGAACTACTCTCTGAGGGGTTAACTGTGATGGTGCCCGCTGTAAGTTTGGGTATTTCTATCTTAAATCTATCAAAGTACTCATCCACCGTTTCAATGTCCTTCTGCCTAAGTTTAAATAAGTCATCCCATTTTGGGACCGGTGGGTAAAGGTTACGTAGCTTAAGCTTCAAAGCATCTAACTTATCTTGGATTGGCTGGCCAAAGTCATTTTCTGATAAATTAATAATGGAAGTGATAGAAGCTGCCAAATGCTCAGAGAGACATGCCCACAATATTTGTTCCAGATCCCTGCAAGTAAACTTGTGTACATCTTTCCTAGGATCCGGGAATCCAGCCTTAATACCTTTTAAATTACTCTTTGAGAACGGGTAGTTGACTTCTACAGTAGAAGCTGGGATTTCCGGACTTATTACTACCGTATTATCCTTATTCTTAATCTCTGCTCTCCCAGGTAATGTTATTGTATGTATAGGAGCCAGTTGTACAGGGCTACTACTGAAAGGAGGAGATGCGGGGTGGGAGGTATCTGTGCTTGTGACTGCTTGATCTGTTGGCACTTGTATAGTGTATGTGGCATACTTATCTTGATTGTCCCCCTCCATGGTTTCTGTTTTACCTGTATGGTAGAATACTTGCTGTCCTGTGTTATTTAAGATTTTATAATCAACCCTGGGATGTTCTTGTAGGGATCTTATTATATTACCTAGAAATATTTTCTAGAGTACTAGTAACATTAACTCTAACACATGCATTTCTATAACAGTATTACTATAATTATTGACACTATTTATTTTCCAGTTATACGTTTCTTTTTTTTTTTCAGAAGTCTAAGTCTAAAATCTGTAAATGCTCTATTCTATCATTTGGTTTTATTTATCTATCTCTCAAGGCACTTCAGTATCATGGGTTCAAAAACTACCCATCTCAGGAAACTTTATTGTTCCTCCTCCTTGGTGATGTCATTCATCACATACTTCACACACACTTGTCCATACAAATCAATCATGCAACTAACCGCAGTTCCCTTACTAATCTTAGATGAGTCACTGCCCCTTTTCAACAACAACAAAACAATATACAGTATATTCTCTTTACACCACAATGTCTGTTGACGAGGGTTACAATTTAAGCCAGGACTGTTATTTGTGGCCACAAAGATTCTCAAATGAGACTGCTTACAGCGTCTTCTGTATAATTTAGACTGCCAAGACCATAAGTTATATATTCCGCAAGTGACTCACTTCTTTATCCCACTCCCTCTCGAGGGATAGTATTCTCACATATTACTTGAATTCATCCTTAAAGCATTCACAAAGTTTACATAACTTCTTATCAATGTACTTCTACTTTCAGACAACATGCTTGCATCAGTTTGGATAGAGGTACTTTTTAGTTGCTCTTTCACACATAATTCTTTGTTAATAATTTTATAATATAAATACGTAAAGTGCCATGCTAGACAGAGAATAGAAAAATAACATAAAAGTATAATAATTTGTTATTTAACATTTAATTATGCATGAATATGGATCACAAGAACTCACCAATCAGCCGAGTTCACTATAGCTAGCTTCCCAGCAACCACAGAAGACTTTTTATGTATAGCATATTTAAGGGTACATTTTAGAATTTTAAATAAAAGGTTCAGAAGGCTGATGCCCCCCCTTTCTGCTGCATCTGGAAAAGCAGCGTTTTCCGTACCGTTGGGTGGTCGTAGCAATCCCGAACAATGCTCCCATATGTTAAAGTTTAAAATTAAGAAAGTAATAATAATTGAGAGTTCTCCGTTGTGATGATATTCAGCATATAGAATTTATTATAAAAGAAGGAACCACACCCAATATTCTCTGCAGAGGAGTGTGGACCAGGACAGAATTCACCATGAGCCCGTGTCTTTAGAACACTGACTTTACATATTTATAACATTATACAATCATTCATAGGCGTACATAATAGATTAAATCATGGAAATACATTGGTTAATGAACAGAAAGGGGAAATGACAAATATGGTCAGATTAGCTAATTAAAGAGAATCGTATTATCCACAAGATGGCAGACTTGTCCATGAATCTTGAGTCTCCTATACATAACAATTAGGTTCTCTAATAGGCTTTGTTGTCATAAAGGTCATTCTTGTTCATAATAACGTGTTGTTGTCCAAAGTGAAGGTTCATCTGATATGCCATAATATATCCTTCTTGTGATGCCACCAAGTCTCGAACAATATCATTGAGCACTCTTTATCTACACAAAAGGCTTGGCTACTAGTCCCGTAAACATCTTAACCAAATGATGCACAAGTGTTGAAATAAGATACTGTATAAAGGGAACGTAGTACAGTAAAAAGAATCATAGCATAACTAATGAGACAATACAGATATATTTGCTTTAACTTCAACAGGCTGTTTTTGCCAGTGTGGGTATTGTGTACATTGTACTGAGATGCAGCTGTGTACTGTGTCTGGAGACGCATTCCGCCCCGGTTAGAAATTCTTCTGGCTCTGTTAGGGGTGGCGGTGTGCTGCGGGAATGTATGCTCGACATGGTGGGGGTTGCGAATAGTTCCCTCAGGAGCTCAGTGTCCGGTCAGCGGGGAACAGGACCATTAACCCTTCAAGAGGTTGGGCTGTCCCTCCCCCTAAGTCCCACGAAGCAGGCAGGCTGGTGCCAACCAGCCCTGCCTAAAAATAACAAACATATAAAATAAATGCAGAAAACTCTTCAGGAGCTTCCATAAGCGTGACCGGCTCCTCCGGGTACATTTTCTAAACTGAGTCTGGTAGGCGGGGCATAGAGGGAGGAGCTAGCCCACACTATCAAATTCTTAAAGTGCCCATGGCTCCTAGTGGACCCATCTATACCCCGTGGTACTAAATGGAACCCCAATATCCTCTGGGATGTAAGAGAAAAGTGATATCTGTGTCTGATACAAAGGTCATAACCACCTACTGTACATAACATACTTTTATGATTGGAGTGTGCAAATGTGCTCTACCATAATCCACTCACTGTTTCTCTGGATTTTGCTTGCTAAGACAATGAACCAGACCTACAGTGTAGACGTTCACATGATTATACTGCATGAATCTTGTAATAGGAGACTGAGACTGGTAATTCTGCTTTAACTCACTACTATTGTAACTTTTAAAATAGTAAAATATTCTGAATGTCTATGAAGATTAAATGCAGATTTAATGTGCTGCATCCTTGTGCTCATCCCACTTGGGTTCTTCTTGGATGCCTGGAATATTAAACACCCTGACACATGCCCTTTACTTGTGCATTGAATACTAATCACTATCTGCCACCTGCGATGAACCTTGCCTGCAGTGCTGACTACTCTAAGGGGGTAATTCAGTTTGTTACCAGACCAAAAATCACACTAATAGGCAAAAGCATGTTGCACTGCAGGTGAGGTAGATGTAACATGTGCAGAAAGTTTTAGATTTTTGTGGGTTTTATTGTTTCTGTGCAGGGTAAATACTAGAGATGAGCGGGTTCGGTTTCTCTGAATCCGAACCCGCCCGAACTTCATGTTTTTTTACACGGGTCCGAGCGACTCGGATCTTCCCGCCTTGCTCGGTTAACCCGAGCGCGCCCGAACGTCATCATCACGCTGTCGGATTCTCGCGAGGCTCGGATTCTATCGCGAGACTCGGATTCTATATAAGGAGCCGCGCGTCGCGGCCATTTTCACACGTGCATTGAGATTGATAGGGAGAGGACGTGGCTGGCGTCCTCTCCGTTTAGAAATTAAAATAGATAGGAGAGTGAGACACTTCATTTACTTACTGGAGCTTAGGAGGAGTTATACTAGTGACTGATGACCACTGACCAGTGACCTGACCACCAGTGCAGTTTTATAATTTATTATTATTTAATAATCCGTTCTGTTCTTGTTCTCTGCCTGAAAAAAACGATACACAGTGACTCAGTCACACTCACATACCATATCTGTGCTCAGCCCAGTGTGCTGCATCATCTATGTATAATATCTGACTGTGCTCACACAGCTTAATTGTGGGGGAGACTGGGGAGCAGTTATAGGTTATAGCAGGAGCCAGGAGTACATATTAAACAGTGCACACTTTTGCTGCCAGAGTGCCACTGCCAGTGTGACTGACCACTGACCACTGTGACCAGTGACCTGACCACACTGACCACCAGTATAGTATATTGTGATTGAATGTCTGCCTGAAAAAGTACACTCGTCGTGTGACTTGTGTGGTGTTTTTTTATTCTATAAAAATGAAAAAACTAATTCTGCTGACAGACAGTGTCCAGCAGGTCCGTCATTATATAATATATACCTGTCCGGCTGCAGTAGTGATATATATATATTTTTTATATCATTATTTATCATCCAGTCTATACTAGCAGCAGACACAGTACGGTAGTTCACGGCTGTAGCTACCTCTGTGTCGGCACTCGGCAGTCCATCCATAATTGTATACCACCTACCCGTGGTTTTTTTTTTCTTTCTTCTTTATACATACTACATCTCATTATCATCCAGTCTATATTAGCAGCAGACACAGTACAGTACGGTAGTCCACGGCTGTAGCTACCTCTGTGTCGGCACTCGGCAGTCCATCCATAATTGTATACCACCTACCCGTGGTTTTTTTTTTCTTTCTTCTTTATACATACTACATCTCATTATCATCCAGTCTATATTAGCAGCAGACACAGTACAGTACGGTAGTTCACGGCTGTAGCTACCTCTGTGTCGGCACTCGGCAGTCCATCCATAATTGTATACCACCTACCCGTGGTTTTTTTTTTCTTTCTTCTTTATACATACTACATCTCATTATCATCCAGTCTATATTAGCAGCAGACACAGTACAGTACGGTAGTCCACGGCTGTAGCTATCTCTGTGTCGGCACTCGGCAGTCCATCCATAATTGTATACCACCTACCCGTGGTTTTTTTTTCTTTCTTCTTTATACATACTACATCTCATTATCATCCAGTCTATATTAGCAGCAGACACAGTACAGTACGGTATTCCATGGCTGTAGCTACCTCTGTGTCGGCACTCGGCAGTCCATCCATAATTGTATACCACCTACCCGTGGTTTTTTTTTTCTTTCTTCTTTATACATACTACATCTCATTATCATCCAGTCTATATTAGCAGCAGACACAGTACAGTACGGTAGTCCATGGCTGTAGCTACCTCTGTGTCGGCACTCGGCAGTCCATCCATAATTGTATACCACCTACCCGTGGTTTTTTTTTTCTTTCTTCTTTATACATACTACATCTCATTATCATCCAGTCTATATTAGCAGCAGACACAGTACAGTACGGTAGTCCACGGCTGTAGCTACCTCTGTGTCGGCACTCGGCAGTCCATCCATAATTGTATACCACCTACCCGTGGTTTTTTTTTTCTTTCTTCTTTATACATACTACATCTCATTATCAACCAGTCTATATTAGCAGCAGACACAGTACAGTACGGTAGTCCACTGCTGTAGCTACCTCTGTGTCGGCACTCGGCAGTCCATCCATAATTGTATACCACCTACCCGTGGTTTTTTTTTCTTTCTCCTTTATACATACTACATCTCATTATCATCCAGTCTATATTAGCAGCAGACACAGTACAGTACGGTAGTCCACGGCTGTAGCTACCTCTGTGTCGGCACTCGGCAGTCCATCCATAATTGTATACCACCTACCCGTGTTTTTTTTTTCTTTCTTCTTTATACATACTACATCTCATTATCATCCAGTTTATATTAGCAGCAGACACAGTACAGTACGGTAGTCCACAGCTGTAGCTATCTCTGTGTCGGCACTCGGCAGTCCATCCATAATTGTATACCACCTACCCGTGTTTTTTTTTTCTTTCTTCTTTATACATACTACATCTCATTATCATCCAGTCTATATTAGCAGCAGACACAGTACAGTACGGTAGTCCACGGCTGTAGCTGCCTCTGTGTTGGCACTCGGCAGTCCATCCATAATTGTATACCACCTACCCGTGGTTTTTTTTTTCTTTCTTCTTTATACATACTACATCTCATTATCATCCAGTCTATATTAGCAGCAGACACAGTACAGTACGGTAGTCCACGGCTGTAGCTACCTCTGTGTCGGCACTCGGCAGTCCATCCATAATTGTATACCACCTACCCGTGGATTTTTTTTCTTTCTTCTTTATACATACTACATCTCATTATCAACCAGTCTATATTAGCAGCAGACACAGTACAGTACGGTAGTCCACAGCTGTAGCTACCTCTGTGTCGTCACTCGGCAGTCCATCCATAATTGTATACCACCTACCCGTGGTTTTTTTTTTCTTTCTTCTTTATACATACTACGTCTCATTATCATCCAGTCTATATTAGCAGCAGACACAGTACAGTACGGTAGTCCACGGCTGTAGCTACCTCTGTGTCGGCACTCGGCAGTCCATCCATAATAGTATACCACTTACCCGTGTTTTTTTTTTCTTTCTTCTTTATACATACTACATCTCATTATCATCCAGTCTATATTAGCAGCAGACACAGTACAGTACGGTAGTCCACGGCTGTAGCTATCTCTGTGTCGGCACTCGGCAGTCCATCCATAATTGTATACTAGTATCCATCCATCTCCATTGTTTACCTGAGGTGCCTTTTAGTTGTGCCTATTAAAATATGGAGAACAAAAATGTTGAGGTTCCAAAATTAGGGAAAGATCAAGATCCATTTCCACCTCGTGCTGAAGCTGCTGCCACTAGTCATGGCCGAGATGATGAAATGCCAGCAACGTCGTCTGCCAAGGCCGATGCCCAATGTCATAGTACAGAGCATGTCAAATCCAAAACACCAAATATCAGTAAAAAAAGGACTCCAAAACCTAAAATAAAATTGTCGGAGGAGAAGCGTAAACTTGCCAATATGCCATTTACCACACGGAGTGGCAAGGAACGGCTGAGGCCCTGGCCTATGTTCATGGCTAGTGGTTCAGCTTCACATGAGGATGGAAGCACTCAGCCTCTCGCTAGAAAACTGAAAAGACTCAAGCTGGCAAAAGCACCGCAAAGAACTGTGCGTTCTTCGAAATCCCAAATCCACAAGGAGAGTCCAATTGTGTCGGTTGCGATGCCTGACCTTCCCAACACTGGACGTGAAGAGCATGCGCCTTCCACCATTTGCACGCCCCCTGCAAGTGCTGGAAGGAGCACCCGCAGTCCAGTTCCTGATAATCAGATTGAAGATGTCAGTGTTGAAGTACACCAGGATGAAGAGGATATGGGTGTTGCTGGCGCTGGGGAGGAAATTGACCAGGAGGATTCTGATGGTGAGGTGGTTTGTTTAAGTCAGGCACCCGGGGAGACACCTGTTGTCCGTGGGAGGAATATGGCCGTTGACATGCCTGGTGAAAATACCAAAAAAATCAGCTCTTCAGTGTGGAGGTATTTCAACAGAAAAGCGGACAACAGGTGTCAAGCCGTGTGTTGCCTTTGTCAAGCTGTAATAAGTAGGGGTAAGGACGTTAACCACCTCGGAACATCCTCCCTTATACGTCACCTGCAGCGCATTCATAATAAGTCAGTGACAAGTTCAAAAACTTTGAGTGACAGCGGAAGCAGTCCACTGACCAGTAAATCCCTTCCTCTTGTAACCAAGCTCACGCAAACCACCCCACCAACTCCCTCAGTGTCAATTTCCTCCTTCCCCAGGAATGCCAATAGTCCTGCAGGCCATGTCACTGGCAATTCTGACGAGTCCTCTCCTGCCTGGGATTCCTCCGATGCATCCTTGCGTGTAACGCCTACTGCTGCTGGCGCTGCTGTTGTTGCTGCTGGGAGTCGATGGTCATCCCAGAGGGGAAGTCGTAAGCCCACTTGTACTACTTCCAGTAAGCAATTGACTGTTCAACAGTCCTTTGCGAGGAAGATGAAATATCACAGCAGTCATCCTGCTGCAAAGCGGATAACTGAGGCCTTGACAACTATGTTGGTGTTAGACGTGCGTCCGGTATCCGCCGTTAGTTCACAGGGAACTAGACAATTTATTGAGGCAATGTGCCCCCGTTACCAAATACCATCTAGGTTCCACTTCTCTAGGCAGGCGATACCGAGAATGTACACGGACGTCAGAAAAAGACTCACCAGTGTCCTAAAAAATGCAGTTGTACCCAATGTCCACTTAACCACGGACATGTGGACAAGTGGAGCAGGGCAGGGTCAGGACTATATGACTGTGACAGCCCACTGGGTAGATGTATGGACTCCCGCCGCAAGAACAGCAGCGGCGGCACCAGTAGCAGCATCTCGCAAACGCCAACTCTTTCCTAGGCAGGCTACGCTTTGTATCACCGGTTTCCAGAATACGCACACAGCTGAAAACCTCTTACGGCAACTGAGGAAGATCATCGCGGAATGGCTTACCCCAATTGGACTCTCCTGTGGATTTGTGGCATCGGACAACGCCAGCAATATTGTGTGTGCATTAAATATGGGCAAATTCCAGCACGTCCCATGTTTTGCACATGCCTTGAATTTGGTGGTGCAGAATTTTTTAAAAAACGACAGGGGCGTGCAAGAGATGCTGTCGGTGGCCAGAAGAATTGCGGGACACTTTCGGCGTACAGGCACCACGTACAGAAGACTGGAGCACCACCAAAAACTACTGAACCTGCCCTGCCATCATCTGAAGCAAGAAGTGGTAACGAGGTGGAATTCAACCCTCTATATGCTTCAGAGGTTGGAGGAGCAGCAAAAGGCCATTCAAGCCTATACAATTGAGCACGATATAGGAGGTGGAATGCACCTGTCTCAAGCGCAGTGGAGAATGATTTCAACGTTGTGCAAGGTTCTGATGCCCTTTGAACTTGCCACACGTGAAGTCAGTTCAGACACTGCCAGCCTGAGTCAGGTCATTCCCCTCATCAGGCTTTTGCAGAAGAAGCTGGAGACATTGAAGGAGGAGCTAACACGGAGCGATTCCGCTAGGCATGTGGGACTTGTGGATGGAGCCCTTAATTCGCTTAACAAGGATTCACGGGTGGTCAATCTGTTGAAATCAGAGCACTACATTTTGGCCACCGTGCTCGATCCTAGATTTAAAGCCTACCTTGGATCTCTCGTTCCGGCAGACACAAGTCTGCTGGGGTTGAAAGACCTGCTGGTGAGAAAATTGTCAAGTCAAGCGGAACGCGACCTGTCAACATCTCCTCCTTCACATTCTCCCACAACTGGGGGTGCGAGGAAAAGGCTCAGAATTCCGAGCCCACCCGCTGGCGGTGATGCAGGGTAGTCTGGAGCGACTGCTGATGCTGACATCTGGTCCGGACTGAAGGACCTGACAACGATTACGGATACGGACATGTCGTCTACTGGCACTGCATATGATTCTCTCCCCATTGAAAGAATGGTGGAGGATTATATGAGTGACCGCATCCAAGTAGGCACGTCAGACAGTCCGTACTTATACTGGCAGGAAAAAGAGGCAATTTGGAGGCCCTTGCACAAACTGGCTTTATTCTACCTAAGTTGCCCTCCCACAAGTGTGTACTCCGAAAGAGTGTTTAGTGCCGCCGCTCACCTTGTCAGCAATCGGCGTACGAGGTTACATCCAGAAAATGTGGAGAAGATGATGTTCATTAAAATGAATTATAATCAATTCCTCCGCGGAGACATTGACCAGCAGCAATTGCCTCCACAAAGTACACAGGGAGCTGAGATGGTGGATTCCAGTGGGGATGAATTGATAATCTGTGAGGAGGGGGATGTACACGGTGATATATCGGAGGATGATGATGAGGTGGACATCTTGCCTCTGTAGAGCCAGTTTGTGCAAGGAGAGATTAATTGCTTCTTTTTTGGTGGGGGTCCAAACCAACCCGTCATATAAGTCACAGTCGTGTGGCAGACCCTGTCACTGAAATGATGGGTTGGTTAAAGTGTGCATGTCCTGTTTATACAACATAAGGGTGGGTGGGAGGGCCCAAGGACCATTCCATCTTGCACCTCTTTTTTCTTTAATTTTTCTTTGCGTCATGTGCTGTTTGGGGAGGGTTTTTTGGAAGGGACATCCTGCGTGACACTGCAGTGACACTCCTAGATGGGCCCGGTGTTTGTGTCGGCCACTAGGGTCGCTTATCTTACTCACACAGCTACCTCATTGCGCCTCTTTTTTTCTTTGCGTCATGTGCTGTTTGGGGAGGGTTTTTTGGAAGGGACATCCTGCGTGACACTGCAGTGACACTCCTAGATGGGCCCGGTGTTTGTGTCGGCCACTAGGGTCGCTTATCTTACTCACACAGCTACCTCATTGCGCCTCTTTTTTTCTTTGCGTCATGTGCTGTTTGGGGAGGGTTTTTTGGAAGGGACATCCTGCGTGACACTGCAGTGACACTCCTAGATGGGCCCGGTGTTTGTGTCGGCCACTAGGGTCGCTTATCTTACTCACACAGCTACCTCATTGCGCCTCTTTTTTTCTTTGCGTCATGTGCTGTTTGGGGAGGGTTTTTTGGAAGGGACATCCTGCGTGACACTGCAGTGACACTCCTAGATGGGCCCGGTGTTTGTGTCGGCCACTAGGGTCGCTTATCTTACTCACACAGCTACCTCATTGCGCCTCTTTTTTTCTTTGCGTCATGTGCTGTTTGGGGAGGGTTTTTTGGAAGGGACATCCTGCGTGACACTGCAGTGACACTCCTAGATGGGCCCGGTGTTTGTGTCGGCCACTAGGGTCGCTTATCTTACTCACACAGCTACCTCATTGCGCCTCTTTTTTTCTTTGCGTCATGTGCTGTTTGGGGAGGGTTTTTTGGAAGGGACATCCTGCGTGACACTGCAGTGACACTCCTAGATGGGCCCGGTGTTTGTGTCGACCACTAGGGTCGCTTATCTTACTCACACAGCTACCTCATTGCGCCTCTTTTTTTCTTTGCGTCATGTGCTGTTTGGGGAGGGTTTTTTGGAAGGGCCATCCTGCGTGACACTGCAGTGCCACTCCTAGATGGGCCAGGTGTTTGTGTCGGCCACTAGGGTCGCTTAGCTTAGTCATCCAGCGACCTCGGTGCAAATTTTAGGACTAAAAATAATATTGTGAGGTATTCAGAATAGACTGAAAATGAGTGGAAATGATGGTTTTTGAGGTTAATAATACTTTGGGATCAAAATGACCCCCAAATTCTATGATTTAAGCTGTTTTTTAGGTTTTTTGGAAAAAAACACCTGAATCCAAAACACACCCGAATCCGACAAAAAAAATTCGGTTAGGTTTTGCCAAAACGCGGTCGAACCCAAAACACGGCCGCGGAACCGAACCCAAAACCAAAACACAAAACCCGAAAAATTTCCGGCGCTCATCTCTAGTAAATACTGGCTGCTTTATTTTTACACTACAATTTAGATTTAATTTTGAAACACCCCATCCAAATCTAAATCTCTCTGCACAAGTTACATCTGCCCCACCTGCAGTGCAGCATGGTTTTGCCCATTAGTGTTCTTTTTTGGTTTGCTAATAAACCTGAATAAGGCTGCATGCTCAGGATCCGTGACTGGAGTGGTATCCGGTCTCTAGGTCGACCACACTTAAGTCGACACTGTCTAGGTTGACCACTAAAGGTCGACAGTAAGTAGGTCGACATGGTTTCTAGGTGGACCTGGACTCTAGGTCTACATATGTTATTTCAATATGACAAAAGGTCGACATGAGTTTTTCACTTTTTTCATTTTTTTTACTTTTTCATACTTTAGGATCCACGTGGACTACAATTGGGAATGGTAACCTGTGCTGAGCGCAGCGGTAGTGGTGCAAAGCACTTTGCCCGAAGCATGGCGAGGGGACACGGTGCACAAATTGGGGATCCCGGTCACTGCATGGAGAAAAAACTAAACAAAAAAAGTGAAAAAACTGTCATGTCGACTTAGTACATGTCGACCTAGAGTCCCTGTCAACCTAGAAACCATGTTGACCTACTTACTGTCGACCAATAGTGGTTGACCTAGACACTGTCGACCTAAGTGTGGTCGATCTTGCATACCACACCCGACTGGAGTACTGATGAAGGTCATTTTACTGCTAGCCTCTGCCTGGAATACTGACCACACTTTTCCTACCTTTTGCTGGCAACCTGGTCTGGTAGTTGACCATCAGAGTCAAATTTTATCCTGGAACTCAATACCTTGTACACATATTTCCTTTAAACATTTTCTCTGACCTATGTTTTGGAGGTCATTCTATAATGGTCTGAGAATTTCACTCCACTTCTCAAAGTCATTAGTCAAAAGAACAGCGTGTGCTAACTAGTGATGTGCACCTGAAATTTTTCGGGTTTTGTGTTTTGGTTTTGGGTTCGGTTCCGAGGCCGTGTTTTGGGTTCGGACGCGTTTTGGCAAAACCTCACCAAATTTTTTTTGTCGGATTCGGGTGTGTTTTGGATTCGGGTGTTTTTTTCAAAAAACCCTAAAAAACAGCTTAAATCATAGAATTTGGGGGTCATTTTGATCCCATAGTATTATTAACCTCAGTAACCATAATTTCCACTAATTTTCAGTCTATTCTGAACACCTCACACCTCACAATATTATTTTTAGTCCTAAAATTTGCACCGAGGTCGCTGGATGGCTAAGCTAAGTGACCCTAGTGGCCGACACAAACACCTGGCCCATCTAGGAGTGGCACTGCAGTGTCACGCAGGATGGCCCTTCAAAAAATACTCCCCAAACAGCACATGACGCAAAGAAAAAAAGAGGCGCAATGAGGTAGCTGTGTGACTAAGCTAAGCGACCCTAGTGGCCGACACAAACACCTGGCCCATCTAGGAGTGGCACTGCAGTGTCACGCAGGATGGCCCTTCAAAAAAAATACTCCACAAACAGCACATGACGCAAAGAAAAATGAAAGAAAAAAGAGGTGCAAGATGGAATTGTCCTTGGGCCCTCCCACCCACCCTTATGTTGTAAAAACAGGACATACACACTTTAACGAACCCATCATTTCAGCGACAGGGTCTGCCACACGACTGTGACTGAAATGACTGGTTGGTTTGGGCCCCCACCAAAAAAGAAGCAATCAATCTCTCCTTGCACAAACTGGCTCTACGGAGGCAAGATGTCCACCTCATCATCATCGTCCGATTTATCACCCCTTTCACTGTGTACATCCCCCTCCTCACAGATTATTAATTCGTCCCCACTGGAATCCACCATCTCAGGTCCCCGTGTACTTTCTGGAGGCAATTGCTGCTGGTGAATGTCTCCATGGAGGAATTGATTATAATTCATTTTAATGAACATCATCTTCTCCACATTTTCTGGAAGTAACCTCGTACGCCGATTGCTGACAAGGTGAGCGGCGGTACTAAACACTCTTTCGGAGTACACACTGGAGGGAGGGCAACTTAGGTAGAATAAAGCCAGTTTGTGCAAGGGCCTCCAAATTGCCTCTTTTTCCTGCCAGTATACGTACGGACTGTCTGACGTGCCTACTTGGATGCGGTCACTCATATAATCCTCCACCATTCTTTCAATGGTGAGAGAATCATATGCAGTGACAGTAGACGACTTGTCAGTAATCGTTGGCAGGTCCTTCAGTCCGGACCAGATGTCAGCATCAGCAGTCGCTCCACACTGCCCTGCATCACCGCCAGCGGGTGGGCTCGGAATTCGTAGCCTTTTCCTCGCACCCCCAGTTGCGGGAGAATGTGAAGGAGGAGATGTTGACGGGACGCGTTCCGCTTGACTTGACAATTTTGTCACCAGCAGGTCTTTGAAACTCTGCAGACTTGTGTCTGCCGTAAAGAGAGATCCAAGGTAGGTTTTTAATCTAGGATCGAGCACGGTGGCCAAAATGTAGTGCTCTGATTTCAACAGATTGACCACCCGTGAATCCTGGTTAAGCGAATGAAGGGCTCCATCCACAAGTCCCACATGCCTAGCGGAATCGCTCTGTTTTAGCTCCTCCTTCAATGCCTCCAGCTTCTTCTGCAAAAGCCTGATGAGGGGAATGACCTGACTCAGGCTGGCAGTGTCTGAACTGACTTCACGTGTGGCAAGTTCAAAAGGTTGCAGAACCTTGCACAACGTTGAAATCATTCTCCACTGCGCTTGAGACAGGTGCATTCCACCTCCTTTGCCTATATCATGGCCAGATGTATAGGCTTGAATGGCCTTTTGCTGCTCCTCCATCCTCTGAAGCATATAGAGGGTTGAATTCCACCACGTTACCACCTCTTGCTTCAGATGATGACAGGGCAGGTTCAGGTGTTTTTGGTGGTGCTCCAGTCTTCTGTACGCGGTGCCTGTACGCCGAAAGTGGCCCGCAATTCTTCTGGCCACCGACAGCATCTCTTGCACGCCCCTGTCGTTTTTTAAATAATTCTGCACCACCAAATTCAAGGTATGTGCAAAACATGGGACGTGCTGGAATTTGCCTAGATGTAATGCACTCACAATATTGCTGGCGTTGTCCGATGTCACAAATCCCCAGGAGAGTCCAATTGGGGTAAGCCATTCTGCGATGATCTTCCTCAGTTGCCGTAAAAGGTTTTCAGCTGTGTGCCTATTCTGGAAAGCGGTGATACAAAGCGTAGCCTGCCTAGGAACGAGTTGGCGTTTGCGAGATGCTGCAACTGGTGCCGCCGCTGCTGTTCTTGCAGCGGGAGGCAATACATCTACCCAGTGGGCTGTCACAGTCATGTAGTCCTGAGTCTGCCCTGCTCCACTTGTCCACATGTCCGTGGTTAAGTGGACATTGGGTACAACTGCATTTTTTAGGACACTGGTGAGTCTTTTTCTGACGTCCGTGTACATTCTCGGTATCGCCTGCCTAGAGAAGTGGAACCTAGATGGTATTTGGTAACGGGGGCACACTACCTCAAGAAATTGTCTAGTTCCCTGTGAACTAACGGCGGATACCGGACGCACGTCTAACACCAACATAGTTGTCAAGGCCTCAGTTATCCGCTTTGCAACAGGATGACTGCTGTGATATTTCATCTTCCTCGCAAAGGACTGTTGGACAGTCAATTGCTTACTGGAAGTAGTACAAGTGGTCTTCCGACTTCCCCTCTGGGATGACGATCGACTCCCAGCAGCAACAACAGCAGCGCCAGCAGCAGTAGGCGTTACACTCAAGGATGCTTCCGAGGAATCCCAGGCAGGAGAGGACTCGTCAGACTTGCCAGTGACATGGCCTGCAGGACTATTGGCTTTCCTGGGTAAGGAGGAAATTGACACTGAGGGAGTTGGTGGTGTGGTTTGCGCGAGCTTGGTTACAAGAGGAAGGGATTTACTGGTCAGTGGACTGCTTCCGCTGTCGCCCAAAGTTTTTGAACTTGTCACTGACTTATTATGAATGCGCTGCAGGTGACGTATAAGGGAGGATGTTCCGAGGTGGTTAACGTCCTTACCCCTACTTATTACAGCTTGACAAAGGCAACACACGGCTTGACACCTGTTGTCCGCATTTCTGTTGAAATACTTCCACACTGAAGAGCTGATTTTTTTGGTATTTTCACCAGGCATGTCAATGGCCATATTCCTCCCACGGACAACAGGTGTCTCCCCGGGTGCCTGACTTAAACAAACCACCTCACCATCAGAATCCTCCTTGTCAATTTCCTCCCCAGCGCCAGCAACACCCATATCCTCATCCTGGTGTACTTCAACACTGACATCTTCAATTTCACTATCAGGAACTGGACTGCGGGTGCTCCTTTCAACACTTGCAGGGGGCGTGCAAATGGTGGAAGGCGCAAGCTCTTCCCGTCCAGTGTTGGGAAGGTCAGGCATCGCAACCGACACAATTGGACTCTCCTTTGGGATTTGGGATTTCGAAGAACGCACAGTTCTTTGCTGTGCTTTTGCCGCAAGTCTTTTCTTTTTTCTAGCAAGAGGATGAGTGCTTCCATCCTCATGTGAAGCTGAACCACTAGCCATGAACATAGGCCAGGGCCTCAGCCGTTCCTTGCCACTCCGTGTCGTAAATGACATATTGGCAAGTTTACGCTTCTCCTCAGACGCTTTTAATTTTGATTTTTGGGTCATTTTTTTACTGATCTTTTGTGTTTTGGATTTTACATGCTCTGTACTATGACATTGGGCATCGACCTTGGCAGACGACGTTGATGGCATTTCATCGTCTTGGCCATGACTAGTGGCAGCAGCTTCAGCACGAGGTGGAAGTGGATCTTGATCTTTCCCTATTGTTTTAACCTCCACATTTTTGTTCTCCATATTTTGCGCACAACTAAAAGCCACCACAGGTATACAATGTAGATGGATGGATAGTATAGTATTATATTACTTATGGACGACGAGTGACGACACAGAGGTAAGTACAGCCGTGGCCTACCGTACTGCTGCTTATATATATAATATACTGTATAATGGACCTGGTGGACACTGTCAGCAGACTGCTAAACTAGGATGAAGAAAAAAAAAAACACCACAGGTATACAATGTAGATGGATGGATAGTATAGTATTATATTACTTATGGACGACGAGTGCACTGACGACACAGAGGTAGGTACAGCCGTGGCCTACCGTACTGCTGCTTATACATATAATATACTTTATAACGGACCTGGTGGACACTGTCAGCAGACTGCTAAACTAGTATGAAGAAAAAAAAAAACACCACAGGTATACAATGTAGATGGATGGATAGTATAGTATTATATTACTTATGGACGACGAGTGACGACACAGAGGTAGGTACAGCCGTGGCCTACTGTACTGCTGCTTATATATATAATATACTGTATAACGGACCTGGTGGACACTGTCAGCAGACTG
Organism: Pseudophryne corroboree; assembly: GCF_028390025.1. Taxonomy (NCBI): domain Eukaryota; kingdom Metazoa; phylum Chordata; class Amphibia; order Anura; family Myobatrachidae; genus Pseudophryne; species Pseudophryne corroboree. The sequence goes on along the minus strand of NC_086450.1, from coordinate 273,549,194 downwards.
CTAAACTAGGATGAAGAAAAAAACAACAACACAGGTATACAATGTAGATGGATGGATAGTATAGTATTATATTACTTATGGATGACGAGTGACGACACAGAGGTAGGTACAGCCGTGGCCTACCGTACTGCTGCTTATATATATAATATACTGTATAACGGACCTGGTGGACACTGTCAGCAGACTGCTAAACTAGGATGAAGAAAAAAACAACAACACAGGTATACAATGTAGATGGATGGATAGTATAGTATTATATTACTTATGGACGACGAGTGCACTGACGACACAGAGGTAGGTACAGCCGTGGCCTACCGTACTGCTGCTTATATATATAATATACTGTATAACGGACCTGGTGGACACTGTCAGCAGACTGCTAAACTAGTATGAAGGAAAAAAAAAACACCACAGGTATACAATGTAGATGGATGGATAGTATAGTATTATATTACTTATGGACGACGAGTGACGACACAGAGGTAGGTACAGCCGTGGCCTACTGTACTGCTGCTTATATATATAATATACTGTATAACGGACCTGGTGGACACTGTCAGCAGACTGCTAAACTAGGATGAAGAAAAAAACAACAACACAGGTATACAATGTAGATGGATGGATAGTATAGTATTATATTACTTATGGATGACGAGTGACGACACAGAGGTAGGTACAGCCGTGGCCTACCGTACTGCTGCTTATATATATAATATACTGTATAACGGACCTGGTGGACACTGTCAGCAGACTGCTAAACTAGGATGAAGAAAAAAACAACAACACAGGTATACAATGTAGATGGATGGATAGTATAGTATTATATTACTTATGGACGACGAGTGCACTGACGACACAGAGGTAGGTACAGCCGTGGCCTACCGTACTGCTGCTTATATATATAATATACTGTATAACGGACCTGGTAGACACTGTCAGCAGACTGCTAAACTAGGATGAAGAAAAAAACAACAACACAGGTATACAATGTAGATGGATGGATAGTATAGTATTATATTACTTATGGACGACGAGTGCACTGACGACACAGAGGTAGGTACAGCCGTGGCCTGCCGTACTGCTGCTTATATATATAATATACTGTATAACGGACCTGGTGGACACTGTCAGCAGACTGCTAAACTAGTATGAAGAAAAAAAAACACCACAGGTATACAATGTAGATGGATGGATAGTATAGTATTATATTACTTATGGACGACGAGTGACGACACAGAGGTAGGTACAGCCGTGGCCTACCGTACTGCTGCTTATATATATAATATACTGTATAATGGACCTGGTGGACACTGTCAGCAGACTGCTAAACTAGGATGAAGAAAAAAACAACAACACAGGTATACAATGTAGATGGATGGATAGTATAGTATTATATTACTTATGGACGACGAGTGCACTGACGACACAAAGGTAGGTACAGCCGTGGCCTACCATACTGCTGCTTATATATATAATATACTGTATAACGGACCTGGTGGACACTGTCAGCAGACTGCTAAACTAGTATGAAAAAAAAAAAAACACCACAGGTATACAATGTAGATGGATGGATAGTATAGTATTATATTACTTATGGACGACGAGTGCACTGACGACACAGAGGTAGGTACAGCCGTGGCCTACCGTACTGCTGCTTATATATATAATATACTGTATAACGGACCTGGTGGACACTGTCAGCAGACTGCTAAACTAGTATGAAGAAAAAAAAAAACACAGGAGTGTTTTTCAGGCAGACAAACGTATACTGGACTGGTGGTCACTGTCAGCAAAACTGTGCACTGTACTCCTGCTATAACTGCTCCCCAGTCCCCACAATTAGGCAGTGTGAGCAGAGCAGTGCACTCAGCACAGATATATCATGCAGCAGTGCAGCACACTGAGTGAGCACAGATATGGTGGTCGGAGCGTTTTTTTAAAAGGATTAAACTCACTCACTGGTGGTATAATCAAAACCCTGCACTGTACTCCCTAACAGCTGCTCCCCGTCCCCAATCCTCCCCACAATTATAACTTTCTAAGTCACTCTGTGTTCTACTATAACAGAGAGGACGCCAGCCACATCCTCTCCCTATCAATTTCAATGCACGTGTGAAAATGGCGGCCCGCGCGGCTCCTTATATAGAATCTGAGTCTCGCGAGAATCCGACAGCGGGATGATGATGTTCGGGCGCGCTCGGGTTAACCGAGCAAGGCGGGAGGATCCGAGTCGCTCGGACCCTTGTAAAAAAAAGGTGAAGTTCGGGCGGGTCGGATTCCGAGGATCCGAACCCGCTCATCACTAGTGCTAACTAATCATTTCAGCAATGTCAATGGTCCCATGGGAGAATGGAATCCATTTAGTATGAGTAGTTTTAACAGTGAAATATAGAAAGAATTTGGAATCCGGAGTTAAGGAGGTAACTGAAGTTTAAATTGCACAGGATTAATGACCCAGGATATGCGGAAGAGATAAATGTAACATGAAGAGAATGTCTTTGGAGGAATTCTTAGACATGTAAATTGTGAGTGGACAACCGTACATTGTCTCCAGGTTGTAAATTAGGAATGGCCCTGTCTGTATAGAACATTTAATATTGGGGCACTTGGGAAAGAGATAACTAGTTTTTAAAGTTTTACTTAAGTCCTGGAGTAATGATTTCAGTGATGAAGGAGACATTGAAGAGAAGGATACAAACTGAGAATTCATGCCAAAGACTGTGTGGAAAAGAGTGGAGCAAGTGATTCCTGATTGTGGATATTATGAGCAAACGCCGTTCAAGGAAGGAGCTCCAAATCATCATCACGCTATGATTAAATGTACAAGAAAAGGATGTTTCTAAGTTCTCCTTAATTTATTCTGAATTGATGTGGGAGCAAGGGAAGGTATACTCTTCCTGTAGAAGGTTTTTTAACAGCCCCAGTTTTGAAATGGCGGTAAAGTATGAGCAGCTCACTTGTTGAATACATATTTGAAAGAATAGCAGGATTTCCAGAAGAAGAGGTGTGAATAGGAAGCATTTGCTGAAGACATACAATGTGACAAGATAACTCCAGTCCAGGACCTGAGAAGACAAACAGTCTACATGAGGATTATGCAGGTATAACCCAGGAAGTCTAGGTATAAGTTAATTGTAAGTCTTGGGAATGACTCAGATGAAATAAACTGAGGTATGAGTCAGGCTGGGGAAGGTGTGAGTGGCTGGAGCTGTTGGAGCTGGAGTGTGGAGAAAGCTGTAAGTTTAGATACGGCTTCTGTTCTTGGAGCTAGGTGGCACTGTGGAACAGCAGAGGCTGTGGACTAGTGGACTTGTATTGTAGTGTAGACACTCTAGTAGAGCTGAGCCCAAAAGGTGTGAGCAGGTAGAGATCAATAGTAAACTTTATTGTACAGGAACTGGAACAGGCTGGAACCACATTAATGACTGAACTGGAACTGGATTGATGACCAAACTGACAACCAAATTGATAACTACACCGGAACTGGATAGGTGACTGAACTGGAACCAGAGTGATGACTGAACTGAAACTGGATAGGTGACTGGACTGGAACTAGATTGGTGACTGGACTGGAACTGGATTAGTGACCAGACTGGATTAGTGACCAGACTGAAACTGGATAGGTGACCAGACTGGAACCAGATATGTGACTAGACTGGAGCCAGATAGGTGGCAGGAAAGGTACCAGATTGGTGACTGGACTGGAACTGGATAGGTGAATAGAACAAAGTCTATGAGGCAAGCAGACTGGAACTGGATACAGCATGGAGCATGATACCAGGTATATCCATGGTTGTAAGACTGGAGAGTTGAAGTTGAGGTTAAGGGCAGTGACATTTTCTTGCCTAAAGTGGCTAAAATTAAGTTCCTAACTGACACTAAATTCAGAAGGGCTGGTAGGTATACAGATCCCATGGGTTATTAGAGAAATAATGCAAACTTGTTTGTGTGTCACACTGGGAGACTCATATGAGACTACTAGACTAAAACCCCACCATCTAAGGGCAGGAATCTAGGAGATGATCTTGGCCAGCATAGTAGATACCAACTTTTCCTCAAAACCTTAAAAATAATTGCTTAATTGCATTGGTCCTTCTGAGCTGGTATATGGGATTTGGAGCCAGATGAAACTTGCTACTATTTAGCTTGCCACAATCCAAAGCTCTTTCCTGGAAGTGAAGGTCATTATAATTGCAAAGGGAGATGAGGTAATCTAAATTAGCAAGCTCATGGATAGCCAAAACATATTTATTTCTATCTGATAGGGCTTTCTAGAAAACAGAAACAAGGGCCTCATTAATCCTTTGAAGTTCAGAAGAGTCAGAAGAGTCTGAAACAACACCATTTATTGTCTAACAGTCTGCAAGCCTTGGCAAAGTTGCAGAATGCCAGATGCAGAAGATGTTGTCCTCCCAGGTTTGTCAAAGATCTGGGTATGGGTTTTTGGGTCGACAGTCATTAGGTCGACCACTATTGGTCGACATGCATTAGGTCTACAGGGTCATTAGGTCAACATCATCATTAGGTCGACATGTACTAAGTTGACAGGTCAAAAGGTTGACCTAAGTGGTGTTGACCTAATGACCGTATCCCAAAGATCTTCTAAAAAATTGTGTCTAGGCAACCAGTATAGTCTTTGGGAGGAGGATCTCAGCATTACCATAGAGGAGATGTCCATGCCAGGATAGACAAAGGAAAATGAAAGTGGGGGGAGGAATAATAACCATGCCAGGATAGGGCCAGAGGGTAGTGAAATAATATAAGCCATATTGGTTCTATCATGTTGAAGTTCAAAGTGATTGCTACACTGATTGAAGAAACTACTGCAGGTTCTGGGATTCCCATAAAACTTGGATGAGGTAGAAAGGCACAGCCCTGAAATAGAAGATGGAGAACTGCCTCTTCCATGATCAGATGTCACAGGTATGGTCTAGTTATTTTGTGAATCCTGAATAGCATCCAAATGGGTCGACATACCTCTATGGAATTAATTGGATTGTCCTTGATTGGCTTTTTGCTTTTCTAGCCTGTTATCCAAGTACTGGACATGATTCATATTTATGGTAGGTTTTCTTTGTTGTTTCCATTGGGCCAGTACCTACTATTATGACACTAGAAGGTTTGAGTTTCAGGTTGGGACTCCTTGGGCTAGCAAAGTACACTGTTAGATTTGTGAAGACTGAAGCCTTGATGATGTTGTTCCTCATCCAGAGCAGAAGTAGGAGAGGGAGATCATCTGCTGCAGAACTGATGACTCTACTGACAGATTGCAGTCAGGAGTAATGGTATCAGCTGTGCAGAGGGAATTAGCCAAGGTGTAGGCAGTAGAGAGAGAGACAAGATTATGTAGATATAAGAAAAGTTAAGCTCCAAATAAAAAAAGTTCACCAAGGTTAATAGTGTACAGCTATAGATCAATAAATCCTTATCTGGTGGGTCAACCCTTTACAATAGAGAGCACAATGATTTTATTCCATTGTATTCCATATACCCAGTGAGGACTACAAAAGTGCTAAATCTTTGCCATTTGTGTCTGGCTTGCAGTACCTCTGTGCTGCTAGAGGTGCAGCCATCAGAGCAGTGTTGTTTTAGTTGCAGTGTGTATGTGAACAGTATGTAAGATGCAGTTTATCCTGTCGTCAAGAGGGCTGTGTTGCTATTTGTCCATGCTCCTGATAAGACGCAACTAGCTCTACACAAACGGGTGGTCTTCAGTATGCCGACTGATGGGATCCCGGCGCACAGTATACCGGCGCCGGGATCCCAACAGCCGGCATACCAACACTTATTCTCCCTCATGGGGGTCCACGACCCCCCTGGAGGGAGAATAAAATAGCGTGGCGCGCGTAGCGCGCCACCGTGCCCGTAGCGTGACGAGCGCAGCGAGCCCGCAAGGGGCTCATTTGCGCTCGCCACACTGTCGGTAAGCCGGCGGTCGGGCTCCCGGCACCAGTATGCTGGTCGCCGGGAGCCCGACCGCCGGCATACCATAGTGAACCCACACAAACCTACCAGTTATATTACTCAGATACCTTATGTTACCTTATCTGGAGAACATTACATATGTTACATGGATTACTTCCTACCTGAAGTACCTAGACTTACTGTTCCCTGAGTCATAGCTTTTGAGGACTGCTGCCTGGTCTGTATTTGTGTATCTTAGCTCTGTCTCCAGCTCTGGACTTCCTTAGTTGTTCCTGTTTCCAGTTCCAATGTTCCTGTGAGCTCTTTTATCAACTAAACTGCAAGTACTATATTCTACACAGTATATCCACTATTGCTAATTACCATCCACAAGCCATATGTGTCTTGCTACTAAATGAATGCCATCTCTACTGTTATCTCCTGCTTATGCAAGAAGCTACCCTGCATCACTAGATACCTCTATACTATTGTCCTGTACAAATATAACCTGCCATTTCTACAAGTCTGCAATTGTGAATTACATGCCATTTCTACAAGTTTTGCTATTGTAGTTAACATTCAATTTTTACAAGTTCTGCTATTATGGATACTTGTCTGCTGATCCTTCCATTTGCTATCCTGATATGCTGACCTGCAATAAACCCTGCCTTATCTGTATTCACCTGTGTTCAAGTATTGTGTTGATTTATTGAACTCTTAATGCTTCTTGTGTTAAAGTTCACATTCAAAGCCTTTACTTCACAGCCACTCCCTACTCCAATGTATATCATGTTTTACAATTCACATGCCAGACATCATAGGCAGGTGAATTCCTAGCAAACAGATCGAGTTCAAAGATACAACGTTTTACCCAGTTTTCCCCCAGGAGCAATTCTCTGCAAATGGTGAGCATACCACTTATTGTATGATTGTTTAACTTATATTACACAGTGTACAATACTGTATATACTGTGCTGGAACTATCAATATTTCTACATATATTCGCTTTATGGAGTGACAGGATGCCTCTATGAAAGCACTTTAAGATAGAGTCACCAATGCAGGTTAGCAGACTATATAGTAGGATCAGAGATGCAGGAACTGAAGAGCTGGATGCAAAGCAGGAACCTTATGCCAAGGTACTGAGCCTCTGAAAGAACAGTTGTACTGTAAATGTACTGTCAGCACTTCCTGCTTTAAATAAGGCACCTTTAGTGCACATTGGTTCCTTCAGTCACATGACAAAATCCACTATGTTCTGACTAGGCTGGTGGATGGATGACATCAGCCCAATATGGCAGAGGCAATAATCTGGGCCAGTCTTGAACCACTGGGTGAGGATGACAGCAACATGAAGATTAGTTTCAAAGGCTACTCTCCATAGTGGTATGGGCATGGGTGACAGTTTAAGGACTTGTGGTCTGGTCCCTCAATAGCTGTGGTGGTAGTATTAGTAACACTGTCCTGCCCAGGATTACAGTAGTTGGTTTATTTATGCTTAGAACCTGTGATCCAGGCCAAAGGTGGAGTGTCAGTGCCCTCTGTAATGAATACTGTAGATGTTTACAGGTATACCCCAATATGCTCTTTATGTGAGGGTGGGAGGATGTTGTACTACAATGTATTTTGGCCACGGTGTTGGCTTTTTTGAAGGATGTGGATAACTATGCCTCTAATGAAAGACAGATGTACATTTTTTTTTTGACTGCTGTCATATATGTGAATTAAAGACAGTTTAGATCCGATGCAAATGGCACTGTCAGAGGCTGCCTAACCGAGAGCCACACTGAGGAAAGCACAAGGTGTTAGGGACCCTATCAGGGACTGAGCAGAGGCCACTGTGTTCCTGTCCCCACCAAGGTACATGCTCCATGTTCTCTGTACCATGCAGGACATTGTGCTTGTACCACTGTCACCCACTGTCTCTCCCTGTAACCCACTGCCTCCCACTGTCACCCTTTGCCTACCCCTGCATTACGCAGTCACCCTCTGCCTCCCCTTGCCTTGCATTGTCACCCTCTGCTTCCCTCTGCCTTATGCTGTCACCCCCTGCCTCTCTGTCACCCACTGCTCTGTGGCATGTTGCGAGCTTGGGTTGTGGTGGAGGCAGCGGACCCAGGATTATTCCAGCAAGACAGTCACTAGATTTAAAGCAGAAGTTAGTTTTAAGGCAAAACCATATTTATTTTGCCTTTAAACTAACTTCCACTTTTAATCTAGTGATTAACTCACATCAACTCCTGCAAATTGCACGCTATTAAATTTGGCATGTGATGTTAAATTACTGCACCTTTATTAAATATTTTTACTTAGATATAGTAAAAAAAAAACAATCTTTAGTTCATTGTGTTGATATACTGCATGTCAGGAAAACAATAAAGTCCTAAATGGACACACCAGTGGGTTCGGTTTCTTTGAATCCGAGCCCGCACGAACTTCACTTTTTTTTCCACGGGTCCGAGCGACTCGGATCTTCCCGCCTTGCTCGGTTAACCCGAGCGCGCCCGAACGTCATCATGACGCTGTCGGATTCTCGCGAGACTCGGATTCTATATAAGGAGCCGCGCGTCGCCGCCATTTTCACTCGTGCATTGAGATTGATAGGGAGAGGACGTGTCTGGCGTCCTCTCCATTAGAATAGAGATAGATAGATTAGATAGAGAGAGATTGTGCAGAGTCGCAGACAGAGTTAGTTTACCACAGTCAGTGACCAGTGCAGTTGCTAGTTAACTTTTATTTAATATAATATATCCGTTCACTTCTCTCTGCTATATCCGTTCTCTGCCTGAAAAAAAAAACGATACACAGCACAGTCAGTCACACAGTGTGACTCAGTCTGTGTGCACTCAGCTCAGCCCAGTGTGCTGCACAGTCATCAATGTATAAATTAAAAGCTTATAATTAATTGTGGGGGAGACTGGGGAGCACTGCAGGTTGTTAGCAGGAGCCAGGAGTACAATTATATTAATTAACAGTGCACACTTTTGCTGCAGGAGTGGTGACCAGTGCCTGACCACCAGTATAGTATTGTTGTATACTACTAATATCTCTTTAAATATCAACCAGTCTATATTAGCAGCAGACACAGTACAGTGCGGTAGTTCACGGCTGTGGCTACCTCTGTGTCGGCACACGGCAGGCAGTCCGTCCGACCAGAATTGTATTATTTATTATTATATACCTACCACCTAACCGTGGTTTTTTTTTCATTCTTTATACCGTCATAGTGTCATCCTAATTGTTACGAGTATACTACTATCTCTTTATCAACCAGTGTACAGTGCGGTAGTTCACGGCTGTGGCTACCTCTGTGTCGGCACACGGCAGGCAGTCCGTCCGACCAGAATTGTATTATTTATTATTATATACCTACCACCTAACCGTGGTTTTTTTTTCATTCTTTATACCGTCATAGTGTCATCCTAATTGTTACGAGTATACTACTATCTCTTTATCAACCAGTGTACAGTGCGGTAGTTCACGGCTGTGGCTACCTCTGTGTCGGCACACGGCAGGCAGTCCGTCCGACCAGAATTGTATTATTTATTATTATATACCTACCACCTAACCGTGGTTTTTTTTTCATTCTTTATACCGTCATAGTGTCATCCTAATTGTTACGAGTATACTACTATCTCTTTATCAACCAGTGTACAGTGCGGTAGTTCACGGCTGTGGCTACCTCTGTGTCGGCACACGGCAGGCAGTCCGTCCGACCAGAATTGTATTATTTATTATTATATACCTACCACCTAACCGTGGTTTTTTTTTCATTCTTTATACCGTCATAGTGTCATCCTAATTGTTACGAGTATACTACTATCTCTTTATCAACCAGTGTACAGTGCGGTAGTTCACGGCTGTGGCTACCTCTGTGTCGGCACACGGCAGGCAGTCCGTCCGACCAGAATTGTATTATTTATTATTATATACCTACCACCTAACCGTGGTTTTTTTTTCATTCTTTATACCGTCATAGTGTCATCCTAATTGTTACGAGTATACTACTATCTCTTTATCAACCAGTGTACAGTGCGGTAGTTCACGGCTGTGGCTACCTCTGTGTCGGCACACGGCAGGCAGTCCGTCCGACCAGAATTGTATTATTTATTATTATATACCTACCACCTAACCGTGGTTTTTTTTTCATTCTTTATACCGTCATAGTGTCATCCTAATTGTTACGAGTATACTACTATCTCTTTATCAACCAGTGTACAGTGCGGTAGTTCACGGCTGTGGCTACCTCTGTGTCGGCACACGGCAGGCAGTCCGTCCGACCAGAATTGTATTATTTATTATTATATACCTACCACCTAACCGTGGTTTTTTTTTCATTCTTTATACCGTCATAGTGTCATCCTAATTGTTACGAGTATACTACTATCTCTTTATCAACCAGTGTACAGTGCGGTAGTTCACGGCTGTGGCTACCTCTGTGTCGGCAGTCGGCAGGCAGTCCGTCCATCCATAATTGTATTATTATTATAATATATACCACCTAACTGTGGTTTTTTTTGCATTCTTTATACCGTCGTCATAGTGTCATACTAGTTGTTACGAGTATACTACTATCTCTTTATCAACCAGTGTACAGTGCGGTAGTTCACGGCTGTGGCTACCTCTGTGTCGGCAGTCGGCAGGCAGTCCGTCCATCCATAATTGTATTATTATTATAATATATACCACCTAACCGTGGTTTTTTTTTCATTCTTTATACCGTCGTCATAGTGTCATACTAGTTGTTACGAGTATACTACTATCTCTTTATCAACCAGTGTACAGTGCGGTAGTTCACGGCTGTGGCTACCTCTGTGTCGGCAGTCGGCAGGCAGTCCGTCCATCCATAATTGTATTATTATTATAATATATACCACCTAACCGTGGTTTTTTTATACCACCTAACCGTGGCAGTCCGTCCATAATTGTATACTAGTATCCAATCCATCCATCTCCATTGTTTACCTGAGGTGCCTTTTAGTTCTGCCTATAAAATATGGAGAACAAAAAAGTTGAGGTTCCAAAATTAGGGAAAGATCAAGATCCACTTCCACCTCGTGCTGAAGCTGCTGCCACTAGTCATGGCCGAGACGATGAAATGCCAGCAACGTCGTCTGCCAAGGCCGATGCCCAATGTCATAGTACAGAGCATGTCAAATCCAAAACACCAAATATCAGAAAAAAAAGGACTCCAAAACCTAAAATAAAATTGTCGGAGGAGAAGCGTAAACTTGCCAATATGCCATTTACCACACGGAGTGGCAAGGAACGGCTGAGGCCCTGGCCTATGTTCATGGCTAGTGGTTCAGCTTCACATGAGGATGGAAGCACTCAGCCTCTCGCTAGAAAACTGAAAAGACTCAAGCTGGCAAAAGCACCGCAAAGAACTGTGCGTTCTTTGAAATCCCAAATCCACAAGGAGAGTCCAATTGTGTCGTTTGCGATGCCTGACCTTCCCAACACTGGACGTGAAGAGCATGCGCCTTCCACTATTTGCATGCCCCCTGCAAGTGCTGGAAGGAGCACCCGCAGTCCAGTTCCTGATAGTCAGATTGAAGATGTCAGTGTTGAAGTACACCAGGATGAGGAGGATATGGGTGTTGCTGGCGCTGGGGAGGAAATTGACCAGGAGGATTCTGATGGTGAGGTGGTTTGTTTAAGTCAGGCACCCGGGGAGACACCTGTTGTCCGTGGGAGGAATATGGCCGTTGACATGCCAGGTGAAAATACCAAAAAAATCAGCTCTTCGGTGTGGAGGTATTTCACCAGAAATGCGGACAACAGGTGTCAAGCCGTGTGTTCCCTTTGTCAAGCTGTAATAAGTAGGGGTAAGGACGTTAACCACCTCGGAACATCCTCCCTTATACGTCACCTGCAGCGCATTCATAATAAGTCAGTGACAAGTTCAAAAACTTTGGGTGACAGCGGAAGCAGTCCACTGACCAGTAAATCCCTTCCTCTTGTAACCAAGCTCACGCAAACCACCCCACCAACTCCCTCAGTGTCAATTTCCTCCTTCCCCAGGAATGCCAATAGTCCTGCAGGCCATGTCACTGGCAAGTCTGACGAGTCCTCTCCTGCCTGGGATTCCTCCGATGCATCCTTGCGTGTAACGCCTACTGCTGCTGGCGCTGCTGTTGTTGCCGCTGGGAGTCGATGGTCATCCCAGAGGGGAAGTCGTAAGCCCACTTGTACTACTTCCAGTAAGCAATTGACTGTTCAACAGTCCTTTGCGAGGAAGATGAAATATCACAGCAGTCATCCTACTGCAAAGCGGATAACTGAGTCCTTGACAACTATGTTGGTGTTAGACGTGCGTCCGGTATCCGCCGTTAGTTCACAGGGAACTAGACAATTTATTGAGGCAGTGTGCCCCCGTTACCAAATACCATCTAGGTTCCACTTCTCTAGGCAGGCGATACCGAGAATGTACACGGACGTCAGAAAAAGACTCACCAGTGTCCTAAAAAATGCAGTTGTACCCAATGTCCACTTAACCACGGACATGTGGACAAGTGGAGCAGGGCAGGGTCAGGACTATATGACTGTGACAGCCCACTGGGTAGATGTATGGACTCCCGCCGCAAGAACAGCAGCGGCGGCACCAGTAGCAGCATCTCGCAAACGCCAACTCTTTCCTAGGCAGGCTACGCTTTGTATCACCGCTTTCCAGAATACGCACACAGCTGAAAACCTCTTACGGCAACTGAGGAAGATCATCGCGGAATGGCTTACCCCAATTGGACTCTCCTGTGGATTTGTGGCATCGGACAACGCCAGCAATATTGTGTGTGCATTAAATATGGGCAAATTCCAGCACGTCCCATGTTTTGCACATACCTTGAATTTGGTGGTGCAGAATTTTTTAAAAAACGACAGGGGCGTGCAAGAGATGCTGTCGGTGGCCAGAAAAATTGCGGGACACTTTCGGCGTACAGGCACCACGTACAGAAGACTGGAGCACCACCAAAAACTACTGAACCTGCCCTGCCATCATCTGAAGCAAGAAGTGGTAACGAGGTGGAATTCAACCCTCTATATGCTTCAGAGGTTGGAGGAGCAGCAAAAGGCCATTCAAGCCTATACAATTGAGCACGATATAGGAGATGGAATGCACCTGTCTCAAGTGCAGTGGAGAATGATTTCAACGTTGTGCAAGGTTCTGATGCCCTTTGAACTTGCCACACGTGAAGTCAGTTCAGACACTGCCAGCCTGAGTCAGGTCATTCCCCTCATCAGGCTTTTGCAGAAGAAGCTGGAGGCATTGAAGAAGGAGCTAACACGGAGCGATTCCGCTAGGCATGTGGGACTTGTGGATGCAGCCCTTAATTCGCTTAACAAGGATTCACGGGTGGTCAATCTGTTGAAATCAGAGCACTACATTTTGGCCACCGTGCTCGATCCTAGATTTAAAGCCTACCTTGGATCTCTCTTTCCGGCAGACACAGGTCTGCTGGGGTTGAAAGACCTGCTGGTGACAAAATTGTCAAGTCAAGCGGAACGCGACCTGTCAACATCTCCTCCTTCACATTCTCCCGCAACTGGGGGTGCGAGGAAAAGGCTCAGAATTCCGAGCCCACCCGCTGGCGGTGATGCAGGGCAGTCTGGAGCGACTGCTGATGCTGACATCTGGTCCGGACTGAAGGACCTGACAACGATTACGGACATGTCGTCTACTGTCACTGCATATGATTCTCTCAACATTGATAGAATGGTGGAGGATTATATGAGTGACCGCATCCAAGTAGGCACGTCACACAGTCCGTACTTATACTGGCAGGAAAAAGAGGCAATTTGGAGGCCCTTGCACAAACTGGCTTTATTCTACCTAAGTTGCCCTCCCACAAGTGTGTACTCCGAAAGAGTGTTTAGTGCCGCCGCTCACCTTGTCAGCAATCGGCGTACGAGGTTACATCCAGAAAATGTGGAGAAGATGATGTTCATTAAAATGAATTATAATCAATTCCTCCGCGGAGACATTGACCAGCAGCAATTGCCTCCACAAAGTACACAGGGAGCTGAGATGGTGGATTCCAGTGGGGACGAATTGATAATCTGTGAGGAGGGGGATGTACACGGTGATATATCGGAGGGTGAAGATGAGGTGGACATCTTGCCTCTGTAGAGCCAGTTTGTGCAAGGAGAGATTAATTGCTTCTTTTTTGGGGGGGGTCCAAACCAACCCGTCATATCAGTCACAGTCGTGTGGCAGACCCTGTCACTGAAATGATGGGTTGGTTAAAGTGTGCATGTCCTGTTTTGTTTATACAACATAAGGGTGGGTGGGAGGGCCCAAGGATAATTCCATCTTGCACCTCTTTTTTCTTTTCTTTTTCTTTGCATCATGTGCTGATTGGGGAGGGTTTTTTGGAAGGGACATCCTGCGTGACACTGCAGTGCCACTCCTAGATGGGCCCGGTGTTTGTGTCGGCCACTAGGGTCGCTAATCTTACTCACACAGCTACCTCATTGCGCTTCTTTTTTTCTTTGCGTCATGTGCTGTTTGGGGAGGGTTTTTTGGAAGGGACATCCTGCGTGACACTGCAGTGCCACTCCTAGATGTGCCCGGTGTTTGTGTCGGCCACTAGGGTCGCTAATCTTACTCACACAGTCAGCTACCTCATTGCGCCTCTTTTTTTCTTTGCGTCATGTGCTGTTTGGGGAGGGTTTTTTGGAAGGGCCATCCTGCGTGACACTGCAGTGCCACTCCTAGATGGGCCCGGTGTTTGTGTCGGCCACTAGGGTCGCTTATCTTACTCACACAGCGACCTCGGTGCAAATTTTAGGACTAAAAATAATATTGTGAGGTGTGATGTGTTCAGAATAGGCTGAAAATGAGTGTAAATTATGTTTTTTGAGGTTAATAATACTTTGGGATCAAAATTACCCCCAAATTCTATGATTTAAGCTGTTTTTTAGGGTTTTTTGAAAAAAACACCCGAATCCAAAACACACCCGAATCCGACAAAAAAAATTCGGTGAGGTTTTGCCAAAACGCGGTCGAACCCAAAACACGGCCGCGGAACCGAACCCAAAACCAAAACACAAAACCCGAAAAATTTCCGGCGCTCATCTCTAGTATTTAGCTGCCAAAAATGACTAGGGTATCAAGCTATTAATATGATCTAGAAAATAGGTTTGATAGATGGGAACTCTATAATCCAGAAAAAATTATACAATTTTTAAACTGTTTTGTCTCCTGTGCTCTATGTATGGTCTCTTTACATTACTTTTATCTGCGGTGTCATGCCAAGTCTTTGACTAGCTCTTTTAACAATGAATAAATATGACAGCAGTTTCTTATGAAGTATGATTTTCTCCTGCTGTTGAACAGATTTTATGTATTTTCACCTTTTGACAGAATACCACTTTAAACACTTTATATTCCACTACTACTTTTAGGATATAGCTTTTTACAATCACATAGCTTACTGTCTATTTATAACATATAGGAACATAATGTGTTTCTATACATTTTCTATTATACAGCACACTTTTCTTGTCAGGTTATAGTCTTTACCAGTGTCTCAGCTTGCTGGTTTCTTCAACATATGAAAATATAACATTTATCTCATTTTTAAAAAAGCATAATGGTGCCTCATGTCACAAAGAACACTTTTCCTGCTCTATCATGTTCCCTAACAGCTCCATATCATATTGATAAAAGCTGTAATATACTGTAGGCAATCTTACCTACTTTTATACAGAGATGTGCATTTTGGTAGAAGTGGATTTATGCCTTATGGAGCCCTAATCAAGATACTGATTTAGGACCCCCCTCCATCAAATAATCATAGCACTATATTTTCATTCCTGATTTATGCCTCTTACATTATTTGTTGTTTTTCCTCCTCTAGCTTCCCCCTTCACTGATTGCACTTTATCCCCTCACTTAATTTCCATTATTACACCACTCTTACTGCATTTAAGATCAGTGCTCCCCTAACTGAATGTAGCAGGTCCCAATACACCATTATTACACCATCACTCACTGACTGCGGGATGCGGTCATGATGCCAGTGCTTGAAATCCTGGTACCAGAACCCCGGCATGCTGGCAAAATGCCGGCACTCTGACATCACTTGGAATGCCAATGCTCTAACCGACAATATCCAGAAAATAAGTATGCAGCGGGTCCTAGGTTCTGGCCATGGGAAATGGGTTTCAGAAAGAGAAGTGCGGTGTTTTGTGTTTTGGTTTTGGATCTGGAACCCCGCTCGTGTTTTGGATCTGCATAGGTATTGCCAAAACCACCCTTTAGGGTTTTGGTTTTGGATGATTTTTGAAAAAACATAAAAATACCTAAAATCACAGAATTTGGAGGTAATTTTGATCCTACGGTATTATTAACCTCAATAACATTCATTTCCACTCATTTCCAGTCTATTCTGAAAACCTCACACCATACAATATTATTTTTAGGTGTAAAAGTTGCACCGAGGTCGCTGTATGACTAAGCTAAGCGGCACAAGTGTGCGGCACAAACACCTGGCCCATCTAGGAGTGACACTGCAGTGGCAGACAGAATGGCACTTAAAAAAACTAGGCCCCAAACAGCACATGATGCAAAGAAAAGAAGAGGTGCACCAAGGTTGCTGTATGACTAAGCTAAGCATCACAAGTGTGTGGCACAAACACCTGGCCCATCTAGTAGTGGCACGCAGTGGCTGAATGTCATAAGTGGCCCCAATTTTTTGGGCCACTGACAGCATCTTCTGCATGCCGCAGTCATTTCTCAAAAAATTCTGCACCACCAAATTAATTGTATGGGCAAAATATGGAACTTGCTGGAATTTGCCCAGATGTAATGCACGCACAATATTGGGGGCATTGTCCAATATCACAATTCCCCAGGAGAGTCTAAGTGGGGTAAGCCATTATGCGATGATGTCCCTTAGTGTTACGTTCTCTGTGCTAGGAATGAGAGTTACTGAGTGGATAACCTTAAGCACATGAAGGTGATGATGTAGTTAGGACAAAGTTCAGTAGCTACCCCTACGGAACCCTGACTCCGTTGTCTCACCCACGTGGGCAGCCTACGCCTGCGAGACTATGTTTGCTTGGGCGCACGGCAGCCGTGTTTGAAGGGTGGATTAGGTCTGCCCAACTCCGATGCCCTCCCGGTTTTAGTTGGAGACAAGGCGTAAACTGAGACGGGATGAAAACAAGGGGAACCTCTAATTAAACACAGAACACTGAGAAAAGGGCGACTAAAGAACTTCTAACCAAAAGTATGTGCGGCACGGCCGCCGAGACAAACAACAACAAAAGTAATGCTGTCCACCCACCAACATGACACTGTCATATACCGGCGAGGACAGCTTAGACGGAGACCTCCGCGGAAAACAACCAGGCAAAAAGAGAACGGTACGGGCAAGGCCGTAAGGTGTGGCAAAGCCGCTACTCACAACACCGGGGTGGATACATGCAGGTGAACGGGAACCCCTAGGTCACAGGCACAGATTCAAATGACTGGAAAGCTGGAAAGACTCCAATAGCAGGCTTCCGGACACCAGGACTGAGGACCACTGGAACAAGGTTGACTGGATCACAGAATACCGGACAAGGAATACTCCAGAGCAGGAAGCAGCCCACAAGAAGCTATCACCGGCATCTGTGTCAGGCACTGAGGGAGAATATAACAGGGATCTGCTCCAATAGCTGTAGAGAACCTAAATTGGTAATGTCGTGCAGCTGCCCTGCTGCATGACCCAGCGCTGACATATGGATTTTAGATTACATGGCAACGGGGAACACAGTCTGCCTCCAGCGTCCACGTTGCCAAGGACCCGGCGGCTCTCCATGCACAGCGTACTCCCGTTGCCAGGCGCTGTGCGGGGAGCAAGAGGAGGCACGGCGGACGTGATGCACTGGCCCCATTGCCTAGCAATGGCCAGGAGCCGGCAAGACCCGCCGCGACTAACAGTACCCCCCTTGAGGAGGGGTTAAGGAACCCCTACACCCGGGTTTATGAGGAAATTCCCAAAAGAACATCTTCTTAAGTCTAGGGGCATGTAAATCCTTGTCCTGGACCCAAGAACTCTCCTCTGGGCCATACCCTTTCCAATGGACCAGAAAATACAGCAGACCACGAGAAAATTTAGAATCCAACACCTTCTCTACTAGGAATTCTTGTTGGCCCTGAAAATCCACTGGAGGTCTACCCCGGAAAATTTTCAGAGGAAATTTCCTGGAAAGAACATATGGCTTCAACAGGGAACAATGGAAGGTGTTGGCGATTTTAAGTGACTTTGGCAAATGTAGCCAAAAAAGCCACTGGATTGATCTTTTTGATAATAAGAAATGGTCCGACAAATTTAGGTCCCAATCTAGCCGAAGGTTGTTGAAGCTTGATGTTGCGGGTCAACAACCACACCTTATCTCCTGCCTTGGGCGTCGGAACCTATCTGAAAAAAATTTCCCCCGGAAGGCAGCTTTCTTAAGAGCAAGGTGTACCTTCTTCCAAATAGCTTTGAGACAGGAGGTTAAGGCCAGGGAAGAAGATGGACAATTAGGAGTAAAGGAATTGGCTCTAGGATGAAAGCCCAGGACCGAATAGAATGGAGACACCTTAGTGGATGAATGACAGGCGTTATTGTAAGCAAACTCGGCCAGGGGAAGATATTCTGATCAATCGTTCTGTAGCTTGGCAGTATAAAGACGTAGATATTGTTTCAGTGATTGATTCACACGTTCCTTCTGCCCGTTGGACTGTGGATGGAATCCAGAGGTTAAACAGAGTTTCATGTTTAACGAGGCACAAAAAAAGTTTCCAAAAACGGGTAATAAACTGCGGTCCCTGGTCTGAGACTATATCCACGGGTAAACCATGAAGCCTGAAAACATGACGGAGGAACAAGACTGCCAAAACTTGTGCGGATGGTAATCGGGCTAAAGCAATGAAGTGGGCCATCTTGCTAAAATGGTCCACGACTGCCCAGATCACCTGAAACCCAGATGAAAGATAAAGACCCACCACGAAATCCATGGAAATGTGTGACCATGGCCTGAGTGGAATTGCCAGAGGCATGAGCTGCCCGACAGGCAAGGACCAGGACACTTTGTGCTTAGCACAATCTTGACAGGAGAGAACCAATTCCCTAACATCCTTAGAAAGATTAGGCCAACACACCGAGCGAGAGATTAAGTCCAAGGTTTTAGCAACAACAGGATGGCCAGCAACTTTATTATCATGAAACTCCGTGAGGACACTGCCCCTCAAGAATTCAGGAACGAAGAGACGACCAACAGGCGTATTGCTGGGAGCCTGCAGCTGATCCTGGACTAGTTGTGTGAGTAAATCCTGTGCGAGGCCTGCCTGGATAATGGATGCTGTAATAATGGGAGTTGCGGAGGTGTGGTTATTGTGAGCCGGAAGAAAACAGCGTGGCAGGGCATCGGCCTTGGTGTTCTTAGAACTGGGTCTGTAGGTGATGATGAACTTGAAGCATGTAAAGAACAGCGCCCAACGTGCCTGCCGGGAATTTAGCCGTTTTGCAGATTCAATATACTGTAAATTCTTATGGTCAGTGAATACCGCAATGGTATGCATAGTTCCCCCAAGCCAGTGCCTCCACTCCTCAAAGGCCCATTTGACTGCCAACAATTCCCGATTACCAACATCATAGTTGGATTCTGCAGAAGAGAATTTCTTGGACATGAAGGCACAAGGGTGTAGCACCAGAGACTTGGGGTCTTCTTGAGATAGGATGGCTCCCACTCCAACCTCTGAGGCATCCACCTCGATGATAAAAGGAAGATCAGGGTTGGGGTATCTGAGTACTGGAGCTGAGGCAAAGGCCTGTTTCAAAGCCTGGAAGGCAGACTCGGCTTGAGGCGACCAGTTGGAAGGATCAGCTCCCTTTCTTGTTAATGCCACAATAGGGGCAACCAAATCGGAAAAGGCATGAATAAAACGTCTGTAATAATTTGCAAAACCCAAAAATGTCTGAATAGCATTTAAGTTAGTGGGTTGAACCCAACTTAAGATAGCCTGGAGTTTCTTAGGTTCCATAAAAACCCCTCTGGAGAAATAATATATCCTAAAAAGGACACCTCAGCAATGTGGAAATCACATTTCTCCAATTTGGCGTACAAATGGTTCTCCCGTAACCTTTGAAGCACTTGCCGCACATGGACAATATGCAGTTCTGGAGATTCAGAATAAATCAAAATATCATCCAAATAAACAATCACAAAGTTTCCTAGAAAGTCACGGAGGATCATAAGATCCTTAAACACCGCAGGAGCGTTAGACCAAATGGCATCACAAGATATTCATAATGTCTGGACTGGGTATTAAAATCAGTCTTCCACTCATCTCCAGATCTTATTCGGATGAGGTTATACGCTCCTCTAAGATCGATTTTAGAAAAAATTACCGCAGTGCGGAGTTGATCAAACAATACCGAAATTAAAGGCAAGGGGTAAGTGTTCTTAATAGAAATTTTATTCAGGGCCCGGTAGTCTATGCACGGCCTTAAAGATCCATCTTTCTTTTCAACAAAGAATCCTGCACTCAATGGAGACTTCGAGGGCCTAATTTAGGAAATCAATGGACCCTTCTTTAGGCTTTCCTGCACATAATCGTCCATGGCCTTAGTCTCGGGGCCGGATAGTGCATAAAGTCTCCCTTTTGGCAGAGTGGCACCAGGAATGAGGTCAATGGTGCGGAGTTGATCAAACAATACCGAAATTAAAGGCATGGGGTAAGTGTTCTTAATAGAAATTTTATTCAGGGCTCGGTAGTCTATGCACGGCCTTAGAGATCCATCTTTCTTTTCAACAAAGAAGAATCCTGCACTCAATGGAGACTTCGAGGGCCTAATTTAGGAAATCAATGGACCCTTCTTTAGGCTTTCCTGCACATAATCATCCATGGCCTTAGTCTCAGGGCCGGATAGTGCATAAAGTCTCCCTTTTGGCAGAGTGGCACCAGGAATGAGGTCAATGGTGCCATCATAAGACCGGTGGGGTGGAAGAGAATCAGCATTACCCTTGGAGAGCACATCAGTGTAGTCCTGGTATACCGAAGGTATGAGTTCCGAAGTGGCGGTCGCGATCCGGATCGGACGAGAAATGCCACCCCATAGCACAGTTGGAACCCCACCGAAAAATTTCCCCAGACTGCCAATCTATGGTTGGATTATGAAGGGCGAGCCAGGGGTGACCTAAGACTACAGGCACGGTCGGACAATGGGTGAGAAGGAACTCAATCCTTTTTCGGAGTGTAATGCCCTTACTGTCAATTGTACTGGTGGGGTCCGATGGGTAATTACCCCATTAGAGAGTGGACCACTGTCTAGTCCGTGCATAGTAATAGGTCTATCTAGTTGAAGCTGCGGAACTCCCAGAGTCTGAGCCCAAGCAAGATCCATAAAGTTCCCAGCAGCTCCGCTATCAATGAAGGCTGAAACAAAAGAACTGAGACTTCCTGAAGAAATTTCGGTGGGCACTAACAAGGAATCATGTGAGGAGACTAACTGCAGACCCAAGTGAACCCCCTTACAAATTCACTTGGTCAGAGAGTTTCCCTGTTTATTTGGGCAGCTGCGCGCAACATGTTCCTTGCCACTACAGTATTAGCAGAGCCATAAATTTAGCCTTCTGGTTCTCTCTTCTGGAGACAGCCGGGAAAGACCCACTTGCATGGGCTCCTCGATGTCCTCAGGGAGAGCATACACACGTGGATTAGGCCTGAAGCTAGCTCCTCTTTCAGCCCTCCGCTCTCGGAGACGGTGATCAATCTTGATAGCAAGTTCAATGAGCTTATCCAAAGTCTCCGGAGCTGGATACTGAATGAGACTATCCTTGATTACTTCTGACAGGCCAAGGCGAAACTGACTGCGCAGGGCAGGATCATTCCCGCCACAGTCGTTTGACCAACGGCGAAACTCTGTACAATACGCCTCAGCGGGATTTTTACCCTGTTTTAGTGCACGTAAGTGGCTCTCAGCCGATGCTTCCCTGTCTGGGTCATCATACAAAAGGCCTAATGACTTGAAAAAGGCATCTACTGCTAGTAAGGCTGCATCATCGGGTTTTAGCCCAAAGGCCCAGGTTTGTGGATCCCCTTGAGGTAAGGACATCACAATACCCACCCGCTGGGACTCAGTACCTGAGGACCGGGGCCTTAAACGAAAATAAAGTTTACAGCCTTCCCAAAAGTTAAAGAAATCTTTTTGGTTACCCAAAAAATGATCAGGAAGGTTCATCTTAGTTTCAGGGGTCATACTCGGGGAGGCTCGTAAAAGGTCCTCCTGCGACCTCACCTGGAGGGTTAGATCCTGCACCATCTGAGTGAGTTCCTGGATCTGATTGGTCAAAACCTGGCTGGGGTTCTGTCCTAGTACTGACGGATTCATGAGGACAGAATTTTAAGGCCACCCTGGTTTTAATATCAGTTTTGTTTTGGGCCAGCAATAATGTTACGTTCTCTGTGCTAGGAATGAGAGTTACTGAGTGGATAACCCTAAGCACATGAACGTGATGATGTAGTTAGGACAAAGTTCAGTAGCTACCCGTACGGAACCCTGACTCCGTTGTCTCACCTAAGTTGTCAGGCTACGCCTGCGAGACTATGTTTGCTTGGGCCCACAGCAGCCGCGTTTGAATGGCGGATTAGGTCTGCCCAACTCCGATGCCCCCCGGTCTTAGTTGGAGACAAGGCGTAACTGAGACGGGATGATAACAAGGGGAACCTCTAACTAAACACAGAACACTGAGAAAAGGGCGACTAAAGAACTTCTAACCAAAAGTATGTTCGGCGCGGCCGCCAAGACAAACAACAACAAAAGCAATGCTGTCCACTCGCCAACACGACACCGTCGTATACCATCGAGGACAGTTTAGGCGGAGACCTCCGTGCAAAACAACCACGCAACAAGAGAACGGTACGGGCAAGGCTGTAAGGTGCGGCAAAGCCTCTACTCACAACACCGGGGTGGATACACGCAGGTGAACGGGAACCCCGAGGTCACAGGCACAGATTCAAACGACTGGAAGGCTGGAAAGACTCCAATAGCAGGCTTCCGGACACCAGGACTCAGGACCACTGGAACAAGGTTGACTGGATCACAGAATACCGGACAAGGAATACTCCAGAGCAGGAAGCAGCTCACAGGAAGCTATCTCCGGCGTCTGTGTCAGACACTGAGGGAGAATATAACAGGGATCTGCTCCAATAGCTGTAGAGAACCTAAATTGGTAATGTCGTGCAGCTGCCCTGCTGAACGACCCAGCGCTGACAGGTGGATGATAGATTACATGGCAACGGTGAACGCAGTTCGCCTCCGGCGTCCACGTTGCCAAATACCTGGCGGCTCTCTGTGCACAACATACTCCCGTTGCCAGGCGCTGTGCATGGAGCAAAAGGATGCGCGGCGGACGACGCGCTGGCCCCCGTTGCCTAGCAACGTCCAGGTGGATGATAGATTATATGGCAACGGTGAACGCAGTTTGCCTCCTGCGTCCACGTTGCCAAAGACCTGGCGGCTCTCCGTGCACAACTTACTCCCGTTGCCAGGCGCTGTGCGGGGTGCAAGAGGAGGCGCGGCGGACGTGACGCGCCGGCCCCGTTGCCTAGCAACGTCCAGCCACCGGCAAGACCCGCCGCGCCTAACACTCAGTTTCCGTAAGAGGTTGTCACTGATGTGCCTCTTACGAAAACCGGTGATACACAGCATAGCCTGTCTAGGAACGAGCTGGTGTTTGTGAGATGCTGCTACTGGTGCCACTGCTGTTGTTGCTGTGGGAGGCAATACATCTACCCAGTGGGCTGTCACAGTCATGGAGTCCTTAGTTTGCTCTGCTCCAGTTGTCCACATGTCCGTTGTTAACATAGGTGTGCGCAGGGGGGGTGCCTTGTGCGCACAGGCACCCCCTAATGTCTGGCACTCCGATCACACATGCCTGATGCAGCGATCACCGAGCAGGCTTATTACAGTCCCCTCTGTGCTGCACCCTGTCAGGACTGCAGTACTGACCAGACGCATGGGTTAATCAAGGGTGCCACTGCCACCGGCTTTCAAACTCCTGGCTCCACCTCCATGTACAAAAACAGCGTGATGTGATGTGATTACGTCATGCTGCTCGCACGCGCACCAGCCACATGCCCTCCTCTCTCCTTCAATGCTATGCCAGCGCCAGCCACTGATGAGTATCAGCATGCAGCCAGCGTTCCTCTTAGGAAGACAAATTCAATACTGGCAGGCGGTCGGCAGCAACATTGACACGTCACTCATTTTCCAGCAGCAGCAGTACTAGTCTGCGACGGTCAGTGTCAGTGAGTGGCTGACTTGTAAGTAAGCTGCTGCAGTTTGCAGGGGAAAGTGAGAGGGAGCCAGACCAGGCTGAGGAGGAGCAGTGTAATTGCAGTGAGTGCCATCAGGGGTGTTTGTTTGGTGCACACCACAACATCTGACACAATGTATCTGCTTTATTAGGATTGGTACAAGGGTGGATATTTTATATTGCGTTGACCGTCAATAGATGGTGCTAGACACACCCCTCCGATGGTGCACCCCCTAATAAAATGTGCTGCGCACACCTATGGTTGTTAAGTGGACAGTGGGTACAACCGCATTTTTCAGGACACTTAGGACACTTTTCTTAATGTCCCTGTACAGTCCGGGAATCGCTTTCCTAGTGAAGTGGAATCTAGATGGGATTTGGTACCGGGGACACCCTACCTCAATCAATTGTCTAAATCCCACTGCACTAATAGCGGATACCGGATGCACAGCTAACACCAACATAGCTGTCAAGGCCTCAGTTATCCGCTTTGTAACAAGATGACTGCTGCCATATTTCATCTTCCTCACAAAGGACTGTTGGACAGTCAATTGCTTAGCTAAAGTAGTACAAGTGGTCTTCTGACTTCCCCTCTGGGATGACTATCGACTCCCAGCAGCAACAACAGTAGCGGCAGCAGCAGCAGAAGGAAGTGGTTCTTGATCTTTCCGTATTTTATCCTCCAAATGTTTGTTCTCCATTATTTTTCTGGAGTTATATAACAATATGCAGCACAGGAGAGCGTACCTCTACACCACACAGGGTAAACCCTGTAAAAATTATTTGGATTAAATATTAATAACCCCTTTATTTGGAGTAAATAATATACAGGACAGCACCACTGAACTTGTATGGCAGCACCACTGGACTGGACTTATACGACAGTATCACTGGACTGAATTTATACAGTAGTTTTACTGGACTTATACGGCAGTATCACTGGACTTATTCAGCAGTACCACTGGACATATATGGCAGTATCACTGGACATATACAAAAGTATCACTGGACACTGATCTTACACAGCAGTACCACTGGACATATACGGCAGTATCACTGGACTTATACGACAGTATTACTGGACTTGTACGGCAGTACCACTGGACATATACGGCAGTATCATTGAACTTATACGGCAGTATCACTGGACTTAAACGGCAGTACCACTGGACTTATACGGCAGTACCACTGGACATATACGGCAGTATCACTGGACTTATACATCAGTATCACTGGACTTATACGGCAGTATCATTGGATTTATATGGCAGTACAACTGGACATATATGGCAGTATCACTGGACTTATAGACTTATATGGCAGTACCACTGGACATATACGGCAGCATCACTGTATTAATATGGCAGTACCACTAGACTGGATTTATACGGCAGTAACACTGGACTTATACGGCAGTATCACTGGACTTATACGGCAGTACCACTGGACATATATGGCAGTATCATTAGACTGATAAGGCAGTACCACTGGACTGGATTTATATGACAGTACCACTGGATTTATATGGCAGTACCACTGGACATATACGGCAGTATCACTGGACATATACGGCAGTACCACTGGACTGGATTTATACGGCAGTACCACTGGATTTATATGGCAGTACCACTGGACATATATGGTAGTACCACTGGACTTATACGGCAGTACCACTGGACTGGATTTATACGGCAGTACCACTGGATTTATATGGTAGTACCGCTGGACATATATGGCAGTATCACTGGACTTATACAGCAGTACCACATGACTTATACGGCAGTATCACTGGACTGGATTTATTCGGCAGTACCACTGGATTTATACGGCAGTACTTCTGGACATATATGGCAGTATCACTGGACTTATATGGCAGTACTAATTGACTTATACAACAGTACCACTGGACTTATATTGCAGTATCACTGGACTTATACAGCAGTACCACTGGACTTATACAGCAGCACAGGGACACCACCACTGGAATGAAGCAGGACAACACAGCACCACTGCAATGGACTGGACTTATACAGTAGTACTGGACATATGGCAGCAGAGGACACCACCACTGTGACTTTACAGATGTAGCACAAGACACCACCACTGGACTGATGCAGCACAACACAGCACCACTGGGCTGGACTTATACAGCAGCACTGGACATATGGCAGCTGAGGACACCACCACTGTGACTGGACTGATGCAGCACAAGACACCACTACTGGACTGATGTAGCACACGACAGCACTGGAATGACACACATAAGACAGAGCAGGTCACCACACCACTTTCCCACACAGACAGACACTGAGGAGAGAGACATGTCCTCTCGCTACACTCTCCAGGACTGGATTGAAAATGGCGGTGATGCGCGACTCCTTATATGGACTCCAAAACCCGCGAGAATCCGACTGTGGAATGATGACGTTTTGCCTTGTTCTGGTTTCCGAGTCAGGCGGGAAAACCCGAGCTGGACTCGGATCCGGGCTCGGGATGTGATGTTCGGTAGGGTTTCAGCTCTCACAGAACCGAACATGCTCATCTCTAGTTTAAGCTTGGGCCATGTGTGTGTGTGTGTGTGGGGGGGGGGGGGGGTAAGGGTCTTATGACTGCCGGCACCCCAAATGCCGGTATACAGTATCACACCCCTGACTGCATTGTTTATGAGTGTCCCAGGCTTACTGATTGTAGCAAGCCACATCACATAAAATACTCATTATTACCCCTCCTCACTCAATGACAGCATTTTATAATACTCATTATTACACTTCTCAGTCAGTGACTGTAGTGATTCTATATCAGTGCCTCACCTCCTGACCTCACTGCTTGTAGTGCCTGCCAGGACCACCATCAGGGGGTGCTGGGGGCACAGCTGTCCCGGGCCCAGCTTCTCTGAAAGCTCATGCTGCCGTCAGCCTGCCATGGCCGTCCCCACCTGCCCACCGTGCTGTAATTAATTTCCCAAAATGGCCACTGCCTCACAGGAGACAGTAATTAAAGATACTAGAGGAGGGGCCTCTATTATCTTTAATAACCTTCTCCTCTGAGGTGGCGGCCATTTTGGGATGGATGTTTTCAATAGTTTTAATTTGAAGCAGGCAGGCGTGAACAGGAGGAGTGGGGGGTGGGGAAATCAACTGTTAACAAGCAGAATCCCTAACAAGGAGTGGCTACTGTTATAATTACTGTGTGGGGCATAATATCATGACAAGGTCATTAATGTAGGGACATAATATGGTGTCAGAGGCATTTTTGTGTGAGGCATAAATGGTGATGGGCATAACATGGTAGAAATAGAGAGGAAAGAAGACTCTATTTTGGGGGCACTCTTTAGAAATATAAGACAGGGCTATTATTGTCCAAATTGTCACTGACCATGTGTGTTGATTTCCAAACAATATTGTTTATTGATTATTAAATCAATCAATACCCATTAATGATTATCACTTTTGAGCAATATGTATTATCGTGAGTATGATATTTAAGGGGCATAAATTTACACTTAATGCTGACAGCAGACTTGTACTGTCTATGTATGCTGAGACGATAATTTTCTGAAAATATTATCAAATACTCTTTCAGGTCTAGAGGGAGTTAAATTTTTCTGGGGTGTAGCCACATTTGTGAAGTTCACAACGAGTTTAATGGTAGTGGCATACCTACAGTGGGTATTGATTGATTTAATAATCAATAAACAATATTGTTTGGAAATCAACACACATGGTCAGTTGTGTTGTAGTACACTGATTGATTTAATAATCAACAAACAATACTGTTTGGTTAATCAACACATATGAGTAGTTGTGTTGTAGTATTACTATAGCAATAAGGTCTATGTATAGTTCTTTATGTTATGTTCGTCACATTGTTATAATTTTTAATGGAGAAATAAAGGTTACGTTTTATGACAATTTGGACAATAATAGCCCTGTCTTATATTTCTAAAGAGTGCCCCCAAAATAGAGTCTTCTTTCCTCTCTATTTCTATCTTGACTTTCTGACTCTGGGGAGCAACACCAACCTTTGCCTGTGACAGATTTTCACAGCAATTACAGGTATCTGGTTCATAGACCCCTTTTTACATATTTTTAACCATATTTTTGGCAACAAAGGGTTCTTTTCTTGTCGCGGATCTTCTCAACTGTCTATCTCGGACATAACATGGTGTCAGGGGAATTACTGTGTGGGGCATAATATGGAGTTAGGGGCATTACTGTCGGGACTTAGGTCCCCATTTATCGAGCCTTGGAGAGATATAAATAGCACGGTAATAAAGTACCAACATATCAGCTCCTAACTTCCATGTCACAGACTGTGTTTTTAAAATGACAGTTAGAAGCTGGATGGTTGGTACTTTATCACTGTGCTATTTATCACTCTCCAAGGCTTCATAAATCTGGGCCTTAATATGGTGCAAGGGGCATTATATGGTGTTGCTTTGAATGTGCATAGGATTTAAAAAGAATAAATATATATATATATATATATATATATATATATTGTGGCAGGAGAGGTACTTTGCCACCTGTAAGCTACACACAGGGTCCTGGGGGTAGGTAGGAAGCATACTTGCCTACCTGACCCTCTCCATGAGGGAGAAAATGTTCTGTTCCTGGACTTTCCTGGTAATGTATGATTGCCATCACCTGTGGTGAGCTGGTTA
This sequence comes from Pseudophryne corroboree, assembly GCF_028390025.1. Taxonomy (NCBI): domain Eukaryota; kingdom Metazoa; phylum Chordata; class Amphibia; order Anura; family Myobatrachidae; genus Pseudophryne; species Pseudophryne corroboree. Next base: position 273,520,336 of record NC_086450.1, on the reverse strand, counting down.
ATTGATAAGAAAGGTGTTTCACCACAGTTGATGGCTATCATACATTACCAGGAAAGTCCAGGAACAGGGCATTTTCTCCCTCATGGAGAGGGTCAGGTAGGCAAGTATGGTGGGAAGTGTGGATGGACTAGGTTCCCATCCATTTGGCTCAGACCAGGTCTTATAGGCTTCTTAGCCCAAGAAGCTGCTTCATCAGCCAGTACCTGGGTGCTGGGTTTAAAGCAGAGTCTCTCCCATTAGTCAGGGCTCCTGAAGGCAGTTAGTGTCCAGGTGATAGGCCTGCTAGGGACAGTGGGATCCGGAGGGCTGGGCCACTAGTGTCAGGATGCTAGGACCTGAAGTGTTCCTTATTAAGTAAGAGGGAGTGAGGCAGGGCCTAACCTCCCTGATATTTTATACTAAAGACAGTGATCTTTGTTTTATGTATATCTTTGTTTTTGAGCTACCTGAATAAAAGGTATTTGTTGTTTTTGCACAAGCCTGGTCGTTGGTGGAATTTTTGTAGCAGAGTGCATTCTAGCAAGACTCCTGTTACAAATGGCGCCTGAACAGGGACCCTTCTGCTAGTCATGTCACACGTGGCAGAGGACCCAAGAGCCGCAAGGTAGCGGCACACATACCAGCAAACTCCAGACCAAGCTGAACTCGTGGGCATCAGTTCCAGACTGATAATGTCAATTATTACCATTAAACATAAAGCTATACACAATTACAGACTGAGTACGCTATTTGCGTACTGAGTACCGTAGGGGTACGTACTTAGCGTAACAGACGCTAGGCCGTGGGCACAACGCACGAGCGACACGTACGCTCACGGATTCACGCTCCGTATCAAGCACGCTATAGGCGTACCGAGTACCGTACTGGTATGCTATTGGCGTAGCGGACGCTGCGCCGTGAGAGTGAGACACGAGCAGCGCAGACGCTCACAGAATGATACGCAGTAAACCTTATTAATAAAACACAGTAAGAATATGCTTATTCTCTAAACCTTAGTAGTCAGATACTACAGTGATGTAACGCTTAAAAACCTTAACAATGTGTATGCTGTTTGAGCGATTGAGACGCTAAGAAAAGCCCTTTGCAGTAAACAGTGAAAACACAAAACCTGGTTTGGATTTAAAAACCACAGCAGCTCTAACACCGCCGTGGATGGTTTAGAGAAAAAGGGAAACACAATACAAGTTATACACTACAAACTAACATAGAAATCTAAACAGAATAACAGAAAATAATGTGAACAATGGCAAACAATTTCAAACAAGAGCGAACAAATGAGAACATAAATGGCGAACAAAATGGCTACAGAGAATATACATACGTGGGGATGATTCGCAGGCGCGACCTGGATCCAGTCCTCAGCATTCAGGGAGAAAGCCTTCAGAGAGAGTGAGGCTGGCCAGGCAATGGTGGTCTTTATATAGCACAACATACATTCACAATACAATGTTACCTTGTAATCTCATTGTTCATTGGACACAGGAATGTGTCTCCACATTATAGCAAAGGTCATAGGTGGATTTGAACAGGTGGGCTGTGTCTTTCCCCAACTGCTCTGGTGGGAGGTATCCTCAGGATTCCCGCCGCATGTGTAATTTACAGCAAATACAGTTAATGTTCATAAACCACATTTGTACATAACTATACGCAGGAGCGAGCGATCCTTTCCTAACTAGCATCGGAATGTTACCCTTAAAATACCCTACAGCTGGATACTAGACACCACCTTTCAACCTTTGTCTGACCCTTCCTATCATGTAAAGAGGAATCTCTCTGTCCAGGAACAGTTTAAACTAAACATACTTGCTGACATTGTCTAGGGGAATATTTACTACAAAACACACTATATGGGTTAAATATGCTACGATCGAGTCGCACGCTAGACGCTTACAAACTCTACCGTAAATGCGCATACCACGCGCGTGATCGCCGGAGCGATCTTTACGCAAATTGCGGATATGTGCACGCACGGCAGAGTGTGTGCACGCGCAGCGGGCATGTGCATGAGGGGTTAGTACAAGGCATATGCATCATGATATTTTTCGACTTTGACAGTCCACCCTTTGGCAGTCAACAATAACTGCCACTATCTAAACAATTTAAGCAGAAAAATATATAATACCGTAAAATACCTATATATGATTGGGTGTAGGGAGGAGAGGAGAAGGTGGGAAATGTATGACCTAGTGGGATAGTAAAAGCATGTATGTATGAAATTCATGTCTGAGGGGTCATGTACCATCGTGCCGTACAAGCATCGAGGTATTGCGAAGTATACATTGAATCCTTCTTATCCCGTGTTAATGGTCTGTAAGTGGGCTGACAAACTCTACCGAGTTCTTTTCGGCTTTTAGTTCCAACAAATGGGGTGCACATTAGTTGATGATACATGAAGGGGGAAAATATGTGAGTGCTAAAATATGTACCTATATTACCTGTCGGCTATGTGTGTCACTACCTGAAGATCGTAGAGATGAAGATAAGAAACATGCATTATAAATGCATTCATATGGTAATGTGTGTAATTGTCCATGGATGTATTGTTGATGTCTTGTCCGGGTTGCTGTATCTTTGCTGTAAGTGGCAAGCAAAGTTTTTCAAGTGTCCATATAAAGTTAAAGTCTCTAAAAGTTTATCAAATGTCTGTGAAAAAGTTCATCAATGGTCTTTATAAAGGGTCATCAAAATCTTCTTCCGAGTGGATGCCTTTTTTTTTTCCTTGGAGAAAAACAAAGGAGAAACGGGTGGACCGTGGAATCACATTTTATCACAGCATTGCCTCGATTGATGGGTCATAAATTAAACCAGTTGTTGTAACAATGCCCTTACTCCTCAAACTCATCAATTTGGTACTGCGCTTGCAATTTATTAAAATCCGAACACATCTAAATATCAAACCAATCATTATGACAACTCCTAGGATACAAAGGAGAAATTTCCCTACATTCACGATAACATTTTGAGCCCATTCTCCTAAACCTGAGAACCAATTGCGTGGGTTCAACCATGAAACCCAGCCAGTCAGTTCATTACTCACAGCAGTAAGGGTAAGGTTGTGTCTCCTTCGGAACTCCCACTTCAATTGCAAGATATCGTCCATCTTTTGATCTATGACCTCGGTTGGGTCATCAGTGCTGTTTGTGATATATGTACAGCACTTCACACCATACTGAGTTGCTAGGGTGACACAATACCCGCCTGTCACCGCTGTGATGTAATTGATAACCATCCTGTGCTGGATCAGTTCCGTTTTGTAAGCTTGCAATTCTCTCTCAGTATACCTGAAGGTGTCATCATACATCTCGGTGATATTGTCTATCAGGTTCGCTAGCGCCGTAATATACCTAAAATTTATAACTCCTCTGGTGGTACGGGTGATATCTAGCGCGAGTAGGAATTTAATCCCGGTGGATTCGTGGATCAAATCAGAGGCTGCATGCTCTGTCCTATCTATAAGGTGTCTCTTAACAATGTGTTTGTAGTGAGTGTGAGTGTTAGGAGCTTGAGCATTGCGGTGAACGTCTTTCATTTTATCATGGGTAATGGTCATTACTTCTGGCAACACTCTTCCAATATAACACAATCCCTCTGAGTTTGGGGCAAGCCACTTATACGCCTTCCTCCCACATATGAAATATGCATCATCAGGGAGGACATATGGGACAGAATATGACATCACCATATTTACAAACCTTCCAGGTGAAAAATCCTATCCCTAACTCTCTCATTTGTCTAGTACACGTATCAGGCTGTATGATATGCGCACAGTATCCTGGTGATACTTCTCCAACTCGCATGGTCCTACTTCCTAGAGTGTACCTATACTGAAAATATCTCCCACCGTTGGCTATTTGGCATATAAGTTCTGAGTCTACGGGCATTCTATCGGCTCTGTGTGAGAATGTTATGGTTTGGTTGTTCCATGTCACTTCCCAATTTCCCAGCTTTCGGGGAATGGAAATGTTAAAACATATTAAGGACCTATCCACATGATATTGGTGGAGCTTGAAACTAGGAGGCTTAGAAATATTAAATTTCTTGTCCACCGGTCTCCCACCCCTTAATTCAAGTACCTCATCTATCGTTAAAGCGTATGGCACTAGTCCTGACTTTCTATGACCTTGTGGTACTTGTGAGCACACCCAGCATTCCATTTGGTTTAAAACCTTACCCACTAATGAGTGATAGTCACTCAATGGATGACGGTCCATGTTGATATTAAGGCTGGACTGACATCTCTGGATGCATCCGTCCTCAACTATGTTTTCACAATTCCTACAGATACAATTCTCTTCAGCTAACAATCCTTCGCAATGTCTCTTAGTGTCATGACTACCAGATCATTTTCTGATACTCGCCTTTGCTCGGTGATTGTGTTGCTCTTGGAATTCTACGAATCCATCCTTGTCATCAGAATCCATTCCAGATCCCTTCTCGACCTCTCTGGTACTCTCACCGAAACAGACTGCTCTGGTCAACAACAGGGTCAACAGGAAAACACGGAATGCAGTCTCTTGGGGCAAGTCCATCTTGCAGGAGGAGAAAGAAAGAGTTGTAATGGGGGAAAAGAAAATAATTAGGAGGGAAAGAAAACTGGTGCGACAACCGCCTCTGATCCTGTAGTTTTCTGTGCTCAGGTACCGTGACAACAGTCCTGCCTCTCAACCTTCCCGGAACAGACACTGCAGTGATATGGTTTCCTCCACACTCTGCTCTTTGTCACGGGCTTTCTCTGGGTCAGCGACCTTCTTACAGTGGGACGAGTGGACCCAAGTCTCTCTCTCGGCAACCTTCAATGCTGTCGTGCTGGTCAGTAAGACTTGGTACGGTCCTTCCCACCGGTCAATCAGACAACCTGAGCGTAGAAAGTTTTGAATCATTACATAATCCCCAGGTTCAATGTCATGACAATTACTGTCTGGCAGATCAGGAATCACTAGCTTTAGATTGCTGTTTTGATTCCTCAACTGCTTGCTCATCTTAACCAAATACTTTACAGTTACTTCATTGTTACATTTCAAATCATCCTGGGGGTCAATCATTACATGGGGTTGTCAACCAAAAATAATCTCAAAGGGTGACAGGTTAAGAGGGGACCTGGGAGTGGTTCTGATGCTGTACAGTACAAGTGGCAAAGCTTCTGGCCACAACAATCCAGTTTCAGCCATTACTTTGCTCAACTTGTTCTTAATAGTGCTGTTTACTCTTTCCACTTTCGCACTCGCCTGTGGGCGGTACGGAGTATGCAGCTTACTATTAATTCCCATTAATTTGCACATTACCTGAAAGACTTCACCTGTAAAATGGGTACCCCTATCACTTTCAATTATCTTTGGGATACCATACCTGCACACAAATTCCTGCACAATTTTCTTTGCAGTAAACGTAGCAGTATTTGTGGCAGCGGGGAACGCTTCAACCCAATTTGAAAACACATCAATACAAACCAATACATACTTTAAATTTCTACAAGGTGGCAATTGTATGAAATCAATTTGTATTACCTGAAAAGGGCCGTCTGTTGGCAGGATATGGGATGGTTCTGTTGGTATCGCCTTTCCAATATTCTTCCTGAAGCAGGTGAGGCATGTCATTGCTCTCTTACCCGCATGAGAAGAAAATCCTGGCGCGCACCAGTAGGCTCTTACCAACTTGCACATACCTTATTTGCCTAGATGAGTCAGACCATGTGCTGCCTCAGCTAAACTTGGAAGGTATGCTCTGGGTGCCACTGGCTTACCCTGTCCATATGTCCAGAGTCCCGAGGACTCCTGGCCATATCCTTTTGACCTCCAGACTGCCTTTTCCTGTGGGGAACACAAATTTTGCATTTCACTCAATTTCTGTGTGTTGATGGTATTGAATACCATCAGTTGTGTGATGTCTGTCTGTATGGGGGTGCTGGCTGCTGATTTAGCAGCTTCATCTGCCCGGCTGTTACCAAGTGACACTGGGTCTTGGCTGTATGTGTGGGCTTTACACTTGATAACAGCCACTCTGTCAGGTTCTTGTATCGCTGCTAGAAGTCTTTTGATGTGGGTCGCATGCGCCACGGGTGTGCCAGCTGCCGTCATGAAATTTCTGAGGTGCCATAGGGCCCCGAAATCATGCACTACTCCAAAGGCATACCTAGAATCCGTGTAAATATTGGCTGACTTACCCTTAGCCAATTCACACGCTCTGGTTAGGGCGACCAGCTCAGCAACTTGTGCTGAGTGAGGTGGGCCCAGGGGTTCCGGTTCTATGGTATGAGAATGTCGATTTGATTACCTTATTAAACACTCTAAGAGGTTAAGAGACTTTGTACGCTATTGGAGTATGTAGTACCGTAAGGGTACGCTCTTAGCGTAGCGGACGCTGTATCGGGAGCGAGCCGCTCGAGCGACACAAACGCTCGCGAGAATACGCTGTTGGTATCGGGCACACAATAGTTGAGCGAATACCGTAATGCTACGCTATCAGCGTAGCGGACGCTCGAGACCACGAGGAGATCACGAGCGGCGCATACGCTCACAAGATAACAATCATTAAACCTTATATGTAACACACAGAAAAGATATTCTTATGCTGTAAACCTTGTACTAGAACCAATGTAGCGATATAACGCTGTTTAACCTTGTTAATACTAAAGCTGTTTGAGCGATTGAGACGCTCTTATTACCCCTTGCAATATAATGAATACACACTACCGTGTTAAGGGTCCAAAACCTTTTACTAACAAGAGTCTTAAATTATTTCAAAAAGGGAAAACAATTCACAAGTCATACGCTACAAACTAACATATAAATCTAACAGAATATCTAGACAGAAATATACAATAACGTTACAATCTTAAACTAAACCGAAAGAGAGAGAGAATGTGGCAAATACAAACAAAGAGCAATGATTACAGAGAATTACTTACATACACACACTGGGAACGATCGCAGCGCAGCCTGGTACCAGACCCCAAGTTTGTCAATATGATAACCCTTTGTGGAGAGAGTCTGGTCCCTGTTCAGGCTGGCTGACCTTATATACACTACACACAATACAGTACAATGGTCCCTACATTCTTATTGTTCATTGGACACAGGAATTCGTCTTCGCATTATAACAAAAGGTCATAGGTTGATTCATACAGGTGGGCTGTGGCTATTTCCAACTGCTCAGGTGGGTGGGATACTAGGTTTCCCGCCGCATGGCTAAGTAAGTGCAAATAATAGTAAATGGACATAAACTTCTTATGTCCATAACTATTCGCACGAGCGATTAATCCGCTCCAAACCAACACCGGAATATTGCTAATTAAATACTCTTCCGATGGATACTAAACATCACTGTATGACTCCTGTTGGACCCTTCGTACAATACAAAGAGGGATCTCTCTGTCCAGGAACATGCTACATTAACTAAACTTTCAGAATCAGATCAAAGGGACCATGATCTTTAAAATACATTATATGGTGAAAATATGTAACGAACGAGTCGCCCGCTAGACGCATACAATCTCTACCGTAAATGCGCATACCGTGCGGGTGCCCGCAACAGCGAGTATGCGCATGCACGGGAGAGTGCACGCATGCGCAGCAGGGACATTTATGAGGTGCAAATATGGTAGTGTGCATAGAGATATTTTTCTGACTTTGACAGTCCACCCTTTGGCAGTCAACAATAACTGCCACTTTCTAAACATTTCAAAAAGAGAAAAATATATGTTAGGGGTTAATACATTTCCATGGTTGGGTAAGGGAGGAGAGAGGAGAAGGTGTGAAGAGGGTATGACCTAGTGAGATAGCAGAAGCATGTGTGTATGAATCCATGTTTGGGGGGTCGTGTATCATCGTGCCGTACGTGTTGTACATCAAGCTTCGAGGTATTGCGAAGTATACATTTGAATTCCTTCTTATCCCGTGGTACGGGTCTGTGGATGGGCTGTCAAACTTTACCGAGCTCTTTTCGGATTTTGGTTGCAACAAAATGGGGGAGCACATTTTAGTTGATGATACATGATTGGGGAAATATGTGATTGCTGATATCTGTGCCTGTATTCCCTATCGACTATGTGTGTAATTACCTGAAGGTTGTAGAGATGAAGAAAAGACATAATTACGGTAAATGCAGTGGTATTCTATGTCAGGTTAATGAACATTTGTCGGTTGAAGTCTTGTTCGGTGTCTGTTGAATGCAGTCTTCTTTGTGCTTTTGCCAAAAGGCGTGTGGGCAAAAAGCTTTGTCAATGTCCATAGGCTTACAAAAGTGTTGGGCTAGCGTAATTTTAAAATTTCTAGGGAAACTGGGGGTCTATGGCATTGTTCATCAAATATCTGTGTATAAGGTTGTCAAAACTTCTTCTTTAATCCATCAGTTGTCTGTATACCGGATCATCAAATTCCTCGTCAAAAGTGGGTCTTTTTACCTTGGAAAAACCAGAAAAACAAGTGAAAGAAACGGACCGTAGAAATCGCATTTTCATCACATCATTGTTTCTACATTTGGGTCATAAATCAAATCCATTGGAATTACAATTTCCTCACTCCTTAGACTCATTACCCTGGTACGCCGTTTGCACTTCATTAAAGCCTGACCGCATCTAAATATCAAGCCAATGGCTATGACAACACCTAAGATACATAGAAGAAACTTCCCAACATCCATTATGACTCCTTGAGCCCATTCTCCTAAACCAGAGAACCAATTTCGCGGGTTCAACCATGACACCCAACCCGTCAGCTTATTACCTACAGCAGCAAGAGTGAGATTGTGTCTCCTGCGAAATTCCCACTTCAATTGGAGAATATCGTCCATCTTTTGGTCTATGACCTCGACCGGGTCCTCGGTACTATTCGTTATATATGTGCAGCATTTCACGCCGTACTGCGTTGCCAGTGTGACGCAATATCCGCCTGTCACTGCTGTGAGATAATTGAGAACCATTCTATGCTGTACCAGTTCTGTTTTATAAGCTTGAAGTTCTCTTCCAGTATACCTAAACGTGTCATCATGCATTTCAGTGATATTATCTAACAAATTTGCGAGCGCAGATATGTATTTATAATTCAACACTCCTCTGGCGGTGCGAGTGAAATCTAACGCGATTAGAAACTGAATCCCGGTGGATTCATGGATCATGTCAGAGGCCGGATGCTCTGTTCTTTCTATCAGGTGCCGTTTAACTACGTGCTCGTAATGGGTGTGAGTATAAGGAGCTTGGGCAACACGGTGTATATCTTTCATTTTGGCATGTGATACAGTCATTACCTCAGGCAGTACTTTTCCAATATAACACAATCCTTCAGAGTTTGGGGCAAGCCACTTATACGCCTTCCTCCCGCATATGAAATATGCATCATCGGGGAGAACATATGGGACGGAGTAGGACATAACTATATTACACATCTTCCATGTGAAATCTCCTAACCCTAATGCTCCCATCTGTTTAGTACACGTATCAGTTTGTACGATATGTGCGCAGTATCCTGGTGATACCTCTCCAACTCTCGTAATCCTACTTCCTAGGGTATACCTATATCGGAAAGATTTTCCTCTACTGGCTATGTGGCGTATAAGCTCTGTATCTGTAGGCATTCTATCTGCTCTATATGAAAAGGTCATGGTTTGGTTGCTCCATGACACTTCCCAACTTCCAGGCTTTCGGGGATTGGTAATGTTAAAACATATTAGGGATCTATCCACATGATATTGGTGGAGCTTCAAACTAGGAGGACTGGAGATATTAAACCTCCTGTCCACCGGTCTCCCACCCTTTAGCTCAAGTACCTCCCCTATCGTTAAAGGAAATGGTACTAGTCCTGATTTGCTATGACCTTGAGGTAATTGAGAGCATACCCAACAATCTGTTTGATTTATCACACTACCCACTAAGGAGTGATAGTCACTCAATGGATGCCGGTCCATATGGATATTAAAACTGGATTGGCATTTCTTGATGCACCCATCCTCAACTACATTGTCACAGAGCCTACAGATACAGTTTTCTTCAGCTAACAATCCTTCACAATGTTTACAAATAACATGGCTGCTAGATCGTTTCCGGTACTCGCCTTTGCTTGGTGATTGTGTTGCTATTGGAAATTTACACCTCCGTCTCAGTCATCAGAAACCTTTCTGGATCCTTTCTCGACCTCACTGGTACTCTCACCGAAACAGACTGCTCTGGTCAACAGGAAAAATCCATATCACAGTCTTTTGGGGCAAGTCCATCTTACAGGAGGAGAAAAGAAGAAATTTGTAATGGGGTACAGAAAATCAGTTTGAGGGGGAGAGAAACTTGTTACGATAATTAAGTTCTCTAGTCTTTGTCGTTCTTCCTGTTCTGTTGCCATCTCAAAGGTGCTGTCTCTCAGTCTTCCAAACGAACATTCCGGTGATGCAATATTTCTTCCAAACCAGCGATCTTTCTGTAAGGAGCAAAAATCTTGCATTACCATTTGTCTAACTGAGGTGTGACATACCATCTTTAAAACATAAAAACATGGGTGAGAAGAGGGAGAGGAAAAAAAAACAACAAGAGAGAGAGAGAACCGTTCATATATGTATATATCACATAAATCAACAATAAACAACAACAGGGAAAAACATTTTTCAAACATTTTTAAAACATTGTCAGATCATCAGGCTGTCATATCTACATGTCCAATGGTTTCCTTGCGCAGTCCCTCCCACCAGCACCTCCATATTCCACTGTCTGTATCTGGCCAGAATACATTGATGCGGATAGGTCATGCTGGGGTTTGGTAGACTTCTGCAAAGACCAAGTAGATATGCAATGTTTGAGTCCTACCAATAATCGTCAGAGATGGGGAGAGAGAAAAAAAACATTTCACAGATACATTTACAGCGTTTCACCCGGTCATTCCTGTGTCTTCAGGGAATGACCTCCCAATTTATTAACTGTTACCTCAGGCTTACCATCAGTCCTAATGATCACCTTTCCTGATTGCATGTTACAGGTGCGGCCTATGTGATCCCTGATTATAATTTGGGGTGTTATAACTTTGCTCGTATTCATGTCTAGGGGGTCTGACTTTATGTGGGCTGTTGCAGTTGCTGGCATAATGCCCTTCTCTTTTACAACGATAACAAACCCTGGGCTTCCTCCAAGTGTCAGTGAAATGGGGTCTTGGTTGATTTGATGCCTCCTCAAACGCTTGGATGCTCATCACCATCAACCGCTTTCCCTGTACCTCCCTGATTCCTTGGATATCATGATTATGTTGTTGTCTAGGGGGTTTATATACCTTCTGTAAATTTCTTAATCTACAATCTCTTGCATAATGGCCTTCCTTCTGGCAATTATAACACCTTATCACCTTGGACTTACCCACAGGGATCTGAGGCTCCTTACGTCTCTGCGTTTCCCTGTGCTTGCTGATGTTTTGCTCATGCCCAACAGCAGAGTCCCTTAATGCAGTTACTGATTTATCTCTCCAGTATGGATTGGTGATCTGTATCCTTGCTCTCAACACTTCCTTTAAACCATCCATTAGCACAGATACTGCTACTTCTCTGTGCGGTGCACTTGTTTCGATGTTTTCTATACCCGTATACCTAGTCATGTCCTGTAATGCCCGATGGAAATAATTAGAAGTACTTTCCCCTTCGTTTTGTCTTATGGAGAAAATCTCATTCCACTTGACAATGGCAGGGAAATATACTCCTAACTGTCGGTTGATCTGCTTAATACATTTCTGATTGTTTTCCTCCGTACGTGGTACCTCTGTGTTTAATTTACAATCAGCAATAAATTTCGCAGGGTCAACACTGGAGGGCAAACATGCCCTCAGCACTGTCCGCCAATCTTTGTTGGTGGGTTCTGTGGAGTTTCCTAGTTCTTTAATAAACCTTTGACATGTTACCAGATTTTTCCTAGGATCAGGAAATTCAGACATAATTGATCTCAATTCCATCCGGGACCAGGGACGGCGCAGTGCACTGTCCGTGACGGGAATGATTCCCTGATCGTCAGTCTTCCCATTGGGGACGGTGATCACCCTGACAGGACTAAATTAAATTATATCATCTTGTGTTGGTTCTTCAATATGAGGTACATTTGTTTGTGCATGATATATAACATTGTACGTACCTGTGGACACGACCTCACCTGACCCTCCGTTAGGGGGTTTGATTATTGCCTTTACCGATTTGGTCGCGACCACCTGGATGTCTTGTGTGATGGCTTCTGGAAGAGGTGCCGACATCGTTCTGGGCTCACTTTCTTGCTGATAATCCTGAGGGAAGTTTAACATGGGGTGCGACTTGCACAGGTTAACATTTGTACATTTAACACTTTCATTTTTAACACAGTTACTAAGTGCATTTTTATCATTCACCAGTGTGTCATTCTCTGTAACCACCTTCTCTTTCACTGCCACACTTCTCTCACCAAGGTGAGAGTCAGCTGTATGAGCTAGCTCTCCTTGTATTTCACTTTCCCGTTGCCATAACTGTAAACAATCATTTTGTCTAATCCTCTGCTTAGCAGATTTTATTAGACCTATCCTTTTTTGTGGGTTCTGCAATACCTCAGGGTTCAGACTGCCTACCCGGGGAGACTGTTCCCCATCATCCTCTGTCATCCGTTCCCATTCGTTGCATAATACCTGATACCTGGCGGACCCTTTGGGCCAGCAACTACCAACGTGAACCCTTGTTGGACGTCCCTTCTTTGAGCAACTGGCCCCCATCGTTTGTAGATATTGCTGTCTTAGCTAATTCTGACAAACAGACCAAATTGCCCGCGGTAAGGCGACGGTGAAAGTTCAACTAGTGCTTTCACTCACTCTGCGCCCCAATTGGCCTATCCAATCCGTGGGATCTTTTGTAACCTCTATTTACTGGGGCGCGTGGGAGTATGCGATCCCTCCCCAGCAAGTATTGGTCGTTAGAGATTTGCTTAGTGAACAGCGAAACTCCCTTAAAATAACAAAAACCTACACAAATCACGTTAGAATGTACAAATAGCGTTTATGATCCCACAATAAATTGTTGATGGGTACCAAGGTAACAAACTAATGCACACAATTACGTGCGGTCCAGTCGCACAGCGCATAAATAACTAAATATTTATACGCTTTACGACCAATGGAATCGGTTGTTTAGGCTGCGAAACCTTCAGCCGGAGCTTTAACTATATGGGTGCTACGCAAAACCCCCCCGGGGCTGCGCTTGAATACCTCGCAGTCCTTTTGTCTGCGGAAACTACTTGCTCCTTTACCTTATACAATGTTAACGTGGGCAAGCCAGTCCACGCCACCAAGTGTCCACTCACCTGATGTGGTCTCCGACGGGATCCCGATTTGTGGGTTCACAAAAACAATACCTTAAGTTCCACACTCACTCCTATTCAATCATATACACTTTTAATCTTTCTGTACAGAAATTCCTTTCATACAGGCAGGAGTCCAATCCCTGGGTTTGCAGTAGAAAAAGGTTTTCTTTTAACTAATACTTTTTTTTTTTGAAAACTGAACTGAACAACTGTGTGCTATTTATCAGGTGGCTATACTATACCGCCCACCCTAAACAAGGTTATTGTGTGATATGAGTCTCAATGGGCGTATCCGTACGCTCCGTTGCGTAAAACACGCCACGTGCGTATGCCTTTGCGTCACGTACGTGCTTTTGTACGTTGTCCGAGACAAAAGTGCAGATACGCCCACAGCGACACAATCAACACGCTTCTATCAATGTAAACAATACTCAACAGAAATCGCTTACCGTCCACCACACAGTATTTGCTATGCTGTGTGTGTGTTCTTTACACTTATACCCTTAACAATTTTCCTTTGTAATCTTAACTAAATAGCACCAGATTTCTTCAGCACGTGTCTAATAATCAATTCTAATGGCAACAAGAAAGTGAGCTACAACAATGTAGATGTGTGCGTGCATGCGTGTGTGCGTATGCAAAAGCAGAAATAAACAGTTTTAAAAGATAATACAGGTTGAGTATCCCATATCCAAATATTCCGAAATACGGAATATTCCGAAATACGGACTTTTTTGAGTGAGAGTGAGATAGTGAAACCTTTGTTTTTTGATGGCTCAATGTACACAAACTTTGTTTAATACACAAAGTTATTAAAAATATTGTATTAAATGACCTTCAGGCTATGTGTATAAGGTGTATATGAAACATAAATGAATTGTGTAAATGTAGACACACTTTGTTTAATGCACAAAGTTATAAAAAATATTGTCTAAAATTACCTTCAGGCTGTGTGTATAAGGTGTATATGTAACATAAATGCATTCTGTGCTTAGATTTAGGTCCCTTCACCATGTTATCTCATTATTGTATGCAATTATTCCAAAATACGGAAAAATCCCATATCCAAAATACCTCTGGTCCCAAGCATTTTGGATAAGGGAGACTCAACCTGTAGTGTATTGTTCTTACCTCCGGTTCCGGATTCCACCCCAGCACTCCTACAGCGTAGCGAAACAGACGCTTATCTAGTCAGCACTACTGTATCCCTCACCACCAATACGGATACGATAGGATACTGCGTTCCCGCCCTTTGCTGACAGATAAAGTCTGTTTTAGCTAGTGCGGATGGATGTGTGGAGGGAGGACGAGCCCTCAATTGAGAATGTTGATTTGATTACCTTATTAAACACTCTAAGAGGTTAAGAGACTTTGTACGCTATTGGAGTATGTAGTACCGTAAGGGTACGCTCTTAGCGTAGCGGACGCTGTATCGGGAGCGAGCCGCTCGAGCGACACAAACGCTCGCGAGAATACGCTGTTGGTATCGGGCACACAATAGTTGAGCGAATACCGTAATGCTACGCTATCAGCGTAGCGGACGCTCGAGACCACGAGGAGATCACGAGCGGCGCATACGCTCACAAGATAACAATCATTAAACCTTATATGTAACACACAGAAAAGATATTCTTATGCTGTAAACCTTGTACTAGAACCAATGTAGCGATATAACGCTGTTTAACCTTGTTAATACTAAAGCTGTTTGAGCGATTGAGATGCTCTTATTACCCCTTGCAATATAATGAATACACACTACCGTGTTAAGGGTCCAAAACCTTTTACTAACAAGAGTCTTAAATTATTTCAAAAAGGGAAAACAATTCACAAGTCATACGCTACAAACTAACATATAAATCTAACAGAATATCTAGACAGAAATATACAATAACGTTACAATCTTAAACTAAACCGAAAGAGAGAGAGAATGTGGCAAATACAAACAAAGAGCAATGATTACAGAGAATTACTTACATACACACACTGGGAACGATCGCAGCGCAGCCTGGTACCAGACCCCAAGTTTGTCAATATGATAACCCTTTGTGGAGAGAGTCTGGTCCCTGTTCAGGCTGGCTGACCTTATATACACTACACACAATACAGTACAATGGTCCCTACATTCTTATTGTTCATTGGACACAGGAATTCGTCTTCGCATTATAACAAAAGGTCATAGGTTGATTCATACAGGTGGGCTGTGGCTATTTCCAACTGCTCAGGTGGGTGGGATACTAGGTTTCCCGCCGCATGGCTAAGTAAGTGCAAATAATAGTAAATGGACATAAACTTCTTATGTCCATAACTATTCGCACGAGCGATTAATCCGCTCCAAACCAACACCGGAATATTGCTAATTAAATACTCTTCCGATGGATACTAAACATCACTGTATGACTCCTGTTGGACCCTTCGTACAATACAAAGAGGGATCTCTCTGTCCAGGAACATGCTACATTAACTAAACTTTCAGAATCAGATCAAAGGGACCATGATCTTTAAAATACATTATATGGTGAAAATATGTAACGAACGAGTCGCCCGCTAGACGCATACAATCTCTACCGTAAATGCGCATACCGTGCGCCTGCGGGTGCCCGCAACAGCGAGTATGCGCACGCACGGGAGAGCGCACGCATGCGCAGCAGGGACATGTATGAGGTGCAAATATGGTAGTGTGCATAGAGATATTTTTCTGACTTTGACAGGTACCTTTGTCATCTACGACTGCGTATCCAGTACACAAGTCTCCCGAGTCCGTCTGTCTGTGGCAACTACTGTCAGTGTAAAAAGTAAAATCTACACCTTCCAGTGGGTTGTCACTGATGTCGGGCCTTGCAGTGAAAGTTTGGTTCAGATATTCCATACAATCATGTGTGTCAGTGTCTGTACTAAATCCTTCTTCACCATCACTCTCATCCCCCACCCTTTGTGCCTGTCCAGGCACACCTGGGAGATACGTTGCAGGATTTAGTGCGCTGCATCTCCTTATGGTGATGTTTACAGGGGCCATTAGTGGTAATTCCCACTTTGTAAACCGTGCAGATGAGACGTGTCTGGTTTGGGCAGAATTCAGTAAGGCTGACACTGCATGAGGTGTATGGATGGTCAGGTTGTGTCCTAGCACTACATCTTCGCTTTTACTCACTAGCAATGCTATCGCTGCAACACTTCGCAAGCATGTGGGGAGAGATCGTGCTACGGTGTCTAGCTGAGCGCTGTAGTAGGCTACCGGCCTGCTGGCATCACCATGTTTCTGGGTTAAAACACCTGCCGCACACCCAGCACTTTCCGTACAGTACAGTTCAAAGGGTTTCCCATAATCTAGCATACCTAATGCTAGTACCTGCGATAGGCACTGTTTGAGTCTCTCAAATGCCAGTTCGGACTCATCTGTGTGCGAAATCCGATCTGGTTTGTTTGATGAGACCATCTCTTGTAAAGGTAAAGCCAGTATGGAAAACCCTGGGATCCAGTTGCGGCGGTACCCACACATTCCTAGGAAAGTGCGAATCTGTTGCTGGGTTTGTGGCAGAGTCATGTCGCGAATCACCTGTATTCTATCAGCGGTGAGGTGTCTCAGTCCTTGTGTCAAGCAATGTCCCAAATATATTACCTTGGTCTGGCATAACTGCAACTTATCCTTTGAAACCTTGTGTCCCATATTAGAAAGATGAAACAAAAGCTGTTTCGTGTCTCTCAAGGACGCTTCGAGTGAATCAGAACACAGCAGTAAGTCATCTACATACTGTATTAATACTGATCCGCTCTCAGGTTGAAAGGATTGTAAACAATCATGCAAAGCCTGTGAGAAAATACTTGGGCTGTCAATGAAACCTTGAGGTAAACGAGTCCAGGTGTACTCCTCTGTATGTAAATGCAAACAAATATTGGCTATCAGGGTGCAGAGGAACCGAAAAGAAAGCGGAGCAGAGGTCAATCACAGTGAAAAATTTCGCAGTGGGAGGGATTTGCATAAGGATGACAGCTGGATTTGGCACTACGGGGAATTGGCTCTCAACTATTTTGTTGATCCCCCTTAGATCCTGCACTAGCCTGTAACCCCTCCCCCCACTCTTTTTCACAGGGAAGATGGGACTATTGGCTGTGCTGGACGTCCTAACCAGAATGCCCTGTTGTAGCAAGCGCTCTATTACTGGGTAAACTCCTAACTCCACCTCTGGCTTCAGAGGATACTGTGGGATTTTTGGAGCTATCCTACCATCCTTTACTTGAACTACTACAGGAGCTACATTTGCCATCAATCCAGTGTCCTGTCCATCCTTGGTCCAAAGTGACTCCGGTATTTGGGAGATCATTTCCTCTACCTTGGATGGACACCTGTCTGTAACAGCAGAGTGTGACATTAACGTTTGAGGGGAGTCTAACATATCCTGCACTTCCTGAGCAAGATTATCGGGTGTATCTAAGAACACACCTCCAGGAGTACAATATATGACACACCCCATCTTACACAGTAAATCTCTCCCAAGTAGATTAGTCGGAGCCGATGCAGCTAGCAAAAAGGAGTGCTTGGTCTGCAAAGGCCCTATCGTAATCTCTGCTGGTCTGCTTAAAGGGTAGTGTTGTACTACTCCTGTTACTCCCATGGCTGGAATTGTTTTACCAGTGGTTTTCATACCCACTGTTGAATTTAACACTGACTTGGCTGCCCCCGTATCTACAAGGAAAGGTAGTGATCTACCAGCTACATCAATTGTGACCTCGGGTTCACTTCCAAGGCTCGCAATTAATTTCACTGGCTGCAGACTACAGGTGTGGCCTGATCCCTATTGTAAGTTGTGGCCCTCCCGCAGTGCGTTGGCAGCTACAATATGTGAGGGGGGTAACAGAGAATTTTCAGAGACCTGCCAGTCTCTCTTTGGAGGGTACCTCTTTGTTAACCCTGCATGTGGCTCATAACTCCTCCTCTGCGGTCCCTGATCCCATTTGCATGCGTCATACTGTGTGTCATGTTCCGGTATAGGGGGTCGATATACCTTATGTGGGTTTCTATAGGTGCAGTTTCGTGCAAAATGTCCTTCCTTCTGACAGTTATAACATTTTACCACATACGACTTACAGTCAGGGGTCTGGGGCTTAGGCTGAGGTGGCCTTGTTGTAAGGGCCTGTATACTTACTGCCATCAGCTTATCGCCCTGTGACTCCTTGTGTCTAATGATTTTCCGATCATGCCCGACAGCGGTCTCTCTCATAGCAGCCACCGACATACCTCTCCAGTTAGGTTGAGTGGTTTGTACCCTAGTTCTCAACACTTCCTTTAACCCATCCATTAATACAGAAACCGCTACTTCCCTATGGTGCACATTTTCCTCAATGTCTACAACTCCAGTGTATCTAGCCATTTCCTCTAATGCCCTATGGAAATAGTCAGAAGCAGTTTCACCTTCTTTTTGTCTAATGGAGAAAATTTTGTTCCACTTGACAACAGTTTGGAAATATACTCCTAACTGCAGATTGATCTGTTTAACATTTTCCTGATTGTAAGCATCAGTGAGAGGTTTCTCTTCATCTAACTTACAATCAGAAATGAATTTCAAAGGGTCAATAGTAGAGGGCAAACATGCCCGCAGTACTGTCCGCCAATCTTTGTTAGTGGGTTCGGCGGCGTTACCTAGTTCTTTAATGAACCTTTGGCATGCGGCTAGATCTTTCCTGGGATCAGAAAATTCAGACATAATTGTCCTTAATTCTGTCCGGGACCAGGTGCAATGCATCGCAATGTTCCTGACGGGAGTGACTCCCTGAGCGTCAGTCTTTCTATTTGGGACTGCGATCACCCTGACAGGATTAAGTTCAATTACATCACTCTGGGTTGATTCTACAATGTGAGGTGTGATTGTTTCTGCATAATGTACAGTTCCGTACTTACACGACCTCACCTATCCCTCCACTAGGGGCCTTCGCTACTCCTCTTACTGGTTGGGCCGTGCCCACTGTAGTCTCTTGTATGGTGGCTGCTAAAGAGAGTGCCGATATCGTTGTGGGCTCATCTTCCTGGTCGCAGTACTGAGGGAAGTTTAAGATGGGATACAACTTGCACGGGTTAGCATTAGCATCAATACACTTATCTAATTTACTCTTATCATTAATACATTTATTAAGTGCACTTTTATCATATACCAGTATGCCATTCTCTGTAGCCATTTTCTCTCCTGTCATGTATGGTGGTGGTGGTGCTGTTGCTATCAGTTTCCTGCTAGGGTTGGAGCCAGCTGCTTGAGCTAATCCCCTTTGTATCTCACCTTCCTATTGCCATAACTGTAAATAATCATAATGTCTAATCCGTTGCTTTCCGGATTTTATCAGACATATCCTTCTCCTTAAATTTTGCAAAACCTCAGGATTAAAACTGCCTACCCTAGGGAACTGTTCCCCATCGTTCACAGTCATACGTTCCCACTCATTGCACAAGACCTCTGCGTGTGATCCATATTTCTCACACATTATGTACCTCGCCGACCCTTTGGGCCGACAAATATCAACGTGAACCCTTGTTGATCGTCCCCTACTTGAGCAACTGGCCCCCATTCTTTGCAGGTATTGCCTTCTCAGCGAACCCTTACAAAAACCAACTTACTCAGCGGTAAGGCGACGGTGAAAGTTCTCCGAGCGCTTTCACCCACTCACGCCCCTATTGGCCTATACACCAAGCCCTGTGTCCAGTGCCGGTAGTACCCAACCTCGGGATCTTTTGTAACCTCTATTTACTGAGAGCATGTGGGAGTATGCTACCCCTCCCAGTAAATATCAGTTGTTGGAGATTTCCTGAGTGGACAGCGAAACTTCCTTAAAATAAAAAAAACCTACACAAATCACGTTTACCTGTACAATTAGCATCTATGATCCCGCAGCAAATTTAGTGGGTATCAAGGTGAACTAACTAGTGTACACAGTAGCGTGCGGTCCAGTCGCACTGCGTATAAGTAACTATTACTTATCCGCCGAACGACCAGCGGAATCGATTGTAAAGGCTGCGAAACCTCAGCCGGAGCGTATTCTTAAAACGGGCCTATATGGGTACTACGCAAACCCCCGGGGCTGCGCTCACTGCCTCTGACCTTTCTCAAGTCAGGGTTTTCAGAACTTCTCTAGTTACCTTAAATGGATTTCTGACTTCGCCGACCTTTTGGGTCTGCTGATTGCTACCTTGCTCCTTTATACCTTATACAATGGTAACGTGAGAAAGCCACTCCCACGCCACCAAGTGTCCACTCACCTGATGTGGTCTCCGACGGGATCCCGAATTATGGGTTCACAAAACCTTTATTTTCACACTCACTCCTGCTCACTCATATACACTTTGATTTTTCTGTACAGAAAATTACTTTTATTCAGGTGAAACAGGCTAATCCCAGAGGTGATGCAATAAGAGAAGGATCTTTTAAACTAAAATTTTGGAAACTGAACAAATTTGTGCTATTATCGCGTGGCTTCCGTATCTACTAGACTAAAATAATGCTATAGTGTGATTTGTATTTAGTGGGCGTATCCGTATGCACGTTGCGTAATATACGCCACGGGTGTAGGCCTTTGCGTTGCGTACGCAGTCTCGCACGCGGTCAGAGACACGTGTACACAGGCCGGATACGTCCGCAGTAACACAAATAACACGCTTCTATAAAATGTAAATGATATTTAACTATAATCGCTTACCAAGCACCGCACAGTATCTCCTGTAAAAACCTTTATAACTGGGTCAGGCTGCGTGTGTGCTTTACAATTACTCCCTTAAGAATTACCCTTTACTTTTAACTAAATAGCAACAAATTTCTCAGCACGTGATCAATGCTAATGGCAAACAAGAGGGTAGATATGTGAAAATACACAAATGAAAATACAGGTGTGTGCGTGTGTTACATGTGCAGTTTGCACCAAACAGAAATTTAACAGATTTAAAAGACAATAGCTTAACATTCTTACCTTTCGGATCTGGATCCCACCAGCATCCCTACAAACCAAGCGGAGCAGACGCTTATCTAATCAGCACTACTGTATCTCCGACCACCAAACGGCTAACAGGGGATACTACCTTCCCGCCCTTTGCTGATAGATAGAAGTCTGCCTTGTCCTGCTAGGCTGCGGATATGAGGAGGACCGGACGAGCCCTCAATTGATAATGTCAATTATTACCATTAAACATAAAGCTATACACAACTACAGACTGAGTACACTATTTGCGTACTGAGTACCGTAGGGGTATGTACTTAGCGTAACAGACGCTAGGCCGTGGGTGCGACGCATGAGCGACACGTACACTCACGGATTCACGCTCCGTATCAAGCATGCTATAGGCGTACCGAGTACCGTACTCCTACGCTATTGGCGTAGCTGATGCTGCGCCGTGAGAGTGAGACACGAGCGGCGCAGACGCTCACAGAATGATACGCAGTAAACCTTATTAATAAAACACAGTAAGAATATGCTTATTCTCTAAACCTTAGTAGTCAGATACTACAGTGATGTAACGCTTAAAAACCTTAACAATGTGTATGCTGTTTGAGCGATTGAGACACCAAAGAAAAGCCCTTGCAGTAAACAGTGAAAACACAAGACCTGGTTTGGATTTAAAAACCACAGCAGCTCTAACACCGCCGTGGATGGTTTAGAGAAAAAGGGAAACACAATACAAGTTATACACTACAAACTAACATAGAAATCTAAACAGAATAACAGAAAATAATGTGAACAATGGCAAACAATTTCAAACAAGAGCGAACAAATGAGAACATAAATGGCGAACAAAATGGCTACAGAGAATATACATACGTGGGGATGATTCGCAAGCGCGACCTGGATCCAGTCCTCAGCATTAAGGGAGAAAGCCTTCAGAGAGAGTGAGGCTGGCCAGGCAATGGTGGTCTTTATATAGCACAACATACATTCACAATACAATGGTACCTTGTAATCTCATTGTTCATTGGACACAGGAATGTGTCTCCACATTATAGCAAAGGTCATAGGTGGATTTGAACAGGTGGGCTGTGTCTTTCCCCAACTGCTCTGGTGGGAGGTATCCTCAGGATTCCCGCCGCATGTGTAATTTACAGCAAATACAGTTAATGTTCATAAACTACATTTGTACATAACTATACGCAGGAGCGAGCGATCCTTTCCTAACTAGCATCGGAATGTTACCCTTAAAATACCCTACAGCTGGATACTAGACACCACCTTTCAACCTTTGTCTGACCCTTCCTATCATGTAAAGAGGAATCTCTCTGTCCAGGAACAGTTTAAACTAAACATACTTGCTGACATTGTCCAGGGGAATATTTACTACAAAACACACTATATGGGTTAAATATGCTACGATCGAGTCGCACGCTAGACGCTTACAAACTCTACCGTAAATGCGCATACCACGTGCGTGATCGCCGGAGCGATCTTTACGCAAATTGCGGATATGTGCACGCACGGCAGAGTGTGTGCACGCGCAGCGGGCATGTGCATGAGGGGTTAGTACAAGGCATATGCATCATGATATTTTTCGACTTTGACAAGACCAAGGGTGTTGTGAGTAGTGGTTAAAACCAACCCCACGGGGTAAAAATAATGATATGATTTGTTTAAACTGAATGTGTTTGATTTTGGTGCAAAGGTTTGCATTGGCAGCAAAGAGGTTAAACAGTTTGCCTGGACTGTTCTGTTTTCCTGCTTCGCACCATCCATTGAAAGTAGCTGTGTTGATTTGCTCTAAGGGGTTGCAAACATCTGATAATTTATGACTGAATTTCTTTTCCAAGCTTATGTTTACCTGTGCCTGCAAAATCTAGTAGAGGGAGTCTGGTGTCCCTGTTAATTAGCTCATTAAGACCAATCAAAAAAAGTTGAAACCTTTTATAAATGTGGTTCTATTTAAATAGAGACATTTTGTGGCACTATGTGTCCCAGCAATCCCTGAGTTCTAGTTTTAAGTGCCTGAAGGGAGAAGTTGTTTATTTGCACTACAAGTGTAAGGTATTTGGGACCACTATGTACCTGCTACCTATCAGTGCTTTGCTAAAAGCTTAATCTGTGCTATAAAAAAAAAAGGAATTTTTATTTTCCCTTTCACTTGCAGTTTTCAAAGGTAACAGGGTAAATAAAGATTTTCAGAGATACAGCTCATTCTGAAGTGTCTCTTTAAATGGGTAACAAAAAGAGATTTCATGCTACAAAAACAAAAGTGATGACAGATCTAATACCTCAGGTCAGGAACTTATATGACCCAATTAAAGCCCCACAGTTGGAAAGTGAAGTGGAGAGCTTATTGGGGAGTAATCCAGGTCTTGGGGAAGATTTTAGCATGGAACCTTTTTTTTTGGTGTCACATGATAAGTGACCTTGAAAGGAATGTCCAATTAAAGAACCAGGAGCTAGAAGAGCTTAAGAAAAAATGGGATTTTCTTCAAGAGCAGGTGAACTCCTTAACGCAAAATCTGGAGGAGAAAGAATCTCTTTTGACTGACTCTCTGACCAAATTGGGAAGGAGTAGAGAAGAGATTGCCAAGCTCTCAGGCCAGGTGTCAGAGTTGCAGAAAACCTTGGCAAAGGCTAAACCCAGATCTGAAAACTTTGTAGTACATAGCCAAGGACTATTAGCGGAAATCTCCTGTGACCAGACACAATATGGGAGTCTGGTGCTGGCCATTAAGACTCAGTTTCAAGACTTGGTGGAGCTTCAGGAGGAGGTTTCTAAGCTAAAATTGTTGGCTGTGCCTAGTTTCAGTTCAGAGACTGGTGTAGCTTCACCAATTGCTGAAGACGTTATGCCGAATGTTGGGTCAGAGACATTAGCCGAAATGGAGATGCCATCTTCGGGAGAAATTATGCCAACGGTGGTGCAGGCTGTGTAAGAATGGTACCATACTGTATTGGAACCCGGCTATACTGGATTCCATGTTCCAGCCAGAAGGAACAGGAAAGTTGAGCCAGAGCTGCCAGTGCCTAAGGCCCGGAAGGCTCCCTGCTATGTCACTAGTAAGGTCATCTGCCTGGAAAGTGGAAATGAGGGCCCTTCCTCAGAGGTAGAGCATTTACAGGCACTAATATCCATTCAGTTGGTATTGCCATTCCAGAGCATGGAGTAAGCTGCAGCCATTATTGCGCAAAACACAGAAAATCCACTGGAATTTTTCAAGCAGCAAGAGAGAGCCACATCAGATGGCAGTGTTTTGTTGTTAGCCCCTAGGTCAGCAGTGAGAAGCAGGACCACCTCATTCTCCGGAAAAAGAATGTCGTAGCTTAGGTGAAGAGTGGAACAAAGTCCTGAGTTCAGTGGAACCTGTTCAAGATGGAGCATGGCAGCCACAGGGGCTCACAGAAGATGTGTTTATGGAGACACGAGATGAGGATGTGGGATTCCCGGCTGCTCCTCCATTGACAGGGAGTGAGGAGGAAGCGGTAATGGAGGTGTAAGAGGTTTACTTGGTGTCAAGTGATTATCCACCTCCAAAACAAGAATCCTCTAATCTGCTGGATCTGTGGCAGAATGATGAACCCCAGGAATCTACCTGGACAGATGGCAATTTGATGACTACTCAAAAGACCATCCTAGAACAGGATGTCTTGTCTGAGCTGGTGATAGCTTCTGTTGAGGTCTTGGAAACCCAGGTTCCTTCTCCTGTTGATGCAATATATACGTTCAGAAGTTAATCCCTGATGGGACATCACAGGTTCAGAAGCCCCCGGTTCTAGACATACAGTACACATGTGAGACTTTCTCTGATGAATCACAGACAAAGACCGTACCTTTAGAGGTGTCTTGCCTACATGAGCTAGTCATGGCTAAGCTAGTTGCAATACAGGAGTCCACTTCCAAAGTCATCCAGGAACCTGCTTCTGAAGGGGTTCCCCTCGTGTATGAGGAGGATAAGGTGCAAGATTTCGATCTTGGGGTTGTTGCACCCCGGCATGATCCACCAGGAGAGGCTCAAGATCCAATTACTGAACTGGGACAGTTCATAAAGGACACACTAAGTAAGGAGCAAGAGCCTGTCTCAGAGGAATCGGTACAGAGTCCCATTTCTGAGGTTGCTCTACCCAGGGAGCGTTCTCTATATGAGACAAGAGAGCTGTAAAATTTGAGGAGAGAGATCCAAAAGCTGGCAACAGCCAGCTAAAAGAAACAGTGAAGGAGATTCCTAAGCTATGGAGTCGAATAAGAGACCTGGATAAGAGACTCAAAATGGGTTATGTGCCGGTCATAGAACAGCAGGAAATGGTGACTAGGGTCAAAGATGGGAGATCGGAGGATGAAGCAGTCACGTTAATGAAGGAAATGTTACTAAAGCTGGAAAGACTGAAGAAAGCACTAGAAGTTCAACAAATGAAAGGACTTTCTGAGACTCGGGACCAATGAATCACTCTGAGGGAAAGGGTGGAGGCAAAGTTGGACCATGACCTCAGAACAATTATGCCACTTTTCTGAGCCACGAAAAGCTGAGGGAAATGGTATGTGGCAGGAGAGGTACTTTGCCACCTGTAAGCTACACACAGGGTCCTGGGGGTAGGTGGGAAGTGTGGATGGACCAGGTTCCCATCCATTTGGCCCAGACCAGGTCTTATAGGCTTCTTAGCCCAAGAAGCTGCTTCATCAGCCAGTACCAGGGTTTAAAGCATGAGTGGTAAGTGCACTGGTGTACCCCGCTTCTGTGATGGAGAGTGCTGTGGTTTTCTATTTGTGTATATGATGGGGTTAATCTATAATTAACTCTTATTAACCATGGCCACTAGCTTTCTCATGCACCCCTGTGTGGACTCTATTATCCTGAATCTGTCTCAGCTGTTCCTTAGCAATCTATCTAGTCAATGTAAGGTGACTAGTGTACCTTTAAAAGCCATGAAGTATGTGCCAGGTGCACAATAATTCTAGCAGGCAGATGATGTGTGAAACAATAGTTAAGTAGTCAGATTTTAAGACTTTGTGATAGTGTAGGACCTGCATGAAGGTGGGGTACCTTGGTGATCGGTTTGCAGGCTTCTGTGTATTGGCCAATCCACTAACTAAACCCCCATCATTTATTTATTGAAGTGTTGAGGATATGTGAGCTTACTTTGGTGAGTGCTAGGTTTTCTGTTTGTATGTATTTGAGTGATGTGGTCATGGGCTACATGCACCCCACCCTATGAGTGGTAAGTGCAGTTGTGTACCCCGCTTCTGGGGTGGTGAGTGCTGTGTTACATGCACCCCACCCTATGAGTGGTAAGTGTATTCATGTACCCCACTTCTGGGATGGTGAGTGCTGTGGTTTTATATATATATATATATATATATAGTCCAACAATGTGGAGGCGCACTCATCCAATCAGAATGTCTTCAGCAGCTTCAATTTCATAATAGCTTTATTTCTGTCGAAATCAGGCTTAAAGTTGTCGACGTTTCGATCCTATGTTCAGGATCTTTATCAAGACAAGCTTCCGTGTACAAAGATTATTTGCAATGATCACACATTGATTGCTATAAAAAACAAAAATAGACAAAATAAAAGAAGATGCAAAGACACAAAACAAAAACACAAAGATAGACTTCCAGGTCCCATAAAGGATTTAACAAAGAGATATAAGACCAATGCAGGTCAGAAGTGCCATATCCCTTAACCAGAGTCACTGTGTTATGTCAGGGCGCCATAGTTGTAAAAGGCTTATATAATCGAATACCACACACGTGGCACACAAGATAATGTAGATATTTTATACCAACACCCGATTGCCAATATGCCAGTAATACCATCCACTTACTCAAGAAAATCAATGTGTCATATTCAGACAGTGTCATGGCTGTACGGCAAATCTTTCAACAATTCATATAACAATTCTGCAATGATAGATCATGCAATATCACAGTTGAGTAAAGTAGCATATATAACTCCTCCATTAAATATACATAGAGAGAGAAATACTCACACTGTAATACATAGACTCTCAGCCATAGAACAAATCAGTCAACTGGGATCATAACTGCAAGCAAAGTACAAAAGTACATATAACAATCTAGCTGAGACATATATAGATGTGGTACATCATCACATAAGCAACCCAGAACTCAGCTCTAATTGCCCCACCGAGCCAACAGAGTATCTACAGCCACACAGCCCAACGGCATGTGTGTGATCCTTATATACCCCCTTACAGGAAGTAGGCTGTGTGTGCTGGAAACGAGAACTAAAACCGTCCTGGCACCTCTAAAACACTATACCAACAAAACTAGACCTGTACCACAACTAAACTGGAGGAGTTCCAAACCAGATAGAGTGCCAGGGTTACTGTACAGCCATAATAATGCGGCTAATCGCGGCTACTCGCGGCACTCGTGGAATGCAATGCGTTCCAACCTCCGGGAACCGGAAGTCCCGTGTGCAACGCGAACCGCTGTTGTCCCGCTCGGGGAAAACAAGGCAGGCATCGAGGAAAGCACTGGCTGGACAGATAACTAAACTAATATAGAGATAACAAAAACTATGTACATGATAAAGTACAAATTGAGACACAAAACACACACCAAGTGTATAACGGAGCACATAGTTCACCATGCGTTCCACAACCCGGAAGCAGGAAACTCAATGCGTTCCACACACTATACTGCAGACATCAGTGCTAATATACTAGACGGGGATGGGGAGAAAGTCTCCACAGTTTTAAATAAGTCGCCACTCACAACAGGGTATTCTGGACGTCACCAACAGATAGTCAGTTTCTGCTAGAGTCAGATAGAACATAACACACTTTCGGTGGCTGGAATCAGGAACAGAAAGTATAATAAAAAATGTAATAATAATACAGAATAAATCTAATGATGAATAATGGGACATGGGAGTCAACGTATAAAGACAATGATAAAACAAAAAATAGAAATTTCATAATATACAATAATATACTAGGACATAACAAGCGAGCACAAAACCACACATTATCCCTAAACATCCATTGAGGCTAATATCGTAAGTTCAACATGCCTCACTCTAACTTAATCAGTTGCAATATAGGGGTCAAAATGGATGCTCATTAACTGTAGATAAATGTGTCTTACTGTGCTACCTGGCATACCCCAAGTACACAAGGTCAGCGTAACTACGCAGAGATAACACTAGATACTTATTAAATCTAACTGGCTTCCAACCATACTGCTAAATAAGATGTAGTAAAGGATATCTTACAGGAATGCATTCATAGCCGAATGCTCATTTAAACCTTTAGGTGAAACCGTATTGAGGTGTGAAATCCAAAAGCTGTCATGTTTACGCAGCGCTAAGGTGCGGTCTCCCCCTAGTGGTAGGGGTGGGACCCAGTCTATCAATTTACATTTTAGGTCCGCGACCTGATGTTCTCTTTGTAGATAATGTCGGGCTACCGGCTTATCTGTAGTGCCTGTTTGTATGGCCGTTCTGATTGATAGACGGTGATTTGCCATTCGTTCCCTGAAACACCGGGTGGTGAGTCCAACATAATACAACCCACAAGGGCATGTAAGAATGTAGACCACAAAATCAAGTTTGCAATGAAGATGAAACCTGATCTTAATATTCTTGCCCGAATGTGGATGGCGGAATGTAGGGCCAACAAGGAGAGATCTACATGTAGTGCACTTTCCACAGGAGAAACAACCTGGTTTGCTACTCATGATTTGAAGAAAGTTCAACTTAGTCTCTGGGATTTTCGACGGTCTCATCAACATCTGTCTCAAATTGGGTACCCGTTTATACGCCATCATAGGTGGATTCATATGTGTAAAGGGTAACCCTTGATCTGATTTGAGTATAGGCCAGTATTTACGTAATGTTTTTCTCGTTGCCTGTGCGTAGTTATCAAATTTAGTTGAAAAGACCATGTGATTCTCTTTAGTGGTAGCCTTTGGTTCAGTTCTTGAGTAAATATTCCTAGCCTTACGAAGGTTATTACTAATCACTTTGGTTGAATAACCCCTTTCGGTAAACCTGAGATTCATCTCACCAAGTTGTTTCTCCCTTATTGTACTATCGTTGTTAATACGCATTACACGCAAAAATTGCGAGATAGGCAGATTATCTTTCAAGGAAGGGGGGGTGGAAACTACTGGTCAATAACATAGTGTTCCTATCTGTTGGCTTTCTAACTAAGGATGTAATCAATACACCATCTTTAATGGATACCGTCACATCCAAGAAGTGGATCGAGGTGCTAGAACTTTAACGGGACTGTTAAGTGCATTAATGTTGTTTACCATCTCCATAAAAGATTCATGTGTATCATCCCAAATAAGGAAGACATCATCAATGAATCTTTTATAGAACAACATTTTTGAACCATAAATGGGCAAAATGTGGGTCTCTTCGAATCTAGACATATAGAGATTGGCATATGCGGGCACCAAATTGGACCCCATCGCTGTGCCCGACTGCTGCAAAAAATAAGAATCTTTGTGCTTAAAGTGATTGAAACTCAAAACAAAATGAGTCAGTTCTAGAACAAATTCGGTAGGTATAGTGCCACCAGGGTTTCTGATAAGCACTTCCTTAATTGTTTCCAATCCTTCACCATGTGGAATAATTGTGTACAGTGATTGCACATCCATAGTAGCCAAAAGGCAATTACTCAAGGGTGTATCAATCAATCCCAATTGGTTCAGAAAATCACTCGTGTCACGTATATAACTACAGCTCTTGCTCACCAAAGGTTGCAGTATAGAATCCACCAACTGGGCAATGGGTTGTAACAACGAGCCTTCAGCGGCAATTATAGGTCGCCCTGGCAGTTTAATCATAGTTTTGTGAATCTTTGGAAGCGTGTAAATGATTGGACATTTAGGCTCTTCAACACTCAAAAATTCAAAAATCTCTTGATCAATCCAGCAACTATCGAGTCCTCTCTTTAAACCAAGATCAATGTTTTTTTTGATGGAGGGAATAGGATTAGTGTTGACCTTGCAGTATGTGTTAGTGTCTGCCAGCTGGCTACAAATCTCTGTATCGTAGTCCATCCAATCTTGGACTACCACGGCTCCTCCTTTGTCCGCAGGTCGTATTACAATGGAAGCATCTTCTCTCAATTTTTTAAGGGCCATCCTTTCACCAGTGGTTAAATTATCAAAGAGACGGGGGGGGGGGAGCTTAAAGTTCTGCACATCATTATTAACCAGCCTTAGGAACGTCTTCATGCTAGGGTTATGAGAAATAGGGTCAAATTTAGAACTTCTTTTAATGGGCTTCTTATCCACAGGTGTGGACCGATCTGCAAAATATTCCTTAAGCCTAAGATTCCTTCCGAAACGATATTGATCAACGGTTCCTTGGAATGTGTGGTGTTGAAACGTGGGGACAAAGGACAGTCCCCCTAGCAAGAAGGCTTAACTCAGACTGGTCAAGTGGTCGCTTGGATAGATTAAATACTAGGTCTAATTTTGCTTCCTGCGACCCCTTCTTTTTATAAACGCCCCTCCTCGTGATTGTTCGGTGTTTCGTGAATCCCCGTGCACCGGTGGAAGACCTGCTGCTTCAGTGGCTGTGTCTAAAAAATTAGAGGAATTACCCCGAGTTGCATCAGATTGATCCGTATCAGAGGTAGATACAGATGAGACAATTTCACGTGAGTAAGGCGCGTGTCTGAGTCTCTTAAAGAACCGTCCAGCCCAATCACCCTGTTGTGGATTGCTATTACCTAACAACCAGCTGTATACAGTGTGATTTTGATAATCCGCCGTTACAGTGGTGAGTTTCATTCTCTTAAATGAGGTGAGTTCGTTCCTATAGGACTCAACTTGTGACTGAAGTCTATCTAACCAATTAGTACTTTTATCATCACGTAGCGTGGGCATAGAAGTAATCTCCAATTGTTCTATCTCAACCTTAACTTTCTTGAGTTCACTGCCTGCTTCTTCAATCACAAGTATCAATAGGTCAAGTGAACACTTGTTTAGGATAGAGCACCACCTACTACAGAAGACAGGGTTGTTACTCCCTAATGTGGGTACATTGTTTACCCTAAAGCCACGTGGAATCAATTTTCATCTGTGATACTCTGACAAAAACTGACCGTGAAGTAATAAGTCCACTTCACGGCGCTTAAGTCTCAGTATCCTATAAAATATATCTGCAGATGACTCGGCTGGCAGAGTGTCAAAATCTAGTTTGGCAAATAAAACTCTCAATATCGTCATCCGTAAATGAGATAGTTCCTTGTTCAGCCTGAGAAAGAAGACCTTCATCAAATAGACATGAGCCACCTTGAGCCATACCCTGGCAAGTATCTAGTGTGCGTGTATAGCTTAACCAAAATAAACAAAATTTACAAAAAATACAGATAGATTAAAATTATTTTCAAAAATCTGTCTAAATACAGAGGTGTTCAAGTTAATGCCTCAATTACTAATGCACAATCAAATTATGGGTGTCAGCAAATATGGAAAAAACCATACAATATATAAAGAATACGAACAATCCTGCACTCACATATAATACATATAATATATATACAGTGTATGTGTGTGTATATATACACTGCTCAAAAAAATAAAGGGAACACTAAAATAACACATCCTAGATCTGAATGAATGAAATATTCTTATTAAATACTTTGTTCTTTACATAGTTGAATGTGCTGACAACAAAATCACACAAAAATTATCAATGGAAATCAAATGTATTAACCCATGGAGGTCTGGATTTGGAGTCACCCTCAAAATTAAAGTGGAAAAACACACTACAGGCTGATCCAACTTTGATGTAATGTCCTTAAAACAAGTCAAAATGAGGCTCAGTAGTGTGTGTGGCCTCCACGTGCCTGTATGACCTCCCTACAACCCACACAGGTGGCTCAGGTAGTGCAGCTCATCCAGGATGGCACATCAATGCGAGCTGTGGCAAGAAGGTTTGCTGTGTCTGTCAGCGTAGTATCCAGAGCATGGAGGCGCTACCAGGAGACAGGCCAGTACATCAGGAGACATGGAGGAGGCCGTAGGAGGGCAACAACCAAGCAGCAGGACCGCTACCTCCACCTTTGTGCAAGGAGGAACAGGAGGAGCACTGCCAGAGCTCTGCAAAATGACCTCCAGCAAGCCACAAATGTGCATGTGTCTACTCAAACGATCAGAAACAGACTCCATGAGGGTGGTATGAGGGCCCGACGCCCACAGGTGGGGGTTGTGCTTACATCCCAACACCGTGCAGGACGTTTGGCATTTGCCAGAGAACACCAAGATTGGCAAATTCGCCACTTGCGCCCTGTGCTCTTCACAGATGAAAGCAGGTTCTCACTGAGCACATGTGACAGACGTGACAGAGTCTGGAGACGCCAAGGAGAACATTCTGCTGCCTGCAACATCCTCCAGCATGACCGGTTTGGCAGTGGGTCAGTAATGGTGTGGGGTGGTATTTCTTTGAGGGGCTGCACAGCCCTCCATGTGCTCGCCAGAGGTAGCCTGACTGCCATTAGGTACCGAGATGAGATCCTCAGACCCCTTGTGAGACCATATGCTGGTGCGGTTGGCCCTGGGTTCCTCCTAATGCAAGACAATGCTAGACCTCATGTGGCTGGAGTGTGTCAGCAGTTCCTGCAAGACGAAGGCATTGATGCTATGGACTGGCCCGCCCGTTCCCCAGACCTGAATCCAATTGAGCACATCTGTGACATCATGTCTCGCTCCATCCACCAATGCCACGTTGCACCACAGACTGTCCAGGAGTTGGCGGATGCTTTAGTCCAGGTCTGGGAGGAGATACAATTGAAAAGGAGAGAAAAGACAAAAAACCCTTTTTTGGGAGCACTCGTTTGTGATAATTTGTATAGATGAAATTAATGATGAGTATAATAAAACTTAACCTTTAATTGTTTCTTGAATAAAAAGAGAGATTAATGTGGAATGATTATGAGACTCGTGTCTAATGTTTACGAAGAAACTTGTTTTACCTTTTTAGCAAATGAGGTACAAGTTATTGAGAGAAGGTGAAAATATCAGAAGCAATATGTTAGATGAATATCCATGTGTTCTGATGAAGTAAATGTATCCAGAACAATCACTGTGCATGCCTTAGAAGTGAAGGTATCAATAGAAACGTAGTATGGTAGCAGGATTGAGTGAACTGAATATTGTAAAGAGATGGATAGAAGAAGGGGCCCACTGCACCTGGTATTCTCAGGAGGTTTCCCATCCTGATACTGACCAGGCCATACCTGCTTAGCTTCCGAGATCGGACAAGATCGGGCGCATTCAGGGTAGTATGGCCGTGGGCCTATTGTGCGGTTTGGGAGGAGAAAATTATGAGGGAGAGGGTTCACTCCTATTGTCCGTACTGTGCATCACACAACCATGTGTAGTCCGGGAGTGTTTTTCCAAAAGCAGGAAATGGAGAATAGAAAGCGTTGGAGAATTAAAAACGGGCCCACCGCACCTGGTATTCTCAGGAGGTTCTCCTTCCTAGTACTGACCAGGCCATGCCTGCTTAGCTTCCGAGATTGGACAAGATCGGGCGTATTCAGGGTAGTATGGCCGTGGGCCAGTATGGAGAAAATATATAGAAAAGAAGAATACACTGCTTTCTATACTTCGCACTCAACCAGGGCCACCGATGGTCTCAAATGGTAACTCCGGACAGGGTGTGTCGAGATGGTTCTAAGTGTATGGAAAAAATATATGGTGTGGTTGGTGAAGTATAGTAGATGGTAAAATTCCCACAGAAATACTGTGGGGATGTTGTAAGATATGTGTAGATATCTTATGAAAAAAAGAGAGCTCAAAGCTGGCTCATGAACAGTGTATATGATCTCAGAGTAGAGAGGGTTAATAACAAAATGTCAATTAATCTATAATTAGAGCCGAAATTGTTGATAAGGAGCTCAAGGCTATTTCACAACTGGTACTCTCACCCTTAAATTCAGAGTGGGAGCAATTGATACCAAGTGTCAATTTTTCGTTGATGAATACCAGAGAAAGCAAAAATTATAATAATAAGAATGCTACCATAAATACATAATCTGCATTTTTTCACCCATACTCAGGGATTAAGTATAATATCTGTTTCCATTTAACTTGCACCAGTCGTTTTATCATTTATGTCATAATGTACCCGTGCTCTAAATTGTATGTGGGCAAAACAGAATGTACCCTTAAGGAACATATGAACCAACATCATTCTGCCATCCGCCTGGCTCTCACGTCAGGTATTAGTGAGCAGCCGGTGGCGCGACATTTTGCTATTAACAAACAAAGCTTAGCCACACTAGGTTATAGAATAATAGACCATGTTCCCCCCTTACAGCGAGGTGGAGACAGGGCTAAAAAACTTCTACGTTTAGAATCACAGTGGATCATAAGATTAGATACATTATCTCCAAAGGGATTGAATGAGACACTGGGTCTACAATGTTTCATTTGATCAGGATAAGTTTGAAGTAAAATGTATCCTTAAGTCCCGTTTGTAATTTTACAACCATTTGAGCATATATTTTCAGCAGTGATTAAGTCTTTGTTAAACTAGGTGATCCATCAAATCATGTGTCATGCTGCCGTTCCATTTAACACTGACCGCTATGATTAGATAGTATAGTTTTTTAGCATTTATACTAAGAGACTTAGTAGGCACAGACCTATGCTAACAAACAATTGACAATGTTATTTTTTTTAATAATTTTTATTGATGTTTGTAATTGTATGTGGTGTTGGGAATTATGGTGATCATAGCTGACGTAGGTTCCTGGTCTGAGTCACGTCGGTGACCGGAAGCAGTAACAGGCTTCTGCACAGTGCACTGGTGGAGGGTATTTAAGTGAGGTGAGGTATTTTTGTATTATGTTACCTGCTTGAAAAAAGCTCAATAAATGAGCTGAAACATAGTCATGACGTCTTTCTGAACTTTATTTTTCCGCTCGGAGTGCCGCCGTTGGAGAGTTATGTGAGACACGCCACCTGCAGTGACGTGGTTTCTGGAGGTCACCCGGCTAAGTATAATTGTTGATTCGTGGAGAGCTGGATTTTTATATACATATATATATATATATATATATATATATATATATATCAATGTGTAGCAATAGGCGGCACTCACAGGACTGGTAACTTCAGAACAATAGAGGAGACAAAGAAACTACTCCGTAGAGATCACCGTTTCAATTTATGAAAAACCGTCATCAGGATCATATAGCAAACATAACATGAAGTGCATACTTACATAACCTCGTTTCCCCCTGTCAGGAAGCCTCCATCGCGCCGTCTCCCGGGTCGATGACGTCGCCCGTGTGCGACGCGCGCCCATCGGCGCACCCAGATGACAGCCCGGCGTCATGGCAACCCGGCAATACATAAACAAACCCCTGTAAACATATAAAACATACAAATGATTGCAAGCTGAATACTGTTACAAGCAAACATAATACAAAAACCAATGATCATAATGTCAACACCAGCACTCATAGTGGGCAGACAGAGGATGGTAAAAAACCTCACTAATGTAGACATAATATGCTGGTACAGGATCCCTAACTTCACTGAATACCCAACTGTATCATCTGCTGCTAGCCCTAATTATAAAAAGCAGCTCAAGGGCAGCATCTCGTTTAAACCTCGTGGGGAGACCGTGTCCAAACGGTGAATCCACCGCGCTTCTTTTTGTAGCAGCACCTTATTGCGGTCTCCGCCACGCAATCTCTTAGGGGCTTGATCAATAATTTTATATCGAAGGGTACTCAAGCCGTGATTGAAAGCCTTGAAATGTCGGGCAACTGGCTGACTATGTGTGCCACTACTTTCTATAGCCTGTCTAATAGCAGACCTATGTAAAGCCATCTGTTTTTTGATTTGCCTAGAGGTCTTCCCCACGTAGAGGAGACCACAAGGGCAACATATAATGTAAACAACAAATGTGCTGGAGCACGTCAAGATATATCGTATGGTTTTCGGGGGCGGGGGGTGTGCCTATTTTGTCATTCACGGGCCCCACAATTTCTGATGGCAGCCCTAGCGCCAGCTACAATCAGTGAGGAGGGGGAAGGGGGATGGGAGGCATTCATAATTGAGTTACATGAAAGGTACTGATTAATAATGAATACAGTCACTTGCTGAGAGGTGCAATAATGGGTATTATATTACTGATTAATAATGAATACAGTCACTGGCTGAGAGGTGCAATAATGGGTATTATACGGCATGGGGGACCGGCTAATAGTGGGTGGGGGGCGTGCTACAATCAGTGGAGGGGGAGGAATTGATATATAATGCAGACATCCATACCTTATAATATGTATTATTACCACATTAGTGTTGACTGCATTATATTTGAGTGCCTTTAATACTGTAGGTAGCAGCCTAGCAGGTCCACCATCTCTTATAATACCCATTATTACACCCCTCAGTCAGTGTGACTGTATTGATTATATACTGTATCAGTGCCCCACTGATTGTAGCAGGTATCTCCTATACATGATATTACTTAAAATTAGAGATGTGCACTGGACACTGTTCGGGTTTTGTGTTTTGGTTTTGGAATTGGTTCCGCGGTCGTGTTTTGGATTTGGACGAGTTTTGGCAAAACCTCCCTTTCGAATTTTTGTTGGATTCAGATGCGTTTTGGATTTGGGTGTTTAAAAAAAAAAAAACATCAAAAACAGCTTAAATCATAGAATTTGGGGGTAATTTTGATCCTATAGTATTATTAACCTCAATAACCATAATTTCCACTCATTTCCAGTCTATTCTGAACACCTCACACCTCACAATATTATTTTTAAGCCTAAAATTTGCACCAAGGTCACTGGATGACTAAGCTAAGCGACCCAAGTGGGCGGCACAAATACCTGGCCCATATAGGAGTGGCATTGCAGTGTCAGACAGGATGGCACTTTAAAAAATAGTCCCCAAACAGCACATGATGCAAAGATTTAAAAAAAAGAGGTGCAAGATGGAATTGTCCTTGGGCCCTCCCACCCACCCTTATGTTGTATAAACAGGACATGCACACTTTAATAAACCCATCATTTCAGCGACAGGGTCTGCCACACGACTGTGACTGAAATGACTGGTTGGTTTGGGCCCCCACCAAAAAAGAAGCAATCAATCTCTCCTTGCACAAACTGGCTCTACAGAGGCAAGATGTCCACCTCATCCTCATCCCCCGATTCCTCACCCCTTTCACCGTGTACATCCTCCTCCTCACAGAGTATTAATTCGTCCCCACCGGAATCCACCATCACAGGTCCCTGTGTACTTTCTGGAGGCAATTGCTGGTAAATGTCTCCACAGAGGTATTTATTATAATTCATTTTGATGAACATCATCTTCTCCACATTTTCTGAAAGTAACCTCCTACGCCTATCGCTGACAAGGTGACTGGCTGCACTAAACACACTGGAGGGGGGCAACCTAGGTAAAATAAAGCCAGTTTGTGCAAGGCATCCAAATTGCCTCTTTTTCCTGCCAGTATACGTATGGACTGTCTGACATGCCTACAGTGATGCTGTCACTCATGTAATCCTCCACCATTCTTTCAATGGTGACAGAATCATATGCAGTGACAGTAGACGACATGTCAGTAATCCTTGGCAGGTCCTTCAGTCCGGACCAGATGTCAGCACTTGCTCCTGACTGCCCTGCATCAACGCCAGCGGGGGTTTTTGGAAATTTTATCCTTTTCCTGGCAGCTCCAGTGGCGGTAGAAAATGAAGGAGGAGCTGTTGGCAGGACACATTCCGCTTGACTTGACAATTCTCTCAACAGATGGTCTTTGAACATCTGCAGACTTGTGTCTGCCGGAAAGAGAGAAACAATGTAGGCTTTAAACCTAGGATCGAGCATGGTGGCCAAAATGTAATGCTCTGATTTCAACAGATTGACCACCCGTGAATCCTGGTTAAGCGAATGAAGGGCTCCATCCACAAGTCCCACATGCCTAGCGGAATCGCTCCGTTTTAGCTACTCCTTCTTACTCTCCAGCTGCTTCTGCAAAAGCCTGATAAGGAGAATGACCTGACTTAGGCTGGCAGTGTCTGAACTGACTTCACATGTGGCAAGTTCAAAGGGTTGGAGAACCTTGCACAACATGGAAATTATTCTCCACTACGCTTGAGTCAGGTGCATTCCCCCTCCTTTGCCTATATCATAGGCAGATGTATAGGCTTGAATGGCCTTTTGGTGCTCCTCCATCCTCTGAAGCATATAGAGGGTTGAATTCCACCTCGTTACCACCTCTTGCTTCAGCTGATGGCAGGGCATGTTCATGAGTGTTTGCTGGCGCTCTAGTCTTCGGCACGCGGTAGCTGAATGCCGAAAGTGGCCCGCAATTTTTCTGGCCACCGACAGCATCTCCTGCACGCCCTTGTCATTTTTCAGAAAATTCGGCACCACCTAATTAATTGTATGTGCAAAACATGGAATGTGCTGGAATTTGCCCACATGTAATCACAAATCCCCAGGAGAGTCCAATTGGGGTAAGCCAATCTGCGATGATGTTCCTCAGTTTCCGTAAGAGGTTGTCAGCTGTGTGCCTTTTATGGAAAGCGGTGATACAAAGCATAGTCTGCCTAGGAATGAGTTGGCGTTTGCGAGATGCTGCTACTGGTGCCGCCGCTGTTGTTTCTGCAGGAGGCAATACATCTACCCAGTGGGCTGTCACAGTCATATAGTCCTGAGTCTGCCCTGCTCCACTTGTCCGTGGTTAAGTGGACAGTGGGTACAACTGCATTTTTTAGGACACTGAGGACACATTTTCTGACGTCTGTGTACATTCTCAGTATCGCCTGTCCAGGGAAGTGGAACCTAGATGGGATTTGGTACCAGGAACACACTACCTCAAGCAATTCTCTAACTTTCTGTGAAACTAACTGTGGATACCGGACGCACATCTAACAATAACATAGTTGTCAAGACCTGAGTTATCCGCTTTGCAACAGGATGACTACTGTGATATTTCATCTTCCTCGCAAAGGACTGGTTGACAGTCAATTGCTTACTGGATGTAGTACAAGTGGTCTTCTGACTTCCCCTCTGGGATGACGATCGACTCCCAGCAGCAACAACAGCAGCGCCAGCAGCAGTAGGTGTTACACTCAAGGATCCATCAGAGGAATCCCAGTTAGGAGAGGACTCATCAGACTTGCCAGTGACATGGCCTGCAGGACTATTGGCGTTCCTGTCTAAGGAGGAAATTGACATTGAGGGAGTTGGTGGTGTGGTTTGCAGGAGCATGGGTACAAGAGGAAGAAGGGATTTAGTTGTCAGTGGACTGCTTCCGCTGTCACCCAAAGTTTTTGAACTTGTCAATGACTTCTGATGAATGCGCTCCAGGTGACCTATAAGGGAGGATGTTCCTAGGTGGTTAACGTCCTTACCCCTACTTATTACAGCTTGACAAAGGCAACACACGGCTTGACACCTGTTGTCCGCATTTCTGTTGAAATATTTCCACACCAAAGAGGTGATTTTTTTTGTATTTTGACCAGGCATGTCAATGGCCTTGTCACTAAAGTATTAATATGTTTTATTAAAAATAACCTTATTCATATATAAAAATTATGAGAAAGCCTAAACATCCTGTGACTTTAAAAAATCTTTTAGCAGCAACACATCAAAACATGTAACAATTTGTATTCCTCACTAAGGTCTCCTTTGGAACAATGTGTCAATCTACCCTTTATATAATATATGGTAACTCTTGTGATTAACAAGAATTCCTTAGAATAAGCTCCACGCGTGGGCTGATTGAAACACTTGAAACCATATATTGGTAGAGGGTTTAAAAGTTCATCGTGATGTATATAGGGATTATTCACATTGATGTCATCCGCTCCAATATTTGTGAAATCCCTATTTAGCTCTTATTTCTCTATTTACTTCTGAGGAAACAGCCCCAGGATTGAGGCTGAGAAACGCGTCAAGCAATCCGTCTGACTACATTGCCCGACATTCTGCCTGGCATCCAGCTAACCATCACGAACAGAGACTGATTTCAGCAGCACGTCCCCGACAGCATCCGCCGCTCAGCGCCTCACCCAGCATCTGTTCGGCATTTGGCTCACCGCACCAAACGGAGATTCAGCTTATGACAGCTAGCAGTGTGCTCCAGGTGAAGCTTGATGGAAAGTGGTGAGAGAGCATTATAGCCTTTGAATTTTCATGCCGTTCTGAATGAGACTGTGAGCGTTATATCTATTATTTCCCACAAGCCCTGCACATTCTAATGCAGTGTCCCAGAGCGGGCAGCCGGCGCCCTACGGACATAACACAATTGTTGCCCATTGCATAAATTGGGTTAAGTATAATAACAGGCTCCAAAATAGCGTCACATGCTTAATCTGTTATTGTGCAATTATAAGCTTCATAAGAAAAGCTGGTCAATTCTGGACGGCATTATTGAGAAATAAGAGTTAAATAGGGATTTCACAAATAATGGAGCGGATGACATCAATGTGAATAATCCCTATATACATCACGGATGAACTTTTAAACCCTCTACCAATATATGGTTTCAAGTGTTTCAATCAGCCCACACGTGGAGCTTATTCTAAGGAATTCTTGTTAATCACAAGAGTTACCATACATTATATAAAGGGTAGATTGACACATTGTTCCAAAGGAGACCTTAGTGAGGAATACAAATTGTTACATGTTTTGATGTGTTGCTGCTAAAAGATTTTTTAAAGTCACAGGATGTTTAGGCTTTCTCATAATTTTTATATATAAATAAGGTTATTTTTAATAAAACATAGTAATACTTTAGTGACAGCGCTTCTCTCTGTGGTTTTTTATAAATTTTTGTTTTTTAAGGCTCAGCACCTCAAATAAGTGAAGCTGCAGTCAGTATTGATATCATCAGTGTCCATAGCCAGTACACCAGCGCCTACTCATATTTCTTTGTAGATTTTTTATGTCAATGGCCTTATTCATCCCACGGACAACAGGTGTCTCCCTGGGTGCCTGACTTAAACAAACCACCTCACCATCAGAATCCTCCACATCAATTTCCTCCTCAGGGCCAGCACCACCCATATACTCATCCTGGTGTACTTCAATTCAATTTGAATATCAGGAACTGAACTGTGGGTGCTCCTTCCAGCACTTGCAGGGGGCGTGCAAATGGTGGAAGGAGCTACCTCTTCCCATCCAGTGTTGGGAAGGTCAGGCATTGCAACCGACACAATTGGATTCTCTCTGGGGATTTGTGATTTAGAAGAATGCACAGTTCTTTGCTGTGCTTTTGCCAGCTTAACTCTTTTCATTTTTCTAACGGGAGGATGAGTGTTTCCATCATCATGTGAAGCTGAACCACTAGTCATGAGGAACATAGGAGAGGTCCTTAGCCGTTACTTGCCACTCCGTGTCGTAAATGGCATATTTGCAAGTTTACTCGTCTCCTCAGATGATTTTAATTTAGATTTTTGGGTAATTTTACTGAACTTTTGCTTTTTGGATTTTACATGCTCTCTACTATGACATTGGGCATTGGCCTTGGCAGATGACGTTGATGGCATTTCATCATCTCTGCCATGACTAGTGGCAGCAGCTTTAGCACTAGGTGGAAGTGGATCTTGATCTTTCCCTATTTTACCCTCCACATTTTTGTTCTCCATTTTTTAATGTGTGGAATTATATGCCAGTAATATATCTGGAATTAGACAGCAGTATTGTCTGGAATTAGATACCACTAGATAGATACCAGATACCACTGTGACTGGAATGATGATGACCTATGCACAGTACCACAGCACCCTACAGCAGCAAGATGCAGCACAAGACACTGGACTAGTATATTACTGAGCACCACAATGCAGCACAAGACAATGAGCAGTGATACTGAGCACTGATGATGATACTACTGAGAACTGACACTGAGCAGCAAGATGCAGCACAAGACACTGGACTAGTATATTAGTAATGTACTGTAGTATTACTGAGCACCACAATGCAGCACAAGACAATGAGCAGTGATACTGAGCACTGATGATGATACTACTGAGAACTGACACTGAGCAGCAAGATGCAGCACAAGAGAGACACTGTACTTGTATTACTGAGCAGCAATAAGTAAGCACTGATACTGAGCACTGATATGGGATTTGCCACTGAGAGAACATAGCCACGTCCTCTCTGCTCTCTCTACAATGCACGAATGAAAATGATGGCGACGCACTGCTCTTTATATGGAATCCGAATCTCGCGAGAATCTGACAGCGGAATGATGACGTTTTGCCTTGTTCGGGTTTTCCGAGTAAGGCGGGAACAACCGAGCCTGCCTCGGACTGGTGTAAACCACGTGGAGTTCGGGGGGGGGGGAGGGGTTCGGTTCTTGGAGAACCGAACCCGCTCATCTCTACTTAAAATAGATATTAATAGTATATTGATATAACACTAGTCAGTGTGTGCCTCCCCTCAAGTCATGATTGTAGCAGTCAGATGTTATACACTGTACTTAAACTAACACTGTCCATACACCACCACCACTCCCTTCTGATTTAAATTTGAAGTACAGATGTAGCCACCCTCATTGTGGCTACATCTGGTAAAAGTGCACTCTTGGCGCGGCTGGGCCGAGCTGCGGCATTTGCCACTCCCATTCATGCTAATGGGGAGTTTGCACATCTAAAACCCATGTGTGCCCCAGATGTACACACAGTCATGTCAAGCAAGACTCGATTGCGCTAAGATGTAGCCACGATGAGCATGGCTACATCTGTAGGTGGATGTATACTGATGGAAGACCTCATGTTTTTCTCTGTGCATGTAATAGATCTCTTCTCTGCACATCTGATATCATAAAGACGTGTGTTATGACGGGTCACACGCACAATACTACAGGACTGGAGACACAAGTGTGCACTGGAGCTGGCATCCAACATCTGTCTAATCACTGACAGCCTCACAAAAGTATTCAGCCAGCCTAGCTCTCTGACAATTTTGCGGCCCGCCAGAAATGCCCTTTATACAACCTTGTCGTGAGCCCTCTGGGATAATCCGGGCCCCCTGGGACCCACAGGGCCCTAAGCAGCTGCTTTGGTTTTCTGGTGCTAAATCAGCTACTGCAGTTCGGTTCTTTAGAAATCTGTACTCATCCAAATTTTGGGAATCTGAACCGAACCAAAACCCATACCGTATCTCCAGAAGGTAACACACAGCATGTTATCCATAACCATGTACAAAAATGTATTAAATAATGTACACAGTTTGGCAAAGCATATACTGTAGATAATGAATACATCAGCAGTAGTGGGAGACAAATGGCATCCATTGCTTTCAAAAGCATAACAGTTAGAACGATAGTCATCAATCAATTACTGTGTAATATAATGTGACCTAGAACAGGGAAGCCCCACTGGAAAGTATCTCAGCATTATACCATGTGGTTAGTCTGACAGCTTTACGCAAATAATCTTTCGTTGAGGTAGGTAGCGTAATCAGATAAGGTAGCCAAATAGCAAAGAATTTTTTTAATCTAGCTTCAACATCTGGAATCAGAATTTAAATCCAAATTTTGGATTTGGTTTGGATTGCAAAAATAACATGGTTTTAACTGTTTCTCGCAAGGTTTTTTTTAAAAAAAATTAAAAAATCTGGATCCAAAACCAGTAAGTCGGTTTTGGCAAAACCATAACCCTCCGGCGAATTAGAACGAGAACCAAATCGAGCACATCTCTGATTTTGTATAGTGTGAAGTACTATACTTAGGCAATGATGCTGGTACTGTAACTTGATGTACAGTAAATAGGTTATGCCTTCCCCAACTGTCCTTGTCAGTGTTTGCACTTTACTGTTTTTTTACCCCTTGATTACTGGGAAATGTGGCCCCAATTGTGGACCAATTCACACAAGACAGCTCGTGGAGTATTCAATTCAAAACAAAAATAGGCCCATCATCATGGTAGCATGTTAATGACCAACTGCCTAGAGTTTGCCACAGAGTCAGCCATAAACCATAAGTATTGAAATTGTATTTTCTCACAAAGTTATGCCATTTTTATGTATTCAGTGAGAGAGAGATCTACTAATATAGGGAGTATACATGCCCACATGGCTCTGGTTACAATCACACTTGACTTGTCACAACTCCTTCCCTTCTCAGTATAGGCCTTTGAACATTTTCAGTTCAGGCCCTTAATTTGGTTCTGGGTACACCAACTAGTTTGCTGAGCGGTATACAAGCAAAGATTATCATCTCTATACGTGCCAGTAATATCAAATTTAATTAGACTCAACTAA
Source organism: Pseudophryne corroboree (assembly GCF_028390025.1). Lineage (NCBI taxonomy): Eukaryota > Metazoa > Chordata > Amphibia > Anura > Myobatrachidae > Pseudophryne > Pseudophryne corroboree. The sequence continues at coordinate 273,475,916 of NC_086450.1, read as the reverse complement.
GTTGAGACAGAATTCATTAATCATTTCTAAAAGTCATTATCCTTTAAAATACAGATAAAATACAATAGGCTTTAAATATATTGTTTGCACAGTACAGTATGCAATTATTTTGATTATTTGAGAATCTCTAAAAGAATCAATATTTCAAGGTCAGTTTAATATGACAGAACAGTACATAACTAAACTTTACATTTTCAGTTGAACCAAAAGGGCAGATGTGCCATTTGTTAAATTAATGTTTCCTGGGAAAATAATTCAATTGTTTAGCACAGTGAAATAGATTAAGTATATGTTTATTTTAGTTGTGCAGAAATGTAGACAATGGAGAGAATGAAGTAAACAGCAGAATACAAGAGGAAGGTATACCATGTTTGATGGTCGAGCCAAAACAATCCAGTGACATATTGTCTAGGAAGAAAATCAATGTTAATTATGGCTTTATGGGTTAAAAGTCACAGTATTGCATTATATCTCTTCCTAAAACCATTACATCTACAACATTTACAGTAACATTTTTGTAGTTTTTAAAATTTGGAAATAGCAGCGCTATTTTATCCTTTTATTGTGATCTGGCACCTCAGGAATTGAAGAAGAGCGATATATTGTGCTGTAGGACCCCCACCCACTCCATTTTCTTATCTGGTAATGTGGGGTGGTTAATAATGATCGCAGAACAGTATGGCACAAATTCTGTTGTGAATTTGGTCTAAAATACTGCTCCAACTATACAGATTTTCATTCTAAGCCTATATTGTTTGATATTTGCTGCTTGCCAGTGCTAAAGTATTGCACTAAGGTGGTCATTCCGAGTTGTTCGCTCGTTGGCGATTTTCGCTATGCTGCGATTTGTTGCTAAATGCGCATGTGCATGGTACGCAGAGCGCATGCGCTAAGTTATTTTACCCAAAACTTAGTAGATTTGCTGTTGTTCGTGCGGCGCTTTTTAGTCGCACTGCTGATCGGTGAGTGATTGACAGGAAAGGGGCGTTTATGGGTGGTAACTGAGCATTTTCCGGGAGTGTGCTAAAAAACGCAGGCGTGTCAGGGAAAAACGCGGGAGTGTCTGGAGAAACGGGGGAGTAGCTGGCCGAACGCAGGGCGTGTTTGTGACGTCAAACCAGGAACTAAACTGACCGAGCTGATCGCAATCTAGGAGTAGGTCAGGAGCTACTCAGAAACTGCAAGAAAATATTTAGTAGCAATTCTGCTAATCTTTCGTTCGCTATTCTGCTAAGCTAAGATACACTCCCAGAGGGCGGCGGCCTAGCGTGTGCAATGCTGCTAAAAGCAGCTAGCAAGCGAACAACTCGGAATGAGGGCCTAATTCTCCAAAAATGTCTTATTAACACTATAAGATATATATTTATATTAGTGCATTCAAATTATTGGAGTCTTGTTCTTTTCCACTCTTTTTGTCGAAGTTTAATATTTTCGATCAAAAAAAGTAAAATTAAGTAAAGTAAGCATCCCTTTCACATCAACCTGTAAAAGATTAAAAAATACTTGCAAAAGTTAGTCATGTATTCCATCAAATTTACTACTACTGATAAATAAAAATCTAAATTTTGATGTCTTCAATAGGAAAAAAAGGTATGTTAATTGTTAAAGTAGAGCGCTCATGTTGCCTCCTCAGTCTATTCCCATAGTAACAGAGGCGCACATTACTGGGGCATGCGTGACCTACGACCTAATGTGCCTACTACTATGCATGAAGCACGTGTTTTTCCTCTGTCCTTCTTAAACATGGGACATGCCCATGAGTATTCAGTGCCACCACTGCATGCATTAACCTCTGCAAAGCCCAGACACCATGCCTCTGTTAACCCACTCCTAGCTGGATCCGTATCATACTGCACGTGCCTGACTTATTCTTCATTAACCCTGTGTTATCTCACAACCTGTTGGTCTACCTGGTTAATAAACCAAACATCTGGTTAAGCTATTCAATGTATGGACTAATCTCCATCACACACCACTGCCTCCTACTTTATATCAACATAGGGTCTAAAAAAACAGGTTATGGGACCAGGCCACCAGGCTCCTAGGCTGCCAGTGTGCACTGAATAATAGTGGTCATTCCGAGTTGTTCACTCGTTGCCGTTTTTCGCAACGCAGCGATTAGATGGAAAATGCGCATGCGCATGGTACGCAGCGCGCATGCGCTAAGTAATTTAACACAAAACTTTGGAGATTTACACAAGCTCGAGCGACGTTTTTTCAACGCTCGAGTGATCGTAGTGTGATTGACAGGAAGTGGGTGTTTCTGGGCGGCAACTTGGCGTTTTCAGGGAGTGTGCTAAAAAATGCAGGCGTGCCAGGGAAAAACGCAGGAGTGACTGGAGAAACGGGGGAGTGGCTGGCCGAACGCAGGGCGTGTTTGTGACGTCAAACCAGGAACTAAACAGACTGAGGTGATCGCAATCTAGGAGGAGGTCTGGAGCTACTCAGAAACTGTAAGGAATTATTTAGTAGCAGTTCTGCTAATCTTTCGTTTGCTATTCTGCTAAGCTAAGATACACTCACAGAGGGCGGCGGCCTAGCGTGTGCAATGCTGCTAAAAGCAGCTAGCGAGCGAACAACTCGGAATGACTACCAATGATACTAAGAATGCACATGTCACAAGAAGAATGAATAAAAGGATCTGAGTGAGTATGAAAAAGCCCCTTTTTAATGCCATGGGAGAAAATTTATGCTACTAATTAAAGTATGGGATTTGCCAAACTAACGACACTGTGCACTATGCTTCATGGAAGTTTGCCATTCAAATGCGTTAAAGCAGGAAATATTATGGAAAGTCACTAGTTATCCCAACTACAACCTTGATGATATACAGTAGATAAAGCCATGGGAACCATAGGCTTAGTCGTAGAGCAGTACATGAATTCTACTGATCTTTGGCAAGTGACCACACATGAAATGTGGGTGGTACTGTACTACTAACTTCATACAAGTACAAAGACTTACAGTAATGATATGAATCTACCTGAGGCACACTCTGTAATGCACTGAGCAACAGATGCATCCTCATACATCTAGCATCAATGTACATGCAGCGTGAGATGCCTGGAATAAATGAACTGCCAGGTCCCATACAACTCTGCTAACGTTGGGCATCATTTTTTTGCCAAAAAATGCATCTTAGTCGCAATGCAATGTAACTAAGATGCACAAGGAGACTGTGCTGATTAATTTGATACCTGACACTATTGCGTGTGAATGAATCTGTAAATGGAGGAGAATAGAACTTGTATTGGAAAAAAGCTGTGGCTCTGTCATTGTAGCACTTTGCATACAGATTCAGAGAGTCAGACGCACAGAGATATACAAGTGTCATATATAAAATTAATCAGCACAGTCTACTTGTGTGTACTAGTCACATTGTGCTGCAACTACGAAGTATTTTTGACAAAAGAGAAGCAAAAATTATGCCTGGCGCTAGAGGATTCCCACATGACCTGCCATGCCAGAGGTGCTATTTGGTGTGACTGCAGCAATGAAAACATGTCTGTAAGTGCAGGCAAGAATATGAATGAATATATAAATAGCATGCTGTCTATCTCTCATGAATTAATTTCAGTAGGTGTCCATATAGATGACAAGGAGGTAGCAATGGCGATGCATCAAAACCTTATGCTAGAGTATGATTTTCTAGCAGTGGCTTTTGACTCATGATCTACTAAGCTATCAATGGAGATTGCATGGTTCAAGCTACTGCAGTGTCAAGAGCAAAGCCAATGCTGAGAAATCTCTTCTGCTGTCAAAGGGTATAAAGTTTAAAAGCCCAAGTACAAGTGCTTGAAGTGCCATAAATTAGGACATAAGGCCTTAGAATGTAAAGTAAGTGAACCAAGTGGTACTGTATTTTGTCATACAAGCATGACAGCAAGAATGAGTCACCGATGAATTAGCAGACAGTCATGCATGGAATGCTGGTACATGGACTCTGGAGCAACAAAGCACTTCAGCTGTAATTAGAATAGGTTCAAATCACTAAAGTACTATGAACCTACAAATTTCAGAGGATTAGGTGATAAAGTAAAAAATGGAATGAAAGATGGGAAAGTTAGAGTATGCTTAAGAACCAGTTGTCAGATATAGAAAATGTGTTGTTTGTAACAGATCTATGAACAAATCTGAGTGCCTATATGCAAAGGGAAGGTGTGTTGTGTAGAGTGATGTGTGGTCAGGTGAGGCAGAGCCAATCCTGTCATACTCCAGAAAACTACAGAGTTTTAACTATAAAAATAATATGAAAAATACAAAAGTAATTATAAATATCTTATTTGTATTATTCTAATCATTTTTATAGTCAAAATTCTGGCGTATACTGGTCTATGACAGGTGAGGCACTGTCTCCCCTGCCTACCTTGTCCACACAACTTTTATCAAAATTCAACAAATTAAAGCAGTGTATACTGCTGCACTTTTGTATAATGTTTGCAAGAAACCTCAGCTTTGTATGCGCGTGTAAATCTAGCTCTGATACTAGCTAATGCCTCCCCAGCCATTTACGTCACTGCACGTTACTGGTTGTGTATAACAAAAGAGGGACTGTAATTGCAATAGCAACTTTATGCAAACAACTATATATCCTGAACAGTGAGGAGTGTTGTGCGATGATGGATTCAGATTACAAATAGTCAATGGAACTATGGCATACAGTAGGTGACTTGGATACCTAGGATACTGCAATGTGCATAAACCGCTAGATGGCATGATGATGGGAATGTAATACTGAATGACCAGAATGTGTAACGGGTAAGCAAACAAGATGCCCTTTCCTATGTCAGGGGCTACAGTAAGACCACTGTAATTAGTGCACACAGATGTATCTGGGTCAATGGAGATGGTGTTAGTGAGTGGCAACCTCAATTTTATTATGCTCAGAGATGATGCTACAAGGATTACACACATTTACTTTATGAAAGTCAAGAGTGAAGTAACAGGCCGTAAGATTGCAGAATACAAGAATCTTGTAGAAACTCAAACAGACCTGAAGTTAAAAATGTTGAGGTCTGATAATGGTGGAGAATACGAAAACAAAAATTATCTATCTTCCTCAAAAGGAATAACATTGGCTGTCAAGTGCCTACACACATGAACAAAATTATGTGAGTGACGTCTAGTCCCTGCGGAATTAAGTGAGCCACTAACCTATGGAGATCTGCCGTTAACCCACTACTTTCTGTATTCCTAAGGTGTTTCACAGCCTCCAAAAGGGGATTCCCGATACTTTTAATTACCCTGCAGCAGCATGGATAAATTCTTGGCACCCACGGCACCCTGGTTGCCTAGAATTGGACAGGGACCAGCAGCCCTTCTAAATGGAAGACACAATGTCCCGGTTGCCAGGCAACAACAGGGACTCACAATGGGAACAAGCTGCTTGGCTGACTTGTGACGCAGACCTGCAATGCTCAGTGAAAAAGCTATATAAAGAAAATGATCAGCTTAGAATCAAACTTGATGATTTGGATAACAGCTCAACCTGTAATACTGTAGGTTGGTGGGGCTGCCTGAATTTTTTTAAGGGCCAGCAGTAGCACAATTTGTACACTGCACACTACCTTTACTGCTGGCAATAGCCAACAAATCCAAGGATATAGTGATAGAGAGGGCCCAAAGGGTAGGGCTATACCCTAAAGCACAGGTTCTCAAACTCGGTCCTCAGGATGAGTTTTGCAGGTCTCCTCACAGAATCGCAAGTGAAATAATTAGCTCCACCTATGTACCTTTTAAAATGTGTCAGTGAGTAATTAATACACCTGTGCACCTGCTGGGTTACCTGCAAAACATGCACTGTGTGGGGTCCTGAGGACCGAGTTTGAGAACCTGTGCCCTAAAGCATTGGATAACCTAAAGTCACCCTGCTAAAATGTTAAAAATTGCCTGCATAAATCAGCATTTTGGAATGCCTCCAGGAAAAAGCGCAATCTTGTGGGAAGGCAATAAGCTGTACATTTTTTAAGATGTCTCTGCCGAAATAAACAGAGCAGGAAAGGCTTTTGCTCCCATATGCTGCAGCCTTGTGCAAGATAAAACGACTTTCGCTCTTACAATACAGTATTTACTCAGTGAGGTTTTGCTTATTTGAAGAAGACTCCCTTAAGGACTTTACAGATCCTGAAGATGGCCAAATTTATTTGCAAGAAGCCCAAGACCTGTCGATTTACTCACCAACTTGAATGTCAGTTCAATGCCATACACGAGATGCCCCCTTGCCTGGTATAGTTCTCCCACAACACCCGTGGCAAGATCTCAGATTTCTATCTTACCCCAGTTGGAATGTTTGACTGATGGCTTTCCCTGTTTTTTGTAGCTCCCCTCCCAGCTCACACTGCTCTCCTACTCTATCTCTCCTCCTGCACCCCCTCTCCATACACACTGCTCTCCTGCACTATCCTTCACCCTGCACCTCCTCCTGCCCACTACCCCTCACCCTGCAACCCCCAAACTGCTCTCCTACACCACCCCTCACACTGTACCAGGTCACGGCACACACACTGCTCTCCTACACTATTCCACACCCCCTCCTCCTGACTACTCCTCACCTGGTCACCCTCCCAACACACTGATTTCTTATACTACCCCTCACCCTGCACCTTCTCTGCACACATTGCTCTCCTACACTACCCTAAACTTGCACCCCCTTTCCGCTCATTGCTCTCCTATACTACTCCTCACCTTGCACTCTCTCTACCCACACACACTGCTCTCCTACACTACACCTCACCCTGCACCCCCTTTCAACAAATTTATTTCCTACACTACACCTCACCTTGCACTGCCTCCCCACACACTGGTTTCCTACACTACCCCACACTACCCTCCATTACCCTCCCTTCCCACGCCCACAATGTTTCCTGCAATTGGAGAGTTGTCAGTCAATCAATGACCCCTACCGTGGGGACCACCAGGGGTGTATCTAGGGGTCCGAGCGCCCCTGGCAAAGTAATGGACTGGCGCCCCCCCAATTTGAAATAGGGAAGACACGTTGCCACCCCATAGTACCCCCAATTCAAATTATAACACACAGTAGTGCCCCTTATGCACATTACACTGCACAGTAGTGTCCGTTATTCATGTTACGCATCAGTGTAGTATCCCTTATTCATGTTACGCATCACTGTAGTAATCCTTATACACGTAACGCTACACAGTAGAGCCCTTATTTACACTATGCTACACAGTAGTGACCCTTACACACTGTGTGCACTCTCCAGCTCTTGTCAGGATGCAATCGCCTCCGGTACATGCTGGGACATAGGAAATGTCATTCCCCTGTTCTTCCACCCATGGCCAGTAGCAGTAGAAGCTCACCACCTCAGCTGGCACTGGAAGATATAGAGCTATAGAGGCATTGTGTAGGAAATGCCGGTGGTCGGGATGCCGGCAGTTAGAAGACCGACCGCAGCATCCTGATGCTAAGAATTCCAACATGGGCAAAGTAAGTATACTTACCCTATCCCAATGCCCCCTAACTCCCCCCCCCGCAGCCTAAACCTATTCCACCCTCATTGCAGCCTATACCGAAACCTCCATACTCCACAGCCTAACCCTAACCCTCCCTTTTTTCCGAAGCCTAATCCCAGGGCTGCCATCAGAAATGGCGGGGCTCAGGACTGACAAAAAAGGCAGGGCCCCTCTCCTGGATAAAGTAGGTGGATGCACAGTCCCGGATGCAAAATAATTATATTCCTTCTCATCCAAAGGACAGTAGTATAAATAAAATAAAATGTCAATGTACATATAGCTGGCCTCCAATCATATCATCCAACTTTTGGATGCCATGTGATCACAGGGGGAGTTGTAAGTGAGTCAGTAATGGCATAATTTCCACTTACCCTACTTCTGTAGGTCACAGTTGGTGACTTTGCGTTTAAGATGGGGTATGTGAAAGGGTTTTACCGGCAAAACTGTGAGTCGTGTGTTTCAGTATCGGCTTATACTTATATTTATTTTCAACTAATATTGTTTTTTATCCTCTGTAAGAGTGGCGCACGGTCACAGCAGCAGCCAGTCTCACGCTCAGCAACCTTGGAACGCAGCATTGTCCGGGGAAAGGGTCGCATGATCCACAGCAGCAGCCGGTCTCATGCACACAGCCTGGTGCCACAAACATCCTCATCAGCAGTTTCAGAGGCAGGCCCCCTGTCTATCTGGGGGCCATGGGACTGCAGTCCCATCCGTACCTTCTGATGAAGGACCTGCCTAACCCAAAGATTCCATATAGAGATTTAGAGAGTTAATTTTTAAATATATATATATATATATATATATATACACACACCATGTATGTTTGTATGTAAGTATATATATATATATATATATATATATATACATATATATACATATATATATATATATATATATAAATATACAATTCCAAATTAAGGGAGCACTCACCAGTCTTCAAGTAGAAAAAGGTAATTTATTCAGACCATAAGCATATAATTTATGTCAACGTTTCGGTCATATATATATATATATATATATATATATATACATATATACAGAGTGGTGTCTGGCACTCCATTAACCAAGAAAACTGTTTCGGGTGCCCTCACATAAGTGGAAAAAATCCCCACACTTAGATACAGACCAGGGTGTGGCACTCCAACAAAATAAAGCACTTGAGGCGACTTTAGTGAATCAACGTTTCAATGTGGATACATTGTCATCAGGATTACAAAGAACATTAAAACTTCCTACTTTAAATAGCAAACACCAGTGCCCTTGCTACAATGTTACACAGCTACACGGGTCACCAGGCACGAGTTACCTATTTGAAGAGCTACATCATTGAGCGTTTATGATGTAGCTCTTCTAAATGGTAACCCGTGCCTGGGGACGGGTGGTATTCAGTTTGCCGGTACATACTTTACCGATCAATGGATTGCCGACGTCAAACCACCGATATCCGTTTTACCGACACAAGCACAAGCCCGGCATCCATGTTACAGATTAATACACAACCCGCACCACACAAAACCGACAGCACAGAGGCCGACAAACATGAACATACCGATTATCAACATCCCGGCATACTACAACCCACCGGCAAAAAAAACACTGACACACATTCTATCGACACAACACTCAATACCGACAGCTCACACTGATCACACACGTTACTTACAGACGGAACATTACAACGATGTACTGGGATACCTATGCCATAACACGCCGCCAGCCACATTACCGACACTTGGGTTGCAGACAGTAAATGTCCCGGCAATCCAATCTTTTAACAAAATAGCGAAATCAAACAATTAACAGCCTTACATCAACCCGCCGACCCATCACACCTACAACCACAATACCGACACCTACGTCGGTATAATACATATTGACCCAAAAAATCCCGATGGCCCTTCACACCGCATCACTCCTACAACCACAATACCGACGCCTACGTCGGTATAATACATACCGACCCAAAAAATCCCGATGGCCCTTCACACCAACATTCACACAGCCAACAACCACACAGCCAACATTCAGGTTTAAGCTATCCCCAATCCCTCATCACCCCACAAGCCCGGCCTGCCTTCTACCCGTATTCGCTGTCTGACCCTTGCTATTTAGGGTGGCTTATTACAGGCGGACCGTATCTTTAGGACGGCTCCGTCTTATTACAGGATGCAAGCAGAGGCCGCTCTCCTTCTACCTCTCTCTATCTATTTATGGCAGCTCCGTCTTATTACAGGCGGCAAGCCCACCCGTACCTGCTATCTGCGCCATCCTATTTTTGGCGGCTACGTCTTATTACAGGCAGCAAGCAGAGCCCGCCCTCCTTCTACCTCTCTATCTATAACTAAAGCACGTCTGTGCTTCCCCCACCCCCACGTGCTATCTGCCACCTCCATTAGAAGACTGGACAGCTTCCAACTGAAAATGCTCACATTCTTCATGTGTAATTCTGTAATTCTTTGTCAGCCCAAGAAGAACGGCATGCTAATGAGGGGTCAGTTGAGATGGTGTGGGCACCTAGTGGGGCTGAATGATTCAAGGTGCCGAAGTCAGATTTCTAAGCAGAGTTTACAAGTGTAAAACGCAAGGCTGGGGGTCAATACCTGTGGTACAAGAATGTCCTGAAGCATCAGCTGGCTTCAAGCTGCCTGTCTTGCGGCACTTTCTTGCTGCACTTGGGAGGAACTTGCCCAAGGTAGAACGAGGGGGCACAATTATGTTAAAAATGCAACTGACAACTTTGATTGTTTATGCTTAGAAGATCTTGACACCAATGCCAAATCTAGAAAACATGCTCAAAGCCCTCCTATAATTACACAGTCAAATCCAACAAACAGTTATGCAGATGGAGCCTCCGTCATTTCATCCTGCCTAGTCGCAGACATGCACTCCCGGGGTGACTAGGCGATCCGTCCGCCTAGTCACGCCGGGAATGCACAAGTCGCTTCCCATTGTAAGCGCAGGTGTCGGTATTGTGGGCGTGCGCCGCCGACCGGACGGAGATGCTCTCAATTCAAGTGAATATGGAGCATCTCTGTCAATCCGTGCGCGCTCATCCAGATGAAGATGTTCAAAGTGACTAGGCGCACCTACAACCACAATACCGACACCTACGTCGGTATAATAACTAAAGCATCTCCCTGATTCCCCACCCCCACCTGCTATCTGCCACCTCCTATTTATGGCGGCTCCATCTTATTACAGGCGGCAATAACTAAAGCACGTCTCTGCTTCCCCACCCACCCCCGCATACAACAAGCAGCAGCAAGCACCCCAGTCCCTCCTCGCTATAGTATTTATCAGCATCACAAAAATAACTTTTTGCCACCCCTCTGCAGTTACATTACAATATTGTCAGTGGGAACTATAAGGGCCAGGAGAGGGTGGGCAGAGATTTGAAGCTCAACCATAGTGTTAGCCTGCTTTCGTTATGGTTGGGATACTTACTTCACAGTGTCAGCATATTTTCATTATTTATTCTGTTCTTCTGAAGGCTGCCATTTGAATGGGTGGTCTTCGGGATACCCGCGCACAGTATACCGGCGCCGGCATACCATACCAAACCCATTTGAATTGCTGTGATTTACAGAATACCCAAACCCTTGCATGTTTTTTAATATAATATAAATATATATATATATGCACACACACACACACACACACACACACACACACACACACACACACACACACACACACACACACACACACACACACACACCATTGTCATCATGTGTAAAAATGCCAAAAAATTACAACTGTTACTTTCCAAAGTTTATTTTCATCCAAAGTTATCCAAATAAATTCACCTGACTTTTGGAACCTTTTACAAACAGTAATATTCTCAGTGCTGGAGCCACATACAATTATCAATAACTATACATTGAAAGTTCATATCTACTAGTGATGAGCAGGTTCGGTTTCCGAGAAACCGAACCACCCCGAACTTCACCCTTTTTAGACGGGTCCGAGCCATACTCGGATTCTCCCGTATGGCTCGGTTAACCCGAGCGCGCCCGAACGTCATCACGTCATCATCCCGCTGTCGGATTCTCGCGAGATTCGGATTCTATATAAGCAGCCGCGCGTCGCCGCCATTTTCACACGTGCATTGAGATTGATAGGGAGAGGACGTGGCTGGTGTCCTCTCCGTTTATATAGTTACACAGTTGATCTGATTGCTTAGCTTATTGTGGGGAGGATTGGGGAGCAGCTGTTAGGAGGAGTACAGTATTGCTAATAGTGACCACCAGTTTTTTATCCGTTCTCTGCCTGAAAAAAACGCTCCATACCATATCTGTGCTCAGTGTGCTGCATGATATATCTGTGCTGAGTGCTCACACTGCTTAATTGTAGGGACTGGGGAGCAGCTATAGCAGGAGTACAGTGCAAAGTTTTGCTGACAGTGACCACCAGTATACGTTTGTCTGCCTGAAAAACACTCCTGTGGTGTCTTTTTTTTTTTATACTATAAACGCAGTCTGCTGACAGTGTCCACCAGGTCCATTATACTGTATATAGCAGTACGGTAGGCCACTGCTCTACCTACCTCTGTGTCGTCACTCGTCGTCCATAAGTATACTATCCATCCATCTACATTGTATACCTGTGGTGTCTTTTTTTTTATACTATAAACGCAGTCTGCTGACAGTGTCCACCAGGTCCATTATACTGTATATAGCAGTACGGTAGGCCACTGCTGTACCTACCTCTGTGTCGTCACTCGTCGTCCATAAGTATACTATCCATCCATCTACATTGTATACCTGTGGTGTCTTTTTTTATTTATACTATAAACGCAGTCTGCTGACAGTGTCCACCAGGTCCATTATACTGTATATAGCAGTACGGTAGGCCACTGCTGTACCTACCTCTGTGTCGTCACTCGTCGTCCATAAGTATACTAAGTATCCATCCATCTACATTGTATACCTGTGGTGTCTTTTTTTCTTTATACTATAAATGCAGTCTGCTGACAGTGTCCACCAGGTCCATTATACTGTATATAGCTGTACGGTAGGCCATTGCTGTACCTACCTCTGTGTCGTCACTCGTCGTCCATAAGTATACTAAGTATCCATCCATCTACATTGTATACCTGTGGTGTCTTTTTTTTTTATACTATAAACGCAGTCTGCTGACAGTGTCCACCAGGTCCATTATACTGTATATAGCAGTACGGTAGGCCACTGCTGTACCTACCTCTGTGTCGTCACTCGTCATCCATAAGTATACTATCCATCCATCTACATTGTATACCTGTGGTGTCTTTTATTCTTTATACTATAAACGCAGTCTGCTGACAGTGTCCACCAGGTCCATTATACTGTATATAGCAGTACGGTAGGCCACTGCTGTACCTACCTCTGTGTCGTCACTCGTCGTCCATAAGTATACTATCCATCCATCTACATTGTATACCTGTGGTGTCTTTTTCTTTTATACTATAAACGCAGTCTGCTGACAGTGTCCACCAGGTCCATTATACTGTATATAGCAGTACGGTAGGCCACTGCTGTACCTACCTCTGTGTCGTCACTCGTCGTCCATAAGTATACTATCCATCCATCTACATTGTATACCTGTGGTGTCTTTTTCTTTTATACTATAAACGCAGTCTGCTGACAGTGTCCACCAGGTCCATTATACTGTATATAGCAGTACGGTAGGCCACTGCTGTACCTACCTCTGTGTCGTCACTCGTCGTCCATAAGTATACTAAGTATCCATCCATCTACATTGTATACCTGTGGTGTCTTTTTTTTTATACTATAAACGCAGTCTGCTGACAGTGTCCACCAGGTCCATTATACTGTATATAGCAGTACGGTAGGCCACTGCTGTACCTACCTCTGTGTCGTCACTCGTCGTCCATAAGTATACTATCCATCCATCTACATTGTATACCTGTGGTGGCTTTTTTTCTTTATACTAGTAGTACTAGTTTAGCAGTCTGCTGACAGTGTCCACCAGGTCCATTATACTGTATACAGCAGTACGGTAGGCCACTGCTGTTCCTACCTCTGTGTCGTCACTCGTCGTCCATAAGTATACTATTCATCCATCTACATTGTATACCTGTGGTGGCTTTTAGTTGTGCGCATTAAAATATGGAGAACAAAAATGTGGAGGTTAAAAAAATAGGGAAAGATCAAGATCCACTTCCACCTCATGCTGAAGCTGCTGCCACTAGTCATGGCTGAGACGATGAAATGCCATCAACGTCGTCTGCCAAGGCCGATGCCCAATGTCATAGTACAGAGCATGTAAAATCCAAAACACAAAAGATCAGTAAAATGACCCAAAAATCAAAATTAAAAGCGTCTGAGGAGAAGCGTAAACTTGCCAATATGCCATTTACGACACGGAGTGGCAAGGAACGGCTGAGGCCCTGGCCTATGTTCATGGCTAGTGGTTCAGCTTCACATGAGGATGGAAGCACTCATCCTCTCGCTAGAAAAAAGAAAAGACTTAAGCTGGCAAAAGCACAGCAAAGAACTGTGCGTTCTTCGAAATCACAAATCCCCAAGGAGAGTCCAATTGTGTCGGTTGCGATGCCTGACCTTCCCAACACTGGACGGGAAGAGCTTGCGCCTTCCACCATTTGCACGCCCCCTGCAAGTGCTGGAAGGAGCACCCATAGTCCAGTTCCTGATAGTCACATTGAAGATGTCAGTGTTGAAGTACACCAGGATGAGGATATGGGTGTTGCTGGCGCTGGGGAGGAAATTGACAAGGAGGATTCTGATGGTGAGGTGGTTTGTTTAAGTCAGGCACCCGGGGAGACGCCTGTTGTTCGTGGGAGGAATATGGCCATTGACATGCCTGGTCAAAATACAAAAAAAATCAGCTCTTCGGTGTGGAATTATTTCAACACAAATGCGGACAACAGGTGTCAAGCCGTGTGTTGCCTTTGTCAAGCTGTAATAAGTAGGGGTAAGGACGTTAACCACCTCGGAACATCCTCCCTTATACGTCACCTGCAGCGCATTCATCATAAGTCAGTGACAAGTTCAAAAACTTTGGGCGACAGCGGAAGCAGTCCACTGACCAGTAAATCCCTTCCTCTTGTAACCAAGCTCCTGCAAACCACACCACCAACTCCCTCAGTGTCAATTTCCTCCTTACCCAGGAAAGCCAATAGTCCTGCAGGCCATGTCACTGGCAAGTCTGACGAGTCCTCTCCTGCCTGGGATTCCTCCGATGCATCCTTGAGTGTAACGCCTACTGCTGCTGGCGCTGCTGTTGTTGCTGCTGGGAGTCGATCGTCATCCCAGAGGGGAAGTCGGAAGACCACTTGTACTACTTCCAGTAAGCAATTGACTGTACAACTGTCCTTTGCGAGGAAGATGAAATATCACAGCAGTCATCCTGCTGCAAAGCGGATAACTCAGGCCTTGGCAGCCTGGGCGGTGAGAAACGTGGTTCCGGTATCCATCGTTAATTCAGAGCCAACTATAGACTTGATTGAGATACTGTGTCCCCGGTACCAAATACCATCTAGGTTCCATTTCTCTAGGCAGGCGATACCGAAAATGTACACAGACCTCAGAAAAAGACTCACCAGTGTCCTAAAAAATGCAGTTGTACCCAATGTCCACTTAACCACGGACATGTGGACAAGTGGAGCAAGGCAGACTCAGGACTATATGACTGTGACAGCCCACTGGGTAGATGTATTGCCTCCCGCTGCAAGAACAGCAGCGGCGGCACCAGTAGCAGCACCTCGCAAACGCCAACTCGTTCCTAGGCAGGCTACGCTTTGTATCACCGCTTTCCAGAATACGCACACAGCTGAAAACCTCTTATGGCAACTGAAGAAGATCATCGCAGAATGGCTTACCCCAATTGGACTCTCCTGGGGATTTGTGACATCGGACAACGCCAGCAATATTGTGCGTGCATTACATCTGGGCAAATTCCAGCACGTCCCATGTTTTGCACATACCTTGAATTTGGTTGTGCAGAATTATTTAAAAAAACGACAGGGGCGTGCAAGAGATGCTGTCGGTGGCCCGAAGAATTGCGGGCCACTTTCGGCGTTCAGGCACCACGTACAGAAGACTGGAGCACCACCAAAAATACCTGAACCTGCCCTGCCATCATCTGAAGCAAGAGGTGGTAACGAGGTGGAATTCAACCCTCTATATGCTTCAGAGGATGGAGGAGCAGCAAAAGGCCATACATCTGGCCACGATATAGGCAACGGAGGTGGAATGCACCTGTCTCAAGCGCAGTGGAGAATGATTTCAACGTTGTGCAAGGTTCTGCAACTCTTTGAACTTGCCACACGTGAAGTCAGTTCAGACACTGCCAGCCTGAGTCAGGTCATTCCCCTCATCAGGCTTTTGCAGAAGAAGCTGGAGACATTGAAGGAGGAGCTAAAACAGAGCGATTCCGCTAGGCATGTGGGACTTGTGGATGGAGCCCTTCATTCGCTTAACCAGGATTCACGGGTGGTCAATCTGTTGAAATCAGAGCACTACATTTTGGCCACCGTGCTCGATCCTAGATTTAAAACCTATGTTGTATCTCTCTTTCCGGCAGACACAAGTCTGCAGGGGTTCAAAGACCTGCTGGTGAGAAAATTGTCAAGTCAAGCGGAACGTGACCCGTCAACAGCTCCTCCTTCACATTCTCCAGCAACTGGGGGTGCGAGGAAAAGGCTAAGAATTCCGAGCCCACCCGCTGGCAGTGATACAGGGCAGTCTGGAGCGAGTGCTGACATCTGGTCCGGACTGAAGGACCTGCCAACGATTACTGACATGTTGTCTACTGTCACTGCATATGAATCTCTCACCATTGAAAAAATGGTGGAGGATTATATGAGTGACCGCATACAAGTAGGCACGTCAGACAGTCCGTACGTATACTGGCAGAAAAAAGAGGCAATTTGGAGGCCCTTGCAGAAACTGGCTTTATTCTACCTAAGTTGTCCTCCCTTCAGTGTGTACTCCGAAAGAGTGTTTAGTGCAGCCGCTCACCTTGTCAGCAATCGGCGTACAAGGTTACTTTCAGAAAATGTGGAGAAGATGATGTTAATTAAAATGAATTATAATCAATTCCTCCGTGGAGACATTCACCAGCAGCAATTGCCTCCAGAAAGTACACGGGGACCTGAGATGGTGGATTCCAGTGAGGACGAATTAATAATCTGTGAGGAGGGGGATGTACACAGTGAAAGGGGTGATGAATCGAACGATGAGGAGGAGGTGGACATCTTGCCTCTGTAGAGCCAGTTTGTGCAAGGAGAGATTGATTGCTTCTTTTTTGGTGGGGGCTCAAACCAACCAGTCATTGCAGTCACAGTCGTGTGGCAGACCCTGTCACTGAAATGATAGGTTCGTTAAAGTGTGCATGTCCTGTTTATACAACATAAGGGTGGGTGGACAAGGACAATTCCATCTTGCACCTCTTTTTTCTTTAATTTTTCTTTGCATCATGTGCTGTTTGGGGAGTATTTTTTTGAAGGGCCATCCTGCGTGACACTGCAGTGCCACTCCTAGATGGGCCAGGTGTTTGTGTCGGCCACTAGTGTCGCTTAGCTTAGTCACACAGCTACCTTATTGCGCCTCTTTTTTTCTTTGCGTCATGTGCTGTTTGGGGAGTATTTTTTTGAAGGGCCATCCTGCGTGACACTGCAGTGCCACTCCTAGATGGGCCAGATGTTTGTGTCGGCCACTTGGGTCGCTTATCTTAGTCACACAGCTACCTCATTGCGCCTCTTTTTTTCTTTGCATCATGTTCTGTTTGGGGACTATTTTTTTGAAGGGCCATCCTGCGTGACACTGCAGTGCCACTCCTAGATGGGCCAGGTGTTTGTGTCGGCCACCAGGGTCGCTTAGCTTAGTCACACAGCTACCTCATTGCGCCTCTTTTTTTCTTTGCATCATGTGCTGTTTGGGGACTATTTTTTTGAAGGGCTATCCTGCGTGACACTGCAGTGCCACTCCTAGATGGGCCAGGTGTTTGTGTCGGCCACTAGGGTCGCTTAGCTTAGTCACACAGCTACCTCATTGCGCCTTTTTTTCTTTGCGTCATGTGCTGTTTGGGGAGTATTTTTTTGAAGGGCCATCCTGCGTGACACTGCAGTGCCACTCCTAGATGGGCCAGATGTTTGTGTCGGCCACTTGGGTCGCTTATCTTAGCCATCCAGCGACCTCGGTGCAAATTTTAGGACTAAAAATAATATTGTGAGATGTGAGGTGTTCAGAATAGACTGAAAATGAGTGGAAATTATGGTTATTGAGGTTAATAATACTATGGGATCAAAATGACCCCCAAATTCTATGATTTAAGCTGTTTTTTAGGGTTTTTTGAAAAACCACCTGAATCCAAAACACACCCGAATCCGACAAAAAAATTTAGGTGAGGTTTTGCCAAAACGCGTCCGAACCCAAAACACGGCCGCGGAACCGAACCCAAAACCAATACACAAAACCCGAAAAATTTCCGGTGCACATCACGAAATATCTACATTTCTAAAATGTACACTTTTATTTAAATGACACGCTGTATGTATTCAGTTGTGACGCTTTGCTTCTGTGTCTCAGTTGTGTCGCTGCAGGCTGGGCCCTTGCACACTTCTGTGCTTCTCTCCGGTGGCCGTCGGTGGTCGGTTTACTTGTTCTTCTAAAAAATCTAAATAAATACCTTACTCAAAGCGAAGCCCATACCTGCCCTGAAAGTCACCAAACACCCCCATCCCCCCAAAAAAAAAACATTTAACAAACCCAAATCAAAACATAGTCCACAATGTTCAGGTATTCAGTAATGATATTATCATTGTACTTTGATCTTACTAGGTGTAGTATGATTGGACGGCTGTCGGGATCCCGGCGCTCAGCATACCAGCGCCTATTTGAATTCTCTTTCAAAATTGCCTTCAGGATGATTTTTCAAACGCTCGTACTCCATTTGCACACGGAGAGCCATATTTTCATCGTACCTTGGCTGTCTTGAACTTGATGGCTGCGTCGTATGTGTTGAAGGTCCAGGCATGTTTTCCTGTCTGATTGGTATTGTTGTCTCTGTCAATGTTGGTCGCCTTAAATCTTCAGACATCATCTGCAGACTTGTCGCAATCAACGACGTGTTGGTATTCGCCTCTTGTTGCCATGAGAGCATTTGCAGCATTCCAAGATGGACTTGCTCTGTTACTGAATGTGAATGCCCATGAGATGCAGCTAAGGTATCAATGCTGCGAGCCATAGTTATCATTAGTTCAGCATGTAGATGTTGAATTTCCTGAATCCGGTCCATCCTCTCCGACATTCTGGCAAATTGATGTTGCATATTCTGTGACAATCTAGTACATTGATATTCCATCATTTGACGATCTTTTAGAACTGTTGTATCTCTCATTTGTTCTTGGACATCCAGGGACTCCAGGACTTCTTTCAAAAACACACAAAGCATGTTGTAAATATCTTAAACTGTGTTAACAATTTATTAACTAATATAGACCAACATATTAAATGTGTATTTTTTTAAAAAAAATTACACTGTTAACCTTGTCCAGTAGTTTGATCAACTGGTTCCTCGGGTATTAATCGTCTCTCACCATCCCTTGTTTCGTCAATCCCTGGGATGCCCTGTATCTCAGTGACTTGCTCCTGAATGTCCTGGGTAATTAAGACCTCAGTCTCTACTTGTTCCGCTGCTATAATGACACTGTCCGTCTCCTGCTCCTGGGTCTCTGCAAAACAAACAGAATTTGTCAGTAGATAATCATCCATTTTCCTGACATAAACCAATTTTTATTAAGAAAATTTACACACCGGGTGCAATACTCTGTCTGTAGAAAAATAACCTAACAGTAATATATTGTGTGTGGTAGGAAAACAAAAAACATTGTACGAATATATGATTTTTAATTAAAAAATTTAAATGTTCGTAAATGTGTGTGTTTTTCATCCTGAAAGCCCAACATCGATTAAGATCGATCTTAAATTAGTCTGAAATCATCCACAATGTCACTTTAGTAAATAGACCTCTCGGGTTGTAATGATAACCATGGTTGTTTCCATATGGTTAATTCACATTGGTGGTCATTCCAAGTTGTTCGCTCGCTGACGATTTTCACAGTGCAGCGATCAGATTGAAAAATGGCAAAAAGCCACATGCGCATGGTACGCAGTGCAACCATGGGGTCATTCAGAGTTGTTCGCTCGTTGCGATTTGTTGCTAATTGCGCATGTGCAAGGCACGCAGGGCGCATGTGCTTAGTTATTTAACTAAAAACTTAGCAGATTTGCTGTGGATCCTGCGGCGCTTTTCAGTCGCTCTGCTTATCGGTGAATGATTGACAGGTTTCTGGGTGGTAACTTAGCGTTTTCCGGGAGTGTGCTAAATAATGCAGGTGTGTCAGGGAAAAACGCGGGAGTGTCTTGAGAAACGGGGGAGTGGCTGGCCGAACGCAGGGCGTGTTTGTGACGTCAAACCAGGAACTACACGGACTGAGCTGATCGCAATCTATAAGTAGGTCCGGAGCTACTCAGAAACTGCAGGGAATTATTTAGTAGCAGTTCTGCTAATCTTTCGTTCGCTATTCTGCTAAGCTAAGATACACTCCCAGAGGGCGGCAGCCTAGCGTGTGCAATGCTGCTAAAAGCAGCTAGCAAGCGAAGAACTCGGAATGAGGGCCCATGTGCACTGCAGGGATGGGGGGGAAGATACAACATGTGCAGAGAGATTTGGGTGGGTTATATTGTTTGTGTGCAGGGTAAATACTGCCTGTTTTATTTTTACACTGCAATTTAGATTTCAGTTTGAACACACCGCACCAACATCTAACTCTTTCGGCACATATTATATACACCCCCCCCCCCCCCCCGCAGTGTACATGGGCCCTCATTCCGAGTTGATCGGTCGCAAGGCGAATTTAGCAGAGTTACACACGCTAAGCCGCCGCCTACTGGGAGTGTATCTTAGCATCTTAAAATTGCGACCGATGTATTCGCAATATTGCGAGCACAAACTACTTAGCAGTTTTAGAGTAGCTCCAGACTTACTCTGCCTGTGCGATCAGTTCAGTGCTTGTCGTTCCTGGTTTGACGTCACAAACACACCCAGCGTTCGCCCAACCACTCCCCCGTTTCTCCGGCCACTCCTGCGTTTTTTCCGGAAACGGTAGCGTTTTCAGCCACACGCCCATAAAACGCCGTGTTTCCGCCCAGTAACACCCATTTCCTGTCAATCACATTACGTTCGCCGGAGCGATGAGAAAGCCGTGAGTAAAAATACTTTCTTCATAGCAAAGATACTTGGCGCAGTCGCAGTGCGAATATTGCGCATGCGCACTAAGCGGAATTTCACTGCGATGCGATGAAAAATACCGAGCGAACGACTCGGAATGAGGGCCATGGTTTTGCCCATTAGCTAATTTGCTGCAGCGATCAGATCTGAATTAGGCCCTATGTATTTGGCACCATCAAAGGGTTAGAGGCCTTCCAGTAGAGCTCACACCTTTCTTATCATGCATTGTAATATTTCCTAAGGAATGCTATTCCAAAGGCTGCTGCTGTAATTCATTTGTTACCAGGGTTAAATGGTGTTTTTATTTTTACCCCAGAAGTGCAGTGGTAGAGTAGGAGCAGGTAGTGCTATTTATTAGAGATGTGATAGAGCACAAACATGGATAAGGTCCATAGCTCTAAGAGTTTTGTTCTTAGCCGTGGTCAGATGGTATATAAGAAAATGCCATTGTTTAAGTGGAAATTTCCTGTTATAAGCTGTTGTTCAGTTTGAATAACTGTTCCCCAAAAAATTAATACATTGTTATTTTAACACAAATAAACCCAAATGATCAGTTGACCAAAGGAGCTAAATTGCCCTGTGATCTAGCTAATTTGCCCCAGTTTAAAAACAAAAAAATGAAGCTGCTGTAATTTCTGGATGTTTCCTTACTGCATCAACAGCAAGTGACAAGAAACAATGTAATGTGGAACCGTTCAGCAGAAGGGATTGCGGCTACCCCACAATAAGTGCTGCGGAATGTAAGAAGAGCAATTGTTGCTTTGACTCAAGCATTCCCGGGGTTAACTGGTGTTTCTTCTCCAAGTCACAAGGTATGGACCTGCTGTATTCACAAGTCATTATAGCTCGCACCTGTTAAGCTGGATACACACAGAAGTGCCCTACACACTTGCAGGCTCAATCTAGCAGGTCAGGCCAGCGGGTGAAATGAGCGCCCCCCTCTCCCCCCGCATGCTCAGCACACATCACGCTGTGCTGAGCGGGGAGAGAGATGTATGCTGAGCGGTTCACTTTAGCAACCGCACCTCCAATGTAATGATATTGTCCTTACCAGTCTCTTCTACATCCACTGGGATTGCACTGCCAACATCCGTGAGCTCCTGTCTCAGTGGTATAATGCTTGGGTGTGGTTCATCAAATCGACAGTGTCTAGGTCGACAATGTTTAGGTCGACCACTCTAGTTCGACAGTCACTAGGTCGACATGGATGGAAGGTCGACAGGGTTTCTAGGTCGACAGGTCTAAAGGTCGACATGAGGATTTTTTATTTTTTATTTTTTTTGTGTCGTTTTCTTCGTAGAGTGACCGGGATCCCAAATTAGTGCACCGCGTCCCCTCGCATGGCTCGCTTCGCTCGCCATGCTTCGGGCATGGTGCCTTCGCTCCGCTACCGCTTCGCTCGGCACACTTTACCGTTCCAATCGTAGTCCACGTGGATCGTTAAGTATGAAAAAATTCAAAAAAAGAAAAAAAATGTGAAAAACTCATGTCGACCTTTAGACCTGTCGACCTAGCACATGTCGACCTAGAAACCCTGTCGACCTTCCATCCATGTCGACCTAGTGACTGTCGACCAATAGTCAAAAAGAAGGGGAAAGAATTCCTGCGCACTAGAAAGGGTATATAGCACACTTTTTTAGGGTGTGGTAAACACCATAAAACAATTTTTTGATTATATGTGAGATGATTTTTTTATCCACCAGAAATCTTCACATTAGTATATATACCATACGTCTTATTTCTCACAAAAGAAATAAAACAAAAGAGAAAAGTCTCGTAATAAGTTCATGAAATGTATAAATAGTGGTCGACCTAAACATTGCCGACCTAGACACTGTCGATCTTCAGACCGGATCCCATAATGCTTTCGTCAGTCAACTCCTCCTCAACCACTGGAAGATTGACTTCAACTGTTGTTTCTTCATGGGACACAGTTTGGTCTTCAACTGGCTGTCAGTTTTTGAAAAGGAAACTCTTCTTCTTTTCCTACCTGCATTTTAAAATATGTATTTTCAAACATTAGATTAAAATGGAATTATATGTGAAGTACTACAATAACAGGGATGCGCATAACATACCAACTGTTGTGATACCGACGCCGGTGTCCCAACAGCCGTTAAAATGCCAGCGGTCAGATTAACCATAGCTCCACGGTATTCCTACTTTGGTGGTGGGTCCACGTCACCACACAAAAGAGAGTATAGGCACGAAGCTTGGCAAGCGGGGTGTTAGTCATGTGACCGGCGGTTGGTCGCAGTGCGGCGAGCGCAGCAAGCCCGCAAGGGGCTTGCTGCACTGGACCCTCCCCGCCGTGATCCCGGCGTCGGTATGCTGCCAGGATCCCAGTGTCGGTATGCTGACCGGCGGGCTCCTGACCACCAGTCAGACATACTACACCCTGGCAAGCGCATGAGGGGACTCAGTGCCAGTATTATGCCTGGTGGGAGGATGCTGTCGGATTCGTGACAGCCGGCATCCCGTCTGGCGGGATACGGTATGTATTCCACAATAACAATATAGCTTGCCATCTGTATTCTTTCTGGTTTCTTCATGTTGTTTTCCGGTGTCCCTTTCTTGGGTGATGGACCTATTTGTTTTCTGGGAGTGTCTTCTTTCTTGGTCTTTTCCGGTGTGTCTGTAGTACAATACACAAAGCACATAATTTATGATTTTTAAATACACAATAAGATAACTTGTTATTAGAAACTTCTATTTAAAATATTTTAGATTTCATATAATATATACTACATTAATTTAATTCACCTTGCTTGCTGGTGCCCGGAACTGGTTCTTCCTCGGTTAGCATGAAGTACTCTTGGAACTTCTTCTCCCAATCTTTTAGTTTCTTTGGTCTTGAGTTTAGCTTGTTTTGGGAGAGCCGCCTGCAATCCCTAAGCCTCTTCTTACAGGCCTCCGCAGTCCTCTCTGTTCCACCAGTACTTGAGACAGCTTGGGCTTTCTGATCCCATGTGGATGTCTTCAGCTTTGCATTGAGATTCCTTGCCTGTGGCCCAAATAAGCGACAAGTGTGACTACTGACCTCATTGATAAGAGCCTCAGTTTCCTTCTCAGAAAACTTTGGTCCTCTTGAGCTTGCTCTTTCTTCTGCTAATTCATTGTCTTTCTCTTGAGACAGAGTATTGTCAGCGGGTAACCCAGGCATAGTCACAGGCTGTGACTCCAATGTCTCTTTCTCAGTTTTATCTTGCTGTGAATGCTGGTCCTTCTCTTCTTCCCTTGCAGAAGGAAACTGTCTTTCACCACTTTCTTTGGACATCCTTAAAAATATTGTTAATTAACTTAATATTCGTCACATTTAAGACACAAAAAGTAATACTATTGGAACACAGTTACTTAAGTCACAATGCTTAAACACTTGGCATGGTCGACCGTTAAATTAATTAGATACTATATTATAAAAAACTACGTAAGATTGTTCCAGTTTATTTTATCATTTAGTCCCTTAGGGGGGGGTGGTCTTCAGTATGCCGACTGCCAGGATCCCGGCTCACAGTATACCGGCACCGGAATCCCGACAGTTGGCATACCGACACTTTTTCTCCCTCGTGGGGGTCCACGGGCCCCCTGGAGGGAGAATAAAATAGCGTGGTGCGCGTAGCCCGCAAGGGGCTCATTAGTGCTCCTGCAGCGTGGCGAGCGCAGCGAGGCGGCAAGGGGCTCATTTGCGCTCGCCACGCTGTTGGTATGCCAGCGGTCGGGCTCCCGGCGCAGGTATGCTGGTCGCCGGGAGCCCGGCCGCCGGCATGCCATACTACACCCCCTTAGGGGCCATAGAATTAAGGTGGAATATCCATCTAGATTCAGTTAATAATAAAGTTTTTAATCTATCGCCACCGCGGGGTGACTCCATTCCCCTCCTCACATCATGTCAGTGCCCCTGTGAAAATAGTAAGACAAACAGCGGCATCCTAACACACAAGATCCAGCGTGTAACTTTTACAATATCATGTTCAAGCACTAGGACTACGCTCTGTATACACTACTTCATCACTGTGCATTGTGTGTATAATGATATATATGATATATATATGTATATGTATAATATACACATATGAGGACACATTCGAAATTTAAAAAAAAATTCCATCGGAACACCATTGAATGATCACCATCAATCATCACAAGCATTGGAAGGTCACCATCAAATGGTCAAAATACTCCCATGTAAAGAAAACCATCAATGTTTCTGAAACATCAACCATTAATTTCCATCCCTAGACTGAGGGACCGCGCTTTGCTCTGCTCTTTTTCCCTGACACAGCAGCGGGTTTCAAGCATAGCGGTCGGCCCGGTGTTACTGCGTACCGGTTGACAATTTTTTAGCTGGTACACAGTGCGGCCCCATACCGCCATTCTTGCATTACTAAAATTATAACTTACTACCACAGTTATCATTGCTAGACCGCATAGAAGCCATGTTCTACACAGCTTGAACGGGTGTATCACTGACCTGGTTTGGAAGTGTTGTGGACTCGGGGTTTCTTCCGGTGACCGGGAAGAGGAACCGCTACTGGGTCGCAGTAGAGATGGCCGGATGTAGGTCTTCCTCATACAGGATTAGGACGGTAGGCAGGAGGCACGGGTGAATGCTTGAAGGTCTCCTGAAAGACTAGACTTGTAAAGGTGCTGATGAATTGGTGGAGAGTACCAAAAGTTACTGTGAGTGATGTTGGGGTGCTGGAGGCACTGAGGTGCTAGAGGCACCAAAATGCTAGAGTTACTGAGGTGTTTGAAGGCGCTGAGGCGCTTAGAGACGTTGAGGTGCTGGAGGCACAGATCTGCTGGAGGCACAGAGGTGCCGAGTGCTGAGGCACGGAGGTGCTGAGTGCTGAGGCACGGAGGTGCTGAGTGCTGAGGCACGGAGGTGCTGAGTGCTGAGGTACGGAGGTGCTGAGGCACGGAGGTGCTAAAGCACGGAGGTGCTGAGTGCTGAGGCACGGAGATGCTGAGGCACGGAGATGCTGAGGCACGGAGGTGCTGAGTGCTGAGGCACGGAGGAGCTGAGGCACGGAGGTGCTGAGGCATGGAGGTGCTGAGGCACGGAGACACTGGAGGCATGGAGGTGCTGAGTGCTGGGGCACGGAGGTGCTGAGGCACGGAGATGCTGAGGCACGGAGATGCTGAGGCACGGAGAAACTGGAGGCACGGAGATGCTGAGGCACGGAGGTGCTGGGAAGCACGGAGATGCTGAGGCACGGAAGTGCTGGGAAGCACGGAGATGCTGAGGCACAGAGGTGCTGGGAAGCAAAGAGATGCTGAGGCACGGAGGTGCTGGGAAACACGGAGATGCTGAGGCATGGAGGTGCTGGGAAGCACGGAGATGCTGAGGCACGGAGGTGCTGGGAAGCACGGAGATGCTGAGGCACGGAGGTGCTGGGAAGCACGGAGATGCTGTGGCACGGAGGTGCTGGGAAGCACGGAGATGCTGGAGCTCTGGAGATCACCACCACAGTCGCAGCAACGATGATACTCAGGGGCCGGAGCATTGCCCG
This sequence comes from Pseudophryne corroboree, assembly GCF_028390025.1. Taxonomy (NCBI): domain Eukaryota; kingdom Metazoa; phylum Chordata; class Amphibia; order Anura; family Myobatrachidae; genus Pseudophryne; species Pseudophryne corroboree. Next base: position 273,449,673 of record NC_086450.1, on the reverse strand, counting down.
GCGTCTGAATTTGAACTTCCCGCCAGGGAAGATACCGATGACGTCACCCGCACCTCCCGTGGACGTCGAGCGCACACGCTGGCCGGACGGAGCGCTGGACGCCGGGAACCACCAGCGAGGACGGCCGCACGGAGACCCAGCGTGCCCGGAGGGGTAAGTATGGAGACCGCAGCGGCTCTGTGACAGTACCCCCTCCTCTAGGAGTGGCCTTTGGACACTTTCCTGGTTTCGTAGGGTGTCTAGAATGGAAAATCCGGATTAGTCGAGGAGCCGAGACCTCAGAAGCCTTTATCCAACTTCTCTCCTCAGGACCATATCCTTTCCATTCCACCAGATATTGCAAATTCTTGTGAAGGTAACGAGAGTCTAGAATAGTTTTGATCTCGAAGTCTGTTCCTGTTTCAGTCTGCACTGAGGTGGGGCTAGAGGTCCTTGAATGAAAACGATTAAGGACGAGAGGACGAAGAAGAGAAACATGGAAGGCATTTGGTATACGTAGGTGAGAAGGTAAACCCAGCTTACAGACCACAGGATTTAGGACTTGTAGCACAGGGTAAGGACCGATGAATCTTGGAGCAAACTTCATGGTGGGCACCTTCAACCGGAGATTACGTGTGGACAGCCATACCCTGTCACCAACCTTGTATTGAGGAGCGGCTCGCCGTTTCTTATCTGCGAAGAACTTGTACCGGACTGAAACCTTCTTAAGATTAGCATGAATCTTACTCCAAATTTGTCCGAAGTGTTGTAGAGTGGACGTTACAGCTGGAACCTCTTCTATCAGAAGGCTTGGTAATTCCGGAACACGTGGATGGAACCCGTAGTTGACGAAGAATGGAGATTCACCAGTGGAAGAATGAAACGAATGGTTATGGGCAAACTCCGCCCAAGGTAACAACTCCACCCAGTTGTCCTGTGAAGGGGAGAGATAAAGACGAAGGAAAGTCTCTAGATCTTGATTGACTCGTTCCGTTTGTCCATTCGTTTGGGGATGATAAGCGGAGGAAAACTTAAGTTTAATCTGTAAAGTTGAGCAGAGGTCTTTCCAAAACCTTGCGGTGAACTGTACCCCACGATCAGAGACTATTTCCTGTGGCAACCCATGCAACCGAAAATGTTCTTGGATGAATAGTAGAGCTAGTTTCGGAGCTGTCGGTAGACCAGTCAATGGAACGAAGTGTGCCATCTTCGAAAAACGGTCGACGATCACCCAGACGGTGTTGCAACCATTGGAACAGGGCAAGTCAGTGATGAAGTCCATGGAAATGTGAGTCCAGGGTCTCACAGGAATAGGCAAAGGACGAAGCAACCCAGCAGGAGGCAGGCGAGGAGATTTATGTTGTGTACACTGTGGACAAGAATTAACGTAATCCTGTACATCCTTCCTCATGGTGTTCCACCAGTAAGACCTTTGCAGAAACTTGTACATCTTCTGGGCACCGGGATGACCGGAAAACTTGGAGTTATGGGCCCACTGTAATATTCTTGGCCGGAATCTAGCAGGTACGGACATTCTTCCAGGAGGAGGAGCTGGAGCAGTTAAAGCAGCGGAGACAGAAACTGGATTTAGAATTAAACTCCGCTCAAAAGATTCATCCTCGTCTGTGGAAACTTGTGAACGGGACAGCGAATCCGCTTTAATATTGAGAGTCCCGGCCCGGTACTTGATAACAAAAGAAAATCGAGTAAAGAAAAGTGCCCATCTCGCTTGGCGAGGATTCAAGCATTGTGCGGATTTGATGTATAACAAATTTTTGTGATCCGTGTAAATGGCAAACACATGTTTAGCCCCTTCTAAGAGGTATCTCCACTCTTCCAAGGCGGATTTAATTGCCAAAAGTTCCTGGTCTCCAATAGTGTAATTTCGTTCGGCCGGAGAGAATTTACGAGAGTGGAAGCCACACGGATGTAATTTCTTATCAGAGGAGTACTGAGAGAGAACGGCCCCAACCCCGACTGAAGATGCGTCAACCTCTAGGAAGAAAGGTTCATCGAAATTTGGTTGTTGGAGGACAGGAGCAGACATGAAAGCTAACTTCAAGTGGGAAAAGGCCTCAATGGCTTCAGGAGGCCACAAACTCGGATTAGAGCCTTTTCTCGTCAAGGCAGCAATGGGGGCAACAATGGTGGAGAAACCTCTAACGAATTTCCTGTAGTAATTCGCAAAGCCCAGGAATCTTTGTATTGCTTTTAAAGAGAGAGGCTGAGTCCAGTCACGAATGGCAGAGAGCTTTTCCGGATCCATGCGAAGCTCCGTCCCCGAGATGATATAACCGAGGAACGGAATTGATGTTACTTCAAAGGTACATTTGGAAAGCTTAGCATAGAGATGATTCTCTCGTAAATGGTGGAGCACTTCTTTGACTTGAGTCCTGTGTTCAACAATATTTTTGGAAAAAATCAGTATGTCGTCCAAATATACCACAACACTCTGATATAACATGTCTCGGAAGATTTCGTTGACGAATCCCTGGAAAACAGCAGGAGCATTACTAAGACTGAACGGCATCACCAGGTATTCGTAATGCCCATCCCGGGTATTGAAGGCAGTCTTCCATTCATCCCCTTCTCGGATGCGTATAAGATTATAAGCTCCCCTCAAGTTGAGTTTGGAGAAAACGCGGGCACCACGAACCCTATCAAATAACTCTGTGATTAGTGGCAAGGGGTATTTATTCTTGATAGTGATATCGTTTAAGCCGCGGTAGTCGATACATGGTCTCAACCCCCATCCTTATTCTTCACGAAAAAGAAGCCCGCTCCAGCAGGGGAGGAAGAGGGACGAATAAATCCCTTGAGCAGATTGGACTTAATATATTCCGACATAGCTTGAGTCTCGGGAAGAGACAGGGGATATGTGCGACCACGAGGTGGCGTCTTCCCTGGGACAAGGTCAATAGGACAGTCCCAAGGCCTATGAGGTGGTAACAGATCAGCTGCTTGTTCCGAAAACACATCCTTGTACCCTTGATACGCCTCCGGAATATGCTCTTCATCCGTCTTAGAAGAGACACGGAGCGGACAAACGGGAGTGAGACAGTTAGCGTGACAAAAGGAACTCCAAGACAGAATATGAGAAGACTTCCAGTCAATGTGGGGATTATGAAATTTCAGCCAAGGCATTCCAAGGACCAGATCGTGATGCATTTCTGGAATCACCAAGAGTTCCAGACTTTCTTGATGTAGAGCCCCGACCTGCAGCTTAACTGGCTCTGTGCGCCACATTATGAGACCCTTGGAAATTCTAGTACCGTTGATAGCCGTCAATGAAATAGGCCGCTCGATAGGCCGTAACTTTAAATCCATGCTTTGAACACAGGAGGAAGAAACGAAGTTCCCCGCAGCTCCGGAATCCAACAGGGCTTCACAAGACTTGGAGGCTGAATCGGTGACTAAAGTTACAGGAAGCAAACAGTCCAAAATTGGAGAAGATTTTGTCGTAACCCCCAGCTTGACTCCTCCGGAACAAGCTAGGCCTGCCCGTTTCCAGTACGGGATTTACAAAACTTGAGTAAATGATCTACGGCTCCACAGTAAAGGCAAAGTTTACCCTCACGACGATGCTGTCGTTCTTCCGGAGACAGTCGGGATCGGTTAATTTGCATGGGCTCGTCCGAGCTAGGCATAGCCATTGGTCTAGGAGTAGGATTCCGGAACCTGGAACGATCTGAACGGCTACGTTCTCTTCCACGCTCCTGCATCCAAAGATCCACCTTGACGCAAAGGGAAATCAACTCTTCTAATGGATCCGGCAGATCCCTTGTTACCAACTCATCTTTCAGCCGGTCGGAGAGACCGTTCCAGAAGGCAGCTCTCAGAGCGTCATTATTCCAGCGCAATTCAGAGGCAATGGTCTGGAAATGAACCACGTACTGACTTACGGAACGGGAGCCCTGACGAACACGGAGCAAGTCAGAAGAAGCAGTGGTCATCCTGCCGGGCTCGTCGAAGATTCTTCGAAAGGACGTGATGAAGTTGGTGTAGTTGGAAACCACGGGATCAGATCGTTCCCACAACGGAGACACCCAATCCAACGCTGACCCTTCAAGCAGGGAAATGATATACGCTACCTTAGAGTGATCCGTAGGGAAGTTATGAGAGAGCAGCTCGAAGTGCACCTCGCACTGATTTACAAAACCACGGCAATTCTTTGGTTTCCCATTATAGCGGGAAGGAGTAGGAAGCTGAAGACGTGACCTGGTACCGGCCGGAGGTTGGACATTACTGGAAACAGCAGTTAATGTTCTATAGAAAACATTAAAGGAGCGCTGTTTACAGATAAAAAGTCATTTAATAATAAATATGGTGGAAAAGACCACCTGAATAGTAAAAATGAAGTTAGAAAAAAACAAATTGGCGCTCAGGCCGATCACAGCTAACATATCGCCAATTGGGTAATGTGATTATTGTATATGCAACTGTATTTGCACTGTGTTTTTTTTCTAACTTCATTTTTACTATTCAGGTGGTCTTTTCCACCATATTTATTATTAAATGACTTTTTATCTGTAAACAGCGCTCCTTTAATGTTTTCTATAGAACATTAACTGCTATATCCTTGTATTAGGCATCCAGGTGCCTTCTAGGAGCTGCTACTATATTATCTAATTGTCAATCAGGTGTGCTTTTTAAATTCTTAAAAATTCCAGCGCCCGATGTAAAGGAGTATATATTCCTTATACCTTTTTCATTACTGGAAACAGCAACTGGAGCAGTTACAGGAGCTGGAGCCGGAATTGCGGAGGCTAAGGATGCTTGGATTTGATCCAATCGGCCGGACAATTCCTGGAGATATTGCATCACCTGACCCTGTGTCACCTCTTGAGACTGAACTCGGGAAGCCAAACTTTGGATGGCGCTTGACTCTGTGTTCCGAATCCCCGGGTCCATGTGGCCTGAGTATACTATCACTGACCTGGTTTGGAAGTGTTGTGGACTCTGGGTTTCTTCCGGTGACTGGGAAGAGGAACCGCTACTGGGTAGGTCTTCCTCATACAGGATTAGGACGGTAGGCAGGAGGCACGGGTGAATGCTTGAAGGTCTCCTGAAAGACAAGACTTGTAAAGGTGCTGATGAATTGGTGGAAAGTACCAAAAGCTTACTGTGAGCGATGTTGGGGTGCTGGAGGCACTGAGGTGCTAGAGGCACCGAAATGCTAGAGTTACTGAGGTATTTGAAGGCGCTGAGGCGCTTAGAGACGTTGAGATGCTTGAAGGCACAGTGGTGCTGGAGGCACGAAGGTGCTGGAGGCACAGAGGCGCTGGAGGCACAGAGGTGCCGAATGCTGAGGCACGGAGGTGCTGAGTGCTGAGGCACGGAGGTGCTGAGTACTGAGGTATGGAGGTGCTGAGGCACGGAGGTGCTGAGGCACGGAGATGCTGAGTGCTGAGGCACGGAGATGCTGAGGCACGGAAGTGCTGAGTGCTGAGGCACGGAGGAGCTGAGGCACGGAGGTGCTGAGGCACGGAGACACTGGAGGCACGAAGGTGCTGAGTGCTGGGGCACGGAGGTGCTGAGGCACAGAGATGCTGAGGCATGGAGACACTGGAGGCACGGAGATGCTGAGGCACGGAGGTGCTGGGAAGCACGGAGATGCTGAGGCACGGAGGTGCTGGGAAGCACAGAGATGCTGAGGCACGGAGGTGCTGGGAAGCACAGAGATGCTGAGGCACGGAGGTGCTGGGAAGCACGGAGATGCTGAGGCACAGAGGTGCTGGGAAGCACGGAGATGCTGAGGCACGGAGGTGCTGGGAAGCACGGAGATGCTGAGGCACGGAGGTGCTGGGAAGCACGGAGATGCTGGAGCTCTGGAGATCACCACCACAGTCGCAGCAACAATGATACTTAGGCGCCGGAGCATTGCCCGGCGTCTGAATTTGAATTTCCCGCCAGGGCCTGATTGGTGGAGGTACCGATGACGTCACCCGCACCTCCCATGGACGTCGAGCGCACACGCTGGCCGGATGGAGCGCTGGATGCCGGGAACCGCCAGCGAGGACGGCCGCACGGAGACCCAGCGCGCCCGGAGGGGTAAGTATGGAGACCGCGGCAGCGCTGTGACAGGGTGGTCTTCACCCAGCTTGAACAGGTCCACTATCTGCACCTTTTAAAAGTGCATAGTCGCCATGTTGTAGACGGCTAGAACATGGCGGCAATATTCAGTCATTATGCCCCATGGTAAATGCCTGAGAAGTCTGGATGGACATCAAATTGTGATGCTTAGCAACCATCGATGTTTTGTTGTAATGTTAGTGTTTTTACCATTCAATGGCGGCATTCCGATGTTTGCTGCCATCAAATGGTATTAATTGGATGGTTTTCCGATGGTTAGCTGATTTAAACAATGAAATCTGCGCTGCCCCAGCCGAACATCTTGGTGACCCATTGGACGTTTTCTCTGCCTCAGACGTAAGTGCCTGCTCGGTCACTCCCCTCTCCCAGGCTGCGGCTAGGCAACAGAGCAGATTGCATGCTGTGATTGGCTCTCTGACAGTGTGAGAATCAATCAGAGCAAAGCTCTTGCCACTGCAGCAGCAGCAGCAGCAGCGATGGAAGCCTGGCCGCATCACTACCTCCATGTCCGTGGCATCATCCCAATAATTGGCCGCAGCGTCACTCAGTGTTTCCAGTCGCTCCAGTGCTGCAGCTACTCTGCCTCCTCTAGTAACAGCCCATGGACTGGCCACCCCCTCAGTCTCCCACCTCTAGCCCCCCCCCCACCTCTAGTCTGAGACAGCTATGCAGATTGCGCCGCTGTCATTTTGAATCTGGCGCTTTCTGAATGCCAATAGAATCATGCTATAAGGCAGCCAATGCAGTGGCTGAAGCAGCGCGAGCACGATTGGCTTTCAAGAGGCGCATTATTAAAAATGAGCGCAAAAAGTTCTCACATGTCCGGGACAGTCCATGGGGGGATTTCAAAATTTTATTCCCCCCCCCCCATGTGTTGGTTACCATGCGGAGGGCTGAATAAAGTGCTTTATTTAATTAGAAGCATGGCGACAAACACATCATTACACTCTTTGGGGGGGGGGGGGGATTTAAACCCAACTGACTTTTACAACATTTGAATTCCCACCTTGATGTCCCTGAAATGAAAAGGCATGCTAGTGTGTTAAAAGATCATAGGTTAGTTAAGGGAGTGTATAAAAATATATATGAAAAACTAACTGTATTAAAGCGGTTACAATATAGAACATGACATGAGTTAATAAAGAAGAAAATAGAGTAGAGATTTTATATTACAGAAGGAAGTTTTGGCATTACCTTAATCTGAAAGATAAATAAAATATTCTTTCCAGGAGAAGGCAGGTGGCGCACAGCACTGGTAGCGGTCTCAGTAAAGATCACGATTAGGTAGTAGTAATCAGAGATTACCAAAGCCAAATTCGACACGCTGGCACAATCAGTGGCAGTGTTAGCAAAATGGCACCTAGGAAAAAATTTTTTATTGTCTCCTCCCACTGGCTTTCATTTATGCATTGGAATTGGTTGGCTTCTGTGGTACCACAATACATCATCGCAGACAGCAACTATCCAACCAATCAAACAAACAAACAATCCAGGGGAACAAGGTGTGGATGGAGAGAGAGGGAGGGGGATACTTGCCTGCAGCCATTTTATTCCTGTCATGCAGTTAGTAATAGAAATTAAATATATTGTGGAATTTTAGACTATTTACACGACGGAACCCAATAATATTAGTACACTGAAAATCAACATATACTGTACTACATACACCTTAAAATGTATGTATATATGTGACAAACGCTAATAACAAAACCGCCACCCCCCACCATCCCCTCAGTATGTGATGGAAGAAAGGTGTACTGCACCGACGCTCTGGCCTTTTGGTCCGTGTCTGTGCTAACTGAACAAACTTTACAAAGCAGCACATAAACTGGATGTTGGACATAACTGTAGAATCTCATGTTAAGTACTCTTCTACTCAGTGACATGGCGGCTATGCACATTTTAAAAACTAGGATTGCCGCCATGTTCTAGCTGTCTACAACATGGCGGCTATGCACGGTGTAAAGGTGCGGATAGCGGACATATTCAAGCCATGACTGCTTTGCAGTCTAGCTGTGATAACAAGGGTGGTAGTTTATATTTGTTATTAGAGTCACAGAAATAGTCCTATTGGTATGCTTTAATTGTGTACATTAGCTTAGCTGTCATTATATTATTATAAAAGAAAACACCAAATAATTCTGAAACAATGTTAAGTTTATTGAAAGTCACAACAAAACATAACAAGGTAGATTACTTATAGTACACTGTTCCTTATTAGGCTTAGTGCAGCAAACATAATATATAAATTTAACCTTTCAAAATTTATTATATTAAAAAGTGCATAACAATAAAAATAACTTCCATAACTTTATACAAAGTGCAAGAAATAAAGTATAAAAATGTGTTCCTGCATTCAGACATTTTTTGTTACACATTAATTACTATTTTAAATGGTGTGCAATACCTCTTAGAAATATCATTGTGTCGACAGATTGGCAAGTGCGGATGCACACCTGCAATGCCTTTTCCTTGTTGAATTGAGCTTTTCTGGAAGGACTTCTTGCAATGTTTGCAACCACTCGTTCAAATTGGGTATTAGTGTTTCGCTGCTCCTTGATGATATATGAAATAAGTTGGTAAATGCCTAATTTCCTGTGTCCAAGAATGGTATTCCAATGTCTGTGCCAACCTTCTAATTTATTTTGTGTCCTTGGAATACCCAATGCATTATTTTCAGCTACAGACCACATTGAGGGGGGGAAACTGGGAGGGATTCTTGTTGACCTATTCCTAGTTCCTGTACGAGCTATTCCCAGAACATAGTTGTCCTCGAAATATTGAATTACTTGATGTGCATTGGAAGGCATGCCACCTTTTAGCTCCACAAAAGCTATTGGGATTTCACTTTCTGGCAAGAAAGCCAATGCCTGCAAATGTCTCAGTTGTAATGAAAATTCTGGGTCAGCTCCATACTGTTGCGAAAGTCCTGCTGTCTGTATACTTTTCCATATGTTTTGTGACAAATGGAAGAGTCAGCATTTGTGTACACTGCCACCAAATTCATGTTTAGAAGCATTTATAGCAGCCAGTTCAAAGTCTGTCATTATAAATTGTGGCGCAAACTGTATGTCATTTTCCTCAGCAAAATCCTGCAAATCCGAAAAGAACCGTTGGTAACATTCCTGGCTTTTACTTGAGAGCAAACCATAAACTAATGGTAGAAACCTTTGAGTTGACTCATCAGTTCCAACACGTGCATGTATAGTATATAATTGACGAAAAATGGTGGGACACGTTTTAAATGTCCCGTCCATGATCCAATATGGCGCCTCTTGCAGTTTACGCATATTGTCTACGGTGGTAAATAGCAGTGTTATGTTTCCAGCAAAACTACTATCTTTTACCAGGAACACAGCTCCATCTATTTCTTTCAAATGTTGTGGGACATTTATAGCAGACAATGACTGTGCCTCAGGTGGCAAATTGTCTTTTCGTGCACGCTTAATAACTTGCCTCAGTGCTGCACGGTTAGGCATTGAGATAGCAGTAGCTGAGGGCATTTCAGTGGTTACGGTCTGTATAATTTGCGCTGGTGTCTCCATTGTCTGTTTTGCTCTGTCTTTAATAGCAGCTATTGCAATAGCTAAAGCAGTCCGATCTGCATGGGGAGGGTGATTATGTTCACCATGGGAACGTACTGCATGTTCAGCAAAATCAATGGTACTTGCGTACGATGAGCAGTATCCACTTTTCTTTTCAACGCAATTCCAATAACAAATGTCCCCTCGCTGTTTGTTCTTGGCAAAAAGATATCCATCGATGTTGAGTAACGTACCTCCCCTTTGTGAAGGAACAAGTTTGCAGGAGAGTTGACACAGCTGTGGTATTTCTTGTACATCCCTTTGTAAATAAATCCAGAAGTTAGGATGAAATTTGTAATCAGCACAGGTGTATAGTAAAGGTTTTCAGAAAACCTATTGCACATGAGTTTCAAAGTTCAAAAAAGCTTGGATCAGAGTCTTTGCAAGTACGATCAGATCCACCAATCAATGTAGTATATAATTTGGCTGGATGTCTTCATTTTTATAAGGGTCAATGTCCCTCCTCTCCCTGTGAGTTCACTTTAATTTACACATATCAACTATAGAGGGGCGGGGAGTGGGGTGTGTGGAGGGGAGGCAGTCACTGTGACTCTAAATAACATATTACACTTTGACAGACATCATTGTTATGTGTGAACTAGGCCAAAGCTTTGAAAATAATAAACAATATGTGAGCTTGGAAATCACTTTGTGGTCAGGATAAACAGTCTGCTTTTAAACAATAGATTTGATCACTGGGGCGCCACTTCGTCTAGACGTGGTCCAAAATAACAACTTTTGAAATTTCTGCTGACCCACCGTGTAATAAGCCGATGCCGCCATAAATAGGACGGTGCTGACAGTAGGTACGGGTGGGCTTGCCATCTGTAATAAGAAGGATCGCCAGTGATAAGGGGGGGAAAACAGACGGTCACTGCTGGGGAGGACGGGTATCAGGTGCCGTCATGTTGGTGCCTTGGGGTAGCAACATGACGGCACCTGACAGCCGTCCTACCCCGTCTGGTACCCTGGGGGACAAGGGGAGGGGGGAATATACGGGGTAGAAGTCCGACCGGGTTTGCCGCCTGTAATAAGCCGTTGCCGCCATAAATAGGACGGTGCTGACAGTAGTACGGGTGGGCTTGCTGTCTGTAATAAGACGGATCATCAGTGATAAGGGGGGGAACAGACAGTCACTGCTGGGGAGGACGGGTGTCAGGTGCCGTCATGTTGGTGCCTTGGGGTAGCAACATGATGGCACCTGACACCCGTCCTCCCTCGTCTGGTACCCTGGGGGACAAGGGGGGGTGGACTATACGGGGTAGAAGTCCGACCGGGTTTGCCGCCTGAAATAAGCCGGTACCGCCATAAATAGGACGGTGCTGACAGTAAGTACAGGTGGGCTTGCCGTCTGTAATAAGACGGATAGTCAGTGATAAGGGGGGGGGGGGGACAGACGGTCACTGCTGGGGAGGACGGGTGTCAGGTGCCATCATGTTGGTGCCTTGGGTTAGCAACATGATGGCACCTGACACCCGTCCTCTCCCGTCTGGTACCCTGGGGGACAAGGGGGGGGGGGATATACGGGGTAGAAGTCCGACCGGGTTTGCCGCCTGTAATAAGCCGGTGCCGCCATAAATAGGACGGTGCTGACAGTAGGTACGGGTGGGCTTGCCGTCTGTAATAAGACGGATCGTCAGTGATAAGGGGGGGGAACAGACGGTCACTGCTGGGGACGACGGGTGTCTGGTGCCATCATGTTGGTGCCTTCGGGTAGCAACATGACGGCACCTGACACCCGTCCTCTCCCATCTGGTACCCTGGGGGACAGGGAGGGGGGGATATACGGGCTAGAAGTCCGACCGGGTTTGCCGCCTGTAATAAGCTGGTGCAGCCATAAATAGGATGGTGCTGACAGTAGGTACGGGTGGGCTTGCCGTCTGTAATAAGACGGATCGTCAGTGATAGGGGGGGGGGCAGACGGTCACTGCTGGCACCTGACACCCATCCTCCCGGAATCCAGACCACCGGCAGACCGACAGCTGGATGAGTACTTCCACGAAAAGCTGTCGGTATGCCGGCGGTCGGGATGCTGGTCGTCGGGAGCTTGGTTGGTGACAAACAGGGATGGGGGGGGGGTTTACAGGTAGAAGTAGGAACAGGTTGAAGACATTTTGGTTTTGGTATTGGTTAATGTCGGTATTCTCGGTATTGCCTTATGTCGGTATTTTGTTATGTCGGGACATTTTTGTTTCGTTATTGTAGTAGTTGTCAGGGTGATGCACTCCGGGACGCTTTTGTATCGGTAATGTGCTAGAAAGATGATAGTGCAGGGAAATGGGGAATCGGTATGGTAAGTGTCGGGATTGGGTAACTCCGGGATGCTTTTGTATCGGTAATGTGTTAGAAAGATGGTACTGCCGGGATATGGGGAATCGGAATGGGTAAGTGTCGGGATTGGGTAATGCACAGTTTTGTTTATTCGGTATGTTATGTGTCGGAATTGTGCATTTCGGTACACATGGCGCTGTCTATATTACGGCATTTTCGGTATACTGATAAGTCGGTATGAACATGATGCCGGCATATCTATCTGTTGGACTTTTCAAGGTCAACAATTCTATATGTCTTTATTACAACTTTGTCGGCATATTCACTATCGGGACACTGTCTGTAGGTAATACAACTGTACCGGCATTATTTACATCGGGATCATTAATCTTCGGCATGGTGGAGTCGCCAATATAAACGCCGGCGAACCAAGTGCCGCTAACTCATACTACACCCCCTGGGGACCCGTGTAGCTGTGTAACATTGTAGCTTTGAAAACAGCATTTGTGTTGATCTACTACAGACATATAGATGTGTTTTTTTCACAGTTCCTGTTTAAGTGTTGGTTGTTATGGTGATGGTATGTCACAGATGTCTCATGCAGCGTGCGTGATGACGTCAATTGGACGCGACTGATCGGGTTTGGAATCCCGCCATCAGCCGCAGTAAGGGTACTCGTGTTTGCTATTCAAGGTAGGAACTTTTAATGTTCTTTTGTAATCCTGATGACAATGGGGGTGATTCCGAGTTGTTCGCTCGCTAGCTGCTTTTAGCAGCATTGCACACGCTAAGCCGCCACCCTCTGGGAGTGTATCTTAGCTTAGCAGAAGTGCGAACGAAAGATTAGCAGAATTGCGAATAGAAATTTCTTAGCAGTTTCTGAGTAGCTCCAGACTTACTCAGCCATTGCGACCAACTCAGTCCTTTTCTTTCTTGGTTTGACGTCACAAACACACCCAGCATTTGCCCAACCACTCCCCCGTTTCTCCAGCCACTCCTGCGTTTTGCAACTTGATCGCCTGCGTTTTTCCGCACACTCCCATAAAACGTCCAGTTTCCGCCCAGAAACACCCACTTCCTGTCAATCACACTACGATCAGCACATCGATGAAAAAGCTTTGTTATGCCGTGAGTAAAATACCTAACTTTTGTGTAAAATAACTAAGCGCAGTAAAGCGAAAATCGGCAACGAGCGAACAACTCGGAATGACCCCCAATGTATCCACATTGAAACGTTGATTCACTAAAGTCACCTCAAGTGCTTTATTTTGTCGGAGTGCCGCACCCTGGTCTATATATATATATATATATATATATATATATAAATACCCTTTGTCCGGCACTCACTGTTCAGCTTCAAACAACTTGTTCTGGTGCACAACCTCTCACAGAGCATGCAAACTTGGAACCAATGGAGGCACTCAGAAAGAAAAAGACGACACACCGCTGGATAGGTCGACGTTTCAGGGACGAATCCCTTTTATCAAGACACGACCAGCATATAACAAAGAACAAATATTTATACAAGTATGAGACTTACCAAACACCTATCGTGAATCTGAGGCCGCCGCGTCCCGCCGAGATGCGATGACGTCACCTATGCGACTGTGCGCCGGGAATCATCGTCAGTCGGGTAGGAGGCGCGGCTAGCCCGGGTCTGAGTGTGGTTGCCTGGAAACCTAAACAAACACAATGTGCACATCAATAGAAAAAAACATACAAAGACACTGATACAAAGTATGAGGAACATCACCGCTCGTTAGACGCCCCTGTCTATGCAAATACTAATTAATGTAGCACTATATACGCTGTGTCCCTACTCTTCAGTATGACCTAAGCTGTGCTTAATGATAATGTTAAAAGAGCGAATATTACCTCAAGTGCTCATATAGCCAATGCTACAATGCAGAACCTGAGCACATTTGCATAACAAGCTAGCGAAGAGCAAAACTTAATTATAAGAAGCAATTAAAGCTTAAAGATTCGTTGAGGCCCTGGGGATGCACCGTTTGTAACTTATGTATCCACCAGGCCTCCTTCTGTAACAAAATCTTGCCCCGGTCTCCTCCCCTTTTGTTAGCGGGGACGTGGTCAATCATTTTGTATCTAATTGTGGCCAGACTATGATTATTATTTTTAAAATGCCTGGCAACCGGTAAATCACTGCCTCTATCCTCCAGCGCAGCGCGAATACTCGATCTATGTAAGGCAATACGTTCCTTAAATTGCCTAATACTTTTACCAACATACAATAGACCACATGGGCATTTGATATAATAAACTATGAATTTGCTGGTACAAGTCAGGGCATGTTTAATCAAAAAGCTTTTTCGTGATCTGGGGTGCAAAAAAGTATCCCCTCTTCCGGGATCAGCACTCACCCCTCCACTTGCTCAGACGCCGGGTACCCTCAACTAAAAATGCATATGTCACAGATATAGAGGCGGACAGAGACTGTTCCACATTTTCTACTGCTGCTGTACTGTTGACATTTGTGACTCTGCTAGACTTGCTGTTACCTTGAAAAAGGTCCTAGAATGGGACTGAAACATTGGTGAGCATATTTTCTGTGAGCATTGGAACTGTTTGAACTATTGCCACGATTTTGGCAAATAAATTGTTTGACTTTTGAATATCTAAGAAGTCTGGAGAGTGCTATCAATTCCACAATTGTGGAAAACGGGTGGTCTTCAGGTTGCCGGCGGCCAGGCTCCCGGCGACCACCATACCGGCGCCGGAATCCCAACTGCCAGCATACCAACATCTTTTCTCCCTCTTGGGGGTACACGACCCCCATGGAGGGAGAATAGATAGCATGGCATGCGTAGCGCGCCACCGTGCCCGCAGCTTGGTGAGTGCAGCGAGCCTGAAAGGGGCTCATTTGCGCTCTCCCAGCTGTCGGTATGCCAGTGGTCAGGATTCCGGCGCTGGTATGCTGGTCGCCGGGACCCTGACCGCCGGCACACCATACTACACCCATGGAAAACAGTGCACTGTACTATGGGTCCCTCCCCGTGGTGGGTTGGACTTTGATTTGGCTCCCCACATGTTGTTTAGGTCAGGTGAGAGTGTGGGATACTCTGTGTACATTTGGTTATAGCCCAGGATTCTGAGCCATATCCTTTTCTGCACCCACCACTTATTTTCAAACCATTATCTATATGGTGACTGGGATCACTGGATTTGAGTACATACTTCTTCTCAGAGCCGGCCATAGGCATAGGAAAACTAGGCAATTGCCTAGGGCATTTGATATGTCTAGGAGCATCAGCAGCTTCTACTGAATAAAATGATATGCGGGATGCCTATATTCTGTGTGTAGCTTTTCATAGGCAGATACAGCCACAGTCTCACACAGTATTTAGGCATGCTGCATATAATTTTAATCAGCAGAAGCTGCTTGTGCATCCTAGACACATAGGAATGCAAATAAGATGCATTTTCGTAAAAAAAGGCGCCCAACGTTAGTATTGAGGCAAGATTTATGAGGACACATCTGTATCCAAGCAGAGGCAGAGGTCACAGTGTTAGTGGCAGTGTGAGTGCTTTGTGCATGTGAGTGGGTTGGTTGTGCAGTAGTGTTCGGAATATGTGTAAGGAGCATTATGTGTGTCATGTAAAAATACATTAATAATGTGCAACATATGTGTAAGGGGCACTATGTGTATCATTGTGTATATAAGGGCATTAATAATGTGCAGCATATGTGTAAGAGACATTATGTGTAAAAGGGCATTAATTATTATTATTATTATTATTACATTTTATTTATAAGGCGCCACAAGTGTTTTGCAGCGCCGTACAAAGGACAGTACAGGGAGACAAAACATAGCATTACAGTAAATAAATAACAGAAATAGAGTACAGGTAACATAGAGCACCACACATTCTCATACATAATACATCTAAGATGTAAGTATTGACTGAGTGATCATCATACTACTAGAGGCTGGTGGCCATAGATGGAGATGAGCCTTTACTAGCAGGGTAAAGATCGTTGTTGAGTAGGGGAGAGCTGCGAGTGAAATGTATCGAGAAGAGGGCTTTGACAACAAGAGGAAAGAGGGCCCTTCTCTGAAGAGCTAACAATCTAGTGGGGGGGGGGGCGACAGACAGATGACAAGAGGTGCAGGCAAGCGGGAGGTAGCCTGATGGCAGTATGCAAGCAAAGCTGAGATGTTCACGGCATGAGGCAGGGGGGTGGAGGCGCGGCTTCAGGACTGGATTATGCATCAGGAAGGTATGCTTTGATGAATAGGTGGGTTTTTAGTGCCCATTTGAAGCTTTGCAAGGTCGGGGTTGTCACAATGTATAAGGCGCATTATGTTTATAAGGACATTAATAATGTGTCTTATATGTGTAAGGGGCATTATTGTGTGGCATTATGTGTATAAGGTGCTCTATTATGTGGCGTTGCGTATAGAAAGGGCACTACTGTGTCGTCTAATGTGAATAAAGAGCAATAGAGTGTGGTGTAATGTGAATAAGGAGCAATTCAGTGTGATGTAATGTGAATAAGGGTCTCTACTGTGAGGAGTAACGTTTATAAGGTAAAGTGATACCACTGTGGGATGTAATATGAATTATGGACACTATCACATGATCAAATGTGAATAAAGTTGCAGTACTGTGTGGCGTAATTGGAATTGGGGTTACTAGTGTGTGGCCATGTGCCTTGCCAGCAAAAACACACCCCTTTTTGGGCTGTGCGCCAAATGTGCGAACTGTTCCTATTTAAAATATAGGGGGTACAAACACCAAAATAAGGACTGCTATGGATAAGGGGTGATGGTGCTGGGAAATAGGTGCAAGGTCAGAGGCGGAACCAGCGGTGGTGCTAGGGGGCACCAGCCAAAATCTTGCCTAGAGCATCATATTGGTTAGGGCCGGCTCTGCTTCTTCTATACTAATGTTGCATAGAGTTGTCTTGCCGGTATCTGGTTGTATTGTTTATCCCTGCCTGTCTGCCCTTTGTTTTATTGTTGCCATTGATACGTGACTGAATCTACAGCCATACCACACTGGGTATGCCCAATTCCACTGGTTAGTACTTGGACAGGAGACTACTTGGAATACCAGATGCTGTAGTTACCATTCCACGGTGCGTATCATTGAGGTTTCTAGATGACAATCTTCTTGCACAGGCAGAACACAGTGTCATCTCTAGAGATGAGCGCCGGAAATTTTTCGGGTTTTGTGTTTTGGTTTTGGGTTCGGTTCCGCGGCCGTGTTTTGGGTTCGACCGCATTTTGGCAAAACCTCACCGAATTTTTTTTGTCGGATTCGGGTGTGTTTTGGATTTGGGTGTTTTTTTCAAAAAACCCTAAAAAACAGCTTAAATCATAGAATTTGGGGGTCATTTTGATCCCAAAGTATTATTAACCTCAAAAACCATAATTTCCACTCATTTTCAGTCTATTCTGAATACCTCACACCTCACAATATTATTTTTAGTCCTAAAATTTGCACCGAGGTCGCTGTGTGAGTAAGATAAGCGACCCTAGTGGCCGACACAAACACCGGGCCCATCTAGGAGTGGCACTGCAGTGTCACGCAGGATGTCCCTTCCAAAAAACCCTCCCCAAACAGCACATGACGCAAAGAAAAAAAGAGGCGCAATGAGGTAGCTGACTGTGTGAGTAAGATAAGCGACCCTAGTGGCCGACACAAACATCGGGCCCATCTAGGAGTGGCACTGCAGTGTCACGCAGGATGTCCCTTCCAAAAAACCCTCCCCAAACAGCACATGACGCAAAGAAAAAAAGAGGCGCAATGAGGTAGCTGACTGTGTGAGTAAGATAAGCGACCCTAGTGGCCGACACAAACACCGGGCCCATCTAGGAGTGGCACTGCAGTGTCACGCAGGATGGCCCTTCCAAAAAACCCTCCCCAAACAGCACATGACGCAAAGAAAAATAAAAGAAAAAAGAGGTGCAAGATGGAATTGTCCTTGGGCCCTCCCACCCACCCTTATGTTGTATAAACAAAACAGGACATGCACACTTTAACCAACCCATCATTTCAGTGACAGGGTCTGCCACACGACTGTGACTGATATGACGGGTTGGTTTGGACCCCCCCCAAAAAAGAAGCAATTAATCTCTCCTTGCACAAACTGGCTCTACAGAGGCAAGATGTCCACCTCATCATCATCCTCCGATATATCACCGTGTACATCCCCCTCCTCACAGATTATCAATTCGTCCCCACTGGAATCCACCATCTCAGCTCCCTGTGTACTTTGTGGAGGCAATTGCTGCTGGTCAATGTCTCCGCGGAGGAATTGATTATAATTCATTTTAATGAACATCATCTTCTCGACATTTTCTGGATGTAACCTCGTACGCCGATTGCTGACAAGGTGAGCGGCGGCACTAAACACTCTTTCGGAGTACACACTTGTGGGAGGGCAACTTAGGTAGAATAAAGCCAGTTTGTGCAAGGGCCTCCAAATTGCCTCTTTTTCCTGCCAGTATAAGTACGGACTGTGTGACGTGCCTACTTGGATGCGGTCACTCATATAATCCTCCACCGTTCTTTCAATGTTGAGAGAATCATATGCAGTGACAGTAGACGACATGTCCGTAATCGTTGTCAGGTCCTTCAGTCCGGACCAGATGTCAGCATCAGCAGTCGCTCCAGACTGCCCTGCATCACCGCCAGCGGGTGGGCTCGGAATTCTGAGCCTTTTCCTCGCACCCCCAGTTGCGGGAGAATGTGAAGGAGGAGATGTTGACAGGTCGCGTTCCGCTTGACTTGACAATTTTCTCACCAGCAGGTCTTTCAACCCCAGCAGACTTGTGTCTGCCGGAAAGAGAGATCCAAGGTAGGCTTTAAATCTAGGATGGAGCACGGTGGCCAAAATGTAGTGCTCTGATTTCAACAGATTGACCACCCGTGAATCCTTGTTAAGCGAATTAAGGGCTCCATCCACAAGTCCCACATGCCTAGCGGAATCGCTCCGTGTTAGCTCCTCCTTCAATGTCTCCAGCTTCTTCTGCAAAAGCCTGATGAGGGGAATGACCTGACTCAGGCTGGCAGTGTCTGAACTGACTTCACGTGTGGCAAGTTCAAAGGGCATCAGAACCTTGCACAACGTTGAAATCATTCTCCACTGCGCTTGAGACAGGTGCATTCCACCTCCTATATCGTGCTCAATTGTATAGGCTTGAATGGCCTTTTGCTGCTCCTCCAACCTCTGAAGCATATAGAGGGTTGAATTCCACCTCGTTACCACTTCTTGCTTCAGATGATGGCAGGGCAGGTTCAGTAGTTTTTGGTGGTGCTCCAGTCTTCTGTACGTGGTGCCTGTACGCCGAAAGTGTCCCGCAATTCTTCTGGCCACCGACAGCATCTCTTGCACGCCCCTGTCGTTTTTTAAAAAATTCTGCACCACCAAATTCAAGGTATGTGCAAAACATGGGACGTGCTGGAATTTGCCCATATTTAATGCACACACAATATTGCTGGCGTTGTCCGATGCCACAAATCCACAGGAGAGTCCAATTGGGGTAAGCCATTCCGCGATGATCTTCCTCAGTTGCCGTAAGAGGTTTTCAGCTGTGTGCGTATTCTGGAAAGCGGTGATACAAAGCGTAGCCTGCCTAGGAAAGAGTTGGCGTTTGCGAGATGCTGCTACTGGTGCCGCCGCTGCTGTTCTTGCGGCGGGAGTCCATACATCTACCCAGTGGGCTGTCACAGTCATATAGTCCTGACCCTGCCCTGCTCCACTTGTCCACATGTCCGTGGTTAAGTGGACATTGGGTACAACTGCATTTTTTAGGACACTGGTGAGTCTTTTTCTGACGTCCGTGTACATTCTCGGTATCGCCTGCCTAGAGAAGTGGAACCTAGATGGTATTTGGTAACGGGGGCACACTGCCTCAATAAATTGTCTAGTTCCCTGTGAACTAACGGCGGATACCGGACGCACGTCTAACACCAACATAGTTGTCAAGGCCTCAGTTATCCGCTTTGCAGCAGGATGACTGCTGTGATATTTCATCTTCCTCGCAAAGGACTGTTGAACAGTCAATTGCTTACTGGAAGTAGTACAAGTGGGCTTACGACTTCCCCTCTGGGATGACCATCGACTCCCAGCAGCAACAACAGCAGCGCCAGCAGCAGTAGGCGTTACACGCAAGGATGCATCGGAGGAATCCCAGGCAGGAGAGGAATCATCAGAATTGCCAGTGACATGGCCTGCAGGACTATTGGCATTCCTGGGGAAGGAGGAAATTGACACTGAGGGAGTTGGTGGGGTGGTTTGCGTGAGCTTGGTTACAAGAGGAAGGGATTTACTGGTCAGTGGACTGCTTCCGCTGTCGGCCAAAGTTTTTGAACTTGTCACTGACTTATTATGAATGCGCTGCAGGTGACGTATAAGGGAGGATGTTCCGAGGTGGTTAACGTCCTTACCCCTACTTATTACAGCTTGACAAAGGGAACACACGGCTTGACAAATGTTGTCCGCATTTCTGGTGAAATACTTCCACACCGAAGAGCTGATTTTTTTGGTATTTTCACCAGGCATGTCAACGGCCATATTCCTCCCACGGACAACAGGTGTCTCCCCGGGTGCCTGACTTAAACAAACCACCTCACCATCAGAATCCTCCTGGTCAATTTCCTCCCCAGCGCCAGCAACACCCATATCCTCCTCATCCTGGTGTACTTCAACACTGACATCTTCAATCTGACTATCAGGAACTGGACTGCGGGTGCTCCTTCCAGCACTTGCAGGGGGCGTGCAAATGGTGGAAGGCGCATGCTCTTCACGTCCAGTGTTGGGAAGGTCAGGCATCGCAACCGACACAATTGGACTCTCCTTGTGGATTTGGGATTTCGAAGAACGCACAGTTCTTTGCTGTGCTTTTTCCAGCTTGAGTCTTTTCATTTTTCTAGCGAGAGGCTGAGTGCTTCCATCCTCATGTGAAGCTGAACCACTAGCCATGAACATAGGCCAGGGCCTCAGCCGTTCCTTGCCACTCCGTGTGGTAAATGGCATATTGGCAAGTTTACGCTTCTCCTCCGACAATTTTATTTTAGGTTTTGGAGTCCTTTTTTTACTGATATTTGGTGTTTTGGATTTGACATGCTCTGTACTATGACATTGGGCATCGGCCTTGGCAGACGACGTTGCTGGCATTTCATCGTCTCGGCCATGACTAGTGGCAGCAGCTTCAGCACGAGGTGGAAGTGGATCTTGATCTTTCCCTAATTTTGGAACCTCAACATTTTTGTTCTCCATATTTTAATAGGCACAACTAAAAGGCACCTCAGGTAAACAATGGAGATGGATGGATACTAGTATACAATTATGGATGGACTGCCGAGTGCCGACACAGAGGTAGCTACAGCCGTGGACTACCGTACTGTACTGTGTCTGCTGCTAATATAGACTGGATGATAATGAGATGTAGTATGTATAAAGAAGAAAGAAAAAAAAACCACGAGTAGGTGGTATACAATTATGGATGGACTGCCGAGTGCCGACACAGAGGTAGCTACAGCCGTGGACTACCGTACTGTACTGTGTCTGCTGCTAATATAGACTGGATGATAATGAGATGTAGTATGTATAAAGAAGAAAGAAAAAAAAACCACGGGTAGGTGGTATACAATTATGGATGGACTGCCGAGTGCCGACACAGAGGTAGCTACAGCCGTGGACTACCGTACTGTACTGTGTCTGCTGCTAATATAGACTGGATGATAATGAGATGTAGTATGTATAAAGAAGAAAGAAAAAAAAACCACGGGTAGGTGGTATACAATTATGGATGGACTGCCGAGTGCCGACACAGAGGTAGCTACAGCCGTGGACTACCATACTGTACTGTGTCTGCTGCTAATATAGACTGGATGATAATGAGATGTAGTATGTATAAAGAAGAAAAAAAAACCACGGGTAGGTGGTATACAATTATGGACGGACTGCCGAGTGCCGACACAGAGGTAGCTACAGCCGTGGACTACCGTACTGTACTGTGTCTGCTGCTAATATAGACTGGATAATAATGAGATGTAGTATGTATAAAGAAGAAAAAAAAAAACACGGGTAGGTGGTATACAATTATGGATGGACTGCCGAGTGCCGACACAGAGGTAGCTACAGCCGTGGACTACCGTACTGTACTGTGTCTGCTGCTAATATAGACTGGATGATAATGAGATGTAGTATGTATAAAGAAGAAAAAAAAAAACACGGGTAGGTGGTATACAATTATGGACGGACTGCCGAGTGCCGACACAGAGGTAGCTACAGCCGTGGACTACCGTACTGTACTGTGTCTGCTGCTAATATAGACTGGATGATAATGAGATGTAGTATGTATAAAGAAGAAAGAAAAAAAAACCACGGGTAGGTGGTATACAATTATGGATGGACTGCCGAGTGCCGACACAGAGGTAGCTACAGCCGTGGACTACCGTACTGTACTGTGTCTGCTGCTAATATAGACTGGATGATAATGAGATGTAGTATGTATAAAGAAGAAAAAAAAAACCACGGGTAGGTGGTATACAATTATGGACGGACTGCCGAGTGCCGACACAGAGGTAGCTACAGCCGTGGACTACCGTACTGTACTGTGTCTGCTGCTAATATAGACTGGATAATAATGAGATGTAGTATGTATAAAGAAGAAAAAAAAAACCACGGGTAGGTGGTATACAATTATGGATGGACTGCCGAGTGCCGACACAGAGGTAGCTACAGCCATGGACTACCGTACTGTACTGTGTCTGCTGCTAATATAGACTGGATGATAATGAGATGTAGTATGTATAAAGAAGAAAAAAAAAACCACGGGTAGGTGGTATACAATTATGGACAGACTGCCGAGTGCCGACACAGAGGTAGCTACAGCCGTGGACTACCGTACTGTACTGTGTCTGCTGCTAATATAGACTGGATGATAATGAGATGTAGTATGTATAAAGAAGAAAGAAAAAAAAACCACGGGTAGGTGGTATACAATTATGGATGGACTGCCGAGTGCCGACACAGAGGTAGCTACAGCCGTGGACTACCGTACTGTACTGTGTCTGCTGCTAATATAGACTGGATGATAATGAGATGTAGTATGTATAAAGAAGAAAGAAAAAAAAACCACGGGTAGGTGGTATACAATTATGGATGGACTGCCGAGTGCCGACACAGAGGTAGCTACAGCCGTGGACTACCGTACTGTACTGTGTCTGCTGCTAATATAGACTGGATGATAATGAGATGTAGTATGTATAAAGAAGAAAGAAAAAACCACGGGTAGGTGGTATACAATTATGGACGGACTGCCGAGTGCCGACACAGAGGTAGCTACAGCCGTGGACTACCGTACTGTACTGTGTCTGCTGCTAATATAGACTGGATGATAATGAGATGTAGTATGTATAAAGAAGAAAGAAAAAAAAAACCACGGGTAGGTGGTATACAATTATGGATGGACTGCCGAGTGCCGACACAGAGGTAGCTACAGCCGTGAACTACCGTACTGTGTCTGCTGCGACTGGATGATAAATAATGATATAAAAATATATATATATATCACTACTGCAGCCGGACAGGTATATATTATATAATGACGGACCTGCTGGACACTGTCTGTCAGCAGAATGAGTTTTTTATAGAATAAAAAAACACCACACAAGTCACACGACGAGTGTTTAACTTTTTCAGGCAATCACAATATAGTATACTATACTGGTGGTCAGTGTGGTCAGGTCACTGGTCAGTCACACTGGCAGTGGCACTCCTGCAGCAAAAGTGTGCACTGTTTAATTTTAATAATATGTACTCCTGGCTCCTGCTATAACCTATAACTGCTCCCCAGTCTCCCCCACAATTAAGCTGTGTGAGCACAGTCAGATATTATACATAGATGATGCAGCACACTGGGCTGAGCACAGATATGGTATGTGACTGAGTCACTGTGTATCGTTTTTTTCAGGCAGAGAACGGATTATATTAAATAAAACTGCACTGGTGGTCACTGGTCAGTGGTCAGTCACTAGTAAACTCTGCACTCTCTAGTACTCCTAAGCTCCAGTAAATCAAGTGTCTCTGTCTCAATCTCACTCTCTCTCTTCTAATCTAAATGGAGAGGACGCCAGCCACGTCCTCTCCCTATGAATCTCAATGCACGTGTGAAAATGGCGGCGACGCGCGGCTCCTTATATAGAATCCGAGTCTCGCGATAGAATCCGAGCCTCGCGAGAATCCGACAGCGTCATGATGACGTTGGGGCGCGCTCGGGTTAACCGAGCAAGGCGGGAAGATCCGAGTCGCTCGGATCCGTGTAAAAAAAGCTGAAGTTCGGGCGGGTTCGGATTCCGAGGAACCGAACCCGCTCATCTCTAGTCATCTCCCTTACGGATGATGATGCGGACAAGGTCCTATTTGATCAACTAGAATTTGATGCGTTACCGGCTGAGACAGCCAATGACCTATATCACCAACTCCTCAGACTAAGGAGTAGAGAGGTAGTTCTCACCCTACATGGACAGTTTCTGTCCGAATACCATAGGAAAAAACAAATACCCAGAGGTTTGAGAGTTAGTAATATCCCGACACTAGGCAGAAATAACCCCACTTTTTGCAGCCGCTGGTGCGGAGTTTTGAACAAATGCTCACTAGGTTTGATTCTTTTGGTTGTAGAGGAGGTTGGTATTGAACTGGCTAAGGTCAAAAATAGGATTTTAATACCTACCGGTAAATCCTTTTCTCCTAGTCCGTAAAGGATGCTGGGGACTCCAAAAGGACCATGGGGTATGGACGGGATCCACAGGAGACATGGGCACACTATAAGACTTTGAATGGGTGTGAACTGGCTCCTCCCTCTATGCCACTCCTCCAGACCTCAGTTATAGGAACTGTGCCCAGTGATACGGACATTTTGAGGTAAAGGATTTTTGTTAACCAAGGGTGAAATACACACCAACTCACACCACAACACACCGTACAACATGGCTTTTAAGCAATACCAGTTAACAGCATGAACTAAAAACAGCAACAAGCTGATGCACAACCTCCATGTAACAGAAGCAATAACTATCAAAACTACTGCAAAAACAGTCCGCACAGGGAACAGGGACGGGCGCCCAGCATCCTCTACGGACTAGGAGAAAAGGATTTACCTGTAGGTATTAAAATCCTATTTTCTCTTACGTCCTAGAGGATGCTGGGGACCACAAAAGGACCATGGGGTCTATACCAAAGCTCCAGACCGGGCGGGAGAGTGCGGATGACTCGATTAAGCAAACATGAGGTCCTCATCAGCCAGGGTAACAAACTTGTAGAACTTAGCAAAAGTGTTTGAACCAGACCACGTAGCTGCTCTGCAAAGTTGAAGCGCCGAGACTCCACAGGCAGCCGCCCAAGATGAGCCCACCTTCCTGGTAGAATGGGCTTTCACTGACTTCAGCAACGGCAATCCAGCCGTAGAATGAGCATGCCGAATCGTATTACAGATCCAGCGGGCAATAGTCTGCTTGGAAGCAGGAGCCCCAATTTTGTTGGGAGCATATAGGACAAACAGAGCCTCTGATTTCCTAATTTGAGCCGTTCTGGCGACATAAATTTTCAAAGCTCTGACTACATCGAGAGATTTTGAAACAGCCAAGGCATCCGTAGCCACAGGCACCACAATAGGTTGGTTTATGTGAAACAAAGAAACCACCTTCGGCAGAAATTGTTGACGAGTTCTCAATTCCGCTCTATCCACTTGGAAAATCCAACAAGGGCTCTTGTGAGACAAAGCCGCCAATTCCGACACCCGTCTTGCGGACGCCAAGGCCAAAAGCATGACCACTTTCCAAGTGAGAAATTTCAACTCAACCTTTCACAAAGGTTCAAACCAGCGAGACATAAGAAATTGCAACACCACGTCAAGATCCCATGGTGCCATGGGTGGCACAAACGGAGGATGGATGTGCAGTACTCCCTTCACGAAGGTCTGAACCTCTGGAAGGGCGGCCAATTCTTTTTGAAAGAAAATAGACAAAGACAAAATCTGCACTTTAATGGAACCTAATTTTAGGCCTGCATACACACCTGCCTGCAAAAAATGGAGGAAACGACCCAGCTGAAACTCCTCCGTAGGAGCTTTCTTGACTTCACACCAAGACACATACTTTCTCCAAATACGGTGATAATGCTACGCTGTGACCTCCTCCAGAGTGGGGATGACTTCCCCGGGAATACCCTTTCGAGCTAGGATTTGGTATTCAACCTTCACGCCGTCAAACGCAACCGCGGTAAGTCCTGGAAGACGCACGGCCCCTGCAGTAACAGATCCTCTCTGAGAGGAAGACGCCAGTGATCTTCTATGAGCAATTCCTGAAGATCCGGATACCAGGCCCTCCGTGCCCAATCTGGAACAATGAGTACCGCCTGAACCCTTGTTCTTTTTATGATCCTTATCACTTTTGGAATGAGTGGAAGTGGAGGGAACACATATACCGACTGAAACACCCACAGAGTTACCAGGGCGTCCACTGCACTGGCTTGAGGGTCCCTTGACCTGGAACAATATCTCTGAAGCTTCTTGTTGAGGTGAGACACCATCATGTCTATTTGAGGAATTCCCCAATGACTTGTCACTTCTGCAAAAAACTCTAGATGAAGACCCCACTCTCCTGGATGGAGATCGTGTCTGCTGAGGAAATCTGCTTCCCAGTTGTCCACGCCCGGAAGGAAGACCGCTGACAGAGTGCTTACATGTTTTTCCGCCCAGCGGAGAACTTTTGTGACCTCCGCCATCGCCGCTCTGCTCTTTGTTCTGCCCTGGTGGTTTATGTACGCCACTGCTGTTACGTTGTCCGACTGAATCAGTACAGGTAGACCTCGAAGAAAGTGTTCCGCTTGCAGAAGGCCGTTGTAGATGACTAATAGTTCCGGAACGTTTATGTGCAGACAAGCTTCCTGGCTTGACCATTTTCCCTGGAAATTTTTTCCCTGTGTGACTGCTCCCCAGCCTCAGAGGCTTGCATCCGTGGTCACCAGGACCCAATCCTGAATCCCAAATCTGCGTCCCTCTAGGAGGTGAGAACTTTGAAGCCACCACAGGAGAGATATTCTGGTCCTGGAAGATAGGCTTATTTTCCGGTGCATGTGCAGGTGAGACCCGGACCACTTGTCCAACAGGTCCCACTGAAATACCCGGGCATTTGGAATGGCTTCGTAAGCTGCATCCATCTTCCCCAGCACCCGAGTGCATTGATGAATCAACACTCTTGCTGGTTTCAGAATCTCCTTGACCATGGTCTGGATTTCCAGAGCTTTTTCCGCTGGGAGAAACACTCTCTGCAGTTCCGTGTCCAGGATCATGCCCAAGAAAGACAGCCAAGTTGTCGGAATCAACTGTGACTTTGGCAAATTTAGAATCCAACCATGTTGTTGCAGAACTGTCAGGGAGAGTGCGACGTTTCTTAGCAACTGCTCCTTTGATCTTGCCTTTATCAGGAGATCGTCCAAGTACGGGATAATTGTGACACCCTGCTTGCGTAGAAGTACCATCATTTCGACCATTACTTTGGTGAAGACCCTCAGGTCCGTGGAAAGACCAAACGGCAATGTCTGAAATTGGTAATGACAATCCTGAACCGCAAACCTCAGGAAAGCTTGATGTGGAGGATATATTGGGACATGTAAGTAGGCATTTTTTATGTCGACTGACGCCATAAAATCCCTCCCTTCCAGACTCGAGATCACTGCTCAAAGAGATTCCATCTTGAACTTGAGACTTTTCAAATATAGATTGAGGGAAATTAGGTTCAGGATCGGTCTGACCGAGTCATCCGGCTTTGGTATGACAAATAGGCTTGAATAAAACCCTTCTCCCCGTTGAGATGGGGGTACCATGACAATGACGCGCTGTTGACACAGCTTTTGTATCGCAGCACGCACTACTTACCTTTCTGGGATAGAAACTGTCAAGGCTGATTTGAAAAATTGGTGGGGGGGCACGTCTTGACACTCCAGTTTGTACCCTTTGGACACTATGTCTAACACCCAAGGATCCAGGCCCGTGTGAAACCCGACCTGACTGAAGAGTCGGAGACGCACCCCCATCGGTACGGACTCCATAGAGGAGCCCCAGCGTCATGCGGTGGACTTGGCAGAAGCCGGGGAGGACTTCTGCTCCTGGGAGCCTGGCAAGGAAGGGCGACCCTCTTCCTTTTTTGTATTTATTAGGCCGAAAGGACTGCATCTGATAATGCGGCATCTTTTTCTGTTGTGCAGGAACATAAGGAAGAAAAGATAACTTACCCGCTGTAGCTGTAGACACCAGATCAGCGAGACCGTCACCAAACAAGACACTACCTTTATATGGGAGAGCTTCCATACTTTCTTAGAGTCGGCATCAGCATTTCATTGATGAATCCACAGCGCTCTCCTGGCCGAGACTGCCATGGCATTGACCCTTGATCCCAAGAGGCCAATATCCCTTGCCGCATCCTTTGGGTAAGCTGCAGCATCCCTGATATAACCAAGAGTCAAAAGAATGCTCTCCCTATCCAGGGTATCCATGTCAGATGCCAAATTATCTGCCCACTTACCAATAGCACTACTCACCCATGCCGACGCCACGGCAGGTCAGAGCAGCCCACCTGTAGTGACAAAAATGAATTTTAAGGTCGTTGCCTGCTTACGATCTGCCGGGTCCTTTAGGGCAGCAGTGTCAGGAGACGGAAGCACCACCTTCTTGGACAGTCTTGATAGAGCCTTGTCCACATTGGGAGATGACTCCCACTTTTCCCTATCGCCAGAGGGGAAAGGATATGCCATTACAATTTTCTTGGGAATCTGCCACCTTTTGTCAGGAGATTCCCAAGCTTTTTCACAAAGAGTGTTCAGCTCATGAGAGGGGGGAAACGTCACCTCAGGCTTTTTTCCCTTATACAAACAAACCCTTGTATCAGGAACAGTAGGTACCTCTGAAATATACAAAACGTCTTTAATTGCACCTCATTACTGAAGTCTTCTGTCGTCACTGAAGTCTTCTGTTCTTCTTTATACTCACCCGGCTTCTTTCTTCTGGCTCTGTGAGGGGGTTAACGGCGCGGCTCCGGGAACAAGCAGCTAGGCGCACCAAGTGATCGAACCCTCTGGAGCTAATGGTGTCCAGTAGCCTAAGAAGCAGAGCCTTTGAACTCAGAAGAAGTAGGTCTGCTTCTCTCCCCTCACTCCCATGAAGCAGGGTTTCTGTAGCCAGCAGGTCTCCCTGAAAATAATAAACCTAACATAAAGTCTTTTCAGATAAACTCAGGAGAGCTCCCCTAGTGTGTGTCCAGTCTCTCTGGGCACAGAATCTAACTGAGGTCTGGAGGAGGGGCATGGAGGGAGGAGCCAGTTCACACCCATTCAAAGTCTTATAGTGTGCCCATGTCTCCTGCGGATCCCGTCTATACCCCATGGTCCTTTTGGAGTCCCCAGCATCCTCTAGGACGTAAGAGAAACACTAATTAATGCTTTTAATAGCACCCATTTGGCGACCATTAGGAACGATTAAACATGTAACCTGATTGAAAAGCTAAGGGTGCAGATTGATATTAATAAGAAGGAACTTAGAGCCTTCAAACGTAACAAACTATCCACGGTATCCTCTGATTATCAGAACCATACAGTTTATAGGTGGTTACTGGGTGACTCTAGACTGAATATACCCCAGAGACCTTATAGGCAACGCCGCCGAGGTTGGAGACAATTCCACACATCGGATACTGGTTCTTCCGCTTCTGCCTCAGATACCGATTACTCTGAAACTCGACCTTCCCAGAATACTTTTTTAGGCAGTCAACCAGCTCCGGCCTACCCCCACAGCAGGTCATGTAGACTGCACCCAACGAAGGGGTGATATGTGGCGAAGGTACCGAGACAAAACGCGGACCTAGTTTTTACCTTGTCCAATAAACCACTTGGTGAGGCATCTTTGAATTTGCTATCTCGAGGACTTTCTTTTGTCCCCACTTGTCCTCATAAACCATTTGATACGGCTGTAGACGTACAAGTTCAGCCACAAACTTACATTTTGTGAACACTTTCCCACTGGTGTGGGTGATACCATAGCACCATTTCGCCAACCCTCTGTTTTTGATCCACCCTCCTCCAACCCAAGCATCAAAACGTTTGTTCACCTACTTGAACAGGACATTAATTCTGCTTTACCCAACAGAAGTTTTGATAATCTATCCAGAGCATTAGCCACTTTAAAATAGGATACTACTATTGTTATCAGACCCGCTGATAAAGTGGGAGAAGTCTTGGTGCAGGAATGGCCTGATTATCATGATGAGATCTGTAGACAATTAGCAGATGATACTACATACATTTGTCTTAACACTAATCCCATCTCCAACTTTAAAACTTTGGTTGATAGAGTTTTACAGAAGGGCTTTAGATCACTCTGGATCAATAAGAACACGTTTGAATTCCTTACTGTTGAGCAACCAGTTTGTCCTATCATATACACCCTTCCTAAGATTCATAAAACCCTCTCTCACCCACCTGGTAGGCCGATTATTTCAGCCAGGAATTCATTATTGCAACCGTTAGAAATTTATGTGGATTCCTTTCTACAGCCCATAGTACACCAGAGTGATAGCTATATTCGAGACACTGCTGATTTTCTATCAAAACTCTCCAATATACATCCAACGATTGACAACATCTTGTTAGCCACTATGGACATTGGCTCTTTATACACCATAATACCTCATGAAGAAGGATTACTTGGCTTTTATGAAACCGTAAGTGCGAACCTGGATCAGGGTAAGGAGGTGGATATAATCTTTTTAGACTTTGCCAAAGCTTTCGACACTGTACCACACATGCATCTGATCTATAAGCTACAAAAATAGGGCTAGGGAGCACAATATGCATTTGGGTCAGTAATTGGTTAGATAATAGGGAGCAGCGCGTTGTGGTCAATGGATCATTTTCAAATTGGACTAAAGTACTAAGTGGTGTGCCACAAAGGTCTGTACTTGGACCACTTTTGTTCAACATTTTCATCAACGACCTAACAGTAGGTCTAGAGAGCATGGTGTCAATTTTCGCAGACGATACCAAATTGTGTAAGGTTATAAATACGGAGCGGGATGAAGAGACTCACTCTTCAGAACGACTTAACTAAATTGGAAACATGGGAGGAAAAATGGAGAATGAGATTCAACACAGACAAGTCTAAGGTCATGCACTGTAGGGGCAAGACCAAAAATTACACCTACATATTAAATGGGGTAATATTAGGGGATTCTGTACTGGAAAAAGACTTAGGGGTTCACATAGATAACAAATTAAGCAGCAGTACCCAAAGTAGGAGTGCAGCAAAGAAGGCTAATAAGATATTAGCATGCATAAAACGGGGAATTGATGCAAGGGACGAGAGTATTATACTCCCATTATATAAATCACTAGTGAGGCCACATCTTGAATACTGTGTGCAATTTTGGGCACCATATTACAAAAAGGATAGCCTGGAGCTAGAAAAGGTTCAAAGGCGGGTAACCAAACTAATCAAGGGCATGGAGACGCTGGAATACGAGGAAAGGCTTACAAGGCTAGGCATGTTTACATTGGAAAAGAGGAGACTAAGAGGGAACATGATCAACATCTACAAATATATAAGGGGTCAATACACAGAGCTTGGGAGGGACCTGTTTTCTATAAGATCAGCACAGAGAACATGTGGTCACTCGCTTAGGTTAGAGGAGAGGAGTTTCCGCACATTGAGGCGAAAATGTTTTTCCACAGTAAGGACAATACGTGTTTGGAATTCCCTGACTGAGAGAGTAGTAACTGCAGACTCAGTCAACACCTTTAAAAATGGGTTAGATAAATTCCTATTGGATAAAGACATTCAGGGTTATGGTGTGTAGGCATGCATTATAGTTAATTTAACTAGTCCTTACATAAAAATAACTAGTCCTATAATAAGACTGCATAGGAGACCACAAATAGGTTGAACTCGATGGACAATTGTCTTTTTTTCTTCAACCTTAGTTACTATGATTACATATCCCCCTACAGGTCCTCCGATTGGCTTTATATTGGAATTGGCAGAACTTGTCCTGAAATATAATCACTTTGCCTATCAAGATAAATACTATGTACAACAGTCCGGGACTGCAATGGGATCTAACCTGGCCCCTGCATATGCAAATATCTACATGACGGCCTATGAACAAGCACATATTTTTCTAACTTACGGCTCATAGATTTAGTTTTACAAGCATTTTATTGATTATGTGTTTATCTTGTGGAAGGGTACTGCTGACTCACTCAATAAGATGGTGATGACACTAAATACTTTGGACAATCCTGTCAAATTTACTAATCAAATTGATGACCACCACATCAATTTCTTGGAAATCACAGTGGTTCTCGAGGGTGATATGATCCACACCAGATTGTTTCTGAAACCTACGGATAGAAACACTTTACTCTTAGCTACTAGCCAACACCCACCGGCCCTCAAGGACAATTTACCTACTGTATTTCACAATTTTTGAGAGTGATGCAGAATAATTCCACTGAGGTGACGATGGAAGGACAGCTCCAGGAGATGTTACTCCGCTTCCTTGTATGCGGTTATGACAAGAACACAGTCCAACAATGCCTACAGAAGGCTCGATCAAAATTTGGCCCTCCGATACCAATCTCAAACTCTTCCCTGAAACCAGATCGTATGGTCTTCACGACTACCTATGACAATTTCTCTAACAAAATCAGCTGCTCTCTCCGGAAACACTGGCCCATTATCACCACTGATGCACATCTTAGGCTAGAGAAAACTCGTCCACCCATGATGGCCTACTGAAAAACCCCTAACCTTAAAAAACTTTTGCTCAGACCTATGGCCAGTCTGAGCAGGCCCAACACAACTACATGGCTGCATGAGAGGAAACCGGGCTGCTTTATAAGCACTGGATGTATTACCTGCAGGAGCATGTTGACAGGTCCTACATTTCCACATCCACACTCTGGGCGTCCCATCAATATTAGATTTAAACTACACTGCACTAGGGAATATGTCATTTATATCCTCACTTGTCCATGTGTCCTCTATTATGTGGGCATGACAAGAAGGCACTTCCAAGACCGGATGGCTAACCATCGTACCTCTATACATCAGGCATTAGAATCAGGAACAGCGGAGCAACCTGTCCCATGACATTTTCTGTCCCAACAACATCAAGTCTCCAACCTATGATGTAAACTTATTGACTGGATCCCCCCACAACCTCGTGGAGGTGATAGAGCACTGTTGCTGTGAAAGAAGGAGAGATATTGGATCTGCCAGTTAGACACCATTGCGCCTAGAGGCATGAATGAGAATAACCCATTATCCATCCTCCTCAAGTAATACCACTCCTGGACATCTACCCGACATAGCATTGAGTTTTATGCTTTGTTGATCCTTCTCTTAGTTTATATAAAAAAAAATTATTTTTTTTAAAAGATATATTTTTTTTATATATTAGATATATTAGTGACATCATTGCCTGTTGTCTACTCTTCATAGTCATCTGATAATGTTATAAGTCATTTTTTCTGGTCCTGAGTCTATGCTGGGGTCTCATATCCATCTGCACCTAATGGTTGGATCTCATCTCTTCGCTATATTTATTTATCTATTTTTTCTATTTAATATATTCTCTAATCCAGTTGCCATTTGATATAGTTATGTATTTACATTACCACATCAATAATTGTCTTTATTATTCTATATTGCTGTTGTTTTTGCTACATTGATGTATGTTTTCGTGTGAACCCCACTCCCAGGCTCCTACTATACCTTTTTTTACATATCAGGGTGTGTGACCCCTATGATTTTCCCCTAATGGACATTGTGACTATCTCTGTCTGCCATATTATGGGGCAGATGTATTAACCTGGAGTAGGCATAAGGAAGTGATAAACCAGTGATATGTCCAAGGTGATAAAGGCACCTGCCTATCAGATCCTAACTGTTAATATACATATTAGGGCTAATTGGCTGGTGCCTTTATCACCTTGCACATATCACTGTTTTATCACTTCCTTATGCCGCCTCCAAGTTAATACATCTGCCCCATTATCCCTTCTATTATGGTCAGTGCAAGGGCTTCTGGGAATTGTAGTTTATTTAGGGTTCCTTCACTGTAGAGCGGCCACGCCGGCGGCGGACACCGGTTAAACTCACAGTTGCTGCTGCCTGCAGGTGCTGACTATGTGATTCTACCCCTCGGGTGGCACCACCTGGTGGCTCCCTTCCACTACTGGCACCCCAGGTGAGTGCCATCCTGGCCAAGGGGTAGACACGCCCCAGGGGACCACCTATATATTGGCTGACAGCAGAATGCGTAGTCCATTTAAAATATTGCACCCATGAGCTGAGACTGGCTTGCTTATGATGCCATCTTGAATTTCAAATAGCAGCTCACCATGTCATCAAAGATAAAAATGGATAGAATGCACTGACAAACTTTAATTAAATGGATTTTTTTTAATCCATAAGACATAAAACTATTAACTCCTGAAATCTTTCTAGCTGGTTTCTAAAAAAAGAGTTAATTTTCTATTGTTAATATTAACACACATTTACACATTCAATATGTTCACATAAATAAAAAAATATCTCTTTCACAATATTATAAAAACGTATCTGCAATGTTGGTAATAAGTATCCAAATACCAGATGGTGGTAGACAGACAGTCTTAGCGGAACAATGTAGCAAGTTTCTCCTTGCCAGATATTAATCTCTTAGTAGCAGTCTAGTTCCATTTCTATAGTTCTTTAGAAAGACACTGTCATGCAGAGCAGATATTAATTAAAACATGGCCATGTTAATTGTGTGTTTGTTATCCTGTCTGTTTTGCTGGAATGGGAACAACTTCTG
This sequence comes from Pseudophryne corroboree, assembly GCF_028390025.1. Lineage (NCBI taxonomy): Eukaryota > Metazoa > Chordata > Amphibia > Anura > Myobatrachidae > Pseudophryne > Pseudophryne corroboree. The sequence goes on along the minus strand of NC_086450.1, from coordinate 273,414,862 downwards.
TACTCCCGGCTCTGGATCCTTTATCCATTTTAGAAAGCCTTATCTGGAGATGTGAAGGCGTTCCCCGTCATATGCAGCAGACTCTCAGGAAGGAATCTGACCAGCTGGTAGTTTCAGTCAAAAGACGCGTTTCCCTGCCTCTAGTGTTTCTCGGCAGCTTCCTCAGTCAGTATCCATGTCATCATCTTGCCTCCTTGGGCTGGCTTAAATTAAGCAGGGACAGGCTATCTGACAGCAGAGGAGGATCTGAGAAGACCTCCATAAGAAAAAAGATAGCCATGAAGTCCTTGCTTGGTGGTGACAATGCAAACAAGCTTAAAGCCTATGCTCCCCCCCAAGGTGAAGATGCCAAGGAAGTCATGGATGAGTAGTGGTCATGCATAAGAGCTTGTTGAAGGCTGCCATCCTGCAGGTGACGATGCTGGAAGCCATGAGAGAGGTTTTGGCAATGTATCAGAACTTAAAGGCCGCTGCCCATCAGGTGAAGGTAGAGGAAAAGGATGCCACAAGCCTTGGAGAGGTGACAGTCCTCTAGGTATAAAGCAAAGAAGACACAGCAACTCCTGGGAAAGTGGTGGCCACACGAAAGAGTTCACAGGCCGCCGCTCCCCAGGTGAAGATGCAGTATAATAAATTTTTTATTATTCTGTGTCTTGTCTTTTTTTCACAAGCAGACTACAGGTGACAGCAGAACCTTTTTGTATGGGCATGTTGGCACTTGTGGTTCTCCTGTTGCCAGCATGCTGGGACTGGCCTACTGGGAACAGTAGTCTGCCTATAAAGGTACTATGAACCCCGCATCTGCTGCCACTATGGGTGTAGTGCAAAGCTCAGGAGGGGGGCATTGATGTCAGTCACAAATTGGTTAAAGCTTCTATTTCACAGATTTGTGTGCTCATTGGAATACACACATGCAGTCTATTCAACTAAAGGTCTGAGAATAAGACTGATCTGCATATGGGGGGGGGGGGAGACAGAGCAGCATGGATGGGGGCACAGAAAGAAATGGATAGGAGTAAAGACTGAACAGCATAGATGGAGGCAAACAAGGCAATGCAGATAAGTGGAAAACCGTTGCATGGATCCTGGAAGAGACAGAGTAATCCAAATGTGAGGAAGACAGAGGGGCGTGGATTGGGGAAGACAGTGGCATAGATGGAAGAGAAGACAGAGTGGTGCCGATATAGGTTAAGACAGAGCAGCATGGATGAGGGGGAGACAGGGCTGCACTGATGGAGGGGAAGACAGTGGTGCAGGTTGAAGGAAACGGACACGGATGCAAGAAGACAGGGCAGCGCAGACGGTGAAAGACAGATTGGTGTCGATGAGGAAATATAGACTAGCACAGATAAGAGAACATACATCAGTAGGAATTCGGGAAGACAAAGCATCATAGAGGCATATAGGGAATGAAAGTGTAGATTCATAAACAGCAGAGTATGAAAGTATTAATAATTAAGTTTGTTGGAGCTAATTGTGTACTGTATACTGAATGATATGGTTGCATGGAGTCAGAAGAATGTTGGAACCCAGTGGGATTGTTGTGGTGACTTACTGGGAGTGACCGAGTGGGATAATTGTGGGCACCAGGGTGGAATTAAGCCCATGAAAGCCAGGCCACCCAAGACAGGGGTCCTTTCCCCTCCCACCAGCAACCACACCCTGGCTGTGCCCCCGCACTGCTCACTGTGCTCAGTTGTTGATCTGGACTCTGCAGTCTCTCTTGTCTAAACAAGTCCAGTCCACAAACACCACAACCCATATCTTAATTCCCAGCATCCTGTGTGTCACAATGTCCTGCAGTGCTTTCTCGGTATACCCATTACCCAGATACTCCACTATCGCGGTCTTGCGAGATCCCCCATGCACTCAATTTACTGGGCAGGGGAGGCTTGGGAAGGAACTTAAGGGGAGGCTTGGACAGGAACTTAAGGAAGGACAGAGGGTGGCATCTGAACACAATAGAACCATCTATTTCATCTCATTGTTATTTGTCAGGGCATCATGAATACAGATTTCACCATAATTTTTGCTAATAAGATTTTTATATTTTCATTATCGTTACAATTTAGTGATGAAAAAACTGTCGTTGACAAACACTTTTAGTTTAAAATTTCATCTAAAAAATGAACACTGATGTAATTATCTAAACAGAATCTAGATTTGGTATTCTTACAAGAAACACATTTAGTTGCTTCAGGAAAGCTTAAACGTCAAATATTACAATGGTCGTTGATTTCTTCAGCACCGTACTCTTCCAAGAAAAGAGGCATACTGTAGCTATACTTGCCAAACATTCTCTGCAATTATCGGTCTCCTCTGTAACTGCAGAATTGTTATTGCCAATGTGAAATGACATAATATGCAATTTGTTTTATGCAATGTTAATGCTCCTAAAATATGTTCCAAACTATGGGCCTAATTCAGACCTAGTCGCTCCACTGCAAATTTGCAGAGGTCTGCGGTCAGAAAGTCGCCTCCCATAGAGAGTGAAAACCCGCCCTGTGCAAGTGTGCAAATGCATGCGTAAGCTGTGCGAAAACATCGCCAGACAGCAGCTGCAAATCCGTTCACAACTCACTCACCATCACATGATGATTCCAGTCTTAATCCTACAGTGCAATATAAACAGGCTGATCGGCAGGGCCAGCACCAAGCATGTTCCTTAGGAGCGGCCATGCTGAGCGCCACCTCATAAGCGCGGCCGGTAACAGGCAGCAATTTTAAACCAGCCACTGGTCCATCAGCCAATCGGAACTTGTGGACCGGCAGCGGCAGCTGCTGCCAGACCACGAGCTATGACTGGCTGATGGATCGTTGGTTTTAGGCACGGGGCAGATGAAAATGGGACTGAGGGGCAGGAGAAGTGCATGCTGCGCTCTCCTCCCCTCACAGAGAGCAGTGGCAGAGTCTGTGCAGCGCGGGAGCAGCTGGAGAGGCCAGCGGTGGTGAGAAGCACTACAGGGGGCACGTGTATCTGACACTGGTGGGTACGTATATCTGACACTGTGGTAGGCATGTGTATCTGGCACTGTGGGGCATGTCTATCTGGCACTGTGATGGGCACATGTATCTGGCACTGTGGTGGGCACGTGTATCTGGCACTGTGGTGGGCACGTGTATCTGACACTGTGGTGGGCACGTTTATCTGATCCTGTGGTGGGCATGTGTATCTGACACTGTAGTGGGCACATGTATCTGACACTGTGGTGGGCATATGTATCTGACACTGTGGGGGCATGTGTACCTGGCACTGTGGGGTGCACGTGCATCTGGCATTGTGGGGGGCACATGTATCTGGCACTGTGGGGGTTCACAAGTATCTGACACTGTGGGTGGGAACGTATATCTGACACTGTGGTGATCACATGTATCTGGCACTGTGGGGGCATGTGTATCCAGCACTGTGGTGGGCATATGTATCTGACACTATGGGGGCATGTGTACCTGGCACTGTGGGGTGCACGTGCATCTGGCATTGTGGGGGGCACATGTATCTGGCACTGTGGGGTTTCACAAGTATCTGACACTGTGGGTGGGAACGTATATCTGACACTGTGGTGATCACATGTATCTGGCACTGTGGGGGCACGTGTATCCAGCACTGTGGTTGCATATTATGTGTATCTGACACTGTGGGGGGCATATTATGTGTATCTTGCACTGTGGGTAAACATGTGTATCTGATACTGTGGGGGCATATTATGTGTATCTATCTGACACTGTGGGGGAATATTACAGTATGTGTATCTGACACTGTGGGGGCACATTATGTGTAACTGACACTTTGGGGGCATATTATGTGTATGTGACACTGTGGTGGCATATTATGTGTATCAGACAATGTGGGGGCATATTATGTGTATCTAACACTGTGGGGGCATATTATGTGTACCTGGCACTGCACTGCTGGAGGCATATAATGTGTATCTGACAATGTGGGGGCATACAATGTGTATCTGACAATGGCCCTCATTCCGAGTTGTTCGCTCACTAGCAGATTTTAGCAGCATAGCACACGCTAGGCCGCCGCCCTCTGGGAGTGTATCTTAGCTTAGCAGAATAGCGAACAAAAGATTAGCAGAATTGCGAATAGAAAATTCTTAGCAGTTTCTGAGTAGCTCGAGACTTACTCCTACATTGCGATCAGCTCAGCCCATTTCGTTCCTGGTTTGACGTCACAAACACGCCCTGCGTTCGGCCAGCCACTCCCCCGTTTCTCCAGACACTCCCACGTTTTATCCTGGTACGCCTGCGTTTTTCCGCACACTCCCAGAAAACGGTCAATTTCCGACCAGAAGCACCCACTTCCTGTCAATCACACACCGATCACTTCAACAATGAAAATTCTTAGTTCGGACGTGAGTAAATCTACTAAGTTTTGTGCTAAAATACTTAGCGCATGCACACTGCGTACCATGCACATGCGCATTTTTGCCTTAATCGATCCATTGCGAAAATCGGCAATGAGTGAACAACTCGGAATGACCCCCAATGTGGGGGCATATAACGTTTTTCTGAAAATGTGGGGGCATATTATGTGTATCTGGCACTGTGGGGGCCTATAATGTGTATCTAGCACTGCACTGCTGGGGGCATATGTGTATCTAGCACTTCTGGGGCATATGTGTATTTGGTACTGCACTAATAGGTGCATATGTGTATCTGGCACTGCTGGTAGCCTATAATGTGTATCTGGCACTACTGGGGGTGTATGTGTATTTGGCACTACCGGGGGCGTATGCGAATCTGCACTGAAATACTGAATAAAGAATAAATCACTACAGTATATATATACACACACACACACACACACACACACACACACACACACACACACACACACACACATAGACATATTGATATATATATATATATATATATATATATATATATAAATAATAAATCACTACAATATATATATATATATATATATATATATATATAAAATCTCTCTCCACTCACCGCTGTAGATCAATCATTAGCCGCGGTGCAGTGAGTGAGGCAGGGTCTGGGGCTTGCAGCAGGTGCCGGAGGTCAGAGGGGCGGCAGGTGACGGTGTGCGCACAGCCGCGTCTCCGTCCACCGGAAACAGCGGACGTCAGGCGGTAAAGATGCGGCCGGCAGGGCTTGCAGGAGGCACACTCGGTGGTCGGGCAGAGGGACACTGGGGACGCAGCTGCGGTGGGTCCATGATGGCGCCATTCACGGCTGCGGGTGACAATCGCGGGGGGGGGGAGAGAGCAGCTGTCAGGGAGCCAGGCAGAGTTCCCCGGCCGCGCCCCCTCGACTCCCGCGCCCGGGGCACGTGACCCCTTAGCCCCCCCCCCCCCCAGTTGCGGCTCTGACTATACCCTACTGGAAAAAATTACACCTGCATATCTGCGGCCCATAACACTGTATAGTGTTATTGAATAGATTATTTGTTAATTTCTGAATTACTTTTCTGAGGTCTCTGAGGCAATAATTGAGCCTATGTTTATTGTAGACCAGTCTTTAATTTGGCTTTCGCTTAGCCTTTCCCTGGACAGAGGACCATAAAAAATTTGGCACTCTCCTTCAAATCTCACACATTCCTTAAAATTTTAACACAAATTAGAAGCTGTGTGTGAAGAGTACAAAAACAATAATCTATCATGTGCTGAATTTAATCCTCCATTGTTTTTGGCAGGCTGCCAAGGCAGTCTTCATGGGTATGTTATGGCATTAAATAAGAAATATGATCCATCCTATTTCTCATTGCAAAACTCAATTTCTGCTTATCAAAATTATTACGCATGCCCCTCCCCTGTCACAAAACATCTGCACCAAGTCAAGAAAACTCATTTTGATGAGTTTCTTAAAAATATGGGTGATAAATACCTTTCTGCCACCAATTTTAAATTCCACTAATATCTGGACATATTCTAACAAATCTGTTAAAAAGTTAATGCCCCCTAATGTCAAGATTTAGCCAATGCTCTACTGACTGGTATAACCTTGGAGCCGAGGAGCACCTGTAGCACATACGGTAAAAAGTGACAGGGCCATTTTTGTTGTTTATTCAATTCTACACACTGGAGGTGCAATCCAAATTTTGATCCGATTAACCTCAATAACATTAATTTCCACTCATTTCCAGTCTATTCTGAACACCTCACACCTCACAATATTGTTTTTAGGCCAAAAGGTTGCACTGAGGTAGCTGGATGACTAAGTTAAGTGACACAAGTGGGCGGCACAAACACCTAGCCCATCTAGGAGTGGCACTGCAGTGTCAGACAGGATTGCAGTTTTAAAAAATAGGCCCCAAAGAGCACATCATGCAAAGAAAAAAAAGAGGCACCCTTATGTTGTTTAAACAGGACATGCACAGTTTTGCACAGCGACAGGTGGTCCCCCTGGTTAAAAGCTCGCCAAATTCTCTGAATCATAGCTAGCTACAAACATACCACCTCCTTCTTTGATGACTTTTCAAATTATGAGAAGAGGAACGAGGAAGAGGACAGTGTCAAGAAGGTGATTAAAAATTAGAGAGGCACATGCAACCAGGAACAACACACAGGCTTTCACCTCCACTCCTACATTGGTGTGGAACGGAAAGATTATCAACCAAGTAAATATATAATTTACCACATTACTGGACAAACTGAAAAACTAAGGGCAAAAGCCTCCGAATTTGTAACCCTTTCTTCATTTTCAGGGATTAAGATAAACTTGGATTTATTGCTAGGATGCAAATAAACTGGTGTATACCACAGGATCAAGATTGGATATTTTCCCCTCCACGGAGTCTGGAGACTTATTTTGTAAAAATCTTGTGGGGTTCTTTTTAGAGATGAGCGCCTGAAATTTTTCGGGTTTTGTGTTTTGGTTTTGGGTTCGGTTCCGCGGCCGTGTTTTGGGTTCGAACGCGTTTTGGCAAAACCTCACCGAATTTTTTTTGTCGGATTCGGGTGTGTTTTGGATTCGGGTGTTTTTTTCAAAAAACACTAAAAAACAGCTTAAATCATAGAATTTGGGGGTCATTTTGATCCCAAAGTATTATTAACCTCAAAAACCATAATTTACACTCATTTTCAGTCTATTCTGAATACCTCACACCTCACAATATTATTTTTAGTCCTAAAATTTGCACCGAGGTCGCTGTGTGAGTAAGATAAGCGACCCTAGTGGCCGACACAAACACCGGGCCCATCTAGGAGTGGCACTGCAGTGTCACGCAGGATGTCCCTTCCAAAAAACCCTCCCCAAACAGCACATGACGCAAAGAAAAAAAGAGGCGCAATGAGGTAGCTGTGTGAGTAAGATTAGCGACCCTAGTGGCCGACACAAACACCGGGCCCATCTAGGAATGGCACTGCAGTGTCACGCAGGATGTCCCTTCCAAAAAACCCTCCCCAAACAGCACATGACGCAAAGAAAAAAAGAGGCGCAATGAGGTAGCTGTGTGAGTAAGATTAGCGACCCTAGTGGCCGACACAAACACCGGGCCCATCTAGGAGTGGCACTGCAGTGTCACGCAGGATGGCCCTTCCAAAAAACCCTCCCCAAACAGCACATGACGCAAAGAAAAAAAGAGGCGCAATGAGGTAGCTGACTGTGTGAGTAAGATTAGCGACCCTAGTGGCCGACACAAACACCGGGCCCATCTAGGAGTGGCACTGCAGTGTCACGCAGGATGTCCCTTCCAAAAAACCCTCCCCAATCAGCACATGATGCAAAGAAAAAGAAAAGAAAAAAGAGGTGCAAGATGGAATTGTCCTTGGGCCCTCCCACCCACCCTTATGTTGTATAAACAAAACAGGACATGCACACTTTAACCAACCCATCATTTCAGTGACAGGGTCTGCCACACGACTGTGACTGATATGACGGGTTGGTTTGGACCCCCCCCAAAAAAGAAGCAATTAATCTCTCCTTGCACAAACTGGCTCTACAGAGGCAAGATGTCCACCTCATCTTCACCCTCCGATATATCACCGTGTACATCCCCCTCCTCACAGATTATCAATTCGTCCCCACTGGAATCCACCATCTCAGCTCCCTGTGTACTTTGTGGAGGCAATTGCTGCTGGTCAATGTCTCCGCGGAGGAATTGATTATAATTCATTTTAATGAACATCATCTTCTCCACATTTTCTGGATGTAACCTCGTACGCCGATTGCTGACAAGGTGAGCGGCGGCACTAAACACTCTTTCGGAGTACACACTTGTGGGAGGGCAACTTAGGTAGAATAAAGCCAGTTTGTGCAAGGGCCTCCAAATTGCCTCTTTTTCCTGCCAGTATAAGTACGGACTGTGTGACGTGCCTACTTGGATGCGGTCACTCATATAATCCTCCACCATTCTATCAATGTTGAGAGAATCATATGCAGTGACAGTAGACGACATGTCCGTAATCGTTGTCAGGTCCTTCAGTCCGGACCAGATGTCAGCATCAGCAGTCGCTCCAGACTGCCCTGCATCACCGCCAGCGGGTGGGCTCGGAATTCTGAGCCTTTTCCTCGCACCCCCAGTTGCGGGAGAATGTGAAGGAGGAGATGTTGACAGGTCGCGTTCCGCTTGACTTGACAATTTTGTCACCAGCAGGTCTTTCAACCCCAGCAGACTTGTGTCTGCCGGAAAGAGAGATCCAAGGTAGGCTTTAAATCTAGGATGGAGCACGGTGGCCAAAATGTAGTGCTCTGATTTCAACAGATTGACCACCCGTGAATCCTTGTTAAGCGAATTAAGGGCTGCATCCACAAGTCCCACATGCCTAGCGGAATCGCTCCCTTTTAGCTCCTTCTTCAATGCCTCCAGCTTCTTCTGCAAAAGCCTGATGAGGGGAATGACCTGACTCAGGCTGGCAGTGTCTGAACTGACTTCACGTGTGGCAAGTTCAAAGGGCATCAGAACCTTGCACAACGTTGAAATCATTCTCCACTGCACTTGAGACAGGTGCATTCCACCTCCTATATCGTGCTCAATTGTATAGGCTTGAATGGCCTTTTGCTGCTCCTCCAACCTCTGAAGCATATAGAGGGTTGAATTCCACCTCGTTACCACTTCTTGCTTCAGATGATGGCAGGGCAGGTTCAGTAGTTTTTGGTGGTGCTCCAGTCTTCTGTACGTGGTGCCTGTACGCCGAAAGTGTCCCGCAATTCTTCTGGCCACCGACAGCATCTCTTGCACGCCCCTGTCGTTTTTTAAAAAATTCTGCACCACCAAATTAAAGGTATGTGCAAAACATGGGACGTACTGGAATTTGCCCATATTTAATGCACACACAATATTGCTGGCGTTGTCCGATGCCACAAATCCACAGGAGAGTCCAATTGGGGTAAGCCATTCCGCGATGATCTTCCTCAGTTGCCGTAAGAGGTTTTCAGCTGTGTGCGTATTCTGGAAAGCGGTGATACAAAGCGTAGCCTGCCTAGGAAAGAGTTGGCATTTGCGAGATGCTGCTACTGGTGCCGCCGCTGCTGTTCTTGCGGCGGGAGTCCATACATCTACCCAGTGGGCTGTCACAGTCATATAGTCCTGACCCTGCCCTGCTCCACTTGTCCACATGTCCGTGGTTAAGTGGACATTGGGTACAACTGCATTTTTTAGGACACTGGTGAGTCTTTTTCTGACGTCCGTGTACATTCTCGGTATCGCCTGCCTAGAGAAGTGGAACCTAGATGGTATTTGGTAACGGGGGCACACTGCCTCAATAAATTGTCTAGTTCCCTGTGAACTAACGGCGGATACCGGACGCACGTCTAACACCAACATAGTTGTCAAGGCCTCAGTTATCCGCTTTGCAGTAGGATGACTGCTGTGATATTTCATCTTCCTCGCAAAGGACTGTTGAACAGTCAATTGCTTACTGGAAGTAGTACAAGTGGGCTTACGACTTCCCCTCTGGGATGACCATCGACTCCCAGCGGCAACAACAGCAGCGCCAGCAGCAGTAGGCGTTACACGCAAGGATGCATCGGAGGAATCCCAGGCAGGAGAGGACTCGTCAGAATTGCCAGTGACATGGCCTGCAGGACTATTGGCATTCCTGGGGAAGGAGGAAATTGACACTGAGGGAGTTGGTGGGGTGGTTTGCGTGAGCTTGGTTACAAGAGGAAGGGATTTACTGGTCAGTGGACTGCTTCCGCTGTCACCCAAAGTTTTTGAACTTGTCACTGACTTATTATGAATGCGCTGCAGGTGACGTATAAGGGAGGATGTTCCGAGGTGGTTAACGTCCTTACCCCTACTTATTACAGCTTGACAAAGGGAACACACGGCTTGACACCTGTTGTCCGCATTTCTGGTGAAATACCTCCACACCGAAGAGCTGATTTTTTTTGGTATTTTCACCTGGCATGTCAACGGCCATATTCCTCCCACGGACAACAGGTGTCTCCCCGGGTGCCTGACTTAAACAAACCACCTCACCATCAGAATCCTCCTGGTCAATTTCCTCCACAGCGCCAGCAACACCCATATCCTCCTCATCCTGGTGTACTTCAACACTGACATCTTCAATCTGACTATCAGGAACTGGACTGCGGGTGCTCCTTCCAGCACTTGCAGGGGGCGTGCAAATGGTGGAAGGCGCATGCTCTTCACGTCCAGTGTTGGGAAGGTCAGGCATCGCAACCGACACAATTGGACTCTCCTTGTGGATTTGGGATTTCGAAGAATGCACAGTTCTTTGCTGTGCTGCTTTTGCCAGCTTGAGTCTTTTCATTTTTCTAGCGAGAGGCTGAGTGCTTCCATCCTCATGTGAAGCTGAACCACTAGCCATGAACATAGGCCAGGGCCTCAGCCGTTCCTTGCCACTCCGTGTGGTAAATGGCATATTGGCAAGTTTACGCTTCTCCTCCGACAATTTTATTTTAGGTTTTGGAGTCCTTTTTTTTCTGATATTTGGTGTTTTGGATTTGACATGCTCTGTACTATGACATTGGGCATCGGCCTTGGCAGACGACGTTGCTGGCATTTCATCGTCTCGGCCATGACTAGTGGCAGCAGCTTCAGCACGAGGTGGAAGTGGATCTTGATCTTTCCCTAATTTTGGAACCTCAACATTTTTGTTCTCCATATTTTAATAGGCACAACTAAAAGGCACCTCAGGTAAACAATGGAGATGGATACTAGTATACAATTATGGACTGCCTGCCGACTGCAGACACAGAGGTAGCCACAGCCGTGAACTACCGTACTGTACTGTGTCTGCAGCTAATATAGACTGGTTGATAAAGAGAAGATGTCTATGTAACTATGTATGTATAAAGAAGACTGAAAAAAATCCACGGTTAGGTGGTATACAATTATGGACGGACTGCCTGCCGAGTGCAGACACAGAGGTAGCCACAGCCGTGAACTACCGTACTGTACTGTGTCTGCAGCTAATATAGACTGGTTGATAAAGAGAAGATGTCTATGTAACTATGTATGTATAAAGAAGAATGAAAAAAAACCACGGTTAGGTGGTATACAATTATGGACGGACTGCCTGCCGAGTGCAGACACAGAGGTAGCCACAGCCGTGAACTACCGTACTGTACTGTGTCTGCAGCTAATATAGACTGGTTGATAAAGAGAAGATGTCTATGTAACTATGTATGTATAAAGAAGAATGAAAAAAATCCACGGTTAGGTGGTATTACAATTATGGACGGACTGCCTGCCGAGTGCAGAGACACAGAGGTAGCCACAGCCGTGAACTACCGTACTGTGTCTGCTGCGACTGGATGATAAATGATATAAAAAATATATATATATCACTACTGCAGCCGGACAGGTATATATTATATATTATATAATGACGGACCTGCTGGACACTGTCTGTCAGCAGAATGAGTTTTATTTTTATAGAATAAAAAAAAAAAAACACACAAGTGAAGTCACACGACGAGTGTTTAACTTTTTCAGGCAATCACAATATAAGTATACTACTAACTATACTGGTGGTCAGTGTGGTCAGGTCACTGGTCAGTCACACTGGCAGTGGCACTCCTGCAGCAAAAGTGTGCACTGTTTAATTTTAATATAATATGTACTCCTGGCTCCTGCTATAACCTATAACTGGCACTGCAGTAGTGCTCCCCAGTCTCCCCCACAATTATAAGCTGTGTGAGCTGAGCAGTCAGACAGATATATAATATATATAGATGATGCAGCACACTGGCCTGAGCCTGAGCAGTGCACACAGATATGGTATGTGACTGACTGAGTCACTGTGTGTATCGCTTTTTTCAGGCAGAGAACGGATATATTAAATAAACTGCACTGTGTGTCTGGTGGTCACTCACTATATAATATATTATGTACTCCTGGCTCCTGCTATAACCTATAACTGGCACTGCAGTAGTGCTCCCCAGTCTCCCCCACAATTATAAGCTGTGTGAACTGAGCAGTCAGACAGATATATAATATATATAGATGATGCAGCACACTGGCCTGAGCCTGAGCAGTGCACACAGATATGGTATGTGACTGACTGAGTCACTGTGTGTATCGCTTTTTTCAGGCAGAGAACGGATATATTAAATAAACTGCACTGTGTGTCTGGTGGTCACTCACTATATAATATATTATGTACTCCTGGCTCCTGCTATAACCTATAACTGGCACTGCAGTAGTGCTCCCCAGTCTCCCCCACAATTATAAGCTGTGTGAGCTGAGCAGTCAGACAGATATATATAATATTATATATAGATAATAGATGATGCAGCACACTGGCCTGAGCCTGAGCAGTGCACATAGATATGGTATGTGACTGACTGAGTCACTGTGTGTATCGCTTTTTTCAGGCAGAGAACGGATATATTAAATAGAGATGAGCGGGTTCGGTTTCTCTGAATCCGAACCCGCCAGAACTTCATGTTTTTTTTCACGGGTCCGAGCGACTCGGATCTTCCCGCCTTGCTCGGTTAACCCGAGCGCGCCCGAACGTCATCATGACGCTGTCGGATTCTCGCGAGGCTCGGATTCTATCGCGAGACTCGGATTCTATATAAGGAGCCGCGCGTCGCCGCCATTTTCACACGTGCATTGAGCTTGATAGGGAGAGGACGTGGCTGGCGTCCTCTCCGTTTAGAATTAGAATAGATTAGAGAGACACTTGATTTACTAATTTTGGGGAGCATTAGGAGTACTCAGTAGTGTACAGTGCAGAGTTTTGCTGATAGTGACCAGTGACCACCACTTTTATTTATAATCCGTTCTCTGCCTGAAAAAAGCGATACACAGCACACAGTGACTCAGTCACATACCATATCTGTGTGCACTGCTCAGGCTCAGGCCAGTGTGCTGCATCATCTATTATCTATATATAATATTATATATATCTGTCTGACTGCTCAGCTCACACAGCTTATAATTGTGGGGGAGACTGGGGAGCACTACTGCAGTGCCAGTTATAGGTTATAGCAGGAGCCAGGAGTACATAATATAATCCGTTCTCTGCCTGAAAAAAGCGATACACAGCACACAGTGACTCAGTCACATACCATATCTGTGTGCACTGCTCAGGCTCAGGCCAGTGTGCTGCATCATCTATTATCTATATATAATATTATATATATCTGTCTGACTGCTCAGCTCACACAGCTTATAATTGTGGGGGAGACTGGGGAGCACTACTGCAGTGCCAGTTATAGGTTATAGCAGGAGCCAGGAGTACATAATATATTATATAGTGAGTGACCACCAGACACACAGTGCAGTTTATTTAATATATCCGTTCTCTGCCTGAAAAAAGCGATACACACAGTGACTCAGTCAGTCACATACCATATCTGTGTGCACTGCTCAGGCTCAGGCCAGTGTGCTGCATCATCTATATATATTATATATCTGTCTGACTGCTCAGCTCACACAGCTTATAATTGTGGGGGAGACTGGGGAGCACTACTGCAGTGCCAGTTATAGGTTATAGCAGGAGCCAGGAGTACATAATATTATATTAAAATTAAACAGTGCACACTTTTGCTGCAGGAGTGCCACTGCCAGTGTGACTAGTGACCAGTGACCTGACCACCAGTATATAATATTAGTAGTATACTATCTCTTTATCAACCAGTCTATATTAGCAGCAGACACAGTACAGTGCGGTAGTTCACGGCTGTGGCTACCTCTGTGTCGGCACTCGGCAGCCCGTCCATAATTGTATATACCACCTAACCGTGGTTTTTTTTTCTTTCTTTATACATACATACTAGTTACGAGTATACTATCTCTTTATCAACCAGTCTATATATTAGCAGCAGACACAGTACAGTGCGGTAGTTCACGGCTGTGGCTACCTCTGTGTCGGCACTCGGCAGCCCGTCCATAATTGTATACTAGTATCCAATCCATCCATCTCCATTGTTTACCTGAGGTGCCTTTTAGTTGTGCCTATTAAAATATGGAGAACAAAAATGTTGAGGTTCCAAAATTAGGGAAAGATCAAGATCCACTTCCACCTCGTGCTGAAGCTGCTGCCACTAGTCATGGCCGAGACGATGAAATGCCAGCAACGTCGTCTGCCAAGGCCGATGCCCAATGTCATAGTACAGAGCATGTCAAATCCAAAACACCAAATATCAGTAAAAAGCCTCTTTTTTTCTTTGCGTCATGTGCTGTTTGGGGAGGGTTTTTTGGAAGGGACATCCTGCGTGACACTGCAGTGCCACTCCTAGATGGGCCCGGTGTTTGTGTCGGCCACTAGGGTCGCTAATCTTACTCACACAGCTACCTCATTGCGCCTCTTTTTTTCTTTGCGTCATGTGCTGTTTGGGGAGGGTTTTTTGGAAGGGCCATCCTGCGTGACACTGCAGTGCCACTCCTAGATGGGCCCGGTGTTTGTGTCGGCCACTAGGGTCGCTAATCTTACTCACACAGCTACCTCATTGCGCCTCTTTTTTTCTTTGCGTCATGTGCTGTTTGGGGAGGGTTTTTTGGAAGGGACATCCTGCGTGACACTGCAGTGCCACTCCTAGATGGGCCCGGTGTTTGTGTCGGCCACTAGGGTCGCTTATCTTACTCACACAGCGACCTCGGTGCAAATTTTAGGACTAAAAATAATATTGTGAGGTGTGAGGTATTCAGAATAGACTGAAAATGAGTGTAAATTATGGTTTTTGAGGTTAATAATACTTTGGGATCAAAATGACCCCCAAATTCTATGATTTAAGCTGTTTTTTAGTGTTTTTGGAAAAAAACACCCGAATCCAAAACACACCCGAATCCGACAAAAAAAATTCGGTGAGGTTTTGCCAAAACGCGTTCGAACCCAAAACACGGCCGCGGAACCGAACCCAAAACCAAAACACAAAACCCGAAAAATTTCAGGCGCTCATCTCTAATATTAAATAAACTGCACTGTGTGTCTGGTGGTCACTCACTATATAATATATTATGTACTCCTGGCTCCTGCTATAACCTATAACTGGCACTGCAGTAGTGCTCCCCAGTCTCCCCCACAATTATAAGCTGTGTGAGCTGAGCAGTCAGACAGATATATATAATATTATATATAGATAATAGATGATGCAGCACACTGGCCTGAGCCTGAGCAGTGCACACAGATATGGTATGTGACTGAGTCACTGTGTGCTGTGTATCGCTTTTTTCAGGCAGAGAACGGATTATAAAGTAAACTGCACTGTCCTCACTAGTAAACTCTCTCCACTCAGTCTCTACACTTCTACAGTAACAGTACTCCTCCTAGTCAGCTCCAGTAAATCTCTCTCAGTC
The DNA here is from genome assembly GCF_028390025.1 of Pseudophryne corroboree. Lineage (NCBI taxonomy): Eukaryota > Metazoa > Chordata > Amphibia > Anura > Myobatrachidae > Pseudophryne > Pseudophryne corroboree. The sequence goes on along the minus strand of NC_086450.1, from coordinate 273,399,171 downwards.
TCTTATAATCTAAATGGAGAGGACGCCAGCCACGTCCTCTCCCTATCAATCTCAATGCACGTGTGAAAATGGCGGCGACGCGCGGCTCCTTATATAGAATCCGAGTCTCGCGATAGAATCCGAGCCTCGCGAGAATCCGACAGCGTCATGATGACGTTCGGGCGCGCTCGGGTTAACCGAGCAAGGCGGGAAGATCCGAGTCGCTCGGACCCGTGAAAAAAAACATGAAGTTCTGGCGGGTTCGGATTCAGAGAAACCGAACCCGCTCATCTCTAGTTCTTTTTTCCCATTTTTTTAATTGCATTTTCATTAACACATTTTGTGGCAGATGACTTATTTTTGTTTTTCACAGCTCCCAGTTACACACGTGAGCATAACTGTGTGTCCCAGTTACACGCATGTGAGCATACCTGTGTCTTGTTTATTTTTTTTATATTTAAATAGATGTTTTAGTAGCCCTTCCTGAGCCACCAATGCAGCCCTGGATGGGGCAAGTTGAGTTCGGGTGGGTTTGGTACAGTAATAAGCAGTACTGTGCAGTGAATTTTTTGTTATTCAGCCCCTGCCCTAGTGGAGCTTACCACTCTACAGTCAAAAATAATTTCATACTATAAGTAGGACTGTGGGAAGAAGCAATGCTAACCTCTGTGCCCACAGCATGCCTCAGCCTGGCAAGCCAGACATCTTCCTGGCTGTAAGCCAAGATGAGACTCCATACTGGGCCTTATTCAGTAACTGTTTGTGCCTCACAGGAGTTCCTGACCCATCTAGTGCTGCAGTGCAATGGAAATCTGATGCAATGTAAGATCACAGAAACTCTGTTCTTCTAACACCGTGAGGTCTTGCGATAACCTTACGCAGGGCTTAGGAAATAGAACCCTATGCAACAAATGCACTTCTTGTAAATAAATTATCCCAAAATGTGAAACATTAATAATAAATCAAAATTAAGGTTAACTAATTTGAGCCATTCATTTGAGTGAGTCCCTAACATGAAATTATTGAGAAGAACCTCTCTGTAATGCTCCAGCAGAAAATCTTTCTTTTACCTCTCCGGCAGTTGCGCTTGATTATAATTCTGTCTCTTCCGAGATTGACTGACTTTGGCCACATATGTGGTCTCATTGGAAAACACTTAGTCAAAATTGCAATTTCCATTTCCACCTTTGTGGCTATGTTTTCACAAATCTGTTTGTGATGTTGAGGCTTGTTTCATATCTGCTCTAGGCTTTCATTTAAACCAGGGGTGGGGAACCTTTTTTCTACCAAGGGCCATTTGGATATTTAGAAAATCCTTTGTGGGCCATACAAAAATTCTCAACTTAAAAAATTACCCTTCCCCCAGTAGGTCTGCCCCTTTGAGGTACTATGCCAAAAAAATGGGTGTGGCCAATTAAAATGGGACGTGATACACATATGCCCCCAATAGTGCAGTGCCAGATCCAAAAATGCCCCCACAGTGCCAGATCCACAATTGCCTCCACAGTGCCAGGTATACAAATGCCCCCACAGTGCCAGATCCACAAATGCCCCCACAGTGCCAGGTATACAAATGCCCCCACAGTGCCAGGTATAAAAATACCCCCACAGTGCCAGGTATACAAATACCCCCCACAGTGCCAGGTATACAAATGCCCCCACAGTGTCAGGTATACAGATGCCCCCACAGTGCCAGGTATACAAATACCCCCCACAGTGCCAGGTATACAAATGCCCTCCACAGTGCCAGGTATACAAATGCCCCCACAGTGCCAGGTATACAAATACCCCCACAGTGCCAGGTATACAAATTCCCCCACAGTGCCAGATAAACAAATGCCCCCACAGTGCCCCCCCACCCCACTGTGCTGCTTACCGCTGCTGCTGCTACATCTGGCGGCATGTCTCGGGTGTCTGGACAGGGAGAAGAGCGCGGCTATGTCAGGCAGTGGCGATGTGTAGGACTTCAACCAGCCTCTGGTTCGTGAGCCAATCAGAGCTCACAGACCAGCAGTGGCGGCTCCTGATTGGCTGCCGGTCCGCGAGCTCTGATTGGCTCACGAACCGGTGGCTGGTTTGAAGTCCTACAAGCCTCCGCCCGACATAGCCGCGCTCTCCTCCATGTCCTGACAGCTGAGACACGCTGCTGCCGGACTGAGCGGCGGCGTGTCTCACTGAAACAAGTGGGTGGGCCGGACCAAATGGCTTTGCGGGCCTTATATGGCCCGTGGGTTGGAGGTTCCCCACCCCTGATTTAAACCTAGGATCAAGTACAGCAGCACCCCTGGAATTATACGGCAACACCCCTGGACTTATACAGCATAAGCAGCACCACTGGAGAGTTACACAGCACAGCAGAAAAGCAACAGCACCCCTGGACTTAAACGGCATTGGGTAGAACTCCTGGACTGACAGGGCAGAGGGGCAGCACCCCTGGAATGATGTGGCAAAGAAAGACGTGCAAGATGGAATTGTCCTTGGGCCATCCCACCCACCCTTATGTTGTTTAAACAAGACATGTGCACTTTAACAAATCAATCATTTCAGTGACAGGGTCTGCCACACAACAGTGGCTGAAATGATTGGTTTGTTTGAATCTACCAAAAAAGAAGCCATTAATCTCTCCTTGCACACACTGGCTCTACAGAGGCAAGATGTCGTCCTCATCCTCAGATTCCCCCCTTCAGTGTTTACATCCTCATCTTCACAGAGAAATAATATTCAAACAATCCACATCATTTAGGTGGCAATGGACTGCTTACAATATTATCCAAAGTTTCTGAACTTGACAATGACTAATGATGAATGCACTGCAGGTGATGTATAAGGGAGAATGTTCCAAGGTGGTTAACGTCTTTACCCATACTTATTATGAATTGACAAAGGTAACATATGACTTGACACCTGTTGTCCGGATTTGTGGAGAAATAATTTCACACCAAAGAGGTGGCTTTTTTTTATATTTTACCTAGGCATGACAATGGGCTTTTTCATCCCATGGACAACAACTGTCTCCACTGGTGCCTTATTCAAACAAACCACATCACCATCAGAATCCTCAGTGTCAACTCCCTCCTCAGCGACAGCTACACCAATATCCTCCTCATCCTGGTGTACTTCTACAGTGACATCCTCAATCTCAATATCAGCAACTGGACTGGTGGTGCTCCTCCCAAAACTTGCAGAGCCTCCTCTTCCCATACAGTGTTGTGGGTATCCGGTCTCTAGGTCGACCACACTTAGGTCGACAATGTCTAGGCAACCACTATTGGTTCACAGTAACTAGGGCAACAGGGTTTCTAGGTCGACAGGGTCTCTAGCTTGACATGTTCTAGGTCAACATGTCAAAAGGCCGACCTGAATTTTTTTTACATTTTTGAACTTTTTCATACTTAACGATCCATGTGGACTACAATTGTAAATAGTAATGCAGCGGCAGCAGAGTGAGGCACTTTGACTGAAGCATGGCAAGTGAAGCGAGGCATGTGAGGGGACACGGTGCAATAATTGGGGTTCCCGGTCACTATACGGAGAAAACGACACAAAAAAATAAGAAAAACCATGTCAACCTTTTGATCTGTCGACATAGTACATGTCAACCTACAAACCCTGTTGACTTAGAGTCCCTGTCGACATAGTTGCTGTTGACCAATAGTGGTCAACCTAGACACTGTCGACCTAAGTGTGGTCGACCTTCCATACCACACCCGTGTTGTGAAGGTTAGGCCTAGACATAGCAACCTCGGACAGTACCAGCACCCCTGTATTTTCACAACTCCCCTGTAATTTTACAGCATACAGGACCAGTGTACTTTTATTTTAACAACAGCACCCCTGTAATTTTACAGCATACAGGACCAGTGTACTTTTATTTTAACAACAGCACACCTGTATTTTTACAGCATACAGGACCAGTGTACTTTTATTTTAACAACAGCACCCCTGTATTTGTGCAGCATACAGGACCAGTGTACTTTTATTTTAACAACAGCACCCCTGTAATTTTTCAGCATACAGGACCAGTGTACTTTTATTTTAACAACAGCACCCCTGTATTTTTACAGCAGACAGGACCACTGTACTTTTATTTTAACAACAGCACTCCTGTAATTTTTCAGCATACAGGACCAGTGTACTTTTATTTTAACAGCAGCACCCCTGTATTTTTACAGCATACAGTACCAGTGTACTTTTATTTTAACAACAGCACTCCTGTAATTTTTCAGCATACAGGACCAGTGTACTTTTATTTTAACAGCAGCACCCCTGTATTTTTACAGCATACAGGACCAGTGTACTTTTATTTTAACAACAGCACCCCTGTATTTGTGCAGCATACAGGACCAGTGTACTTTTATTTTAACAACAGCACCCCTGTAATTTTTCAGCATACAGGACCAGTGTACTTTTATTTTAACAACAGCACCCCTGTATTTTTACAGCAGACAGGACCACTGTACTTTTATTTTAACAACAGCACTCCTGTAATTTTTCAGCATACAGGACCAGTGTACTTTTATTTTAACAGCAGCACCCCTGTATTTTTACAGCATACAGTACCAGTGTACTTTTATTTTAACAACAGCACTCCTGTAATTTTTCAGCAGACAGGACCAGTGTACTTTTATTTTAACAGCAGCACCCCTGTATTTTTACAGCATACAGGACCAGTGTACTTTTATTTTAACAACAGCACCCCTGTATTTGTGCAGCATACAGGACCATTGTACTTTTATTTTAACAACAGCACCCCTGTAATTTTTCAGCATACAGGACCAGTGTACTTTTATTTTAACAACAGCACCCCTGTATTTGTGCAGCATACAGGACCATTGTACTTTTATTTTAACAACAGCACCCCTGTAATTTTTCAGCATACAGGACCAGTGTACTTTTATTTTAACAACAGCACCCCTGTATTTTTACAGCAGACAGGACCACTGTACTTTTATTTGAACAACAGCACTCCTGTAATTTTTCAGCATACAGGACCAGTGTACTTTTATTTTAACAGCAGCACCCCTGTATTTTTACAGCATACAGTACCAGTGTACTTTTATTTTAACAACAGCACCCATGTAGTTTTACAGCATAAAAGACAGGGCCAGAGTACATTTATTTTAACAACAGCACCCCTGAATTTTTACAGCATACAAGACAGGGCTGGTGTACATTTATTTTCACTGCACCCCTGAATTTTTATAGCATACAAGACAGGGCCAGTGTACATTTATTTTCACTGCACCCCTGAACTTTTACAGCATACAAGACAGGGCAAGTGTACATTTATTTTAACAACAACACCCCTGACTTTTTACAGCATACAAGACAGGGCCAGCACCCCTGTATTTTCACTGCATACAGGAGGACAGTGCCCCTGCCCCCTGTACAACACAGTGACAGCCAGGACAGCAACACCCATGTAAAGCTGCAGCATCCCTAACAGCACATGAAACACCTGTGACACCAAGGTCAGCACCCCTAACATCACAGGAACACCACAGTGACAGGAACAGCATGCGTAAAGAGCACACACTGACCCCATCCGAAGCCACCACCCACAGAGAGAGACAGAGGTCTGTCTCCGTCACTCTCCAAGTCCGGAGTGAAAATGGCGACGACGTGCGGCTCCTTATATAGAATCCAAAACCTGTGATAATCCGAGAGTGGGATGATGACATTTTTGCTTCATTCTGGGATCAGAATCTGGCAGGAAATCCAGAGCCGGACTCAAAATGTGTCTTTTAACGTGACGTTCGGGGGGGTTCGGTTCTTTGACAATCAAACCCACTCATCTCTAATTATAATGCACTTATACCACATTACAATGAGCAGGGTCAGGGGCATACCTAGATATATTGCAGGCCCCCAGGCAAAATTTGAAAAGGCCCCTATGTTCTGCCCAATGGTGAAATATGCATATAGCCTCGGCTGGTTCTAGACCTCGTGGCGCCCAGGGCAAAAGTTTCCTTTGGCGCTCCCCCAACAGGTAAAATAAGGCTAGTGCACGCTGTAGCTGCGTGGCAAAAAATAGAGGTGTGGCTTCATAGGGAAGGGGTGTGGTCACAGTTGTGCCCCCTGTAGCTGTGCCCCTAGTAGCTGTGCCCCCTCTAACTGTGCCCCCAGTAGTTGTACCTCCTGTAGCTGTGCCCCCAGTACTGTGCCCCCTTTAGCTGTGCCCCCTTTAGCTGTGCCCCCAGTAGATGTGCCCCCTGTAGCTGTGCCTCCACTAGCGTGGATTACCCCCCAAAAAATAAAATAAAAATAAACAAAAATCTCACCATCCCCGCTCCTGCTTCCCAACTGCTGCTGTCCTCATTCTCTGTCCGCCTGTGCCGCTCCTCGGATCTATGGGAGAGACGTCATGACATCTCTCCTATAGCACCGCACAGACACTAGAGGTAAATTATGACCTCTACTGTCTACGGCCACTCCCACAATGCCGTGCGGTGTGTGATGATGTCATCACCGCGCACTGCATGGCACCAGTAGCGGATCTTACCACAGCGGTGGCACCCTCTGGACAGCGGCTCCCTGGACAAAAGTCCTGCTTGCCCGTGGCAAGATCCGCTACTGGATATACCACTACATGCAGTGGCGGATTTAGGGGGGGGCACCAAGGCACGTGCCCCCCTGTCATTTTTAGTGCAGACTGACATGCGGACGAGTGTCCGCATGTCAGTCTGCGGTCTCGTTTCGTCCCCTGCTGTTAGGAGGGACACGGAGGGCACAGTGCGCGCCTCTCCTGTGTCCCTCCTGTGTCTCCGGCGGCCGCTGGTCTCATAAAGGAAGTGCCGTTCGTGAGCACTTCCTTTATTACAGTGACCCGCGGCCGCCGGAGACCCAGGAGGGACACAGGGAGGCGTGCACTGTGCCCTCCGTGTCCCTCCTAACAGCAGGGGAGTGGGGGGAGCAGCGGCGGCGGCAGAGGAAGGGGGGGGGGACGGGGGACGCACTGGGGGGGAATATCTGGCACTGGGGGCATATTTGCAGGGAGGGAGGGGGGGGCGAATATCTGGCACTGGGGACATATATGGCACTGGAGGGAATATCTGGCACTGGGGGCATATCTGGCACTGGGGGGGGATATCTGGCACTGGGGGCATATGTGGCACTGGGGGGGGTATCTGGCACTGGGGGGAATAACTGGCAGGGAAGGGATATCTGGCACTGGGGCATTGTCTGGCACTGGGGGCATATGTGGCACTGGGGGGGGAATATCTGGCACTGGGGCATATGTGGCAATGGGGGCATATATAGCACTGGGGGCATATGTGGCACTGTCGGGGAATATCTGGCACTGGGGGTATATGTGTACCTGGCACATGGGGGGGCTATATTTGGCACTGGGGGCATGTGAGTACCTGGCACCGTGGGGGAATATCTGGCACTGGGGACATATGTGGCACTGGGAGCACAGCCCTAGCAACAAGGACTACCTCCTAGCAACGAGCATGACACCCAGTGCATGAAACCCCTGGCAACGAGCATGACACCCAGTGCATAAAACCTGCCCCTCCCCCACTCGCAGTACCTCCGGGACCCATCCGCGGCACCCCCACACCCACCCTCCACCATCCGCTGTGGGTCTGGGCCCCCTCCCCCACCCACAGCACCCCCACATCCACCCCTCCCCCACCCATGGCACCCTCGCAACCGCTCATTCCCCAACCCGCGGTGGCTCTGGACCCCCTCCCCCACCCGCGGCACCCCCAGACCCCTCCCCATCCTCATCTCTTCTGCATCCACCACTCCCCCAACCATTGTACCTACTAAGTGATTCATCAGGCCCTGCGTGCGCTGTTCACGCCGTTGCAAGGGTCTACGACCCCTTAACCATTGCATGCCCTTTGTCCGTGCAATATTTAACCACTCACACAATTATGATTGGAGGTAGTACTCCATATAATAAAAATATTGCACACCACAATGGCGTGCAAGGGTTAAGGGACGTAGCCCCTTACAATGGTGTAAAGAGCGCCCGTAGGGCGCGATGAATCACCTAGTATGAAATAAAACACTTGTACTCAGGGGCATTTTAAGAGAGGAGGGGGCCTGTGGCCAGACTCCGGGTGGGCTCCCTCCTCTCCAAGTCACCGTAGGCACCGGCAATGCGCAAGTCTCCAGAAACATGGCGCCCGCCATAGTCCGGAAACTAATTTCCTACCATGCATGCGTTTAACCAATAGATACTGTGTTTTCTGTGCTGAATAAACAGTAAACAATTGCAGCATATACACTTAGGAAGAAATTCACTATTTTTCCATACAATCAAATACAACAAGAAATTAAATGTATTATTGCGCAAATACTGTTTGCATGGTTACCTAAATAAATAACGTTACTTCCCTTTTTCGGGTAAGAATTAACTCCTCAGATACCATTGAACAGTGTGATAATTATACTGAAAAAGATAATGGTGGTCATTCCGAGTTGTTCGTTCGCTGCCGTTTTTAGCAGAAATGCGATCAGGCTAAAAACCGGCAGTTCTGCGCATGCATATGGGACGCAGGGCGCACGCGCGAAGTACCTTCACACAAAACTATGAAATTTTACACAGGGCCGAGCGACGCTTTTCAGTTGCTCTGCTGATCGGTGAGTGATTGACAGGAAGTGGGTGTTTCTGGGTGGTAACTGAGCGTTTTCCGTGAGTGTGCTAAAAAACGCAGGCGTGCCAGCCAAAAACACAGGAGTGGCTGGGGAAACAGGGGAGTGGCTGGCCGAACGCAGGGCGTGTTTGTGACGTCAAACCAGGAACCAAACAGTCTGCAGTGATCGCAATCTAGGAGTAGGTCTGGAGCTACTCAGAAACTGCAGGGACATATTTAATAGCAGAACTGCTAACCTTTCGTTAGCAATTCTGCTAAACTAAGATATACTCCCAGAGCGCGGCGGCCTAGCGTGTGCACTGCTGCTAAAAGCAGCTAGCGAGCGAACAACTCGGAATGAGGGCCAATATACACAATAGTGCAGACATCCATTTCAATAAAATAAATTTAATTAAATTTATTCTTTTCAGCAAAGCACAGAAAGATGTCAAAAGAATTCATCTGAATCAACATATTCATTCAAGGCAGTGATCCATTGCATGCTTTCGTTTGATTGACCCATTGTGAGTGCGATATTGAAATAAAAAATTTATTTTATTGAACTGGATGTCTGCACTATTGTGTATATTATATTTTTCAGTATAATTATCTCACTGTTCGATGGTATCTGAGAAGTTCATTCTTACCTGAAAAAGGGAAGTAACGTTATTTATTTATGTAACCATGCAAACAGTATTTGCGCAATAATACATTAAATTTTTTGTTGTATTCTATTGCACATGCGTGGCAGTCATTTTGGGACTGATTTTTTTCCACGGTTGCTGCGGCATCAGCGGGACTTCGGCTGCTGCAGCATCAGTGAACATCAGCAGGACTTCAGAAAGGTAAGTATTAACTAGTGATGTGCACCGGAAATTTTTCGAGTTTTGTGTTTTGGTTTTGGGTTCAGTTCCGCGGCAGTGTTTTGGATTCGGACGCGTTTTGGCAAAACCTCACCGAAAATTTTTTGTCGGATTCGGGTGTGTTTTGGATTCGGGTGTTTTTTTCAAAAAACCCTAAAAAACAGCTTAAATCATAGAATTTGGGGGTCATTTTGATCCCATAGTATTATTAACCTCAATAACCATAATTTCCACTCATTTCCAGTCTATTCTGAACACCTCACACCTCACAATATTATTTTTAGTCCTAAAATTTGCACCGAGGTCGCTGGATAGCTAAGCTAAGCGACACAAGTGGCCGACACAAACACCTGGCCCATCTAGGAGTGGCACTGCAGTGTCAGGCAGGATGGCCCTTCAAAAAAATAGTCCCCAAACAGCACATGATGCAAAGAAAAAAAGAAGCGCACCAAGGTCGCTGTGTGACTAAGCTAAGCGACACAAGTGGCCGACACAAACACCTGGCCCATCTAGGAGTGGGACTGCAGTTTCAGGCAGGATGGCCCTTCAAAAAAATTGTCCCCAAACAGCACATGATGCAAAGAAAAAAAGAGGCGCACCAAGGTGGCTGTGTGACTAAGCTAAGCGACACAAGTGGCCGACACAAACACCTGGCCCATCTAGGAGTGGCACTGCAGTGTCACGCAGGATGGCCCTTCAAAAAAATTGTCCCCAAACAGCACACGATGCAAAGAAAAATGAAAGAAAAAAGAGGTGCAAGATGGAATTGTCCTTGGGCCCTCCCACCCACCCTTATGTTGTATAAACAGGACATGCACACTTTAACGAACCCATCATTTCAGCGACAGGGTCTGCCACACGACTGTGACTGAAATGACTGGTTGGTTTGTGCCCCCACCAAAAAAGAAGCAATCAATCTCTCCTTGCACAAACTGGCTCTACAGAGGCAAGATTTCCACCTCATCATCATCCTCCGATTCCTCACCCCTTTCACTGTGTACATCCCCCTCTTCACAGATTATTAATTCGTCCCCACTGGAATCCACCATCTCAGGTCCCCGTGTACTTTCTGGAGGCAATTGCTGCTGGTGAATGTCTCCACGGAGGAATTGATTATAATTCATTTTGATGAACATCATCTTCTCCACATTTTCTGGAAGTAACCTCGTACGCCGATTGCTGACAAGGTGAGCGGCTGCACTAAACACTCTTTCGGAGTACACACTGGAGGGAGGGCAACTTAGGTAGAATAAAGCCAGTTTGTGCAAGGGCCTCCAAATTGCCTCTTTTTCCTGCCAGTATACGTACGGACTGTCTGACGTGCCTACTTGGCTGCGGTCACTCATATAATCCTCCACCATTCTTTCCATGGTGAGAGAATCATATGCACCACAGGTATAGAATGTAAATGGATAGTATACTTAATGGATGACGAGTGACGACACAGAGGTAGGTACAGCAGTGGCCTACAGTACTGCTATAAGTATATATATAGTATACTGGTAGACACTGTCAGCAAACTGCAAAACTGTCTAAAATGCACCACAGGTATAGAATGTAGATGGATAGTATACTTAATGGATGACGAGTGATGACACAGAGGTAGGTACAGCAGTGGCCTACCGTACTGCTATAAGTATATATATAATAAACTGGTGGACACTGTCAGCAAACTGCAAAACTGTCTAAAATGCACCACAGGTATAGAATGTAGATGGATAGTATACTTAATGGATGACGAGTGACGACACAGAGGTAGGTACAGCAGTGGCCTACCGTACTGCTATAAGTATATATATATAGTATACTGGTGGACACTGCCAGCAAACTGCAAAACTGTCTAAAATGCACCACAGGTATAGAATGTAGATGGAAAGTATACTTAATGGATAACGAGTGACGACACAGAGGTAGGTACAGCAGTGGCCTACCGTACTGCTATAAGTATATATACAGGTTGAGTATCCCATATCCAAATATCCGAAATACGGAATATTCCGAAATGCGGACTTTTTTGAGTGAGGGTAGGATAGTGAAACTTTTGTTTTTTGATGTCTCAATGTACACAAACTTTGTTTAATACACAAAGTTATTAAAAATATTGTATTAAATGACCTTCAGGCTGTGTGTATACGATGTATAAGAAACATAAATGAATTGTGTGAATGTACACACACTTTGTTTAATGCACAAAGTTATAAAAAATATTGGCTAAAATGACCTTCAGGCTGTGTGTATAAGGTGTATATGAAACATAAATACATTATGTGCTTAGACTTGGGTCGCATCACCATGATATCACATTATGGTATGCAATTATTCCAAAATACGGAAAAATCCCATAAAATGCACCACAGGTATAGAATGTAGATGGATAGTATACTTAATAGATGACGAGTGACGACACAGAGGTAGGTACAGCAGTGGCCTACCGTACTGCTATATATAGTATACTGGTGGACACTGTCAGCAAACTGCAAAACTGTCTAAAATGCATCACAGGTATAGAATGTAGATGGATAGTATACTTAATGGATGACGAGTGATGACACAGAGGTAGGTACAGCAGTGGCCTACCGTACTGCTATAAGTATATATATATATAATAAACTGGTGGACACTGTCAGCAAACTGCAAAACTGTCTAAAATGCACCACAGGTATAGAATGTAGATGGATAGTATACTTAATGGATGACGAGTGACGACACAGAGGTAGGTACAGCAGTGGCCTACTGTACTGCTATATATAGTATACTGGTGGACACTGTCAGCAAACTGCAAAACTAAAATGTACCACAGGTATAGAATGTTGATGGATAGTATACTTAATGGATGATGAGTGATGACACAGAGGTAGGTACAGCAGTGGCCTACCGTACTGCTATAAGTATATATATATATATATATATATATATATATAATAAACTGGTGGACACTGTCAGCAAACTGCAAAACTGTCTAAAATGCACCACAGGTATAGAATGTAGATGGATAGTATACTTAATGGATGACGAGTGACGACACAGAGGTAGGTACAGCAGTGGCCTACCGTACTGCTATAAGTATATATATAGTATACTGGTGGACACTGTCAGCAAACTGCAAAACTGTCTAAAATGCACCACAGGTATAGAATATAGATGGATAGTATACTTAATGGATAATGAGTGACGACACAGAGGTAGGTACAGCAGTGGCCTACCGTACTGTTATAAGTATATATATAATAAACTGGTGGACACTGTCAGCAAACTGCAAAACTGTCTAAAATGCACCACAGGTATAGAATGTAGATGGATAGTATACTTAATGGATGATGAGTGACGACACAGAGGTAGGTACAGCAGTGGCCTACCGTACTGCTATAAGTATATATATATATATATATATAGTATACTGGTGGACACTGTCAGCAAACTGCAAAACTGTCTAAAATGCACCACAGGTATAGAATGTAGATGGATAGTATACTTAATAGATGACGAGTGACGACACAGAGGTAGGTACAGCAGTGGCCTACCGTACTGCTATATATAGTATACTGGTGGATACTGTCAGCAAACTGCAAAACTAAAATGTACCACAGGTATAGAATGTAGATGGATAATATACTTAATGGATGACGAGTGATGACACAGAGGTAGGTACAGCAGTGGCCTACCGTACTGCTATAAGTATATATATATATATAATAAACTGGTGGACACTGTCAGCAAACTGCAAAACTGTCTAAAATGCACCACAGGTATAGAATGTAGATGGATAGTATACTTAATGGATGACGAGTGACGACACAGAGGTAGGTACAGCAGTGGCCTACTGTACTGCTATATATAGTATACTGGTGGACACTGTCAGCAAACTGCAAAACTAAAATGCACCACAGGTATAGAATGTAGATGGAGAGTATACTTAATGGATGACGAGTGATGACACAGAGGTAGGTACAGCAGTGGCCTACCGTACTGCTATATATAGTATACTGGTGGACACTGTCAGCAAACTGCAAAATTAAAATGCACCACAGGTATAGAATGTAGATGGATAGTATACTTAATGGATGACGAGTGACGACACAGAGGTAGGTACAGCAGTGGCCTACCGTACTGCTATATATAGTATACTGGTGGACACTGTCAGCAAACTGCAAAACTAAAATGCACCACAGGTATAGAATGTAGATGGATAGTATACTTAATGGATGACGAGTGACGACACAGAGGTAGGTCCAGCAGTGGCCTACCGTACTGCTATAAGTATATATATATATATATATATATATATATATATATATATATATATATATATAGTATACTGGTGGACACTGTCAGCAAACTGCAAAACTGTCTAAAATGCACCACAGGTATAGAATGTAGATGGATAGTATACTTAATAGATGACGAGTGACGACACAGAGGTAGGTACAGCAGTGGCCTACCGTACTGCTATATATAGTATACTGGTGGACACTGTCAGCAAACTGCAAAACTAAAATGTACCACAGGTATAGAATGTAGATGGATAGTATACTTAATGGATGACGAGTGATGACACAGAGGTAGGTACAGCAGTGGCCTACCGTACTGCTATAAGTATATATATATATATATATAATAAACTGGTGGACACTGTCAGCAAACTGCAAAACTGTCTAAAATGCACCACAGGTATAGAATGTAGATGGATAGTATACTTAATGGATGACGAGTGACGACACAGAGGTAGGTCCAGCAGTGGCCTACCGTACTGCTATATATAGTATACTGGTGGACACTGTCAGCAAACTGCAAAACTAAAATGCACCACAGGTATAGAATGTAGATGGATAGTATACTTAATGGATGACGACACAGAGGTAGGTACAGCAGTGCACTCTGCACTGTACTCCTCCTATATAATATTAATTATACTGGTGGTCCCCAGTCCCCACAATAAAGCAGCACACTGAGCACAGATATGGAGTGTTTTTCAGGCAGACAACTTATACTGGTGGTCACTGTCAGCAAAACTCTGCACTGTACTCCTGCTATAGCTGCTCCCCAGTCCCCACAATTAAGCAGTGTGAGCACTCAGCACAGATATATTATGCAGCACACTGAGCACAGATATGGTATGGAGCGTTTTTTTCAGGCAGAGAACGGATAAAAACTGGTGGTCACTTATCAGCAAAACTCTGCACTGTACTCCTAACAGCTGCTCCCCAATCCTCCCCACAATTAAGCAATAAACAACCAATGAATCAAGTTCTGTCTTCTACAATAAACGGAGAGGACGCCAGCCACGTCCTCTCCCTATCATCTCCAATGCACGAGTGAAAATGGCGGCGAACCGCGGCTGCTTATATAGAATCTGAATCTCGCGAGAATCCGACAGCGGGATGATGACGTTCGGGCCCGCTCGGGTTAGCCGAGCAAGGCGGGAAGGTTCGAACCTGCCTCGGACCCGTGTAAACAAGGTGAAGTTCGGGGTGGTTCGGTTTCTGAGAAACCGAACCCGCTCATCACTAGTATTAACACTGCATGGATGCAGTGAGAACAAGGTGCGTCCACTTCGACCACTGATCTAGCCTTAATACATCATGCAGCTCAAGATGCCTGGCGTGAGTAAGCCGACAGTTCGTGTGCAACTCTGTTAACGTTGGGCATCTTTTTTAGTTGAATGCAAATAAGATGCACATACAGATTTTGCTGATTAAAATGATATGAGGCATGCTTATATTCTGTGTGCCACTGCAGCTCTATCTGCATACAAAATTCTATGTTACAGTTTTTTCCCAATGCAAATAAAACACATTTTCAGGGAAAAAATTAACAAAAATATGTTAGTAAATGCACTCATGACTAGGCTCAACTGGAAGGGCTGTTTAACATGACTGCAGCATCGATGAAGGAGGACACGTCTGTATGATTGTTTCTGAAACGAGTGCTTGCTGTAAATGTCACGTCTTCAGCTAAGTTCATGTATTGCCTCTGGGACTGCAGGAAAATCAAGAGGTTCTGGAATAAAGTGTTACGTTTTATTAACAACATTTGCTCGCTCAATCTAGCCACAGACCCCTTGCCTTCCTTACTGTCCCCCCATTCTCGTTTATCCTCCTTTATTGATATATTTTGTATTGCTCAGTCTTACCCCGATTATTTTAATATTATTGTTTGATATTTATGTAATACCAGTAACAATTTACGTGGTTACTCCCTTTCTACGATTGTCTGATATTTGTCTAATATCTCTTAGTCAATCTTGAAGGTATCGAATTGTTATATTAAGAATGTTCCTACTACCTATGTTCAGGGATGCCATCAGAAATGATGGGGCAAGGGATTGACTCTCACAAGGCAGCCCCCCTCCCAACAGCACTGTCCCACCCTCCCAGCATTCCCCAAACCAAAACCTTTGAGGGGCCTCAGGTGGTTGCAGTCAAGATCAGGGGGCCAGATCAGCTCCGGCAGGCAGCCTCTGCATGGAGGGACAGAGCCACAGTCATATTCTTACTAAAGCGCCAGCCATGAGTCAATCGGAGCTCACGGATCAGCAGCCAATCAATCAAGAGCTGCCACTCGGCAGCTCCTGACTGGTAGCTGGTCCATGAGCTCCGATTGTCTCACGGTCGACTCTGTAGTAAAAATATGACCACGGCTCTGTCTCTCCATGGCTGCCTGCCGATGTGCAGGCAGCTGACTCGGCCCACTGATCCTGACTGCAGCTACCTAGGCCCCATCTCAGTCCGGGGCTGGGACTAGAGTACCCACCGCCCCCCCTTGATGATGAGCCTGCATATGTTACTGATACTTGACTTATATTTTGTAGAAAAACTTTGAAATAAAACAGATTTCTAAAAAAACTAATTATATGAGTGTCAGGGCAAAAAGAGCAATCATTGAAAGATTACATACTATGTTAAGTAATGAAGGTCTGAAAAAAAGATTGCCAGAAGCAGTCCAATCTGCACTATACTGTATCTCAAAAATTGAGTACCTACAGTGGCAGTTAAAGACAAAAAAACCATTGGAGGTTCCAGTAAAAGTTCAAGTGTCAGTCATCCAAGTGACTGTGGATGCAGAGCATATGTCCATATCACTAAGGAGAAAAAACGGCAACCTAGATCCGAAATCTATCCTATGTATTATGCTTGGATATTGTCAACTAAGCAAAGGCTACAGATTGGGGAAGATTGTCAAGAGCTTGTAAAATGGAGTGACATAATATTTCATGAAGCAGCTTCAAAAAAAGATAAGCTAAGTCCTACATGTCATGAGGCGGGTACTCACCACTGCGGAGTCTGGGGTCCGGCCGATGCTGGTGCAGCTGTTGGCGCTGTTGTGTGACCATAGGGGGACATGGCACGGGCACTCACCGGGGTACAGACACTGTCGGTATGGCTGCCATGGTGCTAGTGTGGCTGCAGTGGGGGTGGGGAGGACAGCAGTGAGGATGTTGTGACTTCTGGGAGGCCAGGAGGATTGAGGAACAGGTAGGCTGCAGAGCTTCTGTGTGTCTGCAGCACAGGAGGCAGCCATGTTGGAGACCAGATTATCCTGTGCCAATGAGCTTCACTGGGGGTAAGTGGTTAACCAATCCCACGGCATCACTTCCAGTAAATAAGCTGAGCTTTAAGCACTCCCTGCCAGTGATTTGTTGTTACTAGACAGAATCCCAGCTCTGTACTCCAGCAGATTTATCTGTGTCCATCCAAGTGTCCTGGTCCCTACCCTGCTCGCTGTGTTTGCTAGCAATTCCTCACTGTTTGATACCCGTCATCTCCCAGGTACACTGTACAGTTAACTGTGTGGTACCGCCGGCCTATCCTGAGTCCCGTGGTGGACAGCACAGCACAGAATTCTTCAAGTCTCGCATTAAAGATTCAGCCTCAGTCTTCACAGTTCTCCAGCCTTGGCTTACATCTGTCCTGAGTCCACAGTTCTTCACAGTCAGTCTTCACAGTTGTCCTGCCTTGGCTTATAATTACCCAGAGTCCACAGTTCTTCACAGTTTCTCAACCTTGTCTTTTGACTATCCAAAGTCTGCATTTCTCTTGTCAAGTCTTCACAGTTTTCCACAGCTTCTCTAGTTTCCAGTTTCTTCCAGAGTTCTTTAGCCACATCTTTCAAATACCTGGGAGTCGGGACTTCAATTCTTTGCAGCTCTTTAACCAAACTTCCAGTATCCTCCATTTGTCATTCGCATGAACTGCCTCCAGTGAATCAGCATAACTCCCCTCAATACGTTCAGACTTTTATTTATCAGAAGCATTGAGGTCTGTTTGTTTTTTCAATAAAGTATATGAGAAGGAAATATCTTTGTCCCCCTAGTTTTCTCCATACAGGAGCATCTACTCCTTTAATTCGTCAGAATCAATCCAACGGATTCACAAAAACACCCTGGTGTGACACTACAACACCACAAAAACATGTGATGCTGGACATAACAACAGCTGCAAGCGTGCCAGAGATATAAATCACAGATACAAGTGATCATCCACAGAGCAGGAGCTCTATGAAGAGCAAAATAGAAAACCTCCTAAAAGATGCAGAGGGAAATTTGCCAACTTTGACTGCAGTGAACCTCAATCCATAGAAGAAGCAAAGTAAAAAGCAGTAACTGGATCACGTGGGAATCAGCAACAAATACATAACTTACAGTTTTGAACAACAATGACACATGGACTATTGTGGATAGACTGAGCTACCACAAAACTGTCAAAACAAGTGGGCTTTCTGCAAGAATTTAAATACAGATGTAAGTCTTCCTACAAAGCCTAACTCACACCTAGAAATGTTGACTGTGGGGAAATCTCCCATGCTGCAAGGTACAGCACATTGTTCATGTTCACTGTTATGTCTATTATGTTTGATTTATTTGTGTACCAAGTAAACTTTGATTCAGCTTTCTTGAATGTTGAGCTAGCTGAAGAAATTTACATGAAGCTACCTGACCACAATTTTAATGTATTTCCAGTAGGAAAAGTATACTTGCTAAAGAAATCATTGTATGGGCTGAAGCAAAGTAGCCACTACTGGTACATCAAACTTGAAAGTGTGTTATTATAAATAATCATTATGGTAGGCTTACCATTGATAACTCTATTCCTCCTTAGTCCACAGGATCCACAGGATAACATTGGGATATGAGGTAGCAACAGTGGATTGGCACCAAAGGATCAAAGCTTTAGGCCTCCCAGAATGCAATGGGCCTGTCCCTATTTCCCCACCTCCTGGCTCAGGCAAGTCAGTTGTTTTCCAAAGCTCAAGGCAGCAGCATCATAGACAGCCCTAATCAGGCGAGAAGAACACACATGCACGCCCTTTCGTACAAGAAAGAAGAGGTTAGTGAGTGAAAGGATCCTCAAATCAGGTGCGTCAGGGTGGGATCCCTGTGGATCCTGTGGACTTAGAAGAAATAGTTATCAATGGTAAGTCTACCATAATGATTATTTCTCCTGCAGGGTCCACAGGTTATCCACAGGACAACATTGGGATGTCCCAAAGCAATTTAGTGGTGGGGACGCTCCTGATTGGACAGGAGAATCCTTCGCCTGAATTCAGCATCCTGAGCGGAAAAGGTATCAAAGGCATAATGTCTAATTATTGTGTTAATGGAAGACCATGTGACTGCCTTACATATCTGTTCTGCTGAAGCACCACGTTGTGCTGCCCATGATGGACCTACCTTACGAGTAGAGTGAACAGAGACATTAGCTGGAACAAGGAGATCAGCTTGAGAATATGCTTCCAAAATCATAATTTGAAGCCACCTCGCCAGTGTCTGCTTGTCAGCAGGCCAACCTCTCTTGTGAAATCCGTAGAGAATGAAGAGAGTGTATGTTCTTCTGATGGCACTGGTACAATCCACATAGATCCTTAAAGCATGGACTACGTCCATCGATGCATCTCCCGCAGAAAGGTTCGGCCCTTGGAAGGGCGGGACTACAATTTCTTCATTAAGGTGGAATTTAGACACCACCTTAGGAAGCTACCCAGATTTGGTTCTGAGAACCGCTCTATCTGGATAAAAAAATCAGAAAAGGAGGGTAACATAACAATTCCATTAAATCTGTAACTCTTCTAGCTGAAGCAAAAGCCAGTAGAAAGAGAACTTTAGCTGTCAACCATTTGAGATCCACTCACTTTAGTGGTTCAAATGGGGCAACTTGAAGGGCCTTTAGAACTAAACTTAAGTCCCAAGGAACTGTAGGAGGAACAAAAGGAGATTGAATGTGCAGTATTCCCTAGAAACGTGCACACATCCTGTAGGATAGCAATTTTCTTTTGGAACCATGCAGTCAATGCTGACACTTGCACTCTTAAGGAAGCCACCCTTAGATCTTTGTTCAATCCTGCCTGAAGGAATACTATGACTCTGGAAACTCTGAAAGACCTAGGATCAAATTTACGGTCACTGCACCATTGAATATAGGCTTGCCATATTTGGTGATAAATGTGAGCTGAGGAAGGTTTCCTTGCTCTGAGCATTGTTTGAATTACCTGTCGTGAGAATCCTCTTGCTTTCAGGATGGAAGTCTCAAGAGCCACACCATCAAAAACAGTCAATACAGGTGCTTGTGATAGCAAGGACGCTGAGACAGTAGATCTGGACGTTGAGGGTGTAGGAATGGAACATCCATCAACAGCCTCTGCAGATCTGTGTACCAATGTCTTCTGGGCCAAGCCGGAGCTATTAGCATCACGGTGCCCCTTCCTTGTTTTGCCTTTCGCATCACCCTGGATAACAGGGCGATTGGTTGAAACACATAGGCCAGACGAAAGTCCCATCTCACTGACAGGGCATCCACAAAGATCGCTTTGGGATACTTTGTTCTTGACCTGTATGCAGGAACTTTGTTGTTCTGATGGGACGCCATGAGATCTATCTCCGGTAACCCCACACTTGTTTACCAGAATTTGGAAGTCCTCTGGGTGTAAAGGCCATTCATTTGCATCTATGGCGTGTCGACTGAGAAAATCCGCTTCCCAGTTTAGGACTCCCGGAATGAACACTGCAGACAAGGCCGGATGATGAAGTTCTGCACACTTTGACGTGTGACTTACCTCCTTCATTGCATTTTGGCTACGAGTTCCTCCCTGATGGTTGAGGTATGCTACTGCCGTTGCATTGTCTGAGTGGATTTGGACTGGTTTCCACTGAAGGATGTCCTTTGCCCGAATAAGTGCCATATATATGGCCCGTAGTTCCAATATATTTATTGGCAAGCAACTTTCTTTCTTGGTCCACTGCTCCTGGCAGCAACTCTTTCCTGACACCGCTCCCCAGCCCTGAAGGCTGGCATCCGTTGTCAGAATTTCCCAATCTGATATCCGAAAGGGTCTCACTTTGTGCAGATGGGATGTCTGTAGCCACCAGGCTAATGACCTCCTCACTTACCAGAGGAAGGACCATAGACTGCGTTTTTATTGTCTGTAACGTTTCCAAATGGAATGATTTTCATCAGAGGCCTTGAGTGGAACTGAGCATACTCCATGTCAAATGTCGACACTATCAACCCCATCACAAGCATTGCTGCATGAATGACTACCTTTTGACTGTGTAGGAGCTCCTGAATCCTTGACTGAATTTTGGATATTTTGTTCAGAGGTAAATTTACTCTATGAAGACTCGAATCCAACACAGCCCTGAAGTGAGTCATCCATGGTGATGGGACCAGAGATGACTTTGCCCAATTTATGAGCCAACTGTGTCTCTGCAAACTAGCTATTATCTGTCACAGATGACACTGAAGCAATTCCTGTGATTGTGCCAGGATTAATAAATCGTCGAGGTATGGAAAAATCCTTATCCCATGCTGACAGAGATAATATGCCTTTACCACCATCATTTTGGTGAACAATCTGGGAATATGGCCAGTCCAAATGGTAAGGACTGAAACTGAAAATGTTGCTGGAGGATAGCAAATTCTACATAGCACTGATGGGACAGTGGTATAGGAACATGAAGGTAAGCATCCAGGATATCCAGGGATACCATAAAATCTTCAAGCTCCATGGCCAAAATAATGGAATGTAAAGTCTTCAAATGAAACCAAGGCACCCAAATGTACTTGTTCAGTACTTTGAGATTGAGTATGGGCTGGAACGACCCATTTCGCTTCTGGACTAGAAACAGGTTGGAATAAAACCTTGTCCTCATTGTGCAGGAGGAACTGGAATTATCACTCCAGACTGAAGCAACTTCTAAACTGCCTCTTACAAAGCCCTTGCCTTCGTTTCCACTGGTAAGTCGGGCTGGTACAAAAAAAACCTTTAGGAGGGTGTTTCTTGAAAGCAAACATATAACCGTGAGATACCGCTTCTTGCACCCAGGCATCTGTGGTAGACTGCTGCCAGATCTGTGCAAACTGAAGAAATTGGCCTCCCACCCAGGGGTGCTCCAGGTGGGGGCCCACACCATCAGCCTGATGGCTTTTCTTCTGATTTGGAAGCTGACCCTCTTATAGCCCAATGCTTTTTAGTCTTACCAGACTTCTCAGATTGAGACTGTTTGCCATAACCCTTTCCTTTTGCTTTTCCTTGAGTCCGAAAGGGCCGAAAAGCTGGAAATCTATGCTTGGATTTGTGTGTAGAAGGAAACTTCATTTCCTTGGAGTCTGCTACTAACTCCAAAATACTGTTTAATTCTTTACCAAAAAGAATATCTCCAGTAAAAGGCAAAGACTCCAGAACCTTCTTGGATTCTGAGTCAGCTTTCTACGTACGTAGCCAAACCGCTCTGTGAGCTGCTACTGCTGAGGCTGATGCCTGAGAGGCAATTGTACCCATATCTAAGGCTGCTTCTTCCATAAAAATAGCTGCCTGTTTGATATGTGCAATATGGGATTTTTGCTCTCTAGATGCCATTGAAAGGTCAACCTCCAAAGCATCAGCTCAGGCTGCCACTGCTTTTGCCATCCAGGATAAAGCCATGGCTGGTCTTATGATTGCTCCAGACAAGGAGAAAATGGTTTTAAGTAAACCATCTACAGTATTTTCATATCCGTGACATCATTTAATGATGTTAAAGGCAGAGGTAATGTAGATTTTCGCACCAGTTGGATGACATGTGTATCTACTTTGGGAGCCACCTCCCTTTTTAAAAGTTCCCCAGCCAGAAGAGGATAATGGGAATTCCATTTTCTTGAAATTCTAAACTTCTTACTGGGTTTAACCCAAGTCTCTTGCATAATTTCCGTCAGCTGTTCTGACCCAGGAAACTCAGTCCTAACTATTTTGGGAAGTTTAAACGCAAGTGTCTTACATTTTAACAAAGGCTCTGCTGCCTCCTCTAAGGATAAAATGGCTTTCATCGCACTAATTAGCTCAGGAATGTCCACTGAGCTGAGGCCTTCCTCCTTGTCTTTCTATGCAGACCTGAAGTGCGATGAGTTCTCATCCTCTGACAAGTCCTCATTTGAAACATGTGCAGATTGTGAAGATGTTGTTTCATGTCTATGTGATTTACTTACCACCAGCCTTTCAGCCTGTTTTTGTGGAGAGGCTGTCAATTCCTGTACTGGATGCGATAACCCCCAGGTGGAATGTTGCATGTAAGGGTTAATAGGGTGACCTATCCCTGGTATAGGAGCTGGCATTATCCACTCAGCTATACTGGATAATGTCTGTCGCAAAAGTAGCCCATGTGGGTTCAACTTGAATCTTTGCCTTCCTCGGATTATTCAAGAGGCTTTGTTGAAAGCTAAAACAATTTGCACATAATCCATTTTGAACCAGATTCTGAGAGGTTAACCCAACTTTGCAAGACAAACATGACATGAGTGTTGGTGCTGCTGTGGAGAGTGTATCCTCCTCACCCTTGCCTCTCTTAGACATGATAAATAAATCACACACCTTTACAGTGTTAACTACACAAATTGTGACTGCAATCACTTTAAAATTTGTTAAAGTGGCAAACAATCCGGTAACTCTCTGCTTTGCACCAGCATTGAGGATCGGAAAACACAGAAACTGACAGAAAATAGTAAAGTCAGCAATCAGACTAGCAATCAGTTACAGGTTATATATTAGTATAATAAGCAATATGAGCACATAATCAACTACAGAAACATTTCAACTATGTAGGAGAAACATATTACAGGTTGAGTATCCCTTATCCAAAATGCTTGGGACCAGAGGTATTTTGGATATCGGATTTTTCCGTATTTTGGAATAATTGCATACCATAATGAAATAGCATGGTGATGGGACCTAAATCTAAGCACAGAATGCATTTATGTTACATATACACCTTATACACACAGCCGGAAGGTAATTTTAGCCAATATTTTTTGTAAGTTTGTGCATTGAACAAAGTGTGTGTACATTTGCACAATTCATTTATGTTTCATATACACCTTATATACACAGCCTGAAGGTCATTTAATACAATATTTTTAATAACTGTGTGTGTTAAACAAAGTTTGTGTACATTGAGCCATCAGAAAACAAAGGTTTCACTATCTCACTCTCACGCAAAAAAGTCCGTATTTCGGAATATTCCGTATTTTGGAATATTTGGATATGGGATACTCAACCTGTACTGCATTACCTTATAAAGGAGTTTAGAGGTATTCAGTCGCACAGCGAAAGAAAACAGCAGCAATAGTTTACAGACTCATATGCATCAGGCATTTATCCAACTATTCATATCATAGGTAGATGGAGACTTAGGGGGTAATTGAGACCTGATCACTCGCTAGAATTTTTTGCAGCGCTGCGATCAGGTCAGAGCTGCGCATGCGTATGCACCACAATGCGCAGGCGTGTTGCATGGGTACAAAGCGGATCGTTGCTGTGCGATGGCTTTTACGAAGAATCGATTCACACAGCTGATCACAAGGAGATTGACAGGAAGAAGGCGTTTTCAGGGAGTGGTTGGAAAAACAAAGGCATGTGCAAGTGTTTGCAGGGCAGGTGTCTGACGCCAATTCCGGCCCCGGACAGGCTAAAGTGATCGCAGTGGCTGAGTAAGTCCTGGGCATCTCAGAAACTGCACAAAGTTTTTCTTGTACCGCTCGATTGCACATGCAATAGCACACTTGCACAGCTAAAATACACTCCTAGGTGGGCGGCGACTATGCGAATGCAGGACTGCATAAAACAGCTAGCGAGTGATCAAGTCTGAATTACCCCCTCAGTGTTGTGTCACCCGACTCAGGAGCGTGGGATACAGGAAGACTTCACCCCGCTTCCAGGATCGATCAATACGTTAGTGAACGCTGAGTGGATCCAGACGCTATTAGTGTACACAATCATCCCTATAGTGAACACAGACACCCAAGTGAACACCGACGCACCAGTCACACAGCCACCTATGCTGCGTCTGGGTCCTTTTAGATACACATACCTCCTAACTGTCCCGATTTTCGTGGGACTGTCCCGTTTTTTAGGACTGTCCCGCTTTCCCACTCACGGGCCACAGTGTCCTGCAGTGGGGGCAGTTGGGAGGCTCCTGCACTCATTGCTTTGCCTAGCATAGCAGCAGTGAATAGACGCTGTGCGCATGCGCACAGCGTCTATTCACTAGAGATGGAGGGAGAGGGGGCATGCCAGCAGCTCCCAGAGTGCTGGCCATGCCCCCATAGTGACGAAAAACGTGGGGCACCCCCTTTCCTATAGACCATGCCCCTTATTTGGGCAGATGCGGCTATGTCGCGCCGAAGCGTCCCTCCTCGTTGGGAGGTATGGATCTCAGACGGAAGCGGGAACTCAGTTCATGGTGGGAAACGAGGAAACTGGTCATGAACCAGGGGGAGGGGCGACCATGCTGATATCAGCCCTAGGGATCACGGCCTCATATTACCCCTGGAGCCTATGATCCCTGAGGCCTAGCGCTGGTGCACCCAAGGTGGCAACCACGTCAGTGACTATTCTCGCGTTTCCCCTACTAAGCGGATCCGATGCTTAACCTTCTCCCCGTGCTCCGGTCATAGCCTGGTAACGTCTGCTGACCTTGCTAGTACATCCTACACAGACGCCCACCAAAATAGCACTGTACATGTGGGTAAGTGTTGTCGTGACCCGGCGGGGAGTTGTTGAAACGACTCTTTCTAAGGTACGTATAGGACGTTTTTTAGAAAGATCGCTCAAAAAAAATAATAAGACTACAAAAATAAAATAAAAAATCTTATGGCTGCTAAAAACCAGCAGCCCATTGACAATGGTCTGGCTCCTGCTGCACTTAGATAGTTTGGTGCCAATCTGCTGTCGCAACCTCATATCCCAATGTTGTCCTGTGAATAACCTGTGGACCCTGCAGGAGAAATGTTCTTCATATGTTCTTCATATGTTCCAAAACTGATCACTGCTTGTACTACAAAAAAATAACTTATTCATCATAGTTGTGTACAGTGATTAAGCAGGCTGAGGGCTGCCTAAGCTTGAAGCCACATAAGTGCCCTAGTATTTGTGACTAATTGTTAAAGACAGGGCAGTGCTAGCCTTATTGATGTCATATTGGGTCAGGTGCCTTTGTCTGCCTATTAGGGAGATTGTAGGAGGAGTGTATAGTGTAGTACTTATAGGCAGGACATGGGGGCCATTTTTTTCTTTGCCATTTGGGAAGCAACTGAGTATACTGTATTCACTGTATTTCACTTCTGTGCATATTGTGTAGCCTGTTCCTCCTTTGTCTTCTCTTGTTACCCGCTCTCTCCCTTGTCCCTACTCGTTTTTCCCCTGCATTGGTTTTCTCCCCTCATTCCCCTTACTGCTGCCATTCGCCGTCTGCGTAGGTCGCCTCCCCTCCTGCCTCATCTGCCGTTCCTGCTGGGTCGCTGCGGGGGCCCTTCACTGATGGTCACTCCCCTCCTCTGGCCACTGCATCTGGCGGTGCGCGCGGCTTCATGGCTGTGCACGCCATGGACAGGGCTCCAGTGGTGCTGGCGCTTTCTCCGGCTGGGACTCCTGTAGCAGCCCTGGCCAGCGCATCGTGCAGCACCATGGGTCCAGGGGCAGGTGCTGCAAGCATTATTGTGGGATCCCCTGTGGGGGCCTGGTATCTGGGTGGGTTACTTTCCTTCCCCTCCGTGGTTCCAGGTGCAGCACCGGATGCAGTTGCTGGCCAGCCACTTGCTGTTGGTGGTGTGTCTGGCATGCTGCTTTCCCGTGCTGGCACTTCAGTTATTGCCTCAGCTGCCTTTGGGTCCCCCCTTTTCCCTGCCCAGCAGTCCTTAGGGGTTAATACGGGTGCACTCCCAGTTTCCCAGATCCTGCTGCCTCATTCCGGGGGCTTGTCACATGGGGTTGTTGCGCCATCTGCTGGCCATCTCGGGATGTTACATGTTGTGCCGGGCAATATCTCCCACGCATTTCCTTCGGGTTTACTGTCAGTTATGGGAGTGTCTGGGGCTTGGTCTGGAGCCCAGCATATCCCCATCATGAGTGCTGCCATTTTGCCCAGTTTGCCTGTGTCTTGGGCCCCCTTGTTTTCCCCTTATTTCCCTGCCATGTTATCTCATTCGCAGGGAGTACTGCCCTCGTGGTCTGCCAGGTAACTCCCGTGTTGGTTCCCCCCTCCTTTTCCAGGGTCTTTCCCTGGGGGATTTGCCCATGCTGCTCTTCAGCAGACTCCGTATTGGAATTCACATTTTGCACTTGCTCCTTATTCCCTGCCCCTGGGTTTTGTTGCCCAGCCACCTGGTATAGCCGCCTCCAGTCCAGCCGTCGGCTTACTGAGCAGGGCTTCTGTGGCCGTGCCAGCTCCTCCTTCCGAGCTTTCCCTTTCCTCTCCCCCCCATCACCTCCTGGCACCCCCTGCATCAGCCGCGGTTGTTCCCCCCCATCCCCTCCTTCTGTCTTCCTATTAGGTGTTTGTGATGTGAAGTGGTGTTTCACCTCCTGCTGTTTCCTCCGAGCTTGCAGCTGATCTTGTTTCCAGTGCCATGCGAGTGAGGTCGTCAATGCAGAAGAGCGAACTTTCTGGAACGGGTGAGGCTGGGGGATCCAGGGTCCCTGAAGAGGAGTTGCCCAGTCCCCCCCGCCATGGCCGAAGGTGTCAGAGGTCCTCCAGGAACCGGTGAGCTTTTTGTTACTTATTCCTCTTCCATCAGTTCAAGTTCTTCCTCTGATACAAGGTCTTCCGGATCCCCCATGCCCCCTCAAAAATTGGCTAGGCTCATTGCGCATCACATTCACAAGAAGGAAAGGAAAGCCAAAGGGAGAGACGCTGCCATTGCGGCTAACCCTTCCTTGTTTACGGAAATGGTCCATTGTGCGAACACAGCAGTTACTAGGGGTTTGCATAAAAGAATGAGGGACAAGATTAGGAAAGGCAAATATGTCGACATGTTCACCCTTACGGATGACATGAGGAAGGCATTTGATAAGGTAAAAAAAGTTAGGGGCACTGGTGAAAATGCTTATCATAATCTTCATCAGTGGCTTCGGGTTTCTTGGTCTTTTCGGCTTGCTACGCCGATACTAGGCCAGCCAAATATCATAATGTGATCAAATATTTGTTCCTAGTTCATGAGATGTACTTAACCTCCAAGGGTTATGCTTGGCGGGAGTATAATGAGAAGTTCCGTTGGAATCAGGACGGCAACCTGACCTTGCCCATGGGTTTTAAGGATATGGAGGTGTGGCTTGAGGTAACCAAACACGGCAAGCCTCCGGTAGATTTTCAAGGCAGTAAGCTGCCTCTGGGCGTCGCCCAGGTTTGGCCACTGCAGCTAAGGGCAAGTGTTTTGCCAATAATGATGGCAAGTGCGTCCGTAGTAGCAGTTGTCGTTTTCGCCACTCATGTAATGTGATTTCCCCCAGGTGGTTTCCCGGAAGGTTGAGTCTGAGGTGCGATTGGGATGCATGTGCTGCCTTTTTTTCGTTCCCTCCTTTGCCTGGTCTATGTGTTCCCAAAAAGGCCCCGGGTCAGTTTCCAACTCATTCAGCACTTGTCCAACCCGCACGGGGGTTCCGTGAACGATGCTATCCTGACAGAAGCCTGCCGCGTTAGGTACCAATCTTTTGACGAGGCCCTTCAGATAGTTAAGGATCCTGGCCCTGGTGCCCTGATGGCCAAACTGGACATTGAGTTCACGTTTCGCCTACTTCCGATTCATCCCGATTCCCTGCTGTTTCTGGGTTTCCGTTTAGGGGGACGTTTCTATGTGGATAGGTGCTTGCCTATGGGGTGTTCTGTCTCTTGGGCCTACTTTGAGAAATTCAGCTCTTACATTGGTGTATTCAGTCGGCTTCCGTTCACCCGGGGGATGCCCATTACTTAGATGATTTTATCTTTGTAGGTCTAAGGGATAGTTCGGTTTGTGATGATGTTTTAGGCCTCACTCAGCAATTGTCCAGTCTACTTGGGGTCCCCATGGCCCCTGATAAAACTGAGGGTCCCACCGGTTGTCTTAGTTACTTGGGGATCAAAATCGACACGGCGGCCGGTTGCTGCCGTCTACCTGCTGGTAAGGTTCATAAGCTCCTGGGCCTTATAGATGAGTGTCTCAGCAGACGTAGGGTCAGACTCAAACAGGTCCAATTGTTGCTTGGTTCTTTCAACTTTGCATGCAGGATCATCCCCATTGGGCGGGTTTTTTGCCGTGAGCTTGAGAGGTCCACGGCGGGTGTTTCTAGGCCCCATCATACCGTATACCTGTCTCGCGAGATCAAGGATGATTTGTGGGTATGGTCTACTTTCCTGGTATCTTTAAATCGGGAGGTGTTATGGCCATCCGAACATTGTTTTAATAGTTCCCTACAACTTTTTACGGATGCTGCTGGTGGTTCAGGTTTTGGTGCCTTTTTTAGGACCGAGTAGTGTGCTGCGCTTTAGCCTGTTTCATGGGTTTCGCGTGGTTTTACCAATAACTTGTTTCTTCTGGAACTGTTCCCGTTAATTGTGGTGGTGAAGTTGTGGTCCACTAGAGAAACAAAGTGTGTGAGCAGCCCTGCGCTACCAAGCTCTATGCTGCTGGTCTGTAACTCATGGGCTTTTCCCTCATAAAACCCAAAAACACAAATACATATGGAACAAAAGATGGTTACAAACTAGCGCTATTATAAAGTATTAAAACTTTAAAACGGAAAACTTGAAGTGAGAATCTCCGCATCCAGAACACCATTCAGCTGTTTCCCCGCTATCAGAAAGAGACTCACTTTATAGTTCTATCTCGCTTTCCTATAAAGGTATCTTTCAGTCGGTGGGTATCAGGTGTCTGGTCACTTAGGGTAAGCTGGACTTTTAGAATGTCACTTACATTGTTATCCTGTCTCGCGTGCACATAAAGGTATCTTTCGTATCTCTCACGAAGCAGACGGCAGGAAACAGAACAAACTCGTTTTTCTGGTGAATGTCCACGATTTTATTCATCCGATAAAAACAACAATCAGATAAAATCATTGGCAGCAACTTCAACGCGTTTCAGGGATTCCCTCCCCTTCCTCAAGAAGTGATTTGGCCATTCTGGTTAACCCAGATATATTCAGATTTAAAAAAGTCACATGCTGTGTTTCCACCAATCATCCATATAGCCATTCTACACAGATGTTACAATTAAGTTGCCCAGATACAAGCAAACTTCAAATTCGGCAGTGTGATGTATATATGTGTACATTTTTACTTTTCTAATCGTTTATACACAATAAAATATAATAAAACATTATTTATAACAGGGAACAGATTTATGACATTCTGGCATCGACCGTAGAAAATCAATATCTATATCAGTAGCTGTCCGTCCGTACACATAAAGCAATGCACTCGCTAAGTCTCAAACTATTATTCACAAAGTTGTCTTTCTCTCCTTCAGGAAAACCTGTGGTCAGAATATACAATCTATGGTAGATCTGCTGTGCTGTTATAAAGCAATCTACCTGTGGATAAACCTATGCCTGCGCTACCGACAGACCTGCTATACTATAACAAACGGATAATAAGTCCATTGTTATTTGCGAGCGCTCATATAAAGCGCTGTAACCATTTGGTTGTTTGTAGCTAAAAGGATCAGATAGTGGATGCCAGAAGGTGAGAAAAACAATTAATACGGTTATATATATAATCTGGACAAACGCAAGGACATCACAACATTAAAGACGCTAGTTCTTTATAGGTGTCCAGATCTTCATATTGTCGTCTTTTTAGAGAAGTTGTGATCCTGTATAGTCCGTATGTCCATATAAGCGATTTTCATAATCCACATGGAGCATATGATTTTAATTGCAGTAATTCAAGGAACATAAAAGATAAGAAAAAAGAAAACTTTAAGCATAACATGATATATGAATAGACTTAATATGTATAGTAGTTACAAAAACCATTTCAGTTTGTCCGACCGGAGCATTGTTTTTCGCTGTGATAACTTAGGGGTCATGGATGCTCCTCTCCCCAGGCCTTGCGCTTGTTGTGGCATTTGGTGTTCAAATGCCTGAAACACAATATTAATTTCACGGCTAAACATGTCCCGGTTGTCAACAATAGGATAGCGGACTCTCTTTCCCATTTTGAGTTTGCAAGATTTCGGGAGCTTGTTCCTGAGGCGGCGATGTTTTGTTTGCCGTGCCCACCCTTCCTGTGGCAGCTCATTGAGTCGTTTGCTGGGTGAATTAGGGGTACAATTTGTTGCTTGGCTGTGCGCATGTGTAGTGGGTTCAGTTTTCAGGCCAATATGGTTTTTGCTTTCTATGTTATTTATTGCATAGCATTGCGGTTTCCCACCGTTGAGTGCCTTGCTTCTTTGTCTTTGCGTTTTTCTTACAGGATGTCAGTTTGTACTGAGTTGGCGGATATACTGTACCTGTTGCCTTTAGTTTTCAGTGCTGCAGAGAGTGGGACCTATCCTTGCGGATAGGGACAGCTGCTCTGGCTGAGGCTTCGGGTCTTCCGATGGCGGCTATGCCAGAGCCTGGCCATTTGAAGTTACGAGGTTTGCAAGTGCATATATCTTGGTAACATTTTGTTGAGCCTGTTGCGTTTACCCAAAAACGTAGATTACCCGTCAGTTTTTGAATGGCTAGCATTCAGGAATTGAGGGTGTGAAGTGAATTTTTTTTATTTTCGTCCGAGGGGGCCGGATTACAATTGGCACACTCACGGTCCACGGGAGGCTTTTTGAGATTTCTCCTTCACTTGGGTTTCCCTTCTGTTGTTGTGTATTATTGTCTAAGTCTGAATTGCTGCTGATGGATACAGTACCTCGGAACAGATTTGGCTAGTTGGCCATGCTTACATTTCTTGGGCGGAGAGGCATCCTATGGTGGGACAAATGGCTGACTTTTTTGGTAACTGGGTAGTCAGATGGTTAGGTGTGAGGGGTTTGCATTGGGTTGGTTTGCTTCGGCTTCTTTTCCGTCACGAACAAAGGTGGGGCCGGTGGATCATCAGTCACCTTGGCAGAAATGACATGGGTCGAGTTAAGGGCATCGATCTCATCCTAAGTGTCAAGATGGATTTGGTGGCTTTGCGAGCCTCTTGGCCTTGAGTGAGAGTGGTGTGGTCAGATATTATTCCCAGTTTTCACTGGCGGGGTATTGTTTGCTTCTCTGCCAAAGAGAAAGTTCATAAGAAGGATAATTCTGTGGTGTCTGTGTATGTGAAAGCCATGGGTGGCTTGGTAGATCGGCATCCTCTGCTGGTCCTTTGTAACTCCCAGTTTTATAGGGAGGACCGTGTTCACCTTTCCCCTGCAGGCATTTGTGTGTTTTTGGAGAGCATTTTTAACTGTTTGAATGGTTAGTTTATGGTTTTTGGTTTTCTTTTGTTTGGATGGCGTTCTGTGGTTTAGGTAAACCTTGTTGTGGTGGAAAGTCGCTACCAACCAGCGGTCAAAAGTTTACATACGTGGTCATTGTGGGGTATCCCCTTTTGGTAAGATGGTGAGTGTGTCCTCCCCCTACAGGTGGACAACGGATGTTCCCGTGCAGTTTCGTCCATTGCTCTGTGTTATGCACACCAGTGCCTGCAGGAAAGTACTGGTGTCAGAACTGTTATGCACTCCAGTGCCTGCTGGAATGTACTGGTGTTTGAACTGTTATGCAAAACAAACGGACTCACAGACAGACTGGGGAATATGACATAACGTACACAGAAGGTGATAGGGTAACAAAATACACACAAGGGGAACAGAGAAGCCCAGAGGCTAAGGAACTGGGTATCTCCCTTGTATTAGAACTGCTCAGATGGGAAAAGCAAGATGTTGTGTTTTAATACGTAGAGAACCCGAAATGCTGTTGCTAAGGGCAACAGCAAAACCCTAAAGGGTTACCAACGGGTGTGGCAGTAAACTCCTTGGTCAGAGATGGAATGATAGACACAAGGAGAGTCTCCACAATCCTAATTCTCATTTGCAGTGCACAGGTTCAGCTTACTGCCACTAAACTGACCCCTGACACCTAGCACAGTGAGACAGGATTAGACAGGCAAGTCTTAGAATACAGCCGCAAACTTTCTAAGTTCACAGAGTAGTAACAGAACCCCAGCAAGCTAAACGACTGACTCCAGTCTTACTGCTAGGTCTGGATTTGCAGAGTGTAATACCAAATCCCTAGGCCTATTTGCAGTAAGCAACAAACAAATACAAAGCTACACAGTACTGGTTAACTTTCAGGAACTGACTAACCAACAAAGATTCAGCAGCATCTGCTTACCCTGAGAAGAGGCCTTATAAAGCAGGTGCTGTCCACGCCCCACTCAGACCTCACAGACTGTGAGCACAAAAACCAGCACCGGATCCCCTGCCGTGCACAGAGCCTATAACCACTGCACAGCAAAAGACCCGAACCGGAGTATCAGCTGCGCTCAGGTTACTCCGCTAGCACTTGTCTCCCGG
Source organism: Pseudophryne corroboree (assembly GCF_028390025.1). NCBI lineage: Eukaryota > Metazoa > Chordata > Amphibia > Anura > Myobatrachidae > Pseudophryne > Pseudophryne corroboree. The sequence continues at coordinate 273,365,988 of NC_086450.1, read as the reverse complement.
TTGCCATGACGACGTGGCAGCACAGGGCAGGAGACCCTAACAGTACCCCCCCTCTGACAAAGGGGTCAAAGAACCCCTACCACCGGGTTTATCGGGGAACTGCGAGAAGAAAGAGCGTATCAGTCTGGGGGCATGAAGATCACAACTGCGCACCCACGACCGCTCCTCCGGGCCATACCCCTTCCAGTGCACCAAAAATGACAGCCGACCCCGAACCACCTTGGAGTCAAGAATCCTTTCAACAACAAACTCCCTCTGGCCACATATCAGAAGAGGGGAAGGTCTTCCACTGGAAGAAGGATTACTAATCGCCCGTTTTAAAAGGGAACAATGAAATGTTTTATTGATACCCAAAGAACGGGGCAGATCTAACTGAAATGCCACCGGATTGATAACCCTGGTGATCTTATAAGGGCCAATGAACCGGGGGCCTAACTTATGAGATGGCTGTCTCAACTTCAAATTCTTGGTAGACAACCAGACGAAGTCTCCTAATTTGAAGCTGCAGGGTCTTTTCCGCTTATCAAAAACCCTTTTGGTCACTAATGACACAGACACAAGGGCTTTCTTCACTTTCCGCCAAATACCTCTAAGGACCGAAACCACAGAGGAACCACCAGGCGTGGAGTCCAGGGGGTCAAAAGAATTGGCCTTAGGATGATGCCCATACACACAAAGGAAGGGAGAGATCCCTGTAGCAGAGTGAGCCGCGTTGTTATAGGCAAACTCCGCCATGGACAGATGAGCAACCCAGTCAGTCTGACACTTAGAGACATAACACCTGAGGAACTGCTCCAAGGACTGGTTCACCCTTTCAGTCTGCCCATTAGACTGCGGATGGTAGCCTGACGACAAGCTGACAGAAATCTGGAGATCGGAACAAAATGCCCTCCAGAATTTGGCCACAAACTGGGATCCGCGGTCAGAGACCACATCAAGTGGCAACCCATGGAGACGCACAACATGCAGCATAAATAATTCAGACAGGCATCTGGCCGATGGCAGCCCAACCAGTGGAACGAAGTGCGCCATCTTCGAAAACCTGTCAACGACAACCCAGATGGCTGTCATCCCCGAGGATTTGGGCAAGTCCACCACAAAATCCATTGAAATGTGGGTCCATGGCTTAGATGGGATAGAGAGTGGATGTAATGGGCCAACAGGAACCCCTCTAGGAGTCTTATTTCGGGCACAGATGTCACATGCCCGAACCCACTGATCCACATCCTTAGCCACCGAGGGCCACCACACCGCCCTAGATAGCAACTCCCGAGTTCTGGCAATACCCGGGTGACCTGCCGACTTCTTGGCATGGAATTCCAGGAACACTCGCTGTCTTAACCTAGGAGGCACAAACAAAAGACCTACCGGAAGGTCTGGAGGAGCCTGCTCCTGTGCTCTAAGGACTAATGATAAGAGGTCCTGGGTAATGCCCACTTTAATACATGATGGGGAAACAATGGGCAACGGCTCCTCGGTGGTCTCCTGGATTGGAGCAAAACTCCGCGAGAGCGCATCAGCCTTGATGTTTTTTGACCCAGGGCGATATGTTATCAAAAAATTAAAGCGAGCAAAAAACAAAGCCCATCGTGCCTGCCTGGCATTGAGACGCTTTGCTGACTCTAAATATGCCAGATTATTATGGTCAGTGAGAATTGAGACCACAAACTTAGCCCCCTCAAGCCAGTGTCTCCACTCCTCGAGTGCATCCTTAATAGCCAACAATTCCCGGTTACCTACGTCATAATTCATCTCGGCAGGCGAAAATTTACGGGAAAAGTAAGCACAGGGATGAAGGCGATTATCAGACACTCCCATCTGAGAAAGCACTGCCCCAATACCCATCTCAGAGGCATCCACCTCCACCACAAAAGGACGCTCTGGATCTGGGTGTCGCAGCACCTTGGCCGAAACAAATGCCCTTTTGAGACGGGCAAAAGCCGCTTTAGCCTCACAAGACCAGTGAGCAACATCCGCCCCTTTCTTAGTGAGTGCCACCAAGGGCGCCATTATAGACGAAAATCCAGCGATAAATCGTCTATAAAAATTCGCAAAGCCCAGGAAACGCTGAAGCGCCTTCAAACTAGTAGGCTGCACCCAATCCAGGACTGCCTGTACCTTGGAACCCTCCATTTGGAAACCTTCTGGGGAGATAATATATCCTAGAAATGCGATTTGCTGAACTTCAAATTCGCACTTCTCCAGCTTCGCCCCAAGCCGGTGGTCTCTGAGTTTCTGGAGGACTAAGCGTACATGCTTCCGATGTTCCTCCAGGGAATGGGAGAAGATTAGGATGTCATCTAAGTATACAACTAAGAATCTATCCAAATATTCCCTGAGCACATCATTCATGAAATCCTGGAAGACTGCCGGGGCATTACAGAGCCCAAAAGGCATCACCAAATATTCATAATGCCCTGAGTGGGTATTAAAGGCAGTCTTCCATTCATCCCCCTCTCTTATTCGGATTAGATTGTACGCACCGCGTAGGTCAATCTTAGAAAAAATGGTGGCAGTACGAAGCTGGTCAAACAAGACCGAGATGAGAGGCAGTGGGTATGAGTTTTTAATCGTGATACGGTTCAATTCCCTGAAGTCGATGCAGGGTCGCAACGAACCGTCCTTTTTACCCACGAAGAAGAACCCCGACCCAACTGGAGACTGTGAAGGTCTGATAAATCCCTTAGCCAAGTTCTCCTGAATGTACTCTGCCATAGCCTGAGTCTCAGGACGTGACAGGGAGTACAACCTGCTCTTGGGAAGCTTAGCATTTGGCAACAAATCAATGGCACAGTCATAGGGGCGATGGGGAGGTAGTACCTCTGCAACTTTTTTGGAGAACACGTCCGCAAAATCTGCATAACACCCTGGCAATCCTGGCAAACTTAGCTGCGAGAGCCTGACTGGAAGGCTCAAGCAACTCCTGAAACAATCAGTACCCCAACTAAGAATCTCCCCAGAGACCCAGTCAAATTGAGGATTGTGGGCCCTTAACCAGGGTAACCCCAACACCAATGGGGCAAAAGTACAGACAGTCACATAAAAGGACAATTTTTCACAGTGTGTGGCTCCAATAAACAAAGAAATCTGTCTAGTGCAAGAGGTAATTTTACCTTGGGATAATGGTTCCCCGTTTAACCCACAAATCTCAATTTCCGATGCCAAGGGTACTAAGGGAACAGAGTGTTTCAGGGCGAATTGGCGGTCCATAAAAACCCCGTCGGCCCCACTGTCCACAAAGGCTTCAGTCTTGACAGTTTGACCGAGGATCTTCAAGGTCACCGGAATGATAAAAGTCTTCTTGGGAAATTCTGACTTCTGGCCTGACAGGATATTTCCCATCACCCTCAGGCCCTGAAGTTTTCCGGCTTTTCTGGGCATGATACTACCACATGACCTTTATTCCCACAGTACAAACACAACCCCTGCTGTCTCCTCCGCGTCTTCTCACGCGAGGAGAGGCGGGTAGCCCCAATCTGCATAGGCTCCTCGGAAAATTCCTCAGAGTCTGAGGTTCCCTTGGGAAGGAAGGAAATCTCAGTCTCCCTTTCAAGCCTACGCTCTCTCAGCCGTCTATCCACCCGGATGGATAACTGCATGAGCTGATCCAAGCTATCAGGCAAGGGATATTGTACCAGTTGGTCCTTTATCTGGTTAGAAAGACCTCTTCGGTACTGGTGTCTCAGGGCTGGGTCATTCCACTGGGTATCATGGGCCAACCTCCGAAACTCCATACAGTAAACCTCAACTTGCCTTCGCCCTTGCTTAAGGATCGAAATCTGAGCCTCGGCTGAGGCCGTCTTGTCAGGGTCATCATACAACATGCCCAGTGCCGCAAAAAAAGCATCAACACTTTTAAGCGACGGACAGTCAGGCTGCAACCCATATGCCCAGACCTGTGGGTCTCCTTGTAGCAAGGAAATCACTATGCCCATCCGCTGAATCTCCGACCCAGAAGACTGAGGCCTAAGCCGGAAGTATAGCTTGCAGCTCTCCTTGAAACAAAAGAACTGCGAGCGATCTCCAGAAAAACGATCCGGGAGATTTACTTTCGGCTCCTTAACCCCTGCAGGTGCTGCTGCTGCGGGAGCTCCGCCAGCAGCCTGGGAGGTGTGCATTTTAATGGACAAATCATTAAATTGTCGAGTCAGGACCTGCACCTGATCGACCACCTGTTGCAACGTATTTTGAGGGGTATGCTCCATATTCCCACAAAATTTCAACAGGAGTATTAGGCTGCTGAATATGTTATGCACACCAGTGCCTGCAGGAAAGTACTGGTGTCAGAACTGTTATGCACTCCAGTGCCTGCAGGAATGTACTGGTGTTTGAACTGTTATGCAAAACAAATGGACTCACAGACAGACTGGGGAATATGACATAACGTACACAGAAGGTGATAGGGTAACAAAATACACACAAGGTGAACAGAGAAGCCCAGAGGCTAAGGAACTGGGTATCTCCCTTGTATTAGAACTGCTCAGATGGGAAAAGCAAGATGTTGTGTTTTAATACGTAGAGAACCCGAAATGCTGTTGCTAAGGGCAACAGCAAAACCCTAAAGGGTTACCAACGGGTGTGGCAGTAAACTCCTTGGTCAGAGATGGAATGATAGACACAAGGAGAGTCTCCACAATCCTAATTCTCACTTGCAGTGCACAGGTTCAGCTTACTGCCACTAAACTGACCCCTGACACCTAGCACAGTGAGACAGGATTAGACAGGCAAGTCTTAGCATACAGCCGCAAACTTGCTTAGTTCACAGAGTAGTAACAGAGCCCCAGCAAGCTAAACGACTGACTCCAGTCTTACTGCTAGGTCTGGATTGGCAGAGTGTAATACCAAATCCCCAGGCCTATTTGCAGTAAGCAACAAACAAATACAAAGCTACACAGTACTGGTTAACTTTCAGGAACTGACTAACCAACAAAGATTCAGCAGCATCTGCTTACCCTGAGAAGAGGCCTTATAAAGCATGTGCTGTCCACGCCCCACTCAGACCTCACAGACTGTGAGCACAAAAACCAGCACCGGATCCCCTGCCGTGCACAGAGCCTATAACCACTGCACAGCAAAAGACCCGAACCGGAGTATCAGCTGCGCTCAGGTTACTCCGCTAGCACTTGTCTCCCGGTTGCCATGACGACGTGGCAGCACAGGGCAGGAGACCATAACACTCTGCTAGAGTAAAGGGTGGTGAGTCCTACACAATGCGGTTTATGTTGTTAGGAGGCGGTGGTAAGTGTTCTCCTAGGTTATTTGGTATTATTCTAGTTGACTAGTGCTGGTGAGTTGGTAGCAGCTTTCTTTGCCATCCTCCAATAAATAGTTAAATTTAGGTCAACAAACAATAAATGCCTGTTTGACCTTTTAAATCTAGCAGTTGGTGTCCGTGACGTTATTTCTTAGTGCTTAGTTAGTTTAAGTATATATGTTTAAGTGTGTCACAATAAAGTTATGGGCAACTTATTTGTTACTTGCAGGGCAAAAATGCCAGATAGCTGAAGTGAAGATGTGGATAAGTGACAGTTTCAAACTGAAAGAACTAGGGCCTGCACACCAATTGCCGGGTCTAAGAATTGCACAATATATGAATGCTGGAACTGGTACTGTCAACCAAAAAGATTACACTGAAACTACAGTATGCTCAACAAATCTAAAGTGACGAATGTTAAACCTGTCAGTACACCAATCAACAAGAGTACAAACATAATAAAATCTGTGTTTGAATCTTTAAAGGCAGAGTAGAGTGCCTGAGGCAATTGATACAGCAGCTGTGTCTTTGGAAGCAGCTGCTGTTCAAAAATACGCTAATGTTGCAAGAGGTGTTGATGCCCAGGCTGATGCTGGCAATGTAGCATATGCGACACAAATGTCACAAGACTGCCTGACATTGCTTGGAATGGAGAGACCAATTGCAAGCTGCTGGACAGTAATGTGTATAAGGTGGAGACGCCAACCAGGACAACTTGTGAGATACAGTAACAAGAATTGGATCCAGGTATACTATCTGCAGTGTAGGGGCAGATGCACATTGAACACTATATTGATGGAGGGGAGTGGGCACATTCGGAATTATACTGATGGGGAGCTATGTGGCACATTGCAGAGTATCCTGATTAAGGGGAGGGGGAGGCAAATTGCACACTATGGGGGATTCAATTTGGAGTTAGGTTTAACACGGTAGAAATCCTTGCTTACCTTGTGCCCAATTTTGGATTACCAAGGGTATGTGTGCTCTCGATACCCATGGTATCTAATTCTTAAAACGTGGTTGCAAGGTTTTCAGGGATGAAAACCCAGCAGTGCGTGGAAATAAATAAAAAAAAAATGATACTCACCTGTCAAATGGTCTCTGGTGGTCCTAGCGGATCCCGGTGTTCTCCCCTCTATTTTATAACTGGGGTGAGGGCTGCTGGGAGGTGCAAGGGCTTCTGGGAGGTTCAAAGGCTGATGGGAGATGTAGTTCTCCCAGCGGCCAGCTTAGGGGGGATTACACTATATGGGGGGAAGGGGGTGGTCACATATACACTGAGGTTCATACACACACATCCATGCACTTACAGACACTAATACAACATTCACACACCTTTCAGCTGATGACTGAGACACAGCTCTCAAAAGTTGGATACAGAAGACACCGCTTCGGAAGGTGAGTAATTGCAGACTAATTAAGCTAATTGGAAACATCCAATTGCTTAATTAGTCATCACGGGGGTTGCTGCTGGGGTGCCAGAGCAAGTCGATTTTCGGAAAATCAGACTTGCTCTGAAGGTGCGAGAAAAAAGACACGGCACTGCAGGGTGTTTTGAATTTTCCATCTGCAATTGAATTCCCTCTATGCGGATGGGGAGGGTGAAAGCACATTGCACAGTGTACTCATTGAGGGCATGGTGGAGGCAGAATGCACAGTTTACTGATTGAGGGGAGGGAGGAGGCCCATTGTACACTATGCTGATGAAGGGGCAGGCACATTGCACAATATTAATGGTGGGGAGATGGTAGACATATACTAAAGAGTTGGAGGGCACATTGGACATTATATTGATGTGGATGCAAATTGCAGGCTATACTGGAGGGGAGTAGCATATCACAGGCCCCTACATACAAACTACATGTAACATTGAAGGCATTCTGGACATTTTAGAATTACATGCAACTGCTGCATTCTACACATAGGAACAGTGCAGAAAGATTACTCAGAACACTTATGGAGCAGCAGCAAAGGCAAAACAAAGTATGCCCAACCACCAGAAGTGACTGGCAGGGGGGGGGGGGTGGAATTAGGTGCTGAACAGACGTTCCAAAATATTATTGCCCCAAGTAGTTAATTTGACCCCTTCATATTATTGATTATTATACTGTCGATTTATAAACATTTGTTTTACATTTCTATTGTTTAGTATTAAATATTACCTCATTCAAGTCCTGGCCAATATACAGTACATAGCTGATTCAGCATGTAGTTTGAGCAATCTTGCCAGCCAGAGGCACCCTTCTTTTGTGGGAATACTGTATTTTGGATGGTCAGTGGTGGATTCAGGGGGGAGGACACATACCCCCATTTTTTTGGCATTTAGTCTTCATGATGTACTTCCAAGATATAAAAGCTTGATCATGCTCCGCCTCCCTGTGTGCCTGGCAGATCCACCTCTCTGTGCTCCTTTCTGCAGGCTTGCTCATGACAGGCGTGAGTATGACATCATGCAAAGGATCGAGCCAGGCTGGGCGATGGGGGAAGGGGGGAGGGACAAAGGGTACATTCATAACAGGACCAGAGGTTCTGGGTCACAAAAATGGGGCCGTAGCACATAATTATGCTTTTAAGTGTACAGTCCTGACTTTCAGTTCTGGCGTGCATAGAAATAACTGGTCAGCCAAGAAGTCTGTGCTGAATGTGTCCAGCGCTAACTTTGGGTGATGCTGGCTATTAGTGCCCACCCTGATATTTGTTTACTTCCTGCCTGGAGGGTACCAGTAGTGACCATGGCAGCGCAGCTCCACCTGCACCCAGTTCATCCCCCCTCCCTCCCCATGATGTGTGCATACCTGCCCTGTGGTGTGGGAACCATGGGATACTTCCACTCCATCCACACTTCTGCCCTGGGGTGTGAGCTACTATAGCCAGCCTTGAACTGTAGCTCCATGAGAACTGCAGGACTTCCACTCAACTGATTCATTCCACCCTTCTGATAAAGTCCTAATACAATTGGATGGATGAAACACATTAAGGATTCCTTTCTTTTTGGACATCCATTGCTGTTCGTGATGTTCAGAAATGTTTTACTTTTCAAACTAAAATGTATGTTTGGATGTGCATTTATTAAATGATTATATGTCCAGTGCTCCTGTGCCGCATATTGTGTTACAGTATATAACTCCAGGAAAATAATGGAGAACAAAAATTTAGAGGATAAAATAGGGAAATATCAAGAAGAACCATTTCCTCCTAGTGCTGAAGCTGCTGCCACTAGTCATGACATAGACGATGAAATGCCATCAACGTCATCTGCCAAGGCCGATGCCCAATGTGATAGTAGAGGGCATGTAAAATCCAAAAAGTCAAAGTTCAGTAAAAAGACCCAAAAAAAGAAATTGAAACGGTCTCAGTAGAAACGTAAACTTGCCAATATGCCATTTACGACACGGAGTGGCAAGGAACGGCTGAGGCCCTGACCTATGTTCATGACTAGTGGTTCAGCTTCATATGAAGATGGAAGCCCTCATCCTCCCGCTAGAAAAATGAAAAGAGTTAAGCTGGAAAAAACACAGAAAAGAACTGTGCATTCTAAGACGGTATCACAAATCCCCGAGGAGAGAACAAGTGTGTCAGCGGTTTCGATGCCTGACCTTCCCAACACTGGACAAGAAGAGGTGGCTACTTCCACCATTTGCGTGCCCCCTGAAAGTGCTGAAAGGAGCACCCACAGTCCAGTTTCTGATATTCAAATTGAAGATGTCACTGTTGAAGTACACCAGAATGAGGATATGGGTGTTGCTGGTGCTGAGGAGGAAGTTGACGATGAGTATTCTGATGATGGTGATGTGGTTTGTTTAAATCAGGCACTGGGGGAGACACCTGTTGTCCGTGGGATGAAGAAGCCCATTGTGATGCCTGGGCAAACTACCAAAAAAGCCATTTCTTCGGTGTGGAAATATTTCTCCACAAATCCGGACAACAGGTGTCAAGCCGTGTGTTGCCTCTGTCAATCTGTAATAAGTAGGGGTAAGGATGTTAACCACCTAGGAACATCCTCCCTTATATGTCACCTGCAGCGTATTCATCAGAAGTCAGTGTCAAGTTGTGAAACTTTGGGTAAGAGCGTAAGCAGTCCACTGACACCTAAATCCATTCTTCCTCTTGTACCCAATCTCCTGCAAGCCCCACCACCAACTCCCTCAACGTCAACGTCCTCCTCAGTCAGGAACGTCAGTAGTACTGCAGGCCATGTCACTGGCAAGACTGAGGAGTCCTCTCCTAACCAGGATTCCTCCGGAGGATCCATGAGTGGTACTCCTGCTATTGCTGGCGCTGCTATTGTTGCTGCTGGGAGTTGATCGTCATCCCAGAGGGGAAGTCAGAAGTCAGAAGACCACTACTTCCAGTAAGCAATTGACTGTCCAACAGTCCTTTGTGAGGAAGATTAAATATGACAGCAGTCATCCTTTTGCAAAGCGGATAACTGAGGCCTTGACAGCTATGTTGGTGTTAGACGTGCATCCGGTATCCGCCATTAGTTCAGTGGGACTTAGAGAATTGTTTGAGGTACTGTGTCCCCGGTATCAAATCCCATCTATGTTCCACTTCTCTAGGCAGGAAATACTGAGAATGTACAGAAACGTCAGAAAAAGTGTCCTTAGTATCCTACAAAATGCAGTTGCACCAACTGTCCACTTAACCACAGACATGTGGACAAGTGGAACAGGGCATACTAAGTACTATATGACTGTGACAGCCCACTGGGTAGATGTATGGCCTCACGCAGCAACAACAACAGCAGCGGCACCAGTAGCAGCATCTCGCAAACGCCAACTCGTTCCTAGGCAGGCTATGCTATGTATCACCACTTTCCGTAAGAGAAACACAGCTGACAACCTCTTACGGAAACTGAAGAACATCATCGCACAATAGCTTAACACAAATCCCCAGGAGAGTCTGATTGGGGTATCAGACAATGCCACCAATATTGTGTGTGCATTACATCTGGGCAACTTCTAGAACGTCCCATGTTTTGCACATACAATTAATTTGGTGGTGCAGAATTTTTTGAAAAATGACAGGGGCGTTCAGGAGATGCTGTCTGTGGAATGAAAAATTGCAGCCCACTTTCGACATTCAGCCACTGCGTGCCAAAGACTGGAGCACCATCAAACATGCCTGAACCTGCCCCACCATCACCTGAAGCAAGAGGTGGTAATGAGGTGGAATTCAACACTCTATATGCTTCAGAGGATGGAGGAGCAGCAAAAGGCCATTCAAGCCCATACATCCACCTACAATGTAGGCAAAGGAGGGGGAATGCACCTGACTTAAGCGCAGTGGAGAATGATTTCCGTCTTGTGCAAGGTTCTCCGACCCTTCGAACTTGCCACACGTGAAGTCTGTTCATACACTGCCAGCTTGAGTCAGGTCATTCCCCTCATCAGGCTTTTAAAGAAGCAGCTGGATAAATTGAAGGAGTAGCTAAGACGGAGCGATTCCGCAAAGTATGTGGGACTTGTGGATGGAGCCCTTCATTCGCTTTGCTAGGATTCAAGGGTGGTCAATCTGTTGAAATCAGAGCACTACATTTTTGCCACCACGCTCGATCCTAGGTTTGAAGCCTATGTTGTATCTCTCTTTCTGCAGACACAAGTCTGCAGAGATTCAAAGACCTGCAGGTGAGAAAATTGTCAACTCCAGTGGAACGTGATACGTCAACAGCTCCTCCTTCACTTTTTCCCGCAACTGGGGCTGCGAGGACAAGAATAAGATTTCCGAGCCCACCCGCTGGCGGTGTTGCAGGGCAGTCAGGAGCGAGTGCTAACATCTGGTCCAGACTGAAGGAACTGCCAACGATTACTGACATGTCTACTGTCACTGCATATGATTCTGTCACCATTGAAAGAATGGTGGAGGATTATATGAGTGACAGCATCCAAGTAGGCATGTCAGACAGTCCATAAGTATACTGGCAGGAAAAAGAGGCAATTTGGAGGCCCTTGCACAAACTGACTTTATTTTACCTAAATTGCCCCCCCTCCAGTCTGTACTCTGAAAGAGTGTTTAGTGCAGCCGTTAACCTTGTCAGCGATCGGCGTAGGAGGTTACTTCCACAAAATGTGGAGAAGATGATGTTCATCAAAATGAATTATAAATTCCTTTGGGAAGACCTTTACCAGCAATTGCCTCCAGAAAGTACACAAGGACCTGTGATGGTGGATTCCAGTGGGGACAAATGAATACTCTGTGAGGAGGAGGATGTACACAGTGAAAGGGGCGAGGAATCAAAGGATGAGGACGAGGTTGACATCTTGCCTCTGTAGAGCCAGTTTGTGCAAGGAGAGATTGATTGCTTCTTTTTTGGTGGGGGCCCAAACAAACCAGTAATTTCAGCCACAGTCGTGTGGCAGACCCTGTCATTGAAATAAAGTGTGCATGTCCTGTTTATACAACATAAGGGTGGGTGGAAGGGCCTAAGGAGAATTCCATCTTGCACCTCTTTTTCTTCTGTGCATCATGTGCTGTTTGGGGACTAGTTCTGTAAGTGCCATCCTGTCTGACACTGCAGTGCCACTCCTATATGGGCCAGGTGTTTGTGCCGCACACTTATGTCACTTAGTTTAGTCATCCAGCTACCTCATTGCACCTCTTTTTCTTCTTTACATTATGCGCTGTTTGGGGCCTATTTTTTAAATCTGCCATCCTGTCTGCCACTGCAGTGACACTCCTAGATGGGCCAGGTGTTTGTGCCGCACACTTGTGTCGCTTAGCTGAGTCATACAGCCACCTTGGTGCAACCTTTTGTCCTAAAAACAATATTGTGAGGTGTGAGGTGTTCAGAATAGACTGGAAATTAGTGGAAATGAATGTTATTGAGGTTAATAATACAGTAGGATCAAAATGACCCCCAAATTATGTGATTTGAGCTGTTTTTATGTGTTTTTTTAAAAAGTCATCCAGATCGAAAACCAAACCTAAAACATGAAAGGGTTGTTTTGGAAAAAACCAAGCCAAAACCAAAACACGAAAGTGGTATTAGAACCAAAACCAACACACAAAACATAAAAAGTGCCCGCCGCACATCTCTGTTTTACTTTTCTTGACTTTTTAAAAAGTTAACTATTTTGTAAACTTTTTTAACTTTTTAAAAATTTGCTTCCACTTATTTTTAACAGTGGTGCAGATAGACACTGGACAGGTGCATCATCAGCATTGGAGCAAATGGACACTGTACAGGTGCATTGTAAGCACTGGAGCAGATGGACAGTGGACAGGTACATCAATAGCATTGGATTGGATGGACATTGTACAGGTGTCTCGTCAGCACTGGAGCAAATAGACACTGGACAGGTGCGTTGGCAGCACTGGGGCAGATGGACACTGGACAGATGCATTGGCAGCACTAGAACTGATGCGTGCGAATTGACGTCAGACAACCGCCCTGCAAACGCCTGGACACACCTGCGTTTTCCCAAACACTCACAGAAAATGGCCAGTTGACACCCATAAACGCCCTCTTTCTGTCAATCACCTTGCATTCAGCTTTGCGAATGGACTTTTTGCTAAATCCATCACCCAGCACCGATCCTCTTTGTACCCGTACAATGCGCCTGTGCATTGCGGTGCATACGCATGTGCAGTTTTGCCATTTTTTACCTGATCGCTGCACTGCGAAAATCATCAGCGAACGATTAATTCGGAATGACCCCCAATGTGATCAATTCAGGAATTAGAATTGGTGATGTTGCCCATAGTAACCAATCAAATTCTATCTATTATCTTCTAGAAGGAGCTGGATAAATGCTAAGTAGAATCTGATTGATTGCTATGAGCAACATCACCAATTGTAAAAAAAACTCCCACCTCAGCAAATTTACCCGTGCCTCTGTATGCAACTTCTATCAGCACAATGCCCTTGTCAATGCAATAACACGCCCATACTATTTTATTGTTTATTATTAACAGTTTCTTATGTAGCACATCAAATTCCTTTGCGCTTTACGATTGGACACAACAGTGATAAAACAAAACTGGGTAATAATGCGTGATGAAAAAAGTCCCAAACATATTGGCCCCAATAGAAAAAGACAAATTTTCCCAATCCCCCCTATCCCCCCTATCCCCCCCCGGACCGAAAACAATAATACACATTAGCACCCACGTGAAAACATACACACACATTCGCTCCCACGAGGAACAAATAAACACTGGGCTCCAGTTGGAAATAAAACAAATACATTGGCCCCGACAGGGAAGAAAAAAACCATACAGTATAAATTGGCCCCCCACAGAATTAAGTACATACCCATTGGCACTCACAGAAAAAACAAAACACATAGGCTCCTAAAGGAATAGACAAATACATTGATCCCTTACAGTAAAAGACAAACATATTGGTTCCTGACTAGAGATGTGCACCGGAAATTTTTCGGGTTTTGTGTTTTGGTTTTGGGTTCGGTTCCGCGGCCGTGTTTTGGGTTCGAACGCGTTTTGGCAAAACCTCACCGAATTTTTTTTGTCGGATTCGGGTGTGTTTTGGATTCGGGTGTTTTTTTCAAAAAACCCTAAAAAACAGCTTAAATCATAGAATTTGGGGGTCATTTTGATCCCAAAGTATTATTAACCTCAATAACCATAATTTCCACTCATTTTCAGTCTATTCTGAACACCTCACACCTCACAATATTATTTTTAGTCCTAAAATTTGCACCGAGGTCGTTGGATGACTAAGCTCAGCGACACAAGTGGCCGACACAAACACCTGGCCCATCTAGGAGTGGCACTGCAGTGTCACGCAGGATGGCCCTTCCAAAAAACACTCCCCAAACAGCACATGACGCAAAGAAAAAAAGAGGCGCAATGAGGTAGCTGTGTGACTAAGCTCAGCGACCCAAGTGGCCGACACAAACACCTGGCCCATCTAGGAGTGGCACTGCAGTGTCAGGCAGGATGGCCCTTCCAAAAAATACTCCCCAAACAGCACATGACGCAAAGAAGAAAAAAAAGAGGCGCAATGAGGTAGCTGTGTGAGTAAGCTAAGCGACCCTAGTGGCCGACACAAACACCTGGCCCATCTAGGAGTGGCACTGCAGTTTCACGCAGGATGGCCCTTCCAAAAAACACTCCCCAAACAGCACATGACGCAAAGAAAAAAAGAGGCGCAATGAGGTAGCTGTGTGAGTAAGCTCAGCGACCCAAGTGGCCGACACAAACACCTGGCCCATCTAGGAGTGGCACTGCAGTGTCAGGCAGGATGGCCCTTCCAAAAAATACTCCCCAAACAGCACATGACGCAAAGAAAAAAAGAGGCGCAATGAGGTAGCTGTGTGAGTAAGCTCAGCGACCCAAGTGGCCGACACAAACACTTGGCCCATCTAGGAGTGGCACTGCAGTGTCAGGCAGGATGGCCCTTCCAAAAAATACTCCCCAAACAGCACATGACGCAAAGAAGAAAAAAAAGAGGCGCAATGAGGTAGCTGTGTGAGTAAGCTCAGCGACCCTAGTGGCCGACACAAACACCTGGCCCATCTAGGAGTGGCACTGCAGTGTCAGGCAGGCTGGCCCTTCCAAAAAACACTCCCCAAACAGCACATGACGCAAAGAAAAATGAAAGAAAAAAGAGGTGCAAGATGGAATTGTCCTTGAGCCCTCCCACCCACCCTTATGTTGTATAAACAGGACATGCACACTTTAACCAACCCATCATTTCAGTGACAGGGTCTGCCACACGACTGTGACTGAAATGACGGGATGGTTTGGACCCCCACCAAAAAAGAAGCAATTAATCTCTCCTTGCACAAACTGGCTCTACAGAGGCAAGATGTCCACCTCATCATCATCCTCCGATTCATCACCGTGTACATCCCCCTCCTCACAGATTATCAATTCGTCCCCACTGGAATCCACCATCACAGCTCCCTGTGTACTTTGTGGAGGCAATTGCTGCTGGTGAATGTCTCCATGGAGGAATTGATTATAATTAATTTTAATGAACATCATCTTCTCCACATTTTCTGGAAGTAACCTCGTACGCCGATTGCTGACAAGGTGAGCGGCGGCACTAAACACTCTTTCGGAGTACACACTTGTGGGAGGGCAACTTAGGTAGAATAAAGCCAGTTTGTGCAAGGGCCTCCAAATTGCCTCTTTTTCCTGCCAGTATACGTACGGACTGTCTGACGTGCCTACTTGGATGCGGTCACTCATATAATCCTCCACCATTCTTTCAATGGGGAGAGAATCATATGCAGTGACAGTAGACGACATGTCCGTAATCGTTGGCAGGTCCTTCAGTCCGGACCAGATGTCAGCATCAGCAGTCGCTCCAGACTGCCCTGCATCACCGCCAGCGGGTGGGCTCGGAATTCTGAGCCTTTTCCTCGCACCCCCAGTTGCGGGAGAATGTGAAGGAGGAGATGTTGACAGGTCGCGTTCCGCTTGACTTGACAATTTTCTCACCAGCAGTTCTTTGAACCCCTGCAGACTTGTGTCTGCCGGAAAGAGAGATCCAAGGTAGGTTTTAAATCTAGGATCGAGCACGGTGGCCAAAATGTAGTGCTCTAATTTCAACAGATTGACCACCCGTGAATTCTTGTTAAGCGAATTAAGGGCTCCATCCACAAGTCCCACATGCCTAGCGGAATCGCTCTGTGTTAGCTCCTCCTTCAATCTCTCCAGCTTCTTCTGCAAAAGCCTGATGAGGGGAATGACCTGACTCAGGCTGGCAGTGTCTGAACTGACTTCACGTGTGGCAAGTTCAAAAGGTTGCAGAACCTTGCACAACGTTGAAATCATTTTCCACTGCGCTTGAGACAGGTGCATTCCACCTCCTATATCGTGCTCAGTTGTATAGGCTTGAATGGCCTTTTGCTGCTCCTCCAACCTCTGAAGCATATAGAGGGTTGAATTCCACCTCGTTACCACTTCTTGCTTCAGATGATGGCAGGGCAGGTTCAGGCGTTTTTGGTGTTGCTCCAGTCTTCTGTACGTGGTGCCTGTACGCCGAAAGTGTCCTGCAATTCTTCTGGCCACCGACAGCATCTCTTGCACGCCCCTCTCGTTTTTTAAATAATTCTGCACCACCAAATTCAAGGTATGTGCAAAACATGGGACGTGCTGGAATTTGCCCAGATTTAATGCACACACAATATTGCTGGCGTTGTCCGATGCCACAAATCCACAGGAGACTCCAATTGGGGTAAGCCATTCTGCGATGATCTTCCTCAGTTGCCGTAAGAGGTTTTTAGCTGTGTGCGTATTCAGGAAAGCGGTGCTACAAAGCGTAGCCTGCCTAGGAAAGAGTTGGCGTTTGCGAGATGCTGCTACTGGTGCCGCCGCTGCTGTTCTTGCGGCGGGAGTCCATACATCTACCCAGTGGGCTGTCACAGTCATATAGTCCTGAGTCTGCCCTGCTCCACTTGTCCACATGTCCGTGGTTAAGTGGACATTGGGTACAACTGCATTTTTTAGGACACTGGTGAGTCTTTTTCTGAGGTCTGTGTACATTTTCGGTATCGCCTGCCTAGAGAAATGGAACCTAGATGGTATTTGGTACCGGGGACACAGTACCTCCAACAAGTCTCTAGTTGCCTCTGCAGTAATGATGGATACCGGAACCATGTTTCTCACCGCCCAGGATGCCAAGGCCTCAGTTATCCACTTTGCAGCAGGATGACTGCTGTGATATTTCATCTTCCTCGCAAAGGACTGTTGGACAGTCAATTGCTTGGTGGAAGTAGTAAAAGTGGTCTTACGACTTCCCCTATGGGATGACCATCGACTCCCAGCAGCAACAACAGCAGCGCCAGCAGCAGTAGGCGTTACACGCAAGGATACATCGGAGGAATCCCAGGCAGGAGAGGACTCGTCAGAATTGCCAGTGACATGGCCTGCAGGACTATTGGCATTCCTGGGGAAGGAGGAAATTGACACTGAGGGAGTTGGTGGGGTGGTTTGCGTGAGCTTGGTTACAAGAGGAAGGGATTTACTGGTCAGTGGACTGCTTCCGCTGTCACCCAAAGTTTTTGAACTTGTCACTGACTTATGATGAATGCGCTGCAGGTGACGTATAAGGGAGGATGTTCCGAGGTGGTTAATGTCCTTACCCCTACTTATTACAGCTTGACAAAGGCAACACACGGCTTGACAAATGTTGTCCGCATTTCTGTTGAAATACTTCCACACCGAAGAGCTGATTTTTTTGGTATTTTCACCAGGCATGTCAATGGCCATATTCCTCCCACGGACAACAGGTGTCTCCCCGGGTGCCTGACTTAAACAAACCACCTCACCATCAGAATCCTCCTGGTCAATTTCCTCCCCAGCGCCAGCAACACCCATATCCTCCTCATCCTGGTGTACTTCAACACTGACATCTTCAATCTGACTATCAGGAACTGGACTGCGGGTGCTCCTTCCAGCACTTGCAGGGGGCGTGCAAATGGTGGAAGGCGCATGCTCTTCACGTCCAGTGTTGGGAAGGTCAGGCATCGCAACCGACACAATTGGACTCTCCTTGTGGATTTGTGATTTCGAAGAACGCACAGTTCTTTGCTGTGCTTTTGCCAGCTTAAGTCTTTTCATTTTTCTAGCGAGAGGCTGAGTGCTTCCATCCTCATGTGAAGCTGAACCACTAGCCATGAACATAGGCCAGGGCCTCAGCCGTTCCTTGCCACTCCGTGTGGTAAATGGCATATTGGCAAGTTTACACTTCTCCTCCGACGATTTTATTTTAGATTTTTGAGTCCTTTTTTTACTGATATTCTGTGTTTTGGATTTTACATGCTCTGTACTATGACATTGGGCATCGGCCTTGGCAGACGACGTTGATGGCATTTCATTGTCTCGGCCACAGAGGCGTAACTAGGGTAGGGCGAGTGGGGCACGTGCCCTGGGCGCCCTGGCAGGCCCAGGAGAGGGGGGCGCCGCCGGCGTCCAGGGCATCATACCCCACTCGCCCCGTTACACCTAAATGTGAGGGGAGAAGAGAGCGCCGCGTCTCTCCCTCCCCTCACCGCCGCTGGAGCACGAGCAGCGCTGCCAGCAGCGCTGCCGTGTCCGGTCTCCGGCGCTAGCCAATCAGGGCTTGCGGACCGGCTCCTGATTGGCTGCCGGTCCGCGAGCTCTGATTGGTTAGCGAACCGGCGCCAGACGGCCGCCGGCGTCCGGAGACCTGGAGCAGCGCCAGCGAGGGAAAGGAGAAGCGCTGCGCTGCGCTCTCCTCCCCTCACAGGTGAGTGACGGGGCGGGGGGGGGGGGGGGGTCCGGCGGCAGAACTGGGGGGGGGACGGGACGGACGGACGGACCTGGCACTGTGGGGCACATTAACTGGCACTGTGGGGCACATTAACTGGCACTGTGGGGCACATTAACTGGCACTGTGGGGCACATTAACGGGCACTGTGGGGCACATTAACTGGCACTGTGGGGCATAGTAACTGGCACTGTGGGGCACAGTAACTGCACTGTGGGGCATTGTAACTGGCACTGTGGGGCATAGTAACTGCACTGTGGGGCATAGTAACTGGCACTGTGGGGCACAGTAACTGCACTGTGGGGCACAGTAACTGGCACTGTGGGGCACAGTAACTGGCACTGTGGGGCACAGTAACTGCACTGTGGGGCACAGTAACTGGCACTGTGGGGCACAGTAACTGGCACTGTGGGGCACAGTAACTGGCACTGTGGGGCATGTATCTGGCACTGTGGGGCATGTAACTGGCACTGTGGGGCACTGTATCTGGCACTGTGGGGCATGTATCAAGCACTGTGGGGCACTGTAACTGGCGCTGTGGGGCACTGTAACTGGCACTGTGGGGCACTGTAACTGGCACTGTGGGGCATGTAACTGGCACTGTGGGGCACTGTATCTGGCACTGTGGGGCACTGTATCTGGCACTGTGGGGCATGTATCCGGCACTGTGGGGCACTGTAACTGGCGCTGTGGGGCACTGTATCCAGCACTGTGGGGCATGTATCCAGCACTGTGGGGCACTGTAACTGGCGCTGTGGGGCACTGTATCTGGCACTGTGGGGCATGTATCCAGCACTGTGGGGCACTGTAACTGGCGCTGTGGGGCACTGTAACTGGCGCTGTGGGGCACTGTAACTGGCGCTGTGGGGCACTGTAACTGGCACTGTGGGGCACTGTAACTGGCGCTGTGGGGCACTGTAACTGGCGCTGTGGGGCACTGTAACTGGCGCTGTGGGGCACTGTAACTGGCGCTGTGGGGCACTGTATCTGGCACTGTCGGGCATTGTATCCAGCACTGTGGGGCATGTAACTGGCACTGTGGGGCATGTAACTGGCACTGTGGGGCACTGTAACTGGCACTATGGGGCATGTATCCGGCACTGTAACTGGCACTGTGGGGCATGTAACTGGCACTGTGGGGCACTGTATCCGGCACTGTGGGGCACTGTATCCGGCACTGTGGGGCACTGTAACTGGCGCTGTGGGGCACTGTAACTGGCGCTGTGGGGCACTGTAACTGGCGCTGTGGGGCACTGTATCTGGCACTGTGGGGCACTGTAACTGGCGCTGTGGGGCACTGTAACTGGCGCTGTGGGGCACTGTAACTGGCGCTGTGGGGCACTGTAACTGGCACTATGGGGCATGTATCCGGCACTGTAACTGGCACTGTGGGGCATGTAACTGGCGCTGTGGGGCACTGTATCTGGCACTGTGGGGCATGTATCCAGCACTGTGGGGCACTGTAACTGGCGCTGTGGGGCACTGTAACTGGCGCTGTGGGGCACTGTAACTGGCGCTGTGGGGCACTGTATCTGGCACTGTGGGGCACTGTAACTGGCGCTGTGGGGCACTGTAACTGGCGCTGTGGGGCACTGTAACTGGCGCTGTGGGGCACTGTAACTGGCGCTGTGGGGCACTGTAACTGGCGCTGTGGGGCACTGTATCTGGCACTGTCGGGCATTGTATCCAGCACTGTGGGGCATGTAACTGGCACTGTGGGGCATGTAACTGGCACTGTGGGGCACTGTAACTGGCACTATGGGGCATGTATCCGGCACTGTAACTGGCACTGTGGGGCATGTAACTGGCACTGTGGGGCACTGTATCCGGCACTGTGGGGCACTGTATCCGGCACTGTGGGGCACTGTAACTGGCACAGTGGGGCACTGTAACTGGCACTGTAACTGGCACTGAGTGGGGCATTGTATCCGGCACTGAGTGGGGCATTGTATCCGGCACTGAGTGGGGCATTGTATCCGGCACTGAGTGGGGCATTGTATCCGGCACTGAGTGGGGCATTGTATCTGGCACTGAGTGGGGCATGTATCTGGCACCGTGGGGCAATGTAACTGGCACTGTGGGCCATTTTCAGTGGCCACACCCCTTCTGGAGCGTAGCCACACCCCTTCTTGAGTGTGACCACGCCCATTTTTTGGCGCGCGCGCCTTCGGCGCGCGCACATGCTTCTTTTGGTGTTTTTTTTTTTTTTTTTTTAACAGGGGGGGGGGGGCGCCATTTTCCATCTTGCCCTGGGCTCCAGAAACCCTAGTTACGCCTCTGCTCGGCCATGACTAGTGGCAGCAGCTTCAGCACGAGTTGGAAGTGGATCTTGATCTTTCCCTATTTTTGGAACCTCAACATTTTTGTTCTCCATATTTTAATAGGCACAACTAAAAGGCACCTCAGGTAAACAATGGAGATAGATGGATACTAGTATACTTATGGATGACGAGCGACTGCCGACACAGAGGTAGCTACAGCCGTGGACTACCGTACTGCGTCTGCTAGTATAGACTGGATGATAATGATATAAAAAATATATATATCACTACTGCAGGACAGGTATATATTGTATAATGACGGACCTGCTGGACACTGTCAGCACTGCAGACTCCTAAACTACTAGTATGAAGAAGATGGAAAAAAAAAACCCACCACAGGTAGGTATACAATTATGGACGAGCGACTGCCGACACAGAGGTAGCTACAGCCGTGGACTACCGTACTGCGTCTGCTAGTATAGACTGGATGATAATGATATAAAAAAAATATATATATATCACTACTGCAGGACAGGTATATATTGTATAATGACGGACCTGCTGGACACTGTCAGCACTGCAGACTCCTAAACTACTAGTATGAAGAAAATAGAAAAAAAAAAAACCACCACAGGTAGGTATACAATTATGGACGAGCGACTGCCGACACAGAGGTAGCTACAGCCGTGGACTACCGTACTGCGTCTGCTAGTATAGACTGGATGATAATGATATAAAAAATATATATATATATATCACTACTGCAGGACAGGTATATATTGTATAATGACGGACCTGCTGGACACTGTCAGCACTGCAGACTCCTAAACTACTAGTATGAAGAAGATAGAAAAAAAAAAAACCACCACAGGTAGGTATACAATTATGGACGAGCGACTGCCGACACAGAGGTAGCTACAGCCGTGGACTACCGTACTGCGTCTGCTAGTATAGACTGGATGATAATGATATAAAAAATATATATATCACTACTGCAGGACAGGTATATATTGTATAATGACGGACCTGCTGGACACTGTCAGCACTGCAGACTCCTAAACTACTAGTATGAAGAAGATGGAAAAAAAAAACCCACCACAGGTAGGTATACAATTATGGACGAGCGACTGCCGACACAGAGGTAGCTACAGCCGTGGACTACCGTACTGCGTCTGCTAGTATAGACTGGATGATAATGATATAAAAAAAATATATATATATCACTACTGCAGGACAGGTATATATTGTATAATGACGGACCTGCTGGACACTGTCAGCACTGCAGACTCCTAAACTACTAGTATGAAGAAAATAGAAAAAAAAAAAACCACCACAGGTAGGTATACAATTATGGACGAGCGACTGCCGACACAGAGGTAGCTACAGCCGTGGACTACCGTACTGCGTCTGCTAGTATAGACTGGATGATAATGATATAAAAAATATATATATATATATCACTACTGCAGGACAGGTATATATTGTATAATGACGGACCTGCTGGACACTGTCAGCACTGCAGACTCCTAAACTACTAGTATGAAGAAGATAGAAAAAAAAAAAACCACCACAGGTAGGTATACAATTATGGACGAGCGACTGCCGACACAGAGGTAGCTACAGCCGTGGACTACCGTACTGCGTCTGCTAGTATAGACTGGATGATAATGATATAAAAAATATATATATATCACTACTGCAGGACAGGTATATATTGTATAATGACGGACCTGCTGGACACTGTCAGCACTGCAGACTCCTAAACTACTAGTATGAAGAAGATGGAAAAAAAAAAACCACAGGTAGGTATACAATTATGGACGAGCGACTGCCGACACAGAGGTAGCTACAGCCGTGGACTACCGTACTGCGTCTGCTAGTATAGACTGGATGATAATGATATAAAAAATATATATATATCACTACTGCAGGACAGGTATATATTGTATAATGACGGACCTGCTGGACACTGTCAGCACTGCAGACTCCTAAACTACTAGTATGAAGAAGATGGAAAAAAAAACCCACCACAGGTAGGTATACAATTATGGACGAGCGACTGCCGACACAGAGGTAGCTACAGCCGTGGACTACCGTACTGCGTCTGCTAGTATAGACTAGATGATAATGATATAAAAAACATATATATATCACTACTGCAGGACAGGTATATGTTGTATAATGACGGACCTGCTGGACACTGTCAGCACTGCAGACTCCTAAACTACTAGTATGAAGAAGATAGAAAAAAAAAACCCACCACAGGTAGGTATACAATTATGGACGAGCGACTGCCGACACAGAGGTAGCTACAGCCGTGGACTACCGTACTGCGTCTGCTAGTATAGACTGGATGATAATGATATAAAAAATATATATATATCACTACTGCAGGACAGGTATATATTGTATAATGACGGACCTGCTGGACACTGTCAGCACTGCAGACTCCTAAACTACTAGTATGAAGAAGATAGAAAAAAAAAAAAACCACCACAGGTAGGTATACAATTATGGACGAGCGACTGCCGACACAGAGGTAGCTACAGCCGTGGACTACCGTACTGCGTCTGCTAGTATAGACTGGATGATAATGATATAAAAAATATATATATATCACTACTGCAGGACAGGTATATATTGTATAATGACGGACCTGCTGGACACTGTCAGCACTGCAGACTCCTAAACTACTAGTATGAAGAAGATAGAAATATAATGAATGACGGACCTGCTGGACACTGTCAGCAGAATGCGTTTATAGAATAAAAAAAAAAACACCACACGAGTGTTTAACTTTTTCAGGCAGACAATATACTGGTGGTCACTGCTGGTCAGTCACACTGGCACTCTGGCAGCAAAAGTGTGCACTGTTAAATATGTACTCCTGCTATAACTGCTCCCCAGTCTCCCCCACAATTAAGCTGTGTGAGCAGTGAGCACTACTCAGCACAGTCAGATATACATAGATGATATTATCATGCAGCACACTGAGGCTGAGCACAGATATGGTATGTGACTGTGTATCGTTTTTTTTCAGGCAGAGAACGGATTATATTAAATAATAAATAAAACTGGTGGTCACCACTAGTATAACTATCAGCAAAACTCTGCACTCTCTGAGTACTCCTAATGCTCCAGTAAATCAAGTGTCTCACTCTCTACCTAAACGGAGAGGACGCCAGCCACGTCCTCTCCCTATCAATCTCAATGCACGTGTGAAAATGGCTCGCGAGAATCCGACAGCGGGATGATGACGTTCAGGAGCGCTCGGGTTAGCCGAGCAAGGCGGGAAGATCCGAGTCTGCCTCGGACCCGTGTAAAAAGCGTGAAGTTCGGGGGGGTTCGGATTCCGAGGAACCGAACCCGCTCATCTCTACTCCTGACAGGAAAAAATAAAACACATTAATACATTCACACCCAGCAACCATTAATACATTTACCCTCAGCACCCATTCATTTTGCCAGCACTTATTACTAAATTCATACCCAGCACCAGAGGCTTAACTAAAGTTTATGGCACCTAGGACAAATAAAAAAATGAAGTATGAACAGAGACCTGTGGCCCACCTAGGTCCCCAGAAACTATAAAATAAACTTTAGATGTTGTTAACATTCCTGTCACCAGTTAAGACTCAAAAATGTTTGGCCACTGAAAAAGAATAATAATGTTCTGCTCTTATTAATCTACAGTATAAGCCTCGTCAATGGGAAAATTGTGCTGATCTTTCCCTGAATAGTTTAAAGAGGTAAGAAGCGGAAAAGGAGAGAGGAGAAGGTGTGGGGCAAGTCAGTGAACATTTTGTTGTGGGTTGGGAAGACATGGGATGTTGAGACAATAGAGGGACACAGAGAAGCTTACATGAGGGAATACAGAGACAGGTATATACAGTATCACAGACAGGCTGGTGACAGAAAGACTAACATAAAGATGGTTACAGACACTTAGGGGCCGATTTATCACCATCTGCATCTGATGATGTGATGTGATAAAATCGTCCCAAAAAAAGAAAACTGTCCCTGCGAATGCACTCCACAACATTACCCCATTGCTGCTGCTACTGCTGAAACCACCCCCCACCTCTTTGTGACTATCACACCGCTGCTTATACTCACCTACACCCAAGGATCTGTGATTGATGTAATTATGTGTGTAAATATGGTACAAAGCACAGAGTAAGGATGCAGACCTGGGGCCCAGTTATAAAGTGAGGGTGCAAAGTTGGGACCCGGTTACAGGCAAAGGTGCAGAGCTGGAGCCCGGATACAGAGCACAGATTTAGGGTGCATAATTGAGCTGGTCATCGGTTACAGTTTATTTCATGTACTCCATACACAACTGCCCACCTCCTCCCCTACACTCCTGTTAGTGCCCAACTTCTACATCCACCTCACACTCCTGATAGTGTCCATTCCTGTAGCCCACACCTTACCCACACACCTGGTAGTGCCCATATACTGCTCCCCCCCCCCCCCCACACACACACACACACACATGTACAGACTCCTGGTGGTGCCCATCTTCTACAACCAACTCCGCCCCACACACACATACACAAACACAGACACCTGGTGACCATCCCCTGCATACAACTCCCCCCCCCCCCCACACACACACACACACTCCTTTGGTGCCCATATTCTGCATACCCTCCCTCTACACACACACACTCACACTCCTGGTAGCTCTCATCTTCTACATGCTTCTGCACAAACTCCTGGTGGTGCCCATCTTCTGCATGCCACCCAAGCGAATTCCATTTCCTATTTGTGTCCATTTTCTGCATTCACACCACACACACACACACACACACACACACACACACACACACACACACACACTCTCACTCTTTCTCCTGGTGGTGCCCATTTTCTGTATACACCCTGTCAAATACACACACACACACATCTGGAACAGTAGTTCTAAAAATATGAGGTGAGTGCCTGTAATGAGTGCAATTCTAATCCTTAA
This sequence comes from Pseudophryne corroboree, assembly GCF_028390025.1. Lineage (NCBI taxonomy): Eukaryota > Metazoa > Chordata > Amphibia > Anura > Myobatrachidae > Pseudophryne > Pseudophryne corroboree. The sequence goes on along the minus strand of NC_086450.1, from coordinate 273,340,300 downwards.
AACTCAGTTAAGTGGATACTGTATGTCTAAAATATTTATTCTCTGTATTTTAAATTATTCATTATCAAGAGTAAAACATAGATATAAAAGTAGTATTACATTAAATAACAAATACTGTTTTACATACAAATCCTACATTTATATTTATGTTTTACACCTTATAATAAAGATTAAGACATACAAAGAATACACTCTTTCCCACTGAGTTTTAAGGATTAGAACTGCACCCATTACAGGCATTCACTTCATATTTTAGTGTTTAGTGGCTAGGAAAGGACCACCAGTGCATGTGGAAGCACTCAATCCATACACACTGAGCACTGGTGTATCTATAATGGGTGCAGTGTGTCGGACCACCAGTGCATGTGGAAGCACTCAATCCATACACACTGAGCACTGGTGTATCTATAATGGGTGCAGTGTGTCGGACCACCAGTGCATGTGGAAGCACTCAATCCATACACACTGAGCACTGGTGTATCTATAATGGGTGCAGTGTGTGCAGTGCACACGGGCCCCTGGGTCCAGGGGGGCCCACACCATACAGAAAACACCTATTTCTTCTATACTCACCTTTCTGGTGTCCGTGCGTGGGCCTTATCCTCTCCCTCCACTGTAGCCGGCAGCAGCACTGTTAGCACTCTGTCTGAGCACTAGAGACTCTGGGACAGTGCTAGAGTCTAAAGCGCATGTGCAGGTCTCTGAAAAAATGGCTGCCGCGCCATTTTTTTTGAAGACTTGAACATGCGCTTCTGGCTACGGTGATGGGAGAGGAGGGGACCCACACCCGGAGACTGCACAAAGGTCCCCTTCTCTAGATATGCCCCTGTCACTGAGATACAGTGCATCTGAAAAGTATTCACAGCGCTTCACTTTTTCCACATTTTGTTATGTTAAAGCCTTATTCCAAAATGGAATTCAATATTTTTTTTCCTTAAAATTCTACAAACAATACCCCATAATGACAACATAAAAAAAAGTTTTATTGAGATTTTTGTAAATTTGTTAAAATAAAAAAAACTAAGAAATCACATCTACGTAAGTATTCACAGCCTTTGCTCAATACTTTGTTGATGCACCTTTGGCAGCAATTACAGCCTCAAGTCTTTTTGAATATGATGCCATGAGATTGGCACACATATATTTGGACAGTTTCACCCATTCCTCTTTGCAGCAACTCTCAAGCTCAATCAGGTTGGATGGGAAGCGTTGGTGCACAGCCATTTTCAGATCTCTCCAGAGATGTTCAATCGGATTCAAGTCTGGGCACTGGCTGTGCCACTCAAGGACATTTATAGAGTTGTCCTGAAGCCACTACTTTGATCTCTTGGCTGTGTGCTTAGGGTTGTTGTTCTGATGAAAGATGGTACCCCAGTCTGAGGTCAAGAGGGCTCTGGAGAAGGTTTTCACCCAGGATGTCTCTGTACATTACTGCATTCATCTTTCCCTCTATCCTGACTAGTCTCCCAGTTCCTGCCGCTGCAAAACATCCCCACAGCATGAAGCTGCCACCGCCATGCTTTACTGTAGGGATGGTATTGGCCTGGTGATTAGCGGTGCCTGGTTTCCTCAAAATACGACGCCTGGCATGCATGCCAAAGAGTTCAATCTTTGTCTCACCAGACCAGAGAATTTTGTTTCTCATGGTCTGAGAGTCCTTCAGGCGCATTTTGGCAAACTCCAGGTAGGCTGCCATGTGCTCACCGAAAGCCTGCACCGCCCCCCAGCACATGCAGCCACAGCCCCTCTCATGCTGACTGTCCTGGTCCGTGCACAGGAGGAAAGGCACTGGCGCATCTGTAATGGGTGCAGTGTGTGCAATGCACATAGGCCCCTGAGTCCATAGGGGGACCCCCTCCACACACGCTGCATCCATTTTTTTAATACTTACCCCTCCCAAGTCCCGTGCTGATGTCTGCATCGCTGTGGAATTACCGTTAAAATGGCGCAGTGGCCATTTTCATGGTGTTCTGCATATGAACAGTAGAGAAGTCACTGGAAAAATAGCTGTCGCACCATTTTCCCGGTGATCTGCACATGCACATTAGATTCTGAGCCCTCTAGTGCTCAGACTCTCCAGTGCTGCCGGCAGAGAGGAGGGGGCCCGATTGAAGGATGCAGCACATAGGTCTCCTCCTCTCTTAAAGCGCCCCTGGGGAGAGGGTCTGATGGTGTCCTAGTCCAACTGAAGCCAGGGATTTGTCAGAGGGCAGCTAGCAGTATACAATCATGTGCTTCATAATGACCATAGGTGGTCATTCCGAGTTGTTCGCTAGCAGATTTCGTTCGCAGCAATCTGTCAAAAAAAGGCACTTCTGCGCATGCGTATGCGGCACAATGAGCATGCGCGTCGTACTATTACAACGAACGAAGTAGTTTCACACAAGGTCTAGCGAAGCTTTTCAGTCGCACTGCTGGCCGCAGAGTGATTGACAGGAAGAGTGCATTTCTGGGTGTCAACTGACCGTTTTCGGGAAGTGTTCGAAAAAACGCAGGCGTGCCAGCAAAAACGCAGGCGTGGCTGGGCAAACGCAGGGCAGTTCATGACATCAACACAGGAACTGAACAGTCTGAAGTCATCGCAAGCGCTGAGTAGGTCTGAAGCTACTCTGAAACTGCACATCATTTTTTTGTAGCTCTTCTGCGATCCTTTCGTTCGCACTTCTGCTAAGCTAAAATACACTCCCAGTGGGAGGCGGCATAGCGTTTGCATGGCTGCTACAAACTGCTAACTAGCGAACAACACGGAATGACCACCATACTGCACTACTGTATGTTCCAGTCCACACTGCTCTCAGCACAAGGCCTATAACTAATGACATAATGTACTATGGGGGTCATTTCGAGTTGTTCGCTCGCTAGCAGTTTTTAGCAGTCGTGCAAATGCTAAGCCGCCGCCCTCTGGGAGTGTAGTTTAGCTTAACAGAAGTGCGAACGAAAGGATTGCAGAGCGGCTACAAAAAAAATTGTGCAGTTTTAGAGTAGCTCCAGACCTACTCCTAGCTTGCGATCACCTCAGACCATTCAGTTCCGGATTTGACATCACAAACACGCCCTGCGTTCGCCCAGCCACGCCTGCATTTTTCTGGCACGCCTGCGCTTTTTTGAACACTCCCTGAAAACGTAGTTAAAAATAAATGAAGCGCTGTGAAAAAAGAAAAGTGTTAATACCAGTAATGTTTTACAGCTCTTTTGAGAAAAGGTGCGTGTTTGAAGGTCCGGAAATGTATGGAGCAGTTTTATTTTGGATTCCAATGGTGCCTTAGTGGGGATTTTCTTTCAATGTACAGACGATTTTTGCTAGCTAGCTGACCCTAAATACCTTACTGGGCTGCTGTAGTTACCACTTGCAGCTGGTCTCCTCGTGTCTGGCTCCGATCGCGCACTTCCGGTCGCGGCAGTCCGGCACTTGCGGTTTTTCGTGTCCCGTGGTCCAACGCGTTTCCTGCAGTAGCACTTAATCATGGATGCCTATGGGGGCCTGTGCTTCAATACTTATAGTAAAATTCTTGAATTAACTTTATTTGTAGTTAGTATTAAAAACGGAAATTCGTCATTAAAAAACAGGAAGTCCAGCCAATTCTGGTGGTAACCTCATGTTAAACATACTGGTATCAACGAAATCAATTAAAAAGTGTATAAAAAGGTGTGTATATATATATATGTATTATTCTAAAAAGGTTTTTAAATTAATATCTATATTGAGACCATATGGTTGAAGTGTTTTCAGATAATATATCCATTTAGTTTCATTTTTTATTAATTCTGCTGTTCTGTTTCCACCTCTCCAATTTTTTTGCACTTTCGGACACCACGGGACACGAACAACCGGAAGTGCCGGACTACCGCGACCGGAAGTTCGCGATCGGAGCCAGACATGAGGAGACCAGCCGCAAGTGGTAACTACAGCAGCCCAGTAAGGTCAGCTAGCTAGCAAAAATCGGCTGTACATTGAAAGAAAATCCCCACTAAGGCACCATTGGAATCCAAAATAAAACTGCTCCATACATTTCCAGACCTTCAAACATGCACCTTTTCACAAAAGAGCTGTAAAACATTACTGGTATTAACACTTTTCTTATTTCATAGCGCTTCATTTATTTTCAACTATTTATTCATTCAGCATTTCAGTGAAGCTGCTTATCATAACCAGGCGCAATTGGGACTCTTTATATATTTTTTTAGACTCCCTGAAAATGGTCAGTTGACACCCAGAAACGCCCACTTCATGTCAATCACTCTGCGGTCAGCAGTGCGACTGAAATGCATCGCTAGACCCTGTGCAAAACTACATCGGCCATTGTTAAAGTACGTCGCGCATACGCAGAAGTGCCGTTTTTTTTTTTTGCTTCATCGCTGCGCAGCGAACATTTTCATTTGGCAAAACCTCCCTGAAAATTTTTTGTCGGATTCGGGTGTGTTTTGGATTCGGGTGTTTTTTTTACAAAAAACCCTCAAAAACAGCTTAAATCATAGAATTTGGGGGTCATTTTGATCCCAGAGTATTATTAACCTCAATAACCATAATTTCCACTCATTTTCAGTCTATTCTGAACACCTCACACCTCACAATATTATTTTTAGTCCTAAAATTTGCATCGAGGTCGCTGGATGGCTAAGCTAAGCAACCCAAGTGGCCGACACAAACACCTGGCCCATCTAGGAGTGGCACTGCAGTGTCAGACAGGATGGCAGATTAAAAAAATAGTCCCCAAACAGCACATGATGCAAAGAAAAAAAGAGGTGCAATGAGGTAGCTGTGTGACTAAGCTAAGCGACCCAAGTGGCCGACAAAAACACCTGGCCCATCTAGGAGTGGCACTGCAGTGTCAGACAGGATGGCAGATTTAAAAAATAGTCCCCAAACAGCACATGATGCAAAGAAAAAAAGAGGTGCAATGAGGTAGCTGTGTGACTAAGCTAAGCAACCCAAGTGGCCGACACAAACACCTGGCCCATCTAGGAGTGGCACTGCAGTGTCAGACAGGATGGCAGATTTAAAAAATAGTCCCCAAACAGCACATGATGCAAAGAAAAAAGAGGTGAAATGAGGTAGCTGTGTGGCTAAGCTAAGCGACCCAAGTGGCCGACACAAACACCTGGCCCATCTAGGAGTGGCACCAGGGGCGTATCTATTGTTTGGCGAGGATGGCACTCGCCAGGGGCGCTGCCCAGCAGGGGGGCGCCGCCCGGCGGTGCCACCCGCGATCAGTTTTGAATGTTATCAGTGCTTCTCTCTGCTCAGCACAGCTGCTCTCTCAGAAACATCAGCGCTACCGCTGATTGAGAGAAAGGGGCAGCAGAGAGCACTGTCAGTGTATGCCAACAGGACAGTGAGAGAAGTCCAGCGAGGGGTGGAGGGGGGGGGCACCCGCGGGGGGGATGTCCGGGGCCGTGGGGCACTCGTTATCACACAATATACTGGATCAGATGCAGCATCGGACAGCCTGTGCTGTATAATCACAAAACACATGCTGCAGTGCAAGGATTGAGTTTTAACTATGTGTGCTCTGCCCCCCCCACCCGTGGGTGCACTTGTGGATATGAAGGGCGGGCTCCCGCGGGGGGGGATGTCCAGAGGTTGGGGGCCCTCTTTATAATACAATATACTGGATCAGATGCAGCATCGGACAGCCTGTGCTGTATAATCACAAAACACATGCTGCAGTGCAAGGATTGAGTTTTAACTATGTGTGCTCTGCCCCCCCAAACGTGGGTGCACTTGTGGATATGAAGGGGGGGGGGCAGGGCACACATGGGTAAAACTCAATCCTTGCAGCATGTATTTTGTGATTATACAGCACAGGCTGTCCAATGCTACATCTGATCCAGTATATTTTATGATAAAGAGTGGAGCAGCTCTTGCTGTAGGGTACACAGCAGGTCTGTACCTCAGGGGACCTCTCCTTCTTTACTGGGCTGTAGAGGCTTTCTCCGTGCCACAGCAGCAGAAGATCACATGTCCAACAAGCTCCTCCCCTCCTTCCTGACAGAGGTAGAACATAGCAGACTTTACAACAGCATCCATTGACCCCTCCCCCTCTCCTATCTCATCCCTTACATGACCAGTGGTAAGATGACTACTGGGCTATTGTAATAGTGACACAGGAGTGTCTAAAAACCTGGATCCTGGAGAGAACAAAAGTTTAAGGGGTGACAACAGCAGCAGCATCAGCAACATCTTGGAAGAAAGGTCCCCAGGGAATCAAGTGGGAGAAGTAGGAAAAGGTAAGTGCTTATAATAGGGATCTGGTCAGCATACTGGCAGGTACAAATGCCCCAGCGGCCCCGGCACCCTCCCTCCTCCAGCCGCTGCCCTGTGTGGGGGGAGGGGTGAAGCAGTTACGGGCCCAGTTCCAGGAGTGTCCTCTATTCCGGCCTCACACTATCGTGCAGTGCCATGATGCTGCATTGGCGCTGGCACTCTGATCCTCCTGCCGCCAGGGGGGGGGAGGCGCCAGTCCCTTACTTTGCCAGGGGCGCTTGGACCCCTAGATACATCCCTGAGTGGCACTGCAGTTTTCTAGCGAGAGGATGAGTGCTTCCATCCTCATGTGAATCTGATCCACTAGCCATGAACATAGGCCAGGGCCTCAGCCGTTCCTTGCCACTCCGTGTCGTAAATGGCATATTGGCAAGTTTACGCTTCTCAACAAATGTTTTTAATTTAGATTTTTTGGGTCATTTTACTGAACTTTTGTAGTATACTTGACGACACAGAGGTAGAGCAATGGACTACTGTACCGTACTGCTGTATATATATATACTGGTGGTCACAGCAACAATCTGCACTGTCCCCTCCTACTATATACTGCGCACAACTAAAATGCAGCACAGGTATGGATGCATAGTATACTTGACGACACAGAGGTAGAGCAGTGGACTACTGTACCATACTGCTATATATATACTGGTGGTCACAGCAACATTCTGCACTGTCCCCTCCTACTATATACTGCGCACAACTAAAATGCAGCACAGGTATGGATGTATAGTATACTTGACGACACAGAGGTAGAGCAATGGACTACTGTACCATACTGCTATATATATACTGGTGGTCACAGCAACATTCTGCACTGTCCCCTCCTACTATATACTGCGCACAACTAAAATGCAGCACAGGTATGGATGTATAGTATACTTGACGACACAGAGGTAGAGCAGTGGACTACTGTACCATACTGCTATATATATATATATATACTGGTGGTCACAGCAACATTCTGCACTGTACCCTCCTACTATATACTGCGCACAACTAAAATGCAGCACAGGTATGGATGCATAGTATACTTGACGACACAGAGGTAGAGCAGTGGACTACTGTACCGTACTGCTATATATATACTGGTGGTCACAGCAACAATCTGCACTGTCCCCTCCTACTATATACTGCGCACAACTAAAATGCAGCACAGGTATGGATGCATAGTATACTTGACGACACAGAGGTAGAGCAGTGGACTACTGTACCATACTGCTATATATATACTGGTGGTCACAGCAACATTCTGCACTGTCCCCTCCTACTATATACTGCGCACAACTAAAATGCAGCACAGGTATGGATGTATAGTATTCTTGACGACACAGAGGTAGAGCAATGGACTACTGTACCATACTGCTATATATATACTGGTGGTCACAGCAACATTCTGCACTGTCCCCTCCTACTATATACTGCGCACAACTAAAATGCAGCACAGGTATGGATGTATATTATACTTGACGACACAGAGGTAGAGCAGTGGACTACTGTACCATACTGCTATATATATATATATATATATATATACTGGTGGTCACAGCAACATTCTGCACTGTACCCTCCTACTATATACTGCGCACAACTAAAATGCAGCACAGGTATGGATGCATAGTATACTTGACGACACAGAGGTAGAGCAGTGGACTACTGTACCGTACTGCTATATATATACTGGTGGTCACAGCAACATTCTGCACTGTCCTCCTACTATATACTACAGTGCAGCATAGATATGGAGCGTTTTTCAGGCAGAGAACGTAGATATTTTCAGCACACTGAGCACAGATATTTGCAAGCACACTGAGCACAGATATTTGCAGCACACTGAGCAGATATTTGCAGCACACTGAACACAGAAACTGAGAGAATGCAGCCACGTCCTCTCGCTATCATCTCCAAATCACGAGTGAAAATGGCGGCGACACGTGGCTCCTTATATAGAATACGAATCTCGCGAGAATCCGACAGCAGGATGATGACGTTCGGGCGCGCTTGGGTTAACCGAGCAAGGCGGGAAGATTCGAGTCTGCCTAGGAAACGTGTAAAATGGGTGAAGTTCGGGGGGGGGTTCGGATCCCGAGGAACTGAACCCGCTCATCACTAGTAAATATTACAGTAACTGAATGCATTTGAAAAAAATGTGTACACACCTGTAAAATATTCATATTCTAGTGTTGTAATTACATGTTACTAATAAAAAAAAATGAAACAATAATTACAATTAATCATTGTGTTTGCTCACAAATTAGTCATCTTTCCACTTTAAGTGTTTACTAAATACTTATCCAGTATTTTCTTTAGCTGCAATATCTGGCACATTAAAAATTACAAGCCCCAGGCAAACTAAGTTATAGCTAGCATAGAGTGGGATATATTCAATTGTTTGAAAAGTCAGTTGGGTGTCTGTTTTTTCCTAATAGACAGGAAAAAACAGACACCCAACCGACTTTTCAAACATTTGAATTCTCCCAAGTACCTGTCTATTTTCTGCATCAGCTGATTGGAACAAGTCAACAGAGTTCTTCCCCTCAACAATATATGAGTAATATTAAGAGCACTAACATTTTTTTACCATGACAATGTGGTGCAATTAGACCAATGATATACAAAAGTGCAATTGTCTTGTAAATATATTTCTATATACTTTCTGTACAAATATAATCATTCTGCTTCCTTCTATTCCAACCTTTTTCCTATATATTGTATATGGGTAAATAGAAATATATATTCAGGGATACATCACTGAGTTGCATTTCCAGTCATTTCCAGTCAATTTTGTCCACCTCAATGTCCATAATACTGTTTTCATCCAGTTGAGGCCAAAAGGTTGCACCATGCTAGCTGGTAGAGTAAGCTAAGCAACAGCAGTGGGCAGCACACACACGTGGCTGTGCAACTTAAAATATGGCACATCTGGGAAACAGAGTGGCAGTGCAGTGGCAAACAGTATGGCAGTTTAATAAACTGTAATACCCCGTAGAAAGTAACCAGGAATATTTTCATTAATCAAGAACTAGATCAGTGGCCCAAAGGAGGTACAGGAAAATTTAGATAATAAAAGAAGAATAAAAAAATGATTAATTGATATATATATTGATTGATTGATTGATTGATTGTGGCAGGCATTGGTAACTGTATGGTCCATATTCTCTGTGGGGAGAGGCCTAGCTTCAAAAAGACAAAAAAGAAAAAGACTGTCGCCAATGCCCCCCAAAAATGCAGCCCATAATGAAACTAAAAGTGGGGCAAGATGGATTTGTCCTTGGACCCTCCTACCTACCTTTATGTTGGATATTAAAAAGTACATGCACAGCTTAACAAATCAAACTCTTCAGCGACAGGGACTGACACTTTTACATAGTAACATAGTAACATAGTTGCTGAGGTTGGAAAAAGACAATTTGTCCATCGAGTTCAACCTGTTAGTGATCTCCTACACTGTAATATTTTTTTAGACTAATTTTAACTGCGGTGAATGTTTAGCCATTATGTCACGTCCTCCTGTTTTTTTTTATTTTTATTACTATAGTGCATGATTTTCCCAGCATAACCCTGTATATACTTATCCATTAAGAATATATGTAGCCCATTCTTAAAAGAAGTGACGAGCCCTCCATTACTACTCTCTCAGGCAGGGAATTCCAAATACGTATTGTCCTTACTGTGAAGAAACATTTCTGTCTCAGTGTGAGAAATCTCATATTCTCTAACCTAAGTGGGTGACCACATGTCCTTTGTGATGATCTTACCAAAAACAAATCCCCCGCTAGCTCTGTGTATTGACCCTTTATATATTTGTAAATGTTAATTATGTCCCCTCTTAATCTCTTCTTTTCCAATGTGAACATTCTAGTGTCTTCATCCCCTTAATCAATTTTGTCAATTTTGTCGCCCGTCTCAGAAACCTTTTTGTGGATGAAGTGCTTGGTTTGTTTGGACCCCCACAAAACAAGCTGTCAAAGGGTTTAATGCAGCTAAGCTAAAAGCTCTACAATGGCATGATGTTATCATCATTATCCTCATCCTCACCCTCATCAGTGTGTACATCATCCTCAAACAATATTATTTCATCCCCACTGGAATCTACCATTACAGAAGTCTCTGTATTTTTATGTAATTGGCAGTACATTTTGATGAACATCAACTTTTCCACATTTCGTGGAATTAACCTCCTATGACAAGGTATCCAGCTGTGTTAAAAACTCTTTATGAGTACACACTGGAGGTTGGGCAGCTGAAGTAATGCAAAGCAAGTGTTTTTGCAATTGCTTCCAAATTGCCATTTTTTCCTGCCAGTAGTCAAAGGATAATCTTATCTGTGGATAAGTGAACAGTTGGTACAAAGGCATTTGTAGGCCAGAAATTTGTTTGGCTTTTTTAACATCCTGGTACAGGCAATGAATTACTTTTCGGGGAAAAAGGAACCAAGACGGAATTTGGTAGCGGGAACACAGGACTTCAAATAACTTTGTAAAACCCACTGCATTACTGGCAGATATTGGATGCAGATCCAATACTGCATATCTGTCATGGTGTCAGTGATCTACTGTGCGACTGGGTGACAGTTGTCATACTTGCTTCCTCTTGCAAAGGATTGTTTTTATCAGTCAACTGTGTTTTTACAATACTACTAGAAGTCTTTGTTTTTCCCCTTCTGGGATGACGATCCACCCCCAGCAGAAAAAACAGTTCTAGTGCTCCAGGATTCTTCTGAGGAATCCTGGATAGGGGAGAACTCACCTACTCTTATCATATTGGATGTAAAACTACCGCCAATCATTATTGAAGATACTGATTATGAAGGTGTTGGAGATTGCAGGTGCTGGTATCTAGTTGAGAGAAGGGAGCTAGCTGATGGTGGTATGCTTGTTGTTATTTTAGCATACGTTTCTGACATAACAGGGAGGGGGTTACTAGATGGTTAACATCCCTACCTCTACTTACTATAGTTTTACAAACACTACAGATGTCATGACAAGTGTTGTCAGGATTTGGGCAAAAATAATTCCACACATAAGAGGAGGATATTTTGGTCCTATGCCTAGGCATGACAATGACCTTCTTATAATGGGCAAGAACTGCTTCCACAAGTGCCTGACTTACAAAAACAAAATCCTCATCATCAACATGCTCAATAGCGCGGGCATCAGCTACATAAATATCCCTCTCATGCTGTTGCACTTCCACATTAGCATCCTCAATTTCTATGTCAACATGTGGATTTATGTTGCTCATTCCCACATTTGCAAAGAGTACAGAAATGGTGATAGGAGGCTTCTCTATGGATACAGTATAAGAAAGATCACGTTTACACATAGCACTCGTGGACATACTTAAACTCTCCTCCTCAGGGATTTGTGATGTTTCTAAACAAAGAGTTTGTTCTTACTGCCTTAGTAGTTTTCATTTTTTTGAGACCTCTTCAAGACTCTGGGGTAAATTTACTAAGGTGGGAGATTTTTAGAACTGGTGATGTTGCCCATAGCAACCAATCAGATTATATCTATTATCTGCTAGAAGCAGCTAGATAAATGGTAAGTAGAATCTGATTGGTTGCCATAGGCAACATCACCAGTTCTAAAAATCTCCCACCTTAGTAAATTTACCCCTCTGAGTGAGAAGGGCTTACATCATCATATTACGAGACAGATGCCTCACTGACAGTTGCAGAACCACCACTCTGAAATAAAAGCCAAGGCCTGAGCTTTTCCTTGCAACTTTCTGTAGTGAATGAGATGTTGCCAATTTTATGTATTTCTGCACCAAACTTTCCCTTTATTAGCGATTGATTTTTTTTTTACCACTGTATATTGCGGTTCCTGCTTTTCTCCCAACTGATAGTTATTATTATCGAAGAACATGAAGAAGTAGTAGAAACAATGAATAATATATCTTTTTTTTACTACTTTTTTCCAATATTCATGCTCACACTGAGGGATATAACATTGCTTATATGTACGCAAAGAAAAAATGCAGCACACACAACAATTTGATTTTATTTAACATTTTTCTTCCTTCATTTTTTAAAATTTGCTTGCAAATGACACTGCGGAGTCACACTGCTTATGTGAACACAATGGGGCCCGGCCCATGGAGTCACAGTACCTGTATGTTATGGATGCACAGTGGAGTAAGGCCTGCGGAATCACAGTGCTTGTATGTTATGGGCACACAGTGGAGTAAGGCCTGCGGAGTAACCGTACTTGTATGTTAACGATACACAGTAGGGTAGGATCTGTAGAGTCACAGTACTTGCTTGCTATGGATACATAGTTGTGAACAGCACAACAAAAACTTTTTAACTTTTCTAAACTTTATTAAAAAAATCTTTCTTTCTAAGTGTTTTTTTATACTTTTTTGAGCAGATGGAGACTGGACAGATGGAGATTGGACAAGTGCATTGGCAGTACTGGAATTAATGGACACTGGACAGGTGTGTGAGGACCACCGGATCAGATGGACAGTGTAAAGGTGCGTTGGCAGCACTGGAGCAGATGGACATTTGCTAGTTGGCAGCACTGGAGCAGATGGACACTGGTTGGGTGCATAAGCAGCACATAAGTGGATGGACACTGCACAGGTGCATCGGCAGCACTGGAGCGGATGGACACAGCGCAGATCTGAGCACAGGAGTGGATAGTTACAGTAGTGAGTACAGGAGCAGCCACTGGAGTGTATGGATGGAGCACAGCATAGCAGCACAGGAGCAGCCACTGGATTGGTTGGACAGAGGAGCAGCCACTAGAGTTGATGGACACAGGAGCAACCATTTAGCAGCACAGTAGAGCAGAGCACAGCTGGGTGGATGACTGGGACTGGCATTCAAATCACCACTGTGGGGTCTTATACAGGGATCCTAAATTTGCTAGTATCCAACGCAGACGTTTTGCTTTTTTCTGAAGTCTGTAATTGGCGGAGAAAGTCTGAGCGACTGGACCGGATTCCCTCAGATTGGTTACATTTGGGTGGGTTCGGATATCCTGCTCAGTTCTAATTTAATTGTATGTAGAGTTAAGAAAAACCCACACCACAGCCGCAGGGGTTTTTCTATTAAATTAAAGGAAAGAAAATGAGCCGCATTGATTTCTGTAATTTTTTCTCTCAGCCCCAGAGCAAGGGCAATTTTTCCTTAAATCGTTATTTTAAAGGAAAAAATTGTGGGATTTATTTTGGAACCATGTGGACACCCCTACCGTAATGAACAATTAAACAAATGAAAGTTTTCAATTATCTTAAATTGCCCGTAATTACTCACCTTCTGCAGTGATATCTTCTTCCTCAGCATCCCAACAAGCTGGTCTTCTGCAGCAGCAGTGTGTGTGAGGATATGTGAGTGTGTGTGAGACCCCTGTGACACCCTGTCAGATGTGGGTGTGACCCCTGGTGTGTGTGACAACTGGTGTGTGTGACCCCTGGTGTGTGTCTGTGACAACCCCGTGTTTGTCCGGTATCAGCATCAAGGAAAATTACATATCCCATAAGCCTGCTCCGCTCCCAGCAGCCTCCTCCACTCCCAGCATCCTGGAAGGATGACTCAGCATGGAGGGGAGCTTAAAGGGAGCCCTAAGAGACCTAAGATGCCAGAGGAAGGAAAAGAACACATACGTAAGTCTCTGGTATTCCATGGCCACATTTTTTTCTTGCCCCGTGGGATTTTGAATGCAAAAAAACACTAACCACTTTTTTTTAATTGAATAACATTGGTACCTGCGATGGTGACTCAAATTCTGTTCCAAGATTTTTTTTATTTTATTTGCAGGCAAAATCTTGCTGATAATTGAATATGCCTGAAAGAGGAGACAACCACTTAAAATAACTTTGTGCATAAGTGACCTTTTGGATTCATAATCTTAAGTCTTTGAATGGCGGTCTTAATTTAAATGTTTTATTTGGAAAGTAAATTAAAAAAGTAATTATAACAATAACAAAACATGAGTGTTCAGGATTGTAACAGTACCCCCCCCCCCCCTTGAAGAGGGGTTAAGAACCCCTAGAACCAGGCTTATCCGGAAATTCACAGAAGAAAGACCTCTTAAGTCTGGGTGCATGAAGAAACCGCTCTGGTACCCAGGTTCTCTCTTCCGGACCGTAACCCTTCCAATGCACGAGGAAATGAACTTGACCCCTCCTGAACTTGGAATCCAGAATCTTTTCCACAACAAACTCCTTGTGACCTTGGACTAACACAGTGGCAGGCCTTCTGGAAGGAGATCTTCTAAATCTCTGGGACACAAATGCTGGTTTCAACAAGGAACAGTGGAAAGTGTTATTGATCTTAAGTGATTTTGGTAAAAGGAGTCGAAAGGCTACTGGATTAATCTGTCTAATAATCCGGAATGGACCAATGAACCTAGGCTCAAATTTTTGAGAAGGCTGGCGTCACTTGATATTTCGAGTGGACAGCCACACCATGTCACCCACTTTAAAAGTACAAGGTCTTCGTCGTCTGTCAGCAAATTGTTTGGAACGAACAGAGACTTGGTTGAGTGCCAGACGTACTCTCCTCCAAATTTTCCTCAGACGAGCTACAGGATCAAGGGAAGAAGTCTGTTGCTGCAGGATGTCAAAAGCGTTAGACCTAGGATGGAACCCAGAGAGACAAAAGAAGGGTGACATGGATGAAGAAGAGTGACTGGAATTATTATATGCAAATGCCAGATGGTCCACCCAATCGTTATGGTACTTGGAAACATAACAACGGAGATACTGTTCAAGAGACTGGTTCACTCGCTCAGTCTGTCCATTGGATTGCGGATGATAACTAGAGGACAGACTAAGATTAATATCCAAGGCTGAACAGAAAGCTCGCCAGAATTGAGCAATAAACTGAGTTCCTCTGTCGGAGACGATGTCCTGTGGTAATCCATGTAATTTAAAGATATGTTGGATAAACAAGGTTGCCAATTCCCTGGCACTGGGGAGCTTGCGAAGAGGAACAAAGTGAGCCATCTTACTGAACCGGTCTACCACAACCCAAATGGTATTGTACCCCGATGACTTGGGAAGATCAACCACAAAGTCCATAGACATATGGGACCAAGGACTTGAGGGAACCGTAAGAGGCGTAAGATGTCCCATGGGAGCTTTACGAGGAGTTTTATGTTGAGCACAGATCTCACAAGCAAGAATGAACTCTCTAACATCTTGATACATAGAAGACCACCAAACTGAGCGAGACAATAAATCCAGAGTCTTAGAAATCCCTGGATGCCCAGAGATTCTTTTTACATGAAATTCAGATAAAACTGCTTTCCTGTACTCTTTAGGGACAAAGAGGAGTCCTGAGGGAGTCCCCATGGGTGCAAGAGACTGTTTGGCTTGAATCTGGGAGACTAAATCTTGAGCAAGACCAGCATGGATATTGGAAACAGGAATAATTGTTTCAGAAGAGCAGGATGAATTTTGAATTGGAAGGAAGCTTCGTGACAAGGCATCTGCTTTAAGATTCTTCGATCCTGGCCGATAGGAGATCACATAGTTGAATCTAGTGAAGAATAATGCCCATCGTGCCTGTCTTGGATTCAGTCTCTTGGCTGACTCAATATAGGATAAGTTTTTATGGTCAGTGAGGATTGTAATCACGTGTCTCGCCCCTTCCAACCAGTGCCTCCATTCTTCTAGAGCCCACTTGATAGCAAGCAGTTCACGATTTCCAACATCATAGTTGGCTTCGGCAGGAGAGAACTTTCTGGACAGAAAAGAGCACGGGTGAAGTTTAGAATCCACTGGATCTTTCTGTGATAGGACTGCTCCCACTCCCACTTCAGAAGCATCCACTTCCATAACAAAAGGCAGGTCAGGATTTGGATGACTAAGAACAGGTGCAGATATAAAGGCTTTTTTTAACTTGAGAAAAGCTTGTAGAGCTGAAGGTGACCAATGTGACGGATCCGCACCTTTCTTGGTCAAAGCAACAATAGGTGCAACAATGTCTGAAAATGAACGAATAAATCTCCTATAATAATTAGCGAACCCAAGAAAGCGTTGTATAGCTTTAAGGTTAGTAGGTTGTGCCCAATCTTGAATTGCTTGAAGCTTACTGGGATCCATGGAGAACCCCTTGGGAGAGATGATGTATCCTAAGAAAGCGACTTCCTTCACTTCGAATTCACATTTTTCTAACTTGGCGTATAGATGGTGCTCCAGGAGCTTTTGCAACACCATCTGGACATGGACTCGATGCTGCTCCAGTGACCGTGAATATATCAGGATGTCATCCAAGTAGACCACAACAAATTTTCCCAGGAATTCTCGGAGCACATCATTGATAAAATCTTGGAAGACGGCAGGAGCATTTGACAATCCAAATGGCATAACAAGGTATTCATAATGCCCAGAATGAGTGTTGAAGGCCGTCTTCCACTCGTCACCGGCCCTAATTCGGATGAGGTTATATGCCCCCCGAAGATCAATTTTAGAGAAGATTTCCGCCATCCGGAGTTGATCAAACAACACGGAAAACAAAGGCAAAGGATAAGAATTCTTAACAGTGATTTTGTTGAGTCCTCTATAATCAATGCATGGACGTAAGGAGCCGTCCTTTTTTGCCACAAAGAAGAATCCTGCTCCTACTGGTGATTTTGAGGGACGAATAAACCCTTTGCTTAGGTTCTCCTGAATATAGTCTTCCATGGCTTTAGTTTCTGGCAAAGAAAGAGCATATAATCTACCCTTAGGTAATTTATCTTCGGATACCAGACTGATGGCACAGTCGTAAGGTCGATGGGGGGGAAGAGTATCCGCCTCTTTCTTGGAGAAGACATCCGCAAATGAATGATATGGAGTCGGTAGCCCCTCTGGTATAACTTGAGAGCATCGCACTGGCAAGGACAGACATCTTCCTGTACATTCTGTTCCCCACTGTAAGAGTTCTCCTGTCTTCCAGCAGATGGATGGATTATGGGATTTCAACCATGGAAGCCCTAGGACTATGGAGGCCATGGGGCAATTGACAAGGAGGAAAATAATCTTCTCCGAATGCAGAAGACCAGTAGTTAAATGAACAGGAGGAGTTTGCTGAGACACTTGCCCACTGAGGAGGGGGTTACCGACAAGGCCACAAATAGTCACAGAAGGCTTCATCTTTAGTATAGGAATGTTCCAGGACCGGGCGAAAGAGATATCCATAAAGTTGGCAGCTGCACCACAATCAACAAAAGCCTTGACTGCAACTTGCTGAGTAGGTAGACTAATTTGAACTGGAAGCAAGACTGAATTTTCTGGAGAGATTCCAGCCAGACCCAGGAGTAACTCCCCTTTTACCCCTGGGTCTTGTCTTTTCCCGACTTCAGGGTGCAAACATTAGCAAAATGACCCTTTGCTTCACAATATAAGCATAGGCCCATCGATCGCCTACGAGATTTTTCCTGAGCAGAAAGACGAAAGGCCCCAATCTGCATGGGTTCACTGGAATCTTCGGCTTCTTCCAAGGCTACTGCTGAGGGAGATGGTGACCCTCCACCTTTCTCCATCCTCCGTTCCCTGATCCGACGATCTACTCGAATTGCTAACTGTATGAGCTTGTCCAGGGTTTCAGGAGTAGGATACTGGACAAGGTAGTCTTTAATTTGCTCAGTGAGGCCTAAGCGGAACTGACTTCGGAGGGCTGGGTCATTCCAACCACTATCACCTGCCCATCTGCGAAAATCAGTGCAGTATACCTCGGCCGTGTTTTTCCCTTGTCTCAGGGCTCGTAAGTGAGCCTCTGCAGAAGCTGCTCGGTCCGGGTCATCATAAAGAATTCCAAGGGCGCTAGAAAAGGCATCCACTGTGTGCAAGGCGGGATTCTCCATTTTCAATCCGAACGCCCAGGACTGGGGTTCCCCCTGCAGGAGGGAGATGATGATACCTACTCGCTGAGCCTCAGAACCAGACGATAATGGCCGGAGTCTGAAATATAGCTTGCAGCTATCACGGAAATTCTGGAACTGTTTCCGGTCACCTGTAAACCGATCTGGAAGATGCAGCTTTGGTTCAGGCCCAGGAGCTCTGGTTACAACCAATGACCTGCTAGTTTCTTCCTGGGTGGAAACTCGGAGCTTTAGATCTTGCAGTTGCTGCGTCAAATTTTGTATTTGACCAGCCAAGATTTGAGCCGGATTTTGTTGTGACGGGTCCATGCCCAGGAAGTGGTGGGCCAGTTATAATGTCAGGAACTGGTGCAGAATACGGAATTTGGGATCAGGTACCAAGTGGTTGACGTTACCCAGAACAGAGGCACGGAGTCTAACACGCCGGAAGGTTTTCACCAGGGAACCCCGCAAGGGGATATGGGCTTCGCGGCTTCCGACATGCAGGTCGCGGCCCCCTGTCTGGGTCACTTGATACCTGAACTGGACTAGAGTTATGGTAGAGGTGTTGTATATGATCAGCCGCAGGGATACACAGGAACAAACAGGAACTGGAGAAGGTGGCAGGGTGCACACGGCCAGATGGTACGCTGGGGCTGTGGAGATGGAACAGCAGCAGGCACTCCAGGGGTGACACAGGAGGTAGCGGCACACGGACGGACTGGGGTGCAGACACTTGGAGACAGGGTAACGGCAGTCGGCAGACTAAAGTCATCAGCAAGATGTTTAAGCTGGAATTCAATACTGGAACAAGGCAATACCCACTGGACAGATGAACTGAGACCAGAGAGGAACCAGAGAGCAGAACACCACATGGAGTAGCTATAACTGGCAAAGCTTCTTGGGATTGAGAGGCTTAAAAGAACAGGCTGGACCAATCAGTTGTGAGCACCAGACAGGCCCCCAGTAATTGATATAACATGCAGCTGCAGTGCAGACTGAGCAGGCTGACAAGCTGAATAGTAGTTTTCAGGTAACGAGCTGTAATTACAGAATCCAGACACCTGTGAAGTCAGTTGCTGAGTGCAGGAGCAAAGGCACTGGGAGACAACTATGCAGGAGCTAGCTGTGACCTGTAGTTCCACAAACTGAAGCAAAAGTAATTATAACAATAACAAAACATGAGTGCTCAGGATTGTAACAACACCACATATTAGACAGACATTAGGTCGATGGGGTCAAAATATTGACATGAAAAAGGTAGACAGTACAAAAGGTCGACAGGATTGAAAGGTCAACATGGTCAAAAGGTCGACATGAAAATGGTTGACATAAAAAAGGTAGACAAGTTTTTTTTTAAATTTACATATTTTTGGACTATTTCATACCTTCTTTATACATGTCGGCATAGAGTTGGTGTTAAACCTTGTGGCGAGCACAGTGAGCCACCGAACCTGAAGCGAAGGGGTGCCTTTCTACAACTGGCAGTCCCAGATGACAAAACTATACACACAAACCACAAAAATGCAAAAAAAAAAAATGGTGTCTACCTTTTTTGTGTCGACCATTTTCATGTTGACCTTTTGACCCTGTCAACCTTTTGTCGACAAAGTAAAAAAAAGGGGGCAGACCAGATGGTCCAAATGGTTCTTATCTGTCATCAAATTGTATGTTTTTATGTATGTATTCCCTTGTTTATTTACACTGACTGTATAGTATTAAATTACATGTTGGTGCTTTGTTCTTGTTACTATGTTTTGTATTGTGTTGTAAGAGGCACGGAGTTGGGGCCCTGCAAAAAGAGCTCACTTGCCAAGCTTACGTACCTCCCGCCTCCCGCAACTCAGATGGTACTGGAACACGTCCCAGACACGGACAAGAACTTCCTGGGGTGATCTGAAAAGAATGGGAGACACAGTACGCAGGTGGTGGCCTCCACTGGGCTCAGTTAATGGTCATCATTGGCACTTGTGGCCTCAGACTGGGTGCTCCCGTAGTTGTGCAAAGCACCAGGCATGACCCTGAATGAAAAAGCCCAAAGGGGAGTTGGGAAAAGGGAAACATACACACAAAACACAATTTGCTCACTAGCTATACCCTCGGTTTCCTGCCAGACGTCTTGCCCTTCTTCCTTTCTCCTGTAATAGAACACACAATACAGCCCACGGGACCTGACACTGCTAATGCGATACAACAGAGAGAAACTTATGCAGAGGTTATGACACAATGCAGTTATACTGTTTCAACCTTGTGATACCAGCACGTAACTTCAGCCTACCTTTAATGGGGGCCTGGCTGCAGGGAAAACTTGAGTACTTACCACAGTCTACCTTTATTGATGGCCTGACTGTACACCCTAAACCTAGTGGTCGAGTGGCCTAGCGTCGAATCCAGAGATACCACGGCCTAGCGCCAACTTACTACTCCTGCGGTTAATCGTACCATGTAAGACTACTGGGCCCTTGCCTATACCAACCCTATTGTCCACACAATAGCTTTAGGCTTCCTGCCCACTGTGCCCTGGCCTATTGTTGCCATTGGGAGCTAAATCCTATCCCTAACGGCATATTGCCCTGACAACTTAGTCAACCCTGTTTGAACCTAATGCCCGTATGCTCCCCAGACCTAATGTCCATCTGATACACAATTCTATAGGGCCTAATGCCCTCCTTGGGTCACCCGTGCCTAGTGCCTCAAGCGTAGTGCCTGCTTCACCCCACATGCCTAGTGCCCAAATCCTGGTGGTCTGGGGGGGACCACTTAGACTTACCCATCCTAAGGGCTGTGGCTGGATGAAGCCTGGTCCAGCCCCGCTGACTGCGTGGTCTTCGCCGGAGGCAAGATGGCTCCTACAACCTCTGGGCTTCTTGGAGTCTTCACTCGGGCAGCAGTGGCCAGTGCAAGCTCTTTACCCTCGCACACCACTGTCCCAGGGCTTCCGACGTCTTCACCGATGGGTGCCGGCTCTCTACACTTCACCCAGCGGGCAGCACGCATAACACATCTTTCACAATGGCTGCCACCCGCCAGGACTTCCAGCGCCTTCTTCTGTTATCTTCAATGTTCTGGAGCTCTTCTCCGCTCCACACCGACCGACGAACTGCGCCTCTGCACCAGGCACTGGCTAATATAAGCCAATGCCAGGGGGAGGTGCTATGATGTGGCAAGCCGGGATTGGCTCACCGCCGCCACTCCTGATTGGCCGCCAGCTCTTGAGCCGTGATTGGCTAACAGCTGGCGCCAAATTCAAAAAAATGCAGCGCTGTGATTGGCAGGATCCTGGAGGATGCAGCTCCATGACCCAGTAATTCACCACCGCCCCATGACCGCTGCCAAACTCTGCAGCTAGTTGGGCAGGTGGGGGCCGGACCAGGCCTGGTCCAGGTCCCCAGTGCTGCCTGGTGCCACTGCTGCATCCAGCCCCATGGGACGGCGCCAGGATCCCTCCGGATCCTGGCTCATCCCAGGCAAGGAGGCACATGGCACCTAGTAGCAAGGCCAGTGACTGCACAAGTACTGTACACTGGCCCTTGCTACAGTGTAATATCCAGTGTTATTTGCTTTTCCTCATAAAGGCTGATGGCAACTAATAGATCAAAGGCTCATACTGTTTCAATTACGGTATACAAATTATGAGGCATCCACTGAAATGGATAGACAAAGTTTTAATATCAACCTGGGTAAGGGACACATTTATTTATTTATTTCTGAAGAAACCTCAAACGGAGAGGACAGCAATGCATCAAGACTACAGTATCAACCACTCTGCAAACTTCAGGGAGTATCATTTGCTCATAGCAGCCTGAGTTTTGCTTCACTGACAGGATCTGTAACTGTGACTGGTACTTACAGCAAGAGTAGTAATAATCTAATGCTACACATACACACACACACACACAGGGGGGTTTCTGAGTACCGAGAAACCCCCCCTGCCTGCTGATACACCGGCTTAGCTGAGTGATTATTTATCTTTTTGATGGCGGAACGGAGGCTGCAGGCTGCGTCTGCAAAGATGCAGCCTTCTTATAGTTACACTGAGAGTCTGGGCTGACTAAGGGGGACATTTACTAAGCAGTGATAAGAGCGGAGAAGTGAGCCAGTGGAGAAGTGCCCATGGCAAACAATCAGCATTGAAGTAACATCTAGAATTTGCATACTATAAAATAATACAGAGCTGCTGACTGATTGATGGGGCAATTTCTCCACTGGCTCACTTCTCCGCTCTTATCACTGCTTAGTAAATGTTCCACTATATGTAGGGGTAGCTGCAGCACAGAGCGCCTGTCAGGAAGCAGCAGCCGGGTGAGGCACTGATTCTGAGTCTGGCATATGTGTGTCTGTCATGCATGATGGCGGGATTCCCGGGGGTGCATGCCGGCGGGGAGTGAGGTGGGGACAGGTGAGAAGTTACTTTCCTCCCCTCTGTGATGTCTGACAGCCGCTGCAGCTTGTTTGGGGGGGCAGCAGCAGCTAATAAATGGGTTATATATTCACTCGTATACTTGCATTGGGGTGGGAGTCACCCACACACACACACATGGGGGTGCAACTCATAAATAAGTTATATATACACTCATGTACTTGCATTGGGGTGGTGGTCAAACACACACACGGGGGGGGCAGGGGGTAGCTGATAAATGGGTTATATATACACTCATATACTTGCATTGGGGTGGGGGTCACACACACACACACGCACAGTGTATATGCAGTGTATGTGTATATATATATATATATATATATATATATACTATATCTATCTAACTATCTCTCTATCTACCTATCTATATACAGTATATACACTTTATCTATCTATCTGTGTATATATATATATATATATATATATATATATTACAAAAAAATACCCTAATTGCGCTCGGAATAGATGGGCTGCAACCTAACAGAGATCTCCTGCTAGTGGAGGTCAAACAATACCAATCACAATAAATTCCTTAGGTGCGCCAATATAATCAGGATATATTTTATAACTATCTTCTATGAACTTAATGTCCTTTTATATCACAAATGTCAATATCTTATTTTTTTTTAATTATTCCAATGTACATACAAATGTAAAAACATTTACATAAAACCAAAACATCACAATACAATGAATAATATCATTCAGACCTGTTTTACATTTCAGAGGCTAGTTGTTCATACACTTCAACCTTATGGGTGTGAGCCCACAAGTGGAGGACCTCTGTATATTTCCAGGTCGTTTAGATAAACAAACGCGTTTCGTCCCTTTAGTTGGACTTCCTCAGGGGTATATATCTTTCAAGTAACAATATTACAACATACATAGGGTAAATTACCTAAAAAAACATAATAAGACATATCTCAGACATTTGATATCAAGACATACACAGTTTGAATGTAAAATAATAGTCATACAATATTGACTGAATATATTAGGAGGGTTATAAACAATTATTATTAAAGCTGGTTACCATATCATAAGTCAAAGGGGATATTGACTAATAAATATCTTAATTTAATTCATAATTATTATTATAACTGGTTACCATATCATAAGTCAAAGGGGATATTGGCCAATAAAATTTTTTTTATTTAATTCATAATTGGCAGAATTAGTATTATTTCAAATATACATACCGATATTATGATGTATTGAGAGTAGATCTGATTTTACACAATAGTGTTCATGATAACCGTGGATTCTGATAGAAATGTCTCTAAGATCCTAATTTATAAATAATTTTATTAATATTAATTGCTACATACATATATGTCAATAAATGTAAATCCAAAAGTGCCTACCGTTTAGGTTCTTATCTGTAAACGTATAGTATAGATGAATTATTCCATAACCGTAAATCTCTGTAGACTCGGTCTCTGAGAAATATATTTGTTGATATCTATTATTCCCATATATGTTTAATTAGAGGATGGTATCATCTTTATAAAGGACAATTACTATTAATGAGGTTAGTATTGTATAAGTAGTACATACCTAATCAGAAGTTATAATTATGAGAAACGGTCAATTCCACAGATGATATAGAAATATTGTCCTAATTAGAGCATATAAACATTTGGAATAAATTAATCGAAATCATATACAATATACATGAATAATTTTCTTTTTAATAAATATTTTCCTATATATCAGCTGCATGTGACCACCAATGTACTCGTGCATGGTATGTAGTCAAAAATAATCCCACTACTTAAAGAGTGGTATGTCTCCTTAAACACATTTGTATATTACACATCCTCATCTTTCATATAATATTCCCAAGGATTATTCCACACCACACTTTACAGTGCCATTTACAAATATTGACAATGTTCTTTTTATCATAGACATTCTTTTTTCTACAGTTAGTTCAAGTATTTGACCAAAAGTATCTACAAACAACTGTTATACTCACTTGTAGTCACTGTGTTAGTATCAGTCTTTCTAGCCAAAAGCTGCATGTGAGGTGTGGTTACTTCCTAGGTTTTTATAGAGGCATACTATTACATCACTTCCTTAATTGAATGCTAGGGTCACAATATCATTTTTACGATTAATAAAATGTTATAACCCTTGGGATAAATTCCCTTCACTGTCACATTAGTATGCTAACTTCCTAAAATACTTTTTATATCCATATGATTAATTTATATGTAGATAATGGGGTTAATTGATTAATTATCTGTTATGGAACACACTCTGTGCATGTCACTTGCTAATGAGCGCAGCTGGAGCTCACAGCCTTGACTGGCTGGGCTCCAATGCGCTCACACTATCACGGCGGCTAACATCCGCCACATCTATCTATCTATCTATCTATCTATCTATCTATCTATCTATCTATCTATCTATATGTACATGTGGCAGCACTCCCAATGTAAAAGGCAATGTGGCCGGTGCCCTCCTAGTGACCTTTAGCAGCAAGTCCAACACATGAAATGAAGGAGGCGGCACTCGGTGCAAATAAGAATAAACGCAGGTAAGTGCAACAACATTTCAGAGTTTATTTACCCCGTCCTCAGGTTGAACATAGTACAAATTACTAGAGATGAGCGGCTTTAGTTCTTAGAGAACCGAACCCTACCAAACTTTGCATGCCAAGTTCGGTTCCGTGCCCGGCTTGGGTTTTGCCTTCTGACTCGGAGACCCGAACACGGCAAAACGTCATCAACCCGCTGTCAGATTCTCGCGGGATTTGGATTCCATATAAAGAGCCGCGCGTTGCGGCCATTTTCACTACAGTCTTGGAGAGTGTAGTGAGAGGATGTGTCTCCGTCCTCCAGTGTCTGTGTTGGAACGGGAAAGTGGGGTGGCAAGTCTCGTGCTGTGTTGTGCTGCTCAGTCCAGTCCAGTGTAGTCACTGTATTGTGCTGCATCAGTCCAGCCAGTCACAGTGTTGGTGTCCTCTCCTGCCAGTGTAGCTGTATAAAGTGGTGCTGTGTTGTGCTGTTCAGTCCAGTGTAGTCAGTGTATTGTGCTGCATCAGTTCAGCCAGTCAGTGTTGGTGTCCTCTCCTACCAGTGTAGCTGTATAAAGTGTTGTTGTGTTGTGCTGCATCAGATCAGTGGTAGTGTCCTGTATCATCAGTCATTCCAGTTACGATATACGCTGCTGCTAAATGTCCACTGCTGACGTATAATAATAATAACAACAACAACAACCACAAGTCCCTTACAGTATTGTTGTGTTGTGCTGCATTAGACCAGTGGTAGTGTCCTGTCTCATCAGTCATTCCAGTGACGATATACGCTGCTGCTATATGTCCACTGCTGCCATATAATAATAATAATAATAATAATAACAAAAACCACAAGTCCATTACAGTGTTGTGTTGTGCTGCATCAGACCAGTGGTAGTGTCCTGTCTAATCAGTCATTCCAGTCATTCCTTTGCCACATATTGTCTCATATAACTCTCAAAAAATAATGGTGAAAATTTTTTTTGAGGATAAAATAGGGAAAGATCAAGAAGAACCATTTCCTCCTAGTGCTGAAGCTGCTGCCACTAGCCATGACATAGATGATGAAATGCCATCAACGTCATCTGCCAAGGTCGATGCCCAATGTGATAGTAGAGGGCATGTAAAACCCAAAAAGCCAAAGTTCAGTAAAAAGAACCACAAAAAGAAATGTAAATGGTCTGAGCAGAAACGTAAACTTGCCAATATTCCATTTACTACACGGAGTGGCAAGGAACGGCTGAGGCCCTGGCCTATGTTCATGGCTAGTAGTTCAGCTTCACATGACAATGGAAGCCCTCATCCTCCCACTAGAAAAATTAAAAGAGTTAAGCTGGAAAGAGCACAGAAAAGAACTGTGCGTTCTGAGATGGTATCACAAATCCCCAAGGAGAGTCCAAGTGTGTCAACAGTTGCAATGCCTGACCTTCCCAACACTGGACGGGAAGAGGTGGCTCCTTCCCCCATTTGCACGCCTCCTGCAAGTGCTGGAAGGAGCACCCACAGTCCAGTTCCTGATATTCAAATTGAAGATGTCACTGTTGAAGTACACCAGGATGAGGATATGGGTGTTGCTGGTGCTGAGGAGGAAGATGAAGATGAGGATTCTGATGGTGATGTGGTTTGTTTAAGTCAGGCACCCGGGGAGACACCTGTTGTCCTTGGGATGAAGAAGCCCATTGTGATGCCTGGGCAAACTACCAAAAAAGCCACCTCTTCGGTGTGGAATTATTTCTCCACAAATCCGGACAACAGATGTCAAGTCATCTGTTACCTCTGTCAATCTGTAATAAGTAAGGGTAAGGATGTTAACCACCTAGAAACATCCTCCCTTATACGTCACCTGCTGCGCATTCATCAGAAGTTAGTGTCAAGTTGTGAAACTTTAGGTAAGAGCATAAGCAGTCCACTGACACCTAAATCCCTTCTTCCTCTTGTACCAAAGCTCCTGCAAGCCACACCACCAACTCTTTCAACGTCAACTTCCTCCTCAGTCAGGAACGTCAGTAGTCCTGCAGGCCATGTCACTGTCAAGACTGAGGAGTCCAGTGATACTGCTGTATAAGTCCAGTGATGCTGCCATATACAGTTGTACTCATAAGTTTACATACCCTAGCAGAATTTGTGATTTTCTGGCCATTTGTCAGAGAATATGAATGATAACTCACAAACTTTTCTTTCACTCATGGTTAGTGGTTGGGTGAAGCCATTTATTGTCAAACAACTGTGTTTACTCTTTTTAAATCATAATGACAACAGAAACTACCCAAATGACCCTGATCAAAAATTTACATACCCTGGAGATTTTGGCCTGATAACATCCACACAAGTTGACACAAACGGGTTTGAATGGCTACTAAAAGTAACCATCCTTACCTGTGATCTGTTTGCTTGTAATCAGTGTGTGTTTATAAAAGGTCAGTGAGTTTCTGGACTCCTGAAAGACCCTTGCATCTTTCATCCAGTGCTGCACTGACGTGTCTGTATTCTGAGTCATGGGGAAAGCAAAACCATGAGTGAAAGGAAAGTTTGTGAGTTATCATTCATATTCTCTGACAAATGGCCAGAAAATCACAAATTCTGCTAGGGTATGTAAACTTTTGAGCACAACTGTATGTCCAGTTGTACTGCCGTATAATTTCAGTGATACTGCAGTATAAATCCAGTCCAGTGGTACTGCCGTATAAATCCAGTGGTACTGCCATATAAGTCGAGTCCAGCGGTACTGCCATATGAGTTCAGTCCAGTGGTGCCACCATATAAGTTTAGTGGTGCTGTTATGTGCTGTATATTATTTACTCCAAATAAACGGGTTATTAATATTGAATCAAAATATTTTTTACATGGTTTGCCCTGTGTGGTGTAGAGTTATATTCTCCTGTGCTGCATTCTGTTATATAACTCCAGAAAAATAATGGAGAACAAAAATTTGGAGGATAAAATAGGGAAAGATCAAGAAAAACTTCCTCCTGCTGCTGCTGCTGTTGTTGCTGCATGGAGTCGATCGTCATCCCAGAGGCGAAGTCAGAAGACCACTTGTACTACTTCAACTAAGCAAATGACTGTACAACAGTCCTTTGTGAGGAAGATGAAATGTGATAGCAGTCATCCTTTTGCAAAGCGGATAACTGAGGCCTTGACAGCTATGTTGGTGTTAGACGTGCATCCGGTATCCACCATTATTTCAGTGGGACTTAGAGAATTGTTTAAGGTACTGTGTTCCCGGTATCAAATCCCAACTGGGTTCCACTTCTTTAGGCAGGCGATACTGAGAATTTACACAGACGTCAGAAAAAGAGTCACCAGTGTCCTACAAAATGCGGTTGTATCCAATGTCCACTTAACCACGGACATGTGGACAAGTGGAACGGGACAGTTTAAGGACTATATGACTGTAACAGCCCACTGGGTAGATGTATGGCCTCCCGCAGCAACAACAGCAGCGGCACCAGTAGCAGCATCTCGCAAATGCCAACTGATTCCTGGGCAGGCTACGCTATGTATCACCACTTTCCTTAAGAGGCACACATCTGACAACCTCTTACGGAAACTGAGGAACATCATCGCCGAATGGCTTACCCCAATTGGACTCTCCTGGGGATTTGTGATATGGGACAACGCCACCAATATTGTGCGTGTGTCACAACTGAGGGCTGGTGTTGACCAGGAGTGGCCTCAGTTGTAAGGGCTGGTGTGTATGTAAACCTGGGCGGCAGTATAGGACTTCTAGACATGCAGATAGATTTGTTCCACCAATGCCCGAAGGTCTGACCACAACAACAAAGATAAAATTAATGTATATTTATTCAGCACAGTTCAGATGGTACATGGAAGTAGCAGTAGTAGAATATGAGAAATGATTAAAAACAGTACACAGTTCCACTGGATGCAGCAATAAAGAGGTGTCCTTAGGTGTGGTTTCCACAGCAAGACTAGCTTGAGGGGTTAGGAGATTAGGAGATGGAAAGTCCTTTCACCACACCTATATGCTGAAATAACAAGATGGAAGTATGAATTGGTTAGCAGATGTTGTACAGAGGCTGAATGTACTGTAGAGTAGATTGTACACGTAGACTGCCGGGTTTGCCGGTTGGAACCGGTGATGGAGAACTGTTGAAGAAGTGCAGATGAATCAGTGTTAAAAGGGGAAGAGAGTTGAATGACACTGGTGACGCTATGGAACGATGATATTGAAGAATAGATGACTGAACATCGATGGTATCAAGGAAACCGATGGCGGAACATCAATAGTACTGTGAAGCTGAACACCACTGGGAGCCAAGCGATGGAAGCTGGTGTTTTAGAGCACTGCCAATAGCAGAGAGCACTGAGGACACTGTGAAGTCAGGCAGCACCGCAAGGTGGTGATTGGTGCGGGTCTCAGATGGGATGCAGACACAGGAGCTGAAATACCTGGAACTTGATAATCAATCACAGGAGCTGAGACAGGTTACACTGGTAATGACAACCAAAGCACTGACAACTTCCTGGTTCAGGATCAGTCACTTTATACTCTCAGCAGTGCAAGGATTGGATGGGCAATCAGGCAGTGTTCAGCAATGCAGTGGATTGGTGGAAATAGCGTCATATGATTAGAACCAACATGGCTGCGCCCATACTGGCACTTGGAGGGAAATCAGGTTTGTAGTACCACATGGAGTTTGCATTAATGGCGGCAGCAGCCGCAAAAGCCAATGGACGCCAACCCACGCATCAGATACACGGGACCGGCGACAGAGACCACAGCGGGTGAGAAGCGTCACGCAGACCCATCTGTGCACTTGAATTATAATGATGGCGGCAGAGGCCGCAACTAACAGGAGACACCATGCAGAGCCATCTGAGCACTAGAAGCACAGCAATGGCGGGGGAGGCCGCAGCGGCTAGAAACACCATCCAAACTGATAAGGGGTCATGATAAGGGGTATACCTTTTCCTTCTCTATTCCCCTCCTTTTCTCTGTCTGATTCTATTGCTTGTATTATATTACTATATTTCATATCTTTAAAGCAAATGTATAATTTTAACCCTTTAGTGATTTATAATAGTTCATCACTAATTGTGTACCTTTTATAAGCAAACCCGCAGAGGTTGCATCTAGACATATATATCTTTAAATCATTAGGAATATTCTGTTCATATAAGAATGCACGCCAGTCATATAGAATGTAAATCATAAGAATGTATTTCAACAAACAATTGCTACTCATAGAATTCACTTTTATCATTAAACAGTATTGGTCAAATACAATGCAAGTCACCATATAATAGTTTCACAGATTCAAACTATATAAGAAACAAATAGGATGAAAGAAGTGTGAGAGATGTATGTACTGTACTGTATGTGTGTATTTATTACTGGGGAGATATTACTCAAAGCACTCGGCTAAATCCTAGATTTATTGATATATATTGGAAAATATATATATCTTAGAGAAATACCTCAGGGGATTGGTTTTGGTTTATGTATGTGTGTGTTTGTGTGTGTGTGGGGGAGGGGCAGCATGTGGCTGCATTGTCCACAGACCGCATGGGACAGAAGCTAGACTCCATTTTGGGAAAACTCCCATGATTCCAAAGTCTGTAACATATGGTTCAAAAGGGAATGCCAGCAGCCATTTTAGATTTGCAAGTCCAAACACATGGCATTCTTTGCTACACCATAATCACATAGCAGAAGCCATAAGACTCCACTATATTCCAAAACGTATAAGCTTCAATATAATGCATATGTGCTGATTTTACAATTCCAAGCCATCTAATCTCCTTTCACATTTCCAAGCCAACACAGTATCTCAGTAACCAGAGCATATTGTATGCTGTCCATATTATATGAACCATCACAAGACCAGATCACCAGGTAACCACAAGTATCAGCCTGCCATTGCTAAAAGCACATGCTATATTTCAGCAAGATGCACTATATAAAACCACTACAATCTGTTATAAATCACCATCCACAAATGTATACCAGAGATGCTATTCTACAGATTGTCTACTGTTCCAATTCATTACAGATTTCATAGAGTATTATCACCAACACATAACTATCACATGATTGCACAAGTACCATTAACCTTAAGCCATTTGTATCTCCAAATGAACTATTCTATGCCAATCGTTTCACAACTACTTTACCACAAACACATATTTAACTATTCTATGCCATTAAGCCATGGGTATACAATACTTAGCCTTAGTAAGGAGATCGGGCCTGGTGATGAGCAATTCATGCTCCTGGAGGCTTTGTAGCTGTGTGCAGCTACTGTACATCTGCCTCAGTGGTTTTGGGAGAGTGGGCTCTGATTTCAAGTGCTCAGGTATACCTGCAACCTGTGGGTGTGTCTTTCACAGCATGTGGGCTAGCTGTATCAGTGGGCTGTGCTGGCCGTGTGCTGGGATTGTCTATTCAGCCAAGGCTACAGTGTAGGGATGTTAATTAGGCTTCAGGTTACAGAAGCCAATATTATCAATTCATTCCTTCCTTGTATGATAATATATGTCCCTAAAATGTATATAATGGAGTTACTCTGTAACACTAACAATAAGTGTTCCTTATGACAGCATTTGCAGACTGGCAGGGAGGAGACTTGAAGTGAGGATATCAGCAGCATGACTGAGACCCGGCCCTGGAACGCTGAGCTAGCCTCAGGAGACACCTAAAAGGTAAATATTGGTGTCCTGTAACCCGGATCGTGACAGCGTGCATTATATCTGGGCAAATTCCAGCATGTCCCATGTTTTGCACATACAATTAATTTGGTGGTGCAGAATTTTTTGAAAAATGGCTAGGGTGTGCAGGAGATGCTGTCGGTGGCCCGAAAAATTGTGGGTCACATTCGGCATTCTGCCACTGCGTGACGAAGACTGGGGTGCCAGCAAACACTCCGAAACCTCCCCCGCCATCAACTGAAGCAAGAGGTGGTAACGAGGTTGAATTCCACACTCTATATGCTTCAGAGGATGGAGGAGCAGCAAAAGGCCATTTAAGCCTATACATCCACCTACGATATAAGCAAAGGAGGGGTAAAGCTCCTGACTCAAGCGCAGTGGAGAATGATTTCCATCTTGTGCAAGGTTCTCCAACCCTTCGAACTTGCCACACGTGATGTCAGTTCAGACACTGCCAGCTTGAGTCAGGTCATTCCCCTCATCAGGCTTTTGCAGAAGCAGCAGGATAAATTGAAGGAGGAGCTATGACGGAGTGATTCTGCAAAGTATGTGGGACTTGTGGATGGAGCCCATCATTCGCTTTGCCAGGATTCAAGGGTGGTCAATCTGTTGAAATCAGAGCACTACATTTTGGCCACCATGCTCGATCCTAGGTTTAAAGCCTACGTTGTATCTCTCTTTCCATCAGACACAAGTGTGCAGAGGTGCAAAGACCTGCTGGTTAGTAAATTGTCAACTCAAGCGGAACGTGACCCGTCAACAGCTCCTCCTTCAATTTCTCCCACCACTGGGGCTGCAAGGAAAAGGATAACATTTCCTAGCCCACCCGCTGGCAGTGATGCAGGGCAGTCAGGAGCGAAAGCTGACATCTGGTCCGGACTGAAGGACCTGCCAACGTTCACTGACATGTCTACTGTCACTGCATATGATTCTGTCACCATTGAAAGAATGGTGGAGGATTATATGAGTGACAGCATCCAAATAGGCATGTCAGACAGTCCGTACGTATACTGGCAGGAAAAGAGGCAATTTTGAGGCCCTTGCACTGTCAAAGTCAGAAAAATATCACGCTGCACGTTGCCATATATTCACCTCATGCGCGTGCCTGCTGCACGTGCACATTCTCTCCCGTGCGTGCGGATACTCGCAGCCGCGTGATGGCGCCTCGGCCATGCGCTCGAGCGCGTGGTATGTGCATTTATGGTAGAGTTTGTGTGCGTCTAGCGGGCGACTCAATCGTTAAATAATAACACCAAATAGTATGTTTTATAGATAATGTTCCCCTTAATAATGACTGTAAGTTTGTTTAATGTAAATGGTCGCTGGACAGAGGAATTCCTCTTTGTATGGTACGAAGGGTCAGACAGGGTTTGAACAGCTGTGTCTGGTACCTAACTAAAGAACATTTTATTAGAAACAATCCGATGCTGGTTAGGTAAAGATTAATCGCTCCTGCGTATAGATATGGCCATTAGTATTTTCTGGACATTTACTATATTTGCGATTCATTACCCATGCGGCGGGAATCTTTAGATTCCCTCCCACCTGATCAGTTTGATATAGTCACAGCCCACCTGTTCAAACTAACCTATGACCTTTTGTTATGATGCGAGGAGACATTCCTGTGTCCAATGAACAATGAGATTATAGGTCCCTTTGTAGTATACTGTACTCAGTGTATATAAGATCAGCCAGCCTGGGCAGCTCTCTCACTCTCCACAAACGGTTTTCATCTTGACTAACTCGGAGCTGGTACCAGAAAGCTGCGCAGCGATCATTCCCAGTGTGTGTAAGTAATTCTCTGCAAACCAACTTCTTCTCTGTTTGTATTGGCCATTCCCTCTCTCTGTTATAGTATAAATTTGTGACGCTATTGTATATTTTCTGTCTAGATATTCTGTTAGAATTATATGTTAGCTTGTAGTGTATGACTTGTAACTGTTTCCCCTTTTCAATATAACTAAAAGCTTGTTAGTAAAGGTGTTGGAACCTTAGCACGGTATCGTGTGTTCATTACATTGCAGAGGGTAATAGGAGCGTCTCGATCGCTCAAACAGCTTTAGTGTTAATCAGGTTAAGCAGCGTTATATCGCTACAGTGTTTCAGAACAAGGTTTACAGCATAAGAGTATCCTTTCTGTGTGTTACATTCAAGGTTTACTGATTATCATATTGTGAGCGTCTGCGCCGCTCGTGATCTCCTCGTGGTCTCGAGCGTCCGCTATGCTGGTAGCGTAGCATTACGGTAGTCGCTCGCCTATAGCGTGCTCGACACCAAACGTAAGCTGTGAGCGAGCGTGCCGCATGTGCGTCTCGATCACGGCCGAGCGTATGCTACGCTAAGTGCGTACCCTTACGGTACCCCATACGCCAATTGCATATTAAGTCTCTTACCCATATAGTGAAGGTTATAAGGTAATCAAAATCAGCATTATCAGCACAAACTATTTTACCTAAGTTGCACCCCCTCCAGTGTGTACTCCGAAAGAGTGTTTAGTGCAGCCGGTAACCTTGTCAGCAATCGGCGTAGGAGGTTACTTACACTAAATGTGGAGAAGATGATGTTCATCAAAATTAATTATAAATTACTCCGGGAAGACCTTTACCAGCAATTGCCTCCAGAAATTACACAGGGACCTGTGATGGTGGATTCCAGTGGGGACGAATTAATACTCTGTGAGGAGGAGGATGTACACAGTGAAAGGGGTGAGGAATTGGAGGATGATGATGAGGTGGACATCTTGCCTCTGTAGAGCCAGTTTGTGCAAGGAGAGATTGATTGCTTCTTTTTTGGTGGGGGCCCAAACAAACCAATCATTTCAGCCACATTCGTGTGGCAGATCCTGTCGCTGAAATGATTGGTTTGTTAAAGTGTGCATATCCTGTTTATACAACATAAGGGTGGGTGGGAGGGCCCAAGGACAATTCCATCTTGCACCTCTTTTTCTTCTTTGCATCATGTGCTGTTTGGGGACTAGTTGTTTTTGTGCCATCCTGTCTGTAACTGCAGTGCCACTCCTAGATTGGCCAGGTATTTGTACCGCACACTTGTGTCGCTTAGCTTGGCCATCTAGCTACATT
The DNA here is from genome assembly GCF_028390025.1 of Pseudophryne corroboree. NCBI lineage: Eukaryota > Metazoa > Chordata > Amphibia > Anura > Myobatrachidae > Pseudophryne > Pseudophryne corroboree. The sequence goes on along the minus strand of NC_086450.1, from coordinate 273,305,547 downwards.
ATTGCACCTCTTTTTCTTCTTTGCATCATGTGCTGTTTGGGGGCTATTTTTTAAATCTGCCATCCTGTCTAGCACTGCAGTGCCACTCCAAGATGGGCCAGGTGTTTGTGCCGCGCACTTGTGTCGCTTAGCTTAGTCATACAGCTATTTGTTTTTATGTAATTTTCAAAAATCATCAAGATCCAAAAACACGAAAGGGTGGTTTTGGCAAAACCAAGCCAAAACCAAAACACGAAAGTGGAATTAGAACCAAAACCAAAACACAAAACACGAAAAGTGCCAGCCGCACACCTCTTGTATGTATATATATATATATATATATATATATACCACCCCCTACAAATCCTACGGTTGCCACTGCTAAACTCTCAATCCCATTTAGAGGCCATTTGGATTTATTTATTTTATTTATTGATCGCTCTACTTAATTTTCTCAATAATAGTACAAACACCTGTTGACTATTGAGGTGCTATGTCATAACATACATGTAATACCAGCTGCTGTTTACTAATCTTAAAATTAAACCTTTTTTAAAAGTTGCTTTTTAATTAATATGTTTCTTATTATGTTGCTGTATACGTATCCCTGCGTTTGTTAGTGGTTTATGTACAGTATATATTTAGACTTCTTTCATTTACTGTGATTTTGTTTTAAATAAACTGTTAAATAGATTTCATTTAGAGATGTGCGGTTCGGTTCCCCAAAAAATATGAATCTAAATCAAACAGGATCTTCCCGCGGTTTCTAATTCAGATTTTGAATCTGAATTTTGAAGTTTTGGATTGCAAAAATTAAATGATTTTAGCTGTTTTTCTCGATTTTTATAAATGTTTAACCGGAAAAAATCGAAACCATGCCAAAACCATAACACAAAGATGAAATAAAAACAAAACACTGGGATTAGGGCCCTAACTAGGTGTTGGCGGATGGTGCTTAGCACACAGCGCAATCGTGCTGTGGGCGCATCCACACCGATTTGCTGCCGTGCTGCCGCTGGACACTATAATATACAATAGCAGCATTGCACCCAGCTCCTTCTATGCTGGACACAATGCTGCTGACAGCCAGGCAGCAGCGCTCCTATCCCCTCCTCCTCCAGCAGCAGTGCAGTATACAGTGGGCGGGACACACCTCTTTCTCCTCCTGGCAGGAAGCCACATGGAAGATTCTACAGTTCTAACTAGCGGGCCGCGGCAGCTCTATACAGCATCACCCGCAATGAGACATTCCCCACTGCCGCCATGGCTACCTGATCTCAGAGGAAGAGCACCACAGATGGGTGAGTGCTCTGATCTGGATGTGTCTGCTGGAGCTGTGAGTGTGACCATCCCAATGTGTGAGAGAGGGGGCTGAGACCACCCGCAAGCACAGCGCTGCACACAATGCTGTGATTAAGCAGCAAGGAGACACCAGAGATACAAGGTGAGAGCTGACCACTATTCCCATACTTGCTACTTGTTCCTATCATTTTCAGTGCTGGCATTCCCCGAATGGGGACCACAAGAAATACTGCAGCAAAACAGTCAGCATTGTAATGAGAAAAGCAGAGGGAGGGTGGCATACATTGCAGCAGGCTCTGTACTGTCTGAGGACAATGTGCCTGAGCAGGGGGAAGGTGTAAGGGAATACCTGGCATAATGTGTGACAGGAGCTCTACCTGGCGTAATTCGTAAACAGGGACTCTGTCTGCCATACTGTGTAAAAGAGGCTCTACCTAGTGTAATGTGTGTAAGTGGCGCTACTGTGCAACGTAATTTTAATAATTGAGAATACTGTGCAGCGTAATATGATCTGGAACTATTTTGTGGTCACACTCATTCCTCATGAAGGCACACCCCTATTGTATTGTTGCAGCACAATAGCTGTATTTTAAATATATTAGGGGAAAGGCGCTGATGCTGTTTCTTGCACACAGCGCTATAATGTCTAGTTACGGCACTGACAGGGATCCATGGACATCTCTAGTTTCATGGCTAGTATCAATCTATCGATATGTTTGATTTAATTCATACTTTTTCACCATTAGTGCTAAAATCCCTCCGTTTTCTTACCCAAAACAAGTGGGCAGGAAAATTATTAAAATAGGATTTTTAATTACCTACCGGTAAATCCTTTTCTCATAGTCCGTAGAGGATGCTGGGATCCACATTAGTACCATGGGGTATAGACGTGTCCACTAGGTGCCATGGGCACTTTAAGAGTTTAACAGTGTGTGCTGGCTCCTCTCTCTATTGCCCTCCTACCAGAGTCAGTCTAGAAACTGTACCCGAGGTGACAGACATGCTTTGAGAGAAGGAAATACACAGATAGTGGTGAGATTCACACCAGCTCACATATAACAAAAAGGAAAGCCAAGCTAACCAATTTGGAACGAATCAGCAACGGCTGAACCATTAAACTGAACCAAGTAACAATGCAGGAATATGAAGCACCGGGTGGGCGCCCAGCATCCTCTATGGACTATGAGAAAAGGATTTACTGATAGGTAATTAAAATCCTATTTTCTCTAACAGTACGTCCTAGAATATGCTGGAGTCAACATTAGTACCATGGGGATGTACCAAAGCTCCCAGTATGGGAGGGAGAGTGCTGAGGTTCCTGCAGAGCAGATTGACCAAACTTCAGGTCCTCAGAGGCCAAAGTATTGAACTTGTAGAACTTAGCAAACATGTTTGACCCTGACCAAGTAGCTGCTCGGCAAAGCTGCAAAGCCGAGACACCCCGGGCAGCCGCCCAGGAAGAACCCACTTTTTGAGTAGAGTGGGCCTTAACAGATTTTTGACATGGCAAGCCTGCAATAGAATAAGCATGCTGGATAGTGAACCTTATCCAGCGAGAAATTGTCTGCTTAGAAGCAGGACACCCAGCCTTGTTGGGATCATAAAGGACAAACAGAGCTTCTGACGTCATGTGATGAGAAATTCACTTTTCATATATTTTCAAAGCCCTCACAACATTCAAGGACTTTGAGGTAATTGAGGAGTCAGTAGCCACTGGCACCACAATAGGTTGATTGGTATAAAAGGCTGACACAACCTTTGGAAGAAATTGCTGACCCATTCTGAGCTCAGCTCTATCTTCATGAAAAATCAAGTAGGGGCTCTTGCATGACAATGCCCCCAATTCTTCCGCCCATCTAGCAGATGCCAATGCTAACAGTGTGACCGCCTTCCAAGTAAGAATCTTGACGTCCACCGCCTGCAAAGGCTCAAACGAATCCGTTTGCAGGAACTGCAGTACCACAGTAAGATCCCAAGATGCCGTAGGAGGCACAAAGGGTGGTTGGATGTGCAGAACCCCTTTCAAGAATGTCTGAACCTCTGGGAGGGAAGCCAATTGTTTCTGGAAGAAAATGGACAAGGCCGAAATCTGGACCTTGATGGAGCCCAAGCGTAGGCCTACAGCCACACCTGTTTGCCGAAAGAGGATAACCCGTCCAAGTAAAAACTCCACCGCAGGAAACTTCTTGGATTCACACCAAGACACATACTTTTTCCAAATCCGATGGTAATGTTTTGACATTACTCCCTTCCTAGCCTGTATCAGGGTAGGAATGACCTTTTTCAGAATGCCTTTCCGAGCTAAGATCTGGTGTTCAACCTCCATGCCGTGAAACGTAGCCGCGGTAAGTCTTGATAGGTGAACGGCCCCTGTTGTAGAAGGTCCTCACAAAGTGGAAGATGCCTTGGATCCTCCAGCAGTAATTTCAGAAGATCCGCGTACCAAGCCCAACTTGGCCAGTCTGGACCAATGAGGATCGCCTGAACTCTTGTTCTTTTTATGAGCTTGAGAATCCTTGGGATGAGCGGAAATGGAGGAAATGGAGGGAACACTTACACCGACTGGAATGTCCATGGAGTGACTAGTGCATCCACCGCCACTGCGTGTGGGTCTCTCGACCTGGAACAGTACCTCCGAAGCTTCTTGTTGAGGCGAGAGGTCATCATGTCTATCAGAGGTACTCCCATCGACTTGTTACCTCTGCGAACACCTCCGGATGGAGGCCCCATTCTCCTTGATGGAGATCATGCCTGCTAAGGAAGTCCGCTTCCCAGTTGTCCACTCCCGGAATGAAGATTGCTGACAGCGCCACTGCGTGCTTTTCTGCCCAGAGGAGGATTCTTGTTACCTCTGACATCGCAGCTCTGATCTTCATTACGTCCTTTCTGTTTAAGTAAGACACTGCTGTGACGTTGTCTGACTGAACCTGAATGGCTTGATTTTGCAGAAGATGTGCTGCTTGTAGAAGGCCGTTGTAAATGGCCCTCAGTTCCAGAACGTTTATTGGAAGTAGAGATTCCTAACTGGACCACCTTCCTTGGAAGTTCTCCCCTTGGGTGACTGCTACCCAACCTCTGAGGCTTGTATCCATGGTTAGAAGGATCCAAATCTGAATCCCGAACCTGCGCCCTTCGAGTAGGTGGGAAGTTTGTACTCACCAGAGAGTGAAATTTTGGCGACAGGTGTATCCGCTGATGCATGTGAAGATGCAAACCCAACCATTTGTCTAGGAGATCCAGTTGGAAGGACCTCAAATGGAATCTTCCACACTGTAGAGCCTCGTAGGAGGCTACTATCTTCCCTAGAAGGCGAATGCACTGATGAACCGATATCCGGGCTGGCTTCAGGACGTCCCAAACCATCGATTGGGTCACCATCGATTGGGTCAATGCTTTCTCCACCAGTAGAAACACCCTCTGCACCTCTGTGTCGAGTATCATCCCCAGGAAGGGCAGTCTCCTTGTCGGCTCCAAATGTGACTTTGGATGGTTGAGGATCCACGCATGATCCTGGAGTAGTCGAGTTGAGAGAGTAATACTCTGCAACAACCTCTCCCTGGAAGATGCTTTTATCAGCAGATTGTACAGGTATGGAATATTGTTCACTCCCTGCTTGCGAAGGAGTAGCATCATCTCTGCCACGACCTTGGTGAACACCCTCGGTGCCGTGGAGAGGCCAAATGGCAAAGCTTGGAACTGATAGTAACAGTCCAGCAGCGCAAATCTGAGGTAAGCCTGGTGAGGTGGCCAGATCGGAAGTTGAAGGTATGCATCCTTGATATCCAGGGATACCAGAAATTTCCCCTTCTCCAGACCTGAGATCACTGCTCTCAGAGACTACATCTTGAATTTAAACTCCCTCAAGTAGGGGTTCAATGACTTTAGGTTTTATATTGGCCTTACCGAACCATCCGGTTTCGCTACCACAAACAGGTTTGAGTAATAACCCCTGTGTTGTAGGTGAGATGGAACTGAAACAATGACATTTGTTTGAACCAATTTTTGAATGGCATCCTGTAGGATAGCATTTTCTGTTAGCGAAGCTGGTAAGCATGATTTGAAGAATCTGTGAGACGGGAGTACTTGAAACTCCAATCTGTACCCCAGGGCAACAATATCTGTTACCCAGGGGTCTAGGCATGATGACACCCAGATGTGACGGAAATCTTTTAGTCTCGCTCCCACCTGCCTGATCTCCAGGCTGGGAAGTCCACCATCATGCAGAAGATTTTGAGGAAGCAGAACCTGGTTTCTGTTCCTGACATCCTGTTGATGCAGGTTTTCTGGATTTTCCCTGACCTCCTCTAAAGAAGGTGAAGGGGGCTTTGGATTTTTTAACCTTTGCGGTCCGAAAGGACTGTAGTGTAGATAAGATTTCCTTGCCGGTGGTGCTGCTGAGGGAATAAAGGTTGACTTACCCGCAGTTGCTGCAAAAATCAACGCATCCAATGCATCCCCAAACAGAGCCTGACCTGTGAAGGGTAGGTTCTCCACACTTTTCTTGGATTCTGCGTCCGAAGTCCATTGGCGTAGCCAGAGTCCTCTGCGTGCCGAGACCGCCATGGAAGTAGTCCTCGCATTCAGCATGCCAATGTCCTTCATGGCCTCCTCCATGAAATCAGCAGAATCCTGTATGTGATGCAAAAACAATTCAATGTCACAGCTTTCCGTAGTATCCAAGTCCTCAGGCAATGTGCCTGACCACTTTAATATGGTTTTCGAAATCCACGCACAAGCAACGGTGGGCCTTAAAGCTACACCAGTAGCTTTGTATAGTGATTTGAGCATAGTCTCAATTTTGCAGTCAGCTGGTTCTTTTAAAGCAGTTGAACCAGGAACAGGTAAAACCCCCTTTTTTTTTTTTTTTTACAACCTAGCCGCAGAAGCAAAAGAAAAAGAAGTTGGTACTTAGTACCTCCTGGCGCCAATTTTAGATGCTCGGTAATTTAAAAACAGTCTGTCTGCAGCTCTCTTAAATTAGAGGGACCACCACGCCCTCCACAGGTATAGAAATACAGAGAAAAGCAACTAAGAAAGCACTGACACACTGCACAATAGTAAAATACACTCATTTTTTATTAAAATATGTAAAATACATAAGGACTGTTCCTAGACTACCTTTAAACACTATATTACTATAGTATTCCTGATCAATCCCTAACAGTAATTTAGACAAATGAGTTCCCTATAATCACAACACTATAAATTTGGCCAAAAGTAGATGCAATAGATTTATACAGCAGAATTAGTGCACTTGATACAGCCAGATGTTTATATGGCAGCAGAATATATAAGTAACTTTGTAGTAGTAACTGTTGCGGTATTTGTTTCATATAGCACAAATGGTTACAAGTCCATGCAGTTATTTCCAAGTATTATAACAAGAGTTCCAGTTGTCAAATGATAGTTTGCCAAGCAGATTTGGAACTTTTATGCATGCAGAGTTGAAATGATTTACAGAGTTATAATTTGTTAAACTCTATTTAGGCATGGCCATGCTTTAAATATCTAATTGTTTTTACCGCAACCATCCTCTGGTAAAAGGGTTCCTGTCCACTCCCGGCTCTGGTGCTCCACGACCTTTTATCAAGCCCTATCCGAAGTAAGACGGTCCCAGAAGCAATAGAGGGTAACGATCCAGCAGTACAAGAGGGAACCTCGGTGCGAGTCTCATGTCACAGTCCGCATGAGACGCGTTTCCCCACCTTAAAGCAATTCAGCATCGATGGTTTCATCAGTCAGTCAGAAGCGTCTACTATAGGGGTTTTTTCCAACTTTTTCCTGTCCTCTTCAGGGAAAGGGAAAGCAATGAGAACCCTTTTTTGGATCTGGAATTTTTCTCTGGTTTTTCCCAGGATTTTTCAAATAAGGAGTTTAACTCCTTGGAAGCTGGGAAGGTCAGCGAGGATTACTTACCTAAGGGGGTGCCTTAGACAAAGCAGTCGGAACTGAGTATGTCAAACTCTCCACGGATTTTTTTCAAAAACTGCATCTCTTTCTCATTTTGTGACATCCTTGTTGAAATTTGGGATATCATTCCCCTTAAAGAATCCACCCATGCTGGCTCAGATTCAGAAGGCTGAGAAAGCATATTGCAGTCCTGAGTACATGGAAGAGACTCTTCAGGAGACTATACACACTCTGCAGCACAGGATACAGAGTCCTTGGACATGGCAATGTGAGATACACACTTACACACACACACACACGAAAATGTCAGGCACAGTTTCCCCCAAATTACCTTCAGAGAGCCACAGAGTATAAGGAGCCAGCCACACAGCTCCACTGCAGGCAATTATTATGATAAAAGCCCAGCACCGGTTATCTAACCTTAAGAGGTTAACTTAACACTACAAACTCACTCCCCCCCGTCTATAACACCCTGGTACCGCTGAGGATAGCTGGAGTTATATAGAGGGCAGCGCTCCCTGTCAGCTCAGTTCTGCAGGGAGAAAATGGAGCTGGTGAGTGTTGGATCTGCTCTGAGAAGCCCCACCCCTTTTAATTAGTGATGAGCGGGTTCGGTTTCTCGGAAACCGAACCCCCCCGAACTTCAGCCTTTTTACACGGGTCCGAGGCAGACTCGGATCTTCCCGCCTTGCTCGGCTAACCCGAGCGCGCCCGAACGTCATCATCCCGCTGTCGGATTCTCGCGAGGCTCGTATTCTATCGCGAGACTCGGATTCTATATAAGGAGCCGCGCGTCGCCGCCATTTTCACACGTGCATTGAGATTGATAGGGAGAGGACGTGGCTGGCGTCCTCTCCGTTTAGATAGAGAGTGAGACACTTGATTTACTGGAGCATTAGGAGTACTCAGAGAGTGCAGAGTTTTGCTGATAGTTATACTAGTGACCACCAGTTTTATTTATTATTTAATATAATCCGTTCTCTGCCTGAAAAAAAACGATACACAGGCACATACCATATCTGTGCTCAGCCTCAGTGTGCTGCATGATAATATCATCTATGTATATCTGACTGTGCTGAGTAGTGCTCACTGCTCACACAGCTTAATTGTGGGGGAGACTGGGGAGCAGTTATAGCAGGAGTACATATTTAACAGTGCACACTTTTGCTGCCAGAGTGCCAGTGTGACTGACCAGCAGTGACCACCAGTATATTGTCTGCCTGAAAAAGTTAAACACTCGTGTGGTGTTTTTTTTTTTTTATTCTATAAACGCATTCTGCTGACAGTGTCCAGCAGGTCCGTTATTATATAATATATACCTGTCCTGCAGTAGTGATATATATATATATTTTATATCATTATCATCCAGTCTATACTAGCAGACGCAGTACGGTAGTCCACGGCTGTAGCTACCTCTGTGTCGGCACTGGCAGTCGCTCGTCCATAATTGTATACCTACCTGTGGTGGGGTTTTTTTTTCTATCTTCTTCATACTAGTAGTTTAGGAGTCTGCAGTGCTGACAGTGTCCAGCAGGTCCGTCATTATATAATATATACCTGTCCTGCAGTAGTTATATATATATATTTTTTATATCATTATCATCCAGTCTATACTAGCAGACGCAGTACGGTAGTCCACGGCTGTAGCTACCTCTGTGTCGGCACTGGCAGTCGCTCGTCCATAATTGTATACCTACCTGTGGTGGTTTTTTTTTTCTATCTTCTTCATACTAGTAGTTTAGGAGTCTGCAGTGCTGACAGTGTCCAGCAGGTCCGTCATTATACAATATATACCTGTCCTGCAGTAGTGATATATATATATTTTTTATATCATTATCATCCAGTCTATACTAGCAGACGCAGTACGGTAGTCCACGGCTGTAGCTACCTCTGTGTCGGCAGTCGCTCGTCCATAATTGTATACCTACCTGTGGTGGTTTTTTTTTTTTCTATCTTCTTCATACTAGTAGTTTAGGAGTCTGCAGTGCTGACAGTGTCCAGCAGGTCCGTCATTATACAATATATACCTGTCCTGCAGTAGTGATATATATATATTTTTTATATCATTATCATCCAGTCTATACTAGCAGATGCAGTACGGTAGTCCACGGCTGTAGCTACCTCTGTGTCTGCACTGGCAGTCGCTCGTCCATAATTGTCTGCCTTTTGAGGAAGACGCCCTGCTGGCGTTGAAACGCGTTAAGGAATACAGGAAATTTCATGAGGACCGGTACCGCTGTGTACTTCCATCTCCATCTGAGCCGTGCACGGGAAACCAGACCGACGGCTGCAGTATAAGCGCCCCAGCCCGCAGCTTCAACCCCGCGCGGCCCTCAGCCACAGCCGCTACCACACTGACGGGTGATACGAGCGTCAGACGGGCTGTTGATCGGTGCTTCTGGCCGGGCCCCTGCCACTCCGGCTCCATCGGCAAACGACCAATGTGAAAGGGGACACGGAGCTCCCGCATGCAGCAGCGTCTCGGTGAGGACGCCCGAATCAAGTCTCCCACACATTACAACACTGCTTCATCCCGCTGAGGCTCTGGTGTACATCATCTCCCTGGCTAACGGGACAACACCAGGGAGCAGGAATCGAAAGCTCCTGCCCAGCGGTAACAGGTTCACTTACCATATTTATATTTCTATATATTTTTTTCAACTATCTGTTTACATTGCTAATATCTGTTGAACAAATCTACTCCAACCCGGGTCACGGGTACCACTCTGTGGGCATGCCACTGTGAGTCACACAGTTGGAAATTATTCTGCAGCTGCACCTTCAAGTGTGTACATATTGTTTTTTGTGTAATCCCGAGACTCTTGTGTCAACAGTGGCTATTTTTCATGTTTGCAACCTGTATTCTAACCAAATATCAGGTGTTTTGATCTATCACACTGCTGCACAAAATTATTGTGATGTTTTAATAATTGTCTTACACCCCCGGGAGGTTGTTGCATTGTATTTAATGTGTATTTTTATTAAATATTTTATACTATATGATTGTTAAGCGCCACTTGTTTTTTTTTGGTACTTTTGTGGATTAAGGGATTGGCAATCCCCTTATACAAGAGGCGGCTGACGATCATATTGCAGTCTCACTCACCTAAGCGCTTAGTGTATTTTCTGTCGCTCGTCCATAATTGTATACCTACCTGTGGTGGGTTTTTTTTTTCTATCTTCTTCATACTAGTAGTTTAGGAGTCTGCAGTGCTGACAGTGTCCAGCAGGTCCGTCATTATACAATATATACCTGTCCTGCAGTAGTGATATATATATATATATTTTATATCATTATCATCCAGTCTATACTAGCAGACGCAGTACGGTAGTCCACGGCTGTAGCTACCTCTGTGTCGGCAGTCGCTCGTCATCCATAAGTATACTAGTATCCATCCATCTCCATTGTTTACCTGAGGTGCCTTTTAGTTGTGCCTATTAAAATATGGAGAACAAAAATGTTGAGGTTCCAAAAATAGGGAAAGATCAAGATCCACTTCCACCTCGTGCTGAAGCTGCTGCCACTAGTCATGGCCGAGACGATGAAATGCCATCAACGTCGTCTGCCAAGGCCGATGCCCAATGTCATAGTACAGAGCATGTAAAATCCAAAACACCAAATATCAGTAAAAAAAGGACTCAAAAATCTAAAATAAAATCGTCGGAGGAGAAGCGTAAACTTGCCAATATGCCATTTACCACATGGAGTGGCAAGGAACGGCTGAGGCCCTGGCCTATGTTCATGGCTAGTGGTTCAGCTTCACATGATGAAAAGACTTAAGCTGGCAAAAGCACAGCAAAGAACTGTGCGTTCTTCGAAATCACAAATCCACAAGGAGAGTCCAATTGTGTCGGTTGCGATGCCTGACCTTCCCAACACTGGACGTGAAGAGCATGCGCCTTCCACCATTTGCACGCCCCCTGCAAGTGCTTGAAGGAGCACCCGCAGTCCAGTTCCTGATAGTCAGATTGAAGATGTCAGTGTTGAAGTACACCAGGATGAGGAGGATATGGGTGTTGCTGGCGCTGGGGAGGAAATTGACCAGGAGGATTCTGATGGTGAGGTGGTTTGTTTAAGTCAGGCACCCGGGGAGACACCTGTTGTCCGTGGGAGGAATATGGCCATTGACATGCCTGGTGAAAATACCCAAAAAATCAGCTCTTCGGTGTGGAAGTATTTCAACAGAAATGCGGACAACATTTGTCAAGCCGTGTGTTGCCTTTGTCAAGCTGTAATAAGTAGGGGTAAGGACGTTAACCACCTCGGAATATCCTCCCTTATACGTCACCTGCAGCGCATTCATCATAAGTCAGTGACAAGTTCAAAAACTTTGGGCGACAGCGGAAGCAGTCCACTGACCAGTAAATCCCTTCCTCTTGTAACCAAGCTCACGCAAACCACCCCACCAACTCCCTCAGTGTCAATTTCCTCCTTCCCCAGGAATGCCAATAGTCCTGCAGGCCATGTCACTGGCAATTCTGACAAGTCCTCTCCTGCCTGGGATTCCTCTGATGCATCCTTGCGTGTAACGCCTACTGCTGCTGGCGCTGCTGTTGTTGCTGCTGGGAGTCGATGGTCATCCCAGAGGGGAAGTCGTAAGACCACTTTTACTACTTCCACCAAGCAATTGACTGTCCAACAGTCCTTTGCGAGGAAGATGAAATATCACAGCAGTCATCCTGCTGCAAAGCGGATTACTGAGGCCTTGGCACCCTGGGCGGTGAGAACCGTGGTTCCGGTATCCATCATTACTGCAGAGCCAATAATAGACTTGTTTGAGGTACTGTGTCCCCGGTACCAAATACCATCTAGGTTCCATTTCTCTAGGCAGGCGATACCGAAAATGTACACAGACCTCAGAAAAAGACTCACCAGTATCCTAAAAAATGCAGTTGTACCCAATGTCCACTTAACCACGGACATGTGGACAAGTGGAGCAGGGCAGACTCAGGACTATATGACTGTGACAGCCCACTGGGTAGATGTATTGACTCCCGCCGCAAGAACAGCAGCGGCGGCACCAGTAGCAGCATCTCGCAAACGCCAACTCTTTCCTAGGCAGGCTACGCTTTGTATCACCGCTTTCCAGAATACGCACACAGCTGAAAACCTCTTACGGCAACTGAGGAAGATCATCGCAGAATGGCTTACCCCAATTGGACTCTCCTGTGGATTTGTGGCATCGGACAACGCCAGCAATATTGTGTGTGCATTAAATCTGGGCAAATTCCAGCACGTCCCATGTTTTGCACATACCTTGAATTTGGTGGTGCAGAATTATTTAAAAAACGAGAGGGGCGTGCAAGAGATGCTGTCGGTGGCCAGAAGAATTGCGGCACACTTTCGGCGTACAGGCACCATGGGGGTAATTCTGAGTTGATCGCAGCAGGATTTTTTTTAGCAGTTGGGCAAAACCATGTGCACTGCAGGGGGGGCAGATATAACATTTGCAGAGAGAGTTAGATTTGGGTGTGGTGTGTTCAATCTGCAATCTAAATTGCAGTGTAAAAATAAAGCAGCCAGTATTGACCCTGCACAGAAATAAAATAACCCACCCAAATCTAACTCTCTCTGCAAATGTTATATCTGCCTCCCCTGCAGTGCACATGGTTTTGCCCAATTGCTAACTTTCTTGCTGCTGCGATCAACTAAGAATTACCCCCCATGTACAGAAGACTGGAGCACCACCAAAAATGCCTGAACCTGCCCTGCCATCATCTGAAGCAAGAAGTGGTAACGAGGTGGAATTCAACCCTCTATATGCTTCAGAGGTTGGAGGAGCAGCAAAAGGCCATTCAAGCCTATACAACTGAGCACGATATAGGAGGTGGAATGCACCTGTCTCAAGCGCAGTGGAGAATGATTTCAACGTTGTGCAAGGTTCTGCAACCTTTTGAACTTGCCACACGTGAAGTCAGTTCAGACACTGCCAGCCTGAGTCAGGTCATTCCCCTCATCAGGCTTTTGCAGAAGAAGCTGGAGACATTGAAGGAGGAGCTAACACAGAGCGATTCCGCTAGGCATGTGGGACTTGTGGATGGAGCCCTTAATTCGCTTAACAAGGATTCACGGGTGGTCAATCTGTTGAAATCAGAGCACTACATTTTGGCCACCGTGCTCGATCCTAGATTTAAAACCTACCTTGGATCTCTCTTTCCGGCAGACACAAGTCTGCTGGGGTTCAAAGAACTGCTGGTGAGAAAATTGTCAAGTCAAGCGGAACGCGACCTGTCAACATCTCCTCCTTCACATTCTCCCGCAACTGGGGGTGCGAGGAAAAGGCTCAGAATTCCGAGCCCACCCGCTGGCGGTGATGCAGGGCAGTCTGGAGCGACTGCTGATGCTGACATCTGGTCCGGACTGAAGGACCTGACAACGATTACGGACATGGCGTCTACTGTCACTGCATATGATTCTCTCCCCATTGAAAGAATGGTGGAGGATTATATGAGTGACCGCATCCAAGTAGGCACGTCAGACAGTCCGTACTTATACTGGAAGGAAAAAGAGGCAATTTGGAGGCCCTTGCACAAACTGGCTTTATTCTACCTAAGTTGCCCTCCCACAAGTGTGTACTCCGAAAGAGTGTTTAGTGCCGCCGCTCACCTTGTCAGCAATCGGCGTACGAGGTTACATCCAGAAAATGTGGAGAAGATGATGTTCATTAAAATGAATTATAATCAATTCCTCCGTGGAGACATTCACCAGCAGCAATTGCCTCCACAAAGTACACAGGGAGCTGAGATGGTGGATTCCAGTGGGGACGAATTGATAATCTGTGAGGAGGGGGATGTACACGGTGATATATCGGAGGATGATGATGAGGTGGACATCTTGCCTCTGTAGAGCCAGTTTGTGCAAGGAGAGATTAATTGCTTCTTTTTTGGTGGGGGTCCAAACCAACCCGTCATTTCAGTCACAGTCGTGTGGCAGACCCTGTCACTGAAATGAAGGGTTGGTTAAAGTGTGCATGTCCTGTTTATACAACATAAGGGTGGGTGGGAGGGCCCAAGGACAATTCCATCTTGCACCTCTTTTTTCTTTCATTTTTCTTTGCGTCATGTGCTGTTTGGGGAGCAGTTTTTGGAAGGGCCATCCTGCGTGACACTGCAGTGCCACTCCTAGATGGGCCAGGTGTTTGTGTCGGCCACTTGGGTCGCTTATCTTAGTCACACAGCTACCTCATTGTGCCTCTTTTTTTCTTTGCGTCATGTGCTGTTTGGGGGGTGTTTTTTGGAAGGGCCATCCTGCGTGACACTGCAGTGCCACTTCTAGATGGGCCAGGTGTTTGTGTCGGCCACTAGGGTCGCTTAGCTTACTCACACAGCTACCTCATTGCGCCTCTTTTTTTTCTTCTTTGCGTCATGTGCTGTTTGGGGGGTGTTTTTTGGAAGGGCCATCCTGCGTGACACTGCAGTGCCACTCCTAGATGGGCCAGGTGTTTGTGTCGGCTACTTGTGTCGCTGAGCTTAGTCATCCAGCGACCTCGGTGCAAATTTTAGGACTAAAAATAATATTGTGAGGTGAGAGGTGTTCAGAATAGACTGAAAATGAGTGGAAATTATGGTTATTGAGGTTAATAATACTTTGGGATCAAAATGACCCCCAAATTCTATGATTTAAGCTGTTTTTTAGGGTTTTTTGAAAAAAACACCCGAATCCAAAACACACCCGAATCCGACAAAAAAAATTCGGTGAGGTTTTGCCAAAACGCGTTCGAACCCAAAACACGGAACCGAACCCAAAACCAAAACACAAAACCCGAAAAATTTCCGGTGCTCATCACTACTTTTAATGGCACGCGGCTTCCCGCACTTTTTATATTATACTGGCTTGAGGTGTTGCTGCTAACAGCGGGATTAGCCCCTATTAGTTGATCTGACCAGTGTAGGGTAATAGCGCTGGCTCAGGACGCCCCTCAAGTGCACACACCAAGTGTTACTGAGCCTGCATTGGAGCGCAGCCTGTCAGAGCTGCGCTCCCACCCTTGTACCGCCATTCCCACCGGCGACCCGCTTTTCGGGCCGCCAGCTCTGTACTCACCACTCTTCTTTCTTATGGCTCTGTTAGGGGGTGGCAGCCGTGCTGCGGGAGTGAGCGGTCGCCTCATGGGCTTGCGATCAGCACCCTCAGCAGATATAAAAAAACATTAACTTCCAGAGTTGGTTCCTACTGCCCCCTAAGTCCCACAAAGCAGGGAGGCTGTTGCCAGCAGCCTCCCTGTAACCTAAAAACTCTTTAAAAAAAAAAAAAACTAAGAAAACTCCTAGGAGCTCCCCTAGCTGTGGCCAGCTCCACCGGACACATTTTCTAAACTGAATCTGGTTGGAGGGTCATAGAGGGAGGAAACAGCCCACACTGTTAAACTCTTAAAGTGCCAGTGGCTCCTAGTGGACCCGTCTATACCCATGGTACTAATGTGGACCCCAGCATCCTCCAGGACGTAAGAGAAAATAGGGAACCTCATTTTAAATATTAAACAATAAAATAAAATTTTGTATATATTTTTGAATGAAAGACTTCCAAAGCCTGATTTACCACTTTGCAAACATTCATATTTTCTTTCTTGTTTTGGACTTTTAGAATCTAAATGTAAACAAATAAACAAATAAAAAATCCTTTAAAATGACGAGTTTGGTTTTAAGTGTATAAAGTTATTCCCTCTTACCAGTCAGTGCCACCATAAGTCTGCAATTTATTTTGTAGTACCGCAAGTGATTTGCCATTTGCATATTACTGCCACCAGAATTTCAGGTCTAAATAGCCACCAAACATTTATGGCTCTCCATTGCACAGCCTAAAAAGATCTGCATTATATGACCAAGAGAAGTATCCAGCCTGCTAATTAAAGCCACCAAATATTTTGGTGTCTACATCAGGTCCATAACTATGAGTGTGCGAGCAGTGTCATGGCACAGATTCCTGTGTGAGGCAATGTATCTGCTCCATAGTCCTTTCATCTGACTTGCAGGGTTCATAAAATGGCCTTTTGACACTCCAGACATGCACAATGCAGCTCTTACAGCTCCATGGAGTATCCAGAGGATGTTCCAGGCAGTGCTGTAGTTCCTGGCACTGATGGCCCTGCCACCACTGCATTTCATCATGTGTTAAGGGGGTATGGCCAGCATAGGGTGCAGTTAAGCCCTGTTACAGCGCTGGTCTACATTGCATAATCACCAGATATTTTGAATTTGTATTGTATAGTGACTGTTACTTTGGAGTATATATTACAGATTGTCACCAAGGGCGTATCTACCCATTCGCCAGGATGGCACTCACCAAGGGTGCCAGCCAAGGATGGGCGCAACCCGACAGTGCCACTCATGGCCAGAGTGCAGAGTGATGCCAGGCCACAAGAACAGCAGGCTGCAGCAGCCACGTTACTACTGCCAGTGTCTAGCACTGCATACTGCATACACTTTAGAAACTGTAAATAAACAACAGCTCCCAGCAGCCTTTGCATATATATGTGTGAATCTTATATGTTACCACATGTTAATGCATACTACAGAAAAGAGAAGCACACTGCGTTTTTTTGAGGAAAGGAAATGATTCACAGATGAAGTGAAATTGAATTCATCAATATTTATTTAAAATATACACTAAAAACACTTATTTATATATAATAAACACCTGGTACATGTTACTAACCCACTCGCTTCTTTCTACACAATTCATTTTATCAAATAGTGAGACCAGATGGTTTAGGATATTTATTTCTTGATTCCTGAACCCAGTTGTTTTTAACTACTAAGGATTATACACCCTCTTATAAGGGTGGTATCTCGCCCATTGTGGATTTTAATCAGTCCTGATCATTTTGAATAATTTAATCCAGAAACAACTGTACCTTTATTATAGATTTAATGGACTAATATTATTAGACACACTCGGCACGTCGAAGCCCAATCAGTTAATCTCAAATTGGTTGGACTCATTTGAGGTGCACAACTTTATATATATGTTTTTGATCTTTTAGAAGTCAAAAACATACCCCTGAAGAAGTCCTTTTGGACGAAATGCTCAGGATTTATCAATTTTCGTTCAGCACCTCTCTGCTTGAACATCCACCCTAGAGCTCACACCTTTTTAAACTGAGGGTGGTATTCCTATTTGTCAACCAAGCATTTGGTGTGTGTACAATCTTGTCATAATTTCATCATTTTGTAATGTCAATACATTCTGTTACATAAAACATTTTTATACCCATCTATTAAAAATAAGTTTATTAAACTACAGTATCTCAATTCTTGTTGGGTGATCTATTTTCTTGGTGAAAGGTTATTTCTACATGCCCCAATTGGGGAGTTCCCAAAGGCAAAAGAATTTAAGATGGCCTTCAAATGTGAATCCTGAATTGAGTATCTCACAATCAGTAAACATTTATGGTGTAGCGCACTCTGATTGTATTGTGTACATGTATATATATATATATATATATATATATACACACACATATATACACACACACACACACACACATACACACACACACACACACACATATGTGGCATACACACATAAACGGCACTGAAATGTTGCCATTGCATTTGCTGCTGTAACTGTGTATTCTTAAGTCACCAGGGGGTATATTTACTAAGCTCCCGATTTTGACCGATTTGGTGTTTTCTCTTCAAAGTGTCATCTCGGGAATTTACTAAACTCAAATCTCGGCAGTGATGAGGGCATTCGTATTTTTTGGAAGTCAAAGAAAAAAATACGAATGAATACACCATCGGTCAAACGCGGCTGTTTAGGTATACAACTCGGTAATTTACTATGCATTCGTATTTGAAATCTCTACCGTGAAAGTGCATTTTCGGCCGTAAAAAAAAAACAAATCGTAAAAAAAGGCTGGAAAAAAATAGACCTGCTTTTGAGAAGCGTGTTTACATGTGTTTCCAATTCTAGATTAATCACACCTGCATTTTTGGCCCTTTAAAAGGGAACCAAGCACATTTTTAACATCTCTCATTCTGAAATGGCTGCTGCCGTGTGTAGTACTGTTTTTTTTTTTGGCTGTGGGATACCTGAGAGTGCTCCATCAGGCTACAATAAACCAGGGCCATGAAACTGAACATGGTCAGCAGGTTGTCCAGGTTCCGCGGAGGCTGCGCAGGGCTCGGTTTTGTAGGGGGCGTTTAAACTTAAACGCATTGGCCAATGACCAGCTCATACAGATGTTCTGGCTACATACAAACATAATTTTCCGTCTGTATGACTTTGTCAAACTGGACCTAGACCCTGAGACAGCACGCTCTCGCTCTGTCTCAGGCCTGGACAAACTCCTGGCTGTGTTGCACTTTATGGCTACTGGCAGCTTTCACGCTGTGACTGGCGATGTAATTGCTATCTCACAGCCCACCTTTTCGAAAGTTTAAAATCAGGTAAGTTAACACATACATACTCCTCTATGTCTAAGTTGTGCTTCTGTTATGTAATATAACACAGCATTGTATTTTTAACAGGTCATGACACTCACCTTATATTTTGTAATGTCCACTCAGGTTTTGGATGCTTTGTATCCACACATAGATGCCTCTATCTGCTTCCCTACCCAGGAGTCGCAGTGGCATGCAGTCAGGGTATCTTTCTATGAGCTTGCTGGCATGCCCAATGTGCTGGGTGCCATAGATTGCACACACGTTGAGGTCAGACCACCTAGGGGCAGCCAATACTTTTATATCAATAGACATCTGGCCCACTCAACTAATGTCCAGGTGGTTTGTGTTGCAAATCTAAAACTTATGAGTGTTGTTGCGGGTTACCCTGGCGGCTGACATGACTCCTTCATCCTCAGTCAGTCATCCCTCTTTGACCAATGTGAGGGCGGACAAATGCCTGATGGATGGCTGCAGGGTATGTTCCAAATTTGTAGTGTGCATGTGTGTTAACCTCAACATCATCATTCTGTTTCTTAATATTTACCTAAACCACATGTCCTACTGTTGGCTATATCTGTCTTTCAGGTGATGGGTGATATGGGTGCTTATCTTGGTTTCTTACTCCATTGTCCCAACCTCATTCTCCTGCTGAACACAATTACAATAATGCACATAAGTCCACGCGGAATGTGATAGGAAGCTGTTTTGGTGTGCTGAAATCTATGTTTCGGTGTCTGGATAAGTCTGCATGACTTTTGTTGTATAGTCCCTCAAAGGTGACTAGGATTGTGTTCTGCTGCTGTTTTCTTCATAACATGTGTTTGTGTCAACATCTGCCACATGTTGAGGAGGAGGAGGATGATGTTGGTGAGGAAGTAAACAGTCAGCAAGTAGAGGAGATAGAAACATCCTGCGACAGTGTGAGTACAGATGTAGGGAGGCAGGTAAGCCAATAACTGATTATGCGTCATTTTACCGGTAAGTCTTAATTTATCTAACTCAACATTGGCTAACCCCAAACCTAAAATATATGGAGTTATGATTTATGTTTGTGATGCGTTTTTGCTTGATATTAGGCATGTTGTTTACAATTGGTCAATAACATTTTCATATTACACTGTCAGTCATTAACAAATTAAACATTACACATATAGCATTTGAGTAATTTATTACCTTAAACACTATAATTTTGTTGGCCACAATTCTATAAACGTTATTTTTATTTGTCACTACTTTATGTTTTTTTGTTGGCTTGCTCATTTCCTTGTGGTTTTTTTGGTGGCTGCAGAGGATTCTATTGGCACATTGGGCCGTGTTCTGCTTGAGTATCTAACTGGGGAGGAAACTGGGGTCTGGCAAGGTGTGGTTGTCCCTGAGCTTGAGCCTTGTTGCTGGGCTGCCAACAAATTTATGTTTTGGCTCAGGTTGTTGAGGCTTGCTGTCAGTTGTGTTGTTGCCGATTATTCTGGATAGGCTTTCTGTGATTAGCTGATTGTTCTGAATTAGTTGAATGAGGGCTTGTTGATGGCGGTTTTGTTCGTCCATGATGCGTTGAAAGCTTCCTATCAGTTGTCTGTTGTCTGCTCTCATTTGTTCCATGGTATTGGCCACTCTGCCAAGTTGTACAATCATTCTGCCTGAGTTTCTACTCAGTCTAGGTAGATGATGTGGCAGACTGGCAAGATATTGGCTGTGGTTTTGCAGACAGGCATAGTGTTGGGCCTGTTGTGTGGTCCAACTGGACCAAAAGTCTTGTCCCATTTCTGGCTGGGGTGGTGTTGGGCTCAATTGTGTCAGCCGGCGTGGTTGGCTGGTTCGGATCAACTGCTTGCAGGTGTAGTGTGAAAGTTTGCTGCAAGTCAGTTTCCTGCTGGGTATCCTGGGGCATGATGCCTGGATCTGTATGGGGTTGAAGACAGCCACAATTTAGTTACTGCTGGGCTTCTGGTTTGACTGTGCTTTACGTCAACATGCATTACTTCTTAATATGCATGTATTAAATTATAAATAGAGTGTGGCCTAAACTTATAATTATATTGGACATTATAGTAAAAACATGTGGCTTCTTTGGTTCCCTACTCATTACAACAATCTTTAAGGTAAATGTTGGACTATGAGCTTTACTTAATGGCCAAACACGTAGAACTGTAAAAATGCAACATTCCACCCTTGACATATTATGTTTAAAGGTTCCTTTTGCCAAACAAACAGAATACATTGAATGTATACAACAATACACTCATACATTGTTAAAGGCTGTCAGTCTTTCCCAGTAAACATTTTCAATTATAGTGACTAAACATATGCTTAAAAATATTGTTGTCAGGGGTGGCCACACCGATTTTGTGCATATTGTTAATTTGAGATGTGTACCACGAAATAATGCTTACCATGGGGTCAAATGACTAAGATTGAATTTGGTTTTAAGATGGGATGTTGTCCATAGCAACCAATAACATTGCAGGGATTATATTCGAGAAGGTGCTGTATTGATGTTACGGAGAATAGGATTGGTTGCTATGGCCAACATCACATCTTAAATAGAAGTCCCATCTTAGTAACGTTACCCACATGTGTTTGGTGGTGTGGATTAGTACAAGGATGAGTGTGTGTTTTTGTGTTGTTTTTTTTGGGTGCAAAAACACTGTGTAAAATGCATTTTTTTTTTTTAATTAAGTATTACTCACCAGACAGCTAAGGGGATTGTGGTTCCTCACTTTGTGGACTGGCCAAAATGGCTTCTGGTGGCTGAGCCAACACAGCGGAGATGCGCCATTGTGGTGGTGAGGATGCGGGTGTAGTTACCGCCTCAAGACGGAGTCTCTTACTACCCATCTTCTGTAGACTGGCAGACCACTGCGAATGTCGTCTTAGTGGAGTGCGGTGCAATGATGAAGTTTCTATGGGATAATATAAACATTATAAGTCTGTCTTTCTATGTGGTCTATTCATGAAGCAGTGAAAAGTGTGGAGAAGTCAGCCAGTGGAGCAGTTGCCCATGACAACCAATCAGCATTGCTGTAACATTTATAATTTGCATACTATGAAATTGTACGAAGCAGCTGATTGGTTGCCGTGGGCAACTTCTCCACAGACTCACTTCTCCATGCTTTTCACTGCATCATGAATAGAC
Source organism: Pseudophryne corroboree (assembly GCF_028390025.1). Taxonomy (NCBI): domain Eukaryota; kingdom Metazoa; phylum Chordata; class Amphibia; order Anura; family Myobatrachidae; genus Pseudophryne; species Pseudophryne corroboree. Next base: position 273,283,835 of record NC_086450.1, on the reverse strand, counting down.
CCCTGTGTGTTTTCAGAATATGTGTACCCACAAAAATATTACCTGCATCGCCAGCATCCACATCTCTTGCCAGTGTGGTTTGTGTCCTGGCTGTGCTGGCTCTCTTTCGTACTGTTGAAATATGAATTTAGACCTTATGATCATTATATTGTGAATAGATATTTACTCAAAAACCTTATTGTGATGTGGACATATGAAGAACATTATGAAAATTAAACTAAACTTTGCTTATGCTTTCCTGGCTGACTTCATTGGGTGTGTATACTTTAATCATGAACCAATTACAACAACCAATCCATACCGTAAGGTGCAGAATTAACAATATTATACAACTACAAAACCAAACGTGGATGTGTAACACAACAAGAATATTAGTCTGTTAGAAAAAAAAATCTTTGTGACAAAAATAACTCACAACAACCAAATATATTATTTAAAAAAAAATATATATATATATTCTGCGGCAATAATCACATCTTGCACACAAAGGACTATCCACAACAACATACATTAACCATAAATACATTAAAAAAATGGATAAAACATTCATGAAAACACGAGTCACACTTCATTTAAAGGCACACCCAAAAATTCCCACAAAAAAAAAAAACACAAAAAATTAGATGCAGCAAAAGGGACAGGACAACTGCTGACTTCACAATACAAAGTGAAATAACATAACTATTTATGCAAAAAACTACACCACCAACACATTTGAAAAATGAAACAACTTACAAACACCATTAGCTAGAATACATTTCAGACAACTAAGGACAAAGCACATATGTTAAAATAATATAAATATTGTACCACAAACTCACCATCCTGCCTTGGACGATCCGAATCCCGGACATAAGTCGCACCAACCACTTCTGGCGGAATAAGGGACCGCACAGGCTCCTCCCAATCCCGATATGATGCTCTGAAGGGATGGCCACCCCCTGTTTGTCTGGCTGACTTAGCCTCCTTCGCCATCTTAGCCTTGACACGGCGCTTTATGTAGTAGAAACACTTAAGACATGTGTCCTCGGTCCTCCTCACCACACCCTCACTTTTAACTGCCGCTATTACCTTCCCCCACAGAACACTCTTCCTGTGTGAAGGAACCTTGGCAGCATCAGGCCCAAACAGCTGACGATGATGCCTCATCAGCTCACGCACCAATGCAAAATTCTCTGCATAGCTGAATTTGACATTGCGGCCCGTCTTCATAGTGGTGCGTGGCTGCGGAGCCACAGCACCATCACTGTCACTCTCACTCAAGTCTGCGGCACCAACCTCCCCCTCCTCCTCCACCTCACTAACCTCCTCCACCTCACTAACCTCCTCGCTCTCACCTCCTCCACCTCACTCACCTCCTCCACCTCACTCACCTCCTCCACCTCACTCACCTCCGCCACCTCCCTCACCTCCGCCACCTCACTCACCTCTGACTGGGACATATTCAGGACAAACAACAAAAAACACTGATAAAACCCCCCACAAAACACACTCCTCCACTACCACTACACACCACACACCAAACACACACACACACACACACACACACACACACACACACTCACACACAATGACAATAGAAAGAATTTTTTTTTACCAAAGACAAAAAAGTAAACAGACTATTAAATAACTACACAACAAGTATGACAAGACTACTTACACACACAGTACAGCACTCAACAATCGAAAAAAAGCGCCTCCAAACCACCAAATACTCCAAACTACTCACCAACACCAAACACCACTTCCTCTCACCTCTCCACTAGCTAAACCCACGAGGTTCGGTCGGTTTGGGGCGGTTTTATAGTAATGAGCACAGACACTCCTCCATCAGGAAACAAACCAATCACGGACGAGTGACAAAAACGAAAGTTAGAAAAAAAAACGCGGCTAGGAACGGAGAAACACTGCCGTAACATTCAAATTACGAATTCGTAAAAAACAACAACACAACACGGCCGCAAAAACACAAAACCGTCCGCATTCTACCTTTGAAAAACACGAATGACATCGACATCAAAAAATGAAAACAAACAAAATACGACAGCTTAGTAAATGAGGCATAAAAAATCAAAAAGTTGCAAAATCACACATTCGATGCCAATCGTGATTCATCTCCCACCAAATCGACATAAATACGAATTTTAGTAAATATACCCCCTGGAGTGCTGCACATTGTGGTGATATATATATATATATATATATATATATACAGTGTAGTGGCCAAAATTGTGGAAACCTTTTGGAAAATGTCTGTTTTTAGGGTTTAATAGCATATAATTGCATTATTTTTTACGAAAAGTATATAAAGGTATATATCCCTGGAAAGGTTTATACTAGTGATGAGCACCGGAAATTTTTCGGGTTTTGTGTTTTGGTTTTGGGTTCGGTTCCGCGGCTGTGTTTTGGGTTCGAACGCGTTTTGGCAAAACCTCACCGAATTTTTTTTGTCGGATTCGGGTGTGTTTTGGATTCGGGTGTTTTTTTCAAAAAACCCTAAAAAACAGCTTAAATCATAGAATTTGGGGGTCATTTTGATCCCAAAGTATTATTAACCTCAATAACCATAATTTCCACTCATTTTCAGTCTATTCTGAACACCTCACACCTCACAATATTATTTTTAGTCCTAAAATTTGCACCGAGGTCGCTGGATGGCTAAGCTAAGCGACCCAAGTGGCCGACACAAACACCTGGCCCATCTAGGAGTGGCACTGCAGTGTCACGCAGGATGGCCCTTCCAAAAAACACTCCCCAAACAGCACATGACGCAAAGAAAAAAAGAGGCGCAATGAGGTAGCTGTGTGAGTAAGCTAAGCGACCCTAGTGGCCGACACAAACACCTGGCCCATCTAGGAGTGGCACTGCAGTGTCACGCAGGATGGCCCTTCCAAAAAACACTCCCCAAACAGCACATGACGCAAAGAAAAAAAGAGGCGCAATGAGGTAGCTGTGTGAGTAAGCTAAGCGACCCTAGTGGCCGACACAAACACCTGGCCCATCTAGGAGTGGCACTGCAGTGTCACGCAGGATGGCCCTTCCAAAAAACACCCCCCAAACAGCACATGACGCAAAGAAAAATGAAAGAAAAAAGAGGTGCAAGATGGAATTGTCCTTGGGCCCTCCCACCCACCCTTATGTTGTATAAACAGGACATGCACACTTTAACCAACCCATCATTTCAGTGACAGGGTCTGCCACACGACTGACTGAAATGACGGGTTGGTTTGGACCCCCACCAAAAAAGAAGCAATTAATCTCTCCTTGCACAAACTGGCTCTACAGAGGCAAGATGTCCACCTCATCATCATCCTCCGATATATCACCGTGTACATCCCCCTCTTCACAGATTATCAATTCGTCCCCACTGGAATCCACCATCTCAGCTCCCTGTGTACTTTGTGAAGTTTGTGGAGGCAATTGCTGCTGGTCAATGTCTCCACGGAGGAATTGATTATAATTCATTTTAATGAACATCATCTTCTCCACATTTTCTGGATGTAACCTCGTACGCCGATTGCTGGCAAGGTGAGCGGCGGCACTAAACACTCTTTCGGAGTACACACTTGTGGGAGGGCAACTTAGGTAGAATAAAGCCAGTTTGTGCAAGGGCCTCCAAATTGCCTCTTTTTCCTGCCAGTATAAGTACGGACTGTCTGACGTGCCTACTTGGATGCGGTCACTCATATAATCCTCCACCATTCTTTCAATGGGGAGAGAATCATATGCAGTGACAGTAGACGACATGTCCGTAATCGTTGGCAGGTCCTTCAGTCCGGACCAGATGTCAGCATCAGCAGTCACTCCAGACTGCCCTGCATCACCGCCAGCGGGTGGGCTCGGAATTCTGAGCCTTTTCCTCGCACCCCCAGTTGCGGGAGAATGTGAAGGAGGAGATGTCGACAGGTCGCGTTCCGCTTGACTTGACAATTTTGTCACCAGCAGTTCTTTGAACCCCAGCAGACTTGTGTCTGCCAGAAAGAGAGATCCAAGGTAGGTTTTAAATCTAGGATCGAGCACGGTGGCCAAAATGTAGTGCTCTGATTTCAACAGATTGACCACCCGTGAATCCTTGTTGAGCGAATTAAGGGCTCCATCCACAAGTCCCACATGCCTAGCGGAATCGCTCTGTGTTAGCTCCTCCTTCAATGTCTCCAGCTTCTTCTGCAAAAGCCTGATGAGGGGAATGACCTGACTCAGGCTGGCAGTGTCTGAACTGACTTCACGTGTGGCAAGTTCAAAAGGTTGCAGAACCTTGCACAACGTTTAAATCATTCTCCACTGCGTTTGAGACAGGTGCATTCCACGTCCTATATCGTGCTCAGTTGTATAGGCTTGAATGGCCTTTTGCTGCTCCTCCAACCTCTGAAGCATATAGAGGGTTGAATTCCACCTCGTTACCACTTCTTGCTTCAGATGATGGCAGGGCAGGTTCAGGCGTTTTTGGTGGTGCTCCAGTCTTCTGTACATGGTGCCTGTACGCCGAAAGTGTCCCGCAATTCTTCTGGCCACCGACAGCATCTCTTGCACGCCCCTCTCGTTTTTTAAATAATTCTGCACCACCAAATTCAAGGTATGTGCAAAACATGGGACGTGCTGGAATTTGCCCAGATTTAATGCACACACAATATTGCTGGCGTTGTCCGATGCCACAAATCCACAGGAGAGTCCAATTGGGGTAAGCCATTCTGCGATGATCTTCCTCAGTTGCCGTAAGAGGTTTTTAGCTGTGTGCGTATTCTGGAAAGCGGTGATACAAAGCGTAGCCTGCCTAGGAAAGAGTTGGCGTTTGCGAGATGCTGCTACTGGTGCCGCCGCTGCTGTTCTTGCGGCGGGAGTCAATACATCTACCCAGTGGGCTGTCACAGTCATATAGTCCTGAGTCTGCCCTGCTCCACTTGTCCACATGTCCGTGTTTAAGTGGACATTGGGTACAACTGCATTTTTTAGGACACTGGTGAGTCTTTTTCTGAGGTCTGTGTACATTTTCGGTATCGCCTGCCTAGAGAAATGGAACCTAGATGGTATTTGGTACCGGGGACACAGTACCTCCAACAAGTCTCTAGTTGCCTCTGCAGTAATGATGGATACCGGAACCACGTTTCTCACCGCCCAGGATGCCAAGGCCTCAGTTATCCGCTTTACAGCAGGATGACTGCTGTGATATTTCATCTTCCTCGCAAAGGACTGTTGGACAGTCAATTGCTTGGTGGAAGTAGTAAAAGTGGTCTTACGAGTACGACTTCCCCTCTGGGATGACCGTCGACTCCCAGCAGCAACAACAGCAGCGCCAGCAGCAGTAGGCGTTACACGCAAGGATGCATCGGAGGAATCCCAGGCAGGAGAGGACTCATCAGAATTGCCAGTGACATGGCCTGCAGGACTATTGGCATTCCTGGGGAAGGAGGAAATTGACACTGAGGGAGTTGGTGGGGTGGTTTGCGTGAGCTTGGTCACAAGAGGAAGGGATTTACTGGTCAGTGGACTGCTTCCGCTGTCGCCCAAAGTTTTTGAACTTGTCACTGACTTATGATGAATGCGCTGCAGGTGACGTATAAGGGAGGATGTTCCGAGGTGGTTAACGTCCTTACCCCTACTTATTGCAGCTTGACAAAGGCAACACACGGCTTGACAAATGTTGTCCGCATTTCTGTTGAAATACTTCCACACCGAAGAGCTGATTTTTTTGGTATTTTCACCAGGCATTTCAATGGCCCTATTCCTCCCACGGACAACAGGTGTCTCCCCGGGTGCCTCCTGGTCAATTTCCTCCCCAGCGCCAGCAACACCCATATCCTCCTCATCCTGGTGTACTTCAACACTGACATCTTCAATCTGACTATCAGGAACTGGACTGCGGGTGCTCCTTCCAGCACTTGCAGGGGGCGTGCAAATGGTGGAAGGCGCATGCTCTTCACGTCCAGTGTTGGGAAGGTCAGGCATCGCAAACGACACAATTGGACTCTCCTTGTGGATTTGTGATTTCGAAGAACGCACAGTTCTTTGCTGTGCTTTTGCCAGCTTGAGTCTTTTCATTTTTCTAGAGAGCCTGAGTGCTTCCATCCTCATGTGAAGCTGAACCACTAGCCATGAACATAGGCCAGGGCCTCAGCCGTTGCTTGCCACTCCGTGTGGTAAATGGCATATTGGCAAGTTTACGCTTCTCCTCCGACAATTTTATTTTAGATTTTTGAGTCCTTTTTTTACTGATATTTGGTGTTTTGGATTTTACATGCTCTGTACTATGACATTGGGCATCGGCCTTGGCAGACGACGTTGCTGGCATTTCATCGTCTCGGCCATGACTAGTGGCAGCAGCTTCAGCACGAGGTGGAAGTCGATCTTGATCTTTCCCTATTTTTGGAACCTCAACATTTTTGTTCTCCATATTTTAATAGGCACAACTAAAAGGCACCTCAGGTAAACAATGGAGATGGATGGATACTAGTATACTTATGGATTGACGAGCGACTGCCGACACAGAGGTAGCTACAGCCGTGGACTACCGTACTGCGTCTGCTGCTAATATAGACTGGATGATAATGATATAAAAAATATATATATATATCACTACTGCAGCCGGACAGGTATATATTATATAATGACGGACCTGCTGGACACTGTCAGCTCAGCACTGCAGACTCCTAAAGTAAGCTACTAGTAGTATCAAGAAGATAGAAAAAAAAAACACCACAGGTAGGTGGTATACAATTATGGATGGACTAGCGACTGCCGACACAGAGGTAGCTACAGCCGTGGACTACCGTACTGCGTCTGCTGCTAATATAGACTGGATGATAATGAGATATAAAATATATATATATCACTACTGCAGCCGGACAGGTATATATTATATAATGACGGACCTGCTGGACACTGTCAGCTCAGCACTGCAGACTCCTAAAGTAAGCTACTAGTAGTATCAAGAAGATAGAAAAAAAAAAAACACCACAGGTAGGTGGTATACAATTATGGATGGACTAACGACTGCCGACACAGAGGTAGCTACAGCCGTGGACTATCGTACTGCGTCTGCTGCTAATATAGACTGGATGATAATGATATAAAAAATATATATATATATCACTACTGCAGCCGGACAGGTATATATTATATAATGACGGACCTGCTGGACACTGTCAGCTCAGCACTGCAGACTCCTAAAGTAAGCTACTAGTATCAAGAAGATAGAAAAAAAAAACACCACAGGTAGGTGGTATACAATTATGGATGGACGAGCGACTGCCGACACAGAGGTAGCTACAGCCGTGGACTACCGTACTGCGTCTGCTGCTAATATAGACTGGATGATAATGATATAAAAAATATATATATATATCACTACTGCAGCCGGACAGGTATATATTATATAATGACAGACCTGCTGGACACTGTCAGCTCAGCACTGCAGACTCCTAAAGTAAGCTACTAGTAGTATCAAGAAGATAGAAAAAAAAAACACCACAGGTAGGTGGTATACAATTATGGATGGACTAGCGACTGCCGACACAGAGGTAGCTACAGCCGTGGACTACCGTACTGCTTCTGCTGCTAATATAGACTGGATGATAATGAGATATAAAATATATATATATCACTACTGCAGCCGGACAGGTATATATTATATAATGACGGACCTGCTGGACACTGTCAGCTCAGCACTGCAGACTCCTAAAGTAAGCTACTAGTATCAAGAAGATAGAAAAAAAAAAACACCACGGGTAGGTGGTATACAATTATGGATGGACGAGCGACTGCCGACACAGAGGTAGCTACAGCCGTGTACTACCGTACTGCGTCTGCTGCTAATATAGACTGGATGATAATGATATAAAAAATATATATATATATCACTACTGCAGCCGGACAGGTATATATTATATAATGACGGACCTGCTGGACACTGTCAGCAGAATGCGTTTATAGAATAAAAACACCACACGACGAGTGTTTAACTTTTTCAGGCAGACAATCACAATATACTGGTGGTCAGTGGTCACTGGTCAGTCACACTGGCACTGGCAGTGGCACTCTGGCAGCAAAAGTGTGCACTGTTAAAATATGTACTCCTGCTATAACTGCTCCCCAGTCTCCCCCACAATTAAGCTGTGTGAGCAGTGAGCACTCAGCACAGTCAGATATACAGTATTACATAGATGATGCAGCACACTGAGGGCACACTGAGGCTGAGCACAGATATGGTATGTGACTGTGTCACACTGTGTATCGTTTTTTTTCAGGCAGAGAACGGATTAATTAAACTGGTGGTCACTGGTCACACTATCAGCAAGTAGTACTCCGTCCTAATATGCTCCCCAAAATTAGTAAATCAAGTGTCTCTACTCTCTACTACTCTCTAGTCTTCTCTAAACGGAGAGGACGCCAGCCACGTCCTCTCCCTATCAATCTCAATGCACGTGTGAAAATGGCGGCGACGCGCGGCTCCTTATATAGAATCCGAGTCTCGCGATAGAATACGAGCCTCGCGAGAATCCGACAGCGGGATGATGACGTTCGGGCGCGCTCGGGTTAGCCGAGCAAGGCGGGAAGATCCGAGTCTGCCTCGGACCCGTGTAAAAAGCGTGAAGTTCGGGGGGGTTCGGTTTCCGAGAAACCGAACCCGCTCATCACTAGTTTATACACAATATAATGCAGTTCACCACAATGAATTATCTTTATTACTTAATTCTTCAACTCAAAACTGACCAATAGGATGTTGGTTCTGAGAGCCAACCAGGTGTTGCGATGCCACAAAATGGATCCAATAAGGTGTTAGCATGAGTAAACTCACATTTGTTGCTACCAGAATTGACAGTAAAACAACTTATTTAGTTGTTTGATTATCATTAAGTTGGTCATTGTTTTTTATGAGTTTTTTTTTTTTTTTACTTTCATTTCCTGCAGTAGGCTGTGTAACTTATTTAGGATGACAAGCTAAGTAAAGAGAGTTGACTGGTCACCTAGTAAGTGATACAAAATAATTACTTTATGTGAAGAAGGTAACACTTACAACGAAATTATAAATTAAGTAGATGGCAACATAACTAAAGGAGGAACTTCAAAACTGGAATAAGTATTAACAGACTCAGTCCATTCAAAACTAAACTGGTAAAGGTTAGAAAAGTTCCACAACACCATGCTGTGATAGAAGAATGAAAAAACTGTGCTTGAGAGACAGAAAAAAACCATCTGAGGCAATTAAAAATGACTTACGTGAATGTGGTGTAAACATCAATGCCAAGACTGTTTGATGCAGACTTCAATATTGTATTTTAAATGCCAGAATTCCAAGGAAAAAGTCACTTTTATCTCTCAAAGACAGAAAAGATTAGAATGGGCTAAAAGCATATTACTGAATCAATGGAACAGTGTCATCTGGAGTGACCAAACCAAAATGTACATATTTGGTAGTGATGGAATGGAATATATCCACAGAAGAATTGGAGAAGATTTGCTACCTGAGTGCACAACACTGTGAAGCATCCAGTTATGTTATGCTGTGGAGATGTATGACAGCAAAAGGTGTGCAATTAATTTATGTGATCAATGGCACGTTAAATAGCAGCAAATACATCAGTGTCCCGCAGTGGGGAGGGAAGGGCAGTTGCGGGAAGCGCAAACTATGCAGAGCAGTGGGTAAGCAGCGGGTGAATAGACGATGTGCACATGCACACAGTATCTATACTCAGTGCAGAGAGAGCCCTGGGGCAGCCCAGCATCTTGGAGAGTGCTGGGCACACCCCCACAGTGCCGGAAATGGGAGAATCATGAGGAGAGTGCTGGGCACACCCCCACAGTGCTGGAAATGGGAGAATCATGAGGCTTTTCCCCCTTAACCCTAGGCTCCACCCCTTTTCTGACTGGGCATTCTTTTGGAACTCCAAAGGTCCCGACCCACTGGCCACCAATGTTTGGAGGTATGTAATTGTAGCAGAAGGCTTCCCAACAAAAGGCCTAATTCAGATCTGATCGCAGCAGCAAATTTGTTAGCAAATGCGCAAAACCATGTCCACTGCAGGGGGGGGCAGATATAACATGTGCAGAGAGAGTAAGATTTGGGAGGGTTATATTGTTTCTGTGCAGGGTAAACACTGGCTGCTTTATTTTTACACTGCAATTAAGATTTTAGTTTGAACACACCACACCCAAATCTATCTCTCTCTGCATATTTTATATCTCCCCCCCTCCCCTGCAGTACACATGGGGGGTAATTCCAAGTTGATCTCAGCAGGAATTCTTTTAGCAGTTGGGCAAAACCATGTGCACTGCAGGGGAGGCAGATTTAACATGTGCAGAGAGAGTTAGATTTGGGTGTGGTGTGTTCAATCTGCAATCTAATTTGCGGTGTAAAAATAAAGCAGCCAGTATTTACCCTGCACAGAAATAAAATAACCCACCCAAATCTAACTCTCTCTGCACATGTTATATCTGCCTCCCCTGCAGTGCACATGGTTTTGCGCAACTGCAAAAAAAATTCCTGCTGCGATCAACTTGGAATTACCCCCATGGTTTGCCCATTTACTAATAAATTTGCTGCTGTGATCAGATCTGAATTAGGTCCAAAGTACTAATAAATAATGAGCCTACTTTAATTTAGACCTCATCTATGTGCTGCAGATTTGCAGAGGTCTGTGATTAGATAGTCACCACCCAGGGAAAGTGAATAGAACCTGTGGCGAGTGCAGCGAACCACTGGTCCTGCTGCGTTTCAAGCACAGCAAGCCTGCAAGGGGCTTCACTGTGCTTGCCCCCACCAGCAATCTAAAGCTCCGGATCCTGGCGGGATCCCAGACGCCGGTCACACGAAGCCAACTCTACAGTATATAAACATATATATATATATGTTCTAGTAGTAAATCAGTCGCACCTTCAGTGTTAAACAAATAGATATAGTGATGTTATCCTTGGATAATCAATCAAATGTGCGTGCCGGAAAAAGGGGGGGGGGGTCAATCACTTTGTACAGGATATCTTTGTATCAGGAAACCTTGTACTCCTCCTCCTCTTTAGACTTGTCTCGATACAGGTGTAGAGTTTATATGTGCAAAATATGCAAAAAAGTGTTTCAATTATTGCTCTTTGAAAGTGATATAGTGCTGGATACATGCAGTGTCACTAAAGTGACTATGTTTAAGTGACTATTGTCTAAATTTTCATATCAAGCAATTGGTTTACGGTGGTTAGCGCTGTTTGCACCCTTTATACAAACATATATATATATATATATATATAGTTGTAGCATGGACCGGCACTCCCACAATGGGTAAAATGGTGTGCCCTGGTGCCCTCTGGCATAAATGGATAAGGCGAAAGGCGATGAAGCAATCAGCGGCACTCAGGGTCTTATGTAAAAATCAAGTGTATTAAATTCACTCCATAAATTCCAACGTTTCGGGACACACAAGTCCCTTTGTCAAGGTGAGTAACAAGTGAAAAATAGAAAGAAACATACCTTTATACCAAACAAGAGAGACCCCCAGGTGTTGGTGCGTCCAGCGCCGCCCGCTACTCCCGGCTGTTCCCGGCGTCTTCCGCTTGCGTCATCAAGCAGCGTCCGTCGGAGCCATGGAGACCGGGTGACGCCGGCGCTCCAAGTGACGTGCTATAGTAAACAAAACAAAAGAAAGTTAAGTGCACACATCTTGAGGCTAGCTGGGCTCCGTGACCGTGGCGGTCAGACCCCAGTGTAGCAGACCTGTAAAGTGTGAGGTCGTGCAGTGAAAAGAGTGCACCGCAGATACGAACGTTAAAATAAAAGAATAATTGTCAGATTGTGCTAAGGGTATGTGTCAAGAGACACAACCGAGAGAATACAGTGGTATGGTGGCAGATATTAGATAGGTCACCATGGTGGGTGAGGAAGTGAAAAGTCGATGCCGACATAATGTGCACAGAAAACCATCTCTTATAGTTGGGGTCCGTGAGCAGAGCCTATCATTAACAATGTGTGATAATAAAAACATGTGAAAAAATATAAAAAGGTCTAATAGCAGAAAAAAAATAAGAAATGTCCCAGGTACCAAGGGTGAAAGGTCAACGAGCAGGAATTGATGAAAATAGAACAGTACATCATTGGCTGGTAATTATGATTAATGTTCTTGTAATAAACAAGAGGAGTCCAAGGTGACACTTCTGCTAGAAGGGATAAGCATATTTCGATGATGGAGATCTCTGATCTTAGAGAGAATCTCTCTCAGTGTCCCCTCCGTCTTCTTATTAATGCAGGAGTAAATTCCAAGGCATCAATTCATTCAGACCTCTTGGACTGATGGTGTCAAGTTTGAAGATCCATTTGGCCTCAATGCGTAGTAGTTTCTTCTCCCTGTCGCCATCCCTCATGGTTTTAGGCACATGATCAATCAAGATGTGCTTAAAGTCATTGATAGAATGCCTTTTTTCTGCGAAGTGTCTCGCTACTGGTTGGTCTGAGGGCTTCCCTGTTAGTGCCTGTTTTATGGCTGACCGGTGAAGAGCCATCCTTTCCCTTGCTGTCCGAATAGATTTACCAACGTAGTACAGATTGCATGGACATATTATCAAATATATGATATACGAAGAAGTGCATGTCAGCACATGTTGTATCCTCGATGTAAAATCGTTGTGTGGGTGTTTGAATGTGGAGCCCGTCATCATGTGTCCACAGGTGGTACATTTTGGACACTTATAGCAGCCTGTAGATCTGGTTAGGAACCCTTTGGGTCGTTCAGAGTGTAATTTGAAACCTGTGACGTCTGTTTGTACAACTATATCTTTAATGTTGCGGCCCCTGGTATAACAGGTCATGGGGCGCCGGTCTTTAAATACAGGCAGGGACTTGTCGGTTGCGACAATGGGCCATAGCGCTCTTGAGGCTCGGGGGATGACTGAGCTTGCGGTATTGTATCTAGTCACAAACGGAATTATTTCTTCCTGAGATTTGGTTTTGGTCCTCATTAAACTATTTCTAGGTAGCCTGACTACTTCACTTTTGTGCTGTTGTAATAGCTTCCGATCATAGCCCCGTTGCAAGAATTTGTCTACTAATTTATCCAGTTCAACTTCCAGGGTTGATCAGGAAGACCTGGAGACTCGGATCATTTGAGACCGTGGAAGTCCCCTAATGAGGCCCTTCGGGTGGTGGCTATTGGCCCTTAAGATGGTATTTTGGTCCGTTGGTTTGACATATAGTCCCGTTGTTAATTTGGTGCCGATGATAGACACACAGACATCCAGGTAATTGATCCTCTCCTTGCTGGTTTGGTAAGTATATTTGATCGGTGAATCTCATGCATTGGCCATGATCCTGTCCAGAGAAGGAACAGATCGTCTATATATCGGGTGTAGAGAAGAATATGGCTGGCTGTTACTGGATCCTGGAAGAAAACCGCCTGTTCTTCTTTGAACATGTAGACGTTAGCAAAAGAAGGGGAGACGTTGCTCCCCATCGCACACCCGGTCTTCTGTTTAAAGAAGCGCCCGTCGAACAAAAAGAAATTTCTGGTAAGTGTCAATTCAAGTAGTTGAATGAATAAAGAGTGGTCCAAAACATCCATTTCTTCCGCCTTCAGGAACTCTTCCATGGTTGCCAAGCCCTCTGCGTGGGGGATACTGGTGTAGAGATTGTTGACGTCGATCACACACAGTAATGTGTCCTTAGGGACTGTTTGGATGGAAGTCAGCAGCTGCAGAAAGCATGTAGTATCTTTTATGAAGTGTTTTTGTCTCACTACCATCGGTTGGAGAATTTTGTCCAAAAATACTGAGATGGGTTGGTAGATGGAATCTCTGGCCGAGATTATTGGGCGTCCAGGTGGATGCTCCAAATTTTTATGTATTTTTGGAACAGTGAAAAACAACGGGACTACCGGGAAGTCCTTGGTAAGTGCCTTCTGTAAATCGGAACCGATCAGTCCATCGATGCACGCCTTCCTCAGGATACCGTCTAGCTCTTGTTTATAAGTGACAGTGGGGTCTTGTGGTAATTCCTCATAAACTTGGGTATCCAACAACTGGCATTGCGCTTCCAATAAATAGTCTGTCAGATTGACGACAACGATACCGCCCCCCTTGTCGGCGGGGCGGATGATGACATCCTTATACGGCCCCAAGTCCTTGAGGGCTTTGTGCTCTGCTCTGGACAGATTGTAGTTGATCTTGGTACTTGCTTTTTCAAACTTGGAGACGGATTCCTCCATAAGGCGGATGTACGTTTTAATTGATGGATTAGTGGACGGAGGGTCAAAGGACGACATGGTTTGAGACCTGATGAATTCCTTATGCACTGCCGGTTGGTTCAGAGGTAGAGGAGTAGTAGATTGCACTTGAAAAAATTCCTGCAGTCTAAGCTTTCTGGCAAAGCGATGGGTGTCGATTTGCCATGTAAATTCGTCAATTTGGTAGTGGGAACGAACGATAGGCCTTTCTCCAATACTGCCACTTCATGTATTGTGAGGACCGGAAAAAGGGAGGGGTCAATCACTTTGTACAGGATATCTTTGTATCAGGAAACCTTGTACTCCTCCTCCTCTTTAGACTTGTCTCGATACAAAATATGCAAAAAAGTGTTTCAATTATTGCTCTTTGAAAGTGATATAGTGCTGGATACATGCAGTGTCACTAAAGTGACTATGTTTAAGTGACTATTGTCTAAATTTTCATATCAAGCAATTGGTTTACGGTGGTTAGCGCTGTTTGCACCCTTTATGCAAACATATATATATATAAAATATACAGGTCTGAGGGTGCTAGAACATAGTACTGTACATCATATTAATGTATAATTAACATAAGCAAAGATGGATACATTGCTTGAAAAAACGTTGCTTGCAGGTTTTTTCAAGCAATGGGGGTCATTCCGAGTTGTTCGCTCGTTATTTTTTTCTCGCAATGGAGCGATTAGTCGCTAATGCGCATGCGCAATGTCCGCAGTGCGACTGCGCCAAGTAAATTTGCTATGCAGTTAGGTATTTTACTCACGGCATTACAAGGTTTTTTCTTCGTTCTGGTGATCGGAGTGTGATTTACAGGAAGTGGGTGTTTCTGGGCGGAAACTGGCCGTTTTATGGGAGTGTGTGAAAAAACGCTACCGTTTCTGGGAAAAACGCGGGAGTGGCTGGAGAAACGGAGGAGTGTCTGGGCGAACGCTGGGTGTGTTTGTGACGTCAAACCAGGAACGACAAGCACTGAACTGATCGCACTGGCAGAGTAAGTCTCGAGCTACTCAGAGACTGCACAGAGAAGTCTTTTCGCAATATTGCGAATCTTTCGTTCGCAATTTTGATAAGATAAGATTCACTCCCAGTAGGCGGCGGCTTAGCGTGTGCAAAGCTGCTAAAAGCAGCTTGCGAGCGAACAACTCGGAATGACCACCAATGTATTCATCTTTGCTACATGCTGGTTAAGAAAGGTTCACTTGAACACCAATTCCATCTATGCGACATACTGATAAAGAACTGTTTCATTTTTTAATACTAACCAGATAAGATTTATCTCTATGATATTGTGCTGATGCCATGTTTTATGTGTAACAATAAATACCAAAATTGTTTTTATGAAGTTGCTCTTATGTTAATTATACATTAATATGATGTACAATACTATGTTCTAGCGCCCTCAGATCTATATATTATTTACTATTTTTGAGCCTCGTCTAACAGGGGGTTCTTCTTGAGGTGAAGCTCCTTTTTCACTTAGCGCTCCTGGGTACCTTTTTCAGTGTATATATATATTTTACATTATATTATAATGATACATATAAGAAAAATATATATAATACGCTTGTGCATCAACCAGTGTTTGCTAGTTCTGGTTTCACAAATTGCCTAGTTCTCATTCTTCACTAACCCCAATGTGTAGACAATGCATATGTGGCATAGTTGATCAAAATATGTGATTTGGCACTAAATGTGCTTGGATACTTTTGAGCACAATTTGTATATTGCACTGTTCAGCATAATGTTTGTTTGTGCACTGGTGAGGACAATAACTATGTCAGCGCTGCTGGATCCATGGAAGTAGCAGTGATACAGTAGCTCTGCATGGTAATACAACAGGAGACATCTATTACAAGCAGACGCCTCCTGCTGCAGTAGTGATCATACCTGTGTCCTAGGACTAGTGATGAGCGGGTTCGGTTCCTCGGGATTCAATCCCCCCGAACTTCACCCATTTTACACGGTTCCGAGGCAAACTCGAATCTTACCGCCTTGCTAGGTTAACCCGAGCGCGCCCGAACGTCATCATCCCGCTGTCGGATTCTAGCGAGATTCATATTCTATATAAGGAGCCGCGCGTCGCCGCCATTTTCACTCGTGCTTTGGAGATGATAGCGAGAGGACGTGGCTGCGTTCTCTCAGTTTCTGTGTTCAGTGTGCTGCAAATATCTGCTCAGTGTGCTTGCAAATATCTGTGCTCAGTGTGCTGAAAATATCTACGTTCTCTGCCTGAAAAACGCTCCATATCTGTGCTGCATTGTAGTACATTGTAGGAGGGGACAGTGCAGAATGTTGCTGTGACCACCAGTATATATATATATATAGCAGTACGGTACAGTAGTCCACTGCTCTACCTCTGTGTTGTCAAGTAAATTATGCGTTCATACCTGTGCTGCATTTTAGTTGTGCGCAGTATATAGTAGGAGGGGACAGTGCATATGTTGCTGTGATCACCAGTATGTATATAGCAGTACGGTATAGTAGTCCACTGCTCTACCTCTGTGTCGTCAAGTATACTATGCATCCATACCTGTGCTGCATTTTAGTTGTGCGCAGTATATAGTAGGAGGGGACAGTGCAGAATGTTGCTGTGACCACCAGTATATATATAGCAGTACGGAACAGTAGTCCACTGTTCTACCTCTGTGTCGTCAAATATACTATGCATCCTTACCTGTGCTGCATTTTAGTTGTGCACAGTATATAGTAGGTGGGGACAGTGCAGAATGTTGCTGTGACCACCAGTATATATATAGCAGTACGGTACAGTAGTCCACTGCTCTACCTCTGTGTCGTCAAGTATACTATGCATCCATACCTGTGCTGCATTTTAGTTGTGCGCAGTATATAGTAGGAGGGGACAGTGCAGAATGTTGCTGTGACCACCAGTATATATATAGCAGTACAGTACAGTAGTCCATTGCTCTACCTCTGTGTAGTCAAGTATACTACAAAAGTTCAGTAAAATGACCCAAAAATCTAAATTAAAAGCGTCTGATGAGAAGCGTAAACTTGCCAATATGCCAATTACGACACGGAGTGGCAAGGAATTGCTGAGGCCTGGCCTATGTTCATGGCTAGTGGATCAGATTCACATGAGGATGGAAGCACTCATCCTCTCACAAGAAAACTGCAGTGCCACTCCTAGATGGACCAGGTGTTTGTGTCGGTCACTTGGGTCGCTTAGCTTAGCCACACAGCTACCTCATTGCACCTCTTTTTTTCTTTGCATCATGTGCTGTTTGGGGACTGTTTTTTAAATCTACCATCCTGTCTGACACTTCAGTGCCACTCCTAGATGGGCCAGGTGTTTGTGTCGGCCACTTGGGTCGCTTAGCTTAGTTACACAGCTACCTCATTGCACCTCTTTTTTTCTTTGCATCATGTGCTGTTTGAGGACTATTTTCTAAATCTGCCATCCTGTCTGACACTGCAGTGCCACTCCTAGATGGGCCAGGTGTTTGTGTCGGCCACTTGGGTTGCTTAGCTTAGTCACACAGCTACCTCATTGCACCTCTTTTTTTCTTTGCATCATGTGCTGTTTGTGGACTATTTTTTAAATCTGCCATCCTGTCTGACACTGCAGTGCCACTCCTAGATGGGCCAGGTGTTTGTGTCGGCCACTTGGGTTGCTTAGCTTAGTCACACAGCTACCTCATTGCACCTCTTTTTTTCTTTGCATCATGTGCTGTTTGTGGACTATTTTTTAAATCTGCCATCCTGTCTGACACTGCAGTGCCACTCCTAGATGGGCCTGGTCAGACGTGTGTGTTGTGAGCTCCTGAGTTCCACTTGAGTGTCGGATTACACCCAAGATCCCTGGAGCCCTTCCCAGCTGGGATGGAGCCTCCCAGGGGTAAGGAGAAGCAGTTTCCCCCGGTTATGGAGCCTGACCCAGGGGAACCTATACTATGCAAAGGCTCTGGTGCTGGGGATTCAAGTCCAGTGTCCCAGTCTGCTGTAAAATCATCCTGCATGCAGTCTGCTATGGAGGTCACTGTGGAAATCCCCAGCAGTGTGTCTAAAGCCTGTGGTTTAACTGCAATTACTGACCTATCTACAACAGCTGGTTTATCTACACCAGTGTTCCCTGATCCTGCAAAGACTTCTGTAAAATCATCCTGCATGCAGTCTGCTATGGAGGTCACTGTGGAAATCCCCAGCAGTGTGTCTAAAGCCTGTGGTTTAACTGCAATTACTGACCTATCTACAACAGCTGGTTTATCTACACCAGTGTTCCCTGATCCTGCAAAGACTGCTTCTAGTTTGCCTACTAGTGGATCCCCTGCTACATCTGTTAATGGCCAGAGCATGGAATCTTATGTGGAGCCGCTGCATAGTACCGGGGGCTGTGCTCCCTTTTCAGCGGGTGCTAGCGGCAGAGTCCGGTGGTCAGGAGAGCCGGTAAAGACCTTAATAGGCAGCCCTGAGCTCCCCCCTGCAAGTGCTGTGAATGGAGTTGAGACCCGGCGTCTGGAAGTGAAGCAGCTGGAAGGAGAGTTTTCTGCCGCTGGAGCCCCTGCTGACGCGACGGTGAAGAGGTTAGTAAGCCCGGCCGTCGGCGGGTTCCCTGCATGTTATCTTCGCTCTGTAGATGCAGGGGCTGGTATAGTGGCCTCTGGGTCTGCTGCACTAGTGTGCACTGCTGCCAGCCTTAATGTAAAAAATCAAAAGGAGGTGGAGGAGGTTTTGGATGGTGATAAGGACAATCAGGGAATAAAGCCCCATGCTAGTAATGTTCCATCCATGCCAACAGGTGTTACTAAAGTGGTTCCCCCCATGTTAAGTTTGGCTGCCAATAAATCAGTGACAATGATTAAGGAAGGTGACGTTCAAGTGGCGCCTATTTCTACATCTGCTGTGCTTAAAAAAAATCCTGTGTGCCCAACTGGTGATGAGACATCTATGATTAAGGAAAAAGTGACTGGGGGCTCGGTTGCTGTGAAAATTGAGGGGTGTCTAGTGAAGATGACCCCCTGTACAGTGAATTTAAGTCCCCCCGTTTCCGTGCCATCTGGATCTGCTTTGTTGGTGTGTGAGGAAAGTCAGTGGCTGCTACCGATGCTACCGTGGGACCGGTGACCAGGTCCAGAGCTGTTAAACCTGTGGTAGCCCCTGCAAAGTTTATTGTGGGTAGCTCTGGGATCAGTGATGTCAAGAAATTAGCCACTGTGGCCTCTGTGTCAAAAACAAAGAAGCCGGGGCTGAAGTGTGATGTCTTGGTGGAGTCAGGATCATTGCTTGATGTGGTATCCTCTGACACCGAACAAACGCAAGCACAACTCTCATCCGCTGCAATTGGGGGTAATCTCCCTGCGACAATTAAGTTGGAGTGTAGGGCGGCTGGTGCCCGGAGTGTATCCTCTGACCTGCCTGTGGAGGTCCAGGACAAAGTGACAGAGCAGTCTGTCTGTGAGACGGGTTTGTCGTCTTGCGACTCCCAATCTTCTTGTGGGACTAGCATGGCAATTATCGATGAGGATACTAAGGAGATGGAGATGCAGGACTTTGCTAGCACTGGTGAATCAAGTATTGACATTGCTGAGTTGAAAATGTTAGTTGTTAAGAAGGGGATTTTGATTGCGGAGAAGAAGAGGAGGAGGAACACTTGTCCAAAATGGGAAAGGGAGAGGATGGAGGGGGACATACGCAGGTTGGAGCTTGAATGTATATGTTTGGAGGCCAGGATGCTAGCACTTCAGAAAGAGCTGGAGGAAGAGGAGAAAATTGAGTGTGAGCCAAGTGGATCGACCGTGCCTGAGGAAGAGGATCCAAGGTGTGATGGTGGTGCTTCTGCTGGTGAAGATGCTGCGGATTCTGTGATGGATCAGGGCCTGGAGTGTAATGTTGCTATGGTGGAGGAGGCGTCTCCTCTTTTGATTGTGGAACAGCGGTTGGATGGTGGTCTGGGAGGTGTCGCTGTTCAGGCTGGTGTTGCTTGCTCGGGGTCGACCTCCCAAGATCTGGCCTCCTCTGCTGGGAAGCAGGTTGCGTCCATGGTGGGTCCGGCGCGTGCCGGTGAGATGGCTGAGGCGAGTCTCCCCAATCTGCCTAAGGGTGGTGGCATTAGCAAGCCAAGCATGGTGGCAGGGGTGAGTGGTGCCAAAGACGCCACTGGCACTAATGTTGATGGTGTCACTTGCTCTAAGGCTAGGGCTAAAACAAAACATGTTTCCGAGACTGGTGTTAAGAGTGTGTCGGTGGGTCCAGTGTCATCGTGTGGACTTGCCCAAGGTCTTCCGACGTTAAGGAAAGATTTATCTGCAGAGGAGCGGGCTATTGTTGATGGTCTATATGGTAGCTTGGGCGTACCTGTGAGATCCTTGCCAGCTATATCCGTTATTAGAACCTCTTTGGCCAATAAAAATGCTAGTTCTGTATCTGTTGGGCAGGGTGCGGGGCGGGGTAATGTTGTGGGCTCTGTTGGGCAGGCCTCGCCTCAGGTAGTTCCTAAGCCGGGCTTGTCCTCTTATGCGGGTGCTGTCTCAAGTGGCAATAGGATTGTTGCTCCAAAGGTGTTTTCAGCTTCTGATCAGGCTGGTAAGCGTCGCAACGTGGTTTCACTTAAGTGGATAGGGGTTGAGGAACCCCCTTCTAAAGGGGATTTCCTGGAAATGGTGTTCTCATTGGGTTTCCATGCCCCTGATCTTTTTGCTTGCATCCACCCTGTAAAGACCCCTGACTACGACCTTAGTTTCATATCTTATCAAGGGCTGCGGGTGTTCTGGGAACAGTGGGAGCTAAAGAAGGGGTGTGAGCCGTATTGTCGCTATAAAGCGGCGGCTGTTACTCGCCAGGATAGAGTCCGTGCAACTGTATTGGTCAGGAATGAATCCCTCCCTGCTGCAGATATTGGCTATTGGTTAAGTCGATATTGCGACATCTTGTCTCCTCTGGTGAAGATTGATTTCACGAAAGGTGTGTGGGGTGGAGCCTGGTCGGCTGTGATCAGGCTTAGGCATAATGGTCAGGTGCCTTGCCATGTTCCCTCTGCTGCTTTCATTGGGAGAGACAAAATCCAATGTTTTTATCCTGGTCAACCTAGACAGTGTCACCGCTGCGGAGACTTTCGTCACCTAAGCAGTGACTGTACTGTCCTGAAATGTGCCCTCTGTGGTAAAACTGGGCACGTGGCGAGGGATTGTGGCAACGTAACCTGCAACCTTTGTGGGTGCGAAGGACATCCTTATAGTAGGTGCCCCAAGGCCTCCCATAACCTTGAGGTTATGGGGGAAGAGCTAGAGAGGGAAATGGGTCATCTTTTTGAGGAGGAGCGACGGGAGGTTGTAGAAAAGCAAGTGGTGAGGGCGGTGGTAGAGAAGAACAGTGTGGTGAGGAAGGTGCCTGCTGAGGTGGATAAAGATGGCTTTCAGGTGGTTGAATCTAAGTCAAGGAAAAGGTTGGCCAAAAGAAGGGATTCAGACCCTGGTATTTTTTGTGTTAATAGATTTCAGTTTAACTCTGAGGAAGAGTCTGAGGTGGAGGACAGTGAAATCGTCTTATCTGAAGGGCAGCTTGTCCAGGTCCCAAAAGATAAACCCAAGAAACAAAGAAGGAGGTCCTCTGTTAAGAGTTCCTTTGGGGAAGTAGCGTCCGTGGTGGAGGGGAAGGGGTGTAGGAGGAGTGAAGGAGGAGACGAAGTAATGAGGTTGATAGTTCTGGTCATGTGTCTTCAAAAGTTAGATCGGTGGTAACATCAGACACTGATGGGAAACCTCAGAGTTCAGTCGGGGAAGATGTGGGGGACTTTTCCTTCATGCCTTCCTGTACCCCTCAAGTCCTTTCCTCATTGCCCCAGGATCTCGTGGATCCTCCCCCTGTCCCTGTGGACCCTAGGCCCTTTCCCGCTTCTCCAGGAGCGGAGCCTCCTGATCCGGGTCCTCCTCATGATGATTTGGGCCAAGATATTTCTGCTGTTTTGGGGGAGGCTCTGGACATGGACCTCTCTGTCTCTCCCACTGCAGGTGAGAGTGATACTGAGGAGGTGTTTGTTGGGGAGGATGATCCTCTTCCCTTGGGGACTAGTTTTAAAAGGTATGGCTCCGATGAGGAGTCAAGTAGGCAAGCAAAGAGAAAGTGATTGGGTCCTACCTTACAATCCAATGAAACATGGATCCCCAGCCTATACGATGTGCCACAATTAATGTGGCTTCCGTTTTGTCCGAACGTGCTCGTTTTATGGCCTTTGATTTTTTCAGCACAATTGAGGCTGATTTTTTATTTTTGCAGGAGACCAGGATTGGTGATCTGGCGGTTCTTCATAGAGCAAAGCGTGAATGGAGGCGTGGACCGTCTTTCTGGTCTCTTGCGGCCGAGCCGTACGGTGGGGTGGCGGTGCTTTTTACCGGTATGGTAACCGTGCACAGGATTGTAGAGTTACAGGTAGGTAGGTGTATGGTTTTGGATATCAACTTGAAGGGACAGAACCTACGGCTAATTAACATCTATGGGCCCCAGTCCCCAAGGGACAGGAGATGTCTCTTCACGGAGATAAAACCGTTTCTTTTTTCAGCCCGGCAGATTGTCTTTGGTGGCGATTTTAACGCTATCACTAGGCCAAAAGACAGGGGGGGCACAAAGACAACCCTGGGTCATGATTCCAATTTTTTAGCTAGCATGACTAGGGAGGCTGGTCTGGTGGATGTGCACGTTCGCCATTTTCCAGACCTCACGGGTTACACCTTCTATTGTGGTAGTCGTAGGTCTAGGATAGATAGGTTTTTTGTTAAGGAGTCCGCGAAAACTTTGCCTCCTGTGGTGAAGCTAGTAGAGTTCTCCGATCACTGTATTCTGAGTTTTGCTTTGAATGCTTCGGAAACCCCTCAGAAAGGGCGGGGTCTATGGCGGCTGAATTCGGGGCTCCTGAAGGAGGAGATGGTGAGACAGTCCTTTAGAGATTTCTTTCAACTACAAGAGACTCTTTTGGAGGCAGGTTGGAGTAGATCCGAGTGGTGGGAGGAGTGTAAAAAGCGTACTCGGGGGTTTTTCCGTAGGCTGGTAGCCCGGAAAAACTTGATAAAACAAAATGCCTACTATGACTTGCGAAGGAAACTTGATTTCTTGATCTCTGAGCGTGGAGATAGTGGGGAGATCTCTCGGGTGAAGGCTCGGTTGAGGGAATATCAATACAGTCGCATGGCTTCCTTGATTTTGGAGAGGGATTATGGAGCTTACCACTCACCTGATCCCTGTCAGAATTGTAGAAAGTCGGTTGATCTGAAGGAGGTGCGGGGTTTGGTTGATTCTCTGGGTGTCCTTCGTGAGGATAGGGAGGGCATTCTGGGGGTCATCAGATCCTACTACTCCGATCTTTTGTCCGAGCAGCCACTCATCAGAGAGAGGATGGAAAGGTTTTTTAGGGAGACACCTGGGCTCGGGGGCCTTGATGCCTCTTTTGACTCTTTGGGAAGTGATGTGACGGCGGAGGAGATCAGGAAGGCCATAGACGGTTTGTCTATAAAGAAATCTCCGGGCCCGGATGGCTTAACATCTGAATTTTTTAAGGCATTTTCGGACCTCTTGGTTCCTCATCTTGTGGAGGTTTTTAATGAGAGCCTGGCTGAGGGTTTGCTCCCTCCCTCCATGAGGTTGTCCGCCCTCATATTATTGTCCAAAGGTAAGGATCCATCTCGTGTTGAGAACTGGCGCCCCATCGCTCTTCTCAATACAGACAGGAAGATTTTGGCAAAGGTACTCTTCAATAGGCTGATGGAAGTTTCCGGGCTGTTGCTTTCTTCTTCTCAGCATGGTACCGTGAAAGGCCGTAGCACCTTTAGTGCTGTCCTTGGCGTCCGGGAGGCTGTGGAGCGGTGTCGTGCTGAGAAGTGGGGAAAGTACTTGCTGGCATTGGATCAGTCTAAGGCTTTCGATAGAGTCAATCATGAGTACCTGTGGGCCTTGCTTGAAAGGTATGGACTTCCAGTGAGGGTGGTGGATTGGCTTCGCGTTATTTATAATCAGGCCGAGAGTTTCCCGCTTTTCAATGGTTGGGTAGGTCCTGCCTTCGCGGTCAACTCCGGTGTCCGTCAGGGTTGTCCCTTGAGCTCCCTTCTGTATGTGTTCGCAATCGACCCTTTCGTCAGGAGGGTTGAAAGTGGTGCACTCGAGGGGGTGCAATTGGGGCCGGAGTGTCTGCTGAAGGTGGTGGCCTATGCAGTCGTATCGTCTACGACTGAGGCACGTGATGTGGAACACCTTATCTGCGAGTACTCTGGGGCCTCGTGCTCCATGATAAACCAAGACAAATGTGAAGCTTTCTGGATGGGGGAGGAAGGTGAGGAGTTCAGCCTTCCGGACAGCCTTCCCCGGGCCAATTCGTCAATCAAAATCTTAGGGATTTGGTTTAGTCGTGGTGATTATACCACTCTAAATTGGGTGAGTAAGCTGGAAGTTGCTGCCCGTAAAGTAGAGAGCTGGAGAAGATGGAAATTTTCTCTCAGGGAAAGGGTTGACCTGTGTAAGACTCACCTGATCCCGGTGTTTCTTTATGTTAGTTATGTGTGCTGTTTGCCTCAATCTTTGTGGTCCAGGATTTATTCTTTGTTCTTCCTGTTGTTGTGGGGGAACAGGATGAATCTCGTTAAGAGAGGCATCACCTACAGACCGAGGGCAGAGGGTGGACTTGGTATGGTCAACCCTGTGGTGTTTTTCACATCCACTTTTGTAAAGTTACATCTTGGGAGTCTGTTTTTGGAGGCCCCCCCTCGGTGGGTAGAAGGCTTTAGGGTTTGGGTGCACCCCTTCCTCAGGTCATGGATAGATGGCGGTCAGGTGAGAAACCTCCGAGTTGATAAATGCGGATACCTCCCGATCTACGTCATCTTGTGCTTGAAGGTGACAAGGCTATGGGGAATTTTGATGAGTGAAGTCAAAGGCTTCTCTAGAAGGGAGTTGGAGAGGAGCATTTTGCGATCTCATTTTTATGACCAGCCATCGCTAAGGGACTGCCCGGGCAATGTGTACTCAGCTGGGTTGAATCTGATTAATTCTCGGAGGATCCCACTGAAGTTCAGGGACATTGCCTGGCTTCTTTTTCAAGGGAAGCTTTATGTTAGGGGGAAGATCGGGTTTCGAGGTGCCAGTGATCGTGTTTGCCCATGTGAGGAGTGTCCTGGGGTGGTGGAGACTGTGGACCACTTCTTGCTCGAGTGTCCCTTTAATGTAAAAATTTACAAAGCCGTTTCAGCCGCCTTACGCCTTCCGTGCCTTTCGGGGCTTAGTTACCCTGAGTGGGCGTATGGGGCGTTCAAAAAGAGGTTTGGGAGATTTGATTTAGTCACCATTTACCTAGTTAGTTTAGCGGTCAGGTACCACACTTGGAGTGCACGGTGTCTAGTTTCCCTTAGAAGGTTAGTCCTTCCCTGTACTGAGGTGGTTAGTACCATTCTTCACGAGGTAAAGAGGATGATGGATATGGATCGAGGGAGGATGGATGCCGTCAGTTGGTCCAGGCTTTGGCGCCATCTGAGACCCCCTTGAGTGGGTTGCTGAAGTCTTTCCTTCCTTCCATCCTTCTGGCTTTCTTTTCTTTCACCCCCCGTAGATTTTGTGTTATAGTTTTTTTTTATGCTATGGTTTTAACATACGACTAAAAGCTCACCTCACTTTCTCTATGTTTGGATTTTGTTGTGTGTTAAGGCTTGATTTTGTACATATTGGTCTGTATATTGCTATTGACTGTCTATTTGACAAACTATTATTAATCTTGCCAGTGCTATGGACTTTTGAGTTTATTTGACATTGCCTCTTCATACACTAATCTGATATATTATGCCATCGTAGTCGGACTATAGACTTTGGACAATATTATTTAAGTATGGCTTTTGGCTGGTATCACATTGTTTATGTAAATTATTTTTTTTTTTCTCGTGTTTGTTGATTGCTTTGTTTTGTTGTTGCAATTTTTCTAATAAAAACATAGCCACTCCTAGATGGGCCAGGTGTTTGTGTCAGGCACTTGGGTCGCATAGCTTAGCCATCCAGCGACCTTTTAGGACTAGGTGCAAATTTTAGGACTAAAAATAATATTGTGAGGTGTGAGGTGTTCAGAATAAACTGGAAATGAGTGGAAATTATGGTTATTGAGGTTATTAATACTATGGGATCAAAATGACCCCCAAAGTCTATGATTTAAGCTGTTTTTGAGGGGTTTTTGTAAAAAAACACCTGAATCCAAAACACACCCGAATCCGACAAAAAATTTTCAGGGAGGTTTTGCCAAAACGCGTCCGAATCCAAAACACGGCCGTGGAACCGAATCCAAAACCAAAACACAAAACCCGAAAAATTTCTGGTGCACATCACTACTTAGGACACAGCATCGGATTACAGGAATCACCATTGGATGGCTTGCCATGGTGATGTGCCAACCGATCATCGCAGATAGGAAATTTCCGCCCAACGACGGCAATCCCTGACATCTTCACTCTCCCTAAATGGCGGTGACATGCCCGTTTTCCCAAAGGGAGCTCATCGCCACCCCCTCCCCGTGCGAAAAACAGCATCAGACTGTCAGTCACTGACAGTGATGCTAGAGTGCATGCTACACTGCAGGATCTGTTTACGTGCGCACAGAAAGGGTATAGGTACTTTGCACATCCTGTAGCACTTGCTGAATATCCCCCAATATGTTTAGTTCATTTTGAACATAATGTTGTGGTTGCTGTGGATGCTCTGCATGCAAAATATTAAACGGATAAATGTGATGGGGTAAACAAACATTGGAAATTAACTCTGCATAACAGCAGACTCTTCAACTTGAACCTTTTAGATTGGAAAAAAATGCTCCTGAACTTCACACTTAATTCTTCATTGCAAGTACCTAGGCTGAATTCATTAATTGATGTTCAAAAATCATTGTTCTGATTAGCGAATTAATTCGGACTAATTCAGACCAGGTTTTTACTCTGCTAACTTAAAGTGGGATGTTTGGGAACAAGGCATTCTGTCTGAGGAAAGGTGACTGATGGTATGTTTTGTTTTTTTCATATTCAGGGGTGAGTCCTCTAGTAACTATTCTGTAGTTGAAGGTGGGTACCTCACTATGACACTGTCCATTAGCAGGCAGAGTTTTCAATATAAATTAAAGAGATTTTAACAACATAACAGACAAAAATCAGTGAAACCCTAACTGTATTATTTTGTTTTATTATTATTTTAACAATACCATTTAGGAGATGCTCAAAAATGTTGAACCAGTTCAAAACTTACTCAATTTGTAGAATTCACTATTCACAGCTCATGCTCACCATTCTAATTTATGGTATGATTTAACATGAATGCTTTAAAATGTTTTTCTTTTTATTATTTTGAATCACTTTGTAAATAGAACATTACATAATAAAAAAGTACCTTAACATTTTTGTAAATCAAACTGTGAAAACTACTGTGTCCACAGTTTGGAGTTTACCATTCATATTCAAGATTGTCATTATAAAAATAATAATAATAATAATAATAATAATAATAATAATAATAATAATAAGCAATGGATCCACTAGATTACAATACCCATTTCTTAGTTGATGTCACAGAACGATAGAGTAACATGTGTTGAGGACCGGTGGCCTCCTTTCTATTAAAGAAAATAGTAAATGACAGATAAACAATTATTCATCTGTCTTGATATAGTTACATAAAACAAATACATTTTATATGAATTAAAAAAAATGGAAAAATAATATATTTAGAGCTGGATTGATGATACTGTAATATATATTTCATAAATATTCTTGTGGGTGGGATTTAACCCCGACTTAGTAAAATGTATTTACAGTATTTCTTAACATTTATTTATATAGTATACATTATATATATCCTGTGCTTTACAGGTAATATCTTGTGATTCACATCAGTCCTTGCCCTGATGGAGTTTACGATATCTATTTTCTACCACGTGGACTCACATACAAACTAAAATTGTATGTATGTGTAGGAGAATACAGTATCTGGGCACTGATGTATGCAACAGCAGCACCCTTCTGATCAAGGTATAAACCAATACCAAGAAACTGTGGACAAACAGAAAAGAAAGGATCAATGCTATGTATCAATACACTGAAAAATATATAGTGTAATACTTTTTCTAATTTTTTTTCCATAATATGGTGCAATCTTCATAAAAACCCAAATAAAATATACAGTATATGCAAATACATGTTTAAGATGGAGGTTTACCAGATTCCTTGGTTAGTGAGGCCTTATAGATGTAATAGAGATGTTGGCTCCAGAACCAGTCTCCTGGGCCCTCTCCTCCACTTGAATCTGGATCAACTCCAGCTCACATATAAACTAAGGCTTTTTTGTTGTTGTCAGATGTCCAAGAATCTATCAGAGGAAAACAATGTATCAAGAGGAAACTCATCCAAACAAGGGAAGAACATGCAATCTCCACACGTATATAGGAATCTAACCTATAGAGGACTCACCAGCAATGCTAATACCTGTCTTATTCAACCATCAAATGTAAACATGTGAATGCATGCACTCTCCTACCAAATATAAAGTACACTAATCCACATTCTCCCTTTTCCATTTGCCGTGTGTTATGAATGTTATATTTGAAGTTGTCAGTCTCTCACATAACAAGGAGGTATAAACAGGCTACAGTATGTATATACAG
The DNA here is from genome assembly GCF_028390025.1 of Pseudophryne corroboree. Lineage (NCBI taxonomy): Eukaryota > Metazoa > Chordata > Amphibia > Anura > Myobatrachidae > Pseudophryne > Pseudophryne corroboree. Next base: position 273,255,023 of record NC_086450.1, on the reverse strand, counting down.
TAGCTATCAAGACAGGAACTGATGTTTTGGACACAACTCCACAGGACTAGCATATTTATACCTCTCAACTGTCCCGATTTTCGTGGGACAGTACCATTTTTTTGGGACTGTCCCTCTGTCCCACCTGTGGGTTGCAGTGTCTCGCGGTGGGGGCAGTTGGGAGCCTCCTGTCATCACTGATCTGCTTAGCATCTATTCATGGGAGACAGAGGAAGAGGGTGCATAGCAGCAGCTCATAGAGTGCTGGGCATGCCCCCTCAGTGACAAGAACGGGGTGTGGCTCACGATAATGGTCCCTCCCATGAAGTCACCCCGCCTTTCCTATAGACAACACCCCTTTTTGAAATCCGGTACGCAAATGTCCCTCTTTACCTGTCCCAAATGTTGGGCGGTATGGCATATTAAATGTACTTTTGAAGTACCAAATGGGATACTAGTAGCAAAATCCTGCATGGTCCATATCATTATACATGAAAGGAACATTTTCAGAGAAATAAAGTTAATAATTCATACTGGTATCAATATATGCACGTATACAGTATGCAAAATCAGTGACGATAGAACCCTAATCATGTCAAAATCCAAATATAACTAATTAGTAAAGACATATACAGTATATCCTCAATAAGAGAACTATGAATGTCATATTTCATTTGTGTTTAAAGCTGTAAAATCCCATTAGCAACACCTTTTAATTGCTTCAAAGTATGAGAAAAAAGGGCAGAAAAAGCCTGTTTTAAATAGATACTGTGTGTCATGTCATCAATAATTGGCAATTTCAAGTTCAAATTGCTAAAAATTTCCACATTTCCAAAATCTCCTAGATGCAGCTACATGAACATAGGTGAGTTTTATGTTTTTATTATAAAAAATGTTGCATATTATTACTGTCATATTGTTACCTTATTTTGCATGTTCATTAAGCATAGCATTTTCTCATATTAAACCTCATTTAGAAAGGTTTTGTCTCTGTGTTCTTATCAAATGAATGCACTAGTTAACATACTGCAAGCACTACTGTATATAACTATAAGACAGGTTATTATATGGCTAATGATGACTAATTTAATTGTATTGTGACGAGCCACGTAATCAAGCTTCCTGTAAGAGTTCAGCTCTTAGTTGCAGAATTTTAGTATTAGTAGTAGACGTGATATAAACTGGGGACTTTGCCAGACAGGCAGGTTTGCTGTGATTAACCCTTTGTCACATGTCATGCAGGACCAAGTGAGTGCTGTTGCGACAATACAGTATATAACATCAATAACTCATGATAGTTAGGGACGGCTTTGGAAAGGCTAATAACTTGCCAGTACTCCATAAGCAAAAGCTGCCACCAGATTAATATAATTGACAGAAAGTTAGTGTCTTGCAGAGCTAAAATGCCTGCAAAGTGGTTGAGCACCTACCTTAATAAAAACAACTGTTTTCACAAGATAAATTGATTATGAACAAACATGTACATTTAAAATTCATATTAAGCTTCTTCTTCATCGCTAGTAATAGTTATTGCGGATGAAATATAAATCTAGAGCAGGGATGTAATAAGAGGCGTGTATGAGCCGGGTTTGTAAAATGTCTGATTTTGCCGCAAAAGTTGGATATTTTGCAAACCCGGCCAATGTAATAGCTTCTGAGTATATGAAAGTCGGATGTTTTCTACTCTTAAAGAGAGCACCTTGTAAAAGGTTGGATTCAGATGTTTTCCCCTTGTTAAACATACAACTCGGCCGATGTGATGTCCGAGTTGCATGTTGAAAAGTCAGAGAAGATGAAAATCTCACCAAAAACAGCCCTGCAAAGTCAGACATACTGTATATAGAGCTGTTTGTATTTGTATTTGACAATGCTGAAAATCATTTACAAGTACACATTTACATAACACATTTACAACAAACATTTAAAAAATTATTTCTAACCTTGAAATCAAACAAAAATACTTTGAACTCTCAAATTAGTGTATGTACTGTACATGTCATTTTTACACATTTGCACATTTTTCCCTGAAAAATTCATCTTAGATGCAAAACGGTGCTAAAGGGATGCACAAGCAGCTTTTGCTGATTACAATCATATGCAGCATGCCTATATTCTCTGTGTAATAGCAACTGTATCATAAGAAACATAGGTGGTCATTCCGAGTTGTTCGCTCGTTGCCGTTTTTTGCAACGCAGCGATTAGGTGGAAAATGCGCGTGCGCATAGTACGCAGCGCGCATGCGTTAAGTAATTTTACACAAAACTTTGGAGATTTACACAAGCTCGAGCAACGTTTTTTCAAAGCTCGAGTGATCGTAGTGTGATTGACAGGAAGTGGGTGTTTCTGGGTGGAAACTGGACGTTTTCAGGGAGTGTGCTAAAAACGCAGGCGTGCCAGGTAAAAACGCAGGAGTGGCTGGAAAAATGGGGGAGTGGCTGGCCGAACGCAGGGCATGTTTGTGATGTCAAACCAGGAACTAAACGGACCAAGGGGATCGCAATCCAGGAGTAGGTCTGGAGCTACTCAGAAACTGCAAGGAATTATTTAGTAGCAGTTCTACTAACCTTTCGTTCGCTATTCTGATAAGCTAAGATACACTCCCAGAGGGCGGCGGCCTAGCGTGTGCAATGCTGCTAAAAGCAGCTAGCGAGTGAACAACTCAGAATGAGGGCCATAGAAACATAGAATTTGACGGCAGATAAGAACCACTTGGTATGCCGATACAGCCACTATTCCACATGCCGCATATCATTTAAATCAGCATAAGCTGCTTGTGCACAAGGCTGGTGCGAGGGTGTTTGGTCTTTGGTGCCTACCTGCAAACTATATATTTGCACCCTCTACGGCATACTTAATAAAGAGAGAGCAAAAAGGCGAAGGTGCACACCACAAAAAGGAGTATGGTCTCACAAGGAACTAGAGATGAGCGGGTTCGGTTCCTCGGAATCCGAACCCCCCCGAACTTCAGCCTTTTTACACGGGTCCGAGGCAGACTCGGATCTTCCCGCCTTGCTCGGCTAACCCGAGCGCGCCCGAACGTCATCATCCCGCTGTCGGATTCTCGCGAGGCTCGTATTCTATCGCGAGACTTGGATTCTATATAAGGAGCCGCGCGTCGCCGCCAATTTCACACGTGCATTGAGATTGATAGGGAGAGGACGTGGCTGGCGTCCTCTCCGTTTAGATAGAGAGTGAGACACTTGATTTACTGGAGCATTAGGAATTTAGGAGTACTCAGAGAGTGCAGAGTTTTGCTGATAGTTATACTAGTGGTGACCACCAGTTTTATTTATTATTTAATATAATCCGTTCTCTGCCTGAAAAAAAACGATACACAGTCACATACCATATCTGTGCTCAGCCTCAGTGTGCTGCATGATAATATCATCTATGTATATCTGACTGTGCTGAGTAGTGCTCACTGCTCACACAGCTTAATTGTGGGGGAGACTGGGGAGCAGTTATAGCAGGAGAACATATTTAACAGTGCACACTTTTGCTGCCAGAGTGCCAGTGTGACTGACCAGCAGTGACCACCAGTATATTGTCTGCCTGAAAAAGTTAAACACTCGTGTGGTGTTTTTTTTTTTTATTCTATAAACGCATTCTGCTGACAGTGTCCAGCAGGTCCGTCATTCATTATATTTCTATCTTCTTCATACTAGTAGTTTAGGAGTCTGCAGTGCTGACAGTGTCCAGCAGGTCCGTCATTATACAATATATACCTGTCCTGCAGTAGTGATATATATATTTTTTTTATATCATTATCATCCAGTCTATACTAGCAGACGCGCAGTATGGTAGTCCACGGCTGTAGCTACCTCTGTGTCGGCAGTCGCTCGTCCATAATTGTATACCTACCTGTGGTGGGTTTTTTTTTCCCATCTTCTTCATACTAGTAGTTTAGGAGTCTGCAGTGCTGACAGTGTCCAGCAGGTCCGTCATTATACAATATATACCTGTCCTGCAGTAGTGATATATATATATTTTTTATATCATTATCATCCAGTCTATACTAGCAGACGCGCAGTACGGTAGTCCACGGCTGTAGCTACCTCTGTGTCGGCAGTCGCTCGTCCATAATTGTATACCTACCTGTGGTGGGTTTTTTTTTTCCATCTTCTTCATACTAGTAGTTCAGGAGTCTGCAGTGCTGACAGTGTCCAGCAGGTCCGTCATTATACAATATATACCTGTCCTGCAGTAGTGATATATATATATATATATATTTTATATCATTATCATCCAGTCTATACTAGCAGACGCGCAGTACGGTAGTCCACGGCTGTAGCTACCTCTGTGTCGGCAGTCGCTCGTCCATAATTGTATACCTACCTGTGGTGTTTTTTTTTTTCCATCTTCTTCATACTAGTAGTTTAGGAGTCTGCAGTGCTGACAGTGTCCAGCAGGTCCGTCATTATACAATATATACCTGTCCTGCAGTAGTGATATATATATATTTTTTATATCATTATCATCCAGTCTATACTAGCAGACGCGCAGTACGGTAGTCCACGGCTGTAGCTACCTCTGTGACGGCAGTCGCTCGTCCATAATTGTATACCTACCTGTGGTGGTTTTTTTTTTCTATCTTCTTCATACTAGTAGTTTAGGAGTCTGCAGTGCTGACAGTGTCCAGCAGGTCCGTCATTATACAATATATACCTGTCCTGCAGTAGTGATATATATATATTTTTTACATCATTATCATCCAGTCTATACTAGCAGATGCGCAGTATGGTAGTCCACGGCTGTAGCTACCTCTGTGTCGGCAGTCGCTCGTCCATAATTGTATACCTACCTGTGGTGGTTTTTTTTTTACCATCTTCTTCATACTAGTAGTTTAGGAGTCTGCAGTGCTGACAGTGTCCAGCAGGTCCGTCATTATACAATATATACCTGTCCTGCAGTAGTGATATATATATATTTTTTATATCATTATCATCTAGTCTATACTAGCAGATGCGCAGTACGGTAGTCCACGGCTGTAGCTACCTCTGTGTCGGCAGTCGCTCGTCCATAATAGTATACCTACCTGTGGTGGGTTTTTTTTCTCCCATCTTCTTCATACTAGTAGTTTAGGAGTCTGCAGTGCTGACAGTGTCCAGCATGTCCGTCATTATACAATATATACCTGTCCTGCAGTAGTGATATATATATATTTTTTATATCATTATCATCCAGTCTATACTAGCAGACGCGCAGTACGGTAGTCCACGGCTGTAGCTACCTCTGTGTCGGCAGTCGCTCGTCCATAATTGTATACCTACCTGTGGTGGGGTTTTTTTTTCCATCTTCTTCATACTAGTAGTTTAGGAGTCTGCAGTGCTGACAGTGTCCAGCAGGTCCGTCATTATACAATATATACCTGTCCTGCAGTAGTGATATATATTTATTTTTTATATCATTATCATCCAGTCTATACTAGCAGACGCGCAGTACGGTAGTCCACGGCTGTAGCTACCTCTGTGTCGGCAGTCGCTCGTCCATAATTGTATACCTACCTGTGGTGGTTTTTTTTTTTCTATCTTCTTCATACTAGTAGTTTAGGAGTCTGCAGTGCTGACAGTGTCCAGCAGGTCTGTCATTATACAATATATACCTGTCCTGCAGTAGTGATATATATATATATTTTTTATATCATTATCATCCAGTCTATACTAGCAGACGTGCAGTACGGTAGTCCACGGCTGTAGCTACCTCTGTGTCGGCTGTCGCTCGTCCATAATTGTATACCTACCTGTGGTGGTTTTTTTTTTTCTCTATCTTCTTCATACTAGTAGTTTAGGAGTCTGCAGTGCTGACAGTGTCCAGCAGGTCCGTCATTATACCATATATACCTGTCCTGCAGTAGTGATATATATATATTTTTTATATCATTATCATCCAGTCTATACTAGCAGACGCGCAGTACGGTAGTCCACGGCTGTAGCTACCTCTGTGTCGGCAGTCGCTCGTCCATAATTGTATACCTACCTGTGGTGGTTTTTTTTTTTTCTATCTTCTTCATACTAGTAGTTTAGGAGTCTGCAGTGCTGACAGTGTCCAGCAGGTCCGTTATTATACAATATATACCTGTCCTGCAGTAGTGATATATATATATTTTTTATATCATTATCATCCAGTCTATACTAGCAGACGCAGTACGGTAGTCCACGGCTGTAGCTACCTCTGTGTCGGCAGTCGCTCGTCATCCATAAGTATACTAGTATCCATCCATCTCCATTGTTTACCTGAGGTGCCTTTTAGTTGTGCCTATTAAAATATGGAGAACAAAAATGTTGAGGTTCCAAAAATAGGGAAAGATCAAGATCCACTTCCACCTCGTGCTGAAGCTGCTGCCACTAGTCATGGCCGAGACGATGAAATGCCATCAACGTCGTCTCCCAAGGTCGATGCCCAATGTCATAGTACAGAGCATGTAAAATCCAAAACACAAAATATCAGTAAAAAAAGGACTCAAAAATCTAAAATAAAATCGTCGGTGGAGAAGTGTAAACTTGCCAATATGCCATTTACCACACGGAGTGGCAAGGAACGGCTGAGGCCCTGGCCTATGTTCATGGCTAGTGGTTCAGCTTCACATGAGGATGGAAGCACTCAGCCTCTCGCTAGAAAAATGAAAAGACTTAAGCTGGCAAAAGCACAGCAAAGAACTGTGCGTTCTTCGAAATCACAAATCCACAAGGAGAGTCCAATTGTGTCGGTTGCGATGCCTGACCTTCCCAACACTGGACGTGAAGAGCATGCGCCTTCCACCATTTGCACGCCCCCTGCAAGTGCTGGAAGGAGCACCCGCAGTCCAGTTCCTGATAGTCAGATTGAAGATGTCACTGTTGAAGTACACCAGGATGAGGAGGATATGGGTGTTGCTGGCGCTAGGGAGGAAATTGACCAGGAGGATTCTGATGGTGAGGTGGTTTGTTTAAGTCAGGCACCTGGGGAGACACCTGTTGTCCGTGGGAGGAATATGGCCATTGACATGCCTGGTGAAAATACCAAAAAAATCAGCTCTTCAGTGTGGAAGTATTTCAACAGAAATGCGGACAACATTTGTCAAGCCGTGTGTTGCCTTTGTCAAGCTGTAATAAGTAGGGGTAAGGACGTTAACCACCTCGGAACATCCTCCCTTATACGTCACCTGCAGCGCATTCATCATAAGTCAGTGACAAGTTCAAAAACTTTGGGCGACAGCGGAAGCAGTCCACTGACCAGTAAATCCCTTCCTCTTGTAACCAAGCTCACGCAAACCACCCCACCAACTCCCTCAGTGTCAATTTCCTCCTTCCCCAGGAATGCCAATAGTCCTGCAGGCCATGTCACTGGCAATTCTGACGAGTCCTCTCCTGCCTGGGATTCCTCCGATGCATCCTTGCGTGTAACGCCTACTGCTGCTGGCTCTGCTGTTGTTGCTGCTGGGAGTCGATGGTCATCCCAGAGGGGAAGTCGTAAGACCACTTTTACTACTTCCACCAAGCAATTGACTGTCCAACAGTCCTTTGCGAGGAAGATGAAATATCACAGCAGTCATCCTGCTGCAAAGCGGATAACTGAGGCCTTGGCATCCTGGGCGGTGAGAAACGTGGTTCCGGTATCCATCATTACTGCAGAGGCAACTAGAGACTTGTTGGAGGTACTGTGTCCCCGGTACCAAATACCATCTAGGTTCCATTTCTCTAGGCAGGCGATACCGAAAATGTACACAGACCTCAGAAAAAGACTCACCAGTGTCCTAAAAAATGCAGTTGTACCCAATGTCCACTTAAAAACGGACATGTGGACAAGTGGAGCAGGGCAGACTCAGGACTATATGACTGTGACAGCCCACTGGGTAGATGTATGGACTCCCGCCGCAAGAACAGCAGCGGCGGCACCAGTAGCAGCATCTTGCAAACGCCAACTCTTTCCTAGGCAGGCTACGCTTTGTATCACCGCTTTCCAGAATACACACACAGCTAAAAACCTCTTACGGCAACTGAGGAAGATCATCGCAGAATGGCTTACCCCAAATGGACTCTCCTGTGGATTTGTGGCATCGGACAACGCCAGCAATATTGTGTGTGCATTAAATATGGGCAAATTCCAGCACGTCCCATGTTTTGCACATACCTTGAATTTGGTGGTGCAGAATTATTTAAAAAACGAGAGGGGCGTGCAAGAGATGCTGTCGGTGGCCAGAAGAATTGCGGGACACTTTCGGCGTACAGGCACCACGTACAGAAGACTGGAGCAACACCAAAAACGCCTGGACCTGCCCTGCCATCATCTGAAGCAAGAAGTGGTAACGAGGTGGAATTCAACCCTCTATATGCTTCAGAGGTTGGAGGAGCAGCAAAAGGCCATTCAAGCCTATACAACTGAGCACGATATAGGAGGTGGAATGCACCTGTCTCAATCGCAGTGGAAAATGATTTCAACGTTGTGCAAGGTTCTGCAACCTTTTGAACTTGCCACACGTGAAGTCACTTCAGACACTGCCAGCCTGAGTCAGGTCATTCCCCTCATCAGGCTTTTGCAGAAGAAGCTGGAGACATTGAAGGAGGAGCTAACACAGAGCGATTCCGCTAGGCATGTGGGACTTGTGGATGGAGCCCTTAATTCGCTTAACAAGGATTCACGGGTGGTCAATCTGTTGAAATCAGAGCACTACATTATGGCCACCGTGCTCGATCCTAGATTTAAAACCTACCTTGGATCTCTCTTTCCGGCAGACACAAGTCTGCAGGGGTTCAAAGAACTGCTGGTGAGAAAATTGTCAAGTCAAGCGGAACGCGACCTGTCAACATCTCCTCCTTCACATTCTCCCGCAACTGGGGGTGCGAGGAAAAGGCTCAGAATTCCGAGCCCACCCGCTGGCGGTGATGCAGGGCAGTCTGGAGCAACTGCTGATGCTGACATCTGGTCCGGACTGAAGGACCTGCCAACGATTACGGACATGTCGTCTACTGTCACTGCATATGATTCTCTCCCCATTGAAAGAATGGTGGAGGATTATATGAGTGACCGCATCCAAGTAGGCACGTCAGACAGTCCGTACGTATACTGGCAGGAAAAAGAGGCAATTTGGAGGCCCTTGCACAAACTGGCTTTATTCTACCTAAGTTACCCTCCCACAAGTGTGTACTCCGAAAGAGTGTTTAGTGCCGCCGCTCACCTTGTCAGCAATCGGCGTACGAGGTTACTTCCAGAAAATGTGGAGAAGATGATGTTCATTAAAATGAATTATAATCAATTCCTCCATGGAGACATTCACCAGCAGCAATTGCCTCCACAAAGTACACAGGGAGCTGTGATGGTGGATTCCAGTGGGGACGAATTGATAATCTGTGAGGAGGGGGATGTACACGGTGATGAATCGGAGGATGATGATGAGGTGGACATCTTGCCTCTGTAGAGCCAGTTTGTGCAAGGAGAGATTAATTGCTTCTTTTTTGGTGGGGGTCCAAACCAACCCGTCATTTCAGTCACAGTCATGTGGCAGACCCTGTCACTGAAATGATGGGTTGGTTAAAGTGTGCATGTCCTGTTTATACAACATAAGGGTGGGTGGGAGGGCCCAAGGACAATTCCATCTTGCACCTCTTTTTTCTTTCATTTTTCTTTGCGTCATGTGCTGTTTGGGGAGTGTTTTTTGGAAGGGCCATCCTGCCTGACACTGCAGTGCCACTCCTAGATGGGCCAGGTGTTTGTGTCGGCCACTTGGGTCGCTGAGCTTAGTCACACAGCTACCTCATTGCGCCTCTTTTTTTCTTTGCGTCATGTGCTGTTTGGGGAGTGTTTTTTTGAAGGGCCATCCTGCGTGACACTGCAGTGCCACTCCTAGATGGGCCAGGTGTTTGTGTCGGCCACTAGGGTCGCTGAGCTTACTCACACAGCTACCTCATTGCGCCTCTTTTTTTCTTTGCGTCATGTGCTGTTTGGGGAGTATTTTTTGGAAGGGCCATCCTGCCTGACACTGCAGTGCCACTCCGAGATGGGCCAGGTGTTTGTGTCGGCCACTTGGGTCGCTGAGCTTAGTCACACAGCTACCTCATTGCGCCTCTTTTTTTCTTTGCGTCATGTGCTGTTTGGGGAGTGTTTTTTTGAAGGGCCATCCTGCGTGACACTGCAGTGACACTCCTAGATGGGCCAGGTGTTTGTATCGGCCACTTGGGTCGCTTAGCTTACTCACACAGCTACCTCATTGCGCCTCTTTTTTTTCTTCTTTGCGTCATGTGCTGTTTGGGGAGTATTTTTTGGAAGGGCCATCCTGCCTGACACTGCAGTGCCACTCCTAGATGGGCCAGGTGTTTGTGTCGGCCACTTGGGTCGCTGAGCTTAGTCACACAGCTACCTCATTACGCCTCTTTTTTTTCTTCTTTGCGTCATGTGCTGTTTGGGGAGTATTTTTTGGAAGGGTCATCCTGCCTGACACTGCAGTGCCACTCCTAGATGGGCCAGGTGTTTGTGTCGGCCACTAGGGTCGCTTAGCTTACTCACACAGCTACCTCATTGCGCCTCTTTTTTTTCTTCTTTGCGTCATGTGCTGTTTGGGGAGTATTTTTTGGAAGGGCCATCCTGCCTGACACTGCAGTGCCACTCCTAGATGGGCCAGGTGTTTGTGTCGGCCACTTGGGTCGCTGAGCTTAGTCACACAGCTACCTCATTGCGCCTCTTTTTTTTCTTCTTTGCGTCATGTGCTGTTTGGGGAGTGTTTTTTGGAAGGGCCATCCTGCGTGACACTGCAGTGCCACTCCTAGATGGGCCAGGTGTTTGTGTCGGCCACTTGGGTCACTTATCTTAGTCACACAGCTACCTCATTGCGCCTCTTTTTTTTCTTCTTTGCGTCATGTGCTGTTTGGGGAGTGTTTTTTGAAGGGCCATCCTGCGTGACACTGCAGTGCCACTCCTAGATGGGCCAGGTGTTTGTGTCGGCCACTAGGGTCACTTATCTTAGTCACACAGCTACCTCATTGCGCCTCTTTTTTTTCTTCTTTGCGTCATGTGCTGTTTGGGGAGTATTTTTTGGAAGGGCCATCCGGCCTGACACTGCAGTGCCACTCCTAGATGGGCCAGGTGTTTGTGTCGGCCACTAGGGTCGCTTAGCTTACTCACACAGCTACCTCATTGCGCCTCTTTTTTTCTTTGCGTCATGTGCTGTTTGGGGAGTGTTTTTTGGAAGGGCCATCCTGCGTGACACTGCAGTGCCACTCCTAGATGGGCCAGGTGTTTGTGTCGGCCACTTGGGTCGCTGAGCTTAGTCATCCAGCGACCTCGGTGCAAATTTTAGGACTAAAAATAATATTGTGAGGTGTTCAGAATAGACTGAAAATGAGTGTAAATTATGGTTATTGAGGTTAATAATACTTTGGGATCAAAATGACCCCCAAATTCTATGATTTAAGCTGTTTTTTAGGGTTTTTTGAAAAAAACACCCGAATCCAAAACACACCCGAATCCGACAAAAAAAATTCGGTGAGGTTTTGCCAAAACGCGTTCGAACCCAAAACACGGCCACGGAACCGAACCCAAAACCAAAACACAAAACCCGAAAAATTTCCGGTGCACATCTCTACAAGGAACAGGTGTACCCACGCAATGGTTTCCCAAATTACGCCATACAGTAACACAATCTTATTTACATTACACCGCACACAATGCCAGATTCATATTACACCAAATAGTAATATGAATCTGGCATTGTGTATAAGTAGCACCTTACACACAATGCTCACAGTAGTGCCCCTTATACACATAATGGCCACCGTAGTAATGCCGCTTACACACATACTGCCGACAGTAGGGGGAATGTTTACTATATTGTGGGTTTAAAGAAGTGGAAATATTGCCCATAGCAACCAATTCGATTTTAGCTCTTACCTTCTAGAAGATGCTAGATAAATAAGTAGACTCTGATTGGTTGATATGGGCAATATCTCCACTTTTTTTGATCGAGCACTTTCATAAACATATCACTACTAGTGCCCCTTATACATGTAATGCCCACAGTAGTAGTGCCCCTTACACACAATGGGCCTAATTCAGACCTGATCGCTCGCTAGGGGTTTCTTGCACTGCTGCGAGCAGATAATCGCCGCCCATAGGGGAGTGTAGTTTTGCTTTGCAAGTGTGCGAATGCATGTGCAGCCGAGCGGTACAAAAAATATTTGTGCAGTTTCTGAGTTGCCCAGGACTTACTCAGCCGCTGCGATCACTTTAGCCTGTCCGGGGCTGGAATTGATGTCAGACATCCGCCCTGAAAACGCTTGGACATGTCTGCATTTTTCCAAACATTCCCAGAAAATGGTCAGTTGACACCCACAAACGCCCTCTGCTTGTCAATCTCTTTGCGATCGGCTGTGCGAATGGATTCTTCATACAATCCATCACCCAGCAACGATCCGCTTTGTACCCGTTCGATGTGTCTGCACATCGCGGTGCATACGCATGCTTAGTTTTGACCTGATCGCAGCGCAGCAAAAAATCCCAATGTCCACAGAAGTTGAATGGGGGGGGGCGGTGCTAAAACTAAAGTGCCTGCTGCTTGTTTGTCATACAGGGGCAACAGGGAGGAGAGGGGAGGGTGAAGAAGGGAGGACAGGGGCAAATGCAGGATAATTAAAGGGTAAAAATAGGGGGTGCGTAGGACAGATGCAAACGCTGCCTTGATTCCTAATAAACATTTAAAATCATAGTTATTTTAATCTTACATGAGCAGAAAAGCAGTTCGGTGGATCTAAGGTAAGGGCTGTGCTGTAAAGAGTATTATATCTTCCATATTTTAATTTTTGTTAATTACTGCAATCACTTTTTACTTAGTTACAAGAGTGCAAACGCACAGTGCTGTGGTGCGAATGCCTTTGTGCTTAAAACCAGGCGTATTTCTAATCCTGAGGGTGATAAATAATAGCAGCACAATCCGCTGTCCATGCTATGGTGTATGGGCAACGACACCTGCTGCTGTCAAAATCCATAGCTGCAGGTGTCAGAACATTCAGTACCTTTGACCATTCTTACATTACCTATCATATTGTTATAATACTGTATCTTACAAACATCAGTGGTGATAATGATAGGTAAGCATAGTGCCCGTCACCTTGCACACACCACCGCAGTAATACATGGAGAAGCGGTATAAGCGCACTTATTTGCGCTGATACCACTTCTCCCTATATCGACATTTCAAACATTTACCCAGTGCTGTAATTAGGCATTCTAGCGCTGTGTGCAAGAAACGGCATTGGCGCCCCTCCCCCATGTAAAATATGGGCAGTGCGTGCCCCAGGTGCGAGAAAAATGTCATGGGTTTGGCTTCATAGGGAAGGGGTGTGATCACAAAATAATACCAATTCATACTACAGTGCACAGTAGTCTGCATTATTCAAATTACGCCGCACAGTAGCGCCACTACACCAGGTAGATCCCTTTTTACACATTACGGCAAACAGCATCCCCCTTTTTACACATTGCGGCAGACAGAGTCCCCCTTTTTACACATTATGGCAGACAGCGTCCCCCTTTTTACACCTTACGGCAGACAGCATCCCCCTTTTAACACATTACGGCAGACAGCATCCCCCTTTTTAAACATTACGGCAGACAGCATCCCCTTTTTACACATTATGGCAGACAGTGTCCCCCTTTTTACACATTACGGCAGACAGCGTCACAGTCAGCAGCACAGGCTCTTCCAGAGGCTCTGGATCTCTTCTCCTTCCTCAACCACACCAGCTCGGCAGCTCCTCGCTGTGCAGCAGTAGGGGCAGGGCGCAGGTGCATTTGCGCTGTTGGCAGGGCACCATCGGCACACAACTAGTTACGGCTCTGCATTTACCCCCATGTATCATACTTAACCCACCTAATCCATCATGGCATGTGAAAATGTTGCTCTATTTGTGCAGCAAACACTACATACTCACCATTATCCTTTTGAGTGCATATAGGTGCTGACACAATAGGATAGGAGAATGTAGTCACAAAACAACAGATACTTGTGTTGTTACTTTAAAATATTTGCATGCACAAAAATCCCTACTCAGCATCCTTCCTATGCATTTCTATAGAGACTAAATGGAAGCCCTGCCTGAACTTTATGTGACCCTGTCAGCTTCTCTGACAGGGATTTTGCCGCCAATTCTCTACTGTGTCACCTCTTACCCAGCAACATAAAAAGTCGGGGAAAGTATGGCCCCCAGCTGATTGGGTCCCCTGGGTTGTAGGACAGAGGGACCTGGGGGCAGGTTGTTGCTGGGACCCAGGGAGCCAGTGACCTATAAATGGTCCGGGCAGAAAGGAGGTCCTGAGGGCTGCCAGGTCCCTGAAAAGGAAGAGCCGGCTGCAAGTGTGGGCTCTCTCTCCCCTCTGGGGAGAAGTGTTGCTGTGCTGCTAGGAGTGGGCGCTCTCCCTCCCCCTCCCTGTGGGGAGGAGGTTGCTGCTGGATTGTGGATCAGACCCCTGGGGAGGAGACGTACTACATGGCTGCTGCTTCTGCTGCTGTGGAGGAGCACTCACCACAAGGAAGCTGGAGTGCCGGAGTCCCAGGAGAAACCGCAGCAGCTGGTGAGATATTGGAGCCCCAAACCCCCTCTTATAGCCCTTCTGCGGCAAACACTCTGCACATTGGGGACAAAATAGTAAATGGGGATTGGGCTCCCCGATACCCATCTACCCTGTGTGTGTTAAAGTGTGGGGTAGGCGCCCCTTTTCCCCATATCTCCCCAGTGTTAAAAAGTTACTAGGGGGTGGGTTTCCCTTTGGTGTTGCTGCCCAGCTGCCTAGATGGGGCACAGTAAATGTTATGGGATGGCCAATTAGTAAAAGATACCAGATATTTATTTTCAATTTTAAAATAGTAAAATGGTAATTTTTCCATACACAAGTAAAATCAATAATCCACGTCCAATACAGGAGAGTTGTTACAGTAATACTGCTTGACGACTAAATATTGTGGTCGCAGCCGGGAGCCTGACACGGGTGTTACATGGCTCCGACCCACGTCAGCCCCCTTTCCTACTGCAGACACCAACCCGGCATATTGCCAGGTTGGTGACGTTGCCAGTGACGTGGTGGGGCACTTGGAGATCACATGTAACGCACATGTAACATGGGTTATGCACGTTTATGTGCAATAATCCGTGTTATATGGTGGCGGTGTAAAAGGGGTATAACCTTCCTCTACCTTACTCAGGTGTGAGCTTAGGGAAGGATTCTCATTGAATTGGAAAATGAACTTTTAACCCTATGCATTTTGTCCTGAGGGCTTCTTCAGGGGTAGGTATCAAAGGACATGTAAAGGGTAAGTGTAGAATAATGCCCGATATGGCTTTGTTTAACAGGTGTATTTGTGTCTCAAAGGTATTTTTGTTCAGAAACCATTAAATCCTACCATTGGATCTTGATAGATGAACTTCTTCAAACTCCTAATAGCCCAGATAGAAAGATAATAGTTATCCTGTAATAGTTCGTCCATAATTGGCTATGTTCTGTTAACAGATTTTTTGTAGATAAAAGGGAGCTTCTTCAGACTCCGTTAAGCCCAGGTATAGAGAAAATACAATTTATCCTAAAATGGCATTATCTGTGTACAAAATTTGAGTGGAACCCTCAAAAGACCTTATAAAAAGGTAATAGCAATTTTCTTGGATAAATTTAGCAAATCTGTGTACTGGTCTCCAGCTCCAAAGTCATTGGAGCTGGAGACCAGTACCAGTACACCCCTTCACTATGTGGAGGCTGGCAGGGATCGATAATATTTAATCTTTAGTTTCTATAGATAATCAATGTCTTCTGACGTTTGCTAAAGTATAATACCAATTTGCTATGGCTAGCCCTTTTCCTTTAACCTTTCTGCAAGCACACTTTTACATAACACATGTGCTGGGACATTTCTCAGAGAAAGACTGGGACAACTCATTGAACTGCCTCTTGACACATTCAGTACCAAACTACAAAGCCTCACCATACTTTTTACATTCATTTTCTAGATCATAGCAAGATTACTGAAGGCATGTTCAAATGGTTAGTACATTTTCCTAACCTATGTATACCTATTTTGGAAAAGGCCCTTTTATTCTCTAGGAAAACACTACCAGCTAGTATGTACATTGAACTTTTTCTAAAGATATATCACAATACTTACAGTACCTATCACCACTCAGATGTTTCCATATAGAAACCTCCAAGACCCATTAGTGCCCGAAATGCCACAAAGATGAGGCAGACACATATCATTGCCTGCCCCATTATTCCATATTTCTAGTATATAATCTGATGCTATGCGGAGGCTAAATTTATACATTTTTTACCTTTCAATCCAGAATGTGCAGGGTTGGATTGATAATACACCCCCACAGATACCTTTATTTTTTAGTAAACTCTACTTTTCTATTTTGGATTGATTAGGTGGAAGCTACTATAAACATGGAGAAACAGGTGGTGCGTTTCTTTCTGTTATGAGAATCTTATATTGACATCTCCCTCTCACTACCAGACAACAAATACACCACTTTCTCTGAAATATTACCTTGTATCCAACGAGAGTGGTGGTGCAAGAACCACCTGTCTCTCTAAATTAACAGATACAGGTATGATGCAGAATGAGGTCTTCTTCCTGGGCTCCAATGCTATGACTCAATACTGTAATCAACATGATTTCATTGCTTTTAATGCGCTCATTTTCCTTTTATATACACACAACAGATGTGATCATATATACGTATATATCTTAGTAAATGTTCTTGGTTCAAACAAAACTTCACGCTAGATTAAAAGGTCTATTTACTAAGCCTTGGATGGAGATAAAGTGGCTGGAGATAAAGTACCAGCCAATCAGCTCCTAACTGCCATTTTTCAAACATGGCAGTTAAGAGTTGATTGCTGGGGCTTTACCTCCATCCACTTTATCTCCGTCCAACGCTTAATAAATTGACCCCAAAGACTCTATTTTGGTTCACTCAGGATCACTTTCAAGGACATTGTAATGGACCATACAATATGTTAGTCATCATACACTTCTATTGTAATGTTAATGTTTATTATACCTTACTGAATCAAGGATGTCATGCAACACCACTATTTCATAAAACTATTGTACCATTGATTCATGAAGCCTCAAAAAATTTGTTAAAAAAATAAATTAGAAGGACACACTTGCAACAGTATTTAGGAGCAATTACTAACAAGGATTTACACTCACTATCAAATTGTGAATTTCCATCTCCCCTGAACACAAAGTCCCATGCAGCAACATGAAGAGGGGGAGAGCTCAGAAACACGAGTGCGGGAAGAACAGTTCCTTGCCTCATATCAGGAACACAATGTAACAGAGGGGATGGTGTCTGACAGCCCATGGTGATGGAGTTTCATGCTGTTAGTGTGTGCCAGAAGCCCTACCTGTGTGCAGCTACTGAGAGGGTGGGAGTGACGGGAGATCAGCGGGTGGACTGGCATAGCTACAGTCAGCAGCAACAGTGCACAGCATACATTAGCAGGGTATAGCAGGACGGGGACAGTGCCCTCTGCCTTGCGCTTCCCTGCTGTGCATACTCTGGTGAGCGGAATGAGCCAGCCCAGCTTGTGCGTCCTGGGGGACTGGGGTTTATTTAGGGTGTGTTTTGCTTTACTCATGGGTCTTTTGGGTGCCAATAGTTGAAGTTCTATTACTATGCTACTGTTATACTAATAGATGCTTTCTGGTTGGTCTGAAAAAAATTGGACGTATCACGGTCTAAAAATCCTGTGAGAAGTCGGATCCAACGTGCATTGTGAACATAAAAGATGCACGTCATTACATTGGCTGAGTTCCAGGAAAAAGTTGCACTTTATAATGTCTGACTTTGTGCATCTTTTTCCTGGATGCTAAACTCGGCTCCCATTACATGGGGGGCTATATATCTGGGCGAGAAATACTAACATACTATTATGTTTGATCTACAATAAGTACTTTTTATATAATGCAGTGAAAAAAATTTGAACGTAACTATTATTTTGGAACTGAAATGATTTTTACCCCCGCCGGTTAGTAATCATAGTGCTTGGGAAGCCTTTATGGGTCTCATCAGACAGTACAGGATTATGATGGCAGTCTAACATGCAGATGGCTAATGCTATACAATCACTATCTGACTTTTACTCTGCACATTGTTCTTTCAACTTGTCCTTGCAGTCAGCCTTTGATGCCTAATACCAGATGTTGCCCTCAGGCTCTTGGTGGACAGTGCCAATGGTATTTGTTGTAACGAACTCAGAAGTGCAATGCTACCATGTCAGGAGGAAGGATTTATTATAGTCTGAGTCCAGGCATTAATTCCATGCATTCTCGCTTGTCTATTTTTCTCAAACATTTCTTGTACTTGTATTTATAAACTATTGTGATGTTGCAAATCAATTATCTCAGACTGCAGTATCAGTTTGCTCACGTCTAGTGACTTAATAGCACCTAGCTGTTGTAAATCTACACAACAGACCAAAATGTCATTGCTATATACAGTGTGTGTATATATATATATATATATATATATATGTAAATGTTAGTAGAACCAGCCGCATGCACTAAAAGTTCATAGGGAGGATTGCAAGGCACAGAAGATAGTATTCATGAAAAATAGAGGAGCCAGCACCTCCTATTTGCTGCAAAAAACGTGTTTACTGTTTAAAACATTAAAAATTCCATAATGTGCAAAATATCCATGCAAAAAAAGGAGTACAACATAAAACAAACAAAAATAGCAGCGCTACAATCAACAAAATAAATAGGAATAAAATAAAGCAATCCAAATTGGTTGGAACATATGGAGATGAATGGACTGAAAATGGATGAGTACCAAAATTGTTTACTGGCATAAAATACAAATAAAATACATATAACACTGATATAATAAAATAAAAATGGATATTAAAATGAATAACCAAGATCACCAAGGGGCTACTGAGGTAGGTGTCCGTTCCTTATTTGGTGTGGACTTCAGATGAAAAGAGATCAAAATTAACACTAGAACTGATGGCACAGTCCTGATGGTGATAGTTACCACAATGATTACCGCTGGAGGAGAAAGGAAACCTCTGGATAGCGTCCCTTTGTATGGGTGGAATCTCTGGGATCCTAGGTCCTCACCAGATTGCGGAGTCCTCAATGTTGAGTTGAAAATGTGGTATCACCGGTATGCATGTGTTAATTGCTTGGTCATCTGTGAATTGTCGTCAAAGTCCACTAAAGGTCCGGATGTAGCCCCTGTAGCCTCCAATAAACAGGTGATCTGGCAGGCTTACTCCAGGCTTACTCCAGATCACCTGTTTATTGGAGGCTACAGGGGCTACATCCGGACCTTTAGTGGACTTTGACGACAATTCACAGATGACCAAGCAATTAACACATGCATACCGGTGATACCACATTTAACACATTACGGCAGACAGCGTCCTTTTTACACATTACGGCAGACAGCATCCGCTTTTTTACACATTACGGCAGACAGCATCCCCTTTTTACACATTACGGCAGACAGCGTCCTTTTTACACATTACGGCAGACAGCATCCGCTTTTTTACACATTACGGCAGACAGCGTCCCCTTTTTACACATTACGGTAGACAGTGTCCCCTTTTTAACACATTACAGCAGACAGCGTCCCCTTTTTACACATTACGGCAGACAGCGTTCCCCTTTTTACACATTACAGCAGACAGAGGGGCAGATTTATTAAGTCTGGTGAAGTGATAAATTGCACGGTGATAAAGTACCAGCCAATCACCTCCTAACTACCATGTCACAGGCTGGGTTTGAAAAATGACAGTTAGGAGCTGACTGGCTGGTGCTTTATCATCTTCCACCTCACCAGACTTAATAAATCTGCCCCAGAGTCCCTTTTTTACACATTATGGCAGACAGCGTCACCTTTTTACACATTACGGCAGACATCATCACCTTTTTACACATTACGGCAGCCAGTCCCCCTTTTTACACATTACGGCAGACAGCGTCCCCTTTTAACACAATAAGTCAGACAGGATAGATAGATAGATAGATAGATAGATAGATAGATAGATAGATAGATAGATAGATAGACCCTTTCTGACCCAGGATGCTACTAAGACTCTTATCCACTCACTGGTCATCTCCAGACTGGACTAATGTAATCTCCTCCTTACTGGCATTCCTGACAAACACCTCTCTCCACTCCAATCTATCCTCAATGCTGCTGCCCGACTCATTGTCCTCACCAAACAAACTACGTCTACCTCTCCTCTCTTACTAAACCTTCACTGGCTCCCCTTCCCTTTCAGAATCCATTTCAAGCTTCTCACACTTGCTTACAAAGCCCTCACCCACTCCTCTCCCATCTACATCTCTGATCTTATCTCCCTTTACACTCCCATCCGTCCTCTTCGCTCTGCTAATGCACGACGACTCTCCTGCCTACGGATTACTTCCTCTCACTCCTACCTCCAAGATTTTTCACATGCTGCTCCACTTCTCTGGAATTCCCTACCTCTCCCTCTCAGACTCTCCACCTCTCTACAAAACTTCAAACGTGGCTCTTAAGACCCACTTCTTCACCAAACCCAGCCAAATCTCATCCTAACCCTCTGTTACACATTCTCTATGTACCCCATCTGTGTTGCCCCTGTCTGTCTACCCCTCCCCTTTAGATTGTAAGCTCTCACGAGCAGGGCCCTCTTCCCTCATGTGCTTATCCTTTGTCTTACTTTAATAATCAACTGTACCACATCCGGGAGTCTTCTGCCACCTGATACTTATTCCAGTGTCATCTGCTGATGTAACTGTTTATTTACCCTGTACTTGTCCTATACTGTCATCAACTGTAAGTTGCTGTTTTCCTGTTTGATTATTTATGTTTGATTATTTATGCACTCTGTAATTGGGCACTGTGGAACCCTTGTGGAGCCATATGAATAAAGGATAATAATGATAATAATGATAATAATAATAATAATAATAATGATAGATAGATAGATAGATAGATAGATATAAAGAATAGATTATACATACTGTCTCCGCTGGCTCAGGCTCCTCGGTGCAGCTTGATGGCAGATGATGATCCTGGGCAGGGGAAAAGAAGGAGGAGGGAGGGGGACTTGGGAGCCTCAGCAGCCTTCACCATAGGCTGTCCTCCGCCGCTGTGATGAGGGAAGCGCATCCCAACATTCACAGCGGCGGAGAACAGCCTATGGTGAAGGAGAGGGACAGCTGCAGCATTGCCTCCACCAAAAAATTCTTTAAATACATTAATAGCAAGAGATTAAAGAAGGAGAGTATAGGCCCTTTAAAAGACAAGTTGGGAGTCTTAAGCAAAAATGATAATGACATAGCGGACACACTACATTAGTTTTTTTCAACAGTATTCACTAGAGAGGACCCAATTCAGGGACTGACACACAATCTCAATAATGAGAATATCCCACTGATAGGTACTTATTTAAGCGAGGAAGTAGTCTGTGACCGATTAAAACATTTAAAGATTAATAAATCACCAGGGCCCGATGGTATTCACCCAAGGGTTCTAATGGAGCTTCACTCTGAACTGGCAAAACCGCTATCTTTGAACTTTAAGGATTCAGTTATATCAGGTATGGTTCCCAAAGACTGGCGTATAGCGGAAGTAGTGCCTATATTCAAAAAGGGAAGTAAAGCTGAACCAGGTAATTATAGACCAGTTAGTCTAACATCTATAGTGGGGAAAGTATTGGAAGGTATTCTAAGAGATAGTATTCAGAAGTTCCTTGAAGTCAATAAGGTCATTAAAAGGAATCAACATGGGTTTATGAAGGACAGATCCTGTCAAACCAACTTACTTGGCTTTTATGAAACAGTAAGCGCAAACCTAGATCAGGGTAAAGACGTGGATGTAATCTTTTTAGACCTTGCCAAAGCATTCGATACTGTACCACACATGAGACTTATCTACAAGCTTCAAGAATCAGGGCTAGGAAGCACAATATGCACTTGGGTCAAAAACTGGTTAGATAATAGGGAGCAGCGCGTTGTGGTTAATGGATCTTTTTCAACTTGGACTGAAGTGCTAAGTGGTGTGCCGCAAGGCTCAGTATTAGGACCGCTATTGTTCAATATTTTCATTAACGACCTAACTGAAGGTCTAGAGAGCATGGTGTCAATTTTTGCAGATGATACCAAATTGTGTAAGGCTGTAAATACATAGGAGGATGCCGAGTCTCTTCAGAACGACTTAGTTAAATTAGAAGCATGGGCAGCCAAATGGAGAATGCGCTTCAACACAGACAAGTGTAAGGTAATGCACTGTGGTAACAAGAACAAAAATTACACCTACCTACTAAATGGGGTAAAATTAGGGGATTCTGTACTGGAAAAGGACTTAGGTGTCCTCATAGATAGCAAGCTAAGCAGTAGTACCCAAAGTAGGACTGCAGCAAAGAAGGCTAATAAGATATTAGCATGCATAAAACGGGGTATTGATGCTAGGGACGAGAGTATTATACTCCCGTTATATAAATCACTAGTGAGGCCACACCTTGAATACTGTGTACTGTAATAATAATAATAATAATAATAATAATAATTCTGGGCACCGTACTACAAAAAGGATATCCTGGAGCTAGAAAAGGTACAGAGGAGGGCGACCAAACTAATTAAGGGCATGGAGACGATGGAATACAAGGAAAGGCTTGAAAGACTAGGCATGTTTACATTGGAAAAGCGGAGACTAAGAGGGGATATGATCAACATCTACAAATATATAAGGGGACAATACACAGAGCTTGCGCTTGCCCTGTTTTTGGTTAGATCAACACAGAGGACTCGTGGACACTCGCTCAGGTTAGAGGAGAGGAGATTCCGCACAATACGTCGTAAAGGCTTTTTCACGGTAAGGACAATACGTGTTTGGAATTCCCTGCCCAAGGGAGTTGTAATGGCGGAATCTGTCAACACCTTTAAGAATGGGTTAGATAAATTCCTAATGGATAAGGAGATCCAGGGGTATGGTGCATAGTCATGCATTATAGTTACTATAAATAGGGATAAAATGCAACGGCTGACAGCAGCATCAGTCAGAAATTTTAGTCAAATCATCATGCATAGGAGACCACAAATAGGTTGAACTCGATGGACAATTGTCTTTTTTCAACCTCAGATACTATGTTACTATGTTACTATGTAATTACACTGAGCTGCTGCGGCTCCCGAGTCCCCCTCCCTCCTCCTACTTCCCCCCTCCCCGTGGCCGCTGTGCTCATCTCCTCGGCGGGCGGCTGTGTGCTGTGGGCGGCGGTGTCCCGCAGCACACAGCAGCAGGCGGCATGTAATGAGTCAGTTTGACACTGTGGCATAATATGGGTACACTGTGTAATATAATATCGGGACACTGGTATAATGCGGGGACATTATGTGGAATGATATGGGGACATCGTGACATAATGCGGGGACACTGTGTGGCATAATATGGGGACTGCAGATTAATGTGGGGACACTTTGTGGCATAATATAGGGACACTATGGCATACTGTGAGGACACTGGCATATAATATGGGGACACTGTGGCATAATATGGGAACACTGGCATAATGCAGGGACACTGTTTGACATAATATGGGGACACTGACATAATGCAGGGACACTGTCTGGCATAATATGGGGACACTGTGGCATAATGTGTGGACACTTTATCATATAATGCGGGGACACTGTAGCATAATGTGTGAACACTGTGGCATAATGTGTGTACACTGTGGCATATAATGCGTGTACACTGTGGCATAATGTGTGGACACTGTGGCATATAATATGGGAACACTGTGGCATAGTGCGGGGACACTGAGCATTACAAAATGGGGGTACACTGGCCTATTATAAGAAAATTGGCATATTGGGGCCATTGTGTGGCATATTATGGGGACACTGAGTGACATATGGGTGGTCCTATGTGGCATAATGTCATTTTCTGAAAGGGCAGAGTCTATAGTTATGGCTGGGGGGGGGGGGGGGGGGAGGGGACCCAAATTACTGCCATGCACCGAGTACCGAAAATGCTAGTTTCAACCCTGCTTGTAAAATCAGATTGCCTAATGGCAAATTCACCACTGTTATCTTGTTAGCTTGTTTTCCTGATATTTATTGAGAAATAGAGACATTATGGGAGAGATTCAAATGTTTGAAAAGTCAGTTGGGTGTCTGTTTTTTCCAATTTAATGGACAGGAAAAAACAGACACCCAACCGACGTTTCAAACATTTCAATCTCCCCCTATATGTAATAGTTTTAATCTTTTTGGCACAACAGGAATGGTTATAATTAATAAAATTACAATAATAATAATAATTATTATTATTATTATTATTATTATTATTATTATTATTAATGTTCCCTAAACTGGACTGATTTAACAAAGACAGCCTATACACTCATACATTCTAGGGCTTAAGGAGTTAATGTTACAACAGTATCGCACATTACTGGAAGGATGTTGTGGTGTTAAAGGTATCCAACAATAGCTTTAATAATGTTTATCAGTATCTGGATTTAATGGATGATAATGCATTTGGTATGCCATGCAGAGATAAATTTACAGCATTAACAGCAGCATATGGCTTAGCAATGGTCTTCTGCTTCAGATGGTTCATTTTTAATGCTAAATTGCAACTGTAAGTAAAATACAGAAAAAGGATAATGAGACATACTGTACATAAAAAAAACAGTTTTCTTTCAGTAATTCTTATTTAGCTTAATTAAAACAGTGTATAAAGCAATCTTTTTTTTTTTTAAATTACCTGTACATTTAGTCATTAATAAATACATGTACAGTACGGTATTGACTAAATTTAGCATTCAGAACAATAGTGTTCAGTTCGGCTTTACTGGACTGTATTATTATCTCATTGATAAATGTTCATTTTGTAGAAGCTCACAAAAAATGTTTCACACAATAGCAGATTTTTCTGGGTCCCTTATTCTGTTTTCCCTCTGTACTGTATAGTAAAAGAGAAGATGATGGGTGTTATACAGTAAATAGGAAAACTTGAAGAAACCTAAAATAATTAAGCACTCAACAGTGCTGTTTGAAACCATTTTATAGATCATATTTTATAATCTTATGTATGGAGGAACATTCTTATAATCTTCTTTTATAAAAATTGTTTATTTAGAATTTTTGATACACATATTAAAACACACATACCATAAGTACGTGTAGGGGGCATAGGCCATACCTATAGCAGACATATAAAACAAAACAAAGAGCTACACGAAAAGATTAAAAGCAAGTACAGTATAACAATAAACAATAGTAGACTAAAAGCAAGTACAGTATAACAATAAACAATAGTAGACTAAAGGAGGTGAACAAATATTCAATGGGTATAAATTATGTTGTAGAAGAGAGAAGGAAACAAGACTGTCCATGGGTTATATTGTAACAATAGACAAGAAAGGAAGGGGAAGGCAAAAGGATAAAGGAAGGGGGAAGGGTAGAAGAAAGAGGAAGGAAAAGAAAAAAGAAAAAGGCACAGTCCAAGCTCCCAACTTATAGCAATAGAAAAGGGTGAACTTGTCAGGTAAAATAAATGCAGAGAAAAGACCCTAAGACTATCGAAGCAAAATGCATGAAAAGCCTGACAGTAAGTAGAGCGTACAGTTATTGTAAAAAAAAAAAAGAATCACACCAAACCTGAAGGAATTTAAGAGATGTGTTATGTGTGTAGGCAGATATTTTCTCCATGGTTGCTAAGTGCCAAATTTGAAGTGGGTTCTAGGCATTGCCAATGTCCAGTAATCAAACATCTACAGTAGCTGCATTCAGTATATGCATAGAGAACTTGTAAGCACATTTATCCAAACCCTCTATTAAGCAGGCAAGGAAAAAGAATGGGGATAATTGGATATTGGTACTTTAAGACTTTTGGAAAGAAGATGAGCAACCCCAATACGAGAACTGGGCTATCTTTGGGCATGACCACCAAATATGTAAATAAGAACCCACATAACCATTACCCCTCCAACACTGGTCTGAGGTGGAGCCATACATTTTCTGTATCCAAGAGGGTACGAAATACCATCTATAATATACTGTTAGGCGCCGCGGTCCGAGATCTCGTTGCGGCCCGGCGCCTAGCAACTAGGGACACCGAGCGGGCTGAGCCGCCGGGTCCCTAGCAACGCTGGGACGCCGTGCGCGCTGAGCCGCCGGGTCCCTAGCAACGCTGGGACGCCGTGCGCGCTTAGCCGCCGGGTCCCTAGCAACGCTAGGACGCCGGGCGCGCTCAGCCGCCAGGACCCTAGCAACGGGGACGCCACGGGCGGACCGCGTTC
Source organism: Pseudophryne corroboree (assembly GCF_028390025.1). NCBI lineage: Eukaryota > Metazoa > Chordata > Amphibia > Anura > Myobatrachidae > Pseudophryne > Pseudophryne corroboree. The sequence continues at coordinate 273,228,770 of NC_086450.1, read as the reverse complement.
CCCATTGCAGGGTCAATCAAGTAATTAAACACACTGGTCTTCTGGTCATGCAGCAAGGCAGCTGCACGACATTTATGTTAATCGGCCTCTGAACCCTGATTGGAGGATGCAGTGCTTAAAGCCTTCTCAGTGCTTCACACAGACGCTGGTTATAGCTTCCTGCATGCTGCTTTGGTTTGCTGAACGTCTGTTCCAGTTATGCTGTGTCCGGTCATTCCTGTCCTCAGAGTTCCTGAATCTTGGAGTTGTCATCTCATCCTAAGGAGCCTTCCAGGTCCTCAATTACCCGCAACAGTCGCTAGAGGATCTCAAGTGGTTTTCGTGAGTGGCGGCTCTGCCGCGTGCTGCGGCCTAGGTCGCTTCATCTCGTATTCTGTTTTGGAGCATTTGTGGAGGTTTCCGCTCCCACAGTCCTCTCCGGAACTCGGCGGTGCCGAGTAGGAGAGTGGACAAGTGGGTATTTTGGTTGTCCTTTTCCCTGGCGGTTTTTCCGCACATACTCTAGTTTAAAGTTAGTGTATAGCCCCTGGCTTTGTTGTTTAGTTAGAGGGCCCCTTGTTATCACCCTGTCTCGGATTTCTCTTTGTCTCCCATTAAGACCTGAGGGGGCATCGGAGTTGGGCAGACATAATCCGCCCTTCAAACGCGGCTGCCATGGGCTCAAGCAACCATAGTCTCGCAAGAGATTTCTGACAACACGGGCGAGACAACGGAGATAGGGCGCCAGGGGCTATTCCCGTTCCCACTCCAATTTCCCAGCATTACGTTCCAGTACTCGGGTCCTTGCTATAAGATCTCCCCAGACCGGAGTATTGGAATCATAACATTATAACCGGCCACACCAAAACTTAAAATTAAAGGGGGTTTAATTTTTTCTCATTCTGTTTTTGTGAGAGTTTATCGGCCTCATGAATCCGACAGGTTTAGGACCAAATCCCGGTCAGCTTTTAGTCAACCAGATTCAGGACCTTACTCAGATGGTCCAGGATCTTTCTCTTCGGGTGAGATCGCAGGAAGATCTTTTGCGAGCCTCCCCGAGGGTTGTTCCTGAACCAAAGATGCATTTACCCGACCGTTTTTCCGGTGACAGAAAAGATTTTTTTAATTTTAAAGAAGCTTGTAAGCTATATTTTCGTTTAAGACCTACATCCTCTGGTACTGAATCTCAGCGGGTTGGTATTATTATTTCATTACTTCAGGGGGATCCTCAGACCTGGGCATTTGGTTTTAATGCTGAGGATCCTGCGTTGTTATCTGTAGATGCCTTTTTTAAGTCATTAGGGCTCTTATATGATGACCCTGATAGAGAGGCGTCAGCTGAGAGTCATCTGCGCGCTCTCAAACAAGGTAGAAATCCAGCGGAAGTTTATTTTACCGAGTTTCGCCGTTGGTCGAACGACTGTGGCTGGAATGACCCGGCCCTGCGCAGTCAGTTTCGCATTGGTTTATCTGAATTTATTAAAGACAGTCTCCTCCAGTACCCCGCTCCTGAGACTCTCGATAAACTCATGGAGCTTGCTATAAAGATTGATCGTCGTCTCCGAGAGCGGAGGGCTGAAAGAAGAACAACTGTAAGGCCTAGTCCTTGTGTTTATACCTTCCCAGAGGACGTCGAGGAGCCCATGCAGATGGGTCTCTCGCGGCTGTCTCCTGAGGAAAGAACCAGAAGACAAAATTCCGGTCTTTGTCTGTACTGTGGTGGTAAGGGACACTTTGCTCGTAACTGCCCGAACAAGTTGGGAAACGCTCTGACCAGGTGAATTGTGAGGGGGTTCACTTAGGTCTGCAGCTTATCTCCTCAAACAATTCTCTATTAGTCCCTGTTAAGGTTTCCTTTGGCAGCCTCAGTTCATTATTGTCTGCCTTTGTCGATAGTGGAGCTGCAGGAAACTTTATGGACTTAACTTGGGCTAAGGCCTTAGGCATTCCACATTTACCGTTAGATAGATGTATCACCATGCACGGCTTAGATGGGGGTCCGCTTTCCAATGGGGTAATTACTCACTGTACACCTCCAGTAGTACTTACAGTAGGAGCCTTACATTCTGAAGATATTGAGTTCTACCTTACACATTGCCCGGCAGTTCCTGTAGTTTTGGGTCACCCTTGGCTTGCCTTTCATAATCTCACCATTGATTGGCGGTCCAGGGAGATTTCCCAATGGGGTTCTTTTTGTGCTAAAGAATGTATTTCTTATCCAGTCAGGGTTGCAGAAGTTGTCCCAGAGCTCATTCCTGTGGAATACCAGGATTTTGCCGATGTGTTCTCTAAAGGCAATGCGGACATTCTGCCTCCCCATCGGTCCTATGATTGTACAATTGAACTAGTTTCAGGTGCCACTTTGCCTAAGGGGAGATTATATGCTTTGTCCGGGCCAGAAACCACGGCCATGAATAATTATATTCAGGAAAGCCTAAAGAAGGGATTTATTAGACCACCAAATCTCCCTTGAGTGCTGGTTTTTTCTTTGTGGAGAAAAAAAATGGTTCGCTTAGACCATGCATTGATTTTAGGGCTCTGAATAAGATCTCTGTTAAAAACACCTATCCTTTGCCGTTAATTTCTGTGCTTTTTGATCAGTTACGTTCCGCCATGATTTTCTCTAAAATTGACCTTAGGGGAGCTTACAACCTCATCCGAATTAAATCTGGGATGAGTGGAAGACGGCTTTCAGCACTCAGTCGGGTCACTATGAATACCTGGTGATGCCGTTCGGCCTGTCAAATGCTCCGGCGGTTTTTCAAGACCTCAATAACGATGTCCTCCGTGACTTCCTAGGGAAATTCGTGGTCGTTTATTTATACGACATCTTGATTTATTCTGAGTCGATGGAACAACATGTAACCCAGGTGCGTCTGGTTCTTCAAAAGTTACGTGAGAATCATTTATATGCCAAGCTGGAGAAGTGTGATTTTCATATCACAGAGGTATCTTTTTTAGGGTACATAATTTCTCCCCAGGGGTTTTCCATGGAACCGAAGAAGCTACAGGCCATCCTTAATTGGGCGCAACCCACTAATTTAAAAGCAATTCAGCGCTTTTTAGGGTTTGCGAATTATTATAGGCGGTTCATTCATTCTTTTTCTGACCTGGTCGCTCCCATAGTAGCTTTGACTAAAAAAGGAGTGGATCCCTCCAATTGGTCGCATGAAGCTGAGTTGTCCTTCCGGGCCTTGAAACAAGCCTTTGTCTCGGCTCCTGTCCTCAGACATCCTGATCCGGAACTGCTCTTTATTGTGGAAGTTGATGCCTCAGAGGTTGGAGTGGGGGCTATCCTTTCTCAGGAAGATCCGGAGTCTCTGGAGTTACATCCTTGTGCCTTCATGTCCAGGAAATTCTCCTCCGCTGAATCCAACTATGACGTTGGTTATCGGGAGTTACTGGCAGTAAAATGGGCTTTCGAGGAATAGAGGCATTGGCTGGAGGGAGCTAGACATACTATTTCGGTTTTTACTGACCATAAGAACCTGCAATATATTGAATCTGCTAAACGGCTTAATGCTCGGCAGGCACGTTGGGCATTATTTTTTACTCGTTTCAGGTTTATAATCACCTTCAGGCCTGGTTCCAAGAATACTAAAGCTGATGCCCTGTCTCGTAGCTTTCTTCCGGTTCACAATAGCAATCCTGTTGTTACCCCCATAGTTCCATCTTCGGTCATCCGGGCAGGCCTCACACAGGATTTATTTACCCAGTGAAACCAGCTTCAACACCAAGCTCCTAGACTTACTCCTGCTGGTCGTCTTTATGTTCCTGAATTTTTGAGAGGCACTGTTTTAACTGAGTTTCATGACAACAAAGTCTCAGGGCATCCGGGTATCACTAAGACCTTGGAGTTAGTCTCTCGCTCAGTGTGGTGGCCTAGTCTTTCTAAAGACGTTAAGGAATTCATCCATTCCTGTCAGGTTTGTGCACAGCATAAGGTTCCTCGTTCCTTGCCTATCGGGCAACTCATGCCTTTAACTGTTCCTCTTAGGCCATGGTATCATATTTCCATGGATTTCGTGGTTGACCTTCCCCTTTCAGCCGGATTACGAGTCATTTGGGTGGTAATGGACCGTTTTAGTAAAATGGCTCATTTTATTGCTCTTCCTCGTTTGCCTTCTGCTCAAGGGTTGGCAGTTTTGTTTCTCCGCCATGTGTTCAGGCTTCATGGTTTGCCCACTGATATTGTTCTGATCGGGGTCCACAATTCATCGCACAATTCTGGAAACATTTTTGTGCCTCATTGAAGATGAAACTGTCTTTAACGTCTGGTTACCACCCACAATCTAACGGGCAAACCGAACGAGTCAACCAGTCATTAAAACAGTATTTACGTTTGTATTCAGCCAAACTCCAGAATGATTGGTCCGAGTTTCTCCCTTTGGCTGAATTTGCTTATAATAACTCTTGTCATTCCTCCACCAAAGAGTCTCCATTCTTTTCAGTTTTTGGTTTTCACCCCAGAGCCAATTCTTTTTTTCATCATTCTCTAGTCTCCTCGCTGACCTTAACCTCCCATCTTAGAGCAATTTGGAAAAAGTGCACCTTGCTCTCAGAAAGGCGGCCTTTCGAGAAAAGACATTTTCCGATAGGCTCCAACGTCCTTGCACTTTTAAGGTGGGAGATAAGGTGTGGTTGTCAACTCGCAACATCAAGCTTCGACAATCCTCGGCTAGACTGGGACCCAAATTTATTGGACCATTTCTTATTATTAAGAAGGTCAACCCGGTTGCCTTTCGGCTACGTTTACCAAGATCTCTCAGAATTGGAAATACTTTTCACTGTTCCCTGTTGAAACAATATGTTTCTTCCAGTAGATTTCCTCAGAGGACCTCTCAGGGTAGATCTCCAGTGGATGTGCAGGGACAACAGGAGTTCTTGGTAGAGAAGATTCTTGATTCTAAAATGTCCCGGGGTCGGCTTTATTTTTTGGTTCACTGAAAAGGCTATGGTCCGGAGGAAAGGTCTTGGGTCCTGGATAAGGATCTTCATTCCCCTAAACTCAAGAAATCATTTTTTCGGGAATTTCCTCAGAAACCTGGCTTTAGGGGTTCTTTGACCCCTCCTCAAGGGGGGGGGGTACTGTTAGGCGCCGCGGTCCGAGATCTCGTTGCAGCCCGGCGCCTAGCAACTAGGGACGCCGAGCGGGCTGAGCCGCCGGGTCCCTTGCAACGCTGGGATGCCGTGCGCGCTGAGCCGCCGGGTCCCTAGCAACGCTGGGACGCCGTGCACGCTTAGCCGCCGGGTCCCTAGCAACGCTAGGACGCCGGGCGCGCTCAGCCGCCAGGACCCTAGCAACGGGGACGCCACGGGCGGACCGCGTTCCCTGTTGCAGGGTCAATCAAGTAATTAAACACACTGGTCTTCTGGTCGTGCAGCAAGGCAACTGCACGACATTGACATTTATGTTAATCGGCCTCTGAACCCTGATTGGAGGATGCAGTGCTTAAAGCATTCTCAGTGCTTCACACAGACGCCGGTTATAGCTTCCTGCATGCTGTTTTGGTTTGCTGAACGTCTGTTCCAGTTCTGCTGTGTCTGGTCATTCCAGTCCTCAGAGTTCCTGAATCTTGGAGTTGTCATCTCATCCCAAGGAGCCTTCCGGTCTTCAATACCCGCAACAGTCGCTAGAGGATCTCAAGTGGTTTTCGTGAGTGGCGGCTCCGCCGCGTGCTGCGGCCTAGGTCGCTTCATCTCGTATTCTGTTTTGGAGCATTTGCGGAGGTTTCCGCTCCCACAGTCCTCTCCGGAACTCGGCGGTGCCGAGTAGGAGAGTGGACAAGTGGGTATTTTGGTTGTCCTTTTCCCTGGCGGTTTTTCCGCACATACTCTAGTTTAAAGTTAGTGTATAGCCCCTGGCTTTGTTGTTTAGTTAGAGGGCCCCTTGTTATCACCCTGTCTCGGATTTCTCTTTGTCTCCCATTAAGACCTGAGGGGGCATCGGAGTTGGGCAGACGTAATCCGCCCTTCAAACGCGGCTGCCATGGGCTCAAGCAACCATAGTCTCGCAAGAGATTTCTGACAACGGAGATAGGGCGCCAGGGGCTATTCCCGTACCCACTCCCATTTCCCAGCATTACGTTCCAGTACTCGGGTCCTTGCTATAAGATCTCCCCAGACCGGAGTATTGGAATCATAACATATACCTTGTATGTGTTCTTCTTAACTAGGGAGGATATACAGTAGAAGACCTATAGACTCTCCTTCTCACCAGACTGTTGTCATCAGGTGGGCTCCCCAAGTCTTTCTTCCACTGAAGTTCATGGCTTGGCATGATGGGTAGTTTAGCATGAAACTAAAAATTCTGGAGGACAGAAATAAACTCCTTTAAGAGAGGACTGGTTAGACATAGGGACTCAAGGGTAATTATAGAATGGTTGATGAAGGGAGAATGGGATGGGGGAGAATCAATAAAGTGTTGTACCTGAAGGTAGGCAAAAGGCCTAATATTTGGCACCCCAGACTTACTCTGTAAAGAACCCAGAGGAACACAGTGGCCAGAGGTGAAAAGAACAGACACCGCCCTGAAACACTTACACTGGAAGAAGTGAGTTCAACAGAAACTTGGGGATAATGCTGGATTTTGTCAGAGTGGAATGATGGGGCAAGGGTGCAAGGTGATCTTATAGTGGGCATTAGTCACAAATTGAACACAAAAATGTGATGATAGGGTGGGATTGCACAGAACTGCAACTTTCCAAGTAAAATCTGATACCTATCTCAGTGTGAAAGAGCCACATGCAGTCCGTTACTGCACTGGCTTCACTGTGACTGTCAGTAGGGCCAGTCTGAGTCTATTTTTTTGGGTAAGCAAATATAGATTTGGCGCCCCTCGCTATGGATATTTTGGGTGGAGCTACAACATGGGTGGGGCATAAATTGGTGCCCCACCAACATAAAAAAAATCCTTTAACCATTGGTTGTCTCTATGGCTGCGGTCAAATGGACTTTGGGTCTAACAAAATATTCTCAAATGCAAGCTGTTTAAATAAAATTTAATGTAATAAGAGTCTAAAATATGTACTGTAAACACTCTTAAAACAGGTTCAATTACTATATTATGACCGACACAATAACTATTTACAAATTTGGGTCAGTCGATTAAAAATCAAGGTGTGTATTGGGCTTATTGACCTGGGGACATCCAGGAGGGAGACATCCAGATACATAACTATATCTGTCTGGGTAATCATCAGTTGTATGAAAATAACTATGTCTATGAAAAAGAAATGTGAATCATGATCTGAAATACCTATAGAGATTTTGTTAACCAGGTGCTCTTATCATAATTTATATATGGTTATTGCACGATTAAGGGAAGTGGTGTTCTTCTCGCATATACTGTATCAGGGAAACAATTTCCATTGTATTCAATATATGGTCACCATTTGTAGGACCTAAGATGTATTTTTAGCATTCACATGATGGCTCTTTACCCCAGTGGGAAATAGAATTGGTACCCACAAAAAAATAAATACAGTTCGCGGTTGGTATATAAACTTATTGAATTTTTATAAATTTTCACAGAATACGTATAAGGGAATGTACACATATTGAATTCTGTAAAATACATATGATATGTATGGTCCCAATACTGAAACAAAAAAAAAACTTCTTATATAAAAAAGTTTCTTAAAATCTTTTTCACACTTTAGATTAAAGATATAGATAATAAAAGTTAAGTTTGAAAAACAGAATCACAATTATTTAAACTTATAATAGTTATGTCCCTAACCTCTGCTCCTGTGAGCCCGGAGTGTGCACCAACGCACCCAGACTGTCTAGCTGCACAGGTAGAGCCCCAGAAAATACAGGAAGCACTGGGTAAGCTGCAACACTGCAGTCACAGGAAGAGTCATCCAGGTGAACAGCAGCTTGGTGCAGGCAGTGAGGAGGGACCTGGAGCAGGAGAAAGGCTGGGTAACGTGAGTTCCGGACAGACACCACCGCAGCCGGCCCACCCGGTATCTGGAAGAGAACATTGTGGGAGCTGCCTGAGCCTTGGAAGCAGCATGGGTTTCCGGGTAGGCTGGGGGTTTGATTCTGACTGTCCAGCACCCTCTTCACTGTGACGCCTTACTCATCCGCGTACCCCACGTAACGGATGGGCCGACCCTGACTGTCAGTCACAGACACTACAGCCAGTCCTATATGGAGGTGTTTCATCCCTCTGGGACTGCCAGACCAATCTGTAATAAGCAGAGAGAGTGCTACCTGGGGAAAGCCACTACCTGTCTTTAGTGCAGCTCTAGCCAGCTTCCATGAACTGCAGTTGATGCAATCCATAGAAGCATCTGTTTTGAGTATGCGGCTTCTGTGCATGCATCAGTCCTGGTAGCTGCTAGATCATTATGCAGGTGCTGGGACCCAGCCGACTGTCTCCTTTCCTCACTGTGCATGTCTATAAAACAATGTGCTAATCACATTGTAAGTGTAATAGTGAGATAAATATGATTAATTACCTTTTAATAACTTTTTAGAACTAATCTAATTAACTACAGACATGCAAATGTAGTTTCCAGTTTAACCCAAGAAATACTACTCAATTTCTGGTCTAATTTGTATCTGTTATAGATGTATGTATCACTAAATACTGTTTATTGAGACCACAGCTGATAGCCAGGATGAGGGACTTGCCAGAATATATACAATACAAATAGTTTCCTTCCAGAAACTTGCAGTTCCTGATATACATTTTTACAATACAAATATACAGTTAATTCATATATGCCTAGAGACATGTAATACTGTACATCAGGCATTCCCAACCGCGGTCCTCAAGGCACACCAACAGTGCAGGTTTTTGTGTTATCCAGGCTTCAGCACAGATGGTTAAATCAAAATAACTGAGGTACTAATTAAGTCACCTGTGCTCAAGCCTGGATATCACTAAAACCAGGACTGTTAGTGTGCCTTGAGGACCGCGGTTGGGAAACACTGCTGTACATCATAGGGACAATTATTCGCATATCAGGAAATATAACATGCTACATGTAAGATGTTATATATGTAAGCTGTTATATATGTACAGTAAACAGGGTCAGACTGGCCCACAGGGGTACATGGGAAACCCCCCGTGGGCCCTACTACACCAGGGAAGAGGTTCCTGACTGTGAACTTGAATTATACATTATGCATATGTTCCATTATAATACACAGGACTATGGTGTATTTTCTATCATGCATTGCTGTTATTAATCTGCTACATTATCATGTATGCACTAGCAATATTGACTGTATATATATATATATATATATATGCGTGGTAATTGAGCATTTATTTATATACATATGATGTATATATACTATCTGATGACATCTGATGACATGACAGCAAAGTTAGCAGCCCAGCTATCAGGTCTGAATCACCCCCTTAATCTGGTATCATCTGACAGAATAAAAAATGTCTTCCTAAAAATGCAAATGATAAAATAGTGCAATGAAAGTACCAGGCATTATGAAACAGGGTGGAGGATACATCATGATTTATGGGTGTTTATCTTGCAAAGTATCATGGAAGTTTACAGAGAAAGCTTAGATAAACAAATGCCACTATTTGCAAAAAAAGAACATACCCCAAAAATGGATCTTTCAACAAGACAACTATCCAAAATACTTTCAAAAGTAGGGGACAAGTCAAAGGCCCTAATTCATGATTGTATGCAATGGCGGGTGTGGATCATTAGATCTACAGTGTCTAGGTCGACAATGTTTAGGTCGACCACTATAGGTCGACAATCACTAGGTCGACAGTGTTGGAAAGTCGACAGGGTTTCTAGGTCGACATGTGCTAGGTCGACATGAGGTGTTTTTTTGTGTGTGTCGTTTTCTTCATAGAGTGACCGGAAACCCCAATTACTGCACCGTGTTCGCTCGCCATGCTTCAGGCAAAGTGCCTCGCTCTGCTACCGCTTCGCTCGGCAAAGATTACCGTTCCAATCGTAGTCCACGTGGATCGTTAAGTATGAAAAAGTTCAAAAAAGAAAAGAAATGTGAAAAACTAATGTCGACCTTTTGACCTGTCGACCTAGCACATGTTGACCTAGAAACCCTGTCGACTCCCCAACCCTGTCGACCTAGTGACTGTCGACCTATAGTGGTCGACCTAAGCATTGTCGACCTAGACAGTGTCGATCTTCAGACCGGATCCCGCAATGGCCGATCATCAAACAGTGTCTAGGTCGACAATGTTTAGGCCGACAACTATAGGTCGACAGGGTTGGAAGGTCGACAGGGTTTCTAGGTCGACATGTGCTAGGTCAACATGAGGTGTTTTTTTGTGTGTGTCGTTTTCTTCGTAAAGTGACCGGGAAACCCAATTACTGCACCGTGTTCGCTCGCCATGCTTCGGGCAAGGTGCCTCGCTTTGCTACCGCTTTGCTTGTCAAAGATTACTGTTCCAATCGTAGTCCACGTGGATCGTTAAGTATGAAAAAGTTCAAAAAAAGAAAAGAAATGTGAAAAACTAATGTCGACCTTTTGACCTGTCGACCTAGCACATGTTGACCTAGAAACCCTGTCGACTCCCCAACCCTGTCGACCTAGTGACTGTCGACCTATAGTGGTCGACCTAAACATTGTCGACCTATACAGTGTCGATCTTCAGACCGGATCCTGCAATGGCCGATCATCAAACAATGGCACGACTTTTGACAGACTGTGCATGTGCTGTGCAGACTAGACTTGGGTTGCGCAGAATGGAATAAATACTGTAGCTGATGAGACTGAAGACTGCAGGATTGGATGAATGCTGAATGTATGGCAGGATATTGGTTAATGAGGAATAGAGTGTAAGCTGCTGGTGAACATAGCCAGGTGATGGTTAATTGCTAGAACAGTCAGGAGCTGGGTGTGTACTGTGTTAAGTTTGATTAACTTTCAGGAAAGAAAAGCAATACCTTAAATGCACAAATGTTCAGGCCGCTGCGACCGCTAAGTGTGTGTGTAAAACCCCTATTAAATGCATACATGTTGCATAAGCACACCGTCACGCTGTAAGCACAAAATAGCTACACGTGCGGCCTATACACTTTAACCCCTAACAGAAAAGGAAATGCGACACCAATTGTATATGTTATGTTGTGGTCCAACCCAGCAACACATATTTACTTAAAAGGGGGTTCACAGAGAAATACAACAATACAAGAGAAAAAGGCTACAACCAATGACACATACGTTTGTTCGCCTGCACCACCCGGTCCTGGTCCTCAGTTAATCTGGATAGATGATCTTCAGAGAATGTAACTGACCAGTCAGGAGGCTTTGCTTTTACACAATAGTCCAAGTGTGAAACAATGGAAACTGTAATCTCTTCATCCATAGGTCAAAGGACTGGTCATTTACAGTACATGAGGGGTCATAGGTGGGTTTGAATAGGTGGGCGATGCCTGGTCCAAGTGCACTTGCAGATGTCCTCCACTGGGTTCCCGCCGAATATCAAGAGTACAGTAAATACAGTGTGATATTAATATTGTACTCCTGCGCATATCTATGCGCAGGAGCGCGCTACTTTCTGCAAACTGCCATCGGAATAATGCCCTTGAAATACTGTACAGCTGGATACCAAACACCACCTCCTAACCTAATTCTGTCCCCTCATATCCTGTAAAGTTGAATCCCTCTGTTCCTATACCTCTGAAGCAAATGTAACTTGCTGGTGTGGTGCGTGTAAGCTATGTGTAAATTATGCACTATGTGGATTAAATATCAGATATGTATTTGTGGCTTTTTCATGCGAATGAATTTGCTACCGTATTTACTCATACCACGCGCTAATATGCAGGACCTCGCGAGCCAATATACGCAACGTGCGAGTATGCGCACGCACTGCACAACAAGCACGCGCACTGAGGCCACTCTGTGTGGTGTTTGCATGTGATGCATGTGGCTATAATATTTTCGACTTCGACAGTCCACCCTTTGGCAGTAAACAATAACTGCCATACATAACTAATAAAACTGAAAATATTATATATACATTATATACAAAGTTCGGGGGAACGGGGGAGAGTTGTAGGTGGGAAATGTATAGCCTAGTGGGATAGGAAAAGCATGTATGTATGAATTAATGTCGGAGGGTCATGTATCATCATGCCATATATGTTCTAAATAAGCTTCTAGGTATTGCGAAGTATACATTAAATACTTCTCATCCCGTATTAAGGGTCTGTACATGGGCAAACAAACAATACCAAGCTCTTTCTAGGCAAAGACCATTAGCCCTCACCTTTCCAGCTTCTTATACCAACAAATGGGGAGCACGTTTAACTGATGATTCATGTGAGGGAGACGTATGTGTATGCTATTATCTGTGGATAACATTTATCAACTATGTGTGCCATTAACTGAAGATTGCAGAGATGAGGGTTAGACACATAAAAATACATTCACATAAATTTGGGTATGTTGATTTTTTTTCGGTTGGATGTCTCTGGGCAGAGAGGAAAACAGAAAAATGGTGAAAGTAACAGGCCATGAAATTAATTTGCAATCCTTATCACAACACTGTTTCTATGGATGGGTCATAAATCAAATCTGCCACTGTTACAATGCCCCTCGCTCCTTAGACTAATCAAATTTGTCCTGTGTTTGCGCCGCATCAAAATTCGAACACATCTAAATATCAGACCGATAATTATGACGACACCCAGGATACAAAGGAGAAACTTTCCCACACTCGCAATTACATTTTGCGCCCACTCTCCTAACCCAGAGAACCATTTGAGTGGGTTCAACCATGAGGCCCAGCCGGTCAATTCATTACCCACAGCCGTCAAGGTAAGGTTGTGCTTCCTTCGGAACTCCCACTTCAACTGCAAGATCTCGTCCATCTTTTGATTGATGATCTCCGTTGGGTCTTCAGTACTGTTCGTGATATACGTACAGCACTTTACACCATATTGAGTTGCCAGAGTAACACAGTACCCACCTGTCACAGCCGTGACATAATTCAGGACCATTCTATGCTGGACCAGCTCCTTCTTGTAGGCTTGTAACTCCCTGCCCGTATACCTGAAGGTGTCATCATACATCTCAGTGATATTATCTATCAAGTTTGCCAGCGCATGGATGTGTACTTATAATTTATAATTCCTCTGGCAGTACGGGTGATATCTAATGCGAGAAGGAACTGAATCCCGGTGGATTCATGGATCAAATCAGAGGCTGCGTGCTCTGTCCTATCTATGAGGTGTCTCTTGATGATGTGTTCATAATGGGTATGAGTATAAGGAGTCTGAGCATTGCGGTGAATGTCTTTCATTTTGTTGTGTGCTATGGTCATAACCTCTGGTAGTACTCTGCCAATATAACACAACCCTTCAGAGCTTGGAGTAAGCCACTTGTACGCTTTCCTTCCACATATGAAGTAGGCATCATCTGGAAGAACATGAGGGACAAAATGCAACAACACCATATCACATATCTTCCTTATAAAGAAACCGGCCCCCAGTTCTCTCATTTGCTCAGTACAAGTATCGGGCTGGATGATGTGGGCACAATACCCCTGCAACACTTTTCCAGCCCACATGGTTGAGATCCCACGTGTATACCTATACCGAAAGTACTTCCCACTTGTGGCTATCTTACGTACAAGTTCGGAGTTGATAGGTATATTATCAGCTCTATGTGAGAAGGTCATTGGTTATTCCATGTTGCTTCCCAATTTCCTGGTTTCCGGAAATTGGACACGTTAAAGCACAACAGTGACCTATCTACGTTATATTGGTGGAGCTTGAAGCTAGGGGGCCTAGATATATTGAATTTCTTGTCCACCGGTCTCCCACCCCGTAATTCGAGTACCTCATCTATTGTTAAAGGGTATGGCTTTAATCCCGACTTACTCTGTCCTTGAGGTACTTGGGAGCACACACAGCATTCTGTTTGGTTTAAGACCATACCCACTAATGAGTGGTAATCACTCAAAGGATGTCCGCTCATGTCGATATTACTGTTTGACTGACATCTCTGGATGCACCCCTCTACGACTATATTATTGCAGTGCGCACATATGCAGTATTCATCAGAAAATAACCCTTCACATTGCCTCCGAGCTCCGTGACTACTAGATCTCTTACTGATACCAGCCTTGACCAAAGTGATGCGCTGATCCTGGGGTCCTACGAATCCGTACTCTCCATCAGAACCCATTCCAGATACTTGCTCGACGTCTCGGAGCCCTCACAAAAACAGATTGTCCTGATCAAAAACAGAGTCACCAGAAAAAGCCGGAACACAGTCTATTCGTGTGGATCTATTTCGTTAAGGGGCAAAAATAGGAAGGGGAGAAAAATAAAAATGTAGTGGGGGTGAAAAAAGAAAAATGGTACGACAACCGTCCTTGACTTTGCTGTTCTCCACGCTCAGGTGCCGTCCAACAGTCCTGCCTCTTAGCTTTCCCGGAACAGATTCTCTAGTGATACGAGGTTCTCTTCATCTTTCTCTTTGTCACAAGTTTTCTCTGGGTCAGCAACCTTCTTGCAGTGGGACGAGTGGACCCAAGTCTTTCTCTTGGCAACCTTTAGTGCTGTCATGCTGGTCAACAAAACTTGATACGGTCCTTCCCACCTGTCAATAAGGCAACCTGAGCGTAGAAAATGTAGAATCATCACATAATCCCCAGGTTCAATGTCATGACAATTACTGTTTGGTAGGTCAGGAATCGCCAGTTTTAGATTCCTTTGCTGGTTTCTCAGCTGCTGGCTCATCCTAACCAAATATTTCACATTTATTTCATTATTGCACTTCAAATCATCCTGGGGGTCTATCATTACATGAAGTTGTCGTCCAAAAAGAACTTCAAAGGGTGATAAGTTAAGCGGTGACCTGGGAGTGGTTCTGATGCCGAACAACACTAGTGGCAGTGCTGCTGGCCACAACAGTCCAGTTTCAGCCATCACTTTGCTCAGCTTGTGCTTAATAGTGCTGTTCATTCTCTCCACCTTCGCACTTGCCTGTGGCCGGTATGGAGTATGCAGCTTACTATTAATACCCATCAGTTTGCACATGACTTGAAAGACTTCACCTGTAAAATGGGTACCACTATCACTTTCAATCATTCTAGGGATACCATATCTACACACAAATTCCTGCACAATTTTATTTGCAGTGAACACGGCAGTATTTGTGGCAGCGGGGAATACTTCTACCCAGTTTGAAAATACATCAGTACATACTAACACATACTTTAAATTCCTGCAGGGTGGTAACTGTATGAAGTCGATTTGTATTACCTGGAAAGGTCCGTCTGTAGGAGGGATATGGGATGGCTCTGTTGGTATTGTCTTACCAATATTCTCCCTCAAGCAAGTAAGACATGTCATTGCTTTCTTACCTGCAAGAGAAAAGAACCCTGGTGCACTCCAGTAGGCTCTTACCAATTTGCACATACCTTCCTTGCCCAGATGAGTCAGACCGTGTGCCGCCTCAGCTAGGCTCGGGAGATATGCCCTGGGTGTCACTGGATTACCGTGTCCATCTGTCCAAAGTCCTGAGGACTCCTGACCATATCCCTTTGCCTTCCAGACTGCCCTCTCCTGTAGGGAACACAAATTTTGCATTTTAATTAACTGTTGCGTATTTGTTGTGTGGGGTAAAACATCTCTAGAGGAGAGAGAGAGAGAGAAGAGAAAAAAAAAGTCAGATTTGTTTCTGCCAACGGGCTGCACACCATCATGCATATCAGTGTCCGTACACAATCTCCCTTTACCAGTATTCCCATTCTCCACCCTTTGTGCATGACAAGGCACACTGCAGTAATACTGGTGCCATCGTGCTGGTGAGATATACCGGGTTTGGGCAGCACTCATGGACTGTAATCGGGTCCATGTATTGTACCCTCCTGTAGGTGAACGTAAGAGATGAAGAGAAAGAGATGAAGAGAAAACTGTGAAGAACAACCACATAGAGGTTGGTAACAGATACGTTTGTAGAGGTAAAAAGGATTTTATTAAAATGACAACTGGATTGGGAACTACGGCTAAGTGATTCCTCTACTTGGTCTACTCCCCTTTAAAGTTTGTGCTTGTTGTATCACTACTGGGACTATCCCAGCCATCAATCCAGTGTCCTGTCCATCCCAAGTTCATAGGGAACCCGGTATTTTGCGAGATAATTTCCTCTACCTGTGATGGACATAAATCTAGAACAGTGGAATGCAACATTAGTCTTTGTGGGTGTCTAACATACTTTGTACTTCCTGAGTGGGAGCACACTGTGGGGGTCATTCCGAGTTGTTCGCTTAAGCCGCCGCCTACTGGGAGTGAATCTTAGCTTATCAAAATTGCGAACGAAAGATTAGCAGAATTGCGAATAGACACTTCTTATCAGTTTCTGAGTAGCTCCAAACTTACTCGGCATCTGCGATCAGTTCAGTCAGTTTCGTTCCTGGTTTGACGTCACAAACACACCCAGCGTTCGCCCAGACACTCCTCCGTTTCTCCAGCCACTCCCGCGTTTTTCCCAGAAACGGTAGCGTTTTTTCGCACACACACATAAAACGGCCAGTTTCCGCCCAGAAACACCCACTTCCTGTCAATCACATTACGATCACCAGAACGAAGAAAAAACCTCGTAATGCCGTGAGTAAAATACCTAACTGCATAGCAAATTTACTTGGCGCAGTCGCACTGCGGACATTGCGCATGCGCATTAGCGACTAATCGCTCCGTTGCGAAAAAAAATAACGAGCGAACAACTCGGAAATGACCCCCTATATGTATATCATATTTAACAAAGTCTCTGTTAAGTTAGTCAGGGGTCACCGTTGCTAGGAGAAAAAGAAAAAGTTTAACATCATAGAGGCCCCATCTTAACTTCAGAAGGTTTTGTCAAAGGGTAATGTTGCATTTATCTCATTCTTCCCATTTGCCGAATTTGTGTTTTCTATATGGTTTTAAATCCTTACTATATGTCCCTTGGTTTCAACTATGTGTTTAATAACGTGGCTCGTATTCAGGTCTAGGGGGTCTATATACGTTATGTGTCCCGTTACTTATACACTCCCTGGCAAAATGCCCTTCTCTCTTACAAAAAAAAACATGTTATTGACTGTCTCTTACCATCCGGGGTCTGGGGTTTAGGTTGATGGGACTTCCCTGTAAGAGCCTGTATACTTACCGTCATCAACCTATCCCCTTGAGACGCCCTGTGTTTACTGATGTTGCGATCATGCTCGATGGCAGACTCTCTTAGTGCAGCTACCGTGATACCTCTCCAATTTGGCAGAGAGGTTTGCACTCTGCTCCTCAGTGCCTCCTCCAGTCCATCCATTAATACAGAGATAGCTACCTCCCTGTGGTTGGCATTTTCCTTTATATCTGCTATCCCAGTGTATCTAGCCATTTCCTGCAGTGCTCTATGGAAATACTCGGATGCCATTTCACTGTCCTTCTGTCTTATGGAGAAAATTTTGTTCCACTTAACAACAGTAGGGAAATACAATCCTAATTGTATGTTAATTTGCCTTGCATTCTCCTGGTTGTACTCATCAGTTAGAGGCACTTCTGCATCTAGTTTACAATCAGTTATGAATTTTGGGATGTCAATATTTGAGGGTAGACTCGCTCTTAGCACTGTCCGCCAATCTTTGTTCGTGGGCTCATGGGCATTGCCCAATTCTTTAATGAATCTCTGGCATCCGACTAGATCTTTTCTGGGATCGGGGAATTCTGACATAATTGACCTCAGTTCTGATCAGAACCAAGGATAATTCATTGTAATATTCCTGATGGGTGTTATTCCCTGATTATCAGTCTTCCCATTGGGGACTGCAATCACCCTGACTGGGTTTAACACAAGCACATCATTTCTGTTTGTCTCTATAACACAGGGAGCTATTGTCTCTGCATAATGGACGGTTCCGTACTTACCGGTGGACATGACCTCACTTGCCCCTCCACTGGAGGGCATTGCTACTGCTCTCGACGGCTGAGCCATGCCCACCTCGGTGTCCTGTATGGTAGCTGCTAGAGAGAGTGCTGATATTGTGCTAGGCTCATCATTTTCCTCACAACCTTGTGGAGAATTCAAAATGGGATACAACTTGCAAGGGTTAGCGTTAACACATTGATTATGCACTTTGCTATCCTTTTCCGATATACCATTGGTTGTAGCCAATTTCTCCCCATCGACATATGGCGGTGGTGGTGCGCTGCATTCACCTTCCTGTCAGGTTTGGAAATTGCTGTGCGAGCCAGTTCCCTTTTGCACATCTCCCTCTTGTTGCCACAGATTTAAACAGTCAGTATGTCTGATCCTCTGTTTCCTAGATGTGATCAGACATATCCTAATCCTTATGCTCTGTAATACCTCTGGTTCAAAACTACCCATCCGTGTACAAACATGCGTTCGCAATTCAATAAACCATACAATCGATAAATGTGAGCAAAAAACCTACTATTGCTCACTAACACAACACACAATTGTTCCGTACGCTCGCCGGAAGTCACCCCCACGGGCAATCCTCTTTTGAGTGTAAACCTAAACGTTTAGGCCGGAACTGCGTTTCGTGTTTTACAATTATTCCCTTAACACACTATTTCAAATATATATACAGAAAATAAATGTATCCGATTTCACACAGATCTTGAAATTACTGTAATAACTTATGGCAACAATATGTGAGAATGTATGCAAAGTATCGGTACGCTTTGTGTACGCTTTCGTGCCAGAAAAATTACACACAAATAATAAATGGCTTTTTTTCCTGTTTGTCCCTTGGGTTACACCAGCACCTCTAAGACTATACAGAACAGACGTGGTCTAACAACACAAACTGGTTTCAAAAACAATGCAAGGTTACTTAACATGTGTCTCCACCCTTTGTTAGTAGATCAAAGTCTGTTTATACCCTGCAAGTCTGTGAGTGTGAGATGAACAGGACAGAGCTCCCAATTATTAAGTTTGATTAACTTTCAGGAAAGAAAAGCAATACCTTAAATGCACAAATGTTCAGGCCGCTGCGACCACTAAGTGTGTGTGTGTGTGTGTGTGTGTGTAAAACCCCTATGAAATGCGTACATGTTGCATAAGCACACCGTCACGCTGTAAGCACAAAATAGCTACACGTGCGACCTATACACTTTAACCCCTAACAGGAAAGGAAATGCGACACCAATTGTATATGTTATGTTGTGGTCCAACCCAGCAACAAATATTTACTTAAAAGGGGGTTTACAGAGAAATACAACAATACAAGAGAAAATGGCTACAACCAATGATACATACATTTGTTCGCCTGCGCCACCCGGTCCCGGTCCTCAGTTAATCTGGATAGATGACCTTCAGAGAATGTAATTTACCGGTCAGGAGGCTTGGCTTTTATACAATAGTCCAAAGTGTGAAACAAAGGAAACTGTAATCTCTTCATCCATAGGTCAAAGGACTGGTCATTTACAGTACATGAGGGGTCATAGGTGGGTTTGAATAGGTGGGCGATGCCTTGTCCAGGTGCACTTGCAGATGTCCTCCACTGGGTTCCCGCCGAATATCAAGAGTACAGTAAATACAGTGTGATATTAATATTGTACTCCTGCGCATATCTATGCGCAGGAGGGTGCTACTTTCTGCAAACTGCCATCGGAATATTGCCCTTAAAATACTGTACAGCTGGATACCAAACACCACCTCCTAACCTAATTCTGTCCCCTCTTATCCTGTAAAGTTGAATCCCTCTGTTGCTATACCTCTGAAGCATATGTAACTTGCTGGTGTGGTGCGTGTAGACTATGTGTAAATTATGCACTATGTGGTTTAAATATCAGATATGTCTTTGTGGCTTTTTCATGCGAATGCATATGCTACCGTATTTACTCATACCACGCGCTAATACGCAGGACCTCGCGAGCCAATATACGCAACGTGCGAGTATGCACACGCACGGCAGAACAAGCATGCGCACGGAGGCCACTCTGTGTTTTGTTTGCACGTGATGCATGTGGCTATAATATCTTCGACAACTGTGATCTGTAGCAAAGTTCAAACAGAATGTAGGGAGACATGCAGATGAACAGAGTAACAATCTGCAATCTGTAGTTACAGACCAAGTAATGACTTAACTAAAAAAACACTAGGTGCTGACCACTCAGGAAAACTTTGATGTCCATTATAGACATGCTGCAGCTTCATGAATGGAGATCACAGATAATCATATGGAAAAAAGAAGCAGAACAATGAAATACTGTCATTCCAGAATAATTTCATATAATTATTCCCACTATAAAACACATAAAATAATGACATATAAAAAACATACACATGGCCAGTGTTCAATTTTCAATCCAATGTAATAATAATTAAAAAACATCACATATAGACAAGTAATGATCATATAGCTGCCATGCAATATTCACTAATAGCAATTAGCCTCCTTGCTCCAATAATGATCAATCAGATGATTAGTTATTTGCTCTTAGTGCATATTGCGTGGCAGCTATTTGATCATTACTTTTTCTATATGTGGTGTTTTTTTAATTATTGTTATTATATTGTATTGAAAATTGAACACCGGCCGTGTGTATGTTTTTTATATTTCATTGTTCTATGTGTTTTATAGTGGGAATAAATAGATGAAATTATTCTGATATGACAGCGCTTCATTATTCTGCTTCTTTTTTCCAAAGTAATGACTTCAATACCAGTACAGGTATGCGGGCACAGTTAGCTGCAAACTGGCAACTACAGGATATGCTGAGATGTGGAATATTCCGGCTATAGCAAACTGACTAGTGTTGGAGTAGGCCAGGAATACAGGAAATGATGGAGTGCTTGAGCTTGATGTAATGGATTATCACTGACACCCAGAGTGGAAGTGCTCAGAACCAGGACTTTATAAGCTTAACTTGACAAGATGTGTACTCAGGAACTTTTTGGAGCATGATCCAGAATGGAGGTACAGTAACACAAAAGGTAAGCTGAGTGTCTGGGCAAGGCAGTCACAGTGCTGGAATGGAGACAGGACAAGGATGCTGAGTGGAATCCAACAGAGCTAGGATGTTGGTTTGGTAGGAACAGGACACAGATGCTGGGTGGAATCCAACAGGGCTAAGATGCAGGAAAGGCGGAAACAGGACAAAAATGTAGGGTGGAATCCAACAGGGCTAGGATGCAATAATGGAAGGAATAGAACACAGATGCAGGGTTCAATCCAATAGGGCTATAATGCAGGAACAACACCTAAAACTTTGTTCTATGCTTTGATAATTATGCTGAATATCCATGATTTCTCCTGCTCATGGGATAGTGGTGGTAATTTAAAAAGAGGGGGCTTTAAACATATAGGAGTCCACACAACAGGCTTTTATGAGAAAGAATAGGATTTTAATAGGGGGCTACCATAGTAACATAGAAACATAGAATTCAATCTAGTCTGACCACAGGGTGGGTGAGAGTGTGTGTGTGTGCGAGTGTGTGTGTGTGTGTGTGTGTGTGTGTGTGTGTGTGTGTAGGGAGCAGAGAAAGAAGGGTGGGTTCAGTGCTGTTTATTGACAATAGATATTCTAAAATGCGCCGCTTCCACATTCTAAAAGTAGTTTTAAAAGTCTTAAAAGGGGGCATGGTCTCCTTGCACCCCCTTTACACATTATACCCGACAGAGCCCCTTATACACATTGATGTCATGTGATGTCATGATGCAGCCACGTCACTTCGCGTAACTCTGCCCAGTGAACGGTGCACTGGTTAGTTGAGGGATGCCATGTGCAGGGGCCACAGCAGGTACCCAGTGCGATTGCATGGCTCACCTGCAGGTAGAAATGGCCCTGGGTGGGTGGGTGTGTAGAGAGGAGGGACTATGTCAGCATTTTGACCATGTCGATATAATGAATGTTGGTATTTTGACCGTAGGTCACTGTCGGGATAATGACCATCGGTATTTTGTCCATTGGTAAATCATACTGAACACATTACAATGTCCAATGTAGAGAGTTATAGCATTGGCTGTAGTTTAGTCCACCTTATAAATGGGATGTCTTAATTATATCCTTACTGTGGGCCCGATTTAGACCTGACCACTGCTGTGCATTTTCGCATTGCGAGCGATTATTGATTGCCTGCGCATGTGTATGCAACACAAAGTGCACATGTGTCACCAAACAGCGACAAGCTGGTGTGAAAATTTAAATCGCACAGCCATTCGCAAGCTAATTGACAGGAAGAGGCCGTTTGTTGATGGTAACTGGCCATTTTCTAGGAGTGTCAGGGAAAACACAAGCATTCCCAAGCATTTTCTGGTATGGTGTGTGACGTCAGCTCTGGACCCGATAAGCCTGTTCTTTTCGCACTGTAGGAGTAAGTCCTAGGCTGCGCACAGACTGCACACAGTGAAAAAACCTTTAGATGGTGAGTTGCGAATGGATATGCAGCTGTCCGCTGGCTGAGGGACATTTTTTAGCATGACGTACACATGCAATTGCACACTTGCAGGGGGCAAATTTACACTCCCCTTGGCTGGCGACTATCTGATCACAGGTCAACAAAATCAACACAGCGATCAGGTGTGAATTAGTCCCTGTAAGTGATATATAATTCACAAGTAATCCACTGGATAATTATCTCTTCTACCCTGAATGGTGAGATTTTTTATCATCAGAGTCAGTATGATATCCCCTCACCACTAACCAGGCATGAAATTGTAACACAACATCACTATTACAATCACACTGATTCATGTATTAGTAGTACAATTTGCTACAATTGTTACAATTGTATCTTTTTAAAACTACAAAAGGTAAATGCAGGTAACAATTTATGTAACTTATTGCTGTTAATCTTCCTTAAAGCTTACACTGAAATGTGTTCAAAACACAGTGTAAATTGTATTATGTGAATCAATTATTTTTGAATGTTATAAATGATATGGTGATTTCAATTAAGGATATTTAATAAACTTATGAAGTAAATACATATGTTCAGAATTACTGATGAAGTAATAATATGAAATGTGAACCATGTATAACCAAATATTCTGTATCTTTTAATTTGAACTTACCAGACTCTTTAAATGAAAAATGTATACAATTCCAAAATTGACAGATCACAAATGTTAATAAATTAGTGTCAGGGTTATGCCTGCAATCAGTGCTGTTGGGTTGGGTTTGTGTGACTGGCGGATGGGAGACCCCCAGTCAGCATACCGACGCCGGGATCCTGGCTGTGAGATGGCCGGCAGGGGGGTGGGGGCAAGCGCAATGAAGCCCATTGCGGGCTCGCTGTGCTTGCCATGCAGTGGGCTCGGTGGATCGCTGCGCTCGCCAGAGGTTCTATTCCCCCTACCGACTACCAGTCACATAACCACATCCCGTGCTGTCAATTGCCACACAGTATATAGGGTTGGATACAGGATCCCGGCACTTTGGATACTGGCTGACAAAATACAGACAGCGAGATCCCGAAGCTTAAGATCCAGACAGCTACTAATAAGTAAGGTAACCCTGATCCCTTAATCCCCTAACCCACCTTTCTTGCAGCCTGGCCCTAAATTACCCTCCCTCCCCAGCAGCCTAACCCTAACCTTTCCAACCTGCAGCCTATCCCTAACCCTCCTGTCGCAGCCCAAACCTACCCTCCCCCTTTGGTGAGGGTATATATTATTATAGCTCTGTGATGTGCTCTCCTCCTCCGCTTCCCTTGCTCAACTACAGTGATGTTCCGGCATGCAGGATTTGTTGGTGAATCCAACGGCGCACGGTGAGGTCACGGCTTCTGGATGGACAGTGTGAGCTAATTTTGCCTGGGGTATTGTTACTAAATCATGTTGTATTAAGTATGCAGCGGATGTTTAATCTGGTATGAGAATTAATCACTTGAACAACTGTATCCATCTAATTGTTTTTAAGAATAAAACTGACACAGTATGCACTATGAGGTGCACCCTCTATTTTTCTTTTTAGACATACACATCCTGTGAGATTCTGGGACACCCAAATGGAGAGAGGGGAGCAGGTGCTTAGATATATTTACTTAAACCAGTGCATTGTTTTCTGGATAGCTTGTGAGAGCACTCATGGAATCCCAGTAGCTGGACTGGTATTTCTTTTACACTTGCCAGCGCACCTTCTGTAGGTGTATGTGTGTGTAGCCCATGGAGGTGGCACTGAAGATGACTTTAAATGACGACTAACAGTCGGTGTTGAAATATCAACGTTTCAGAACAATTTACTTTCGTTCTTTCATCAGGTAGAACGATATAAGTTTATAAATTTATAGGTAAAACGGCATGTTTATCAGTTTGAACACATTTAGTTTAGAGTAGATATTCCTCAGTGTGTGCCCCCCCCCCCCCCCCTACCTGATTGTAGCAGGCAGATGGTACTTATACTAGTACTTAAAATCATACTGCAGGCACTGTGTGCCTAATTCAGATGTGGTTGTTTTTGCTACTGCTGTTGCTGTCTTTTGCTGTACGCAATCAGGAGCGGATTTAGGGGTGAGGCCACCCCTAGGCACAACAGTAACGGACGCCCTCCGCCTGCCTAATTTTATAATTTTTATTGATTGGTTATAAGCCCTCATTTGATGATACATTAAAAAAGCCACTAACTATAATTGTTTTTTAATTATGTGTACATATTTACTAAGTAGGACAGCTTACCAAGGCAGTATGTGCATGTCCTACTCCCTTGATGGCTAACCTTGACACTCCAGCTGTTGTTGAACTACACATCCCAGCATGCCCTGCATCAGTTTTAGCAAGGCCAAATAGCAAAACTGTAGCAGGGCATGCTGGGATATGTAGTTCAACAACAGCTGGAGTGTCAAGGTTAGCCATCACTGTCCTACTCGCTTACACTTCATTCAAGATGGCATATGGTACAGTACAGTGGAAATATTTTACAGTTACTAGTGCATTGTGGGCTGACAGTACTGACACAAGCATCAAGTGCTCCCCCAAACAAATGCCGGCCCTAAGCAAATGCCTCACGTGCGTAATGAGAAATTTGCGACTGTATGCAATGATTATATGCTAATAAGAGCAGAAGAGGATCCGGTCAGGATCCCAGCATTTGGGATTTCAGCAGCCAGAATCCCGATGCCGAAATTGCGACACTGTTCAGAATCCTGACATGGATTAAAATGCCTGCGCCAGAATCCCAAAATCCTGATCGAGGTCTAATGCCACTCTGCACTGGTAAGCCGTGGGGGGGGGGGGGGGGGAGGGAGGTTAGGTTTAGACTGCAAGGGGAGGGGTAGGGTTCAGTTGCGGGGGGAGAGAACAGTTAGGGTTAGATTACAGGGAGGTGGGGTTAGGCACCACCAGGGAGAGTTAGGCTGCTGGGGGGAGGGGGGGGGAGGGTTAGGCTCTGGGAAAGGAGGGTGAAGGTTAGGGGAGTTGGGGATTAGGGCTAGTCTACTTGCCACCTTGGTGTCAGGATCCTGAGCGTCGGGATGCCGTTTTTCATATTTTGACTGCCGGCATCCCAAGCACGGGATCCCTATACCATCCCAGGAGAAGCTATCCTGAGCATAGGGCACCCAACGCTGTTGCATCATTTCCATCCAATGGTGTATAATTGCTGATAAAGCTGTACCATCATCACAGATTGGGTCATGTCACAGAGTATGAGTGGTTCTGAAGACGTGCAGGCTGAACTGCTCTCCTGGCACACAGAGGGTTCTGTGGAAACAAGTGAGATCACAACTGCTAATTTATGCATTCACAGAAAATGCAGTCTGAATGGCCATGACACACTTGCATTTATTCAACAACTCTTGATTACCACCCCCGAACGCTGCCTACCTGTAACTAACCTTGCGACTAATTCCTCGGTGTGACCGCCATCACAATACATTTGCTGTGCATGTGCTCTGCGCCTCAGGCACATGCGCAGTATTGAAACATGCATACAATAGCTTCTTTGTCACCACATATGGGTATAGGTAGGTGCAGACAACCACTGTGCCAGAGCACGTACCTCACCCTCTTCAGTCTTCCCTCTTCTCTGGCCACATCCCAATCTGGCTCCTCTCCATGCATATAATGTCACACGCACAACACACTGAAAAGGACACAGTGCTTGGACATTTCAGCAGAGCTCGCTGACCACCAGAATGACTCATCACAAGAAATGACTCATAATTCTTGGGTGTGACAGAAAAGCAGGAGCGAAGAGTTTGGGTTATAAGAGAAAAACAGGAGTGTAGAGGTTGGAGTGTGAGAGAAGAGCAGGAATGTAGATGTTGGGGTATGACAAAAAGCAGGAGTGCAGAGGCTGGGGTGTGAGAGAAAAGCAGGAATGTAGATGTTGGGGTATGACAAAAAGCAGGAGTGCAGAGGCTGGGGTGTGAGAGAAAAGCAGGAATGTAGATGTTGGGGTGTGATGAAAAGCAGGAGTGCAGAGGTTGGGGTGTGAAAGAAAAGCAGGAGGGAAGAGTTTGGGGTATAAGAGAAAATCAGGAGTGCAGAGTCTGGGGTGTGGAAGAAAATCAGGAATATAGAGGTTGGGGTGTTAGGAAAAGCAGGAGTGCAGAGGTTGGGGTGTGACAAAAAGCAGGAGGGAACAGTTTGGGGTATAAGAGAAAAGCGGGAGTGCAGAGGCTGGGGTTTGAGAGAAAAGCAGCAGGGAAGACTTTGGGGCATAAGAGAAAAGCATGAGGGCATAGTATGGGGTGTGAGGGAAAGGCAGGTGGGCAGAGGGTGACATGTGAGGAAAAGCTGGTGAACCAGGGGTGGCTTGTCAAATTCTACAGTTTAGTATAAATATATTAACTTTGAAAAAAAGCTATGAAATTCCAAAGACATAAAACCTTACTGTTTCACATGTCCCATTAAGGCTTCTTACACATGATCTGAAATTTCATAAAACTACAGAATCTCAACCACTCAAACTCAAAAAAGCAATGAAATTCCCATCATTAAGGCTAAAGCCTTGCGCAATACAGAAATGGTATGCAATCACACTCTGTGGTTAACTGCAGATTGAGCACTCTCATGGGGGTAAATTTACTAAGATTCGTATTTTCCCGTTTCAGGTCAAAGTTCAATCACGAATGACATCGAAAGTGTAAAACTGCAACTTTTTGAATTGATTACGACTAATTTACTAAGCTGTCGTATTCGGGTTTTTCTTTTGTTCCGATGTCGATGTCATTCGTGGTTTTTTTTCTATTTTTACGGCAGTGATTAGCAAAACACTGCCGACTTTTTTTACAATCAATCTCGGCCGGATCTGTGTGATCCGTGCTGGGGTTTATTTTTATTTTTTTTTTAAATTAAACACTGTAAAATAATAAAAAAAAAATGCGTGGGGTCCCCCCTCCTAAGCATAACCAGCCTCGGGCTCTTTGAGCCGATCCTGGTTGCAAAAATATGGGGGGAAAAATGACAGGGGTTCCCCCATATTTAAGCAACCAGCATCGGGCTCTGCGCCTGGTCCTGGTCCCAAAAATACGGGGGACAAAAAGAGTAGGGGTCCCCCGTATTTTTAAAACCAGCACCGGGCTCCACTAGCTGGACAGATAATGCCACAGCCGGGGGTCACTTTTATATAGTGCCCTGCGGCCGTGGCATCAAAAATCCAACTAGTCACTCCTGGCCGGGGTACCCTGGGGGAGTGGGGACCCCTTCAATCAAGGGGTCCCCCCCCCAGCCACCCAAGGGCCAGGGGTGAAGCCCGAGGCTGTCCCCCCCCATCCAATGGGCTGCGGATGGGGAGGCTGATAGCCTTTGTTGTAAAAGAAAAGATATTGTTTTTAGTAGCAGTACTACAAGGCCCAGCAAGCCTCCCCCGCATGCTGGTACTTGGAGAACCACAAGTACCAGCATGCGACGGAAAAACGGGCCCGCTGGTACCTGTAGTACTACTACTAAAAAAATACCCCAAAAAAGACAAGACACACACACCGTGAAAGTATAATTTTATTACATACATACACACATACATACATACTTACCTTAAGTTCCCACGCAGGTCGGTCCTCTTCTCCAGTAGAATCCAAGGGGTACCTGTTGAAGAAATTATACTCACGAGATCCAGGGGTCCAGGCTCCTCGAGAAATCCAGGGGTAATCCACGTACTTGAAAAAAAAAAAAAACGGTGTCCCGACCACGAACTGAAAGGGGACCCATGTTTGCACATGGGTCACCTTTCCACGAATGCCAGAAACCCACTTTGACTTCTGTCTAAGTGGGTTTCTTCAGCCAATCAGGGAGCGCCACGTTGTAGCACTCTCCTGATCAGCTGTGTGGTCCTGTCCTCACTGACAGGCAGCACACGGCAGTGTTACAATGTAGCGCCTATGCGCTACATTGTAACCAATGATGGGAACTTTCTGCCCTGCGGTTGACCTAAAGTGACGTCACCGCTGAGCAGAAAGTTCCCATCATTGGTTACAATGTAGCGCATAGGCGCTACATTGTAACACTGCCGTGTGCTGCCTGTCAGTGAGGACAGGACCACACAGCTGATCAGGAGAGTGCTACAACGTGGCGCTCCCTGATTGGCTGAAGAAACCCACTTAGACAGAAGTCAAAGTGGGTTTCTGGCATTCGTGGAAAGGTGACCCATGTGCAAACATGGGTCCCCTTTCAGTTCGTGGTCGGGACACCGTTTTTTTTTTTTTTTCAAGTACGTGGATTACCCCTGGATTTCCCGAGGAGCCTGGACCCCTGGATCTGGTGAGTATAATTTCTTCAACAGGTACCCCTTGGATTCTACTGGAGAAGAGGACCGACCTGCGTGGGAACTTAAGGTAAGTATGTATGTATGTGTGTATGTATGTAATAAAATTATACTTTCACGGTGTGTGTGTCTTGTGTTTTTTTGGGTATTTTTTTAGTAGTAGTACTACAGGTACCAGCGGGCCCGTTTTTCCGCCGCATGCTGGTACTTGTGGTTCTCCAAGTACCAGCATGCGGGGGAGGCTTGCTGGGACTTGTAGTACTGCTACTAAAAACAATATCTTTTCTTTTACAACAAAGGCTATCAGCCTCCCCATCCGCAGCCCATTGGATGGGGGGGGACAGCCTCGGGCTTCACCCCTGGCCCTTGGGTGGCTGGGGGGGGGGACCCCTTGATTGAAGGGGTCCCCACTCCCCCAGGGTACCCCGGCCAGGAGTGACTAGTTGGATTTTTGATGCCACGGCCGCAGGGCACTATATAAAAGTGACCCCCGGCTGTGGCATTATCTGTCCAGCTAGTGGAGCCCGGTGCTGGTTTTAAAAATACGGGGGACCCCTACTCTTTTTGTCCCCCGTATTTTTGGAACCAGGACCAGGCGCAGAGCCCGATGCTGGTTGCTTAAATATGGGGGAACCCCTGTCAATTTTTTCCCCATATTTCTGCAACCAGGATCGGCTCAAAGAGCCCGAGGCTGGTTATGCTTAGGAGGGGGGACCCCACGCAATTTTTTTTTATAAAATAACAACTTTCCCACCCCTTCCCACTGATATACATGCACGGATCTCATGGATCCCTGCATGCCTATCCAATCACGGAAAAAAAAAGTAGGTCTGTTTTTTTTTAGCACTTTTTTACGAGTTGTAATTTTTCACGGCAGTGTTTTTTTTTTTTTTGCTGTGCACTTCTTAGTAAATGACCGAGATTCATACTTAAACAGCCGCGTTTTGACCGATGGTGTATTCATTCGTGATTTTTTTCTTGGACTTCAAAATATTACGAATGCCCTCATCACTGCCGTGATTATTGCTTAGTAAATTACCGAGATGACACTTTGATGAAAAAACGGCATCTCGGTCAAAATCGGGAGCTTAGTAAATTTACCCCATGGAGTGAGATAGCTGTCACAAACACAATGGAGCTGCTGACAGATTTGTGTGCTCAGTGGAATACACACATCTATTAATTAAAGTGTTTATTTCAACATAAACTAACTGTGTGGCTACGTGATACTGGGGCAGATATGACTTTAGTATATCTCACATTAGTGGACCTGGAGAACTTTATTCCTGGAAATACAATTGCCGTATGCAGCGATGGGTGGACCCACTCTGAAGTGGCCATGGCCCATGTATACCTGGACTGGGGGGTGGGCAGAGGTTTCTGGGAGGTGGGTGTTTTAACCCATCTGCCCACAAATGTATTTCTTGGTACTGACTTGGTCTGAATGTGGGCCACATATGTAACAGAACCTGATGTCTCTAATACAATGTTGCCAGCTTCCCCCATTCACCTTATTCCTCCCTAGGTACCGAGTGAACCAGAAAGCATGCAAATGTATATCTGTAAGTGGAGGAAAATTACTCCATGTATTAGTGAAAATACTCCTGTTGATTTGCAGATATCCAGGGCGAATACACCAGGGCCAGTATTTACTAAAAATCCGAGTTTGTCCGATTTGTGTTTTTTATTCTAAGTCCCAATCCGGGAATTCACTAAGCACCAATCTCGGCAGTGTTTGGACTATTCGTAATGGTTTGAATGACAACGTTCACAAATAAGAATGAATAGACCATCGGTCAACGTGGCTGTTATTTCATAGACTACGGGCATTCACTATTCATTCGTATTTGGGTGTTAGTTTCTGAGTGCTCAAGTGCGGGTCTGTTTTTTTTCGATTCGTTAAAAAAAGCAGCAAAAAAATAGACCTGCTTTTTCCAGTCGAGTTTGGATAACCATGCACGGATCAGTGTGATCTGTGCATGGTTATCTATGGGAAAGGCTCTGTTTAGTGCAGAAACTGGGAAAAAAAATTTGTGGGGTCCCCCCTCCTAAGCACAACCAGCCTCGGGCTCTTTGAGCCGGTCCTGGTTGAAAAAATATGGGGGGGGAAATGACAGGGGTTCCCCCATAATTAATCAACCAGCACCGGGCTCTGCGCCTGGTCCTGGTTCCAAAAATACGGGGGACAAAAAGCGTAATGGGGTCCCCCGTATTTTTGAAACCAGCACCGGGCTCCACTAGCCAGGTACATAATGCCACAGCTGGGGGACACTTTTATACTGGTCCCTGCGGCCCTGGCATTACATACCCAACTAGTCACCCCTGGCCGGGGTACCCTGGAGGAGTGGGAACCCCTTAAATCAAGGGGTCCCCCCCTCCAGCCACCCAAGGGCCAGGGGAGAAGCCCGAGGCTGTCCCCCCCATCCAAGGGTGGCGGATGGGGGGCTGATAGCCTTGTGAAAAAATGTGAATATTGTTTTTAGTAGCAGTACTACAAGTCCCAGCAAGCCTCCCCTGCAAGCTGGTACTTGGAGAACCACAAGTACCAGCATGCAGTGGAAAACCGGGCCCGCTGGTACCTGTAGTACTACTACTAAAAAAATATCCCCAAAAAAACAGGACACACACACACCGTGACAGTATAAGTTTATTACATACATGCACACCTCTATACATACATACATACATACATACATACCTACCTATGTTCCCATGAGGCTCGGTCCTCTTCTCCATGTAGAATCCTTGGGGTACCTGTGTAAAAAATTATACTCACATAATCCAGTGTAGATTCAGACCTTTGTATAATCCACGTACTTGGCAAAATAATAAAACGGAAACCCGACCACGCACTGAAAGGGGCCCCATGTGTACACATGGGACCCCTATCCCCGACTGCCAGGACCCCCCCTGACTCCTGTCAAAGAGGGTCCCTTCAGCCAATCAGGGAGCGCCACGTCGTGGCACTCTCCTGATTGGCTGTGTGCTCCTGTAGTATCTGTGAGGCAGCACACGGCACAGATACAATGTAGCGCCTATGCGCTCCATTGTAGCCAATGGTGGGAACTTTGCGGTCAGCGGTTACCGAAAGTAACCTCACCGCTGACCGCAAAGTTCCCACCATTGGCTACAATGGAGCGCATAGGCGCTACATTGTATCTGTGCCGTGTGCTGCCTCACAGACACTACAGTAGCACACAGCCAATCAGGAGAGTGCCACGACGTGGCGCTCCCTGATTGGCTGAAGGGACCCTCTTTGACAGGAGTTAGGGGGGGTCCTGGCAGTCGGGGAAAGGGGTCCCATGTGTAAACATGGGGCCCCTTTCAGTGCGTGGTCGGGTTTCCGTTTTATTATTTTGCCAAGTACGTTGATTATACAAAGGTCTGATTCTACACTGGATTATGTGAGTATAATTTTTTTCACAGGTACCCCAAGGATTCTACATGGAGAAGAGGACCGAGCCTCGTAGAAACATAGGTAAGTATGTTTGGAGGTGTGCATGTATGTAATAAAATTATACTTTCACGGTGTGTGTGTCCTGGTTTTTTTTGGGGTATTTTTTTAGTAGTAGTACTACAGGTACCAGCAGGCCTGGTTTTCCACCGCATGCTGGTACTTGTGGTTCTCCAAGTACCAGCTTGCGGGGAGGCTTGCTGGGACTTGTAGTACTGCTACTAAAAACAATATTCCTTTTTTTTCACAAGGCTATCAGCCCCCCATCCGCAGCCCTTGGATGGGGGGGGGACAGCCTCGGGCTTCACCCCTGGCCCTTGGGTGGCTGGAGGGGGGGACCCCTTGATTTAAGGGTTTCCCACTCCTCCGGGGTACCCCGGCCAGGGGTGACTAGTTCGTGATTTAATGCCAGGGCCGCAGGGACCTATATAACAGTGTCCCCCAGCTGTGGCATTATCTCTCTGACTAGTGGAGCCCGGTGCTGGTTCCAAAAATACGGGGGACCCCTACGCTTTTTGTCCCCCGTATTTTTGGCACCAGGACCAGGCGCAGAGCCCGGGGCTGGTTGTTAAAATATGGGGGAACCCCTGTCATTTTCCCCCCCATATTTTTGCAACCAGGACCGGCTCAAAGAGCCCGAGGCTGGTTTTGCTTAGGAGGGGGGACCCCACGCAATTTTTTTCTGTTTTTTAACTCTTTAAACTCTTTTTTTTAAGGTACACAATGAAGCCCTGCACGGATCTCACAGATCCGGCCGGGATTCCTCGTGTTTTGTCAGGCAGTGTTTTACTCATCACTCCCGTAAAACACTGCCTGACATTACGAATCACATCGACATCGGAAAAGACGAATGAGGAAATCTCGGCAGCTTAGTAAATGACCGTATCAGGATTCAAAAAGTTGCAGTAAAATGCACCCGATACCATTCGAGTTCAAACACCCTTAAAAACGGCTAAAACACGAATATTAGTAAATTTTGGCCCAGGTCAGGAAAATTACGATCATGTATTGTCTTGTGCCAATATGACCAGTAATTCTCCCACTGCATGTGGGGATAATGTGCCTTTGGGGGGGGGAGGGTAGGGGGTGACCAGGTGGGTCCTATATGCATTACTGATATGTCTGTTGGGGTTA
This sequence comes from Pseudophryne corroboree, assembly GCF_028390025.1. NCBI lineage: Eukaryota > Metazoa > Chordata > Amphibia > Anura > Myobatrachidae > Pseudophryne > Pseudophryne corroboree. Next base: position 273,195,584 of record NC_086450.1, on the reverse strand, counting down.
CTGCCAGGATAGGGCCTAAAGAGGGGCTATGTTTTTAGCTGCTGTGACTACCCGCTCTCAGAGGGCTATGGAGAGCAAGGCACACGCTGCAGATTCTACCCCACTGGCCTCCCTCCCTGGGATTCAACCCACACACTGAGAGTCCATTACAGAGTGTGGCTTTGAAGGCCAAGCAGAAAACTGACCGCTCCCTTGAGACCCTCACAGCAGCAGCAGCAGCAGCTGGTGAGCCTGAAAGTCCCATGGTCACTCAAAGACTGTGCTGGGAGAATGTTTATACAGGGAATGATCTGTCCCTGATACCATACCAGGGCAGGCTACCGAGCGGCAGCTGGAAGTACTCTGAACTTGTTGGGAGGGTATGCTTAGGGTAGCGCATGGAAATACCCTGACCAGGCACCTAGGTATTAAAAGGACTAAGGCTGTACAAACCAGGCAGAAGCGCTGGTACAGTATGACCTGAATGTCAGGGCATGCAGATTGGTAATGGTTCCAATGAGGCAGAACAAACAGCAGGCTGCATGGAAAGGCCTGTTCATCGTGGTCCAGTAAATAAATTATGTGAACTATGTCACTGCCAGCGAGGAGGGCAGGAAAAGACAAAGTATATCACTTCAAGGCCTACCAGATCAGGAGCACGTGCATGCTAGCAGTTTGCAGCCTCCCAGAGGAGGACCAGGAACCAGTTCCCTTACTGAACCTGACAGATACCCAGTATGGATAGGAGCTAACAGAGCTGCAGCAAATTCAGCTGTCTAACACCCAGCACCCCTACCAGGCCTGCTTCACAGGGAAGCCAGGGAAAACACACCTAGTCACACACCACATAGACACAGGTAACCAAACACCGCTGAGACAGCATACCAAAATACATTGGAGGTGTTACAAGCAATGAGGAAGGAGGTGGATGCAATCCTGAGGTTAAAGGTGATACAGAAGACCTGCAGTTTCTGGCCTGTGCCTGTAGTATTGGTTCCAAATAAATATTGTGGCACACGGTTCTGAGTGGACTATAGGAGGTTAAACAAAGCCATGGTATTTGATGCATTCATCATGCCCAGGATGGAAAACCTGTTACGTCATCTGGCCTCAGTGCGCTATGTCATCATTATGGATCTCAGCCATGCGTACCGGAAGATCCCATTGTCACCCGAGGCCCACAGAAGGTCTGCCTTTATCACTCCTTTTATGCTTGTATGAATTCCTCATCATGCCCTTTGGTATGAAAAACACCCCAGTGTTATGTTAATGACCTGCTGGTGGGCCGGGAGGGGCACGCTGCTGTATACTTGGATGACACTGTGGTGTTCAGACAGACCTGGGAGGAACATTTGATCCATTTGGATGATGTGTTAAAGCAGATCACTGGGGACAACCTGACAATTAAACCAGAGAAATGCCAGCTGGGCATGCATGAGGTACAGTACCTGGGGCACTGAGTAGACAGGGGTACCCCTGTCCCGAGCCAGGGAAGGTGGAGGCTATTGCTTTGTGTCCTAACCCCAGAACCAAGAAACAGGTCACGTCTTTTTGTGGGACTGCATGGTACTATAACAAGTTTGTACCCCAGTATAGTGCATTTGCAAAGCCCCTGACAGATCTCACAAAATAAGAAGCTGCCCCAATTGGTACACTGGACAGAAGCTTGTGAGCAAGCCTTCTGCACATTGAAGACATCTCTGTCTGGAGCATCGGTGCTTTAGGTACCTGATTTTAAACAAAGGTTCATAGTACAAATGGATGCATCTAACTTTGGGCTGGGGCAGTGCTCAGTCAGGTCGATGACCATGGGGGAGAACACCCATTATGTTTTTAAGCTGAAAACTGTTCCCCCGTGAGGTAGCCTATGCTACTATTGAGAAGGAGTGCCTTGCAATAGTCTGGGCCCTCCAGAAGCTGCAGTCCTATCTGTATGGACGTGATTTTACCATAGTTGGATCACCATCCACTACTGTTGTTGCATAGAGTCTCCGGTGACAATGGCAAACTACTCTGGCAGAACTTGATATTGGAACAATATAACTTCACCATTCAACACCGAAAGGGTTCACACCATGGAAACGCGATGGTCTGTCCTGACAGGGAGCTGACAGCAGCCGATAACACCCCAGAAAGAATTGCACCATTTGGATGCCGCTATTCTAATGGCTATCATAGGAAGGAAGTGTAGTGCCCAAGCTTATATCAGACAGGGCATGATTAAACAATTGCATTATTTGCATTGCCTGATGTATCAGTGTATTGTACAAGTTAAATGTTTTTGCATATCGAATGGTAGAAAGTTAATTGATATGCTGGAATGTGCTCATATCCACCAGAAGTCCAGAGTCAGATGCTAATCTACCATAGAATCCTGTGCATGGAACTTGAATCTGTAAATAAACACAGCAGGAGTCAAGCCTTCAGTTCAAGGTCTACCTGTCTACCTAGGGTCTACCTGTCACCTGTCTACCCAGATGTGAAATGGTCTTACTGGCCTGGTGTACCAGAACAACACTTTATTTGCCCAGGAACCATGTTCAGGGCTTTATAGCAAGCCATAAAGATGAAAGTAACAGCTATGCTAGACTGGCTGAGTATAAACTGAGATTCAATCCACTTTGGTTTTGGAGGGTTAAAAGAATCCCAAATAGGTGGGTGCTGGGGGGAGGGATGCTGCAGCATGGAGGTTTAAATATGTGAAGCACAGACCAAAAGTTGTCATTATCATTGAGGTGTCATCCAGAGAGAGGCTGTGGCCTATAATGTCCAGTATATGAAGAGAGACCTCACTCAACCAGTGTTTGACTCTACAGGTGATTGGAATGTTGTCTTCTTTCCCCCTTATTTTTATTTCTTGGAATTGTGATTACTGATGTGACTATTTACACTACTATATACTTGTAACCATTTTTTCTGTAACTATAAGCTTTGAAATTTTTACTTGAATAAAAAAAATATATTTTAGTTCTGTATTCTGTGTTTTCACACCCAAACCCCAAGAGGCTCATGTTATCTAATTTGAGCTGAGGTAATCAGTAAAGTGTCATGGGCAGCGGTTCTCAGATTGGCATATCTGGATAATTACCATGCCAGAATCATGAGAGTAGGTACCAATCTTTCTTCTCCTGAGACTGGTTAAATCATTCTACAAGGTTGTCAGGACCTTCTTTGGTATTCCCAGAAGAGTATATAGCATTAATAATTCCTGGGTAATAGTGCTAAATTTCATATCCTCCATTTCAAACTTATCTTCTCATCCTTCAGTGCTGACCTTTCTCTTGCTAAATATTCCTACTTTAAGAACCTCCTCTCCTCTCAGTCTTCCAAACCACGGCACCTCTTTGCCACTCTAAACTTACTCCTCTGCCCACCTCCACCTTGTCTCCCTTCCTCACTCTCTGCTTTTGACTTTGCTACTTACTTCACGTCCAAAATTGACTCCATACGTCAGGACATCACACCAGACCATCAGCAACCAGCCTCTTCCCATCCCTTACCACCCCTCTCACCAACTCTGACAACTTTCTCCCATGGATTCGGTGAGGAAGTCATGACCTTCATTCATTCCTGTCCCCTCACCCCCTCCCCACTTGACCCTATCCCCTCCCACCTCCTCAGCTACCTCTTTCCATCTGCCTGTTCCCATCTTTCCCACCTTCTCAATCTCTACCTCTCATCAGGCACTGTCCCTTCTGCCTTCAAACATGCACTCATCTCTCCTATTCTTAAAAAACCTACCTTTGATCCAAATACTCTCTCCAACTACCGACCTATCAACTCTTCTCCCTTTTGCCTCCAAACTCCTTGAGCATATTGTCTACAACCACCTTACTTCCTTTCTTTCCTCACACTCACTGCTCGACACATTCCAGTCTGGCCTCCGTCCTCTCCACTCCACTGAAACTGCCTTACAAAAGTATGCAATGACCTCTGTGCTGCTAAATCTAAGGGTCACTACTCTCTACTTATTCTTCTTGATCTCTCTGTTGCTTTTGACACTGTGGACCAGACTCTCCTACTGCAAATCCTTCATTCCATTGGTCTACGTGTACTGCCCTCTTTTGGCTGTCTTCCTACCTCTCTAACTGTTCATTCTCTGTCTCCTCTCATGATTCCACCTCCCTCTCACTTCCACTAACTGTAGGTGTACCCAAAGGTTCTGTCCTTGGTCCTTTTCTTTTCTCTCTCCATACATCCTCATTAGGTAAGCTCATTAGTTCTTTTGATTTCCAATATCATCTCTATGTGGATGACACTCAAATCTATCTTTCCTCTCCAGACCTCTCCCCTGCTTTCCTCACTTGTATCTCCAACTGTCTCTCTGCTATCTCTGTTTGGATGTCCCAGCGATTTCTTAAACTTAACATGTCTAAGACCGAGCTGATCATCTTCCCTCCCTCCTGCATAACCTCACCTCCCACAATCTCATTATCTATTGATGGCACTACTATCTCCTCTAGCCCCCAAGTGTGCTGTCTTAGAGTAATCTTTGACTCCTCTCTCTCCTTCAAACCACACATTCAGCATCTCTCACAAAACTGCTGTTTTCATCTAAAAATATTTCCAGGATCAGACCCTTTCTGACCCAGGATGCTACTAAGACCCTCATCCACTCACTGGTCATCTCCAGAATGGACTACTGTGATCTCCTATCTGGCATTCCTGACAAATACCTCTCTCCACTCCAATCTATCCTCAATGCTGCTGCCCGGCTCATTTTCCTCAGCAAATGCACTACATCCACCTCTCCTCTCTTACAAGACCTTCATTGGCTCCCCTTCCATTTCAGAATCCATTTCAAGCTTCTCACACTTGCTTACAAAGCCCCCACCCATGCCTCTCACATTTACATGTCTTACCTTATTTCTCTGTACACTCCGACCCATACTCTTCGCTCTGCTAATGCACGCCAACTTTCATGCCTACTGATCACTTTCTCCCACTCCTACCTCCAAGATTTTTCACATGCTGCTCCATTTCTCTGGAATTCCCAACCTCTCCCCCTCAGACTCTCCACCTCTCTACAAAACTTCAAACGGGCTCTCAAGACCCACTTCTTCACCAAACCCAGCCAAATCTCATCCTAACTCTCTGTTCCATGCTTTCTGTGTACCCCATCTGTGTCACCCCTGTCTGTCTACCCCTCCCTGTGCGATTGCACGGCTCACCCGCCCCAAGAAACGGCCCTGTCTTCATGAATGCACAGTACTTTTACAGGAAGTAAGACCTGATTAGCCCTAGAGGAACCAGGAACCAGGTTAGCAGAGGTGATGATCAGCTTGCTGCCAGTATCAACTAACACCCAGATCTCCTGGCCATCCACTTGTACTGGCAGCCAAAACAAGGTGGTTCCAGCCAGAGAACTGCTTCTAGCAGCCATGCAGATCACAGGTCGAGTTGCTCACTATGTTTTGGGCAATCCCACTGCATATGTCCTGGCTTACCACTGTCAAAACACACAGGTGGAGGCAGGTTGATTGGTTTAACAATGGAGACCTTGGTTCTGGGCTTAGGTACTGGCTGTAAGCCTTGCTTGACTCTATTCAAGTTCCCAGGGTCAATTATCTCTCCTCAATGTCTGTGTGTCACACTACAGGGCCCAGTGTTGTACACCACTGTCTAATACCTGTATAGTCTGGTCTAGAGCCACAACTTCCACTACCTGTTGAACAGAATTTTTATCTGGCTGTAACCTGGCTTTGCTTAGTCTGGCCATTTTTGCCAGTTGGACTCTTGAAGGTTCAGACAAGTTCAGCCGCCACTCATGAAATTCTTGGGGTTTGGTGGGGCCTGTCACCTCAATCCTGCTGAGCATATCCTCCTTCAAGCAGGGATAGAGCTGGCCTAAGACACCATTAAATCAACCTTGGCTCTCTTTGATTCCTGTGTGAGGCAGGGAGATAATCTGGCAGTCCATTCATCCTCTGGCCACGTTAACCATGCAGCAGTGCATTCAAAAGTGCATAAAAAATGCCTCAATATCGTCTAAGAGTTTACGTTTTTGTAATTCTACCCGTGGCTACTCCCATCTTTCCTGTTTTCCCTTAATTCATCTTACAGCAACTGGATCTGAGTTTGCTGCCTCTGAATCTGAGCTTGCTGCTCAGCAGCCAGATTTTGTTGGTCAGCAGCAAGATTTTGCTGGCCTGTAGTCAATTCAGCAAACACCTTCTCCATATTTCCCAGTTTTTCATATACAAATTTAGCAGGCTTAATTAACTGGCTATGGTAAGTGTTATGATTGTAGAATCTTCAAGGAGGAAGATTTCATTGAAGATCTTCTTGGCAATGACCCTCTTACACCCAAGGTTGAGACTTGTAGAACTCACCAGCAGGTCTTCTTGCCTATAAAAACTGCTTTTCCCATAAGGTGTGTTATGGCTACTGGTACAGGGATGCCACCAGGACTTACACCATTGGCGGTAGTACGAGCTCAACCTAGAGTGACCCGAATCAATGCCGGTAAAGAGAAAGACACAAGACGAGACTAATAAATAAGACTAAATGAGTAGAGGACAGGAAAAGAAACTGTGGAGATGAATATATATCAGCAGAGCATGTGAAATAATGACAGGTGTGTCAGAGAAAAGTAGGAAGGGAAGAAATAACTAAGTTAACTATGATGAATGAGAGCACAGCAATACAGACCCCCAAAGTCACAGACAAGGCTTCTGGAAGTGGTGAGACTACAGGAAGCTTCCACCAAGTGTCAAGCAGAGGGACTGTGTGGTGGGACAGGGCATATTAGAAAGGGGCTGTAGGCCTAAAGCTGAAAGGGGGCTGTAGCTGAATAAACAAAAGGGGGAACAACACAGAGAGTATCCAGATTATACATCTACACTAAAAAGGTCTACAGTCAATAGGCCTACCACTAATGGTAAACATGCATTAGGATGACAGGGTCAAAAGGTTGACATAGTTAAAAGGTCAACATGTAAAAGGTAGACAGTTTAAAAGGTCAACAGGGTCAAAAGGTCAACATGACAATGGTCAATGCACATATGGTAGACACAAATTTTGTTTTTGTTTTTTCATTTTTTCTACTTTTTCATACTTTACCATCCATATGGACTACAATTGGGAATAGAAACCTGTGCCTAGCACAGTGGCAGCGGAGTGAGGCACCTTGCCTGAATCCGCAAGCCATGCGAGCCTACGCGATACACTAACGGGGCTTGTTTGTGGCAGAAAAGTGTAATGCACACCAGTGCCTGCAGGAAAGTACTAGTGTCAGAACTGTTATGCACTCCAGTGTCTGCAGGAATGTACTGGTGTTTGAACTGTTATGCAAAAACAAATGGACTCACAGACAAACTGGGGAATATGACATAACGTACACAGAAGGTGATAGGGTAACAAAATACACACACAGTGAACAGAGAAGCCCAGAGGCTAAGGAACTGGGTATCTCCCTTGTATTAGAACTGCTCAGATGTAAAAAGCAAGATGTTGTGTTTTAATACGTAGAGAACCCGAAATGCTGTTGCTAAGGGCAACAGCAAAACCCTAAAGGGTTACCAACGGGTGTGGCAGTAAACTCCTTGGTCAGAGATGGAATGATAGACACAAGGAGAGCCTCCACAATCCTGATTCTCACTTGCAGTGCACAGGTTTAAGCTTACTGCCACTAAACTGACCCCTGACACCTAGCACAGTGAGACAGGATTAGACAGGCAAGTGTTAGAATACAGCCGCAAACTTGCTAAGTTCACAGAGTAATAACAGAACCCCAGCAAGCTAAACGACTGACTCCAGTCTTACTGCTAGGTCTGGATTGGCAGAGTGTAATACCAAATCCCCAGGCCTATTTGCAGTAAGCAACAAACAAATACAAAGCTACACAGTACTGGCTAACTTTCATGAACTGACTAACCAACAGAGATTCAGCAGCATCTGCTTACCCTGAAAAGAGGCCTTATAAAGCAGGTGCTGTCCACGCCCCACTCAGACCTCACAGACTGTGAGCACAAAAACCAGCACCGGATCCCCTGCCGTGCACAGAGCCTATAACCACTGCACAGCAAAAGACCCGAACCGGAGTATCAGCTGCGCTCAGGTTACTCCACTAGCACTTGTCTCCCGGTTGCCATGACGACGTGGCAGCACAGGGCAGGAGACCCTAACATTACCCCCCCTCTGACGAGGGGTCAAAGAACCCCTACCACCGGGTTTATCGGGGAACTGCGAGAAGAAAGAGCGTATCAGTCTGGGGGCATGAAGATCACAACTGCGCACCCACGACCGCTCCTCCGGGCCATACCCCTTCCAGTGCACCAAAAATGACAGCCGACCCCGAACCACCTTGGAGTCAAGAATCCTTTCAACAACAAACTCCCTCTGGCCACGTATCAGAAGAGGGGAAGGTCTTCCACTGGAAGAAGGATTACTAATCGCCCGTTTTAAAAGGGAACAATGAAATGTTTTATTGATACCCAAAGAACGGGGCAGATCTAACTGAAATGCCACCGGATTGATAACCCTGGTGATCTTATAAGGGCCGATGAACCGGGGCCCTAACTTATGAGATGGGTGTCTCAACTTCAAATTCTTGGTAGACAACCAGACGAAGTCTCCTAATTTGAAGCTGCAGGGTCTTTTCCGCTTATCAAAAACCCTTTTGGTCACTAATGACACAGACACAAGGGCTTTCTTCACTTTCCGCCAAATACCTCTAAGGACCGAAACCACAGAGGAACCACCAGGCGTGGAGTCAAGGGGGTCAAAAGAATTGGCCTTAGGATGATGCCCATACACACAAAGGAAGGGAGAGATCCCTGTAGCAGAGTGAGCCGCGTTGTTATAGGCAAACTCCGCCATGGACAGATGAGCAACCCAGTCAGTCTGACACTTGGAGACATAACACCTGAGGAACTGCTCCAAGGACTGGTTCACCCTTTCAGTCTGCCCATTAGACTGCGGATGGTAGCCTGACGACAAGCTGACAGAAATCTGGAGATCGGAACAAAATGCCCTCCAGAATTTGGCCACAAACTGGGATCCGCGGTCAGAGACCACATCAAGTGGCAACCCGTGGAGACGCACAACATGCAGCATAAATAATTCAGACAGGCGTCTGGCTGATGGCAGCCCAACCAGTGGAACGAAGTGCGCCATCTTCGAAAACCTGTCAACGACAACCCAGATGGCTGTCATCCCCGAGGATTTGGGCAAGTCCACCACAAAATCCATTGAAATGTGGGTCCATGGCTTAGATGGGATAGAGAGTGGATGTAATGGGCCAACAGGAACCCCTCTAGGAGTCTTATTTCGGGCACAGATGTCACATGCCCGAACCCACTGATCCACATCCTTAGCCACCGAGGGCCACCACACCGCCCTAGATAGCAACTCCCGAGTTCTGGCAATACCCGGGTGACCTGCCGACTTCTTGGCATGAAATTCCAGGAACACTCGCTGTCTTAACCTAGGAGGCACAAACAAAAGACCTACCGGAAGGTCTGGAGGAGCCTGCTCCTGTGCTCTAAGGGCTAATGATAAGAGGTCCTGGGTAATGCCCACTTTAATACATGATGGGGAAACAATGGGCAACGACTCCTCGGTGGTCTCCTGGATTGGAGCAAAACTCCGCGAGAGCGCATCAGCCTTGATGTTTTTTGACCCAGGGCGATATGTTATTAAAAAATTAAAGCGAGCAAAAAACAAAGCCCATCGTGCCTGCCTGGCATTGAGACGCTTCGCTGACTCTAAATATGCCAGATTCTTATGGTCAGTGAGAATTGAGACCACAAACTTAGCCCCCTCAAGCCAGTGTCTCCACTCCTCGAGTGCATCCTTAATAGCCAACAATTCCCGGTTACCCACGTCATAATTCATCTCGGCAGGCGAAAATTTACGGGAAAAGTAAGCACAGGGATGAAGGCGATTATCAGACACTCCCATCTGAGAAAGCACTGCCCCAATACCCATCTCAGAGGCATCCACCTCCACCACAAAAGGACGCTCTGGATCTGGGTGTCGCAGCACCTTGGCCGAAACAAATGCCCTTTTGAGACGGGCAAAAGCCGCTTTAGCCTCACAAGACCAGTGAGCAACATCCGCCCCTTTCTTAGTGAGTGCCACCAAGGGCGCCACTATAGACGAAAATCCAGCAATAAATCGTCTATAAAAATTTGCAAAGCCCAGGAAACGCTGAAGCGCCTTCAAACTAGTGGGCTGCACCCAATCCAGGACTGCCTGTACCTTGGAACCCTCCATTTGGAAACCTTCTGGGGAGATAATATATCCTAGAAATGCGATTTGCTGAACTTCAAATTCGCACTTCTCCAGCTTCGCCCCAAGCCGGTGGTCTCTGAGTTTCTGGAGGACTAAGCGTACATGCTTCCGATGTTCCTCCAGGGAATGGGAGAAGATTAGGATGTCATCTAAGTATACAACTAAGAATCTATCCAAATATTCCCTGAGCACATCATTCATGAAATCCTGGAAGACTGCCGGGGCATTACAGAGCCCAAAAGGCATCACCAAATATTCATAATGCCCTGAGTGGGTATTAAAGGCAGTCTTCCATTCATCCCCCTCTCTTATTCGGATTAGATTGTACGCACCGCGTAGGTCAATCTTAGAAAAAATGGTGGCAGTACGAAGCTGGTCAAACAAGACCGAAATGAGAGGCAGTGGGTATGAGTTTTTAATCGTGATACGGTTCAATTCCCTGAAGTCGATGCAGGGTCGCAACGAACCGTCCTTTTTACCCACGAAGAAGAACCCCGACCCAACTGGAGACTGTGAAGGTCTGATAAATCCCTTAGCCAAGTTCTCCTGAATGTACTCTGCCATAGCCTGAGTCTCAGGACGTGACAGGGAGTACAACCTGCTCTTGGGAAGCTTAGCATTTGGCAACAAATCAATGGCACAGTCATAGGGGCGATGGGGAGGTAGTACCTCTGCAACTTTTTTGGAGAACACGTCCGCAAAATCTGCATAACACCCTGGCAATCCTGGCAAACTTAGCTGCGAGAGCCTGACTGGAAGGCTCAAGCAACTCCTGAAACAATCAGTACCCCAACTAAGAATCTCCCCAGAGACCCAGTCAAATTGAGGATTGTGGGCCCTTAACCAGGGTAACCCCAACACCAATGGGGCAAAAGTACAGACAGTCACATAAAAGGACAATTTTTCAGAGTGTGTGGCTCCAATAAACAAAGAAATCTGGCTAGTGCAAGAGGTAATTTTACCTTGGGATAATGGTTCCCCGTTTAACCCACAAATCTCAATTTCCGATGCCAAGGGTACTAAGGAAACAGAGTGTTTTAGGGCGAATTGGCGGTCCATAAAAACCCCGTCGGCCCCACTGTCCACAAAGGCCTCAGTCTTGACAGTTTGACCGAGGATCTTCAAGGTCACCGGAATGATAAAAGTCTTCTTGGGAAATTCTGACTTCTGGCCTGACAGGATATTTCCCATCACCCTCAGGCCCTGAAGTTTTCCGGCTTTTCTGGGCATGATACTACCACTTGACCTTTATTCCCACAGTACAAACACAACCCCTGCTGTCTCCTCCGCTTCTTCTCACGCGAGGAGAGGCGGGTAGCCCCAATCTGCATAGGCTCCTCAGAAAATTCCTCAGAGTCTGAGGTTCCCTTGGGAAGGAAGGAAATCTCAGTCTCCCTTTCAAGCCTACGCTCTCTCAGCCGTCTATCCACCCGGATGGATAACTGCATGAGCTGATCCAAGCTATCAGGCAAGAGATATTGTACCAGTTGGTCCTTTATCTGGTTAGAAAGACCTCTTCGGTACTGGTGTCTCAGGGCTGGGTCATTCCACTGGGTATCATGGGCCAACCTCCGAAACTCCGTACAGTAAACCTCAACTGGCCTTCGCCCTTGCTTAAGGATCGAAATCTGAGCCTCGGCTGAGGCCGTCTTGTCAGGGTCATCATACAACATGCCCAGTGCCGTAAAAAAAGCATCAACACTTTTAAGCGACGGACAGTCAGGCTGCAACCCATATGCCCAGACCTGTGGGTCTCCTTGTAGCAAGGAAATCACTATGCCCACCCGCTGAATCTCCGACCCAGAAGACTGAGGCCTAAGCCGGAAGTATAGCTTGCAGCTCTCCTTGAAACAAAAGAACTGCGAGCGATCTCCAGAAAAACGATCCGGGAGATTTACTTTCGGCTCCTTAACCCCTGCAGGTGCTGCTGCTGCGGGAGCTCCGCCAGCAGCCTGGGAGGTGTGCATTTTAATGGACAAATCATTAAATTGTCGAGTCAGGACCTGCACCTGATCGACCACCTGTTGCAACGTATTTTGAGGGGTATGCTCCATATTCCCACAAAATTTCAACAGGAGTATTAGGCTGCTGAATATGTTATGCACACCAGTGCCTGCAGGAAAGTACTAGTGTCAGAACTGTTATGCACTCCAGTGTCTGCAGGAATGTACTGGTGTTTGAACTGTTATGCAAAAACAAATGGACTCACAGACAAACTGGGGAATATGACATAACGTACACAGAAGGTGATAGGGTAACAAAATACACACACAGTGAACAGAGAAGCCCAGAGGCTAAGGAACTGGGTATCTCCCTTGTATTAGAACTGCTCAGATGTAAAAAGCAAGATGTTGTGTTTTAATACGTAGAGAACCCGAAATGCTGTTGCTAAGGGCAACAGCAAAACCCTAAAGGGTTACCAACGGGTGTGGCAGTAAACTCCTTGGTCAGAGATGGAATGATAGACACAAGGAGAGCCTCCACAATCCTGATTCTCACTTGCAGTGCACAGGTTTAAGCTTACTGCCACTAAACTGACCCCTGACACCTAGCACAGTGAGACAGGATTAGACAGGCAAGTGTTAGAATACAGCCGCAAACTTGCTAAGTTCACAGAGTAATAACAGAACCCCAGCAAGCTAAACGACTGACTCCAGTCTTACTGCTAGGTCTGGATTGGCAGAGTGTAATACCAAATCCCCAGGCCTATTTGCAGTAAGCAACAAACAAATACAAAGCTACACAGTACTGGCTAACTTTCATGAACTGACTAACCAACAGAGATTCAGCAGCATCTGCTTACCCTGAAAAGAGGCCTTATAAAGCAGGTGCTGTCCACGCCCCACTCAGACCTCACAGACTGTGAGCACAAAAACCAGCACCGGATCCCCTGCCGTGCACAGAGCCTATAACCACTGCACAGCAAAAGACCCGAACCGGAGTATCAGCTGCGCTCAGGTTACTCCACTAGCACTTGTCTCCCGGTTGCCATGACTACGTGGCAGCACAGGGCAGGAGACCCTAACAAAAAGTGACAAAACACCCCCCAAAAAATAAAAAACTGTGTCTACCTTTTTTATGTCGACTATATACATGTTTACCCTTTGACCCGGTTGACCTTTTGATCCTGTCGACCTTTTATACTGTCTACCTATTCTATGTCGACCTTTTGACTCTGTCGACCTAATGCATGTCTACTATTAGTGGTAGACCTTTTGAATGTAGACCTTTTTAATGTAGATCTACTAATCCACACCCAACACAGACAAAAGGACATCCTAAAGGGAGAAAAGGTGCAGGATTGAAAACTGACAGGGAAAAGGCAGAGAAGAAATGAAGGGTGAAAAAAAAGAAGAGAAAAAGGAGGTTTAGAACAGCAAAATTATTAACAATAATGGCAACGTGAGACTGAATAATTTAGCCAACCAGGTACTCGGAATCACATCTGGAAAAGAGAAAGATGGTATCTCTTCCTGTCTATTTATAGACTGCCTAAAAACCATTCCACTGACAATAGTGTAACCCTGTTATTCAACTAATAACTAGGCCAAACCCTCCCATTTTAAACCCCTAACAATCCATCCCATGAAAATCTGGGTGCTTATATATCCTCAGTATGGGTGTTGTACGGTATGCCGGCGCTCGGGCTCCCGGTGGCCAGCATACCGGCACCGGGAGGCCGACCGCCGGCATACCAACAGCGTGGCGAGCGCAAAGGAGCCCCTTGCAGGCTCACTGCGTTCGCCACGCTGCGGGCACGGTGCCGCGCTACGCGCGCCACACTATTTTATTCTCCCTCCATGGGGGTCGTGGACCCCCACGAGGGAGAATAGTTGTCGGTATGCCGGGTGTCGGGATTCCGGCGCCGGTATACTGAGCGCCGGGATCCCGACATTCGGCATACAGAAGACCACCCCTCAGTATTAAGTATTCAGCTACTTAATGCTTGTCTAATCACACATCACCCTCTATAGGTTCAGAATATACTATAGTTGTAAATTAACTTTAAGATTGGGACATGATAATTTGTACTAGCCACAAATGTCCATGTTTTATATAAGGAGCTGTTAAATCATGCATTTGTAGTTTCTTACAGCAGACAAAAATAATTGCATCTTATGTGAATTGTCTCTAAGTTTTTTGTTCAGATTTATGGCTTTGAGATTAAAGCATTTTGTTTTGCACAGCTAACACTCACAGTTTTGTATCATCTTACTAAAAAGTTTGTAAAGTAGTAAAGTTATAGAGTTGAAAGCAGTAAATTTACTACTTATGCAGATACAGGATTAATAGATGTTTAAGAAATAGATAATACGGCTTTAAGCTCTAAGTCTATATAAGCTTCTGCATTGATGGTTTATGGAGCAGAATGTTTCAAAAAACCTCAGTTATTATGGTGAAATGTTGTATGAAATAGAAAATAGATTTCATTAAGAAATGGATATACGTTATTCAACGAACTGAAATATAGTTTTAGAAGAATAATTTTATTAAGCTCATCAACCAGCTGTAAATAGAATATTGTACAATGTGTTTATACTGTATTTGAATACTAAAAGTTAAGATTTTATAACTTTACAGAATTTATATAGAAGGTATATGCCAGCATTCAAAGCTGATTGTTGATGCATTAAATTGTAATCTTTATTTATAAAATAAAACACTCATGTATAAAATAAAGATTCTCCGTGAGATATACTGTATATGAAAGCTTTCCTAGGAGACAATAGGGGTCATAAAATGGTCAGGTTAAAGAGGAGCAAAAGTTTAAAACCTGTTCTGATGAATAGTTACTTCATTCCCCATTTAGCTACAACATTTTCAAGTACCAAGTCTGACTCAAACCACAAATGAAAAAAGTGATTGTGAACCAATCTTTTTTCAAAGATTATATATTCCACTAAATATAAATTTACAAATACAGTGCAGAATAGCAAGCTGTGGAATGTTGAAGTCAAACCTTGAAGAGTGTCTTACCTGAAGATAACTCTCCTGCCAAATGGCCTTTTTTGATGCAAACATCGATTTGCTCAAAAATTTGCTGCAGCTTCTCAAAAACTGGTTTATACATATGTACAGTATGCGTCTTTTTATGCCAGATTGGATTAATAGATCAATACAGATGTATGATAAATAATCAGAATGCAATTTGTTTACTTACAGTATAGGAGATTGTTTATCTAGCACAAAATGAATGTTTGCCTCAGTTATGCAAGATTGCCTAGATTTCCCCTAAAGCGCAGTAGAAAAATGACATTTCATCTTTCATAGCAATATTGTCAAATGGGATAATGGGGTGGATTTAACTTGGCAATAATATGAAATGCAATAGTTTTGCATAAAAAAATGTATGCCATTTCAAATCCAACCACTCCAGGTCGCCATGCCCTTGCCCTCTGTGCCGTTCTCTTTTCCAGCCATGAAACTCAATTGGCTTTCAAAATACTGCTGCTTAGTAAACATTATCAATAATCTTTAACATATTCTACACTATTTCTTCTTAGTTATAAAATTAAATCCCTCCTCCCACATGGTCTGTACGTATATTTTAATCTAGGATAATTTCTGACGCAGTAGAAACATTATATTTAGTATTTCATATTGTCCCATTTATTCATTCACACAGTTGATCGACGTGTGTGGTAGGACCCACAGCTCACCGATAAAAGAAAATTCCTTTGTTTGGAGCACTCTTTTTAAATAATATGTATATGATGATGAAATGTTTATTCAGAATTAAGACGTAACCTTTATTTTTCAAATTTAGACTATAAAATACATGGGGTAAAACAATTCAAATAGTATTTAAAGAATTCCCCTAGAAATATAATGTTGGACATAAAATTTGTCCTTGTGGCAAAAATTAATCAAAAATCATATGTGATCATAAAACTTGAGCCTATAATTCATACACAGCTCAAAAGACAGTACATCTGTCTAAATTCCTCCAACATAACGGATAGCTATCCATTGGGGCCTATTTTGTATTAGTTGTTTTTTTCTGAGTAATTTCTATATTTTAGTCTGGTGCGGGTTAATCTCCAGTTTATTTACCCATTTATTCATTCGCCTATTTTTACTTACTGTATTTTTATCTTTAATGTGTTATCAATGTTTACTTTTAGCGTACATATTGTTACATTTATTTTTATTTGTACTCCTTATCATATGCATCTGCACTGGTCTCCCGGTGCCGGGAGCAGGGGAATCACCATGGTTCTCTCCCCGCTGCCTGCCGCCTCCCCTGGGCCACTCCGCCTATTTAATCACTGGTTGTGCCCTCCAGCTATCAGTCAAGGGCAACAGCCACGGCATCTGGCATCTTGGCGCTACCATCACACTTGGCCTTGACACGACATTTCTGCACCTCACTGCCCCATGTAGCTTCCATCACCCTGGGCCACAAAGTTGACCTTCTACCCCCCTGGAGAGACTACTTGACCACTGGACATCTCACCCACCTTTCCTGCAACAGAAGCCTCCATGCTGACTCCCTGGACCACCCTCAGCACTAGTAAATTCTGGAGTCTCTATATATTACATACTTTTGGCCTGCCCCCATCATGCCAGGCCACTACGCCCTTGCCCTCTGTGCCCCTGCTCTCTACATCAGTCAGCATGGGGTTTCACCACGGATTGTGCTTGACTGCATCTCTGTTTGCTGTATTTAGTATTCACTGCTTTTTACTATGTACTTCCACCTCATAGTATGATATGCCTGTGTGCTATACCAGGGCCAGAACTAAGACTCCTGTCACCTGGGACAAGACAGTAATTTAGGCAGTACAGTATATTTATATATATAAATGTACATAAATAAATTCAGAGTGTGGGAGAGAGAGAAGAAGGAAACTGAGAGAGGTGGAGAGAGAGGAGGGGGAGAGGATGAAAAAAGAGGAGAGAGAAAGAGGGAGAGATAGAGATGGGCAGAGTGGAGAAAGACAGAGGATGTAAATATAGAGGGAGAGAGAGAGATGGGGTAAAACAGGAAGAGAGGGGAGGGAGGGGTAGAGTGGGAAAAGAAGACAGACAGAGAGAAAGAGAGATGAAAGAAAGACAGGTTTGGAATAGCAATTTATACACTTACCACACACTGTGCCACTGGTGAAGATGCAGGCTGCCACCAGTCACAGCACCCGGCTGACTCCAGCGGTTGCAGGCAGGATCTGGGTTCTCTGCACACAACAACTAACTCCCCCTACAGGGATGCAGGCTCATATGCTTTATTCAGCACTCAATTCATCCAGACTGTGGCAGACTTTACAATCAATCTAAAATCCTCACAGCAATGCACTGTTTGTCAAGCAGTGCTTTGCAGTGAGAATTTTATATTGATTGCAAATCTTGCCACAGTCTGATAAATGGACTACAGTGTGGGAGGACAAGTGCTCCACTCTGAAACTGTCACCGACCCCAGATCCAGCTGTGGAGCTGCAGGCCAATGAGTGGGTGGCTATTGGGAGAGCTGGTCAAGGGAGCAGCAGGTGGAAGGAGCCAAGTAGAGGTCTCAGTGCCTCATCAAATCTGGTACCCGGGTCAGTTGCCACCCTAGCCCCCTCTAGTTGCGAATTTGGCTATACATCCTCTGAAGTGCATCCTCCATAGGCAGGATGTACTTCACATGGCTCTATTCATATAGGATATATCATACTGCCACACTCAGTTTTCCCATGTATGTCTTGAGTCCTGGTACTGCTTATCTCTCACAGTGTAACCTTGATAATGAGACCAACATGGCTGTCTCACTTGGAACACTCATGGATAGGGTGAAAAATACATGGATCTGACTGTTATGGTGGCACCCTACTCCAAGCATTAGCATGCTGCAATCACCCATTTTGTGTCATCTCTTCTAGGCATAACTTGCAGAATTCCACCCATGGAAATCCTACATAGTGCACCCAAGATGGCTACCTAATCTGGTACTTTTCATGGGTGGAATATGTAAACTATGGACGTTACTACCCAAAATGTCTGCATTAACCCTGCAATATGCTTATTGTGCTCTCTAGGATTCTGTTGTTTTTTATTATTTCCGTGTGGGTTTATATTTTCTGTAATACAAAATGTACCATGTTTCTGATATCTGTAAAAGGACTTTGATTCCTATGGGAAAAAAGCACTATATAAATAAAATAATAATGATGATAATAATAATAATAATAATAATTATTATTATTATTGTTATTGTTAGAAACATAGAATTTGATGGCAGATAAGAACCACTTGGTCCATCTCGTCTGCCCCTTTTTTATCCTTTAGGTAATCTCAACCCTTTTTGAACCTTAATTCTTTGTAAGGAGATTCATATGCCTATCCCAAAGCATGTTTAAATTGCTCTACAGTCTTAGCCTCTACCACCTCTGATGGGAGGCTATTCCACTTGTCCACTACCCTTTCTGTGAAGTAATTTTTCCTTAAATTTCCCCTGAACCTGCCTCCCTCCAATTTCAGTGTATGTCCTCGAGTTCTAATACTCCTCTTCCTTTGAAGAATGTTTCCCTCCTGAACTTTGTTAAAACCCTTGGTATATTTGAAAGTTTCTATCATGTCCCCCCTTTCCCTTATCTCCTCCAAACTATACATGTTAAGATCTTCTAGCCTTTCTGGGTAAGTTTTGTGATGTAGGCCATGCAGCATTTTAGTTGCCCTTCTTTGTACACTCTCTAATGTATTTATATCCTTCTGGAGATATGGGGGTATATTTACTAAGCTCCCAATTTTGACCGAGATGCCGTTTTTTCATCAAAGTGTAATCTCGGGAATTTACTAAACTCAAATCACGGCAGTGATGAGGCCATTCGTATTTTTTTGGAAGTTCATGTTTAAAAATACGAATGAATACACCATCGGTCAAAACGCGCCTGTTTAGGTATGAATCACGGTCATTTACTAACCATTCGTATTTGTAATGTCTACCGTGATAATGCATTTGCGGTCGTGAAAAAATACAATTCTTACAAAAGTCCTAAAAAAAAGTAGACCTGCTTTTGATAAGCGTGTTTACATGTGTATTCAATTATTCATTAGTCACACCTGAATGTTTGGCCCTATAAAAGGCTCCCAGGCACATTTTGAATATCTCTCACTCTGAAATGGCGGCTGTTGTGTGTGCTTCAGATTTTTTGGTTGCTGGGGGATACCTGAGAGTGCTCCATGACTCTTCAATAAATCAGGGCCAGGTAAGTGAACATAGTCAGCAGGTTGAACAGGTGCCGCGGAGGCTGCGCCAGCCTCGTTTTTTTAGGGGACGTTTAAACTTAAACACATTGTCTGATGATAGGGTCATACAGATGTTTAGGCTAAATCGAAAAAACATTTTCCGTCTGTATGACCCTGTCAAACTGGGACTAGACCCTGAGACAGCACGCTCTCGCTCTGTCTCAGGCCTGCACAAACTCCTGGCTGTGTTGCACTTTATGGCTTCTGGGAGCTTCCAGGCTGTGACAGGCGACGTCATTGGTATCTCCCAGCCCACCTTTTCCAAATATTTGAATCAGGTGAGTTGAAATATACATACACGTCTATGTCTAAGTGTTGCTTCTGTTAGGTCTTAGAACACAGTATTGTATTGAATACAGATCATGACACTCACCTTATATTTATTAATGTCCACTCAGGTTTTGGATGTCTTGGAAACCCATATAAATGCCTCTATCTGCTTCCCTACCCAGGAGTCGCAGTGACATGCAGTCAGGGTAGCTTTCTATGAGCTTGCTGGCATGTCCAATGTGCTGGGGACCATAGATTGCACACACGTTGAGCTGAGACCACCTAGGGGCCGCCAATATATTTATACTAATCGACATATGGCCAAATCCACTAATGTCCAGGTGGTTTGTGATGCAAATCTAAAAATTATGAGTGTGGTTGCAGGTTACCCTGGTGGCTGCCATGACTCCTTCATCCTCAGTCAGTCATCTCTCTTCGATAAATTTGAGGACGGACAAATGCCTGATGGCTGGCTGCTGGGTATTGTCACGATCCGGATACTGAGATGCCATTTTCCTTCTGGATGTACGTCCTCCATGGGCCTCTGCTGCCACTCCTGTCTCGCTGACCGCCGCGCGCCACTGGGCGCATGTTATTCTGCTACTGCGGCCTACATCGCAAGTGTTGCACCTTTCCTATAGTACTTAATTCCCCTTCTTTGTTTGTTCATGGGCGCAGCCATGTTAGACTCCAGTCACATGACATTATTCTTCCTATCCACGGTGCTGGAGCCTTGTCATAATTGCTCAGCCAATCCCTGCTATGCAGCAGGTATAAATATCCGGTCCCAGCTCCCAAAAGATCGTCAGTGCTTTCATTGTCATCTGTGATTCCAGCATACAAGCTTCACTACAGATTTTCTCCTGCAATTCCATTTTGCAAATCAGCCTGACTTCTCTGGTGATTACACTCTGCCTGTGTAACCCGACTGTCCAGTGTTAACCCCTACAGCCTACTTTGGATTCCTGTGTTTGAACTTTTGCTTTGCAGTAATCATCCTTCATTCTTCAGTTCCTGCGTACTCCAGTTTCATTCCTCATCTTCCAGTGAACCCCAGCCTCATTTATTGTTTACAGGACTTTCTTCCATATTCCAGGTTACTGGCCTTCACCGATTGTGAACTTAATTAACACGTGTGACTTTATATTATTCTTTTGCACGTTATTTGACTTTTTATTTAATAAAAGCACTTAAGGAATTCCCAGTTGTCGTGGTCACGCCCTCGGGCATTCTTTGCTGCTGTCAATACGTATATGTCCAGGAGTCACATAGCTCCTCCTAAATTTAAGTACCCGTCAGCCCCTACAACTGAGGCTCCCAGTCACGGTCCCCAGCCCTCAGTTGTGACAGTAAGCACTGACCAGATGGATCCAGCCGGAGACCAGGCCCAAGCGCTTAGGCTGATTCAAGAATTGGCAACCCGCCTTGAACGTCAGGAGGCTGCTCAAGGCCATGTTGTTCGCTGTCTCCAGGATCTCTCCTCCTGGCTGGATGAAATTCAAGCGGCCCTCCGTGGATCAGGGGCGTCCAGTGTGCCGACTCCAGCGCCTCCGGTGGTGTCCCCACCCACCATACCTGTTCCTGCTCCCTATCTTCACTTGCCGACTCCTGCTAAATATGATGGATCCCCTAAAGCCTGCAGGGGTTTCCTAAACCAGTGCGAGATCCAATTTGAATTGCAACCCAGCAGTTTCCCTACTGACCGCATTAAGGTGGCATACCTTATTTCTCTACTCACTGGTGCCGCTCTAGACTGGGCCTCACCTATATGGGAAAGGTCTGATGTCCTGTTGTCATCCTATGCTAACTTCGTGGCAACGTTCAGACGAATTTTCGATGAGCCAGGTCGAGTGACATCAGCTTCCTCAAAGATCCTTCGACTGCGTCAGGGGACGCGAACTGTCGGTCAGTATTTGGTGCAATTCCAGACCTTGGCATCTGAAGTCTCCTGGAATGATGACGCTCTTTATGCAGCCTTCTGGGGAGGGCTATCCGAACGTATCAAAGATGAGCTCGCTGCTAGAGACTTGCCTTTAACTTTAAACGAGCTCATTTCCCTCTGCACTAAGGTCGATTTACGGTTCCGTGAAAGGGCTGTTGAACGAGGAAGATCCACATTTCCCAGGATTCCTACGGTTTCCATTCCTCGTCAGCCATCTCCGTCTCGGGAGGAACCTATGCAGATAGGTCGGTCTCGTTTATCTCAGGCAGAGCGTAGTAGACGTCTCGCTGAGCGTCTCTGTTTGTATTGTGCCGAATCTTCTCACGTTATCAAGTCCTGTCCCAAGCGTCCGGGACAACCTCAAGTCCTAGCCCTCCAAGGAGAAGGTCAGCTAGGAGTGACGAATTTCTCTCCATTTCCAAGTAACTGCAATCTCTCAGTTTCTCTGCAGGTGGCTTCGCGTACAAAGAATCTCACTGCCTTATTGGATTCTGGAGCAGCCGGGAACTTTATTACAGAGAAGTTCGTTAAGCAGTGGTCTCTTCCCACTGAGAGACTGTCATCACCGATATCTCTAACTGCCGTGGACGGCAGTAGGATTCCTGAGGCGGTGATTACCTCCAAGACCCTACCTATCCGTCTGAAGGTAGGGGACCAGCATACAGAGTTGATTTCTTTCCAGGTTATCCCAAGGGCCACCCATCCTGTGGTCCTAGGCCTTCCATGGCTACGTCTGCATAATCCTCAAGTTGATTGGAAGTCGACCCGTATCCTGGCATGGGGTCCTTCCTGTTCAGAGACCTGTCTCCAAAAAGAGCTTCTAGTTCGCATATCCTCCTACAAGTCTTCTGATGTCCCGTCTCCTCTGTCCCAAGACTCCAAGCTACAGTTTTGTCCAGGGTCACCGAATCACAAGGCTGATGCTCTTTCCCGCTCTCGGGAGCAAGAAAATGAGTCTGAGTCTACTGACAAGCATTGTATTGTTGATCCAGTGGCGTTCTCCGCAGTGAGTATGGACTCTATGCCCCCGCCAGGGAAAAATTTTGTGAAGCCGGCTTTCAGGAAGAAGCTCTTGCATCGGGCACATTCCTCTCGCTTTGCCGGACACGCGGGCATACGCAAGACCTTAAAATTCGTCTCCAGGTCAAATTGGTGGCCGACCCTAAAGAAGGACATTGCTGAATTTGTGGCCTCCTGCCCGAAATGTGCCCAGCACAAAGTATCCCGCCAGTTACCCACTAGGCAACTGGTTTCCTTGTCTGATCCTCATCGTCCGTGGTCTCATCCCTCGATGGATTCTGTCATGGATTCCCCACTTCCAAGTTGGCACAAGTCTTCATCCAGAAGTTCCATTCCAGATGGCCAGGTAAACTTAAGAAGTGTCCTGGGGCCACTCCTAAAAGGGGGGGTACTGTCACGATCCGGATACTGAGACGCCATTTTCCTTCTGGATGTACGTCCTCCATGGGCCTCTGCTGCCACTCCTGTCTCGCTGACCGCCGCGCGCCACTGGGCGCATGTTATTCTGCTACTGCGGCCTACATCGCAAGTGTTGCACCTTTCCTATAGTACTTAATTTCCCTTCTTTGTTTGTTCATGGGCGCAGCCATGTTAGACTCCAGTCACATGACATTATTCCTCCTATCCACGGTGCTGGAGCCTTGTCATAATTGCTCAGCCAATCCCTGCTATGCAGCAGGTATAAATATCCGGTCCCAGCTCCCAAAAGATCGTCAGTGCTTTCATTGTCATCTGTGATTCCAGCATACAAGCTTCACTACAGATTTTCTCCTGCAATTCCATTCTGCAAATCAGCCTGACTTTTCTGGTGATTACACTCTGCCTGTGTAACCCGACTGTCCAGTGTTAACCCCTACAGCCTACTTTGGATTCCTGTGTTTGAACTTTTGCTTTGCAGTAATCATCCTTCATTCTTCAGTTCCTGCGTACTCCAGTTTCATTCCTCATCTTCCAGTGAACCCCAGCCTCATTTATTGTTTACAGGACTTTCTTCCATATTCCAGGTTACTGGCCTTCACCGATTGTGAACTTAATTAATACGTGTGACTTTATATTATTCTTTTGCACGTTATTTGACTTTTTATTTAATAAAAGCACTTAAGGAATTCCCAGTTGTCGTGGTCACGCCCTCGGGCATTCTTTGCTGCTGTCAATACGTATATGTCCAGGAGTCACATAGCTCCTCCTAAATTTAAGTACCCGTCAGCCCCTACAACTGAGGCTCCCAGTCACGGTCCCCAGCCCTCAGTTGTGACAGGTATGTTCCAAGTGTGTTGTGTGTATGTGTGTTAACTTCAAACTCCTTTTTTTTTAGGGTAATTATTCATCATACACATGTACTAATGTTGCCTATATCTGTTTTTCAGGTGATGGTGGTTATGGCTGCTACTCTTGGCTACTTACTCCATTGTCCCAACCTGATTCTCCTGCTGAACACAGTTACAATCATGCACATAAGTCTACGCGGAACGTGATAGAAAGATGTTTTGGGGTGCTGAAATCTAGGTTTCGGTGTCTGGATAAATCTGCTGGGCTTTTGTTGTATAGTCCCTCTAAAGTGACTAGGATTGTGTTCTGCTGCTGTTTTCTCCATAATCTGTGTTTGCAACAACATCTGCCACATGATGATGAAGAAAACAGTCAGCAAGCAGAGGAGTTAGAAACATCTGGTGACAGTGTGAGTACAGATGTAGGGAGGCAGGTAAGGCAAGAAGTTATTCTGCGATATTTTACCCGTAAGTATTATTTTGTTTTAAATCACCTTGCCTAACCACTTTTATTACATGTATTGTAGGGGGTGAATGTTTTTTTTTGTTCGTTAGTGTTTGTTCTTTATACTGGTGTGTACGTTTATTTTTTTTTTAAATATCAAAACATTGACAATCATTACCCCATTAAACCATACACAGATAGCGTGTTTTACAATGATTGACACGGACACAGGATTTTTTTGGGAATACAATAGCAAAACATTTATTGTGTTACACAAATTTCATGTCTTACTCATTTTTTTTTGGTGTGTGTGCTTGGTGCAGAGGTTTGTCCAGGGTCGCTGGCCCGTGTTCTGCTTGAGCGTCGAACAGGGGAGGTAACTGGGGTCTGGCTAGGGGTAGTCGTTCCGGAGCTGGAGCTGACTTGTTGTGCTGCCAGCACAGTAATGCTTTGGCTAAGGTTGTGAATACTGGCATTCAGCTGATTATTTGTGGCAGTGTGGCTGGCAACAATTCTAAACAAAGTTTCAGTCACTACTTGGTTGTGCTGTATGACTTGTATTAGGGCTTGTTGCTGCC
Source organism: Pseudophryne corroboree (assembly GCF_028390025.1). NCBI lineage: Eukaryota > Metazoa > Chordata > Amphibia > Anura > Myobatrachidae > Pseudophryne > Pseudophryne corroboree. The sequence continues at coordinate 273,170,624 of NC_086450.1, read as the reverse complement.
GCTGTTGCTCATCGATTACTCGAGTTAAATTTGCAAGCATTTGCATGTTGTCCGCCCTGATTTGCTCCATTGAAGTAGCTATTCTGCCTTCCTGAACAATCAGTCTGCCCGAGTTCCTACTAATGCGAGGAAGATGATGCGGCAGACTGGCAAGGTGTTGTGTGTGTGTGTTCAGGTAGGCAGTATTTTGGACCTGTTGTGTGGCCCAACTGCTCCAAAAGTCTGCGGACATTTGTTGCTGGGGTGGAGTTGGGATCAATTGGGGGCTTACGGAGGCTTGGGGCATATCCTGCTGCTGGGTTGGCTGGGTAGGATCAACGGGCTGCAGGTGCAGTGTAAAGGTAGCCTGTTGGTCAGGTTCCTGCTGGTCGTCCTCGCCCATGATGGTTGGTTCTGTATGGGGTTCACAACAGCCACTGTTTATTTAAAAATATATTTCTTTGCTTGTCCTAAACATGGCATACTTAATAAAACTCATGAAAATGTTACAGATTTTGTGTTGTCCAAAAAACTTGGAATATTGCCTTAAGAAACACATATGTGCCTTCACAGGCGTGCGCAGACACTGACTGGTGGGTTCCGCACCAAACTTCCCCCCCTCCACAGCATTATAGTGTTCTCTCACCTCCCCTGTCCTGGATATAGACTGCTCACCTGGACGGCCCAGAGGAGCGGACCAGGTAAGCAGTCTACATCCAGGACAGGGGAGGTGTGAGAACACTATAATGCCGTGGAGGGGGGGGGTGGAAGTCCTGTGCGAAACCCGCAATTCAGTTTCTGTGCACGCCTGTGTGTGCCTTCTAATTTACACAACACAATATTTTAAAAATGTGTTTTGTTCATAGACTCTAAGCCATAATGATATGTGAAACACGAAGATATTTCCCCATTTTACATTAATGCATGTTAAAATTGTGTATGGCCCTTCCTTTTGATAAACACAAACAAGGCAGTAAATCATTAATTTGTAAAGCCAGTCATTTTTTTTTATCATAAAAACGAAAACTATATTTTATTTGTGTAATTTTCACAAAACATGCAAATGTGTTAAGTTGGACTATGTTTATAAATGGTGATGTGGGCCATGTTAAACATTTGTATTAAAACATGTGTTTTTAAATGGTTTAAAAAAAAATGTTATTACAAAAACAAAATGGATGCTATGGCCAACATGACATCTGAAAATGGGTGCTGTAATTTTGGCCAATAAACACATGTGCTTGGTAATTGACATTATGGCCATGACTAATAATGTGCCAAAATATAATTGTCTTGACACTACACAAACAGTGGTGCAGCTGAATTAACCATGAGAAGACCTAAGGATTTGAACAGACAATGATATGTGCAAGGTGATAAAGGCACAAGGTAAACAGATTCATTTTTAAATTTATAAAGATTAATAATAAACTTTTTCAGCATATAACACCTTGCACATATCAGTGCTTAGTAAAATTAATATGACTTAGCCATGTTCATTCATAGTCCACACTGTGTCAAACTTTTATTATTATTTTTTTTACAATTTTTTACTCACCAGACAGCTGAGGTGATCGTGGCTCATCACTTTGAGGACTTGCCAAAATATCCAGAGGTGGCTGGGGCAACACTGCGGAGATGCACCGCCTGGGTGGTGAAGATGGAGCCGCAGACTCAGACTCCACACGATGTGTCTTACTGGGCCTCCTAGGCAAACTCACAGAGCCCTGTGATGGCCGCCTTAGAGGAGGGCGGCTTGCAGAAGAAGTACCTATGTGAAAAGAAAAACATTATTATTTTTTTGCTTCTATGTGTTTGCCGAATATGTGAATACAGTGAATTCTTACCTGCATTCCCACCATCTTCATCAGTTGGCTGTGGCCTGTCTGTGGTGCTTCTCTGGCGTACTGTTGATACATTTGAAAAAACATTATGACCATACTTTAAATACTCCTTGTTATCTGAACTTCCTTATTGTGATGTAAACATCTGGAACCTAATGTTAAGTAAACTATTTTTTGTTTAAGCTATTCTGGATTCATTAATTGGGTGTGTATTCTTCAAATAAGATGGTGTTGCACTAAATAATCCATATCCAAAGGTTAATTCTGCACAATATTTTGCTGATAAATTTAAACAACAAATTGACCCAAACAACATAAAAAAATAAATAACACAATACACATCAATAACAAAAACAAAACAATATTTAATAAATGTTCTTTTAAAAAAGTTAGGGACAAGCAAGATCTCTGATTATGTATTAGAACTACACATACCAGCATGCACTGCAACAGATGTACCATTCACTAATAACAAAACTCAGGCAATGCATGATGGGACTTGTAGTTTGGAAACACCTTTACAGCTACAGGTTGCACTGGCCTGCACTACATCACCAACACAATGTTTCTAATTTTAAAAACACAGTAACAATTAGCAGCATAAAAATTTGTAAAAATGCAATATCAAAAAATAATTTAAAACAAACTCACCATCCTGCCTTGGCCGGTCCGAATCCCGGACATGAGTCGCAGCAACCACTTCGGAAGGAATAAGGGACTGCACAGGCTCCTCCCAATCCCGATAAGTAGCACGGAAGGGGTGTCCACCCCCGGTTTGGCGGGCTGATTTGGCCTCCTTGGCCATCTTGGCCTTGACACGGCGCTTGATGTCATAAAAGCGCTTACGACACGTGTCCTCAGTCCGCCTCACCACACCCTCACTATTCACTGCCGCTATAACTTTACCCCACAGGACAGACTTCCGACGTGAGGACACCTTGGCAGCATCCTGCCCAAACAATTGGCGATGATGCCTCATCAGCTCCCGCACCAAAGCTATGTTTTCAGCATAGCTGAACTTAACATTGCGCCCAGTCTTGGTAGTGGTGCGTGGCTGCGGAGCCACAGCACCATCACTATCACTGGATAACGCAGAAACAGGCACCCCCTCCTCCTCCTCACTAACCTCCTCCCTCTCACTCACCTCCTCCACCTCACTCACCTCCTCCCTCTCACTAACCTACTCCACCACACTGACCTCTGACTGAGACATAATCCCTACAAACTACAAAAAACACAGAGAAAAAAAAATAGAAAACACTCCTCCACTACCACTACACACCACACACCCAACACACACACACACACACACACACACACACACACACACACACACACACACAATAGACTTTAAAAAAAAAACAAGGACAAAAAAGTAGACAAACTTTGAAAAAACTACACAACAAGTAAGACAATACTACTTACACACACAGTACAGCACTCAACAATCGAAAAACTCCGCGGAAATCCACCAAAAACTCCACCAAACTCACCAACTCCTAATACACCTTCCTCTCTCCTCTCCACTAGCTAAACCCACGAGGTGCGGACGGTTTGGGGCGTTTTTATAGTAATGTGCACAGACACTCCTCCATCACGAATACAACCAATCACGGACGAGTGACAAAATCGAAACTTAGAAAAAAAAACGCGGCCGTGAACGGACAAACACTGCCGGAACAGACATGTGACGCAGTCGTAAAAAAAAACGAATAACACGGCCGAAAAACAACAAAAACGGCCGCATTCTAACGAAAAAAACACGAATGACATCGACATCGGACAACACGAAAAATACAAATACGACAGCTTAGTAAATTAGGCGTAACAAATTCAAAAAGTTGCACAAACACACTTTCGATGTCATTCGTGATGATTTTCACACCAAATCGGTAGTAATACGAATCTTAGTAAATATACCCCATGGTCTCCAGAACTGGACACAGTATTCCAGATGCGGCCGTACCAATGACCTATACAGTGGCATTATCACTTCTTTTTTCCTGCTACTGATTCCTCTCCCTATGCAAATTCCCAATTGTTATTGTTATTATTGTTGTTGTTGTTATTATTATTATTATTATTTATTTATTTATTATTATTGCAATGCAAAAGTACCCAGAGAATCATTTTAAACGATTTTTTAAATTATTTTATTCACAAATAAATAAACCAATCAGGCAGCAATACTGCCCTATAAGATCTCCTTCCTTTAAAGGCACATGTATCTGTTACCGGACACTCTCTCGCTGCCTACGCCCCTGCGATCACAGATTGGGTTCGGTTCACATGGGACCTTGGACACATGGAGCTTGAACTCCAGGTCACCATTTAAAGTAGGCCTACAGTATTCCCTACTGTGCAGCCAGTGTTGAGAGGGAAAAAAATCATGTTATAGCTTATTTCAATCACCTCCCCACCCCAAACCAGCTGGTTGAAGTCCTGACCATACCACGGTCTTCTCTGAAACTCTGCTCTGAGGCTCTGCCCATGTCTATTTAAAGCTCTGCCCGCAGAGCAGCCTGAAGCTCCACTCCATTCCACCAAAGCTGTGCTCCCTGCTCTGTCCAAAGTTATTACTTACCATTCCTAACACTTTCCACGATGATCAGATGCAGGATGAAAGAGTTGAAGTGCCTAGGGAAGGAGTCAGAGCTGGCCCTAGCCAACTTGGTGCCCTAGGCAAGATTTTGGCTGGACCCCCATGTTTGACCCTGAAAAGTGGTCTCACAGGCAGGGGAGTCGGGAGGGTGGAACAAGTGGAGCTTGAGCTCCAGGCACCGCTGGGGACAGAAGGCGCCGGCTCACTGCACAGCTGAGAGACGGAATCTCGGGCAGGGGTAGGAGGAGATGACTAGAAGAGAGGGAAGGGGTGGCCACCACACTGCCTGCATGTTGAATATCACTGATTGCACAGTGCTGTGTGATGTGTTATTAAGGAAGAGGGGAGGTTTGATGGCTTGTCAGAAGAACTTTCCTGTATTAAGTGATCTGGAACATGCAGGCAGCGTGGTGGCCACCCTTTCCCTTTCCTCAGCCCTTTCCTTCTACCCACGAGGTCCAGCCTGTCAATCACATAGAAGCTCCGCCCCTCCAGGCTGGAATGAGGAGCTGCTCTGCTGCTGCCCTCTTGGTGAGAATTGATGTGTGTATACTGTGTGTCATATAAAAGAAACCATATATAATATAAAGTTATCCCCTACCACTCCTGTGTCCATCCACCTCTTCCCCATATCTGTTTTATGTGTCATATGTCACCTCTGCTCCTCTAACTTCCTCCTTCCCTTACTCACCGCCTTGCACCTCTCATACCTTCTGTTCCTCTTCAGCCTTGCAGTTTTCACTCCCTCAATAATCTTTCAGTCTTACCCTTGCATTTCTCACTCCCTCCTTCATCCTATCACCCACTCACCTCACTTCCTCTTTCCATCTCTCACCCATGCACCTTATGCCTCTACCTCAATCCCTCCTTACATGTCTCACCCTTGTGCCTCACTACCATCTTTCATCTCCCGCACCTTCCATCTCTTACACCTGTACCTCGCTCCCACCTTCCATCTCCCACACCTGTACCTTGCTCCCACCTTCCATCTCCCCTGCACCTCGCTCCCATCTTCTATCTCTCACACCTGTACCTTGCTCCAACCTTCCATGTCTCCCACCTTCCATCTCACCGCTGCACCACACTTCCACCTTTAATCTCCCCTGCACCTCACTCCCACCTTCCATCTCCACTGCACCTCACTCCCAATTTCCATCTCCCACACCTGTACCTCACTCCCACCTTCCATGTCTCACACCTGTACCTCACTCCCACCTTCCATGTTTCACACTTGCACCTCGCTCCCTTAGATAATTTCCACCAGTACAGAGGGTACCCACATACCTTCAAACACATAATTATCTCCCCTTAGTACAGAATAGCCCCCTCACCCACAGACAGATCATCATTCCCCCCTCCATAGCCCCCAACCCCTGAGACAAATCTACCCCTATCAGCCAGTGCAGCTAACACGCAAAACCTTCTCCTGGTATGCGGGGGTCAGCTCCATTGGCACTGGCAGGCACCTCAAACCTGTACCTCAATTTTTCCTTCCATCACCCCTGCACTTCCATCTTCCATCTCTCACACCTCTTCCTCACTCCTTCCTTCCATCTCTCACACCTTTATCTCACTCCCACCTTCCATCTCTCACACCAGTACCTCACTCCCACCTTCCATCATCCACACCTGCACCTCATCCAATCTTCCATCTCCCCTGCACCTGACTCCCAACTTCCATCTCCCACACCTGTACTTCGCTCCCACCTTCCATTTCCCCTGCACCTCGCTCGAACCTTCCATCTCTCATACTTGTACCTTGCTCCCACCTTCCATCTCTCACACCTGTACCTCACTCCCACCTTCCATGTCTCACACTTGTACCTCGCTCCCACCTTCCATCTCACACACCTGTACCTCACTCCCTCAGACAAATCATATCCCCCAGTACAAAGGGTACCCCCTTCCCCTCAAACACATAATTATCTACCCATTGCACAGAATAGCCCCTCACCTACAGACAGATCATCATTCCATACTCTTAGTACAGAAGATCCCCTAACCCCCTGATGCAGATCTACCCCTATCAGCCAATGCAGCTCACACACAGAACCTTCTTCTGGAATGCGGGGGTCAGCTCCATTGGCACTGGCAGGCTCCTCACACCTTTACCTTACACCAGCTCCATCAGTGCTGGTGGGGAGCAACATGCTAGGAATCACTCACGGCAGTTGGAGTCACAATGGGAACTGGGAAGAGATGGTGTCTGCACAGTGGTTGGACCCCTTTGTGCAAGCCTATGCCTACTCTCCCCATTGCCCCCATTCAGCATGTATCTCCACCTTCCCCATATCAGTGTCAATAGTCCCCTGAGCCCCCACTTTCAATGTTCCTCTGCCTCCTGCCCTCCCTCCCTAATAGCAGTGTTATCAGTTCCCACACTCCATGTCTCCACCACATAACAGTGTCACATCCTTCTGTGACCCCACTTTCCATAGGTCTCCCCCCATAGCAGTGTCATTATCCTTCTCCCCCCTCATAGCAGCGTAATTAGCCCCCTTTACCTCACTCCCCATAGGTCTCCCCCACCCCCCAAGCAGTGTCATTAGCCTGCTTCCCCATCCATATCTTACCTTTATCCTGTGAGGCTGCTGGGGAAGTGTCCTGTATCTCTGAGGGCTCAGTGCCTGGATTTCTCTGTAGCTGCTGTCAGTGCTCAGCTCCATCAGGCAGAAAGTGAAAGTAAACACACTTCCTGCCTGTCTGAGGCTTAGCACCAGCTCTGTGTTCTGCAGCATTCTGATATCTCCACCCTTCTGCTGGCTGTCTGGGATAGCGAAGATGGCCCTAGGCTTGGGATACTCCTAGTCATTCCAAATGCCCCTAGGCATTCCAGATCGTCATGACACCCATAGAGTGGGAATATAACACGGCGCAGTGGGATCCCACCACTGGTACTGTGACTGGCGGTTTCCTGACTGCCGGTCACACATACTAAACGCAAATAGACCTAACCTTGGAACTAATGTTTAATGAATTAAAAGTAGAGCATACCCTCCAACATTTGACACATAAAAATCGGTACAAATTCAGAAAGGGGGCGTGGCTATGAGTAGAAGGTGCGTGACCACGCCCCCTTTCCTATACTTACAATGGGAATTTAGAGAGTCAAAAATCGGTACAGATCATAAAAAAAGGTACTGTACCTGGCAATTGGAGGGTATGGTAGTGGACATGCAGCATGATTGATCCTTCAATGACTTATATAGAGCTTTGATCCCTTTAGTATAGTTTTAAATAAGTCCTTGAGGATCAATCATATGTCTTGACAAAGTTCAATGTTTTCAATTAAATGTATTGACGCAGATCAGGAGGAGGAACTCTCCATGTGGAAGTGGAATTAATCTACTTTACATTGTTCCCCACAGACAACATATTCAGCCCCTGGAGTTAGCAACATGGGAAGCTCAAATGGCAGCAACAGAGATCTGACAAATATGACCAGAGTTAGAGAATGGAGGACATTTCATATGTCCATAGTGACATAAAATTCTGAGTAGTATACTGCATGAAGTAGCAGGGACTGGTATAGGGTTACTATGGTAACAGCTTGACCTATGGGCTTGCTGATCAATCAGGAGATGGGAGGAGCTTAGCATTTATGAGGTGAGGATTGATTAAGTTATCCCTCTTTTCCTCAGAAAAATTGAACAGTGAAGTGCTCTATATTTGTGTTATACTGATTTGCTTATAATTGTGATTTTATTGTATTTTCTTTTCAATTTCCTTTCATACTTTATTATTCTCTAATTTCTTCACCCCTTTTTTCTCTAATCTTTCTTTTATGTAATATGTTCTTTGCCTTAACATGCCGAGGCCCAGACATGCTCCTCTCCGTTTTATGGAAAGCGGAGGAATGTGTACCGTGGTGCAAGTATCGCAAGGTAGTACAGTGCAGGGAAAATGGTGGGGTGCATCTAATAGGAGCTTGACCTCCAGAGACAGCTTTGGTGGCAAGGGGAGCTGCGTCATGCAGAGGTCAGGTGACCAGCACATCTGTGACATGCTCTGGTGGCAGACATAGCGTAGTTGGTGGCACTGCTGTGGAAGCACAACCGGACAGTGCAATGTCTCATAGTGTTGGCACTTTGTCTGAGTCACAGAGTGGGGTGTTGTGTGGTGAATTAGCATCAAGAGGTGTTACTTCAGAATTGCATGTCCCAGAGGTTCATCGCGGTCACCATGCAGGCCCATGGGGGACCGTAGCGGCCAGAGGTGTTCATGGCAGGCCTGTACTTTCTAGAGGTGAGCAGTATGGAGGGGAAGCTCTGGGAACATGTAAAAAATTAGCGGTGCAAGGATTGGGAGCATCCAATGGAGTTGGTAGTAGGGAAAGGGCCAGTCTGTGGGGTTGTAATGGAGGTGCAAAGGGAGTTGGTCAGCGCGTGGTTACATCAGGCCGTGTTTATGCTGGCACACTGCGGAGAGTTGAGCCTTTGAACCTGAGTGTGAGGGGCAGAACTGTTGTTTCTGAAGGGACACCGGGCAGGCTCATGGTCCCTGGGCGGTCATACGCAGATGCGGTGCGTTCATGGTGCAGTCGCCAGACTGGGGGCCGCAAAGGTGCTGGCTGGAATTCGTCTGAGGTGGCGTTCATATGCACCTCAGTGATATCAGCACTTGTCCCCATTCTTACAGCCGGTCATGCAGAGGGGAGAGTTTCTAGGGGGCAGAGGTCCTCCAGGTTTAATGAGAATAGTGTAAGGGAAGCTGCAGCTGCTGGTTCACGTGGGGGAGCATGCCAGGAAAGGGATGGTCATGAAATACTTGATGAGTGTCTAGTGGATATGTCCCCTTGCATTTCTCCTGCAGAGTCTTTGATTGTTCCCGATCTACAGGAGGATTCAGGAGAGTCGGCAGCTGTGGTCAAGTCATCTCAGGATGATGGCGGAAGGAGTGATGGTGAGTCTGTTTATGACGTTGAAGCGCATAAAGAGGGTGCGGAAACCAGCTCTGTTAATAAGTCAATAGTTACAGAGAAAGCATGCAAGCAGAAAGCTGCAGATAAGCATAAGCATAGGTGCAGATGCAGGAACGGGAGTGGTTCATCCACATCTTCCTCGGAGTCCTCAGATTCGGGGGATAGTGATTGCAGTGGTTGTAATAAAAAACATAAAAGGAAGCACAAACAGCAGTTCTAGCATGTCCTCGGAAGAGGGTTCTGAAGATTCGCTGCAATATGCTAATACGGCTGGTTTAAATGGGGTACGGCCCTGAATTAAGGATCGCATACGTGAGGGCAGGTACGTTAACATGTTTTCGTTAACTAGCAAAGCTAAGAAGGCATTAGCTGCAGCCAAAAAGAAATTGGGTATAGGTGAGGTGGCATATAAATCATAATCAAATTGGCAAAAAGGTATGTTGGTATTTGCAGCTTGTTATTTAGAGACTACACCACAGGAGCATTTGAACGTAATCAAATATATGTATTTGTTGCATGAATTAGTGAGATCAGGGCATGGGCTAGCTTGGAGGATTTTTGATGAGGAGTTTCGTAGGAAACAGCACGGTAGAGCGGTTATGGATTTTAGTAAAAAAATATGTTGAGATTTTTGTAGACGTTACACAACCACAGAAGGGTAGTTCTGAAGTGGTTAGTGAAAAACGTGGTGGTACCAGTAGTAAAAGGACGTCAGGGAGGAATAGTCAAGGTAGGTGCTATGCGTTTAATAATGGCCAATGTACCCTAGGGTCAAGGTGTCATTTTCGGCATGTTTGTATAAACTGTGGGGGGTCACATACCATTAGAGACTGCACACGGTCCTCAGGTGGTAGAGGAGGTTTCAACAGACAGCAGTACTGCACCCCCACGGTTGACGGTACTAATAAGGGCAACTACTCAAGTGAGAATTGATAAATTGTCCTATTGGTTAGGCTATTACCCAAACAGGGAAGACGCGGAGTTAAGGTTTGTTTTTTCCAGGAGGTTCCCTTTGCTTATTGAGGGTCAAGTTTTTTCAGGTGTGGTTCGAAATTTGCGCTCAGCTAAGCAGTTTCCAAAAAATTTGAAAGAACAAGTGGACAAAGAGGTTTATTTGGGTAGAATGGTAGGGTCTTTTAGTTCGCCTTCAGTGTTGGACTTGATTTTGTCCCTGGTGGGTGTTGTTCCTAAGAAGACTCCTGGAAAGTTTAGACTAATTCAGCATTTGTCATGTCCAAGGGAGTCTTCAGTTAATGATGCCATTTCGGAGGCCTTGACCATAGTAGTTTATCAATATTTCGAAGATGTATTTGTGAAGGTTAGATCATTTGGTAGAGGAGCTTTGATGAGTAAAATCAACATAGAGTCGGCTTTCCGTCTGTTGCCCATTGATCCAGAATTTTTTCGCTATTTGGGTTTTGGCCTGGTGGATGGTTTCTATGTGGATAAATGTCTTCCCATGGGTTGTTCTATATCTTGTTTTTATTTTGAAAAGTTTAGTAGTTTCTTACATTGCTGTATTTTAGAATATTCAGGCGAGTTTGGAATTGTTCATTACTTAGATTATTTTTTGTTCATGGGCCCGGCTGAGTCTGATATTTGTGGTAGTGTTTTAGCAAATGCCTTTTGATTGTTTTTTGAGTTGGGGGTTCCGGTAGCTGATGAAAATATGGCTGGCCCTATATTGGTCTTGACCTTCTTAGGTATTGAAATTGATACGATTAAGAGTTGCTGTCATTTGCCCATGAAAAATGTAGGGCGTTTGAGAGAGGATATATTTTATTTAAAGAAATTCGTAGGGATTTGCACATTTGGGAAGAGTTTTTGGCAGATTTCAATGGTGTTCACATTTGGCAGACTGAACCCAGATCCAATGTTGAGTTGCAGTTATTCACTGATGTGTCTGGTTCTTTGGGTTTTGCGGCTTAGCTGGAGGGTGGTGGTATGCGTCTTCCTGGCCCAAAGCATAGTTTGATGAAGGCCTAACAGAGAATCTGTTGTTGGAGTTATTCCCAATCATGGTTGTGTTGGAGTTGTGGCACAAGGCGTTGGCTAATGTTTCAGTAATCTTTTGGTGTGATAATTTGGGGGTGGTTCAGGCAATTAACAGACAGAAAGCGGCTGGTCTACCTGTTTTGCGTTTACTGGGTCAGATTGTTCTGCGTTGTTTACAGTGGAATATTAATTTTTGAGCCAGGCATGTTCCAGGAATTCAAAATGGCGTGGCAGATGCTCTATCACATTTTGAGTTGCACAGGTTCAGGGTGTTAAAGCTGGATGCGAACGTATCTGGTGACCCTTGTCCGTGTTATGCCTGGCAGGTGATACGTCTGGATTGGAGGGCCTAGTGCTAAGGTTTTGGTGCCTTCCACTCTCCAGGGGTATAGAGCAGCAATGAAGGAGTGGGAGAGATACATCCACATGCGTAGAGACCAAGGTAAGAGTGATTATGCCATGTTGGATTACGTTTGGTAATGTTTTAGCGAAGGCAAGTCAAGAGGTTATGTAGCACGCTTACTGTCTGCTCTATCTTATTTCTTGAGGCTTGAAGGCCGGCATGATTTCACAAAATCTTTCTTTTTAGCTAGAGTAGTGAAAGGGTGGCACAAGTGATGCCCCCCGTACAGGATTCACGTAGACCGTTAACCATTTTGATGTTGCGGCGCATGGCAGTCGTATTGCAAGACCACTTTTATTTAGATTGTGTTTCATTACGGCCTTCTTTGGGGCTTTTAGAGTTAGTGAATTAGTGGCAGCATCAAAAAGAGCAATGTCACCCATGCTTGTGCAGAGTTCCAAAACTGATCAATTAGGTAAAGGGTGTTGGGTGGCTTTGAGGAGTTTTGAGGATATTGAGATTTGCCCAGTATCACTGGCAAAGGAATATTTGAGAGCGAGGACTGATGTGCCAGGTCCATGGTTGCAGCATAGGGATGGTATGCTGGTTACTCAACTCCAATTTAGATGGGTTATGGAACATTGTATTTGCACGATGGGTTTGCCAGTTTCAAAATATGGTACCCATTCTTTTTGGATAGGTGCGGCGACATCAGCGGCTGCAGAGGGCCGTTCGAGCGAGCAAATTATAGTTCTTAATAGGTGGAAGTCTGATATATTTCGGAAATATATCAGGTTTTAACCATTGGTAACTAAATCAGACTTGAGCTTTCAGCCACTCGCCTTATTTGGGGGTCTTGGGGAATTTTTTATCCTGTCACGTGCCTTAAGCCCAGGGGTTTACACCCGCTTGACAGGAGTGTTTTTCGCCTCTTGTGAAGTCTGATTCTTCATATCCCTCCCACCCTTTCCTTTTCAAATATGTCATCCTAGAGTCCAAATTAAAAATAGTTTAATTATTAAAAGCACCATTTTAGAAAGGTTGCAGCCTGTTTGACGCTGAGAGGAGCTGCTGGCAGAAGTGACGCGGAGAGGACGAGCTGCTGGCGGAAGTGACGGGCCGGAGACTTGTGTGCATGTGTGTGGAGGAGGAGGCCGGGGGTGCCGGTGCCAGGAAGTGAGTACAGCGGAGCAGGATCGCTGCTGCTGCCACCGCTGCTGAAGTGTGTGTGAAGTGTGTGTGTGTGTGTGTGTGTGTGTGTGTGTGGCTGCTGCTGTGAGTGTGTGAGGCCACTGCTGGTTGTGTGCTGTGTGTGTGCTGATGCTGCTGTATGTGTGCTGTGTGTATGCTGACACTGTTGTGAGTGTGCTGATGCTGCTGTGAGTGAGGGATAGTGTATAAGAGTGAGAGAACTACCACAACCGGGCCGTTGCCAGTGGAGTGTGTGAGTGAGAGTGTGAGGGCCACGTTTAGTGTGTGAATAAGTGTGTAAAAGAAGGTAGGAAGGAAGTGATAGGGCTGCTGAGTGAGTGGGTGCTGCTGAGGGGTGAGAGAGTGTGAGTGCTGTTGCAGGGTGAGAGTGAGTGAGAGTGTGTTGCTAGGGGGGAGAATGGGTGTGAGGGCTGCTGCTGGGTGTGAGTGTGTGCTGCAGCATCCACAGCCTGCGTGAGTGTGGACTGCGAACTTTGGATGAAACAGGTGCCGGGTGCACGGCAGCAAGCGAGAAGAAGGTGCGGAGAGCTGGAGCATCTGCAAGGAGGAGTATCGGTGACGCAATAGAGGTCCCACTCAGATTAGTATTTATTATCTAATTTATTATGTATGTGATTGAAATGACTGTTCTTCTGTTTTGTGAATATTGATCCTCTTCACAAGCTAGGTCATAGTCAATATCATATTGCATAGTTCTGTATTGTTTGCATTGTTCTTTTGAAGGTAATAGGGAGTTGAGTTCTCAAACAATGGGAGGGGCCATGATTGAGAATCTCACTCAGTGCGTGTCGTGCAACATGTATGTGCACCTAGAGCAGCCGTCCCAGTGTGAATACATATGTGCAAGATGTGTGCGTACGGTTGCCCTGGAAGCCCAGGTAACGGATCTAGAGCAAACCGTTACACGACTGAGAGATATTCATAATCTCGAGCAAGGTTTAGATAGAATGGTGGAGGAGTTGCAGGAGGGGTCACCAGTAGATGAGGAAAATTAGGTAGCCAGCTGGGTCACTGTTAGAAAGAAGAAAAAGAGGGGGAGGCACGACATCTCTGAACTATCAAACCCGAAAAATTTGCCCGATTGGACGAAGATTCGGTGGATGATAGCGAGGAAATTATGGAGCCGGAGGAGACTGCTCCCTCTAGCAACTGGAGGAGTGGTTCCTCTGGCTCAGTTGGGATGAAAGATAGTGAGGCACCCAGGCAGATGTGGCTCTATCATCAGGAAGGCAGATAGGGGAATCTGCTACAGGGATCGTGATCGACGTAACATAGAAACATAGAATTTGACGGCAGATAAGAACCACTTGGCCCATCTAGTCTGCTCCTTTTTTTTTATCCTTTAGGTAATCTCAACGTATGGTCTGTTGTCTCCTGGGTGCTCGGGTATGGCACATCGTGGACTGGGTAGATAGATTGTTGGGTGGGGCTGGGAAAGACCCGGCGGTCTTGGTGCACGTTGGCACCAATGACAAAGTTAGCGGCAAGTGGGATGTCCTTAAGAAAGATTATAGGGATCTCGGCCAGAAACTGAAAGTAAGGACATCTAAGGTAATATTCTCCAAAATATTACTGGTGCAACGTGCTAGCCCAGGGAGGCAGAGGGAGATTATGGAAGTAAATGTGTGGCTTAGAGACTGGTGCAGGAGGGAGGGGTTTGTGTTCCTGGAACAGTGGGTGGACTTCTCAGTCAGGCGCCATCTTTTTTGTCGTGATGGATTGCACCTGAATGAAGAAGGGGCTGCGGTGCTGGGGGGAAGGTTGGTTAGTAGGTTGGAGGAGCTTTTAAACTAGGAGCCTGTGGGGAGAGTTTAGTTAGAAACTATGGGTCATGCAGTGAGAATAGTAAAGATGGTGGTAGTGAGTTAAATAGGGTGGAGAATGGGGGCAGAAGAGCAGCCAGCAAGGGTATTAGCATGGGTTCTAAAAAGGGTATTAACAAATGTATTGCAAAACCATTAACTAACAACATCTATGTGTCATCATTACAGCATATAGAAAAAGATGTACGTAGCATAAGGGAAAATACTTATGTCACGGCAGAGAATTTAGGCCGAAACACTGGGATGATCAAAGAGAAAAGTAAGGTGGGCAGTATTAAGTATGGTGGGGATGGAAAGGGAGCAAGAAGGACAGTAAGTAAGAGTAACTCTAGGGAGGCTCTAATAAACCAATATAGGATACCTTTAAAAAAACAAGCGGCTAAGGGAACCACTAAACTAAAATGTATACTTGCAAACACAAGAAGTCTAGCAGGTAAAATGGGAGAATTGGAATTGTTAGCATCAAAGGTTGAGTATGATATTATAGGTATTACGGAAACATGGTGGGACGACTCTCACGACTGGGTTGCAAACTTGGAGGGGTATTCTCTTTTCAGGAGGGACAGGGCAAGCAAAATAGGAGGAGGTGTATGTCTTTATGTTAAACCGTCTCTTAAACCGTACTTAAAGGAGGTTATTTATGAGGGGACAGGCGCTAACATGGAGTCACTATGGGTTGAAATCTCAAGTGGGGGTATTGATGCAAAAAAATTAGTTATAGGCACGTGCTACAAACAGCCAGATATTAGCATACATGAGGAAGAACAACTCTTGCAGCAAATATAAAGGGCTGCGGGATTGGGGGACATCCTAGTGATTGGGGATTTTATCTATCCTGATATTAATTGGAGTAACGATTCATGTGTTAAAGCTAGGGGAAGCAGGTTCTTAAATATGTTAAAAGATTACTACTGGTCTCAATTAGTTGAGGACCCAACTAGGGGTAAAACTATTCTAGATCTAGTAATTACTAATAATGTGGACATCATATCGGATACTAAAGTTGGGGAGACTTTGGATAACAGTGATCACATTCGACATCAGTTTCAGGAAACATAGCTATAAGAGTTCAACAAAAACATTTAACTTTAGGAAGGATAACTTCAGTATGCTGAGATGTGCCCTAAACGACATTGAGTGGGAAGTTTTGTTTCATGGTAAGAACACTTCGGAAATGTGGGATGCTTTAAAAGGGTTGCTAGATAGCCATATACACAAATGTATTCCCATGGGCAGTAAAAGCAGGAGTACCAAACTCAAACCTATGTGGCTTAACAAGAAGGTCAAGGCTGAAATCGACAAAGAGAGGAGTGCTTTCAAAGCATTTAAATCTAATGGAAAGGAGGATTCATTCCAGTACTACATGGAATGCAATAAAAGATGCAAAAATTTAATAAGAGCAGCTAAAATTTAAAACGAAAAGCAAATTGCTATAGAGAGTAAAACCAATCCAAATTTTTTTTAAATACATAAACAGTAAAAGGTTAAAAAAGGAGAACATAGGTCCATTAAAAGATGAATTTGGAGTACTGTTAAATGAAGACGTATCAAAAGCAGAAATACTGAACAAATTATTTTCATCAGTGTTCACCAGAGAAAAACGGACGGTGGGAGTAGTGTATAGCGATAGTGACAGTAAGGATCCGTGGTTATATACTTGTTTAAGTGAAGAAGTAGTCAGGGAGAGATTACGCAAAATAAAGATTAATAAATCACCTGGCCCAGATGGACTTTATCTGAGGGTTCTTATGGAGCTTAGGTCACAACTAGCAAGACCCCTATACTTGATTTTCAATAGTTCAATTAGATCTGGCATGGTACCGAAGGATTGGCGTATAGCTGAGGTAGTTCCATTATTTAAAAAGGGATCCAAAAATCATCCAGGTAACTACAGGCCGATTAGTTTGACATCTATAGTGTGGAAATTATTGGAAGGAATTCTAAGGGATAGCATACAGGAGTATCTGCAGACCACTAAGATTATTAGCAAGAACCAGCATGGGTTTGTGAGGGACAGATCATGTCAAACTATCTTAGTTCACTTCTATTAGGAAGTGAGCGTCAATCTTAACCAAGGAAAAGCAGTAGATGTGGTCTACTTAGATTTTGCAAAAGCCTTCGATACGGTGCCTCATAGGAGATTAATCATCAAATTAAAAGAGCTTGGCCTAGGAAAAACTGTTTGTACATGGATAAGTAACTGGCTGTAAAACAGGGTACAGCGAGTAGTGGTCAACGGGAAGTCCTCAAGCTGGACTCCAGTAGTAAGCAGAATACCGCAGGGGTGCGTACTTGGGCCACTACTGTTCAACATATTTATGAATGACCTGGAAATAGGCCTGGAAAGCAAAGTGTCAATCTTTGCAGATGATACTAAACTGTGTAGGGTAATTAATTCAGAAATAGATGTAGAGTCTCTGCAGAATGACTTATCTAAACTTGAAATCTGGGCGTCTAAATGGAGAATGAGGTTCAATATAGAAAAATGCAAGCTTATGCATTTTGGGACTAAAAACAAACTTGCATCCTACATATTAAACGGGGAAAGTCTAGGGGTAACAGTTTTGGAAAAGGATTTGGGGGTACTCATTGATAATAAACTAAATAACCATATACAATGTCAAAGCACAGTAAAGAAGGCAAGTAAGGTGTTAGCATGCATAAAACAGGGAATTGAGACTAGGGACGAGGATGTAATTCTGCTGCTGTACAAATCATTGGTACGTCCGCACCTGGAATATTGTGTTCAGTTTTGGGCACCACGGTATAAGAAAGACATCGGTAAACTTGAAAGGGTTCAAAGGCGAGCTACTAAACTGATTAAAGGGCTAGAGGGACTGGATTACGTTGAACATGTATACACTGGAAAAGAGGTGTCTAAGAGGAGACATTATTAATGTCTTCAAATATGTAAAGGGGCACTACAAAGAGTTATCAGAGGAATTATTTATTAAAAAAACTCTGTTTAGGACACGTGGGCACTCGCTGAGGCTGGAGGAGAGAAAATTCCACACTTAATGAAGGAAAGGGTTGTTCTCTGTTAGAGCAATAAGGATTTGGAATTCCTTGCCAGGGAAAGTGGTATTGGTGGACACTGTAAATGCATTTAAAAGGGTATTGGATGAATTTCTGATTGAAAAGGATATCCAAGGTTACAACATTTAAAATATTGAAGTTGTCAATCTGGGTGTAACATGATTTGCAGTTGTTAACTAGTCATGAAACATTCTTCAGTAGGTACATTAAAATCAACTCAACTTAATACAGGTTGAACGCGATGGGTATTTTGCCTCTTTTCAACCTCGAATACTATGTTACTATGTTATGTTATAAAGGGCCTAGTTGGGTTTTTTTTTTTGCAGTGAGGTTGCTTTTAGGTTATGTCTTTCAGTTTTTGGTGTTGTGAATGTTGTGTGAATATTGATTTTATATTTTTCAGATTGGCATTTGGATGAGTGTCCAATATGGATTATGGGGCACTCGTATGTTTTTCACGGCAACAGATCAGGGTTATAGTGCCTGAAATCTCCTGAAGCGGAGCTGATCAGGTGGATCGGTGTGAGGGGCCTACGTTGGGAGCAAGTCATGCCCCTATTCTGGCAACAGCTTCAGAGGTCAGGATGCCCATTGAGAGTGGTGTTCCATGCCGGTGGGAATGACTTGATCAGAAGGTCAGGTCTGGACCTCCGGAAAACCATGGTTAGGGACTTAGTTAGGCTACTGAACAGGTTACCTTTTCTAAGTGTGGGATGGTCAGACGTCGTTCCACGTTTAGTGTGGAGAGGTGTGTAGAGGCCGGCTGCCATAGAATTGGTCTGGTGCCGGATCAATTCTGTTGTGGGCCAAGCTGTGAGTGTTATGATTCCAGCACTCTGGTCTGAGGAGATCTTATTGCGAGGACCGGAGCACTGGAACGTAATGCTGGGGAAGGGAGCGGGAATGGAAAATAGCCCCTTGCGCCCTAACTCCGTTGTCTCGCCCGTGCTGTCAGAAATCCCCTGCGAGACTATGGTTGCTTGAGCCCATGGCAGCCGCGTTTGAAGGGCGGATTATGTCTGCCCAACTCCGATGCCCCCTCAGGTCTTAATGGGAGACAAAGGGAAATCCGAGACAGGGTGATAACAAGGGGCCCTCTGACTAAACAACCAGGCCAGGGGCTACAAGAAACTAAAAACTAGAATATGTGCGGAAAAACTGCCAGGGAAAAGGACAACCAAAATATCCACTTGTCCACTCTCCTACCCGGCACCGCCGAGTTCCGGAGAGGACTTGAGGAAGCGGAACCCTCCGCAAATGCTCAGAAACAAAATATAAAGATAAAGCAGCTGAGCCGCAACATACGGCAGAGCCGTAACTCACGAACACCACACGATATTCTCTGGTGATCGTTGAGGACAACAGGGGACCAAACGACTTCTTGGGATGAGATGACAACTCCAAAATACAGAACTTCTGAGGACAGGAATGACCGGATACAGCAGGACAGGAACAGACGTTCAGCAAACCAAAGCAGCATGCAGGAAGCTATTACCGGCGTCTGTGAGAAGCACTGAGAAGGTATTTAGCAGGGAGTCCTCCAATCAGCTGTTCAGAGCCTGATTGGTATTAATGCCGTGCAGCTGCCTTGCTGCACGTCCAGAAGACAAGTGTGTGCGCGTGTATGTGTAACTAGACCCTGCAACGGGGAACGCGGTCCGCCCGTGGCGTCCCCGTTGCTAGGGTCCGTGCGGCTCAGCGCGCCCGGCGTCTAGCGTTGCTAGGAAGCCGGCGGCTGAACGCGCACGGCGTCCCTAGTTGCTAGGCGCCGGGCCGTGCGGACATTGTGGACCCCGGCGCCTAACAGTACTACCCCCCTTGAGGAGGGGTCAAGGAACCCCTAAAGCCAGGTTTCTGAGGAAATTCCCGAAAAAATGCCCTCTTGAGCCTAGGGGCATGAAGATCCTTATCTAGGACCCAAGACCTTTCCTCCGGACCATAACCTTTCCAGTGAACTAAAAAATAAAGCCGACCCCGGGACAATTTGGAATCAAGAACTTTCTCTACCAAGAACTCCTGTTGTCCCTGTACATCCACTGGAGATCTACCCTGAGAGATCCTCCGAGGAAATCTACTGGAAGAAACGTATTGTTTCAACAGGGAACAGTGAAACGTATTTCCAATCTTGAGAGATATTGGTAAACGTAGCCGAAATAAGAAATGGTCCAATAAATTTGGGTCCCAGTCTAGCCGAGGATTGTCGAAGCCTGATGTTGCGAGTTGACAACCACACCTTATCTCCCACCTTAAAAGTGCAAGGACGTCGGAGCCTGTCAGAAAATTTCTTCTCTCGAAAGGCCGCTTTTCTGAGAGCAAGGTGCACTTTTTTCCAAATTGCTCTGAGATGGGAGGTCAATGCCAGCGAGGAGACTGGAGAATGATGAAAAAAAGAATTAGCTCTGGGGTGAAAACCAAAAACTGAAAAGAAAGGAGACTCTTTAGTGGAGGAATGACAAGAATTATTGTAAGCATATTCAGCCAAAGGAAGAAACTCGGACCAATCATTCTGGAGTTTGGCTGAATACAAGCGCAGATATTGTTTCAATGGCTGGTTAACTCGTTCGGTTTGCCCGTTGGATTGTGGGTGGTAACCGGATGTTAACGACAGTTTCATCTTTAATGAAGCACAAAAACATTTCCAGAATTGTGCGACGAATTGTGGACCCCGATCAGAAACAATATCAGTGGGCAACCCATGAAGCCTGAACACATGGAGGAGGAACAAAACTGCCAACCCTTGAGCAGAAGGCAATCGGGGAAGAGCAATAAAATGAGCCATTTTACTAAAACAGTCCACTACCACCCATATGACTCGGAATCCAGCTGAAAGGGGAAGGTCAACCACAAAATCCATGGAAATATGAGACCATGGCCAGAGAGGGACACTTAAGGGCATAAGTTGCCCTATAGGCAAGGAACGGGGAACCTTATGCTGTGCACAAACCTGACATGAATAAACAAATTCCCTAACGTCTTTAGAAATACTAGGCCACCATACTGAGCGAGAGACTAACTCCAATGTTTTAGTGATTCCCGGATGCCCTGAAACTTTGTTGTCATGGAATTCAGTTAAAACAGTAGCTCTCAAAAATTCAGGAACGTAAAGACGACCAGCAGGAGTAAATCTAGGAGCTTGATGTTGAAGTTGGTTTAACTGGGTAAATAAATCCTGTGTGAGGCCTGCCCGGATGACCGAAGATGGAAGTATTGGGGTAACAACAGGATTGTTATTGTGAACCGGAAGAAAGCTACGTGACAGGGCATCAGCTTTAGTATTCTTGGAACCAGGCCTGAAAGTGATTATAAATTTGAAACGAGTAAAAAATAATGCCCAACGTGCCTGCCGGGCATTAAGCCGTTTAGCTGATTCAATGTATTGCAGGTTCTTATGGTCAGTCAATACCGAAATAGTATGCTTCGCTCCTTCCAGCCAATGCCTCCACTCCTCAAAAGCCCACTTTACCGCCAGTAACTCCCGATTACCAACGTCATAATTGGATTCAGCAGAGGAGAATTTCCTGGACATAAAGGCACAAGGATGTAACTCCAGAGACTTCGGATCCTTTTGAGAAAGGACGGCCCCCACTCCAACTTCTGAGGCATCAACCTCCACAACAAAGGGCAATTCCGGATTAGGATGTCTTAGGACTGGAGCTGAGACAAAGGCTTGTTTCAGGGCCCGGAAGGATAACTCAGCTTCATGCGACCAGTTGGTAGGATCCGCTCCTTTCTTTGTCAGAGCTACAATGGGAGCAACCAGGTCAGAAAAAGAATGAATGAACCTCCTATAATAATTTGCAAACCCTAAAAAGCGCTGAATTGCTTTTAAATTGGTGGGTTGCGCCCAATTAAGGATGGCCTGGAGCTTCTTAGGTTCCATCGAAAATCCCTCAGGGGAAATAATGTACCCTAAAAAAGATACTTCCGTGACGTGAAATTCACACTTCTCCAGCTTGGCATATAAATGATTCTCACATAACTTTTGAAGAACCAGACGCACCTGGGTGATATGTTGTTCCATCGATTCAGAAAAAATCAAGATGTCGTCTAAATAAACGACCACGAATTTCCCTAAGAAATCACGGAGCACATCATTTATGAGGTCTTGAAAAACTGCTGGAGCATTAGACAGACCGAACGGCATCACCAGGTATTCGTAGTGACCCGACTGAGTACTGAAAGCCGTCTTCCACTCATCTCCAGATTTAATTCGGATGAGGTTGTAAGCTCCTCTCAGGTCAATTGTAGAAAAAATCACAGCAGAACGTAACTGATCAAAGAGTACAGAAATCAACGGCAAAGGATAGGTGTTTTTAACTGAGATCTTATTCAGGGCTCTAAAATCTATGCATGGTCTAAGCGAGCCATCCTTCTTCTCCACAAAGAAAAAAACAGCACTTAAAGGGGATTTTGATGGTCTAATAAATCCTTTCTGTAAGCTCTCCTGAACATAGTCATTCATAGCCGAAGTTTCTGGCCCGGACAATGCATATAATCTCCCCTTTGGCAATGCGGCACCAGGAACTAGCTCAATAGCACAATCATAAGGCCGATGGGGAGGCAGAATGTCCGCATTGCCTTTGGAGAATACATCGGCAAACTCCTGGTATTCCCCAGGAATGAGTTCTGAAATGATAGCTGCGACTCTGACTGGAAACGAAATACACTCCTTAGCACAAAATGTACCCCATTGGGAAATCTCCCCGGACCGCCAATCAATGGTGGGATTATGAAAGGCCAGCCAAGGGTGACCCAGAACAACTGGAACTGCTGGGCAATGTGTTAGATAGAATTCGATATTTTCGGAATGTAAGGCTCCTACTGTAAGTACTACGGGAGGTGTACGGTGGGTAATAACCCCATTGGAAAGCGGACTCCCATCTAAGCCATGCATGGTGACACACCTATCCAATGGTAACAGTGGAATGCCTAAGGCCTTAGCCCAAGTTAAATCCATAAAGTTTCCTGCAGCTCCACTGTCAACAAAAGCAGACACCAAAGAACTGAGGCTGTCAAAGGAAACCTTAACTGGAACTAAAAGAGAGTTATTCGAGGAGATAAGCTGCAGACCTAGGTGGACCCCTCACAATTCACCTGGTCAAAGCGTTTCCCGACTTGTTCGGACAGTTACGAGCAAAATGTCCCTTACCACCACAGTACAAACAAAGACCGGAATTTTGCCTTCTGGTCCTTTCCTCAGGAGACAGCCGGGAGAGACCCATCTGCATGGGCTCCTCGACGTCTTCTGGAATGGAATAAACACAAGGACTTGACCTTACAGATGTTCCTCTTTCAGCTCTCCGCTCTCTGAGACGACGATCAATCTAAATAGAAAGCTCCATGAGTTTATCGAGAGTCTCAGGAGCGGGGTACTGGAGGAGACTGTCTTTAATAGACTCTGATAAGCCGAGGCGAAACTGACTGCGCAGGGCTGGGTCATTCTAGCCACAGTCGTTCGACCAACGGCGAAACTCAGTACAATAAACCTCTGCAGGATTTCTACCTTGTTTGAGAGCGCGCAGCTGACTTTCAGCGGACGCCTCTCTATCTGGGTCATCATACAAAAGCCCTAAAGATTTAAAGAAAGCGTCTACTGACAACAACGCAGGATCCTCTGCTCTTAAACCGAATGCCCAGGTCTGAGGATCCCCCTGGAGTAAAGAAATAATAATCCCAACCCGCTGAGATTCAGTACCAGAGGAAGTAGGTCTTAAACGAAAATAAAGTTTACAGGACTCTTTAAAATTAAAAAAATCTTTTCTATCACCAGAAAAACGGTCGGGCAAATGCATCTTTGGTTCAGGGACTACCTTTGGGGAGGCTCGCAAAAGATCTTCCTGCGACCTCACCTGAAGAGAAAGATCCTGAACCATCTGAGTAAGTTCTTGAATCTGATTGACTAAGAGCTGGCCAGGATTTGGCCCTAAACCTGTCGGATTCATGAGGCCAAAAAACTTTAACAAAAACTGAATGAGAAAAAATTAAACCCTGTTTAATTTTAGTTTTTTTTGGTTTGGGCCGGTAATAATGTTATGATTCCAGCACTCTGGTCTGAGGAGATCTTATTGCGAGGACCGGAGCACTGGAACGTAATGCTGGGGAAGGGAGCGGGAATGGAAAATAGCCCCTTGCGCCCTAACTCCATTGTCTCGCCCGTGCTGTCAGAAATCCCCTGCGAGACTATGGTTGCTTGAGCCCATGGCAGCCGCGTTTGAAGGGCGGATTATGTCTGCCCAACTCCGATGCCCCCTCAGGTCTTAATGGGAGACAAAGGGAAATCCGAGATAGGGTAATAACAAGGGGCCCTCTGACTAAACAACCAGGCCAGGGGCTACAAGAAACTAAAAACTAGAATATGTGCGGAAAAACCGCCAGGGAAAAGGACAACCAAAATATCCACTTGTCCACTCTCCTACCCGGCACCGCCGAGTTCCGGAGAGGACTTGTGGAAGCGGAACCCTCCGCAAATGCTCCGAAACAAAATATAAAGATAAAGCAGCTGAGCCGCAACATACGGCAGAGCCGTAACTCACGAACACCACGCGATATTCTCTGGTGATCGTTGAGGACAACAGGGGACCAAACGACTTCTTGGGATGAGATGACAACTCCAAGATACAGAACTTCTGAGGACAGGAATGACCGGATACAGCAGGACAGGAACAGACGTTCAGCAAACCAAAGCAGCATGCAGGAAGCTATTACCGGCGTCTGTGAGAAGCACTGAGAAGGTATTTAGCAGGGAGTCCTCCAATCAGCTGTTCAGAGCCTGATTGGTATTAATGCCGTGCAGCTGCCTTGCTGCACGGCCAGAAGACAAGTGTGTGCGTGTGTGTGTAACTAGACCCTGCAACGGGGAACGCGGTCCGCCCATGGCGTCCCCGTTGCTAGTGTCCGTGCGGCTCAGCGCGCCCGGCGTCTAGCGTTGCTAGGAAGCCGGCGGCTGAACGGGCACGGCGTCCCTAGTTGCTAGGCGCCGGGCCGCGCGGACATTGCGGACCCCGGCGCCTAACAGTGAGTGAGACCTGGGGGTTTGTGGTCCCGCATCCCTCCATTTCGGTTTCTACCCCTCAGATCTACAGGGCCGATGGTGTTCATTTAAATTTGAGGGGTATGGAAATTTTTCTAAGGGACTTTTTGTCCTCCATCTATAGTTGGGATTTTAGCAGTTAGGTAGGATGAGTTTGGGAGAAGGAGTAAGTTGAGTTGTTAAGGTTAGAGGTATGATGGCGGGGGTTTGTTGAAACTGTGGTGGGTTGGGATGGCCTGGAATTGTGCTGTAGTTAAAAAGGGTTTATAGGTGCTCAGGAGAGAACGGAGGACATTTCATATATCCATAGTGACATAAAATTCTGTGTAGTATACTGCATGAAGAAGCAGGGACTGGTATAGGGTTACTATGGTAACTGCTTGACCTATGGGCTTGATGATGAATCAGGCAGTGGGAAGGACTTAGCATTTATGAGGCGAGGATTGATTAAGTTCTCCCTCTTTTCCTCAGGAAAAATTGTCCCACCCACCCGCCCTATTGACAGTTTTTATCGCTGTCAGCTTGGTGGGTTAAGACGGCCTGAAATTGTGGCTGTAGTTAAGAAGGGTGTATAGGTGCTCAGGAGATGAGAAGGTAGTGGAGTTTGATCCATAACGGGTCCGGAGAGCCATCGGACCAGATGGGCTTCGGTCTCCGATGGAGTGGGTAGACACCTGAGCACATTTTGGTTTTGAGTTGGGGAATACCTTGAGTGGAGAGTTGGTCACTGTATTCCCAGTAAAGATTAATCAACACAAGGGGTGGCAAATGGCCCCATATTGCCCCTTGTGATGCGATGGAGGCAGGGCTGAAGTTGGGCCCTTGCCTCTTCCTGTAGTTTGAAATTTAGAAGTGTTTTGGTCAGCCACAATAAAAGGTTTTAAAGGTTAGAATAAATAGGGACTTACTTTAAATAGGCCATCTTTCCTTGCCGTCCCCATACTTGCCACCATTTCTTATTAATAAAGCTGACAGTTTTATTTGGCAAAATTATTTCAGTTGTTGGTGTCAGTTATTTCTTTAGAGTATGTTTGGAGTATGCGTATGAAAGGAGGATTGTCTATGATAGACATTTTAACCCTTCATATAGAGATTTGGCAAGTAATATGACTTTGTGCTTTGGAAAAAGGGATTATTATTGCTTGTACATCAAAGAGCCCTTAATTTACATATATGAATTCTTGTCCAATTTCCACATTATACATACAGTATAAGCTGATCACTTGTGAGATTCTCTGATTTAGCACAAACTAATCCATAGAATGTTTATGAATGCTGCTTTTACTAACTTATTTGATGTATGGCTAGTAATGGGATGCGGTCAAGATCCCAGCAGCTCAGCATCCAGACAGTCAGAATACCAACAGCAGGATCCCAATGGTCAGAATCCCAAAGTGTTCCCAAAGGTAAATACTGGCTTTGGGTTTAGGGTTAGACACTAGGGGGAGGTTTGCGGTTAAGCTGTGTGGGAGGAGAGGTTAGGGTTAGGCTGTGGAACCAGTGGGTTAAGGTTAGTATAAAAATAACGCTATTCGTCAGGATGCTGACCATTGGGATGCTACTGTTGGTATTCTGTTGAGATTTCATACCCAACCCCTATTATCATTCTTAATTGTAGCCCCCTATATGAGAATATTATTTACATGACTATAGATTTACAGGAAAGTATATTTTGCATTCAACTGGCATTATGCTAATTAAACTAATTCACTAATCTGCTTAGTCTCATAAAACCTTATTTATCTGAGCACTGCTTCTAAATAATAGTTATGTTATTCTGCCTTTTGAAGTTGTTTACATTTGTATTACAGATATTATATTATAGATATATTTGTATTTGTTTCTTTAAAAAAATTATTGTATACAGGCCCTCATTCCGAGTTGATCGGTCGCAAGGCGAATTTAGCAGAGTTACACACGCTAAGCCGCCGCCTACTGGGAGTGAATCTTAGCTTCTTAAAATTGCGACCGATGTATGCGCAATATTGCGATTACTAACTACTTAGCAGTTTCAGAGTAGCTCCAGACTTACTCTGCCTGTGCGATCATTTCAGTGCTTGTCGTTCCTGGTTGACGTCACAAACACACCCAGCATTCGCCCAGGCACTCCCACCGTTTCCCCGGCCACTCCTGCGTTTTTTCCGGAAACGGTAGCGTTTTCAGCCACACGCCCCTGAAACGCCGTGTTTCCGCCCAGTAACACCCATTTCCTGTCAATCACATTACGATCGCCGGAGCGAAGAAAAAGCCGTGAGTAAAAATACTTTCTTCATAGTAAAGTTACTTGGCGCAGTCGCAGTGCGAACATTGCGCATGCGTACTAAGCGGATTTTCACTGCGATGCGATGAAAAATACAGAGCGAACAACTCGGAATGAGGGCCACAATCCATCTCTTTGTGATCCTTCTAGCGAATGGCAATAGTAATTGCACAGGTCAAAAGACCTGCAAATTGCTTATCTTTTCTTAAGCTAAACTGTGTGAAACTGTGTAATTTTCAGAACAATTAAGCTTTTTAGATAGTTGCTGGTAAAATGAAAATCCTTGAAGAGTTCAGGAACTTTGCTTAGTCTTACAGAAGCATGTTAGATTGACATATGGAATTACTTAAAGGTGATTACATATCTTTTTTTCTGGCTGCCACCCACATTTATTTCTCACACTTAAAAACTGACCATGTAGAGATTAAAACTATATGTTCCCATGTTAAACTATGTACTTAACAAAACAATTGAGCTTTCAGACGGTTGGCATGAAATGAAAATACCTTGTGCAGCACAGAAACGAGGTTTATCACTTCATAAAAACTTAAACTTGATACATTTTTCTTATAATTTAACTATTTACCATAATATGTATCCTCAAATAAAACAGTGACTGTACATACAAGTATATGCACCGGGTTCACTACGGCTGGCCGGCGGTCGGGCTCCCGGCGCCCAGCATACCGGCGCCGGGAGCCCGACCGCCGGCTGACTGACAGTGTGGCGAGCGCAAATGAGCCCCTTGCGGGCTCGCTGCGCTCGCCACGCTACGGGCACGGTGGCGCGCTACGCGCGCCACACCATTTTATTCTCCCTCTATGGGGGTCGTGGACCCCCACGAGGGAAAATAAGTGTCGGTATGCCGGCGGTCGGGCTCCCGGCGCCGGTATACTGAGCGCCGGGAGCCCGACCGCCGGTATAGAGAAGACCACCCTATGCACCAATTGTCCATTCTTCTATGGTTCTTCTTCAGTGTCAAACCAAATCCCTTTCATTATTTATTTGTTAAAATTTTAGACAACTAGCAACATTTGCTTAATTAGATCTTGTACTATAAACAATGCAGCTAAACCCAATGAAAGAATCCACTGCTATTGTGATACTAATATATAGTTATAGTTCCAACACAATTACTGTAGGTACTTGGTTTGTTTACTGTGTGTGATTTGAATAATTAACTGCTGACTAACCCACTATTACCTTTCACAGCTAATATATGCAAATATTATTGATCTTTACTGCATTTCTAATAATAACATTTAATCTTATTTAACATTTGACATTTGGTGTATACTTGGAGAGCAATAATCATTATATAGTATAACCAAACATAAACATGAAACTCTTTCAAGGTGACATAACCATTTCCCTCACTATAAGCTGCTAAAAAGGTCAGACTTTTATACTGTAGTTAGTATCTAAAGCAGGGGTGGGCAATTATTTCAGCTGAGGGGCCACTTGACACTTTCCTGTCAGTATTCGAGGGCCGCATACAAAATAGTAGCTACCCTACGTACCAAAAATATAGGGACGAAGCTTCATGGGGAAGGGGTGTGGCCAAAAAATAATACAGATTCATATTAGGCTGCACAATAGTCTCCATTATTCAAAGTATGCCACACAGCGCCACTTACACACATTACGTGTCTTATGGCCCCTGGGGAAAAGTGTAACGCAGTGACAGAACACGGGGTGACACGGTGACAGAACATGTGGGATTGAGTCAGTGACAGAACACGGGGGGTCGGGGGTGGTACAGCGAGCGTTAAAGATCTCCCCCCAACCTAAAATCAGTCTGACGCCACTGCCTGCACACACGAACATACACACACACACACACACACACACAAATACACTTTCTTTCTCTTACTCACTTTTTCCATTAACTTATCTGGCTGGCTGGCAGTGGCAGGAACGAAGGAAGGCTCTGTAGCAGTTGCTCTTGTCCCATGTAGCCCCGCCCCCTGAGGTCCGTGTAACCCCGCCCCCTCATCGGCGCATAGCTCCGCCCCCTTTTGGCTGCACATGAACGCTGCCGTTGTCACTGGAGGCGGGAGGGGGAGGCTACAAGGCAAGAAGATGACAGTGTGGCAGGCGCCGTGCAGCAGCAGCAGCAGGGGAGACAGGCGCCGGCGGCTTGGAGGTACTGCAGAGCAATGACAAGCAGCTCAGCCTGTCGGGCCGCTTGTCATTGCGCACTGGTGGGAAGCAGTGGGCCGGGCAGGATCGGTCTGCGGGCCGCATGCGGCCCACGGGCCGTATTTTGCCCACCCCTAATCTAAAGAATATCTACTATTTTACAGATTATAGTTTTGTGTCATTTAAATTATATGAGCAAGGCCTCTTAAAGTTTTCAACTAGTATCATCTTATGTGGATTTCAGAAAATTTTTGCAATTTATTAAAGAACTTAGTAAATGAATAAATACAGTAGGTCACTCAAAATATACAGTACATTGTATAGTATAATCTCATATAGAAAGCAACAGTACCTAGTGGCTTTCAGTGAGAAACAAGCAGTAACCACTATTACATTGATGATTTACAGTTATTTACAAATACAGGTATTTCGCCTTTTTAACAATGATATAGGAAACTGAGCTTTAAACACTGCTTTTCCAGGAGGTTTGTAGAATCCTGTAACAGCTGTTGTGGTCAATTCTTTCTACTCAACACATATCCACAGTATTTTTAACTGTGAGCTGTAGCCAGGGATGGACTGGGGCCACAATTCGGCCCAGGCATCTGTGAGGGTGCGCATGCATTCAGTGTGGGGGTGTGCGCATGGCAGAGGATGAACACTGGCACGGCCGCGCAGCCTTCCCAACTATCTGTGGGCTGGACCGGCCCACAAGACCATCGGCCCTTCTGGCACATGGGCAGACCGACCCTGGCTGTATGTATCCAGAGACTGAGGAAAGGATTATGGTAACCAATAGCACTGAGTAGTGATGTGAGAGGCACCTGCCACACTGATGCAGAGAGATTGGACACCCAGGGGTATATTTACTAAAGTTCAGGTTTATAAAAGTGGAGATTCCAGCTATTATCTTCTAAAATAAAGTAGATAAATAAGTACAATTTGATGGGCTATGGGCAAAACCTCCACTTCTTTAAGCCTGCACTTTAGTAAATATACCCCCAGTGTTATACCCCCAGTTTTATAAAGTATATAGTACAGTATTGCAAATTCTTATCGAGCGGCATAATGCATGCCACAAATGTTTTCACTCTTTGCCACACTAGACAGAATATTTCTATTAGCACATGCATTTACATTTCTTAGCTTTATATGTCTACAATATGTAAAACATTGAACAAAAATCAAACAGCAAACAGAACTACTGGCATTTACAGTAAATTACCTTTTTCAGTTTCGAATTGTACTCAGATTTATATGCCTCTTTTATATGCACGTTGTATCACAAAAAATTCAATGGAACAGAACACAACAATATAAATTTGGAATTATTTTTCTGTGACCAGAAAAAGGTATTTCTTATAGCCTGAGGCAGTTTGAGACCTACGTCAGTTTGCATAGCATAAAACATGTAAAATTGTCTGTATCTGACAGTACTTGCACATAGAAAGGTGATGCATACATGGTGCAAATGCCTGATATTTTGATTAGGAAGGTCACAATCACTTGTGATTGGTTGATTGAGAATTTGCAGCTGGTGCGGTTACGTACTTTTCTTCATTGCTTATGAATATTTTATGTATGTGCAGGTTTGGCAATTTGAGACCTACTTTTCAAATAATAGTTGAGGTATGTTCCCCAAAACAGATGTTTTTTGGGAATACCCACAAATATTAAGTGACCCCCCGAAAGTACCATGGATATCTCCGATATCTGCAATAGTCCATACATTTCTGACAACAGTCAAAGCCCACATAGTTATTGTGGAGGCTACAAAGCATTCAGATTTACGAACATTTCTTCGTCGCCCCCCCCCCCCCCTCCGCCACCCCATGATGCATATTAATTTTCACTTTCCCAATTTACACAAAAATATTTATTACATCTGCATTAAACATGTGGATTGTGATAAATATGCAATATCGTTTGCTTTCTTGGTCACCTGCCATGTGAGGATATGACAACATACTTTCATGGTCTACTGGGGTTCCTTTAGTCACTTTTACATTCTCTCTAGCTTTTACCAGAGTAGTGTCACTTAACTGCTCTAAGGCAAAGATCTCTTTTCTGACTTCAAGATCTGTCAGACGATCAACTAGTTCAACTACATTTTCTATTTCAGTAGTAGGTATATCATTCTGTGCCCCACTACTGCTCTCATTATTCTCTGGCTTCTCAAGCATGCTTGAAAAAGGGCACATTTCAGACTTGGAAGACACTCCCACTGCCTCTGTATCAGTAACATACTGAAACGGGTCTGAGTTATCTACTTCTGTAACAAATCGGCTACCCCACAGTTTCCAGAAGTGGGCAAATTCTCTCCCCAATACACACATCAAACCATGAACCAACCCCACATGAACTATGTTCACTTCTGCAGTAACATAGTACAGAGTATCCCCATGTATGCCAGTCAGACCAACAGTTTTCCGCTTACGGTATATGGGGTTCACCAATTCAACTTTGATAAGAGTAACAGGGCTACATAATCTAACAGAGCCTATACCCATTTGCCTTCTAAAGTGACTATACACATTTGCTTATCTGGCTCATCATGTTGGTCTGCAGTGCAGGCTAGCTGAGCAAAAAAAAGACACTCTGCAATTGACACATCAGTATCAGATTGAGCAAAAAAAAAAGACACTTTGCAAATGACACATCAGTATCACATTGCATAGGTTCACAGGTATGTGAACAATTAGCAGAAATCTGGCTTAAACTATCACATCAAAAACATTTGATCATACTATTATTTAGTGTTTTATGGGGTAGGAGCCTTCTTGGCACTGCTGGCCAACTTCCAGATTTCAAATCCACAGTCTCAGGTTCATTCCACTATGCAATACCCTTCTCTCCTGGAACAGTCTTACCAGTTGTCACTAGAGATAGTCGTTGCAGGACTAGGGCCTGGTGGAGTACACTCAGTGATATTTTTAAACAGGAACAAGCATGAACTCAGTTCCTGAACCTCTCATTAAATATGACATAAACAGGAACTGGGTTCCTGAACATGTCCTGGGCCAAAATGTATTTCTAGTTCTATTTTAAAGTTCATTTTGCATTTTCTAAAATCTATCTATCTATAAATTTTCAAAAAGCTCCACCCCCAGACCCGTAGTTTCTGAACCTATTTTTTCAGAAAAATAGTACTGGGTACACTTAATAGTTCCACAGCCACAACATACCTCTCCACCAATTCTACCAATTGGTCTGCTGTGTTAGGATCAAAGTTGGCTCACCCACTTTCACAGAATTGTAAATAAAGACTGTAGATATTAATCTATAAGGACCCTTTCCACAATCTGTGGTCCTATTAGAGACTCTGGCTGCTGTCACTTTGTGTAGTAGTAAAGATCTATATTGCACTAACTTGCTGGATGCAAAAACAGAGCCTTCACCAAAAACTCAGAATAATAATTCCAAAACCTGCCTCACAATGGTGCCACCAACAATTAACAGGGATATATTAAGGTTTTCTTACACATAAAAAATGTTTTCCAACACAGCCAGTATTTAGATTTTCTTGATAATGAAACTGAAGAGAAAAGGAGAAAACATAGTGCAATATTGTTTTAAGGAATGCTCTTATTTATTGAAAGAGCCGCACTCACATCTTATGTAAATCAGGTAGGCATGATCACAAACTCCACAGAATTTTTTTTCTTTACCTCTAAAACTTGAAGTGAAGTGGAATAATAGTGTAAGATTGTTTAAAAGAAAAACAAGGTTTAATACAATCACACTCACATAAAAAAAATATATAAACAGCATATATCACCAATAGGGCCAAAACCAGAATCATCAGCAGCTGGAGGATGAATTTTTCATGTCTCAATTGACTAAGTTTGATGTCCGGTGTGATGGTGTCCCTTGCTTAAATGCATTTTCGGACCAAGTAGTCCTTCATCAGAAATATGGGACACTATCCCAGTGGACCGTCTTTTATACCTCCATTTAATTGACAAAGTAGATGCAGTTGTAAAAAAACATTACATCAGCAATGTCGGAAGCAGAAGTACGTCAACCGGAAATGACGTCTGCATTCCAAATTACGTGTCACATATAATTAGATGCCGCCGTCACTCCATTCTCTGTTCAAAAGACGCTGCACACGTGACTTCCGGGTGTGATGCCAGCGTTCCACAGTGCACCAGATAGTACCCTTTGTGATCTTTCATAGCAGAATGTTTACCAGAAGAACTACCTCTTGTATTATAGTTCCGGATGACAGATACTTGGCAATTAGTCATCTCATTAGTCCATTTAAAATGGATGGTACAGTCTCAATCCACACATAAAAAACAAACATGAAAAAAGTCAATAATATAACAAATGTTTAAAAAAATAATTAAAACATATATAACAATACAAGTTCAACTTGAAGGTAAAAGAGACTCATATAAAATTAAATTTAAAGGAACCACTTGATTTCAAAATCAGTGTTAAGCCCACCAGGGGCTAAAGATCCCAAAGTGTGTATCCATTTCATTTCTGCCTTGGCAAGTCTAATGTCTATGTCATTACACCACCAGGTAGGATCCACCTGTTGTATCCCCCAAAAGGATTTAATATAACTTGGCTACAGTTATGTTTTTGTTTAAAATGGGCAGACAGCGAAGGTGTGTCTAAACCCTTTTTGATATATGTATGCTCTGCCAGTCGGCTTTTTAGACATCTGCTTGTCTTCCCCACATATAATAAATTACATTGGCATTGTATAACATAAATTATATTTCTAGAATTGCAGGTAATGAAATTCCGTATTGGATAGGTTTTTTCATTTACTATAAATTCCTTCAATTTATTAGTCCCTTTTGTTAGGCGACACATTGCACATAGACCGCAACGATAAACCTTGGCTCCTTATATTACTACGTTTAGGTATTTCCATTACACTACGAACCAGTTTATCTTTCAAAGAGGGGGCTCTACTGTAAACGAATCTAGCTTTATCCAGTAACGATTTTCCAATGATAGGATCCTGTTTAAGAATTTTCCAATGCTTTCTAAATATATTTTCTATTTGTTTATGTTGAGAATTATAGTTTGTGATAAACATAAAGCTGCATCTACTTTGTCAATTAAATGGAGGTATAAAAGACGGTCCACTGGGATAGTGTCCCATGCTTCTGATGAAGGACTACTTGGTCCGAAAACACGTTTAAGCAAGGAACACCATCACACTGGACATCAGACCTCGTTAATTGGGATGTGAAAAATTAATTTTCCCGCTGCTGATGATCCTGGTTTTGTCTCTATTGGTGATATATGCTGTTTATATATTGTTATGCAAGTGTGATTGTATTAAATCTTGTTTTTCTTTTAAAACAATCTTGCACTATTATTCCACTTCTCTTCAAGTTTTAGTGGTAAAGAAAAAAAACTCTGTGATCATCGCTACAGCTATATGTTGCGATATGCCTACCTGATTTACGTAAGATGTGAGTGCAGCTCTCTCAATAAATATGAGCATTCCTTAAAACAATATTGCACTATGTTTTCTTCTTTTCTCTTGAGTTTCAGTATCAAGAAAATCTAAATACTGGCTGTATTGGAAAAAAATTATTATGTGTAAGAAAACCTTAATATATTCCTGTTAATTATTTGTGGCACCATTGTGAGGCAGGTTTTGGAATTACATTGCTGCCACTTTGTGGTAAAATGGATGAGGTCATGCATGTGTGAGCAGGGAGGCTTTTCCGTTTGGTATTCCCAGTGGTGAATTCATAATGCACAAACAAACACTGTGACTCCCAATCAAGATAAAATTTCTTAAGCTTCAATTTATCATAGTGTTTGGCATCAGTCAGACCCAAGTCAAAATTGGCTTATTGCGGCTCTACAGACAGGAAGGGGGCCACAAGACTTGCCCACTGATGTTTAGGCCAACTCTCTCAGTTCTTTCAAAAGTGGTTAAATATGCTTCAACATCATCACTCAGAATCATCTTTTGCAGAAAATTACTGGCCTGTATGGAGCGAGAATTAGGTGGAACATCAGTGGAAGCATTTACAGACCTGGCTGCTAGATGCTGTACTACCACTCTTAAGGCTTTATGGTTTTCCTCTATGGCCACTTCCTGTTGCCTCTGGACTTCCTCAAAGGCCAATATATGCACCCTGGTGGCTTCCTGTTGAACCCTGTTGACTTCCAGCTGAATCTTATTGGTTTCCTGATGAGCTGACATAGGCCCCTATTCAACATGCGACCACATCTGGATGATTTTTGGTCCAGTGAGCATGCACAGGGACCGTTCTGCACATGCGTGGGCTTGCAAATGGGATCGCATTCGCATTGATACGACCAAGTCTGCCTGATTGACAGGGCAATGATGCAACGTTGTGGGGGTGGCATGACTAAAATGGAGAGTGTGTCTTTACCATTTTCAGTTGGCTGATGTCACACGTGGCTGCTGCAATGGAAAACATGGTGGTGACCCGACTGACTTTACAGCCAGGCTGCAGATGCAATCACAATTGAATTGTGATAGCACTGCTGGCTGCCATTATCATGCTGGTCGGCCTTGCCCTGTGCTGGGCGGCCCCAAGCATGTGACTAATAAAGCAAAACAGCAATTGATGCTGAAAAAGGCCCATAGCCTGCAGCAAGGCCTTAACAGTGTTCTCCATGCTTTCCTTCTGTGAAGCAGATTGAAGTCTTCCCTAAGCATCTGCCAATGCCAAACACATAGCAGCCAGGAAAACAGCACACCAGTCCAAGGTTTTCGTACAACTAGCCATAGCTAGGTTTATTGTGCAGTATAGATAAAAAAAAGCATAAATTAAATTCTATAGTTGCTAGTCTGGGCACTAACTAAAGCACAGGTTCCCTTTATCAGAGTGACAGGACCTAGTGCCCCACCACAACAGAGTTACATGAACACTATTCATGGCCAGTACATCACACTGTCTCTGACACAGCTTTATTGGCCATTACAGGTGCAAGAACTAATTAGCCTGATCTCAGTCTGAAGGCCTATAGACCCAAAATGGGCCTAGTGGATGGAGCCCACCCTCTCTTCATCCACAACCGCAAGAACCCTTATCTAGCTTTTACTATAGGCCAAATCATTCAACCAGGAGAAATAAATAAGGGCAATTCTAACAAGGCACTGGGCTATATTGAAAATGGATTCAAAATTAAATACAATTTTACTAGATATACCCAAATATTTTCTTAAAAAGGCAAAAAAATCTAAAGGATCACCTAGCCCCAAGCATGTTGCCACAAAAGAATCCAAAGAAAGGCCTACGGGAACAACAATTAAAAGGCCTTTTTAAATGTGGACGTTGCAATATATGCAAATTTGTACACACTTTAATATTAGTAGTATTTCAAATTTTAACAACTCTAAATCTTTTCCGGTCAAAGAATTAATAAACTGTAACATGACATGGGTAGTATATTTACTGGAGTGCTCCTGTGGAATAAAGTATGTAGGCAAAACTAAACGTCCACTGAAAATCAGCATACAGGAACATATAAGAGTATTAAGAATAATGTTGATAATCATACTATTCCAAAACATTTCAGGACTCATCATGCATCAGAGACGGGATGTCTAGCTTTCAAAGCCATAGAACTAGTGCAATTAGGTCCATGAACTAGTGCAATTAGGAAACCGAGGGAACAAGCTCTCCTGGTGTGAAATGTTCTGGATCTATGAACTTGTGCCCAAATGGACTCAATGACTACTATGAGATAGCTCCTTTTTTATAGTTTATAACAGATCTCTTAACATTTGGTATATATATATTTTAAGCTCTCTGTAGCATATATGAGCATATATGGGTTGTTTTTCATGTATTTTTAAAAGTTAAAATATTGAAAATATTGAAATATGAAGTGTTTGAAATGTATTCTTTATGAATTAGTCATGGTTGTCTCTCATCCCTTTTAAACAGATATACAGTACAGTATATTTTAAAATATTTCTCGAAATATTTTTTATATAACTTGAAACATATCCATTTTAATGTGACTCTATTATATGTTGCCATTGTCATTGATATTATGCAGTTGTTTTTATTTTTATTTATTCTTGATTGTATTTTATGTGCCTGTTTTAATTGAATATGTCGCACCTATGCCTTTTACCCGTGGTTATGAACATTTTGCTAAGATCATGCATAACTACTTGCCAGGTTTTTATAGATCACAATAATGTAATATTAGTGTCCACACATTGTGGGCTTCAAAAACATGGCCGCCACCAGGGGTTAAAGTGAGGGGAAACAAGGTGGAACTGAGTTCCACCACCTGTAATGGCAGGGGGAACTAGTTCCACCTCCTCCATTGCCTTGCACAGTAATTCCAACAGAAAATCCTGCCCATAACCTACGTCAATCGATGATGTAGGTGACACTAGTGTTACTGATGATCTGCAGCCACCTCCCCCTTCCTCAGGTCCTGGTGGCTCCATGGTCCTCCTCCATCCACAGCCCACCCCTCCTGGTACTCATACATATATGTGTGGCTTAACATATATAAATGGTACCATTGTGTAGCAAAATGTGAAAAAAGGGCACTACTGAGTGATGTAACCATAATAAGGGGCATTACTATGTGGTATAATATGAATCAGGGGCACTACATGTGGAGTAACGTGAATAAAATTGTGTAACTGTGTGGTGTCATTTGAATTGGGGGTACTATTGTGTGACCACACTGCTTCTTTGTGTGATCATTGTCC
The DNA here is from genome assembly GCF_028390025.1 of Pseudophryne corroboree. Lineage (NCBI taxonomy): Eukaryota > Metazoa > Chordata > Amphibia > Anura > Myobatrachidae > Pseudophryne > Pseudophryne corroboree. The sequence continues at coordinate 273,132,745 of NC_086450.1, read as the reverse complement.
CTTTATAAAGTATGGGAAGTAGGGCACTAATTTACAGTTTGAAGGGGGTGCCGAAAACACTAGCACTAGCTCTGCTTAATGTGAAGGAGGGGGGGGGGTGCAGAGCCGGCCCTAGGCATAGCCAAACTAGGCAATTGCCTAGGGCATATGGTATGCCTAGGGGCACAAGCAGCTTCTGCTGATTAAAATGATATGCGGCATGCCTATATTCTGTGTGTAGCATTTCGTATGCAGATACAGCCGCAGTCGCACACAGTATATAGGCATGCCACATATCATTTTAATCAGCAGAAGCTGCTTGTGCATCCTAGCCACATAGCAATGCAAATAAGATACATTTTCATAAAAAAATAGGCACCCGACATTAGCAGAGCTGCCAGTTGACTCACGCCAGGAACAATATGTGTCATTATTGGTGATGAGCGGGTTCGGTTCCTCGGAAACCGAACCCCCCCGAACTTCACCCATTATACACGGGTCCGAGGCATACTCGGATTCTCCCGTATGGCTCGGTTAACCCGAGCGCGCCCGAAAGTCATCATCCCGCGGTCGGAATCTCGCGAGATTCGTATTCTATATAAGGAGCCGCGCGTCGCTGCCATTTTCACTCGTGCATTGGAAATGTTAGGGAGAGGACGTGGCTGGCGTCCTCTCCATTTATTAATGTTGCTGCAAATATTTGTGCTTATTGCTTAATTGTGGGGACTGGGGAGCAGCTGTATTATATAGGAGGAGTACAGTGCAGAGTTTTGCTGATCAGTGACCACCAGTTTTATCCGTTCTCTGCCTGAAAAACGTTCAATATCTGTGCTCAGTGTGCTGCATATATCTGTACTCACACTGCTTTATTGTGGGGACTGGGGACCAGCAGTATTATATAGGAGGAGTACAGTGCAGAGTTTTGCTGACAGTGACCACCAGTATATATAGCAGTACGGTACGGAAGGCCACTGCTCTACCTACCTCTGTGTCGTCAAGTATACTATCCATCTAGATTCTATACCTGTGGTGCATTTTAGTTTTGCAGTTTGCTGACAGTGACCACTAGTATATATAGCAGTACGGTATGGAAGGCCACTGCTCTACCTACCTCTGTGTCGTCAAGTATACTATCCATCTAGATTCAATACCTGTGGTGCATTTTAGTTTTGCAGTTTGCTGACAGTGACCACCAGTATATATAGCAGTACGGTACGGAAGGCCACTGCTCTACATACCTCTGTGTCATCAAGTATACTATCCATCTAGATTCTGTACCTGTGGTGCATTTTAGTTTTGCAGTTTGCTGACAGTGACCACCAGTATATATAGCAGTATGGTACGAAAGGCCACTGCTCTACCTACCTCTGTGTCGTCAAGTATACCATCCATCTAGATTCTTTACCTGTGGTGCATTTTAGTTTTGCAGTTTGCCGACAGTGACCACCGGTATATATAGCAGTACGGTACGGAAGGCCACTGCTCTACCTACCTCTGTGTCGTCAAGTATACTATCCATCTTGATTCTATACCTGTGGTGCATTTTAGTTTTGCTGTTTGCTGACAGTGACCACCAGTATATATAGCAGTACAGTACGGAAGGCCACTGCTCTACCTACCTCTGTGTTGTCAAGTATACTATCCATCCATACCTGTGACCTGTGGTGCATTTCAGTTGTGCACAGTATATATAGTAGTAGGCCATTGCTATTGATATTGGAATATAATTCAACACATTAAAAAATGGAGAACAAAAATGTGGAGGTTAAAATAGGGAAAGATCAAGATCCACTTCCACCTCGTGCTGAAGCTGCTGCCACTAGTCATGGCCGAGACGATGAAATCCCATCAACGTCGTCTGCCAAGGCCGATGCCCAATGTCATAGTAGAGAGCATGTAAAATCCAAAAAACAAAAGTTCAGTAAAATGACCCAAAAATCAAAATTGAAAGCGTCTGATGAGAAGAGTAAACTTGCCAATATGCCATTTACGACACGGAGTGGCAAGGAATGGCTGAGGCACTGGGCTATGTTCATGGCTAGTGGTTCAGATTCACATGAGGATGGAAGCACTCATCCTCTCGCTAGAAAAATGAAAAGACTTAAGCTGGCAAAAGCATAGCAAAGAACTGTGCGTTCTTCTAAATCACAAATCCCCAAGGAGAGTCCAATTGTGTCGGTTGCGATGCCTGACCTTCCCAACACTGGATGGGAAGAGCTTGCGCCTTCCACCAATTGCACGCCCCCTGCAAGTGCTGGAAGGAGCACCCGCAGTCCAGTTCCTGATAGTCAAATTGAAGATGTCACTGTTGAAGTACACCAGGATGAGGATATGGGTGTTGCTGGCGCTGGGGAGGAAATTGACAAGGAGGATTCTGATGGTGAGGTGGTTTGTTTAAGTCAGGCACCCGGCTAGACACCTGTTGTCTGTGGGACGAATATGGCCATTGACATGCCTGGTCAAAATACAAAAAAAATCAGCTTTTCGGTGTGGAATTATTTCAACACAAATGCGGACAACAGGTGTCAAGCCGTGTGTTGCCTTTGTCAAGCTGTAATAAGTAGGGGTAAGGACGTTAACCACCTTGGAACATCCTCCCTTATACGTCACCTGGACCGCATTCATCAGAAGTCAGTGACAAGTTCAAAAACTTTGGATGACAGCGGAAGCAGTCCACTGACCACTAAATCCCTTCCTCTTCTAACCAAGCTCCTGCAAACCACACCACCAACTCCCTCAGTGTCAATTTCCAGCTTACACAGGAAAGCCAATAGTCCTGCAGGCCATGTCACTGGCAAGTCTGACGAGTCCTCTCCTGCCTGGGATTCCTCCGATGCATCATTGAGTGTAACGCCTACTGCTGCTGGCGCTGCTGTTGTTGCTGCTGGGAGTCGATCGTCATCCCAGAGGGGAAGTCGGAAGACCACTTGTACTACTTCCAGTAAGCAATTGACTGTCCAACAGTCCTTTGCGAGGAAGATGAAATAGCACAGCAGTCATCCTGCTGCAAAGCGGATAACTCAGGTCTTGTCAGTCTGGGTGGTGAGAAACGTGTGTCCGGTATCCACCGTTAATTCACAGGCAACTAGAGACTTGATTGAGGTACTGTGTCCCTGGTACCAAATACCATCTAGGTACCATTTCACTAGGCAGGCGATACCGAAAATGTACACAGACGTCAGAAAAAGAGTCACCAGTGTCCTAAAAAAGGCAGTTGTACCCAATGTCCACTTAACCACGGACATGTGGACAAGTGGAGCAGGGCAGACTAAGGACTATATGACTGTGACAGCCCACTGGGTAGATGTATTGCCTCCCGCAGCAAGAACAGCAGCGGCGGCACAAGTAGCAGCATCTCGCAAAGGCCAACTCAATCCTAGGCAGGCTACGCTTTGTATCACCGCTTTCCATAAGAGGCACACAGCTGACAACCTCTTACGGAAACTGAGGAACATCATCGCAGAATAGCTTACCCCAATTGGACTCTCATGGGGATTTATGACATTGGACAACGCCACCAATATTGTGCGTGCATTACATCTGGGCAAATTCCAGCACATCCCATGTTTTGCACATACATTGAATTTGGTGGTGCAGAATTATTTAAAAAATGACAGGGGCGTGAAAGAGATGCTGTCGGTGGGCCGAAGAATTGCGGGCCACTTTCGGCATTCAGCCACCGCGTGCCGAAGACTGGAGCACCAGCAAACAGTCCTGAACCTGCCCTGCCATCATCTGAAGCAAGAGGTGGTAACGAGGTGGAATTCAACCCTCTATATGCTTCAGAGGATGGAGGAGCAGCAAAAGGCCATTCAAGCCTATACATCTGCCCACGATATAGACAAAGGAGGGGGAATGCACCTGACTCAAGCGCAGTGGAGAATGATTTCAACGTTGTGCAAGGTTCTGCAACCCTTTGAACTTGCCACACGTGAAGTCAGTTCAGACACTGCCAGCCTGAGTCAGGTCATTCCCCTCATCAGGCTTTTGCAGAAGAAGCTGGAGAAATTGAAGGAGGAGCTAAAACAGAGCGATTCCGCTAGGCATGTGGGACTTGTGGATAGAGCCCTTAATTCGCTTAACCAGGATTCACGGGTGGTCAATCTGTTGAAATCAGAGCACTACATTTTGGCCACCGTGCTCGATCCTAGATTTAAAACCTACGTTGTATCTCTCTTTCCAGCAGACACAAGTCTGCAGAGGTTCAAAGACCTGCTGGTGAGAAAATTGTCTAGTCAAGCGGAACGTGACCCGTCAACAGCTCCTCCTTCAATTTCTCCCGCAACTGGGGGTGCGAGGAAAAGGCTAAGAATTCCGAGCCCACCCGCTGGCGGTGATGCAGAGCAGTCTGGAGCGAGTGCGGACATCTGGTCCGGACTGAAGGACCTGCCAACGATTACTGACATGTCGTCTACTGTCACTGCATATGATTCTGTCACCATTGAAAGAATGGTGGAGGATTATATGAGTGACCGCATCCAAGTAGGCACGTCAGACAGTCCGTACGTATACTGGCAGGAAAAAGAGGCAATTTGGAGGCCCTTGCACAAACTGGCTTTATTCTACCTAAGTGGCCCTCCCTCTAGTGTGTACTCCGAAAGAGTGTTTAGTGCAGCCGCTCACCTTGTCAGCAATTGGCGTATGAGGTTACTTCCAGAAAATGTGGAGAAGATGATGTTCATCAAAATGAATTATAATCAATTCCTCCGTGGAGACATTCACCAGCAATTGCCTCCAGAAAGTACACAGGGATCTGAGATGGTGGATTCCAGTGGGGACGAATTAATAATCTGTGAGGAAGGGGATGTACACAGTGAAAGGGGTGTGGAATCGAAGGATGATGATGAGGTGGACATCTTGCCTCTGTAGAGCCAGTTTGTGCAAGGAGAGATTGATTGCTTCTTTTTTGGTGGGGGCCCAAACCAACCAGTCATTTCAGTCACAGTCGTGTGGCAGACCCTGTCGCTGAAATGATGGGTTCGTTAAAGTGTGCATGTCCTGTTTATACAACATAAGGGTGGGTGGGAGGGCCCAAGGACAATTCCATCTTGCACCTCTTTTTTCTTTCATTTTTCTTTGCATCATGTGCTGTTTGGGGACTATTTTTTTAAGTGCTATCCTGTCGGACACTGCAGTGCCACTCCTAGATGGGCCAGGTGTTTGTGTCGGCCACTTGTGTCGCTTAGCTTAGCCATCCAGCGACCTTGTTGCAAATTTTAGGACTAAAAATAATATTGTGAGGTGTGAGGTGTTCAGAATAGACTGAAAATGAGTGTAAATTATGGTTATTGAGGTTAATAATACTATGGGATCAAAATGACCCCCAAATTCTATGATTTAAGCTGTTTTTGAGGGTTTTTTGTAAAAAAACACCCAAATCCAAAACACACCCGAATCCGACAAAAAATTTTCAGGGAGGTTTTGGTAAAACGCGTCCGAATCCAAAACACGGCCGCGGAACCGAATCCAAAACCCGAAAAATTTCCGGTGCACATCACTAGTCATTATGTGTATAAGGTCATTAATAATGTGTAACATATGCGTAAGGGGCATTATGTGTGTCATTATGTGTATAAGTGTACTAATAATATGCAGCATATGTGTAAGGGACATTATGTGTATCATTATGTGTATAAGGGCATTAACAAGGGTTGGCATAATGTGTAAGGCACATTATGTTTATAAGGACATTAATAATGTGTGTCATATGTGTAAGGGGCATTACTGTGTGGTATTATGTGTATAAATGCATTACCAATGTGTGGTATTATGTGTATAAGGTGCTCTACTGTGTGGCGTAACGTATAGAAAGGGCACTACTATGTGGCGTATCGTATAGAAAGGGCACTACTGTGTGGTCTAATGTGAATAAAGAGCAATGTGGTGTAATGTGAATAAGGAGCAGTTCAGTATGATGTTATGTGAATGAGGGGCACTACTGTGAGGAGTAACGTATATAAGGTAAAGTGGTACTACTGTGTGATGTAATGTGAATAAGGGACACTATCACATGATAAATTGTGAATAAAGTTGCACTACTGTGAGGCATAATTTGAATTGGGGGTACTATTGTTTGGCCATGCCCCTTGGCAGCAAAAACACATACCTTTTTGGGGTGTGCGCCGAATGTGCTCACTGTTCTTATTTAAATTACAGAGGGTTGGAAAACAAAAAAAGGACTGCTATGGGTGGGGGGTGATGGTGCTGGGAAAGGGGTGCAGGGTCAGAGGCGGAACTAGCGCTGGTGCTAGGGGGCACCAGCCAAAATCTTGCCTAGGGCATCATATTGGTTAGGGCTGGCACTGGGGGGGGGGGGGGTGGCCAGGTAAATGAGTTCCACCACCTCTCCAGGACCACTGCTACACTACACCATGTGTCGCTAGGAGATTGCCTAGAGTCGGGGAAGCAGCATTGTGACCAATTATGTTCCCCGCACTGCATAGTCAGCCTGGCAGGGACATGGTTAGATATGACGCATCATCACACTGACAGAGAGCGCGTTGGACACAAGGGACATTATCCCACTTCTGGTAGATGGGAGATGCTATCCTGCAAATGGGATAAGATAATAATTAACAAAGGGGAAATAATTTATAAGTACACCACACTACTGTACGTTTCTTCCTAGTCTTTTTGGGCGGTAAACACACCCCTAACTGAACAATGTCACTCCCATTACTTAGGGTATAGTTATAAGAAGCAGGCTCCCAGCACATACACTCCTGAAGTAGTCCAGCTAAACTGCACAAGGACGAAATGTGTAGAGTGAGGCGAACTCACCTATCTACAGTAACTGCTTGACTGGCAATTCTAAAAAAGACACCTCAGATAAGCTTTTCTTGTTTTTTTTTGAGGTGTACGGGCATTTATTGTATGTTTAAAATAAAATTGTGTGTGTTTATGGTAATGCACTATTGTAGTCCTCTTTTTTTCTCACATATCTGGATATCGAGCTGGGAATTGAAAAATAGTGACTACATATCGTGGGATATTTGCAACCTGATACACGACAGGGTCTGTTCCACCCCATAATTAAGAACAGAGGCATTTGAAAAGGTGGATTTGCCAACTATTAATGGTATTTGTTCATTTTAAAGGTGTTATCTATGGTGAAGGAATTCATTAGAATCATCAATACTGCACTTGAAGGTGCCAATCTCATCCTTTTCTACATACTGTATATATATATATATATATATATATATATATATATACACACACTATATTGCTGGTGCGGTGCGGCACTCTGGGCTTACTGAAGAGTCGATGGAGCCACCTTAGTCTGTCAACGTTTCAGTTTATTTTTAAATTGTCGTCAGGATACAAACAAGAATGTGAAAAAGACTTACCTTATATCCCCACAGATGTGCAAAGAGAAGGGCCCACCCGGCGTTTCCCGCCCGGTAACTGTGGCGCCGAGTAATGACATCATCACGTATAGCGCGGTGCACGTCACAGTATTTACCTTCCCCATGGAAACCCGAGAAAGTGCCTGTCATTACATAATAGAGAGCGTAACAAAAAAGAAAGGATAAAAGCACTGCTAATATCAGGCAAAAGTGCAATATATAGGTGAAGGGGTCATGACTGATACACATGTCTATGAAATCCATGTTAAATTAGACATGTTGTGACAAACATATATAAACTACAGATATATTATACTCCTAAAATAAAGTTAAATATATAATGATAAAGTATGCAGACTACAATAGTCAATGTTACATGTTGACATTTACTATATTGGTCCTTCTATGGGCTCTGCTACATGTATAATGTTCATTTTTGAAACCTATACGAACTACATAGAAGTTATGCTTCTTAAAATAAACATAAATATATAAGAACAGGATATGAAGACTATAATGGGCCATATATAATAATGACATATGATATATGGATGCTACTATGAACCTAATTATATATATTTCTAGTACATTAAGAAATTTTTGTTTAATGTTGAATAATCAAAGATCAATGAGATAACTAAGAATGATGTCCAAAGTGAAATCATGTAATATTAAATGCAACTTAAAAAAAAACATGCTAGATGGAGCATTTCATTGAGACCCTTTGGTGCTATGACATTAAGTTTTTTAATCCATCTTGCTTCGCATCTCAAAAGGACCTGTTCTCTATTTCCTCCCCTTTTCTGAAGCGGTATGTGGTCGATCATCCTGTATCTGAGACTTGGTAGAGGATGTCTGACTTCCAAGAAGTGGCGAGCCACTGGTTGGTCACTAGATCCGCTGGCGAAGGCTGCTCTTATGGCAGAGCGATGTGATGTCATCCTCTCTTTAAATTTCCTAACGGTTTTACCCATGTATGTAAGGCCGCACGGGCAGATGATCTGATACACCACTTGTGTGGATTCACAGGTAAGATGGTATCGTACTTTAAATTTGATGGCCAGATGCAGATGACAAAATGCATCTCCCGTTATTAAATGTTTGCAAGTAGTACATTCACATTTGAAGCATCCTGCTTTTTTGTGTAGTAAAAAATTTGTACTCTGTTGTGAGGGCTTACATGATATGTCAGTTTTAACAAGAATATCCCTGATATTCCTTCCTCTCATGTAGCACGGCATCAGTTCAGTGTCCTGCAGGCTAAGAGCTTTGTCTGTCTTAATGAGATGCCAGTTACGTTTGTGGGCAGAGGACAGGTTAAACCTCAGCCTAGTAAGGTAGAAGCAGTCCTCACCTGGTCTAGACCTAAATGTAAATCACAACTTAGGACATTTCTCGGTTTGGTCGGATATTATCGCAGGTTCATTCGATATTTCGCTGCTAGAGCGGCTCCACTAACCGAATGTCTTAAAAAACAACTCCCAGACAAGATAACGTGGTGTGGACCAGTGGAAACTGCTTGGCAGGATTTAAGACGAGCTTTGTGTACTGAGCCTGTCTTGCAAGCTCCTGACTTTAAAAAGCAATTTGTGTTACAATCGGATGCCTCTTGGACAGGATTAGGAGCAGTCCTATCCCAAGAGGTAGATGGAGAGGAGAAACCCATCCTCTACCTTAGCCGTAAATCTAAGCCCATCCTCTACCTTAGCCCAGGGAGCGCAGATACTCAACTGTAGAGCAGGAGTGCTTGGCCATTAAATGGGCAGTTCAGTCATTAAGGTATTATTTATTGGGACAAGAGTTTTTGTTGGTCACAGACCATGCACCCTTGGTTTTTGGCTTTGCAGCCATTTAAGTTTGAGGTGAGGCATCATCCGGGGAAACAGCACCTCAATGCCGATGCCCTTTCCAGGAGGTTTGTAGGTACTGTTACTCCAATCAACCCTATGGTGAAACTAGGGGAGGAGGAAGAAGGCGAAGTCGGTGACCTCTGGAAGGTAGAGGAAGGCTGTGTACCTCCGCGGATGACACAGGACGGGGTGGGCGAGGCAGAGAACTCGCTTGAAAACAGTGTAGCTTCACCAGGGTGGTTGAAGCTAAGAGAGGAGGAGACAGCATTTTTCTATGTGAAAGTAATGTGGAGGATCCAGACCAGGTTTTGGAAGCAGGAGCAGAATCCCAGGTGTGTGATTAGCAGCACCTGTGATTTCCTGATATTAAGTTTTCCAGGGCAGAGTCACCTTGCTCTTGACGGTGGAATAGCTACCCAAGTGATAGGCCGGGTTGTGTGGGTTAGACAAGGGACCACTGGAGCCTATCAAGAGTCTGATATGCTGACAGTGCCTGTATGCTACTGCCTGTAATACCGACTGCATATGGAATTAAATTGCTATATGATGACCTACTGTTCAAAATAAACACCAAAAGTGTTCATCTGAGTCCCCGTGTTTGTGATCCTTGTCACAATATACTGTGTACTGTCAAAGTCAGAAAAATATCACGCTGCACATTGCCATATATGCACCTCATGCGTGTGCCCTCTGCACGAGCATGAGCTCTCCCGTGCGTGCGTATACTCGCGGTCGCGTGCACTCGCGGGCACGCGGTGTGCGCATTTACGGTAGAGTTTGTGTGCGTCTAGCGGGCGACTCAATCGTAACATATTTTAGTCATATAATGTATTTTGTAGATTATGGTCCCTTTGATAGAATCTGAAAGTTAGTTAATATAGCATGTTCGGGGACAAAGAGATTCCTCTTTGTTTGATACGAAGGGTCAGACAGGGGTTACACAGTGGTGTTTAGTATCCATCGGAAGAGAATAAAATTAGCAATATTCCGGTGTTGGTTTGAAGCGGATTACTCGCTCGTGCGTATAGTTATGGACATAAGAAGTTTATGGACATTTACTATATTTGCACTTTATTACCCATGCGGCGGGAAACCCAGTTTCCCTCCCACCTGAGCAGTTTGAAATAGTCACAGCCCACCTGTATGAACCAACCTATGACCTTTTGTTATAATGCAGAGACGAATTCCTGTGTCCAATTAACAATAAGTATGTAGGGACCATTGTACTGTACTGTGTGTAAGTGTATATAAAGACAAGCCGATCTGGGCCAGCTCTCTACTCTTTTCAACGGTTCTCATCACTGATAATCGGGAGCTGGATATCCAGAAAGGCGCTTGCGATTGTTCCCCTTGTGCGTAAGTTCTCTGCAACCATATTTATCTCCTATTTTGTTGTAAGCCATTCTCTCTCTCCTTTCCCCTTTTAAATGTAATTGTGTCTTTGTTGTATTTTAACGTATAGTAACTCGGTTAGGTATTTTATGTTAGTTTGGTAGTGTATAACTTGTATTGTGTATTCTTTTGCGATTGAACATTCATTCATTTCCTTAAAAGGTGTTAGACCCTTAGACCGGTATTTGAGTGTTTATTATTGCTAAAGGGTTCTCAGAGCGTAAGAATCGCTCATACAGCTTTAAACTAACAAGGTTACACTGTGTTGCATTTACACCTTATCACTGCACAAAGGTTTAACTCTGTGAGCGTCAGCGCCGCTCGTGATCTCCTCGTGGTCTCGAGCGTCCGCCACGCTGCTAGCGTATCATTACGTTAGTAGGCAGCCTATAGCGTGCTTGCCTTTACGCTTTAAGCCGTGAGCGAACGTGCCGCTCGTGCGTCTCGTCCACGGCCACGCGTTTGTACGCTACGTGCGTACTCCTACGGTATTCCATACGCCAATTGCGTACTGTGTTCATTAACCTTTTAGAGTGTTTAATATAGGATATATATTAGGCTTTTACAATTGGGGACTCGCCCGCTCTTCACATATCTGCACTAGGTAATTTCAGCAGACATTATCGGTCAGCAAAAGGCGGCAGGTAATATTCCTCGTAGTGCTGACCAGATAAGCGTCTGTTTCGCTTAGTAAGGAGTGCTGAAGGAATCCGGAACCAAAAGGTAGGAACAGTACGTTATTGTCTTTTATAACCTGTTTAGTTTCTGTTTTGCGAACGTACGCATAAGCACACACACCTGTATTCCTTGTTTAGTATTATTTGTCCGTACCTCATTCTCCTGATTGCCACACACTAGTGATAACGTGTTGAGACATTTGTTGGTATTAATAGTTAAAAGTAATATTTAAGGGAATAATTGTAAAAGGCACGCACACAATCTCGCCTAGAATACAAGGGAGATTTGAGTGGTGGTCAGTGAAGGATTACTGTTAAAGATCATTCACATTGATAAACGTGTAGTGTGTAACTGTGGACGTACTTGGTCTGCGTACACATGTCCTTACAAGGGCAGGGCGTACGCAACGCAAGGGTCAACGCACGGAGCGTATATCACGCAACGGAGCGTACGGATACGCCCACATAATACAAACTGCACGATAGTATTGTTTTAATAAGCGATAAGAAAGTAACGCGAAAATAACACAAATCTATCTCAAATCCAAAAAGTTTAAAGTTAAAACATTAAGACTTTCTCTGTTGTAATTCTTCTGGGTTAGACTATTACTGAATGAAAGGAATTCTGTACAGAAATAAGAGTGTTTGAATGTAAGAGTGTGTATATATAAGATTTCTCTTTTATTACGGAAGTGGGAACCATAGGCCAGTAGAAAGAGGTACACCAGCGAGAGTGATATCGTGGGGTGGCTTGGGAGGCGTCCCTTGTTAGTCTCGACACATTTATGAGCAGTAGAGTCTGCTGTACATAACAGACCAGGAGGTCACAGACCAGGAGGTCATAGACCAGGAGGTTCAGGTACAGCAGACTAGAAGTAGAGAAGCACAACCGAAGAGGGTTGGTGCTAGACCCATATAGGCCAAAGAAGCTCATTGCTGAAGGAATTTGCAGCCGAAATTTTCGATTCCACTGATCGTTCCGCACATAAGATTAGTTGCTTGTGTGCATATACGATTGTACCGCATGTGATTGTGTGCATCAGCGTGTCTTGAATTCAGAAGAACGCTGCTTGCACATTGTTAACGTGATTTGTGAAATTTTTTTATTTTAAGGGAAGTAGCCTGATCACTCAGGGACATTCCAGCGACTGATACTTGCTGGGGAGGGTAAGACACTCCCACACGCCCGAGCAAGTAGACGTACTTAGGTGCCCTAGGCTGGGTACGGAACCTCTGGGAACTTTGGTTGCCGTATTGGCCAGTGTGGACGGGAGTTAAGTGGGCGGACTTCGGAGCAAAACCCCCACCGCAGCCTTACCCCGAGCATCTTGGTTTTTGTAAGGGTTGCCGAAGACCCTGATTTGAAGTCAGAGGTAGTGAAAGCAGCACCTGCAGAGATGGGGGCCAGTTGTTCAGGTAAGGGGCGATCAACCCAGGTTCAGGTTGATTTGGTAAACCGACCAATCGGGTCGGCAAGGTATATCATGTGTGAGAAATATGGTCATCACACAGAAATGTTGTGCAATGAATGGGAAAGGATGACTGTGCATGACGGGGAAAAGTTTCCCCGGGTAGGTAGTTTAACCCAGAAGTATTACAGAATTTAAGGAGAAGAGTTTGCCTGATTAAATCTTCAAAAAGGCGTATTAAACATTATGATTATTTATCATTGTGGCAACAGGAAGGTGAAATACAAAGGGGGTTGGCGCAAGCCACTGGATCTAACCCTATCAGGAAACTGATAGCCACTGCACCCCCACCACCGTACATACCTGGAGAGAAATTGGTTGCAGAGAATGGCACTCAGGGTTATGTTAAATGTGTAGAAGTTAAGGATAATGTAACCAAAGTAATTAATGCTAACACTAATCCGTGCAAGTTGTACCCTGTTTTGAACTTTCCCCAGGATTGTGACCAAGAGGATGAGCCCACAACAATATCAGCACTCTCCCTAGCAGCCACCATATCAGAAACAGCAGTAGGCACGACTCAACCCGTAAGATTAGTATCAAAGGCCCCTAGCGGAGGGACAGGTGAGGTCGTATCGACTGGTAAGTACGGCACCATACACTATGCTGAAACCATTTCACCACATGTTGTAGAATCTACTCAGAATGACGTTGTTGGACTTAATCCTGTTAGGGTAATAGCAGTGCCAAATGGGAAAACTGACACTTCAGGGGCAACTCCTGTCAGGAACATCGCCATGCACTGTCCCTTTTCCCGAGCAGAATTAAGATCAATGATGTCTGAATTCCATGATCCTAGGAAAGACTTAGTTGCATGTCAAAAGTATATTAGGGAGCTAGGAAATTCTGCAGAGCCAAATAACAAAGATTGGAGGACAGTTTTGAGGGCATGTTTACCCCCCAGTGTTGATCCGTTAAAGTTTATCGCTGATTGCAAGTTAGATGAGGAAGTACCACTAACAGACGAGTATAATCAGGATAATGTAAAGAGAATCAACTTACAGTTAGGGGTATATTTTCCTGCAGTAGTAAAGTGGAATAAAATCTTTACAATAAAACAAAAAGAAGGTGAATCCACACCAGAGTATTTTCACCGGGCTCTGCAGGATATGGCTAGGTACACTGGTATAGATGACATTAAAACTAATGTACACCACAGGGAAGTAGCTGTTTCAGTATTAATGGACGGTCTAAAAGAGGTTTTAAGGAATAGAATACAAACCACTAGGCCTGATTGGAGAGGTATGTCGGTGGATGCATTGGGAGAGGCTGCTGCTGGGCATGATCGAAATATCATCAGACACAGGGAGTCACAGAGTGCTAAGTTAATGGCTGTAAGCATACAGGCCCTCACTACCCGGCCACCTCAGCCCAGAACTGTGACCCCTGTGGGTAAGTCAAGAGGTATAAAATGTTATAGTTGTCACAGAGAGGGACACATGTCACGTGATTGTAAAGCAAAACAAATACAAAATTCATATCAACCCTATAGACAACGACCTGATACGAGACATTGGGATCAAGGACCGAAGGGGCGGAGCTATGAGCCACATGCAGGGGAAACAAAAAGGTATCCCCCAAGAAGAGACTGGCAAATCTCTGATAGTTCCCATCTACCCCCACCACAAGTAATTGCTGCCAGCGCGATTCAGGGAGGTCACCATACCCAATAGGGGTGTGGCCACACCTGTAATCTGCAGCCAGTGAAATTGATTGCAAGTCTTGTAAGTGAACCCGAGATCACAATTGATGTAGCTGGTAAATCATTAAATTTCCTTGTAGATACGGGGGCGGCCAAATCAGTGATAAATTCGACAGTGGGTATGAGAACCACTGGTAAAACAATTTCAGCCATGGGAGTAACGGAAGTAGTACAGCACTACCCTGTTAGCAAACCAGCAGAGATTACAATAGGGCCTTTGCATACCAAGCATTCCTTTTTGCTGGCTGCATCGGCACCGACTAATCTCCTGGGAAGAGATTTATTGTGTAAAATGGGGTGTGTCATTTATTGTACTCCTGAAGGTGTATTCTTAGACATACCTGAGAATCACGCTCAGGAAGTACGAGACATGCTAGACTCCCCATCAAAATTAATGTCACATACCGTTATGATAAATAGGAGTTCATCCCAGGTAGAAGAAATGACATCCCAAATACCAGAGTCACTTTGGACTAAAGATGGACAAGACACTGGATTAATGGCAAACGTAGCTCCAGTAGTTGTGCAAGTAAAAGATGGTAGGATAGCTCCAAAAATCCCACAATACCCTCTGAAGCCAGAGGTGGAGTTAGGAGTATACCCCGTAATAGAGCGCTTGCTACAACAGGGCATTCTGGTAAGAACATCCAGCACTGCCAATAGTCCCATCTTCCCTGTGAAAAAGAGTGGGGGGAGGGGTTACAGGCTAGTGCAGGATCTAAGGGGGATTAACAAAATAGTTGAGTGTCAGTTCCCCGTAGTGCCAAATCCAGCTGTTATCCTTATGCAAATCCCTCCCACTGCGAAATTTTTCACTGTTATTGACCTCTGCTCCGCCTTCTTCTCGGTACCTCTGCACCCTGACAGCCAATATTTGTTTGCATTCACATACAGAGGAGTCCAATACACATGGACTCGATTACCACAAGGTTTCATAGACAGTCCGAGTATATTTTCACAGGCTTTGCATGATTGTTTACAGTCTTTCCAACCAGAAAGTGGATCAGTATTGATCCAATATGTGGATGATTTACTACTATGTTCAGATTCACTGGAAGCGTCCCTGAAAGATACGAAACAGCTCCTGTTTCATCTTTCAGACACAGGACACAAGGTTTCCAAAGACAAGTTGCAATTATGCCAGACTAAAGTAAAATATCTGGGACACTGTCTGACACAAGGACTGAGACACCTGACCGCTGATAGAAATCAAGCAATTCGAGACATGACTCTGCCACAAACCCAGCAACAGATCAGAACGTTTCTAGGAATGTGTGGGTATTGCCGTAACTGGATCCCAGGTTTTTCCATTCTAGCATTACCTTTGCAGGAGATGGTCTCATCAAACAAACCTGATCGGATTTCGCATACAGACGAATCCGAGATGGCATTTGAGAGACTTAAACAGTGCCTAACGCAGGCACCAGCATTAGGTATGCCAGACTATGGGAAACCCTTTGAGCTGTACGGAACAGAAAGTGCAGGTTGCGTGGCAGGCGTCCTAACCCAAAAGCACGGTGATGCCAGCAGGCCGGTAGCATACTACAGCGCTCAGCTAGATACGGTAGCGCGATCCCTCCCCACATGCTTGCGAAGTGTCGCTGCGATAGCATTGCTAGTAACGAAAAGCGAAGATGTAGTGCTAGGACACAACCTCACAATCCATACACCTCATGCAGTGTCAGCCTTACTAAATTCTGCCCAAACCAGACATGTCTCATCCGCACGGTTTACAAGGTGGGAATTAGCACTAATGGCCCCTGTAAACATCACCATAAAGAGATGCAGTGCACTAAATCCAGCAACGTATCTCCCAGGTGTGCCTGCACAGGCACAAAGGGTGGGGGATGAGAGTGATGGAGGAGGATAAAGTACAGACACTGACTCACATGATTGTATGGAATATTTGACCAAAAATTTCACGGCAAGGCCTGACATCAGTGACAACCCATTGGAAGATGTAGATCTTACTTGCTACACTGACGGTAGTTGTCACAGACAGACGGACTCGGGAGACTTGTGTACTGGATACGCAGTCGTAGATGACCAAGGCACCATAGAAGCAGAACCGCTAGGCCCACCTCACTCAGCCCAGGTTGCTGAACTGGTTGCCCTAACCAGAGCATGTGAATTGGCTAAGGGCAAAACAGCCAATATCTATACCGACTCTAGATACGCCTTCGGGGTAGTCCATGATTTCGGAGCCCTATGGCGCCTCAGAAATTTCATGACGGCAGCTGGTACACCGGTAGCGCATGCAGCTCACATCAAAAGGCTTCTAACAGCGATACAGGAACCTGACAGAGTGGCTGTTATCAAGTGTAAAGCACATACATATAGCCAAGACCCGGTATCACTTGGTAACAGCCGAGCAGACGAAGCTGCTAAGTTAGCAGCTGGTACCCCCAGACAAACAGACACCACACAACTGATGGTATTTAATACCGTCAACACACAGAAATTGTGTGAAATGCAAAATTTGTGTTCCACACAGGAAAAGGCAGTTTGGAGGGCAAAAGGATATGGCCAGGAGTCCTCAGGACTCTGGACAGATGGGCAGGGTAAACCAGTGGCACCCAGAGCATACCTTCCAAGTTTAGCGGAAGCAGCACATGGGCTGACTCATCTAGGCAAGGAAGGGATGTGCAAGTTGGTAAGAGCATATTGGTGCGCCCCAGGATTTTCTTCCCATGCGGGAAAGAGGGCAATGACTTGCCTCACCTGCTTGAGGAAGAATATCGGAAAAGCAATACCAACAGAACCATCTCATATCCCACCTACAGGCAGCCCTTTTCAGGTAATACAGATTGATTTCATACAATTACCCCCTTGTCGAAATTTGAAGTATGTACTAGTTTGTATAGATGTGTTTTCAAATTGGGTCGAAGTATTTCCTGCGGCGACAAATACCGCAATGTTTACTGCTAAGAAAATTGTACAGGAATTTGTGTGTAGATACGGTATCCCTAGAATAATTGAAAGTGATAGGGGTACCCATTTTACAGGTGATGTCTTTCAAGGAATGTGTAAATTGATGGCTCCAAAGACACTTTATTATTATTATATATATTTTTATTAGTTCACTTGAAGCTCTGGACTTTTGTTTTTGCACACATTCCATTATTCACTCAGAGGTGGGACGCCACCATTCTGGAGTGACCAGCAATTTTAGAAACAACTTCTACCTTGACTACGAAGTATTCCATTGCTGCTTCTGACAGCAGAATAACATTCTCATACCCAATCCCCCCGATTCCTCCCCCCTTTCCCCCCCCCTTTTTTCACCACACCTATATTATTATATTTTATTTTTTTATTTTTCTTCTATAATAAATACAGTTTTTTTCATTCCAATACTGTCTATTGTATCATTTTTTTCATTTTTTTCTTAATTTTTTCTTCTTTTTCCTTTTCTCCTTATTAGCACTACGTTTATTTATTAGGTCAAGTTTATCAAACTGTTTATTGTTTAAGGAATCAAATCAGTGTATGATTTTTTGCACATACCTCACACATCAGGCGCACCTGTGAAAACCCATTACCAATATTACCCACGTGAAGTATTCTTGGAGGTGCTTCATCCATAGGTTGCAGCCCAAACAAAATATCCAGACACACGAGCGCCATTCACCCTCCGCCTATATACTTCAGTTGTTTAAAACCTCCTGAATTGGCCAGCTCTGTTTATGGGTATTTTAGACCACCGTGCAGGTAGAGCTACTAGAGCCAGCCTGTTATTCTCACAACTCACACACACTACAGAGACGCACGAGACTGAGTAAATTTTGTGACATTTTTCTCAAATTAGAAAAACTAGTGGCTAGGGAATCCAAGGTATGGTGGGACAGAGAATCCCTAGAATGGTACCTAGAGAATGACCTAATCCCCAAAGGTCTTAAAATTAAAAAAGTCCCTACACAAAACAACAGCAACTCTACATTTATAGATAAATGGGACTCCATCCTACATGACTGTTCCAAACAACTTATAAAACTTATCCTAGAGACCCACAAGAACGAACTGACCACACTAGAGGCAGAAATAGAGACTTTACAATCATCCTTAGGAGTACACAAAGAAGACAATGAATTCAGACAACTTGAAGAGATATCACAAAAAAGACTGAGAAAAATTGAGGAAGAAATTATAGCAACAAAAAAGTCTAAAATTCTAAGAGATAAGATAGGGAAAGGGAAAAAAGAAAAGACAACTAGAAAGCTTCCAAAGAAAGTACCCCAAATTAACAAGACAATCAAAACACCAAAAAAGGCCCTACTAAGATGTAGCCCAGCCTTAAGCAATAAGACACCGCTATATAAGAAACTTAACCTGACATACCAGCAGTACATGACTAGGATACACAGCAAGACAGCAAAAGACAACCTAGAACGGACAACACATGCTAATGGTGGACAAGTAGAGGACATAGATACAACGCAAGACACAAACTTTTCTACTTATAGTTTGAGTGACGAAACTGACTACGAAAATCTGGCACGCTTTTCACTTGAAAGAGGGTTCCAGGTTTCTGTAGACTTTGAAGAAGCATCTGCTTCCCTGAATTCGGGAACAAAACCCCCTACACCACCAGTACCAGATCAAACAGGATGTGCAGGGTTTTTTTTAGGAAAGATTGCAGGCCTGAAGACCTGCGATCAGAAACAGACTACACCAAACAAAAGGAAGCTAGAAGAACTAGAAGAGGAGCTAGAGGAAGGAGAGGGAGGCCGACAACAAAAAAGACACAACCCACAGGAATAGATCAAACAGGGATTTTTAATCTCAGTTCCACCTCATTAAAGAACTCACACATAACGTTGCTAAACAAGGGACTGAAATTTGCTCCAACAAAGAAACTCAATAAATTCGAAACATATCTAGACCTGCATAGGTTCACACGCAAATTGACACTTGCCAAATACTACAGCAACACCACTACGAATCTAGAGCACAATCAAAATAAGGACGCATTCAAACATTCAGATTTGAGACCAACATCAACCTTTTACCCACAACATATGAGAGGTTCCCTGATTGACACATTTGAAAAATTAGTCACCAGAGATCTGGACAAAATAGACACGAAAAATACTAACTACAATCTCAATACTCAAGAACAGGGGGCACTGAAAGAACTGACAGGTAACAAGAATTTAATAATCAAACCAGCGGATAAGGGAGGGGGGATTGTTATCCTGGACAAAAGTGACTACATAGCAGAGTCTCTCAGAATATTGGGGGACACGGGTACATATGAAACCCTTAAACAAAATCCCACAACTAATTACAAGAAAACCTTAGAACACCTACTCATGCAGGGATTGGAAAAAGGAATACTGACTAAGAAGGAACATGGCTTTTTAGATACAACAAATCCCATCATACCAGTCTTCTATTATTTACCCAAGATACACAAAAATCAGACAAAACCACCAGGCCGCCCAATAATTTCCGGGATAGGAACACTTACATCAAACCTATCGCAATACATTGACACCTTCTTGCAGCCATATGTACAGACACAAAAATCATATATCAGAGACACCACAGACATCATTAAAACATTGGATAATATGACATGGTCAGATAACTTCTGGATATGTACTAGTGACGTAACATCACTATACACCATAATCAACCAATCACAGGGACTAGAAGCATTACAGTACTTTCTTGAAAAAGACTCGACAATAGAAAGAACACAGACCAGCTTCTTACTAGACTGCGTGAGATTCATTCTACAACATAACTACTTCTGGTTTGAAGAAACATTCTACAGACAGACCACGGGCACAGCTATGGGGACTAGGTTCGCCCCGAGTTATGCTAACCTCTTCATGAGTAGGTGGGAGGATGAATACATCTGGGGTGGGCATGATTTTGGGGCGAACCTGGTCCTATGGCGGAGGTAAATAGACGACGTAATCTTTATATGGCAGGGCACTGAGGAACGACTGATAGACTTTCTTGAATACATTAACGCAAACACCAACAATCTGGTATTCACGACTGACTACAGTAAGACTTCTGTTAACTTCTTAGACATCACCGTTTTCATAGAAGGGACCACCATTAACACTAAAACTTTCCAAAAAAGTGTAGATGTAAATAGCTATATCCTCACTACCAGTGGACACCATCCTAACTGGCTACGAAACATTCCTTCGGGTCAATTTAAAAGAGTTAGGAGGAACTGCACAAAGATAGAAGACTACCAGACCCAGGCGAACGAAATGAAAACCCAGTTCCTTAGGAAAGGGTACAAGGAAGACACACTAGATAAAGACCTAAAGAAAGTCGAGAAACTAGAAAGAGGGACGCTCCTGACATACAAAAACAAAAAAGAACAAATGAAAGATTGGAAGGTAACATTTCAAACTCAATACAACAACAAGAATAGAAAACTGGAAAAAATCATTCAAAATCACTGGCACATCCTCTTACAAGATGAAACTCTAGGGGACATATTACCAGCCAAACCAAAGGTAATATACAGGAAGGCACCCAACCTCAAGTCTAAAATAACACACAGTCACCTGCACAAGAGAGAGACGGTACAGACCACCCTTTTAGGTAATACTTTAAGTAAAGGTTTCTTCCATTGCAATTCTTGCCAATATTGTAAAATGAATCACGTTTCCACCAAAGGCACCACAAACTTTCAATCGAATGTCACACAAGAAATATTTGAAATCCAGGAACATATATCATGCCAATCCAAGGGTGTCATTTATCTGATCGAGTGCCCTTGTCATTTACAATATATAGGGAGGACAACAAGACCCCTGAAAACTAGAACTTCAGAACATATAAGGAACATAAAGAAAGGCCTAGAAACACAGTCTCTCTAACCATTTTAGAGAAAAACATAAACAGAACCCAGAAGGGATGAAATTGTTAGGCATAAAAATGGTGAAACAGAATTGGAGAGGGGGGGATTTTTTCAGGACAATAAACAAAGAAGAGCTTAAATGGATGTTTACATTAAAAACTCTAAAACCGCACGGGCTAAATTTAGACAATGAGGTAAGAACAATTATCACAGGCAAATGACAATATTGTACACGCAGCAGGGACGATAGACTCCACAAAGTACACAAATATAAGTTTTACTCTCACATGTAGGAGAGATTATTTAACCAAGAAGTCCACAAAAATGCCCACTAGGATTAGCCCTAATACGAAATTAAACAATTTTATGTGTATATTAAGCAATATAGCCCTGATATATGAAAAATACAGACCACAATACACATGGACTAACTATTTATCTATATACACATATATTATTCTACTTATTTATTATATTGCATTTAACTTTTCGACAATTTAACATTTACCCTATCTCTATTATTATAATTTTCAATTTTATTAATAATATCAATATCATTATTATTATTATTATTATTATTATTATCAATTCTCACCCTTTCAGTTTAACTACTGCAGTCCATTCTTTTGAGTCACCAAATTATCATTATTATTTTCTCATTATTAAACCAATTGCACTGTGTTGTGTATTCAACAATACTGTACAATATTTCCGGCAAACAATATTATTTGTTACATACACAATTAGGGACACAAAGGATTAATAGACCAGAACTGGTTTAACTTTTTATTTCAATACATAAATTATTACTTGTTCCCCTTGTATGTAATTTCCCCTTCATCCACCACTACTATTCTGCAAATTTTCCTATCTAATCAACCAGCCCCTCCCCCTTCCGTGTGTTCCCAATATGGAACAATTATCCAAAACCACTCCCGCTGGATGTGGGCATAAAAAGCCCACACTAAAGATGGCGGAAACAGACTCCCTGACGAAGGCCAATACCGGCCGATACGCGTTGGAGCACACACACTACTGCCTTGTTACATTACTTTTCCGATCATCCAACTAACAGAGCGTGAAACTTAAGACGGAGGACAGAGAGAACAAGAGGACGACGAGAGGTAGACGGGACCCGTAGGCACCCGAGACTGGTCACGTGACCCAACCCGGAAGTGCAGGAGATCGCCGGGCCGCGGCCGAGACGGAGAAGACCGCTGGCGGAGGGACGAGGAGACGGAGCAGGACCGACAAGGTAAGGGACCCTGTAGGAGAGGAGAAGGCGCGGCGGACAGCACCAACTGTGCTAGAAGCAGCCCCTACCTCCCTCTCCAAGACTCATGACTGTTCCCCTTCTGTCCAGGGCACCGTGTTGCGCTCATAGAGCGACAGCAGGGTGGACCAGGGCGTAGAGGGGCACAGCCTGTCCAGGAGTCCTAATTACCATAGCACTCACCACACCCCGACCCTCATCGTCAGCGGCAATCCAGGGGTACCCCAAATATTTTTCTCAGTGTGTTTTTCTTTTTTCTTTCCCCTTTTCCGGATCCAAAGACACTTTATTATTATTATATATATTTTTATTAGTTCACTTGAAGCTCTGGACTTTTGTTTTTGCACACATTCCATTATTCACTCAGAGGTGGGACGCCACCATTCTGGAGTGACCAGCAATTTTAGAAACAACTTCTACCTTGACTACGAAGTATTCCATTGCTGCTTCTGATATTTAGATGCGTTCAGATTTTAACAAAGTGTAAACGTAGCGCCCGAGTGATGAGTTTAAGAAGTGAAGATACTGTAATAACAACGACTGATTTGGTTTATGACCCAACGATAGAGACAATGTTGTGATGAAAATGTGATTCCACGGTCCGTTTCTTTCACCCGTTTCACCTTTGTTTTCCTCCAAGGTACAAAGACATCCGCTTGGAAGAAGAATTTGACAACCTTTTACACAGACAACTGATGGACTATGCCATAGACCCCCCATTTCCCTAGTACCTTTACTTTTACGCTAGCCCAACACTTTTTGTAAGTCTATGGACATTGAGAAAGCTTTTGCTCGCACTTTGGCAAAAGCCCAAGGAGACTACAGTCAACATGTACATCGAGACAAGACAAGACACAAGACAAGACCTCAATCGGCAAATGTATATTAAACTCACATAGTTTATGACTGCATTTACCATAATTGCTCCTTATCTTCATCTCTACAACCTTCAGGTAATAACACACATAGTCGATAGGGAATATAGGCACAGATATCAGCACTCACATATCCCCCTATTCATGTATCATCAACTAAAATGTGCTCCCCCATTTTGTTGCAACCAAAAGCCGAAAAGAGCTCGGTAAAGTTTGACAGCCCATCCACAGACCCGTACCACGGGATAAGAAGGAATTCAAATGTATACTTCGCAATACCTCAAAGCTTGATTTAAAACACGTACGGCACGATGATACATGACCCCCCAAACATGGATTCATACACACATGCTTCTGCTATCTCACTAGGTCATACCGTTTTCCCAACTTCTCCTCTTCTCCCCTACCCAATCATAGAAATGTATTATACATGACATATATTTTTCTCTTTTTGAACTGTTTTAGGAAGTGGCAGTTATTGGTGACTGCCAAAGGGTGGACTGTCAAAGTCAGAAAAATATCACGCTGCACATTGCCATATATGCACCTCATGCGTGTGCCCGCTGCACGAGCATGAGCTCTCCTGTGCGTGCGTATACTCGCGGTCGCGTGCACTCGCGGGCGCGCGGTGTGCGCAATTACGGTAGAGTTTGTGTGCGTCTAGCGGGCGACTCAATCGTAACATATTTTAGTCATATAATGTATTTTGTAGATTATGGTCCCTTTGATAGAATCTGAAAGTTTAGTTAATATAGCATGTTCGGGGACAAAGAGATTCCTCTTTGTTTGATACGAAGGGTCAGACAGGGGTTACACAGTGGTGTTTAGTATCCATCGGAAGAGAATACAATTAGCAATATTCCGGTGTTGGTTTGAAGCGGATTACTCGCTCGTGCGTATAGTTATGGACATAAGAAGTTTATGGACATTTACTATATTTGCACTTTATTACCCATGCGGCGGGAAACCCAGTTTCCCTCCCACCTGAGCAGTTTGAAATAGTCACAGCCCACCTGTATGAACCAACCTATGACCTTTTGTTATAATGCAGAGACGAATTCCTGTGTCCAATGAACAATAAGTATGTAGGGACCATTGTACTGTACTGTGTGTAAGTGTATATAAAGACAAGCCGATCTGGGCCAGCTCTCTACTCTTTTCAACGGTTCTCATCACTGATAATCGGGAGCTGGATATCCAGAAAGGCGCTTGCGATTGTTCCCTTTGTGCGTAAGTTCTCTGCAACCATATTTATCTCCTATTTTGTTGTAAGCCATTCTCTCTCTCCTTTCCCCTTTTAAATGTAATTGTGTCTTTGGTGTATTTTAACGTATAGTAACTCGGTTAGGTATTTTATGTTAGTTTGGTAGTGTATAACTTGTATTGTGTATTCTTTTGCGATTGAACGTTCATTCATTTCCTTAAAAGGTGTTAGACCCTTAGACCGGTATTTGAGTGTTTATTATTGCTAAAGGGTTCTCAGAGCGTAAGAATCGCTCATACAGCTTTAAACTAACAAGGTTACACTGTGTTACATTTACACCTTATCACTGCACAAAGGTTTAACTCTGTGAGCGTCAGCGCCGCTCGTGATCTCCTCGTGGTCTCGAGCGTCCGCAACGCTGCTAGCGTATCATTACGTTAGTAGGCAGCCTATAGCGTGCTTGCCTTTACGCTTTAAGCCGTGAGCAAACGTGCCGCTCGTGCGTCTCGTCCACGGCCACGCGTTTGTACGCTACGTGCGTACTCCTACGGTATTCCATACGCCAATTGCGTACTGTGTTCATTAACCTTTTAGAGTGTTTAATATAGGATATATATTAGGCTTTTACAGTATATATATATATATATATATATATATATATACATACACACACACACACACAAATTTCCTGACTCACTGACTCATCTAAATCAGGCCCAAACCCGTGGGTATGAAATTCAGAGAGCATATTCTTTTCATGACATAAGCACCCATTAGGCAGGCATTATTCAACTCCTAAATGGGGTAAAAATGGGTAGCATGTTTCCTCTCCCTGTGTCATGTCCTGACTTACCTTGGCCTAGAAACATGAAATTTAGGAGTGCTACTGTATATAATCCTTCCATGTTGAAAGCACCCACCAAGCAGGTTGACTGTTTTTTATTTGTGTGTTGTTTTCAGATGGAGGATATCAGGCAGGCTGTGTAACTGTGGGCTGACTGAATATAGGAGTAGCTGCAGCTCGCATTCCTCTCAGGCAAATCCAATGATACTGTAGCTGGCCATGCAGTGACTATGTCCACTGACAGCAAGTGTGTACAGTGGCGTAACTACCATAAGTGCAGGGTGTGCAGCTGCTATGGGGCCCAGGCTGCTTCAAGGGCCTGATGCTCCTCCTGCACCAAGAGACAGAATGCCATAGCTCCCCATCACCCCCATAAGAAAGCTGTAACCAATTGCATAAACCCCAAGCCCACCCTGTTCCCCCTGAGGCCATCTATAAGTGCCATGATTTGCAGGTATTTAGGGTGTGGCGCCTAATATCAGGAAGTGCCTGCCCCTATCAGAGACTTCTGCTGGACAGTGGACACAGGTAGTGCTTGCTCCCTCTTTCTCTCCCTGGCTCTCTCTCTTGCTCCTCTCTCATTTTCTCTCTCCCTGACACTGTTTCTTTCTCTCTCTCCCTGATGACAGTATCTTTCTCTCCCTCACTGTCTTCCTGACAATTTCCCTCTCACTCCTCTCTCTCTGACACTGTCTCTCTCTAGCCCTGACACTTTCTTTCTATCCCTTAAACTTTCTCTATCTAACATTTTCTCTATCCCTCTCTCTTCCCGACGCTGTCACCCTGACATGTCTCTCTTCCTGACACTCTCTCCCACCACTCTGACACTGTCTCTCTCTCCCCATGAAGCTGTCTTTATCTCCCTTTCTCTCCCTGACACACTCTCCCTGACACTCTCTCTCCCAGAAGCTGTATGTCTCTACCCGTCTCTCTCCCTGACACTCTCTTTCTCTCCATTACTCTCTCTTTCATTCTGTCTCTCCCTCTTTCTCTCCCTGACAATCTCTCTTACTCCCCTCTTTCTCTTTCCCTCCTTTACACTCCCTATCTCTCTCTCTCTCTTTCTTTCTCTCTCTCTCACTCTCACTCGCTCATACCCTCTCTCTATGACACCCTCTCTCTCCCTGACATCCTGTTTCTCTTTCTCTCATTCCCTCTTTTTCCAAGAAACCCTAACTTTTCCTGACACTTCTCTCTTTCTCTATCTCTTCTTGCTCCTATCTCTCTCTCTCCCCCTGACACCCATTTTGTCCCTCACTCTCTTTCTATCTCCTGCTCCCTTAAGGTGCATTGTAATGATAATGGCACAGAGGTTTTTTTTTTAAGATTTCAAGATTCACAATTCTCTAGTTAGGCCCGTGTGTGTGTGTGTGTGTGTGTGTGTGTGTGTGTGTGTGTGTGTATATATCACATGCCAGGGTTGCTGGCAAGGGGTTGGGTGAGCACTTACTGTTTCCGTGGTCCCAATATCCAGGGGTGCCTGCAGGGAGTCAGGTAAGCTCACTGTCTCCATAGTCCCAATAGCCGTGGGTGCCGGCGGGGAGTTGAGTGAACACACACTGTCTCCGTGGTCCCAATAGTCAGGGGTGTGTTTTACACAAGCAGGGGACATCTTCTATTAAAGGGTTAGGGCACCATGTGTAGAGAAATTCTGTCAGACAAGTGGGCTCCTCTCCTTCCTCACACCATCCTGCATCTGCTACCCTTCACCCTCCCCCCTTCTCTCCCCCCATGGCCCTCTCTATCGCTCTCCCTCACCATACCCCCTTTGCTTCTCTCTCCCCTTTATCTCTCTCTCTCTACCCATGCCCCCTGTCTCTCTCACCATGCCACTCTCTCCCTGTCTGTCGCTCTCTCTCTCTGTCCCTCACTATGTATCCCTTGGCTCTGACGTCCAACGCCAGCAGAGTCTCAAAGGACCTGGTGCATCGGGAGAGCTGGATTTGGTGCACTGACTAAGATGTATTTTCAGCAAAAATAGATGCCTGATGCTAGCACAGTTGCACAGGACCTGGTGGCTCACTTGTACCCGGCAACTCACACTGCTTGGCATAGTGAGGCTAGATGCATGAGGACAAATATGTATCATTAAAATGGATGTCTCTGTCCCAGAAGAAACTCTGGAGGCCTGATCCTTATGTCCTGTGTGGTTCCTCTCACCCTCCACTTCTTTTCTTCTCATGCATGGGTTCAGGATATTTGTATGGATAGCAATACTGTTAATATCTCCAAATAGGTTTCCTGGAGATCTCTGTTCATGTATTTATTCTTAATTTATGACAAACTACCTCCTTTTTACTTTATTTATAGGTGGACTGACATTACTGACCATTCTATTGTGTTGGTACTTGCCCACTGTATTTAATATGATATACCATTCTGATATTTGTCTATTTCCATGCATATGTATCATTCTTGTTTGTATTGATTAGTGTATCATTAATACTTGTGGTGCTTTACGCAATAAAAAATGTTTTGGAAAAAACAATGAAACAGTCAGTAACCATATTAATATCAAATATCAAATCACAAATTCTACATATAGGGAAACAAAGAACACTCTGCACCCAATATACTGCAGTGGACTAATGCCTTTTATTATTTTCTTTAATCTTTTTGTGATCACATATTCTCATGCACCTCTGTTGACTTATTGAATCTAAACTTTGTTATCTGTTTTCCTATGTGCTTTAAAACAGGTATGATTGGTGACTGACTCACCTTTAAAAGCCAAGTTCCTGTAAACTTTAAACCAGTTATCTTACCTAAAGTTTAACACAATTGTTTATAAGTCTGAGTAATAAAGTAGGACTTTCAGAATAATGGGGTCCCTTGATGGGGTATGCAAGCTTAAATGTATTGATCAATATATAATTTAACCCATAATTTATTATGGCAAGTTATTATAGTGATTGCAGAACCACTGTGATTTTTATTTACACGTGTGGTTAAATATTGTACCATATTCTACCCTGGATCTAGGAATAGTGAGTGCAGTGGACTAATGCCATATATGTGTATGGATTTTTCTGCCTGGCTCCCTCACTTTCTATCCTCTGACATCTCCACCATTATCATGGGTGATTTCAATATTGCAATTGATTGTCCAAAATCTGCTGCTCATGCCTCCAAACTACTCTCTCTAACCTCCTCTCTTGGCCTGTCCCAATAAACTGACTCCTGTACTCATCAGGAGGGCCACTGCCTTGATCTAGTATTCACAAGACTATGCTTCGTCTCTGAACTCACTAACACTCCTTTCCCCCTCTCAGATCACAACCTTATCACCTGCATGCTCTCCTCCATTAATTCAAACCCTGTGTTGCTGAAGTCCTCCAATCTTCCTCAAACCCGCAGAAATATTAACGCAATTAATCTTCAACAACTGTCCACTTCACTCCAACAACTGCTTTCACCTATTTCTGCATTCACCTCTCCTGAGATGGCTGTATCACACCTGAATGAGACTCTAGAACTAGCCCTTGATGAAGTGGCTCCAGCTACCCATCACACTCCACGTAGGCCTAGATGTCAACCATGGCACTCCAAATTAACAAGACAACTACAAAAACTCACACGAAAACTTGAACGTCAGTGGCGTAAATCTCGTATTTCAAGTGACTTCCTCACATATAAGACTGGCTACCATTCTTATAAAAAATGCCCTGGACACTGCCAAACAAACATATTTTCAAACTCTTATCTCTGCTCAAGCCTCTAACCCCAAAAGACTCTTTAATACATTTAAATCACTTCTGAATCCTCCCTCACCTACCCCACCAGCCTCCATCAAGGCACAGGATCTTGCTTCCTACTTCAATATAAAATACTTTTACTCACACACATGGCCATTAACCAAACTACACCAACGTACTTCACTTCGCTTATCTCGAAATATCTCCCAACCCGACCTCTTCGCTCTTCACAAGACCTGCGTCTCTCATCCACACTCATTACTCGCTCCCACTCATGATTGCAGGACTTTCATCGGGCTGCACCCACTATGTGGAATGCCCTACCACGCACAATAAGACTCTCCTCTAGTCTCCAAACCTTCAAGCGTTCCCTGAAAACACCTCTTTAGGCAAGCATATCAAATTCCAGAACCGCCCACATAACTTTCATAAACCCGGTTCATCATTGCTGTATGACCATATCATACAACCCTCCAAGAACCTTTGCAATCTGGCGAACAACTGTGCAATAGATAGCACCTTTCCTTGTGTACACATGCCTATTTCCCTATAGATTGTAAGCTTGCGAGCAGGGCCTTTCTATCTCTATGACTGTTTGTTATCACCCAGTTTGTTATTGTTATTTGAAATTGTAAAGCGCAATGGAATTTTCTGCGCTATATAAGAAACTGTTAATAAATAAATAATAAATAATAAATGGCCCCTATATGGCTACCCTCCCATAGTGTAACCTTCATAGTGTGCCCAACATGGATGCCTCACCTGGTACGCTTGTGGATGTGATGTAAAATACATGGACTTGACTGTTAGGACCCTACTCCTAGTGTTAAGGCTGCAACCACCCATTTTGTGTCATATCCTCTGGGTTTGACCTTTTCCAGACCAGAAACGAACATTACCATATAGAGTTAAAGTCTTATTAATGATGTCCATTGTTGTGCTGGGGAAAACCCCCCTGTTTGTTTCTTGTCTAGAATATCCCCTCCCTTTCAGCAGCTGGTATGTATTACAAGATTGATTAAGCAGTTTCCATTCTATATTGCAGTTGAAAGAGGCACAGATGGGACCACAATTTGGAGAGCATAATGATTCCTGTGGCTCTCAGTTTAGATATATTTGTATGTGTTGTTATAATGTGGCCTTACATTGGCCAATTATATGACCCAGAGTGGGTGCCATTATCAATTTTTTAATGATGAGTTTAAGGCGTGGCACCCCCAAGGTTGGTGTGACCAGGTAAGTTTGTGGTTGCACACTACAACTTTATTTAGCACTTTTTAACAGTTTCAGATAATTTTACAGCTAATACTACTCTTTTTAGTATTTTCAGTAACACCTTTTCAGATGTGTATCACCTTTTAATACATAGCTTTTGATTCTTTCTTATTAACACTCACTAACACCTTAGCCTTTCACTGGTGTGCTGACCTAGGGGTCTGGCCTTTGCTTTTGTGGAGTTCCACAACCTGGACATAAACTTAGTATAGTGTCCTCTAGTATTAGAGACACCATGAAGTTGTCCAAATATACAGTATGTAATTAAGATCTCTGAATTTTTTATTACCATATAGGAGTTCAAGTCTAGTTACTGATACCCATTGGTGTGCTGAGAAAAAAAAAACATGTTTGCTTCTTGTCTAGAATAAACCCTCTGTTTCATCAACTGGTTGGTAGTATACAGTAAGATTGATCAGCTTCCATTATATACTGTAATGTGACATTCCACCTTGGGTAATTCTGCGTAGTGCACCCACCACTGCTGCCTCACCTGGTACCTTTCATGGGGGGATTATATACAGTAACCCCATGGAAGGTACTACACAAAATGTCTGACCCAACCCCACAGTATGCTTACTATGCGCTCTAGGTTTTCTTTTCTTTCTTTGTAATTTCTGTGTAGTTTAACTATTGCTGTATTACTTCAATATTTTGTAGTATGTGCTTTGTTTTTGATGATTGTATAGCGTCTTGAATCCTATGATAGAAAGAGCGCTATATAAGTAACATTTTTATTAATATTATAAATCAGCATCCACAGACAGCTTATCCGGTGAATAAATGAAATAATAAAGCTTTACTGTCAGCATAAATAAACATAAACAAAACAACCACCAACCCCATTCAGGGCAACTATCTTACTTCTTGAGTCCTCAGTGTAAGTGAACAGTTAATCTGAAAACATAAAGTCTCACAAAAGTCTTACAATCTTCCCTGCTTCATTGCAGGGTAATACAGGCTCTGGACTGAGTTGGCTCACTGCCACAGCTCCACAAATAAGAGTTTCAGAGTATTGGGATCTCCCTCCCTGCAGGTAAGAAACCTGACTACCTGGCATGCTTGACTTTGACTACAGTCCAAACTGGACGGTCTGACTGCTCCGACCACACCTGGGCTCTGTGCAGCCTCTAGATTTGGTCACACCTGCTTTTTCTTTCCTGTGTGGGGGTGGATCCCTCCAGCCCCATATATAGTCAGTGGCTCACTATCACCACATCTATTGATACTGACACATTATATATATATATATATATATATATATATACACACAATGAAAAAGAGGCGGCACTCGGAGACTTAACCAACGTTTCGGGGTCAGATGCACCCCTTTGTCAAGGTGAATAACGTTATTCACCTTGACAAAGGGGTGCATCTGACCCCGAAACGTTGGTTGTTTTGCTGAATACACTATTTGAACTTTTAAGTCTCCGAGTGCCGCCTCTTTTTCATTGTTTATGAGGATTTTCTTGGAGGGCACCGGAGCCATTGTAGCAAACGGAGGAGGGAGTGCCGGTCCGTGGGGAATATATATATATATATATATATATATATATATATATATATATACACACACACACACACACACACATATACAAATATATATATATATATATATATATATAAATAAATGTCCTGACTCACTGATCAAACCCAGGACAAACCCCTAGACCTAGAAATATGAGAAATATGAAATTGAGGAAGTATATTCCTTTCATGACGTAAACACCTACTAAGCAGGTATTTTTTAAATTCAGCTCCTAAGGGGTTTAAAAAGGGGTGGCATTTTTCCTCTCCCTGTGCCATGTCCTGACTTACTCAGCAACGCCCAAGCCAAATTTCTTGACCTAGAAACATGAAATTTAGGAGTACTATATATTCCTTCCATGACGAAAGCACCCACCAAGCAGGGTTTTTTTTAATTCATCTCCTAAGGGGGTGAAAATGAGTAAAATGTTTCCTCTTGTCTCAGGTGATCTGGTGACAAAGCAACATGTCCCAAGTGCTGTGGGACTATAGGCCCATTGTCTGGAATGAGTGGTGGCTCGAGTGGCTGCAGCGCAGTCAAATATTCAAATAATGGAGCCACACCAACTGCCAGTGATGTTTGGCAGCATTTGGGGTGGCAGTTGGTGTGGCTCCCCTATTTCAATATTGGACTGTACTGCAGCCCCACCCACCTCTCAAGCAAACACTGTAAAGGACTTAACACTTGAATAGATTGTTTTTTGGGGGGATATTTCACTTGACTTGCATTTGGATTTTTCATTTATTCAAACATGGCAATTTATTTTTTGAATGTTATAG
Source organism: Pseudophryne corroboree (assembly GCF_028390025.1). NCBI lineage: Eukaryota > Metazoa > Chordata > Amphibia > Anura > Myobatrachidae > Pseudophryne > Pseudophryne corroboree. Next base: position 273,100,022 of record NC_086450.1, on the reverse strand, counting down.
GGGAGATGCTGCCTCACACCATTGTCACCATCATAGGAGTTGTAGTCTGCCTTTTCCAGACCCTCTCTTATCTCATGTATGACACAAAGCTAATGGCTAGAGAGGTATGTGAGCTTAATCATGAGTCATGTAGTAGACAACTGGGAGGACTTCTCCACCATGTCCCATGACAGTGAGAGGGACAACAACACCAGCACAGCTGAGTACCTTTTACTTATGAGGGTTTATGCAAACTGGTGGTGGCTAAGCAACTGTTCGAGATTGCCTTTCAAGGTTTACTACAATAGCGATCTCTATAAGAGTTTTGGTGCTGAACGTTTCCCTTGTGTGGAGGCTATGGAAACAGTAAATATCAAAGGTCAGTGTACCAAGACATAAATATGTATATACAAACTCAAACACAAGATTTGTGCTCCTTTGGCCTTTCCTGTCTAGTCTTTAGTCCTCAACACAGATTTTATATACAGTATGTTGCTACATGGACCATGGAGGAAAGAAAAAGAGGCATAATAAGTGCAGTTCTGATTTATATGAGATTAGTGCTTTCATGCTGACTTTAAAGAAGTGTGAGAGAAATATATGTATAAAAAATATTTTTTATAAAAAAAAGAAAAGACACCAATGAATAATATAAAATAATTAAAAATGTGTCAATAAAAATATATAGAAACGTAGAATTTGATGACAGATAAGAACCACTAGGCCTATCTACTGTACATAGTCTGCCTTTTTATTTACTTTTTGGTAACCTCAACCCTACTTGATCCTCAGTTCTTTGTAAGGATATCCATATGTCTAGTCCAAGCAATTTTAAAGGACTTTAATGTCTTAGCTTCTACTACCTATGATGGGAGACTATTCCACTTATCCACAAAACTTTATGTTAAGTAATTTTTCCTTTGAACCAATCTCCATCCAGTTTCAGCGCATGTCCTCGTTCTCTAATACTTCTCTTCCTTTGAAGAATGCTTTTGTTCAGTCCCTAATGTATTTATATACTTCTGGAGTTCTGACCTCCAGAACGGAACACAGTAATCTAGATGAGGCCTTACCAATGACCTATTCAGTTACATTATTACTTCTTTCTTTCTGCTACATATTCCACTCACTATGCAACCAAGCATCTGACTTATGTTCTCATTGTTTTGTTACTTTGCTTACCTGCCTTCAATTTACTTGAAATAGCGACTCCTAAATCCATTTCCTTTTTTGTAGCCTCCATTATAGTATCCTTGATACTATATTTAGCCTTTGGGTATTTGAGACCCAAGTGCATGATTTTGAATTTTTTAGCATTAAACTGCAGTTGCCACATTCTTGCCCATTCTTCTAGTCTATCTAGATCCTCAATCATTTGTTTTACCCCTCCTCATGTGTTTACCCTGTTGCATACACTTGTGTCATCTGCAAAAATGCATACTTTCCCCCCAACACCATATACAACGTCACCAACAAAGATATTAAAAGCACAGGTCCAAGTACTGATCCCTGGGGTACTCCACTGGTAATGTTTTCCTCTTTAGACTGCACTTCATTTACTACAAGTTTCTGTTTCATATCCTGCAACCAAGTTCTTATCCATTCAACCATCTTAGAAACCAATCCCATGCTTTTGAGTTTATTTAGCAGCCTGCAATATGGGACCCTGTCAAAAGCCTTACAACAGTCTAGATTAGGCACATTTAATGAAGTTACCCCTACATACTTAATATTTTAATTAAAAGTTTTAAGTTTTTAATTATGTATTCATTGTTGTTTGCTGTCAAACTTAGATATATGCCTCAATTCTTCCTTAATATATAATGTTCTTCTATTGAATCCTGGGTTTTATTTTCATAGTTACAATCCTAACATTTTACAAATTGACCTAAAATGTTTGTATTGATTTTCACCCACTTTTCATGTTATAATTTTTTTCTGCTTATGTGCCATATACAGTATGTGTTGAAAATAGAGATATGCGGCGGGCACTTTTCGTGTTTTGGTTTTAATTCCACTTTCGTGTTTTGGCTTGGTTATGCCAAAACCACCCTTTCGTGTTTTGGTTTTGGTTCTGGATGATTTTTGAAAAAAACATAAAAACAGCTAAAATCACAGAATTTGGGGGTAATTTTGCTCCTATGGTATTAACCTCAATAACAATCATTTCCATAGGCCCATCTAGGCATGGCACTGCAGTGGCAGACAGGAGGGCAGATATAAAAAAAAGACCCCTAACAGCACATGATGCAAATAAGGAAAAAAGGTGCACCGAGGTTGCTGTATGACTAAGCCAAGCAACACAAACAATTGGCCCATCTAGGTGTGGCACTGCAGTGAAAACAGGAGGGCAGATATAAAAAAGGCCCCTAACAGCACATGATGCAAAGAAGAAAAAAAAGGTGCACAGAGGTTGCTGTATGACTAAGCTTTGCGACACAACCACCTGGCCCATCTAGTAGTGTCATGCAGTGGCTGAATGTCAAGAGTGGGCTGCAATTGTTCAGTTCACTGACAGCATCTCCGGCAAGCTCCAGTCACTTTTTAAAAAATCTGCAATTGGTGGACTTATATGGCAGTACCCCAGGACTAATACAGTAGTACCCCTGGACTCATACGGCAGTGTCACACAGGATGGCACTGTTCAAAAACCATGCCCCAAACAGCACCTCATGCAAATATGTCGAAGAGGTGCAATGAGGTAGCTGTATGACTAAGCCAAGCGACACAAACAATTCAAACTGGAATTATACGTCCATATCACTGCAATTATATGTCCAAACCACTGGAATTAATTGGCAAAATCACTGTAATTATACGTCCAAATCACTGGAATTAATTGGCAAGATCACTGTAATTAGCAATTCTACGTCCAAATCACTGGAATTAATTGGCAAGATCACTGTAATTAATAATTATACGTCCAGATCACTGGAATTAATTGGCAAAATCACTGTAATTATGCATCCAAATCACTGGAATTAATTGGCAAGATCACTGGAATTAGTAATTCTACATCAAAATCACTGGGATTAATTGGCAAGATCACTGTAATTAATAATTATACGTCCAAATCACTGGAATTAATTGGTAAAATCACTGTAATTATTTGTCCAAATCACAAGAATTAATAGGCAAGATCACTGGAATTAATAATTATATTTCCAAATCACTGGAATTAATTGGCAAAATCACTGTAATTATACATCCAAATCACTGGAATTAATTGGCAAGATCACTGTAATTAGTAATTATATTTCCAAATCACTGGAATTAATTGGCAAGATCACTGGTATTAATAATTATACATCCAAATCACTGGAATTAATTGGCAAAATCACTGTAATTATACGTCCAAATCACTGGAATTAATTGGCAATATCACTGTAATTACAAATTCTACATCCAAATCACTGGAATTAAATGGCAAAATCACTGTAATTATACGTCCAATCACTGGAGTTAATTGGCAAGATCACTGTAATTAGTAATTATATGTCCAAAATACTGGAATTAATTGGCAAGATCACTGTAATTAATAATTATACGTCCAGATCACTGGAATTAATTGGCAAAATCACTGTAATTACACGTCCAAATCACTGGAATTAATTGGTAAGGTCACGGGAATTAATAATTATACTTCCAAATCACTGGAATTAAATAGTAAAATCTCACTATCGCCTTCCTAGTGAAGTGGAATCTAGATGGGATTTGGTACCAGGGACACAATACCTCCATCAATTGTCTAAATCCCACTGCACTAATGGCGGATACCGGGCACACGTCTAACACCAACATAAGTGTCAAGGCCTCAGTTATGAGGGCTTCCATCATCATATGAAGCTGAACCACTAGTCATGAACATAGGCCAGGGCCTCAGCCGTTCCTTGCCACTCCGTGTCATAAATGGCATATTGGCAGGTTTACGTTTCTCCTCAGACCATTTAAATTTATTTTTTTGGGTCTTTTACTGAACTTTGGCTTTTTGGATTTTACATGCCCTCTACTATCACAATGGGCATTGGCCTTGGCAGTCAACGTTGATGGCATTTCATCATCTATGTCATGGCTAGTGGCAGCAGCTTTAGCACTAAGAGGATGTGGTTCTTTATCTTTCCCTATTTTATCCTCCAAATTTTTGTTCTCCATTATTTTTCTGGAGTTATATAACACAATATGAGGCACAAGAGAGCGTACCCCTACACATCACAGGGCAAACACAAAAATTATTTGGATTAAATATTAATAACTCCTTTATTTGGAGTAAATAATATACAGCATATGACAGCACCACTGAACTTATATGGCAGCACCACTGGACTGGATTTAAATGGAATTATATGGATTTATATGGAATTATACGGCAGGATAACTGGAACTATACGGAAGTATCACGGGAATTATATGGCAGTATCACAAGAATTATATGCCAGTATTCTGAGAATTATATGGCAATGTCACAGGGAATTATACGCCAATATCACTGGAATTATACAGCAATATCATGGAAATTATACGCCAGTATCACGGGAATTATATGAAAGCAGAGGACACCACCACTGTGACTGGTCACTGGACTGATGCTGCACAAGACACTTCCCCTGGTCTAATGCAGGACAACACAGCACCACTGAAAGGGACTTATACAGCTACATGGGATATATGGCAGCAGAGGAGACCACCACTGTGACTGGTCACTGGACTGATGCTGCCCAAGGCACTACCCCTGGTCTTATGCAAGACAACACAGCAAAAATGCAAGGGACTTATACAGCAGCCAGCAGCACTGGGGACATATAGCAGCAGAGGACACCAACACTGTGACTGGCTGGACTGATGCAGCATAATACACTGACTACACTGGACTGGACTGAGCAGCACAACACAGCACAAGACTTGCCACCCAACTTTCCCGCCCCCAAAAAGACACTGAGGACAGAGATACGTCCTCTCACTACACTCTCCGAGACTGGAGTGAAAATGGCCGCGACGTGTGGCTCCTTATATAGAATCCAAATCCCACGAGAATCAGACAGCGGTATGATGATGTTTTGCCTCGTTCGGGTTTCCGAGTCAGGCGGGAAACCCTGAGCCTGGCTCGGATCCGGACTCGAATGGTGAAGTTCGGTACGGTTCGGTTCTCCAAGAACCGAACACGCTCAACTCTAGTTTGAAAATATGGATGATTGAAAGTTTCATAAAAGTTAGGAATTCCTCATATTGTTCGTATTCAGTCATGAATAAAATAGTAAAAATAAATATTTAGAAAACGTAGTTTGTAAGGTATTATTGAAATGTTATAAAAGAGTTTACTTATAGGTAATCCTTTTTTGGGAAATTCTTTAGCAACTTATTTTTAAATAACAAATGTATTTCTTAGATTTACTTTGTCTGAAAATGAACTCAATGTAACACAGATTTCTATGCTTTAAACTATGGAACATTTTAATAGTGCAAATGTTAATTCATACACTTTTTCAATTTCCTATACTCTCTTTTCTGGAACATTTCAGTACTGCAAATGTTAATTCATCATTTTTTAAATGTTCTATATTCTCTTTTACATGTTTAAATTCCAACTGCAGAATGTTAAAATTTGCATTCAGTATTAATAGAGCTAAATGGGTCTACTATGATAGACTGGCGCCCAGCATACCGGCGCCAGGTTCCCGACCACTGGAATGCTCACTGCACTCACCATGCTGCTTGCACAGTGGCGCGCTACGCACACTACGCTATTTATTCTCCCTCCAGGGGTGTTGTGGACACCGCAAGAGGGAGAATAGTTGTCGGTATCCCGGATGTCGGGATTCCGACACCGGTATGCAGAGCGCCGGGATCCCAACAGCCGGCGCTGTTCAGTGTTATACTATAGATGTCCAAAATCATGTTAGTCCTGTAAATTGCTGTATGTAGTTTAACAATATCTATGAAAAATGTTATGTTACACAGGTTGAGTATCTCACATCCTAAATTACAAAATATGGAATATTACAAAATGTGGAATGTTTTGAGCAAGACTGATATAGTAAAACCTTTGCTTTCTGATGGTTCAATGTAAACTTTGTTTCATGCACAAAATAATTGTTGTCATGTGCTGCTGGAACCTGGCATACAGTTCTCTTGCTGTGTCCATTGACTCTGGTTCCTGTTCACCTGGCTTTCTGACAAGCTTCTCCTACTCCTTCTCAGACGGTGTCATTCTCGTCACTATAGGGTGGTCATGCGGCACTTTCTGGGACTTGGACATGTGATCTATAATGTCACAGTAAGTGCTACATTTCAATGGCTCAGCTTATTTATACAGTATCTCTCACCTGAAATCAGAACTCGCCAGATTATGAGGTATCATAATTTACTATGATCTCCATCATTCTTGTTCCTGCTCCTGATTATTTACAGTGTGACTGCCAGTGTTTGATCCAGCTATTTTTGACCTTCCTATTTATTTTTCTCTGGTACTGAAGTTTGTCAAATCCAGATGATTCTCTTGGTTTCTCCATCTGGCTCATCTCTCACACCTCATTGTACTAGTATTTTGACCACTCTGACTAATCTTTAGTACCACTTGTGCACTGGCTAAACAATATTGGCAGTTCAGATTGTAAAACTTTATGAACATTGATAACAAAATATCCCACAAGAACAATATGTCAAGTCATAGCAGTCGTGAAAATTAAATTAGGTACAGGTGTCTACTCAAAATATATAAAGCAAAAATTAAATTGACACTCAAGATAATGATTTCACTCATTGTTTCATATCTTTTCCGTTACTACATACAGTATTTAGTGATGACTAAACCTTTAATACTGCTGTTTTATAGTACCAATACTGTATGCTTGGGAGACATATACTGTACAGTTATTCATAAATTTCCATTTCACATTGCAATATCTAGTGACATTATGGAGCAATGAACTATGAACCCAATTCTGAATCTGATAGATCTCTCTGCATGGCATAAATGGTGAGTTTTTGTGTGCAGTGCATGCGCAGAGGCAAAAATATGCATCTTAGAATTTTTTCCATCCTTTTTGGATGGAATTAATCTGACTCTGTTGGGTGTTTCCGGCAACTGAGCCCATGACAACACAAGCACATACAGTAGTAACAACTAGACCTGTGGGAGAGTCATGGAGTGTTTTGGGCATGATCACTTGTGTCCCCCCTTATCACTGAGGCAATGCATATGCACGTAAGCACACATTGTGACAGCAACAACACGTGCCCAAGTGCAAATAGATGCACCTGTGATCACACAATGCTTTTCGTAAGGATTGTGCGGCAATTTGCACATACCCACTAAAAATGCACACTGATTGCAGCAAACCAGTCACACCCATGAATAGTCGCAGGAGTGATAAAGACAGACATACAGATGTAGTCATGCTCATTATGGCTACATCTGCGCCCCGGTGCAATAGGGCGATCGCGGGCGTTGGCATGTCTCGGGTGTGCACGCATCATAAACACACATGCGCCCCATTTACGTAAATGGGAGCGTCTTTGTGCGCTACCTCAGCACAGCTAGGCGCCGGATTGCCCACCCCTGACAGCAGTGCACATTTTCGATGTAGCTACACTAAATGAGCTTGGCTACATCTGTATCTGTATGTAAAGCTCTATGCGATTTTGAGTCATGTGTATTGGGAAGGGAAGCCTGATGACAGATCTCTAGCACCTACTCTAACATGGAGCTGGTGAAAGTGCAGATACTAACAATGATGGTTGTGGGGCAGAAGAAGACTGGACAATAAAATGGGAGCCACCCACAGGATGAGCAAGGGTTGGTAAGTATGGTGTGACAGCGGTTACATTAAATATGCTTGATGTGCCTCATTGATTCAGGGTTTTGCATTTTTTGGCCACTACCTAACCATGATCAAATTTGCTTGTGAAGGACAATAAAATGAACATCAGTAACTTGAAAACACATATTCTATGGTCTCTTTGTGCTATACAATATTTAAAAAAAAAATTATATTTGTTTGATTTATACTTTATAAGGAAAGTAGATTTACAGTGGTGTTAAATATGTAGGGAATAATGATGGAACTTAAAAAATTATCATTAATGAAAATGAAACATACATAAGATGATGTTTCAGCTAGTGGTGAAATTACAGCCATGGTACACTCAATTCTAATACTGTATGCACTCAAAATTAATAAAGTGCTAAAAATATTAAGGAAAAAAGTCAACTAGTGTATCTGTTGGCAACCCTGCTGGATCCACACAGCAAGTGGAAAATTAACCAATTATCTATTGCATCTGAAAAGAAGGTTTTGTCAAATTATTCAGTCCTTTATGCAACTAAAACATAGGAAATATATCAGTGAAAACAATCACATGGTAATGGGTACTGTAGATTAATGAGATTCATCAAATTGTCATCAAAATTCGCTCCCAGGAAAAATAAATCATTCAGAACTTTTTTAATGTAGCAGACCTTATTTTAAAATAGAGACATGTTCCCAGGTTTTGAAAGTTTGGGAAAGAAAACACTGGAAGAATTCTAGGAATTCTAATTTTTGTTCTCATTTTTTAAACTCCCTTATCCTCCAAGCTGTTATTTGAATAACTGAAAGTGCAAATAAAGGGTTGGACAGATAGCATTCATTATGTACTGAGTAATACATAATTGAAATGTAGTCATATAACTAGGGGTACATTTACTAAAAGGTCAGTTTTGTTGTCAACTGCAAACCGATGGAGAACTCTGGTAGAGTCCTGTCTGAAAAAAAACACTGTATATTTACTAACCATCAAATTTGACCATAAATGGAAATACAACACTGAAGTCCATCAGGTTTTACTGTCTAAAACTTAATTGGATTCGTCATTTTTGGAGGAATCAAACATCAAATAGACGTGTAATTCAAATGGAAACTAATACATATACAACAAAAAACTGACAACCTTTTCCTACAGTTTTTCTATGGTATTAAACAGCATGTGCTGTTTTGACATCAAAAACCCCTTATAAAAACACCCTAAACCATACCAATACATTTTGAGGGTGAAGTAACATAGGTGCTAGAGACAAAGGCGTTTGTGGTTTGTAACAGTTTCTGGGGGTATTTAAGTGACTGTCTTTTGTCTTTCCTGAAGTCTTGTGTCTTTTTAAAGTTTGTCCTATTTTTTGTCTGGTGTCTCATTATATCTGGTCAGTGTATGCCTGTGCAGTGCTTGTGTAGATTTTGGTGTACTTTTTTTTGTGTTTGTCTTCTTTGTCTTCTTTTTATTTGTTAATATGGAGGGTAAGAGGTGAAGGAGCAGAGAGGAGGATAGAGCTAGGGGAGGAAGTCCACGAGGAGGATTCAGAAGAGGAGAGGAAACTATGGCAAACAAAATCTGGATGGAATGTACACTTCTTATTTGAAGAGAATGTGGCCCTGATGAATGTGCGTGTCTGCTTGTCCCTATGAAGTGCTGTGTGGGAGGCAGGCAGCAAAACCATCAGTCAGGAGAAAGAAACAGTCATGGCCATGGGCAGTGCAAGCTGTCATCTCTGTATGCCACTTCAACAGGACTGTGGTGAAGGTGAAGGATAAGATATCTGTGGAGCTCGTGGTGGCTCTCTGGACTGGAGGTGCCCCCCACTCCTTTGAAATTGAGCATTTGAAGTATGAGGATCCAATGCAGGGGATAATTTTGCCCAGTGTTTAAAGTGGTCCTAGAGAGGTGGTGGAACTCACCCCCATAACTGCCTCCCCTACCCCCTTTTGGGTGCCACACTGAGGGTTGGATTAATAGGATATCAACAGGGGCAATCATCCTGGGGCTCCCACATATGAAGGGCCCTCACACACAGGGGTCACTGAAGCTGAGCCACTGCTTGTAGAGACAATGGGTACAACAGTTGGGGGGAGGTGTCTATCAACAGGAGAAGCAGTGTATCCTGGCATGTGCTCTCTTCCAGGCTGGGTGCTCTGCTGCTGAGATAATCATGGCTTCCAGTCTCTCTGGAGTGGCTGTGAGCTGCTACTGAGCATGGAAAGAGGGAAAAGTGTGAATCCTGCTGATAAGGAGTGGGTTGTAAGCTGGGCTTAAGGCTCCATAGCCATCACTGAGGAAGCCGGCAGGGACTGCATATATATATATATATACATATATATATATATATATATATATATATATATTGTATTTGATGACCCCCCCCCCACAACTTTTTTGCCCAGGGGCTCCCACAGATCTTATTCCAGCCCTCGCCATGCCCCTAGCCCCACACCTTCTTGCCAGCATGGCAGATGCTATGCCAGTAGCCATTTGCCTTCTTGCCCACCTTGCAAAATGTTTATCTGCTGCTGTTCAACTCTGACATTCTCTTCATTGGCTGCCTGTTATTTACTGAATTCTGTATAAAATACTGACAAATACTGTACTGTATTTATATTTACCAAACAGATGCATCCTTGCTGCAGTCATGTCAAACAGCCTTTCTAGTTGCGCCATGCCATGGCATTACTCAGTCGTACCGAGCGTCTTTATATGCAACTTTTTTTCATTTAAATGCATCACATTGCTATGCGAAGAGGACACACACAAACAGTTTATGCTAATTTAAATTATATGCTGCTTGCCTATATTCTGTGTTTGACTGCGACTGTATCTGCATACAAAATGCTACATTAAAGGGTATTTCTGGAAATCACTGTAATATAGCATTTCGTACGCAGATACAGTGACCGTTGCACACAGAATATAGGCATGCCACATATCATTTTAATCAACATAAGCTATGTAGTCACATAGTGATGCGAATAAGACGCCGGACTTTATCAGAGCTGCCAGGGAGCTGCCAGCTGACTCACACCAGGCATCTTTTACTACATGGCATGTTGAGGCAAGATGTATGAGGAAACAGCTGTATACCAACATACATCTCTTTTTTTATCTTACAATATCTATATAGGCATGAATGACAAGTAGACTATTTTTTGTGGGCACTCTTACTTGTAGAATCAGATGTACAGGTATGAGCATCTTAATTTGTATTTTAAAACATAATTTTTAATACTTTTTAAAATTAAAATAAATAGAAGATAGCTACCCCAAATAGTATGATATGCTTGAGGAGATGCTGACATGTGGAGGAGATGCTAACACGGAGGAGTGATCCGCTAACCGGAAGTGGAAGTGATGACAGCACAATGAGAGTGCATGCACATGCATGCGTTAGAGGAAGCAGGGCAGCAGGAAGCGGAGGGACTGCAAGCAGGGGGTGCCGGAGTGGGGGTGCCAGGTTCTGGAGCGAGGGGCGCAAGTGGGAGAGCTGGCAGCCAGGGCCTGGTGCAGGGAGCCGGACAGAAAGGAGCTGAAGGAAACTGGCTGGACGGACATGCTGTGGCGGGAGGGAGCGGAGTCCTGGAAGCAGGTTTTGCTGCTGCAGTACTTCTTAACGGAGACAGAAGCAGGGTGCATATCTGCAAGGTGACGGAGGTGCAGGGAGACTGAGCAACTGCAAGTGGGGAGGACATTGGCAAAAGGAGAAGGGCTCCAGCAGATTAGATAAGCATTAGCTTCCTACTATATTGTATGTGATTGTTTTCTCTTTTTCTCTCTCCCCTTTCCTTGTCTTTGATTTAATTAACTGTTTCTGTTCTGTTGTGATTACTGTTTCTCTTCAAAGCTAGGCCATAGTATAATATCTTATTGCATAGTTAAGTTGTTTATATTGTTGTATTATTTTTCTCAGAATGTAATAGGGAGCTAGGGTTGTCAAGGAAATGGGTGGGGCTGTGATTGAGAGTCTCACTCTGCATGTTGTGCAAGATGTATGCACACCTGGAGCAACCGGCCCAGTGAGAATACATCTGCAATAGGTGCATGCAAATGGTTGCTCTGGAAGCCCAGGTAACTGATCTAGAGCAAACCATTACACAGCTGAGGGATATTCACAATCTCAAGCAGAGCTTAGACAGAATGAAGGAAGAGTTGCAGGGGGGACACTGGTAGAGGAGGATGAACAGGTAGCCAGCTGGGTCACAGTTAGAAGGAAGAAAAAGAGGGTCCTGCCAGCACGGATGGGATAAAAGAAAGCAAGGTACCTAGTCAGATTGTGGTGGTAGGAGATTCTATTATCAGGAAGACAGACAGGGCAATCTGCTACCGGGACCATGATAGCCGTACAGTCTGTTGTCTCCTGGGTGCTCGGGTATGGCACATCGCAGACCGGGTAGAAAGATTGTTGGGAGGGGCTGGGAAAGACCCGGTGGTCTTGGTGCATGTTGGCACCAACTACAAAGTTAGTGGTAGGTGGGATGTCCTTAAGAAAGATTATAGTGACTTAGGCCAGAATCTAAAGACAAGGACATCTAAGGTAATATTCTCTGAAATATTACATGTGCCATGTGCTAGCCCAGGTAGGCAGAGGGAGATTAGGGAGGTAAATGTGTGGCTTAGAGATTGGTGTAGAAAAGAGGGAACACTGGGCGGACTTCTCAGTCAGGTGCCATCTTTTTTGTCACAATGGATTGCCCCTGATTGTACCTGAATGAGGAGGGGGCAGCAGTTCTGGGGGGGAAAAATGGTTAGAAGGCTGTAGGAGTTTTTAAACTAGGTGCCTGGGGGAAGGGTTTAGCTAGAAACTATGGGTTATGCAGTGAGGATGGCGATAGTGAACGAAATGGGGGAGAAGTAGGGGGAGGGAAAGAACAGCCAGCAAGGGTATTAACATGGGTATTAAAAAAGGTATTACCAAAACACTAACGATGATTATGTGTCATCATTGCTGCATAAAGAGAATGACGTCCCTAGAACGAGGGGAAATACTTATCTTAATTGTATGAATGTAAACGCTAGAAGTTTTACAGGTAAAAAGGGGGAACTAGAAATCCATGCAGTAAGCAAGTAGTATGATATTATAGACATTACTTAAACTTGGTGGGACGAATCTCATGATTGGACAGTCAATCTAGAGGGATATACGCTATTCAGGAGATACAGATTAAACAAATGGGGTATGTCTTTATGTAAAGCCATTTTGAAAACCTGATATATGGGAAGATATTAAAGAGGGGACTGTAAATACTGTTAAGACGTTATGGATAGAAATTGCATGCGGGGGTAACATAGTAACATAGTAACATAGTATCTAAGGTTGAAAAAAGACAATTGTCCATCAAGTTCAACCTATTTGTGGTCTCCTATGCACGATTATTTTGTAGAAAATTTTGACTGAAGTTGATGACTGCCGTTACGTTTTACCCCTCTTTTTTATAATAACCATAGTGCGTGACTATGCCCCGTAACCCTGGATATCCTTATCCATTAGGAATTTATCTAACCCATTCTTAAAGGTGTTGATTGAGTCTGCCATTACAACTCCCTCAGGCAGGGAATTCCAAACACGTATCGTCCTTACCGTAAAAAAGCCTTTACGCTGTGCGGAATCTCCTCTCCTCTAACCTGAGCGAGTGTCCACGAGTTCTCTGTGTTGATCTAACCAAAAACAGGTCCTGCGCAAGATCTGTATAATGTCCCCTTATATATTTGTAAATGTTGATCATGTCCCCTGTTAATCTCCTCTTTTCCAGTGTAAACATGCCTAGTCTTGCAAGCCTTTCCTCGTATTCCAGCGTCTCCATACTCTTAATTAGTTTGGTTGCCCACCTTTGAACCTTTTCTAGCTCCAGGATATCCTTTTTGTAGTAAGGTGCCCAGAACTGCACACAGTATTCAAGGTGTGGCCTCACAAGTGATTTATATAATGGGAGTATAATACTCTCATCCCTAGCATCAATTCCCAGTTTTATGCATGCTAATATCTTATTAGCCTTCTTTGCTGCAGTCCTACTTTGGGTACTACTGCTTAGTTTGCTATCTATGAGGACACCTAAGTCCTTTTCCAGTACAGAATAACCTAATTTTAGCCCATTTAGTAGGTAGGTGTTATTTTTTGTTCTTGTTACCACAATGCATTACCTTACACTTGTCTGTATTGAAGCTAATTCTCCATTTCGCTGCCCAATCTTCTAATTTAACTAAGTCATTCTGAAGCGACTCAGCATCCCCCTCCGCATTTATAACTTTACACAATTTGGTATCATCTGCAAAAATTGACACCATGCTCTCTAGACCTTCTGTTAGGTCATTAATGAAAATATTGAACAATAGTGGTCCTAATACTGAGCCTTGCGGCACACCACTTAGCACTTCAGTCCAAACCACTTAGCACTTCAGTCCAAGTGGTAAAGGAATAAAAAAAGATAGTATTGAGGTTATGCTACAGGCTGCCTGGTATTAATGTGTCCGATGAGGAATTTTTACTGAAGCAAATTGAAAGAGCAGCAGGAGTAGGAGACATAGTAGTGATGGGAGATTTTAACTATCCAGAGAGAAGATAAATTGATCACAGCAGCAAATTTAACAGTTGGGCAAAACCATGTGCACTGCAGTGGGGGCAGATATAACATGTGCAGAGAGAATTAGATTTGGGTGGGGAGTGTTCAAGCTGAAATCTAAATTGCAGTGTAAAAATAAAGCAGCCAGTATTTATCCTGCACAGAAACAAAATAACCCACCCAAATCTAACTCTCTCTGCAAATGTTATATCTGCCACACCTGCAGTGCACATGGTTTTGCCAAACTGCTAACAAATTTGCTGCTGCAATTTACTCTGAATTACCGCCTAGGTACAATGCAATCTTAGACCTGGTATTAAATAACAATGGAGAACTGATATCAAATATGATAGTAGGGAAGCCCATGGGAAACAGTAACCACAATATGGTCACATTCAATATCAGTTTTCATAAGCAGTCCTATACTGGCTCCACTCTAAACTTTAGCAAAGCCAACTTTGACATGATGAGGGAAGCCTTAAGGGACTTTGAATGGGAATTTTGTTTCAAGAAAAAAATACTATGGAGAAATGGGATGTATTAAAATCACTGCTAGTTAAAAATACTCACAAATTTATTCCCATGAGCAGCAAAAAAGGAATAAAAATCCCAAACCAATGTGGCTTAACAAAAAGATAAAGGAACTAATGGGCAAAAAAAGGTGAGCATTCAAAAAATACAAATCTGACGGGAATGCAGTTATTTCAGCACTATAAGGATTGTAACAAAACTAGCAAAAAAGAAATAAGAGCGGCTAAGTAGAAACTGATAAACTAGAAGCAAAGGAAAGCAAAGCAAATCCCATTTTTTTTTAAATACATCAACAGCAAGAGATTAAAGAAGGAGAGTAGAAGCCCTTTAAAAGACAAGTTGGAAGTGTTAATCAAAAATTATAATGACATAGCGGACAAACTAAATGAGTTTTTTTCAATGGTATTTACAAGAGAGGACCAAATGCAGAGACTAACACATAATCTCAAGAAAGATAATGTCTCACTGTTAAGTGCTTATTTAAGTGAGGAGGTAGTCTGTGACCGATTAAAACATTTAAATATTAATAAGTCACCTGGTCCAGATGGAATTCACCCAAGGGTTTTCATGGAGCTTCACTCTGAACTAGCAAGACCGCTGTTTTTGATCTTCAAAGATTCAGTTATATCAGGTATGGTTCTCAAAGACTGGTGTATAGCAGAAGTAGTACCGATATTCAAAAAGGGAGATAAATCTAAACCGGGTAATAGACCAGTTAGTCTTACATCTATAGTGGGAAAAGTATTGGAAGGCATTCTAAGGGATAGTATTCAGAAGTTCATTGAAGCCAAAAAGGTCATTAATAGGAATCAACATGGGTTTATGAAGGACAGATCCTGTCAAACCAACTTACTTGGCTTTTATGAAACAGTAAGCGCAAACCTAGATCAGAGTAAGGAGGTGGATGTAATCTTTTTAGACTTTGCCAAAGCTTTCAACACAGTACCACACATGCGACTTATCTATAAGCTACAAGAAATAGGGCTAGGGAGCACAATATGCACTTAGGTCAGAAACTGGTTAGATAATAGGGAGCAGCGCATTGTGGTTTATGGATTGTTTTCAAATTGGACTGAAGTGCTAAGTGGTGTGCCACAAGGGTCTGTACTTGGACCCCTATTGTTCAACATTAACAATCTAACAGTGGGTCTAGAGAGCAAGGTGTACATTTTTGCAGACGATACCAAATTGTGTAAGGTTATAAATACGGAGGGGGATGCTGAGTCTGTTCAGAACGACTTAGTTAAACTAGAAGCATGGACAGCAAAATGGAGAATGAGCTTCAATACAGACAAGTGTAAGGTAATGCACTGTGGTAGCAAGAACAAAAATAACACCTACAGTACATACTAAATGGGGTAATATTAGCGGATTCTATACTAGAAAAAGACTTAGGTGTTCACATAGACTGCAAACTAAGCAGCAGTACCCAAAGTAGGATTGCAGCAAAGAAGGCTAATAAGATATTAGCATGCATAAAATGGGGAATTGATGCAAGGGACGAGAGTGTTATACTCCCATTATATAAATCACTAATGAGGCCACATCTTGAATACTGTGTACAATTTTGGGCACCATACTACAAAAATATCCTGGAGCTAGAAAAGATTCGGAGGCGGGCGACCAAACTAATTAAGGGCATGGAGACGCTGGAATACGAGGAAAGGCTTGAAAGCTAGGCATGTTTACACTGGAAAAGAGGAGACTAAGAGGGGACATGATCAACATTTACAAATATATAAGGGGACAATACACAGAGCTTGCGCGGGACCTTTTTTTGGTAAGATCAGCACAGAGGACACATGGACACTCGCTCAGGTTATAGGAGATTCTGCACAATGCGGCAAATTTTTTTTTTCCCAGTAAGGACAATACGTGTTTTGAATTCCCTGCCTGAGAGAGTAGTAATGGCGGACTCAGTCAACACCTTTAAGAATGGTTTAGATAAATCCCTAATGGATAATGATATCCACGGTTATGGTTAGTGATGTGCACCGGACATTATTCGGGTTTTGTGTTTTGGTTTTGGATTCGGTTCCGCGGCCGTGTTTTGGATTCGGATGCGTTTTGGCAAAACCTCACCGAAAATTTTTCGTTGGATTCGGGTGTGTTTTGGATTTGGGTGTTTTTTTCAAAAAACAGCTTAAATCATAGAATTTGGGGGTCATTTTGATCCCATAGTATTATTAACCTCAATAACCATAATTTCCACTCATTTTCAGTCTATTCTGAACACCTCACACCTCACAATATTATTTTTAGTCCTAAAATTTGCACCAAGGTCGCTGGATGGATAAGCTAAGCGACACAAGTGGCCAACACAAACACCTGGCCCATCTAGGAGTGGCACTGCAGTGTCAGGCAGGATGGCACTTAAAAAAAACAGTCCCCAAACAGCACATGATGCAAAGAAAAAAAGAGGCGCTCCAAGGTCGCTGTGTGACTAAGCTAAGCGACACAAGTGGCCGACACAAACACCTGGCCCATCTAGGAGTGGCACTGCAGTGTCAGGCAGGATGGCACTTCAAAAAAATTGTCCCCAAACAGCACATGATGCAAAGAAAAATGAAAGAAAAAAAAGAGGTGCAAGATGGAATTGTCCTTGGGCCCTCCCACCCACCCTTATGTTGTATAAACAGGACATGCACACTTTAACGAACCCATCATTTCAGCGACAGGGTCTGCCACACGACTTTGACTGAAATGACTGGTTGGTTTGGGCCCCCACCAAAAAAAGAAGCAATCAATCTCTCCTTGCACAAACTGGCTCTACAGAGGCAAGATGTCCACCTCATCATCATCCTCAGATTCCTCACCCCTTTCACTGTGTACATCCCCCTCCTCACAGATTATTAATTCGTCCCCACTGGAATCCACCATCTCACGTCCCTGTGTACTTTCTGGAGGCAATTGCTGCTGGTGAATGTCTCCACGGAGGAATTGATTATAATTCATTTTGATGAACATCATCTTCTCCACATTTTCTGGAAGTAACCTCGTACGCCGATTGCTGACAAGGTGAGCGGCTGCACTAAACACTCTTTCGGAGTACACACTGGAAGGAGGGCAACTTAGGTAGAATAAAGCCAGTTTGTGCAAGGGCCTCCAAATTGCCTCTTTTTCCTGCCAGTATACTTACGGACTGTCTGACGTGCCTACTTGGATGCGGTCACTCATATAATCCTCAACCATTCTTTCAATGGTGAGAGAATCATATGCAGTGACAGTAGACGACATGTCAGTAATCGTTGGCAGGTCCTTCAGTCCGGACCAGATGTCAGCACTCGCTCCAGACTGCCCTGCATCACCGCCAGTGGGTGGGCTCGGAATTCTTAGCCTTTGCCTCGTACCCCCAGTTGCGGGAGAATGTGAAGGAGGAGATGTTGACGGGTCACGTTCCGCTTGACTTGACAATTTTCTCACCAGCAGGTCTTTGAACCTCTGCAGACTTGTGTCTGCCGGAAAGAGAGATACAACGTAGGTTTTAAATCTAGGATCGAGCACGGTGGCCAAAATGTAGTGCTCTGATTTCAACAGATTGACCACCCGTGAATCCTGGTTAAGCGAATGAAGGGCTCCATCCACAAGTCCCACATGCCTAGCGGAATCGCTCTGTTTTAGCTCCTCCTTCAATGTCTCCAGCTTCTTCTGCAAAAGCCTGATGAGGGGAATGACCTGACTCAGGCTGGCAGTGTCTGAACTGACTTCACGTGTGGCAAGTTCAAAGGGTTGCAGAACCTTGCACAACGTTGAAATCATTCTCCACTGCGCTTGAGTCAGGTGAATTCCCCCTCCTTTGCCTATATCGTGGGCAGATGTATAGGCTTGAATGGCCTTTTGCTGCTCCTCCATCCTCTGAAGCATATAGAGGGTTGAATTCCACCTCGTTACCACCTCTTGCTTTAGATGATGGCAGGGCAGGTTCAGGAATGTTTGGTGGTGCTCCAGTCTTCGGCACGCGGTGGCTGAATTCCGAAAGTGGCCCGCAATTCTTCGGGCCACCGACAGCATCTCTTGCACGCCCCTGTCATTTTTTTAAAATAATTCTGCACCACCAAATTCAATGTATGTGCAAAACATGGGACGTGCTGAAATTTGCCCAGATGTAATGCATGCACAATATTGCTGGTGTTGTCTGATGTCACAAATCCCCTGGAGAGTCCAATTGGGGTAAGCCATTCTGCGATGATCTTCCTCAGTTTCCGTAAGAGATTGTCAGCTGTGTGCCTCTTCTGGAAAGCGGTGATACAAAGCGTAGCCTGACTAGGAATGAGTTGGCGTTTGCGAGATGCTGCTACTGGTGCCGCCGCTGCTGTTCTTGCTGCGGGAGGCAATACATCTACCCAGTGGGCTGTCACAGTCATATAGTCCTGAGTCTGCCCTGCTCCACTTGTCCACATGTCCGTGGTTAAGTGGACATTGGGTACAACTGCATTTTTTAGGACACTGGTGACTCTTTTTCTGAGGTCTGTGTACATTTTCGGTATCGCCTGCCTAGAGAAATGGAACCTAGATGGTATTTGGTACCGGGGACACAGTACCTCATTCAAGTCTCTAGTTGCCTCTGAATTAACGGTGGATACCGGAACCACGTTTCTCACCGCCCAGGCTGCCAAGGCCTGAGTTATCTGCTTTGCAGCAGGATGACTGCTGTGATATTTCATCTTCCTCGCAAAGGACTGTTGGACAGTCAATTGCTTACTGGAAGTAGTACAAGTGGTCTTCCGACTTCCCCTCTGGGATGACGATCGACTCCCAGCAGCAACAACAGCAGTGCCAGCAGCAGTAGGCGTTACACTCAAGGATGCATCGGAGGAATCCCAGGCAGGAGAGGACTCGTCAGACTTTCCAGTGACATGGCCTGCAGGGCTATTGGCTTTCCTGGGTAAGGAGGAAATTGACACTGAGGGAGTTGGTGGTGTGGTTTGCAGGAGCTTGGTTACAAGAGGAAGGGATTTACTGGTCAGTGGACTGCTTCCGCTGTCACCCAAAGTTTTTGAACTGGTCACTTACTTCTGATTAATGCGGTCCAGGTGACGTATAAGGGAGGATGTTCCTAGGTGGTTAACGTCCTTACCCCTACTTATTACAGCTTGACAAAGGCAACACACGGCTTGACACCTGTTGTCCGCATTTGTGTTGAAATAATTCCACACCAAAGAGCTGATTTTTTTTGTATTTTGACCAGGCATGTCAATGGCCATATTCGTCCCACGGACAACAGGTGTCTCCCCGGGTGCCTGACTTAAACAAACCATCTCACCATCAGAATCCTCCTTGTCAATTTCCTCCCCAGCGCCAGCAACACCCATATCCTCATCCTGGTGTACTTCAACAGTGACATCTTCAATTTGAAAATCAGAAACTGGACTGTGGGTGCTCCTTCCAGCACTTGCAGGGGGCGTGCTAATGGTGGAAGGCGCAAGCTCTTCCCGTCCAGTGTTGGGAAGGTCAGGCATCGCAACAGACACAATTGGACTCTCCTTGGGGATTTGTGGTTTAGAAGAACGCACAGTTCTTTGCTGTGCTTTTGCCAGCTTAAGTATTTTCATTTTTCTAGCGAGAGGATGAGTGCTTCCATCCTCATGTGAATCTGAACCACTAGCCATGAACCTAGGCCAGGGCCTCAGCCGTTCCTTGCCACTCCGTGTCGTAAATGGCATATTGGCAAGTTTACGCTTCTCATCAGACGCTTTCAATTTTGATTTTTGGGTCATTTTACTGAACTTTTGTTTTTTGGATTTTACATGCTCTCTACTATGACATTGGGCATCGGCCTTGGCAGACGACGTTGATGGCATTTCATCGTATCGGCCATGACTAGTGGCAGCAGCTTCAGCACGAGGTGGAAGTGGATCTTGATCTTTCCCTATTTTAACCTCCACATTTTTGTTCTCCATTTTTTAATGTGTGGAATTATATGCTAGTATCAATAGCAATGGCCTACTACTATATATACTGCGCACAACTGAAATGCACCACAGGTATAGAATCTAGATGGATAGTATACTTGACGACACAGAGGTAGGTACAGCAGTGGCCTTCCGTACCGTACTGCTATATATACTGGTGGTCACTGTGTCAGCAAACTGCACAACTAAAATGCACCACAGGTATAGAATGTAGATGGATAGTATACTTGACGACACAGAGGTAGGTACAGCAGTGGCCTTCCGTACCGTACTGCTATATATACTGGTTGTCACTGTCAGCAAACTGCAAAACTAAAATGCACCACAGGTATAGAATGTAGATGGATAGTATACTTGACGACATAGAGGTAGGTACAGCAGTGGCCTTCCGTACCGTACTGCTATATATACTGGTGGTCACTGTCAGCAAACTGCAAAACTAAAATGCACCACAGGTTTAGAATGTAGATGGATAGTATACTTGACGACACAGAGGTAGGTACAGCAGTGGCCTTCTGTACCGTACTGCTATATATACTGGTGGTCACTGTCAGCAAACTGCAAAACTAAAATGCACCACAGGTATAGAATGTAGATGGATAGTATACTTGATGACACAGAGGTAGGTACAGCAGTGGCCTTCCGTACCGTACTGCTATATATACTGGTGCTCACTGTGTCAGCAAACTGCACATCTGAAATGCACCATTGGTATAGAATCTAGATGGATAGTATACTTGACGACACAGAGGTAGGTACAGCAGTGGCCTACTGTACCGTAATGCTATATATTATATACTGGTGGTCAGCAAACTGTGCAAAACTGAAATGCATCACAAGTATGGATGGATAGTATACTTGACGACACAGAGGTAGGTACAGCAGTGGCCTACTGTACCGTAATGCTATATATTATATACTGGTGGTCAGCAAACTGTGCAAAACTGAAATGCACCACAGGTATGGATGGATACTATACTTGACGACACAGAGGTAGGTACAGCAGTGGCCTTCTGTACCGTACTCCTATATATTATATACTGGTGGTCAGCAAAATTATGCACTGTACTACTATATACTACACAATGCAGCACAGATATGGAGTGTTTTTCAGGCAGACAACGTATACTGGTGGTCACTGGTCAGCAAAACTCTGCACTGTACTCCTCCTATATAATATTATACTGGTGGTCCCCAGTCCCCACAATAAAGCAGTGTGAGCACAGATATATGCAGCACACTGAGCACAGATATGGAGTGTTTTTCAGGCAGACAACGTATACTGGTGGTCACTGTCAGCAAAACTCTGCACTGCACTCCTCCTATATAATACAGATCCTCCCCAGTCCCCACAATTAAGCAGTGTGAGCACAGATATATGCAGCACACTGAGCACAGATAAGGAGTGCTTTTTTCAGGCAGAGAACGGATAAAACTGGTGGTCACTGATCAGCAAAACTCTGTACTGTACTCCTCCTATATTAATATAAAGCTGCTCCCCAGTCCCCACAATGATATAAGCAAGCACAAATATTTGCATCAACTCAACAATGAATAAACGCTGGGCAACGACGTGTCTGCGCATTGCGGCTGCTGCGCATGCGTAGAACCAACCCATTCGCACCGCTGTGAAAAACAGCAGCGTGCAAATGGGTCGGAATGACCCCCATAGTAACTATGTAGGTAAATAAGACATGGATTTTGCTGATCATAAACGTATAGAAGTACTTTATAGTGCTGTTTTGCAGGTGTAACAGAAAGCATACAAATGTATGCAAAGATTGCAGCCCCTCAGGACACTATTTTCATTAAATATCAACAAAATGTACAGGCAATAAGAAAGTAATACAGAGTGAGAGAAGAAGGTACTCCTCTGCTGTCGGTGTTAGGAGAAGTTGGGAGTCCTGTTATCAAGGAAACAATGCAGGAGTACTATGCCCAATGCGCCAATGAGAGAGAGATGAAAAATATAGATAGTAACGTGTGAGGTTAGCGTGCTAGGAAAGAAAGTGTCACTGTGTGTATTGGTAGAAGTGCCCGGACTGCAGATGCACAGCCGGCAAGTGAAGTTATGCATGCTGATATTGAAGAAAGTGGCACTGGATCCTTCTGTTTTTGGAGTTAGGGACAGAGGAGTACCTTGATACACACTGGCATTGTAGGATACCCTCTCCTCACTCTCTGATGAGAGAGGGTATAGAAGAGAAGTGAGTGAGTGACTGATCCTCCTAATAACTGGAGAGGGGGCTGCAGCGGTGCATGACTGGGTATTGTGATCTCCACCTACACAATGGCAGCATGTGTCGGGTGGTGATGACGCGTTTCACCCTAGAGGGCTTGATCACATCTAGGTCAGTATAGATGTGATCAAGCCCTCCAGGGTGAAATGCGTCATCACCACCTGACACATGTTGCCATTGTGCACGTGGAGATCACCATACCCAGTCACCGCTGCAGCCTCCTCTCCGGTTATTAGAAGGATCAGGTATTGACTTCTCTTCCTCTTTACACAACTGTTCCCTCACACATCTTATCCCTTGCGCAGCTCTTTTCTGACACCGCTCTTCCCTCACACATCCTATCCCTCACACAGCTCTTCCCTGACACAGCTTTACCCTCACGCATCTTATTCTTCATGCAGCTCCTCCCCCTGACACAGCTCTTCCTTCACACATCTTATCCCTCATAGCTATTCCCTATGACCAGGGCTGTTTCTAGCCAATTTGGCTCCCAGTGCAAGATTTAAAAATGCACCCCCCATTGACATTTAAAAAATGCTCTGCCCATAGATATAAAAACACAAATTTGCATGGGCCAAAGTAGCATGTGCTCCCAGCAAGGGGGCTTGACCTCACTAAAATGAGCATGTCTCACTAAAATGGGTGCAGTCTCATCTGAAAAGACTACCTTACACCCCAGGTTTTGACCCTGCACCAACAGGTCACTGCAACCACAGGAAAAAAAAAATTCCACCATATTAAGCCCCACACAGTAATGCCCCCTGCCCCCTATTATGCCACACACCCCAATGCCCTTGATACATTATGCCAAAGCTTCTAATTACTTTTAAATTACCTGCTCATTGCCAAGGGTTTCACATGCTGGGTGTCATGCTGGTTGCCAGGGGTTTCATACTCTGGGATCCATGCTGGTTGCCAGGGCTTTCATGCTCTGTGACATGTGTCATGATCATTGCCAGGGCTGTGTAATGCCAGTTGCCAGGGCTGTGTAATGCCTGTTGTCAGGTTTAGTGCTCATTGTCAGGGGTGTTTACAGTGCCCGCCAGCCCACCAGCATCTCCCTCGTCCTCCTCCTGCTCCCGCCCGCAAGTTGCTCCTGAGTCGTCCTGGTTCTCCCAGTCATTAGTACTCCACTCGGGGGCAGAGTTTTGCGTAACAACGCGTTTGTAGTAGTAGTAGTAATGACGAGGAGGAGGGGGAGCACCAGGAGCCACTAAAAGTGCCGTTGCGGGTGCTCCATGCGATGGCACATCTCGCCTGCCACAAGAAACAGCACTGCCCCTGACATAGCTCTTCTCTCATGCATCATGTCCCTCATGGAGCTTTTCCCTAAACACAGCTCTACCTTATCCCTCATTCAGCTCTGCCTGACACAACTCTTCCCTCACACATCTTATCCCTCATGCAGCTTTTCCCCCTGACATAGCTCTTCTCTCATGCAGGTCTTCCCCTTGGCACAGCACTTTCCTCATGCAGCACCCTCTCATGCTGCTCCCACTAATGAAGCTCCTCTCTTCATGGGGCTTCCCCTAATGCACCTCCTCTCCCTTCATGCAGTTCCTCTTCCTTCATATGACTTCCCCAAATACAGCTCCTCTCCCCTCATGTGGCTCTCTCTAATGCAGCTTTTCTCCCCTAATGCGGCTCCCTCTAATGTTGCTCCCCCTAATGCAGCTCCTCTCTTTTCTTGCTACTCTCCCTAATGCAACTCCTCTCCACTCATGTGGTTCTCCATAATACAGCTCCTCTCCTCTCATGCAGCTCCCCTAATGCAGCTCCTCTCCCCTCTTGCAGCTCAGCCTCATGCAGCTTCCCCCTCATATAGCTCATCTCCCAACATGCAGCTCATCTCCCCTCATATGGTTTCCCCTAATGCAGCTCATCTCCCCTCATGTGACTTCCCCCCTCATACAGCTCATCTTCTCTCATGCAGTAACCACTCATGTGGCACCCCCTTCATGTAGCTCAACTCCCCTTATGCAGTTTCCACTCATGCAGCTTCCCCCTAATATGGCTCCACTCCCCTCATGCAGCTCATCTCCCCTTTGTGGTTCACAGTCATATAGCTCTGTCCTCATACATCTCATCTCCACTCATGTAGCTTTCCTTATGCAGCTCATCTCCCCTTATTCGGCTCACCCTCATACAGCTCATCTCCCCTCATGTGAATCTTCTCTCATGAAGCTAATCTCCCCTAATGTGGCTCCCCCAATGCAGCTCCTCTCCCCTAATGTGACTTCCCCATCATGCTGCTCCCCCCTAATGCAGCCCCTCTCCACCCATGTGGCTCACTCCTCATGCAGCTCATCTCCCCTCATGCAGCTCCTTTTTCCTCATGCGACTCCCCCAATACAGCTCCTCTCCCCTCATGCGGCTTATCCTCATGCAGCTCCACCCTAATACAGCTCATCTCCACTCATGCAGCTCATCTCCCATCATGCAGTTACCCCTAATGCAGCTAATATGCTTTAATGTGGCTCTCCTCATACAGCTCATCTCCCCTCATGCAGTTCCCACTTATGCAGCTCTCCCCTCACGCAGCTCATTTTCCCTTATGCAGCTCCCACCTCATGTGGATCCTCTCCACTTATGCAGCTCATATCCCCTTATGCGGTTCACACTCATGCTGCTCCCTCCTCATGCAGCCCCTCTCAACTCATGCAGCACATCTCCCCTCATACGGCTCTTCTCTCCTCACGCAGTTCTCCATCATGCAGCTCATCTCTGATCATGCGGATCCCCCTCATGCAGAGCATCTCACCTCATGCAGCTCCTCCTTCAGGCAGCTCTTCCTCATGCAGCTTACCTCCTTTAATGAAGTACCCTCCTCATGCAGCTCATCTTCCCTTATGCAGCTCCCCCAATGCAGTTTTTCTGCCTTCATGCAGCTTCTCCCTTCTCATGCAGCTCCCTTCTCATGCAGCTCATCTTCCCTTATGCAGCTCCCCCAATCCAGCTCAACTGCCTATATGTGGCTCTCCCCTCATGCAGCTAATCTCCCCTCATGCAGCTTCTCCCTCATGCAGCTAATCTCCCCTCATGCAATTCTCCCTCATGCAGCTCATCTCTGCTCATGTGGCTCCCTCATCATGCAGCTCATTTCCCCTCATGCAGTTTCCCCCCATAAATCTCTCACCCCATGCTGCTCTCCCCACATGCAGCTCCCCACCTCATGCGGCTCCCCACCCTTATGCAGCTCCTCTCCCCTCATGAGGCTCCCCCCTAATCAGCTCATTTCCCCTCATGAAACTCCACTCCCCAAAAGCCCTGTAATGCAGCTCCTCTCCCCTCATGCAGTCCCACCTCATGCAATTCATCTCCCTTCATGTGGCTCCCCTCCAGCAGCTCATCTCCACTCATGTGACTCCTCTCCCCTCATGTTGTCCCCCCCATTCAGCTCTTCCTTACCTCTCTTTTGCTGTCCTGCTCTCTGTTTTCTTCCTCCACCACTTGCAAGCTGTCACCTCTGCATGGCTCCTGTTTAATTCCTCCCAGGGTGGCAATCACATCACTGCATTATCTTATTACCACAAAGTTCAGAGAGGAGACTGGGGGTGGTGGGAATAAGGGAGACATTCTCGGTCTAACACCACTCATTGCACAGTGGCTCAGTGCATGATCAAAGTCTCCTCTCCTTCAATCAGGCAACTGTGGCCAGACAAGGTGGGCTGGCAGAGGCGGAATGCATTCCACCTTTAAATACAACTGACAGAACGCAGGTAAAAGATAAAACAGTGCTATATGCTGGATCTGGTAAAGATTTTACATTTATTCATATCATAATACAGTACAATTTAAAAGATACCATTGTAACGGGAGTTAAGAAATGGCTAATAGAAGAAAAAACAAAATTACATGAAGCAAAAAAGGCACATATTAGCAATGCAATTCAATGATAAAAAGTATATATATGAACTTGGATTTATGTAGGGATTTGTCCATGGAGACTGGCCACAGTCCTGAGAGGTAAGTACAGATGGAACCTCGCTCATTTATATCATCTATGGTGTTTGTCCCAATCACGGAGTCACAGTGTGCCTGGTCCCAGGGTGGCGCATAGAGCTTAGTGTGGGTATTGGTGTTACCAGTGAGTGTAATACCAGCGATCATCCACCAGATATTGCTTTTGAAAATCACCAATTGCGCATGCGTGAGGTGTCCAATAAAATACTACAGTGCAAGAATCACCATTGCGCATGAGTGAGGTCTCCATTGAAATACACTATAGCACAACAACTACTTTAATGTAGATATCTGTGGCTATGTTGCCTAGTGGTATCGCCAATGGTTACCCTACACTTCATTATCCTGTGTGTAATAGTGGCTATATCTGCATCCAAAATGAATCATTACAGTGTTTTCTGTGTTTTCATTACAGTGTTTTCCAGGAAAACACTGTAGCAGAGCATTTTGTATGTAAATACAGTTGCAGTCACACACAGAATATATGCATGCTTCATATCATTTTAATCAGCAGAATCTGCCTATATTACCTTGTGTCTAAGATGCATTTTCACGGAAAAATGCAAACATAGACAATTGGCATGGTGTGACTTTAAGGGCTTTTTAGCGTGACTGCAGCAAGGATATAAGAGGACATCTCTGTAATTTGGCTCAGCACCTCCAATGCACACAAAGAAAAGCACAGTTCAAAGTTATACACAGCTTGACATAGAGGTATCACTGATGGTTGCCATGCCCGTGAGCTAGGGTTTGATTCCCGCAAAGGACACACTTGTATATCTGTGTAAAGATTAGCATCCACATTTTTTTTTTTTCATTTTGCCAAAATAAGTCCTGTCATACTTTGTATACAGTATCAGACATGCTCACAGATATACAGTCAAAATTAGAAAAAAAACTGTATGTGCTTCTTATTACACAAATATACAAGTGTGACTATTCAAATTATGAGAGTCTTATCTTTATAAGACTGAGCAATGGACCAATGCTTTAACACGTAAGTGTGCATATGTATACACTATTTTTATTGATTGATTGATTTTTTGGGTCCCGATAAAGAATGAATATTTTCTACAGCGTCTCTTTATTTACAGTACACTATACACTTCAAGTTCCTTATTGACTCTCTCCGTCTGACCGTTTGTCTATGAGTATAACATTACAGTTGTCACTGGCCATTTGCCAGAGCTTGCTAAGAGTACACTATTACGGTCTGATTACTGTACTGTATATCCATCCACTATACAATACTGGATTATACAATACTGGATTAGTGAAGCATTAGCCACCCAGTCATGAAGACGTGTATTGCATGCTGTGTATGTTGTCGCACCTCAACGAACCTCTCCAGGCAACACCATAAAAACCTGAGCTATAGGTAAGGCACGAAAAATACTCCATTTAGACCAGAGGTTCTCAAACTCGGTCCTCGGGAGCCCACACAGTGCATGTTTTGCAGGTAACCCAGAAGGTGAACAGGTGTATTAATTACTCACTGACACATTTTAAAAGGTCCACAGGTGGAGCTAATTATTTCACTTGTGATTCTGTGAGGAGACCTGCAAAACATGCACTGTGTGGGCCCCCGAGGACCGAGTTTGAGAACCTCTGATTTAGACTGAGATACTTCAACGATGAGGGAGGCTCCATCTGTATGCGAATTGAATCACAGTGAATTTAATCACAATGGTGATCCCTGTGGACTTCTAGGCTTGTCTCCTGGTATAATCCAAATTGCAATAGTACGCAGCTCCATTACCAGAAGCTGGGTACTATTACCCTTTCTATAAATGTTGTTGGGATTAACTATCCCTTTACACAGCAGCTTGAGGTGATATCTACTCTATTTGCAGCAGCAGGCCTATTGCCTTTGGCAATTAATTTCTACACAGAACTCAGTTCCACCCTGTTTCAGTCCAATTTAACCCCTGACTCTACAAAGCTAACTGAAGGCATCAATGTGAATATCACACAAACCATACTACACCCATTCAGAACAAAGTTAGGCAGGCGCACACACACACATTTTAAATATGACAAATGTTTTATAATGTCATTAATATAGTCTTTTTTTTTTTATAGCACCATCTATAGAAAGAACTTCAGCCAGGCCCACAGAAGTTGTGAGTGATGAAGTGCCATTTGTTTTGTAAAATGAATTAGTGCAAGCATAATATTTTCTCTTTTTATTCAAGGTCCATAAAGGGCAATTTTCGGGCTGTCTAGTAGTCACACTGTAACTACACACTGGGAGATGTCCACTTCTGTGCTGCTACAGTACGAAGGTCCAGGATTCATCTGCAGCTCTTGTACAGCCATTTGGTATGTGTTGAGTTCCATACAAGAAATACAGACTTGGGGGGCGTGGCCTGGATGCAGAAGGCAGCAGACGTACTTCACATGGGCTCCTGCTGCTGAAAGTTTTATAAGCCTATTATAAGGTTCTTTCCTACCTCTACTGCTAAATAAACAGAACCTAAGCCCCTTATATCCCTGCTGGTGTACCCCTGTTAGAACCGCGGAATCGGGGAGCACCTTTTGGAGCTCCCGCGGATTGCGGCCTACAGACACCTCTCAGACCGGGGCCTCAATTCCAGCATCAACCCGGAAGGCCTTCCGAGACCGGAGGGACCGGAGTGACTTTACCGCAGACCCTACCATCATAGCCGAACACAGACATCAACAAACTGCGGCCGGAGCCGTCGGAGGAGAGCCGGAGCTGTGCGGCGTTTGGCGGCCGGACGGGAGGGAGACATCGCTCCAGGCCTGGAGCTTAGACCCGCGCGCCACTGAGGGGACGGAGCGCGTACGCAGCACGGAGCTGTGCCGTCGGGTGGGAAGTCGGTGCTCCGAATCTGCATCTCCTAGAAGATTACCCCGCTGCCCTGGGCCTACCCTCCGTCCGGAAGCCAGGACCTAAAGCCAACAGGTGAGCCCCAGCGCTGTAGTGCGGCCACGGCGGTGCTCCCTGACGACCTGCACACACATACACCCCTCTCTCTGAATTGCCTGCACCGTCCCTCCCGCACGCTCCTACCTACCCTGGTGCTCTTAGGAGGCCCCCGCTGCTACTGTGGGCGACCATCACACCCCCCTGACCTCTAGGGAGGCTATCCTGTGGGGCTATAAGCTGTGGGGACCCCTGAGAGTGGAGGAAGAGTGTGAGACTCATACAAACAGAGAGCTGCAGCGGCCATCTTGGATTTTACAGGATTTTACAGGGGAAGCTGCTGCAAGCTGCAGAACACACTGAAGTCCCTGGACCCTGTGACGGAGGGGTGCCTGGGAAGGAGGGTACCACGTCTATCCACCTCTATCCCACAGCATTTATTTAATAGACCCGCTGGACCAGAGGCGTGTGCCTGGCTCCCCAACCCCCTCTCCCAGCTGGGAACCTCTCACCTCCCATCTGGGCCCCGCAAGATGGAGATTAACCTCTGCTTCGCCATGTGTCATACCGGTCTTCTGATGTAGCGCAGACCACCTACCCGCCACCACCCGTGTCTTTTATGCTTACCTAAATCTTCACTATATTCTGCGTGATCCTGAGCTTCTTCATTATTATCTACATCCCGTCTGCGGAACTTCACTCCACTGGAATGCCTTCTAAAAAGGTCAAAGGGGTGCTGCCCCCGAGAGTATCTTTCCCACCTCAGAAGTCGTCATCTGCCGCCTCTTCTCTACGGAAGTCCCCGGCTGCCGCCTCTCCGCAAACTACCCCCAGCAGCCCTACCTCCCCGCCGGGGTTTGACCCTGATTCTGATGCACCTCTCACAGTTAAAACCCTGTACCAGGCCCTCTCAACATTTAAATCTGAGTTGACTCAGGACCTCACCGCAGCCCTTCGGGAGGTTAAGACGGAGCTGCACGCTATAGGAGACCGTACGGACCATCTAGAGAGGAAAGTAGAGGAATTGGTCTCGTCTCATAATGACCTCATAACGGCGCACGACCAGCAGCAAAGTGACCTTGAGACGTTTAAACTCAAGATTGCAGATATAGAGGACAGATCCCGGCGGAATAATATTAAGATCCGAGGCATCCCCGACTCCGTGCAGAACTCCGAGTTGGAAAATTACGCTACTGTCCTGTTCCAGAAGCTGCTACCTAGAGCTGATGCTAGAGAGCTGCTTATAGACCGGATCCATAGACTGCCTAAACCACGCTCAGTTGCCCCCTCGCTCCCGAGAGATACACTCCTGAGGGTGCATTTTTTCACAATCAAGGAACGCATCTTGAAAGCAGCCAGAGAGGCGGGCGACTCCGACCCGAATGCCCTCGGCGGTTTACAACTGTTCCCGGACTTCTCCGCCCTAACCCTGGCCAAACGACGAGCATTCCTCCCCGTCACTTTAGCACTTCGCGACCAAGACATCTCGTACAGATGGGGCTTTCCAGTGAAGCTTGTCATCTCGCATGAAAACAAGTCTTACACAGTGACTTCATTGGAGACGGGAGTCAAATTATTGGCGGAGTGGGATATCTCTGTTGTACTACCCCCTGGATCCAAGAAACAACCCACCATCCGCTCGGAATGGGTCACCGCATGACGTTGATATATCCAGCTGGGGTTCTCAAGTTGAACTGTTTATCATACCGTTACTACAGATTTGACTGCGCCATTGTTCATGATAAGGTCACGTGAGTGGTCCTATGTGATGTCGTGATAATGATGTACCAGCTTCTCATTTTATGTCTGAGTTTATGTATATCTGTTTTTTTTTTTTTATCTACTTTATATAATTTTCCATGTGCTCTCATGTGTACTGTTGGTAAGCATATTTACTTCTGCTTACTCTTGTTTTTTTTTTTTCTCTGTTCAGTTTCATGGGTGGTGGCGCTAGGCGCTAGACGCTAGGCCACATGTTCCCCCCTGGTAATATACTACTGCACTTTTTTACCTCCCTTGCAGTGGTTATGCCGACCCGATATACTGGGTCGTTTTGGTTTTTCCCTCCCCCCCCACCTCCCTGTACCCCCCCTCCCCCCACCCACCCCCAGTTTTATGATGTAGGTACTCGCTGCTCAAAACAATTCTATTTGGATAAGCGCCAAGACCCTTCGCCTCTCACAACGTACATTAGCTTGCTCCGATGGTTCGGGTATTATCCATGAATGTTAAGGGGCTGAATTCCCCCAATAAGCGTAGACTGGCTCTGGGTAATTTTGCTAAGAATAAAGCTGATATTGTTGCCCTGCAGGAGACACACTTTTCATCTATTGCACCCCCTATTTTCAAAGATCGCAAATTCCCTCTAGGTTATTTCGCCAATGGCCCTTTTAAGAGAAACGGTGTGGCCATATTATTTAGAGACTCCATCTCCTTCACTCTACACTCTCAGATAGCGGATAAAAACGGCCGGTATCTCATACTGAGCGGCCTT
Source organism: Pseudophryne corroboree (assembly GCF_028390025.1). Classification (NCBI taxonomy): domain Eukaryota; kingdom Metazoa; phylum Chordata; class Amphibia; order Anura; family Myobatrachidae; genus Pseudophryne; species Pseudophryne corroboree. The sequence goes on along the minus strand of NC_086450.1, from coordinate 273,067,662 downwards.
TTAAATGAAAAACCGGTAACTCTGGTCTCTGCATATGCCCCGAACTCACACCAAGTTGCCTTTATCCGAAAGTTATGTGTAACTATTCATAAGATTCGTAAGGGCTCCCTTTTGCTCATGGGGGATTTTAATTTAGTCCTTGACCCTAAGCTGGACAGGTCTCCCAGGACCTCCCCCGCCACTTCAGTCCCCCCCAACGCCCCTTCCTTAGCCTTTCGTAACCTCTTGGCTGAATTTGATCTTTATGACATTTGGCGAGGGCAAAACCCCACAGGACGGGAGTACACTTACTATTCCCCTGTCCACAACTCTTACTCCCGTATTGATTTTATATTCTCGGACAAATGGACTCTCCAGTTTGCCAAATCTTTAGATATTCTCCCTATAACTTGGTCAGACCACGCCCCGCTGATTCTTAATTGGAGTCTAGCCAGCCAACACTGCCCCCCCCGTCCTTGGAGACTCTCTCCTTATTTACTGTCCAACCCAGTTTCAAAAAAAATAATAGCTGATAGTATATCATCCTATCTGGAGTTTAATTCTCCGTCAGACACGTCCACCCTGAACTTCTGGTGCGCACTTAAAGCTGTCATCCGGGGAGCGGCGATTCAGGCGGGAGCACAGCTCAAGAAACTTAATTCACAACGCCAGACCGATTTGGAACTCAAACTAAAGGACTTAGAGGACAAAAACCAATCCAGACCTACGAAATCTTTACAGAAGCAGTTAGTAGATATTAGGTCCCAACTACAGACAATGCTAATGGCGCGCACCCAGGCTTCACTAAATAGGATACGTCAGAAGTTTTACCTAGCGGGGAACAGGCCGGGGAAAATGCTTGCCCGGAAGCTTAGGGCTCAGCAAGCTAGGAATAGAATCAAGCTCATTATATCCCCCACAGGCACCAAAATTTCTAACCCAAGGGAGATAGCGAATCAGTTTGCTAACTACTACTCCCATCTCTACAACCTCTCGGCAGATCCTGACACCCCACAACCTACCCCTTCCTCTATCAACTCCTTCTTAGCGGATTTAACCCTCCCAAAAATTTCAGATGATCAATTAGCATTGCTGAATGCCCCATGGTCCTTATCAGAAACCCTCCAAGTGATCAAGTCCCTACCTCAGGGTAAGGCACCCGGCCCAGATGGCTTTATTAATGATTTTTATGTTTCATTCCAGGACCTTCTAGCTCCCTATTTAGTGGCGGTTTACACCGATATTACCTCGCAGGGCACCCTCCCTCAGGAGATGCTCGAGGCACGTATTGTCACGATCCCTAAACCGGGCAAAGATGTGACCTCCTGCCAAAATTATCGTCCCATTGCGTTACTGAATGGGGATATTAAAATATACGCTAAATTAATAGCCTCTCGGCTGAACACCCTCCTTCCCTCCCTGATATATCCGGACCAAGTTGGTTTTATCCCGGGAAGACAGGCGTCCGATAATACACGCCGGGTCTTCAATCTTGTTGATTCCCTAAACTCCGAGCAAGGTCTCCTTCTGCTATCTTTGGATGCAGAGAAGGCCTTTGATCGTTTAAACTGGTCTTATATGCGAGAAGTCCTAGCCAAATTCGGCCTGCGCGATCGCATTCTCTCCTCGATACTAGCCCTGTATAGCTCCCCGACGGCCCGGGTATTCAGTAATGGTTTTTTATCCCACCCTTTCCCAATCTACAATGGCACCCGCCAAGGCTGCCCCCTCTCCCCTCTTATATTCGTGCTAGCCATTGAACCACTGGCAGCTAGGCTACGAGCGGACCCACAGTTCCCTGGACTGCGATTAGGCACCACATCACATAAACTATGTCTGTTCGCAGACGATGTTCTCCTATTCGTAACAGACCCAGCCACAACTCTCCCTCATCTGCATACTGTTTTAGATAGCTACTCTGCAGCATCGTATTATAAACTAAACGCCTCTAAGACGGATGCTTTGCCCATTAACCTCTCTAACTCCTTGCCCCTATTACGCACTAAGTATCCGTATAACTGGAAAACATCCTCGATACGATACCTGGGTATTCTAATTCCCCCATCTACCTCCTCTGTATTTGAGGCCAATCTCCCTCCTCTGCTGTCTTCCCTCCAGATGTTCACCAAATCATGGCTCAACTATGAAGTTTCTTGGTTGGGCCGCCTGGCCGCCTTTAAAATGTCGCTGCTTCCTAAATTAATGTTCTTGTTCCGAACTATCCCTTTTATCTTCCCTAAAAAGTACCTAGATAAGGCCACTACAATCCTCACTAACTATATATGGTCTTCGCGCCCGCCTAAACTTGCTCGCGCAAGGATGTCTCTACCAAGGAGAGCCGGTGGCCTAGATATGCCTAACCTATCACTGTACCAAGAGGCCTCCCTTCTTGCCCAGATTAAAGAATTTTACAAAGATGTATGTCCGGAGTGGACGTGTCTGGAGGAGGCTGCCTGCCCCCGTTTTCCCCTGAAGGATCTTTTTTGGATTCCTAGGCCCTTACGCCCACAGTGCTTAAATATCCTCCCCTCTACCCGTGCCACACTCCAGATTTGGGACAAACTGACTGCGGCCATATCCCCTTCCTATCATAATCTCTCTCTAATTTCGCTACGAACGGTAGCTGCTCTAGTCCCTAATCTTGGCCTGGCGGGCTGGAGGTCCAGAGGGATAGAGGTCCTGGGGGACTTGTTTAATGGGTTCGTACTCGCCTCTTTTGCTGATATCCAGAGGCGCTTCTCTCTACCAGACACTGAGAGGCTTCGATATTATCAAATACAGCACTGGTGGACCAGCCTCCACCTCTCCCCCTCCCTACCATCACATGATACCCTGCAAGTCACAGGCCGATTTTCTAACGCAACTTCCAGAGGGGAGATTTCCTTCTGGTATAAAACATTACTCTCACTACTCCCTGTTGCTAAATCTAGAGCCCAAGTCAGGTGGGAGGCGGATGTGGGATGTGTTCTCCAAGATTCTCAGTGGCAACACATTTTTATGTCATCCTTCACTATGTCTAAATGCCTGAATCACTCCGAAATGCACGTTAAGCTACTCCACAGACTGTACCTCACACCGGAAAGGCTACATACGATCTGGCCGGCATGTTCGAAGTTTTGTTGGCGCCTATGCGGAGAGGTTGGCCACCTCTTCCATATTTTTTGGTCTTGCCCCCATAGTCAAGGGTATTGGACAGAGATATTCGGCCTTATCAACAAAGTCCTGAACCTCGACCTCTCCCCCTCCCCGCTTATAGCTCTATTGAATATATACCCGCGAAGCATGGGGGTACATCTACACTATGTCCTAGGCCATATCTGCCTCGCCGCACGTGCGGCTTTAGCCCAAAACTGGAAACAACCCACACCGCCTCCAGTGTTGAAGGTAATACACAAAATACAGCTGCACTTCTCGATGGAGACTGAACACATCCCATACTCCTTCACTGCTAAATCTCCATTCGTGCGCTGGATGCCTTGGCATCTATTTATCACGGAGGGTGAGGGTGCTGCATTGATACTACCTCCCCGAACCCCTGTACAATCACCCCCCAGCACATCGGCTGATGTGACCCCATCCCCCCCCCCTAAAAAAGCAAGGACCCAATATTTGTATTTGTATTTGTGTTATATTTACTTCAAGCCCATTGCCGCCCTACCACCTCCATTAATTTTTTTTTTTTTGTTTGCCTTACAATGTATTGGTGTGATCGATTTTGAATTGTCTGCATATGTCTGTTAAAGCGTTTTCTCATATGCGTATGTACCTACTTCCCCCCTCCCTTCCTTTTTCCTTTTTGTACCCCTGTTTGCAATGCAAAAAATTTCAATAAAAAACTATTGATGGAAAAAAAAAAAAGAAATACAGACTTAATTTGAAACGTAATTTTTTCAGCCTTTTAACACAAACATATTTTCAAGCATTGAATTTTCCAAAAACAACCTTTTTTAAAATAAAATCCAAAGATTAAATGCTACATTTGCTCATAGGGTATTTAATATATTTACTTCGAACACTACCTAGTCAAAAAGGTATGGCACATTCTAAAACAAAAAATAAAATAAAAAATATAACATTGCAGCCAAAAATGGGGTGACCTAGGGAGAAAAGAGCATTATGCAGTACAAACAATAATACCTGTATATTCTTTCAACAGACAGTGATGTCTTGCACTATGATGTACCTTCTACATAGGTGCTATGGCCTGATGAGACAAAAAAACATATGATTACTCTACACTTCTTGCCTGACTCACTAGCTTTACAGCAGCCAGATGAAACACCTTTTCCTCAAATGACACCTGTAAGATTGAGATTCAGATGACTATACTGAGGGTATAACAGACTTTGAAAGAACACAGGTGTATTTTATATAAGGGTGCTAAACAATATTATAGTGTCTTTAGGTTAAGTAATTGTAGCTCGCAAACCTGAACCCCACACCATATCTGTCAGCAGCACACCACCAACCAGTTCTGCATCACCATCTCTGACAAGGCGGGGTATCTGTGACACTTACATTTCTTAATTGTTAGTGACATTTTTACTTACCACCAAATTATGTTGCGGCCTTTTTTTGCTATATGTTTCTACCATTTATGCTCACAAACAATATATATATATATATATATATATATATATATATATATATATACACAGGTATATATATATATATATATATATACACACACAGGTTGAGTATCCCTTATCCAAAATGCCTGGGACCAGAGGTATTTTGGATATCGGATTTTTCCGTATTTTGGAATATTCCGTATTTCGGATATTTGGATATGGGATACTCAACCTGTGTGTGTGTGTATGTATATATATATATATATATATATATATATAGAAACAAAAAGTACAGCACTCACCAAAATGAGCTCACTTATCCTCACAACATCTATGGATAAATGAATAAATGATGGGGGTTTAGTTAGTGAATTGGCCAATGCATGGAAGCCTGCTTCTGGGGTGGCGAGTGCTGTGGTTTTCTCTCTGTGTGTATACGATGGGGTTAATCTATGGTTAACTCTTATTAACCGTGGCCACTAGCTTTCTCATGCACCCCTGTGTGGACTTTATTATCCTGAACCTGTCTCAGCTGTTCCTTAGCAATCATCTTTGAGCCAGTGCAAAATGTGACTAGTGTACCTTTAAAAGCCATAAAGGGTGTGGCAGGTACACATTAAATCTAGCAGGCAGATGATGTGTGTAACAGCAGTGAAGTAGTCAGGTTTTGAGACTCTGTGATAGTGTAGGACATGCATGAAGGTGGGGTACCTTGGAGATTGGTATGCAGGCTTCCGTGCATTGGCCAATCCACTAACTAAACCCCCATCATTTATTTATTGAATTGTTGAGGATAAGTGAGCTTACTTTGGTGAGTGCTGGGTTTTTTGTTTGTATTTATTAGAGCTATGTGGTCATGGGCTACATGCACCCTGCCCTGTGAGTGGTAAGTACAGCTGTGTACCCCGCTTTAGTGGTGGAGAGTGCTGTGTTACATGCACCCCACCCTGTGAGTGGTAAGTGCATAGCTGTACCCCGCTTCTGGGGTGGCGAGTGCTGTGGTTTTATCTCTGTGTGTATACGATGGGGTTAATCTATGGTTAACTCTTATTAACCGTGGCCACTAGCTTTCTCATGCACCCCTGTGTGGACTTTATTATCCTGAACCTGTCTCAGCTGTTCCTTAGCAATTATCTCTGAGCCAGTGCAAAAGGTGACTAGTGTACCTTTAAAAGCCATAAAGGGTGTGGCAGGTACACATTAAATCTAGCAGGCAGATGATGTGTGTAACAGCAGTGAAGTAGTCAGGTTTTGAGACTCTGTGATAGTGTAGGACCTGCATGAAGGTGGGGTACCTTGGAGATCGGTATGCAGGCTTCCATGCATTGGCCAATCCACTAACTAAACCCCCATCATTTATTTATTGAATTGTTGAGGATAAGTGAGCTTACTTTGGTGAGTGCTGGGTTTTTGTATGTATGTATGTATGTATGTATGTATGTATGTATGTATGTATGTATGTGTATATATATACGTATATATATATATATATATATATATATATATATATATATATATATATATATATTACACACAAATGTACCAAAATCTGCGCCAACAGGGGGGCTGCACTTTTATAATAACCCTTTTGCCAGTTAAGGGTTCACAATAAACATGTACAACAAAATTCCAAGTGCGCACAACAGATTTTTTAAAATAAAAATGAATGATTGTCAATTAATATACAACCAACAACAATAAAAATTCACAATAATTTATTAAAAGCAATTCATTGGACATATATAACCTCTAGCAGAATATCACCAAGGTTTTAGTGCCCTTGCTATAAAGTTCAGATCAGCAGGTCCAGAAGTGCACTTTATCACCATGTGCAATGAAATAACATAAAAAATTAGTCCAATCTCATGTTGTTCTTTATCTTTAAAGTCTCATAAAGCATTAAAAGTATCTTACCCAGCAGACATCCTTCAGTCATTTGTTCTGCCTCAAAGAGAACATAGAGGGATGACTGAGGATAATGGCATCATGACATGAACCAGAATAGCCAGGAATAGCCAGGACAGTGGGTATTCCTGTGAGACTATAGAAATCTATTCTTAGTTCATGCCACTGTGAGTATTTGCTGGGAAAGCAGATAAGGTATAACAGGATATTTAGGTCTGTCATGACTTGGGTGAGATGGCAGTAGAAACTTGGCTGTGTTTTATGCCTCACTTTAGAGGTGACTGACTGAAAGGAATCAGCGGCAAAAAATTGCAGAGCACATGGCTACTTGTGCATGCCTAATACAGCTTGTGGAATTGCTATATCTGGCTCAAGCTGATCCTTGACAATGTCATACATTGCTGGGGATTCCTACTAGGGATGTGCGCCGGCCCCCGTCATGGGTTTTGGATCTATATCTCCTTCATGTTTTTGGATCTGTATTTGGTTTTACCAAAACAGCCTTTGCAGGTTTTGGCTCTGTATTTATTCTACAAAAATCATAAAAACAGGTAAAATCACAGAATTTTGGTCTGCTTGTTCTTGCGGTATTAACCTCAATAATAACAGTTTTCAGTAATTTCCAGTCAATTTTGATAACTTCACAGCTCACAATATTGTTCACCAACATAGGCCAAAAGCTTGCTGGCTGGCTAAACTAAGCAGCAGATCAGCAGCACAAACCCATGGCAGTTATTTCTGTTTAAAAAAGTTTAGCAAATTAGTAATGTATTAGCAATAACCTATCAAACCGTTTTGCAAGTACTTTCAATAGAAAACAAGACAAAGAAATTTACTAAGAATTGTGTGTGCAATATCATTGCTCTAAAGTAGTTGTAGTTACCAAGCGGCAAAGAAAAAAATCCTAAACAATATGCAAAATAGCAATAGCAGACATGGATGCCCCCTGCTCAAGTGCACATGCTCTCACCACATGCCTATTCTCAGTGCCCAATCTGTACCTCCCTCCTGAGGGCCCTGGGCCCATGTAAAGCCCCAATCAGCCTTTTTGTTGAGGAGTTCCGCAAAATCTCCAAAACCATAAAAAAAGTGTTCCGTAACAGTGTTCCATATATAGTGCGGGTCAGATACAGTAAAGGTTACAATGCAGGTCAGATACAGTGTGGGTCAGATATATTGTGGGTCATATACAGTGTGGGTTTGTTAAAATGCGGATTGGACACAGTGCAGCTTGCAGACAATGTGGGTCAGATACAGTGTGGGTTGGATACAGTGCAGATTCGATAGAGTGCTGGTTGGATACAGTGTTAGTTACAGTGCAGGTCATATACTGCATGGGTCAGATATAGTGCTGGTTACAGACAGTGCAGGTCAGATATAGTGTGAGTCGCATACAGTTCAGGTTACAGACAGGGCAGTTCAGATACAGTGTGGGCTGAATACAGTGCAGGTCCAATACAGTATAAACAGTGTGCTGGATACATCAATAGTGCACTTACTGTGACAGCAGGGGGGCCACCGATGATAAATTCCCCTGGTGGTGTCTGTGAGGAGGATAATGCCAGTGGCTTCGGAAGTGCTGGAGTGCCTGTAATGTTCTCTGTGCAGGTGTGCCTGCTTGGGGTGCCAGCGATGTCCTCTGTGCAGGGGTGCCGGCTGTGTCCTTTGTGTAGGGTTGTCAGAGGTGTTGGCAGTGTGATGATGCCAGCTATGTCCTCTGTGCAGGGGTGCCAGTGGTGTCGGCAGTGTGGGGCTGCTGGTGGTGTCCTCTGTGTGGGGGTGCTTGTGGTGTTGGCAGTGCTGGAGGAGTCGGTGGTGTTCTCTGTGAAGGGGTGCCAACTGTGTTGGCAGTGGAGGTGCAGGTGGTGTTCAGTGAGAGGGGGTGGCGGTGGCCAGTATCTTTAATTCTATTTCCATTAAACTCTATGGGCAAGCGCAAATTGGCTAAGAGCATGACAGATCAGCAGTCAACCCACTGAATTTAATGGGACTGGTATCCTAGGCGCAACCTCAAGATCCTACAACGGGATCCCAAGGTTTTTGTTAAGAACTTCACTGGAGTGCAGCAAAAATCCCAGGTGACAGAAGTTTGAAGTGAATCCAAAAAGTGCGTTATTGAAAAATATGGGTGGCAGGGTGTTGAAGACAACTTGGGTACAGAATAACAGTAAAAAGCCAGGGAGTACAATACTGTAAATTAATGTAGGCAAAAAGAATATCCAGAATAATAAACTGAGCAAATGGAAAAAAATCTCTTACGGTTTGCAGGCTGATCAGGGAAGCAAGGTTTGCAGGCTGGACTGTGGAACAACATGAACCAGTGAACACAAACATAAACTGGAAACAGAAGAACAAGATACAGGGATCCTAGTGACTGACAAGAAACATTAATGATCCAGCAAGGCATGCTGGATCGTGACAGGTTAAATAGGTCTGGATGCAGGTGTAGTCCATGCTGGAATTAGAAACCATTAACAGACACCTGAACCACAAGACAGAACACAAAACAAGGTCTGGTGACCCCTAGTGGTAGGGAAACAGATAGCAAGGAAACACAAAACAGTTCATATTGGCATAACATAATCCCCCTCTTTAACAACTGGATTCCAGACACCTAAAAAATATTTTTTCTTCTTCTTTTTCCTTGTCTTCTAAACCTCAGAGGAAGAAGACATTGAGGCATCTACATAAAATTGCACCTTGAAGGAGTCATTCAGGAGAGCAGGAACGGATGGTGGGCTGAATCTTTCAACTACCACATTGATGAAAACTGACACATTCATCAAAACTGGATCTTCCGAGTCTGCTAAGGAACATGCCCACATCAGAGACTCCCCACTGAAGCTAACCAACATGTTGGCAATAATATTGGAATGGGTACCAACAGCTGATTCAAGATTTTGTTTGAGAAAAGGCTCAAGCTGGGAGAGATCTCCATCAAAATAAATAGGCTGTTCCTCCCAAACTGAGGGCACCTCAGGCAGGGCAAACATCTGTGACTTCTCAGGCAAAACAGACCCCTCCTTGATCTATGGCAAAGCGGGCACCACTCAGACTTCCAGCAAGAATTAGAAACCATTACCAGACACCTAAACCACAAGACAGAACACAAAACAAGGTCTGGTGACCCCTAGTGGTAGGGAAACATATAGCAAGGAAACACAAAAAAGTTCATACTGGCATAACAGTTTTGCCTTGATTTGGGATGTTGTTAAAATAAATGTACACTGTCCCTGTCTTGAATGCTTTAAAAATTCAGGGATGCAGTGAAAATAAATGTACACTGGACCTGTCTTGTATGCTGTAAAATTCAGGCGTGCTGTTATTAAAATAAAAATACACTGACCCTGTCTGTATGCTGTAAAAATACAGGGGTACCATTGTTAAAATAAATGTACACTGACCCTGTCTTATATGTTGTAAACTTTCAGGTGTGCAGTGAAAATAAATGTACACTGGCACTGTCCTGTATGCTGTAAAAATACAGGGTTGCTGTTGTTAAAATAAATGTACACTGGCCCTGTCTTGTATGCTGTAAAAATTCAGGGATGCAGTGAAAATAAATGTACTATGGCCCTGTTCTATATGCAGTACAAATGCAGGGGTGCATTAAAAATAAATGTACACTGGCCCTGTCCTGTATTCTATAAAAATAGAGGGGTGCTGTTGTTGAAATAAATCTACACTGGCCCTGTCTTGTATGTTGTAAACATTCAGGGGTGCAGTATAAATAAATGTACACTGGCTCTGTCCTGTATGCTGTATAAATAAAGGGGTGCTGTTGTTAAAATAAATGTACACTGGCCCTGCCTTGCATTCTGTAAAAATTCAGGAGTGCAGTGAAAATAAATGTACTATGGCAATGTTCTATATGCTGTAAAAATGCAGGGGTGCATTGAAAATAAATGTACACTGGCCCTGTCCTGTATGCTATAAAAATACAGCGGTGCTGTTGTTAAAATAAATGTACACTGGCCCTGTCTTGTATGCTGTAAACATTCAGGGGTGCAGTGAAAATAAATGTACACTGACCCTGTCCTGTATGCTGTAAAAATACAGGGGTACTGTTGTTAAAATAAATGTACACAGGCCCTGCCTTGTATGCTGTAAAAATAAAGGGGTGCAGTGAAAATAACTGTACACTGACCCTGTTCTGTATGCTGTAAAATGCTGGGGTGCTGTTGTTAAAATACATGTACACTGGCCCTGTCTTGAATGCTGTAAAAATTCAGGGGTGCAGTGGAAAAAAATGTACTCTGGCCCTGTCCTGTATGCTGTAAAAATGCAGGGGTGTGTTGAAAATAAATGTACACTGGCCCTGTCCTGTATGCTGTAAAAATACAGGGGTGCTGTTGTTAAAATAAAAGTACACCGGCCCTGTCTTGTATGCTTTAAAAATTCAGGGATACAGTGAAAATAAATGTATACTAGACCTGTCTTGTATACTGTAAAATACAGGAGTGTTGTTATTAAAATGTACACTGGCCCTGCCTTGTATTCTGTAAAAATGCAGGGGTGTAGTTAAAATAAATGTACACTGGCCCTATCCTGTATGCTGTAAAAATACAGGGGTGCTGCTGTTAAAATAAATGTACACTGGCCCTGTCCAGTATGCTGTAAAAATACAGGGGTACTGTTGTTAAAATAAATGTACACTGGCCCTGTCTTGTATGCTGTAAACATTCTGAAGCACAGTGAAAAGAAATATTCACTGGCCCTGTAAAATACAGGGGAGCTGTTGTTAAAATAAATGTACACTGGCCCTGCCTTGCATGCTGTAAAAATACAGGGGTAATGTTGTTAAAAAAATGTACACTGGCCCTTTCTTGTATGCTTTAAAATGCAGTGAAAATAAATGCAGTGAAAATAAATATACAGTGGCCCTGTCTTGTATGCTGTAAAAATGCAGGGGTGCTGTTGTTAAAAGAAATGTACACTGGCCCTTTCTTGTATGCTGTAAAAATGCAGGGGTGCAGTGAAAATAAATGTACACTGGCCCTGTCCTGTATGCTGTAAAAATACATGGGTGCTGCTGTTAAAAGAAATGTACACTGGCCCTGTTTTGTATGCTTTAAAAATTCAGGGATGCAGTGAAAATAAATGTACATTAGACCTGTCTTGTATGCTGTAAAATACAGGGGTGCTGTTGTTAAAACAAAAATACACTGACCTTGTCTTGCATGCTGTAAAAATACAGGGGTACTGTTGTTAAAATAAATGTACACTGGCCCTGTCTTGTATGTTGTAAACTTTCAGGGGTGCAGTGAAATAAATGTACACTGGCCCTGTCCTCTATGCTGTAAAAATACAGGGGTGCTGTTTTTAAAATAAATGTACACTGTCCCTGCCTTGTATGCTGTAAAAATGCAGGGGTGTAGGGAAAATAAAGGTACACTGGCCCTTTCCTGTATGCTGTAAAAATACAAAGGTGCTGTTGTTAAAATAAATGTACACTGGCCCTGTCCAGTATGCTGTAAAAATACAGGGGTGCTGTTGTTAAAATAAAAGTAAACTGGCGCTGTCTTGTATGCTGTAAAAATACAGGGGTGCTGTTGTTAAAATAAATATACACTCACCCTGTCTTGTATGCTGTAAACATTCAGGGGTGCAGTGAAAAGAAATGTACACTGGCCCTATTCTGTATGCTGTAAAAATACAGGGGTGCTGTTGTTAAAATAAATGTACACGGGCCCTGCCTTGTATGCTGTAAAAATGCAGGGGTGCAGTGAAAATAAATGTACACTGGCCCTGTCCTGTATGCTGTAAAAATTCAGGAGTGCAGTGAAAATAAAATGTACACTGGCCAAGTCCTGTATGCTGTAAAAATACAGGAGTGATGTTATTAAAATAAATGTACACTGCCCCTATCTAGTATGCTGTAAAAATACAAAGGTGCTGTTGTTAAAATAAATGTACACTCGCCCTGCCTTGTATGCTGTAAAAATGCAGGGGTGCAGTGAAAATAAATGTACACTGGCCCTGTCCTGTATGCTGTAAAAATGCAGGGATGCTGTTTTTAAAATAAATATATACTGGCGCTCTTCTGTATGCTATAAAAATTCAGTGGTCCAGTGAAAATAAAATGTACACTGGCCCTGTCCTGTATGCTGTAAAAATACAGGTGTGCTGTTGTTAAAATAAATGTACAATTACCCTGTCTTGTATGCTGTAAACATTCCGGGGTGCAGTGAAAATAAATGTACACTGGCCCTGTCCTGTATGCTGTAAAAATACAGGGGTGCTGTTGTTAAAATAAATGTACACTGGCCCTGTTTTGTATGCTTTAAAAATTCAGGGATGCAGTGAAAATAAATGTACACTAGGCCCGTCTTGTATGCTTTAAAATGCAGGGGTGCTGTTGTTAAAATAAAAGTACACTGACCCTGTCTTGCATGCTGTAAAAATACAGGGGTACTGTTGTTAAAATAAATGTACACTGGCCCAGTCTTGTATGTTGTAAACATTCAGGGGTGCAGTGAAAATAAATGTACACTGGCCCTGTCCTCTATGCTGTAAAAATAGAGGGATTCTGTTGTTAAAATAAATGTACACTGGCCCTGCCTTGTATGCTGTAAAAATGCAAGGGTGTAATGAACATAAAGGTCCACTGGCCCTTTCCTGTATGCTGTAAAAATACAGAGGTGCTGTTGTTAAAATTAATGTACACTGGCCCTGTCCAGTATGCTGTAAACTGTCAGGGGTGCAGTGAAAAGAACTGTACACTGGCCCTGTTCTGTATGCTGTAAAAATGCAGGGTGCTGTTGTTAAAATAAATGTACACTGGCCCTGCCTTGTATGCTGTAAAAATGCAGGGGTGCGGTGAAAATAAATGTACACTGGCCCTGTCCTGTATGCTGTAAAAATTCAGGGGTGCAGTGAAAATAAAATGTACACTGGCCCTGTCCTGTATGCTGTAAAAATACAGGAGTGCTGTTATTAAAATAAATGTACACTGCCCCTCTCTTGTATGCTGTAAACATACAAAGGTGCTGTTGTAAAAATAAATGTACACTGGCCCTGCCTTGTATGCTGTAAAAATGCAGGGGTGTAATGAAAATAAAGATACACTGGCCCTTTCCTGTATGCTATAAAAATACAGAGGTGCTGTTGTTAAAATAAATGTACACTGGCCCTGTCCAGTATGCTGTAAAAACACAGGGGTGCTGTTGTTAAAATAAAAGTACACTGGCGCTGTCTTGTATGCTGTAAACATTCAGGGGTGCAGTGAAAAGAACTGTACACTGGCCCTGTTCTGTATGCTGTAAAAAAACATGGGTGCTGTTGTTAAAATAAATGTACACTGGCCCTGCCTTGTATGCTGTAAAAATGCAGGGGTGCGGTGAAAATAAATGTACACTGACCCTGTCCTGTATGCTGTAAAAATTCAGGGGTGCAGTGAAAATAAAATGTACACTGGCCCTGTCCTGTATGCTGTAAAAATACAGGAGTGCTGTTATTAAAATAAATTTACACTGCCTCTGTCTTGTATGCTGTAAACATACAAAGGTGCTGTTGTTAAAATAAATGTACACTCGCCCTGCCTTGTATGCTGTAAAAATGCAGGGGTGCAGTGAAAATAAATGTACACTGGCCCTGTCCTGTATGCTGTAAAAATGCAGGGGTTTCTTCTGTTAAAATAACACTGGCCCTGTCTTCTATGCTGTGAAAATTCAGGGTTGCAGTGAAGATAAATGTGCACTGGCCCTGTTTTGTATGATGTAAAAATTCAGGGGTACAGTGAAAATAAATGTACACTGGCCCTGTCTTGTATGCTGTAAACATTCAGGGTGCAGTGAAAATAAGCATACACTGACCCTTTCTTGTATGCTGTAAAAATTCAGGGGTGCTGTTGTTAAAATAAAAGTACATTGGCCCTGTCTTGTATGCTGTAAAAATACAGGGGTGCTGTTGTTAAAATACATGTACACTGGCCCTGTCTTGTATGCTGTAAAAAAATAATGGTGCTGTTGTTAAAATAAATGTACACTTGCCCTGCCTTGTATGCTGTACAAATGCAGGGGTGCAGTGAAGATAAATGTATACTGGCCCTGTCCTGTATGCTGTAAAAATGCAGGGGTGCTGTTTTTAAAATAACACTGGCCCTGTCTTCTATGCTGTAAAAATTCAGGGTTGCAGTGAAGATAAATGTGCACTGGCCCTTTTTTGTATGCTGTAAAAATTCAGGGGTGCAGTGAAAATAAATGTACACTAGACCTGTCTTGTATGCTGTAAAATACATGGGTGCTGTTGTTAAAATAAAAGTATACTGACCCTGTCTTGTATACTGTAAAAATATAGGGGTACTGTTGTTAAAATAACTGTACACTGGCTCTGTCTTGAATGTTTTAAACCTTCAGGGGTGCAGTGAAAATAAATGTATACTAGCCCTGTCCTGTATGCTGTAAAAATTCAGGGGTGCAGTGAAAATAAAATGTACACTGGCCCTGTCTTGTATGCTGTAAAAATACAGGAGTGTTGCTATTAAAATAAATGTGCACTGCCCCTGTCTTGTATGCTGTAAAAATGTAGGGGTGTTGTTGTTAAAATAAATGTACACTGGCCCTGTCCTTAATGCTGTAAAAAAAACAGGGGTGCTGTTGTTAAAATAAAAGTACATTGGCCCTGTCTTGTATGCTGTAAAAATACAGGGGTGCTGCTGTTAAAATTAATGTACACTGGCCTTGTCTTGTATGCTTTAAAAATACAGGGGTGCTGCTGTGAAAATAAATGTACACTGGCCCTGTCCTGTATGCTTTAAAAATACAGGGGTACTGTTGTTAAAATAAATGTACACTGGCCCTGTCTTGTATGCTGTAAAAATTCAGGGGTGCGTTGGAAATAAATGTACACTGGCCCTGTCCTGTTTACTGTAAATAATTAGGGGTGCTGTTGTTAAAATAACACTGGCCCTGTCTTAAATGCTGTAAAAATTCAGAGGTGCTGTGAAAATAAAGGGGCACTGTTCTGTGTGCTGTAATAAAGGGTTGCTGTCCTATGAAATAGAGAACAAAAATTTGGAGGAAAAAATAGAGAGAGATCAGGAACCACTTCCAGTTCCTAGTACTAGTGCTGAAGCTGCTGCTACTACCAGTCATGACATTGACGATGCAATTCCATCACCGTCATCTGCTAAGGCAAGTGCTCAATGTCATTGAGGGCATGTAAAATCCAAGAAGCAAAAATTAAGAACCAAAATAAACAAATAAATTATCTGATTAGAAACGTAAAATTGACAATATGCCATTCACGACACGAAGTGGCAAGGAAAGGCTAATGCCTTGGCCTATGTTTATGACTGGTGGTTCAGCTTCTCATGAAGATGAAAGCCCTTCTCCCTCTCAAAAAATAAAAAAATAAAGCTTGTTAAAGCACAGGAAAAAACAACTGTGCATTCAGAGCAGAGCCGGATTAACAAAGGGGCGGATGGAGATGCAGCTCCAAGCCCCCCAATGAAAATAGGCCCAGATAGATCTGCTGGAGGCTGTCAGTGTGTAAAGGAAAACATTTTCTTTTCCTGTTACAGCCAGCAGCCCAGCAGCAGAAGCCATCTGAGGTCAGGCACCACTGCCAACACCCCCACCATCCACCCCCTGTCTGGCTAGATTGCTGGAATCACACAGACACAGCCAGTGCTGGATGTGCCGCTCAGTCAGTGCACATTTCTGCACACTAAATCCTAAAGCTAAATACAGTATTAATGGCACTATACTGGAAACTACTGAGGAGGAAAGGGATCTAGGAGTCACTATTTCAGATGACTTAAAGGCAGGTAAGCAATATAACAAGGCAATGAGGAAGGCTAGTCAGATGCTTGGCTGCGTGCATTGGGAGAGGAATCAGCAGCAGAAAGAAAGAAGTAATAATGCCACTGTATAGGTCATTGGTACGGCCTCATCTAGAATACTGTATTCAGTTCTGGAGGCCATATCTTCAAAAGGATATTAATACATTAGAAACTGTACAAAGGAGGGCAACTAAAATGGTGCATGGCCTACATCACAAAACCTACCCAGAAAGACTAAGAAATCTCAATATGTATAGTTTGGAGCAGAGAAGGGAAAGGGGGGACATGATAGAAACTTTCAAATATATCAAGGGTTTTAACAAAGTCCAGGAGGGAAACATTCTCCAAATGAAGAGAAGCAATAGGACACGAGGACATGCACTGAGACTGGAGGGGGGGGAGGTTCAGGGGAAATTTGTGGAAAAATTATTTCACAGAAAGGGTAGTGGACAAGTGGAATAGCCTCCCATCAGAGGTGGTAGAGGCTAAGACAGTAGAGCAATTTAAACATGCATGGGATAGACATAAGGATATCCTTACAAAGAAATAAGGATCAAATAAGGTTAGAGATAAAAATAATATAAAAAAAAAAGGGGCAGACTAGATGGGCCAAGTGGTTCTTATCTGCCGACAAATTCTATGTTTCTATGTTTCACTGACTGCCACTGCATACCAGCCCATTCTTCATGGTATTGGTGGATAGAGATGGAGGGCCGGCTCAGAAGGCAGCAGGGGCCAACCCACATGCCACTTGTCGCCTACCTGGACTCCCAGCTAAGTAGGTAGTGGAATGCTAGGAACGGAAGGAGGTGGCGACACTAAGAATGGGAGCAGGCACACTGGCGGCACAGCATCTACCGGGTCAGTGATTCTTTCTATACTGAGCCAAGTCACCCACTCTGAGTGTAGCTGTAGAGCTGGGAGCTGGCATGTGTTCTGCCGGGGATGCAGTCAATTTACCTCCAATCAAAATCCCGATGGTCAAAATCCCGACAGCAATTGACCGACGGTCAAAATCCCGACAAGGTCAAAATCCTGACATCGAGCCATACGAGGGGACGTGGTACACTTATATGGTGCCCATGTCGACCTATGTCGACATACACACAAAAATAAAATGTATGTCGGTATTTTGACCTGTCAGCATTTTACAGGTCGGTATTTTGACCTTGTCGGTATTTTAAATGTCGGTATTTTGTCCATGTCGGGATTTTGACCTTGTCGGGATTTTGACCGTTGGTCAATTGCTGTTGGGAATTCAACCGTCAGGATTATGATTGGAGGTATTTCATACCAATACCGTTCTGCCACACTCCCTGTTTGTGCTACACACTGTCATCTTTTGCTGTCATTGTCCACCAGCAGCACCTGTTCCCAGCCGCATCCCTATAGCACCCACCTCACTGGGGCACTGCCTGTGTTCTGACTGCAGGGGTTCAGCAGCGGTGTAACCCCCAGTTCCTCTCTCCCATAAGGCTGTCTATTCTGCGTGCTAGGGGAAGGTATACTGGGCACATGCACATTGAGGGAGTGAAGTGCAGTGGTATGAGGAGGGAGTGAGGTGCTGGGGTATGAGGGAGTGAGGTGCAGTGGTATGAGGGATTGAGGTGCAGGGGTATGAGGCAGTGAGGTGCAGGGTTATGAGGAGGGAGTAAGGTGCAGGGGTATGAGAAGGAAGGAGGTATTGAGGTGTGGAGTATGAGGAGTAAGTGAGGTGCGGGGTATGAGGAGGGAGTGAGGTGTGGAGTATGAGGAGGGAGTGAGGTTCAGGGATATGAGAAGGAAGTGAAGTGCAGGGTTATGAGAAGGAGGGAGTGAGGTGCAGTGATATGAGGAGGAAGTGAGGTGCAGGGTTATGAGAAGGAGGGAGTGAGGTGCAGGGGTATGAGGAGGGAGCGAGGTGCAGGAGTATGAAGAGGAAGTGATGTGCAGGGGTATGAGGAGGGAGTGAGGTGCAGGGACATGAGGTAGTGAGGTGCAGGGGTATGAGGTAGTGAGGTGCAAGGGTATGGGAAGGAAGGAGGTATTGAGGTGCTGGGTATGAGGAGGGAGTGAGGTGCAGGAGTATGAGGAGGAAGTGAGGTGCAGGGGTATGAGGAGGGAGTGAGGTGCAGGGTATGAGGAGGGAGTGAGGTGCAGGAGTATGAGGAGGAAGTGAGGTGCAGAGTTATGAGGGAGTGAGGTGCATGGATATGGGAAGGAGGGAGTGAGGTGCAGGGGTATGAGGAGGGAGTGAGGTGCAAGGGTATGGGAAGGAGGGAGTGAGGTGCAGGGGTATGAGGGAGTGAGGTGCAGAGGTATGGGAAGGAGACAGGTGTAGATGAGGAGGAAGTGAGGTACAGGGATATGAGAAGGAAGGAGGGAGTGAGGTGCAGTAATATGAGGAGGAAGTGAGGTGCAGGGGTATGAGGAGGGAATGAGGTGCGTGGTAAGAGGAGGGAGTGAGGTGCAGGAGTATGAGGAGGAAGTGAGGTGCAGGGTTATGAGATGGAGGGAGTGAGGTGCAGGGTTATGAGATGGAGGGAGTGAGGTGCAGGGTTATGAGATTGAGGGAGTGAGGTGCAGGGGTATGGGAAGGAGGGAGTGAGGTGAAGGGCTATGAGAAGGAGGGAGTGAGGTGCAGGGGTATGGGAGGGAGTGAGTGAGGTGCGGGGATATGAGGAGGGAGTGAGGTGTAGGGGTATGAGAAGGAGGGAGTGAGGTGTAGGAGTATGAGATGGAAGTAGGTAGTGAGGTGCAGGGGTATGAGAACAAACCCACAGAACTGGTTACACACCTGCTGCAGCATACAATAGGCCCATCATATATTTCAGTTCCAGGCCCATGTGGCCCTTCATCTGGCTCTGGTTCAGAGATATCACAAATCCCCAGGGAGACTCCAAGTGTGTCTGCAGTTGCAATGTCTAGGCTTGACCTTCCGAAAACTGTATGGAAAAATGAGGCTTCTACCACCATTTGCATGCCACCTGCAAGTGATGGGAGGAGCACCACCAGTCCAGTTGCTGATATTGAGATTGAGGATGTCACTGTAGAAGTACACCAGGATGAGGAGGAAATTGGTGTAGCTGGTGCTGAGGAGGAGGTTGACGATGAGGATTCTGATGGTGATGTGGTTTGTTTGAATAAGGCACCAGTGGAGACAGTTGTTGGCCATGAGATGAAGAAGCCAATTGTCATGCCTGGGCAAAATACAAAAAAATCAATCTCTTCGGTGTGGAATTATTTCTTTGTGAGGATGAGCAAATGTAAACACTGAAGGGATGAGAACTCGGAGGATGAGAGGACAACATCTTGCCTCTGTAGAGCCAGTTTTTGCATGGAGAGATTAATTGATTCTTTTTTGGTGGGGGCTCAAACAAACCAATCATTTCAGACACAATCATGTGGCAGACCCTGTCGCTGAAATGATTGGTTTGTTAAAGTGTGCATGTCCTGTTTATACAACATAAGGGTGGGTGGGAGGGCCCAAAGACAATTCCATCTTGCATGTCTTTTCTTTGCCACATCATTCCAGGGTGCTGCCCTATATTGGGTGCTGCCCCTCTGCCCTATCAGTCCAGGGGTGCTGCCTCACTGACGTTTAAGTCCAGGGGTCTTTTTGCCTGTCTGCTGTGCTGTGTAATTCTCCAGGGGTGCTGCCTATGCTGTATTTGTCCAGGGGTGCTGCAGTATAATTCCAGGGGTGGTGCTGTACTTGATTCTAGGTTTAAATTAAAGCCTAGAGCAGAATATGAAACAAGCTTCAATATCACAAACAGATTTGTGAAAACATAGCCACAAAAGTGGAAATGGAAATTGCAATTTTGACAAAATGTTTTCCAATGAGACAACATTTGTGGCCAAAGTCATTGTGACTCAGAAGAGAAAGAATCATAATCCAGCACAGCTGCCAGAGAGGTAAAAGAGAGATTTTCTACCGGAGCATTAGAGAGAGGTTCTTCTCAATTATTTCATGTTAGGGACTCAAATGAATGGCTCAAATTAGTCAACTTTATTTTTTATTTATTATTAATGTTCCACATTTTGGTATTATTTATTATTATTATTATTATTATTATTATTATAAATTATGGTATTATACATACCAAGGAGGGTTATGACTCCCCAGGCTCTAGCAGCAAATCTGGATCTCTCTGCTATACTGGGTGCCTGTGAAGATCCCTGTTCCCTAGTCCGTTATTATAACAGGGATGTTATGGCTGCAATTTATATTATCGCCCCTGTGCGTATAAGACCTCGTAAACCACAACATCGAGCTCCCTGGTTCGACAACAGTGTTAGTGAGCTCAAGATGAACAAACAAGAAATACCAACTGCGCTAACATATAAATTCAGTTTTTATGTTTGTTAAAATCAATTGCACAGATACAAATACACATGAAAATAAATAAAATAATATGGCACTAATGATGCCAAGAAGATGATACTAATACTGAGCCTTAATAAGCCACTCTCTGACACACAATTATTCACTCAGGGCTGTCTTTGTGCAAAAATGCCGGCATATGCAACTATTGCTGGAAGATGGAAAAAGTCCTGCAATGCATGCGTTTGTATAAATTGAATGGCGTCCAGGTAGTAAGGCATAGTTACCAAGTCCCTGGTGGTAATTCAGCCAGGTATTCCACCTAGCGGGGTTCTGGAGTGATCTCTCTATCCCACGCAGTGAAGATGGTGGTTCTCCCTTATTTATATCCACACCGGAGGGACTGTAATCTCCTGATGAAACGCAAAGTCCTGTGTAACACCTGCAGGAATCCTCAGCAACGCCCTGGTCAGAGATGTGGCCCCCTAACGCGTTTCACTGTCACTTGGCAGCTTTATCAAAGGTGAAACAACACTGGCTCTACCCCCTTTATATAGGGGCTATAATAATCACACATCATTAACACAGGTGCAACTTGTGAAAATACATATATACAAAATTATAAAAAACAATCTAATACTCTTTGAGCAGCAGCAAGAAGACAGACCCTTCTATTTTCTATCCGTAATATAAAAAAACGAGGTTTATAACCCATAATTTAGCCATACAAATACATATTCAATTTATTTAAGCAGGTCACATGACCACAATCACATGATACCTCAGCCACACGGGCCGGATGCTTATTGGTCCTATCCTATCAACAAAACACCGTTCCCATGGATACCGCTAAACGGCCTATCCCACAGTCCTATGTCCCGGTCACGTGACCGGGTGGCATGCCCAAATAAGGAGTTCCGCCACTTATTTCCGGTCACGTAGACTAGGACACAGGGCTGATACCCTCTACATGCAACGTAATGACATCACATGAAAAGGGGCCGCGCTTAATAGCGCTACAAGCGTCCTTGGTAACCATTGACACTGCATATTAGACAACCATATGAGGCGTATGAAAAACACGGGGGCGGCACGATAGGATACTTCACATCCACTATCGATACATCATCGCCCGCTCCCTGTGACGCTCTCTAGACATGACGTACTTACATAACATGAATAGGGCAGCGCTTTGATGGCTTTGATCGAAGATAAACTATTTGGATCTGACTTTGGAAATTGTTGATGGTAAAATACAAACATCCAATTATATTAAGGAAGTAGGCAGTAACGCCTATCTTCATTTTTCAAGTGCACATTATGCTCCTTGGAAGGAGAATATCCCTAAAGTACAACTGTTGCGAGTCAAGCGCAATTGTTCTAAAAAAGATGTCTTTGTCCAACAGGCCCAGACCATGATCGAGTCCTTTGATTCCCGAGGGTACCCAAAGAAGCTTTTGGATAGGGCTTTTGAGGAGGTTTTGAACACGGATAGGGAACAGTTGGTTTCTGATGGTAATGTTGTAAAGAAAGAAAAAGAAGGAAATCAGTTCCCTTATGAGTTAGCTTTTATTACAAAATATAATAATAAGTCAGGAGAGATCAAGAAATCATTTAGCCGTAATTATAACATCTTAAGGCAGGATCCCATCTTGAAAAAAGAATTGCCCCCACATCCTAAAGTGATTTATAAGAAGAATAGATCTTTAAAGACCATCCTGGCCCCGAGTCTGCTAAAAAAGGAACAAGATGATAAAAGAAAGGAAGAGGGAGAGGGTGGAAGAGTCTGGTTCCCCATTAAGACGACTGGTTTTTCAAATGTGGGAAAACCCGTTGTACTACTTGTACGCATGTCGTTAACCGGACTAAAATAATAAAGATAGAGGGAAATGAAGATCTGTACTCGATAAAAAGTTTCATTAATTGTGGTACAGATTGGGTAATCTATTTGCTCGAGTGTGATTGTAGATTGAAATACATAGGCCGGACGACCCGGAGTCTGAGAATTAGATTTATGGAACATAGACGGAATATTCTTAATAAAAAGATAAATCATAGTGTATCAAGGCATTTTGTGGAACATCATCGAGAGGACCCCAGCTCATTGCGAGTTATAGGGTTGGAAAGAATCAATAAGACTATCAGGGGGGAGATCGGTTCCGTAAATTGTGTAAGCAGGAGGTCTACTGGATCTTCAGAATGAACTCATTCCATCCTCATGGTTTAAATGAAGCAATGGAATTAAATTCGGTAGTGTAGATCCTTACTTAAATTCCTGAATCTCATTCATGTCATTGTTTTGTGTCAGACAGTCTTGAGTATATGTGTGTCTTGTCCTTTTCTCTTACATCCTAGAGGATGCTGGGGACTCCGTAAGGACCATGGGGTATAGACGGGCTCCGCAGGAGATAGAGCACCTAAAAAGAACTTTGACTATGGGTGTGCACTGGCTCCTCCCTCCATGCCCCTCCTCCAGACCTCAGTTAGATCTTGTGCCCAGAGGAGAATGGGTGCACTGCAGAGAGCTCTCCAGAGTTTTCTGTGGAAAAAGAATTTTGTTAGGTTTTTTATTTTCAGGGAGTCCTGTTGGCAACAGGCTCCCTGCATCGTGGGACCGAGGAGAGAGAAGCAGAGCTGGCTTGTAAAGTTGTGCACTGTTTCTAAGCTACTGGACACCATTAGCTCCAGAGGGAGTCGGAACACAGGTCTCACCTGGGGTTCGTCCAGGAGCCGCGCCGCCGTCCTCCTCACAGATGCCGAAGATAGAAGCCGGGTGAGTATTGAGGAAAAGACTTCAGGTGGCAGAAGACATCAGATCTTCATGAGGTAAGCACGCAGCGGTAAGCTGCGCGCCATTGCTCCCAGTCACACACACACAAGCAGGCACTGAAGGGTGCAGGGCGCAGGGGGGGGGGCGCCCTGGGCAGCAATAAACCTTAATTTGGCCATAAATACGATGGATTAGGCTGTGGGACAGTAAATCCGCGGACCCCGCCATTTTATTAGTATATGATGATGGGACCGAAGCCCGCCGTCGGGTGGGCGAGGCTTGATCCTCAGCACTAACCAGCACCATTTTCTCCACAGAGGCTGCATGAGAAAACGCTGGCTCCCTGTTCTGTCCCCTGACGAGCTTCACAGGTTGGAAAAAGGAGGAGGGGGGCACTTTGGCGACGCAGTGAGTGGAGATTACAATTATAAACATATAACATCACTATCTGGTCATAAATTCCAGTGTTTTTAAGCGCTGGGTGTGTGCTGGCATACTCTATCTCTCTGTCTCTCCTAGGGGCCTGGTTGGGGTTTTGTCCCTTTATAGGTAACTCCCTGTGTGTGGGGTGTCGGTACGTGTGTGTCGACATGTTTGAGGCGGAAGGCTTCTCCAAGGAGGAGGTGGAGCAAATGAGTGGTGTGTCCCCGTCGGTTGTGCCGACTCCAGATTTGATGGACATGTGGCATACGTTGCATGCAAGTGTGACATCTTTACATAAAAGGCTTGATAAGGCTGGTTTAGGGGGGACATCAGGCGGTCAATCCTCACATTGGACCGACTCACAGGGCCCGTCGGGGTCTCAAAAGCGTCCCTTAACACAAGACACTACTACCGACACGGATTCTGATTCCAGTGTCGACTATGACGAAGTAAAATTGCACCCTAGGGTGACTAAAACTATTCAGTGTATGATTGTGGCAATAAGGAATGTGTTGCATATTGTGGATGAACCCTCGGTCCCCGACACAAGGGTACACATGTTTAAGGAAAAGAAACAGACTATTAATTTTCCCACATATCAGGAATTAAATGAGTTCTTTGGAAAAGCTTGGGAGACTCCGGATAAAAGACCGCAGATCCCCAAAAGAATTTTTATGGCATACCCTTTCCCTAAGCAGGACAGGGAGATTTGGGAATTACCCTCCACTGTGGATAAGGCCCTGACGCGCTTGTCCAAGAAAGTGGCGCAACCGTCTCCTGACACAGCGGCCCTTAAGGACCCTGCAGATCGCAGGCAAGAAACTACCTTAAAGGGTATTTATTCTCATACGGGTGCTGTGCTAAGACCGACGATTGCGTCGGCATGGGTGTGTAGCGCAATTGCAGCTTGGACAGATGAGCTGACAGATCAATTTGATACTATGGATAAGGATACTATATTCCTTACTCTAGTACATATTAAAGAAGCTATCTTGTTTATGAGGGATGCTCAATGGGACATTTGATTGCTAGCTTCTAGGGCCAATGCCATGTCTATCTCCGCGAGAAGATCCTTATGGACTCGCCAATGGACGGGTGATGCGGATTCCAAAAAACATATGGAAGTACTACCCTATAAGGGTGATGTATTGTTTGGGGATGGGCTGACAGACCTGGTCTCCACAGCTACAGCAGGTAAATCAAATTTTTTACCATATATTCCCCAACAGCAATAGAAAGCAACACCTTATCAGATGCAGTCCTTTCGGTCACACAAGTCCAAAAGAGGTCGGGGATCCTCTTTTCTCGCCAGAGGTAAGGGCAGAGGCAAGAGAGCACCTGCTTCAGCAGGTGCCCAGGAACAAAAGTCCTACCCGGCTGCTCCAAAACCCACAGCATGACACTGGGGCTCCCCTGAGGGAGTCCGCACCGGTGGGGGCACATCTTCGACTTTTCAGTCAGGCCTGGGTCAGATCGGACCTGAATCCCTGGGTGTTGTAAATAGTTTCACAGGGTTACAAACTGGAATTCGAGGAGGTGACCCCGCGCCGATTTTTCAAGTCGGCCCTACCAGCTTCCACATCGGAAAGGGATGTAGTGTTAGCTGCAATTCAAATACCGTGTATACAGCAAGTGATAATGAAGGTTCCCCTGCACCAGCAGGGAAGAGGTTACTACTCAACCCTATTTGTGGTCCCGAAACCGGACGGTTCGGTCAGACCGGTTTTGAATCTGAAATCCCTAAACCTCTACATAAAAAGATTAAAATTCAAAATGGAATCACTCAGAGCGATAATAGCCAACATGGAGGAGGGGGAGTTTATGGTGTCTCTGGACATAAAGCATACGTACCTTCATATGCCCCCCATCAGGAATACCTGAGATTCGCTGTACAGGATTGTCATTACCAATTTCAGACGTTGCCGTTTGGACTTTCCACGGCCCCGAGGATTTTCACCAAGATAATGGCGGAAATGATGGTGGTCCTGCGCAAGCATGGAGTCACAATTATCCCATACTTGGACGATCTCCTGATAAAAGCGAGATCAAGAGAGAAATTACTGAGCAGTGTGGCGCTCTCTCTGAGAGTGCTCCAGCAACACGGTTGGATTCTAAATCTACCAAAGTCACAGTTGATTCCGACAACTGATCTACCGTTCCTAGGTATGATACTGGATACAGAACAAATGAAGGTTTTCCTCCCAATAGAGAAAGCCCAAGACATCCAGAACATGGTCAGAGACCTGCTAAAACCGAAAAGGGTGTCAGTTCACCAATGCACTCGAGTTCTGGGGAAAATGGTGGCGGCCTACGAGGCCATTCCCTTCGGAAGGTTCCATGCAAGGACTTTTCAATGGGACCTTCTGGACAAGTGGTCCGGGTCCCATCTGCATTTACATCTGAAAATAACTCTGTCCCCAGGAACCAGAGTGTCCCTCCTGTGGTGGTTGCAGAGTGCTCACCTGCTGGAGGGTCGCGGTTCGGGATTCAGGACTGGATCATGGTTACCACGGACGCGAGCCTCCGAGGATGGGGAGCGGTCACACAGGGAAAGACTTTTCAGGGTCTTTGGTCAGACCAGGAGTCCTGTCTACACATCAATGTGTTGGAACTCAGGGCCATTTACAACGGCCTTCGACAAGCAGAGAGTTTTCTTCGAAACCTTCCGGTTCTGATTCAATCAGACAATGTCACAGCAGTGGCTCATGTGAACCGCCAAGGCGGGACAAGAAGCAGAGTCGCAATGACGGAAGCCACAAGGATCCTCCTCTGGGCAGAAAATAATGTAAGCGCTCTGTCGGCTGTCTTCATTCCGGGAGTGGACAAGTGGGAAGCAGACTTCCTCAGCAGACACGATCTCCATCCAGGAGAGTGGGGACTTCATCAAGAAGTCTTTGCAGACGTAAGACGTCTTTGGGGAACTCCTTAAATAGACATGATGGCATCACGCCTCAACAAAAAACTTCGGAGGCATTGCGCCAGGTCTCGGGACCCTCAGGCAGTAGCAGTAGACGCACTGGTAACACCGTGGGTGTTAGATTCGGTCTACGTGTTCCCTCCTCTTCCTCTCATCACGAAAGTGTTGAGGATCATAAGATGAAAAACAGTACAGACGATACTCGTTGTCCCAGACTGGCCTCGAAGGGCTTGGTACTCGGATCTACAAGAGATGCTCACAGGAGACCCCTGGCCTCTTCCTCTGAGGGAAGACCTGTTGCAGCAGGGGCCCTGTGTATTTCAAGACTTACCGCGGTTACGTTTGACGGCATGGCGGTTGAACGCCGAATCCTAGCAAAAAAGGGGATTCCGGAAGAGGTCATCCCTACTTTAATAAAGGCTAGGAAGGAGGTGACGATAAAACATTATCACCGTATCTGGCGAAAGTATGTGTCTTGGTGCGAGACCAAAAATGCACCTATGGAAGATTTTTATTTGGGTCGTCTTCTCCACTTCCTACAGACAGGAGTGGATATGGGCCTGAAATTAGGCTCGGTTAAGGTACAGATTTCGGCCCTCTCGATTTTCTTTCAGAAGGAATTGGCTTCTCTTCCAGAAGTCCAGACGTTTGAAAAGGGAGTGCTGCACATCCAGCCCCCTTTTGTGCCTCCAGTGGCACCATGGGACCTGAACATGGTGTTGCAGTTCCTAAAATCAAACTGGTTTGAACCGCTTAACAAGGTTGAATTGAAAATTCTTACCTAGAAGGTGGTCATGTTGTTGGCCTTAGCATCAGCAAGGCGAGTGTCAGAATTGGCGGCTCTATCACACAAGAGCCCCTACTTGATTTTTCATGTGGATCGAGCTGAATTGAGGACACGTCCGCAATTTTTGCCTAAAGTGGTTTCGTCGTTCCATATGAATCAACCTATTGTGGTGCCTGTGGCTACTGGTGACCTGGAGGATTCCAGATCCCTGAACGTAGTCAGGGCCTTAAAAATTTATGTAGCCAGGACGGCTAAAATTAGGAAAACAGAGGCTCTGTTTGTCCTGTATGTGGCCAATAAGATTGGCGCTCCTGCTCCGAAGCAGACTATTGCTCGCTGGATCTGTAATACGATTCAGCAGGCTCACTCTACGGCTGGATTGCCGGTACCAAATTTGGTTAAGGCCCATTCCACTAGGAAGGTGGGCTCTTCTTGGGCGGCTGCCCGAGGCGTCTCGGCTTTACAACTTTGCCAAGCGGCGACGTGGTCGGGGTCAAACACTTTTGCTAAATTCTACAAGTTTGATACCCTGGATGATGAGGACCTAACGTTTGCTCAGTCGGTGCTGCAGAGTCATCCGCACTCTCCCGCCCGATTGGATGCTTTGGTATAAACCCCACTGAGTCCCCAGCATCCTCTAGGACGTAAGAGAAATTAAGATTTTAAACCTACCGGTAAATCTATTTCTCCTAGTCCGTAGAGGATGCTGGGCGCCCGTCCCAGTGCGGAAACTCTGCAAGACTTGTATATAGTTGTTGCTTACATAAGGGTTATGTTACAGTTGACATCGGTCTTGGACCGTTACTGTCGTTTGTTCATACTGTTAACTGGTTATGTATGTTCCAGGTTACATGGTATGATTGGTGTGGGCTGGTATGAATCTTGCCCTTGGATTGCTAATTCCTACCTTGTATTGTCCATCTCCTCTGGGCACAGTTCTCTAACTGAGGTCTGGAGGAGGGGCATAGAGGGAGGAGCCAGTGCACACCCATAGTCAAAGTTATTTTTAGGTGCCCTATCTCCTGCGGAGCCCGTCTATAACCCAAGGTCCTTACGGAGTCCCCAGCATCCTCTACGGACTAGGAGAAATAGATTTACCGGTAGGTTTAAAATCTTATTTTCCCTTGGTTAATGAATATATTCATAAGCATTGGGAAGTACTTATTACTTTTTGGAATCTATATAGTAATTATATTGGTAATCAGCGAAATATTCTTATGTCAATCTTTTTATTAACCGATTTTATTCAGTGCGGTTAAGAGTATTTAGATAAGTAGGGACAATGTGAAAGATGTTTATTGTTGGTTTGTCCTTATTTATCTATTTACATATTTTAAGGATTTCTTGATATATAAATGGTATTATTATACTTGTATATTATGATTATTTGAGACAGCTAGGGCTGAAAATATCAGGGTCTCCTTGGCTATACGTTTCATTGTTAAGTGGCCGATCATGTGACTAGATATGACGTCCTCTGGATAGGCCGTGAGAGCGTCACGTAGAGCGGACGAGGATGTAAAACTGGTGGATACAGAGTATCCTATCAGTTTGCTATTGTACCGCCCCCCTGTTTACAATTGCGATCAAAGCGCTGCCCTATTCATGTTATGTAAGTACGTCATGTCTAGAGAGCGTCACAGGGAGCGGGCGATGACGTATCGATAGTGGATGTAAAGTATCCTATCGTGCCGCCCCCGTGTTTTACATACGCCTCATATGGTTGTCTAATATGCAGTGTCAATGGTTACCAAGGACGCTTGTAGCGCTATTAAGCGCGGCCCCGTTTCATGTGACGTCATTACGTTGCGTGTAGAGGGTATCAGCCCTGTGTCCTAGTCTACGTGACCGGAAATAAGTGGCGGAACTTCTTATTTGGGCATGCCACCCGGTCACGTGACCGGGACATAGGACTGTGGGATAAGCCGTTTAGCGGTATCCATGGGAACGGTGTTTTGTTGATAGGATAGGACCAATAAGCATCCGGCCCGTGAGGCTGAGGTATCATGTGATTGTGGTCATGTGACCTGCTTAAATAAATTGAATATGTATTTTTATGGCTAAATTATGGGTTATAAACCTCGTTTTTTTATATTACTGATAGAAAATAGAAGGGTCTGTCTTCTTGCTGCTGCTCAAAGAGTATTAGATTGTTTTTTATAATTTTGTATATATGTATTTTCACAAGTTGCATCTGTGTTAATGATGTGTGATTATTATAGCCCTTCATAAAGGTGGTAGAGCCAGTGTTGTATCACCTTTGATAAAGCTGCCAAGTGACAGTGAAACGCGTTAGGGGGCAACATCTCTGACCAGGGCGTTGCTGAGGATTCCTGCAGGCGTTACACAGGACTTTGCGTTTCATCAGGAGATTACAGTCCCTCCGGTGTAGATATAAATAAAGGGAGAACCACCATCTTCACTGCGTGGGATAGAGAGATCAGTCCAGAACCCCGCTAGGTGGAATACCCGGCTGAATTACCACCAGGGACTTGGTAACTATTCCTTACTACCTGGACGCCATTCAATTTATACAAACGCATGCATTGCAGGACTTTTTCCATCTTCCAGCAATAGTTGCATATGCCGGCATTTTTGCACAAAGACAGCCCTGAGTGAATAATTGTGTGTCAGAGAGTGGCTTATTAAGGCTCAGTATTAGTATCATCTTCTTGGCATCATTAGTGCCATATTATTTTATTTATTTTCATGTGTATTTGTATCTGTGCAATTGATTTTAACAAACCTAAAAACTGAATTTATATGTTAGCGCAGTTGGTATTTCTTGTTTGTTCATATTTATGCTATTAGGGTGAACGACTATCACCGCCCCCCCCCCCCCTTCAACAGCAGCTTAGAAAACCAGCCCAGTTATAGCGCCTGTTCTTTTTACCATTCATGGTAAAATTCACTTTTAGTGAGCTCAAGAAAAGGGGGCGTAGACTGGAAAGACGATGGAGGAAGACTAACCTAGTGGTTGACAAAATAAAACTAATAAAGCATAACGAAGAATATCAATCGACAATCACCCATAAGAAATCACAGTTCCTGTCAAATGAGAACATGGCAGCAAACAATAGGCCAGCTCAACTTTTCTGCGCAGTGGAGATGCTTCGCTAGCCAGCATGCCTGCAGACTGATGAAACCCTCTCCCAGGCACGATGCAACGAGTTTGCAAACTTCTTTGCAGATAAAATATCCACCATCCATGCTGGAATCTCCACAGTGCCATCAAAGGAGTGCCAAACTACAAAGCCTGCCAATATAAGCCACCTGCCTTCATGGACCAGCTTTAACCCAGTGGATGTAAAGGACATTGCTGAAATTTCTCGGATTTTGCGTCCCACCTCCTGTTATCTGGACCCTGCCTCAACCAAGCTTCTAATAGATTGTATGGATATAATTGGTCCTGTCTTTGCAAAAATTGCTCAATGCTCTTTGCAGACAGGCATATTTCCTGGACCCCTAAAGGAAGCAATTGTTAGACCTCTTCTTAAAAAACCTAATTTAGATCCCAACTGCATGACCAACTACAGACCGGTATCAAACATTGCTTTTCTGAGAAAGTGGTTGCAAATCAACTGGAAACCCGCCTGACAACCCATGATATCTATGCTTTATTCCAATCAGGATTCAGGAGAAGACATAGCACTGAAACAGCCCTTTGTGTGTGTGTGTGTTAATTGATCTTCTAATGACAGAGGGGACTGTTCAATATTAATCCTTCTGGATCTCTCTGCAGCATTTGACACCGTGGACCATGGGCTTCTGATTGAGCGACTGATACATTTTTGTGGACTGGATGGCACAGTCCTAAGCTGGTTCAAATCATTTCTCACAGGCAGGTCACAGAGAGTATCATCTGGATTATACTCATCACCACCAGTGCCATTGCCAAGTGGTGTCCCACAAGGTTCTATACTATTCCCCATGCTTTTTGCAGTATACATGCTCCCGCTAGGTGAAATAATCAGGTGCCATGGGCTATTCTACCACTGCTATGCAGATGATACACAACTGTACTTGTCCTTTGCTCCGGACACTGATAACCCAATAGCAACCCTAAATGGCTGTCTAGCTGAACTCCAGGAGTGGATGAGTGCCAGTTGGCTGCGACTGAAACCTGTTATGAGCCACGGCTGTGGCTCATTCTTGTTTTGCATTTTGGTTATGTATTTTATGTTATACTTTTGTTTATGTTCCCCGTGGGTGTCATGGGGTATTCGGAGCTCACCCTTAAAGAGAGGGTACTGTTATGAACCACAGGTAGTGGTTCATTCCTATTTTATGTTTATAGTTGTCTTGCAGGCCAGGATTTCCCGTTGCTCTGGTTTAAGAATACTCTTGTTTTGAAGCAGAGTTGCAAGCCCCTGGAGCGGTGCCCGATGCCCAGGGTCCTGGAGTGGTGCCCGATGCCCAGGTCCTGGAGTGGTGCCCGATGCCCAGGGTCCTGGAGCGGTGCCCGGTGCCCAGGGTCCTGGAGCGGTGCCCGGTGCCCAGGGTCCTGGAGCGGTGCCCGGTGCCCAAGGTCCTGGAGCGGTACCCGATGCCCAGAGTCCTGGAGCGGTACCCAATGCCCAGAGTTCTGGAGCGGTACCCGATGCCCAGAGTTCTGGAGCGGTACCCGATGCTCTAGGTTATAAAGGGACATTGAATATTATAGCTCAGGTGTCAATACCAGAAGGGGTCTCAGAAGCTGTTACCCCAGGTAGAGACTTGAAAAGCGCAACTCCAGAGAAGGTGTCTAAAACCATAGTTCTAGAAGGGAACTCGAGAAGCAAAACCCCAGAAGGGATCTTTGAAGTAATATCCCCAAGTGGGGTCTCGAGAGACAAAGCCCCAAAGAAGAGTCTAGAAGTCGCTTCCCCAGGAAAGGACTCAAGAGGCATAGCGTTAGTGGAGGTTCTGAAGGTTATAGCTTCAGCAAAAGTCCCGGAAGTCATAGTCCCGGGAGAAGTTTCGATAATTATCGACTCAGAGAGGGAGGCCGACGGCTCGGTCCCAGTGAGGGAGGCCGACGGCTCGGTCCAAGTGAGGGAGGCCAACGGCCCGGTCCCAGTAAAAGAATCCGAGGCCACTGCCCCAGCGGGGTTCCCGAAGGCCACTGCCCCAGCGGGGTTCCCGAAGGCCACTGCCCCGGGTGGGGTTCAGAAAGTCACTGCCCCGGGTGGGGTTCAGAAAGTCACTGCCCCGGGTGGGGTTCAGAAAGTCACTGCCCCGGGTGGGGTTCAGAAAGTCACTGCCCCGGGTGGGGATCAGAAAGTCACTGCCCCAGGTGGGGTTCAGAAAGTCACTGCCCCAGGTGGGGTTCAGAAAGTCACTGCCCCAGGTGGGGTTCAGAAAGTCACTGCCCCAGGTGGGGTTCAGAAAGTCTCAGCCTTGAGTAAGGTCAATAGTGACCAGGTCCTAGCTAAGCACTCTAGTCAATCAGATGGGAAGGAAGCAGATCCTGACTCTGTTGATATCTCAACATCTATAATCTTTGATGGGGACTTAGTCCAAATTCTGGCGCTTTACAAACACTATTACACCATTTTGTTGTCTAGACCATTTCTGGGCATCACTTCAGAGAACCTTGTGCTCTATCTAATATATTCCTTTAGAGGAGAGCCTTTTGAGTGGGCGACCAGCCTAATGAAAGCTGAAGATCCCATTCTTCAGGATTCCCCAGCATTCAGTGATGCAGTTATTAAAAGATATGGTTCCAAAGAAATTGGTTCAGGTTCCTCTAGGTCACCCGTCTTATCTGCTGAGAGTTCACCGTATACTGTAAACTCAGCACAAGAGTCTCAGCCCGTTGTTTTGACTGCAGGATGTGCTTTTCTGTCTTCTTCTTATAGTAGTACTTTGCCTGAAAGTTCAGCTCCCAAGGTTAAGAAACCTATCTCTGATTTGAACGCAGCCTTGCTGGGTGGTACCATCAGTTCAGACAATGTTTGGGGAATTACCTTGGTCAGACCTCAAGAACTTTGTAAAAATAAGAAGAAAAATAAATGATTATTGACTCTTGCCTTGTTAAAAAAAAAAATTGATTCCCCCCCCCCTTGTCTTGTGTTCAGTGGCCACCGTCAAGTGGGGGGCACCGTTACAAGCTGTTGCCACAGCTTGTCTCTGTTAGACCAGTGTGTCAGGTTTTTTTTGTATCCCTTGTTTTGGAAAGTTTGAATTTTGGGGTCCTTTGACCCCTCCTCAAGGGGGGGGGGTAATGTTATGAGCCAAGGCTGTGGCTCATTCCTGTTTTGCATTTTGGTTATGTATTTTATGTTATACTTCTGTTTATGTTCCCCGTGGGTGTCATGGGGTGTTCGGAGCTCACCCTTAAAGAGAGGGTACTGTTATGAACCACAGGTAGTGGTTCATTCCTATTTTATGTTTATAGTTGTCTTGCAGGCCAGGATTTCCCGTTGCTCTGGTTTAAGAATACTCTTGTTTGCTACCGGTGGTGAGTCTGTGTAATTGCAGCTTGTTCCCATGTGTTCAGCCTCACCTGTCTGTTGATTGCACCTCTCAGTTGTGCAGCAGGTCAGCTGCACGACATAATTAATTAAGACTCTCTGTTATATTCTGGCTCAGTGCAATTCACAGACGCTGGTGATATTTCCAGGTTTCCAGAGTTCTTGAGTTCTGAGCTAGTCCCTGCCAGTTCCTGAGCTCCTGTCTAGCAGTGTCTGTCTAGCTGGTTCCTGTGTCGATTCCTGTGTCAGTTCCTGTGTCGGTTCCTGTGTCCTGCCGTGAAGTGTTCCTGTCCAGAAGTCCTGTGGCTTTGTCTGTGCTTAGTCGAGTTCCTGGCTTCTTGGTGTCCACCGGTCTGTCGTTTGGGATTCTACCTGTCCTCCGGTTCTGAGAGTCTGTGTCGGCTACATTGGGGGTTCCTGTCCGTTTGCCAGTACTTGTACCGGATCCGTGAGTAGCGGCTTTGCCGCGTCCGTCGGCCTAGGCCACGGTGTTCTTTTGTTATATTTAGTTACTGGTGTTTTGCAGAGGGTTCTGCTTATGCTGTCACCGCCGGTACACAAAAGTATTGTGTCGGCGTGTGGACAGCATTTCCTTTGTTGTTCTTTTCCTTTGGCGGCGTGCCGCACATATATTTAGTTTTAGGGTAGTTAGTAGCCCCTAGCTTTCTGTTTTAGTTAGAGGTCCCTTTGTTATTATCCTGTCTCGGTTCACGCCTTGTCTCACGCTAAGACCTGGGGGCATCGCAGTTGAGCAGACATAATCCGCCCTTCAAACGCGGCTGCCGTGGGCCCAAGAAACCATAGTCACTCAGGCGTGAACTGACACACGGGTAAAACAACGGAGGTAGGGTGCTAGGGGCTATTTCCACACCACACCTTATCTCAGAGTCACGTTCTGGTGCTCAGGACTCACTACGCAACATCTCCCTTGTTCTGAGCACCAGGAACCTAACAAACCCAGATAAAACAGAGGTCCTTATGATAGGACCACAACATCAAAGGACAAGACTGCAGCATAGCCAACAAACTGGACGTACACTTGGGGACTCAGAATTACAAACCACTGATAGTGTGTGGAATCTTGGCATTGTCCTGGATGGTGGCTTGACACTTAAACATCAGATATCAGCCACAATCAAATCCTCATTCTTTCACCTGAGTAACATAGCTAGAATCAAGCACTTAATTCCCTCAGATGATCTGCCAAAAGTCATCCATGCATTTGTATCATCTCGATTAGACTACTGTAATGCCCTCTATCGTGGTCTCCCAGCAAAATAATTGCACCACTTACAGCTGGTGCAAAACACAGCTGCCAGGCTGTTAGACGACTAGCCCCATTCTAGCCACAAAACACCCATACTCTACTCCCTTCACTGGCTGCCTGTACGATGGCGAATCATCTTCAAAATTGGCTTACTGAGTTTCAAAGCACTACATGACCAGGGCCCAAGGTACCTGAAGCAGCTTCTGACCCCATACTGCCCCACTCGATTACTGTGATCTGTAGAGGAAGGAATTTTAGCAGTATCTAGAATCTCCTGTAATTCGTCTGGGGGTCGAGCTTTTAGTCATGCGGCTCCGACTCTATGGAATTCACTTCCCCGCACAGTGCGAGAGGCCCCAACTATATAGAATTCTTCAAAAGTAGACTCAAGACTTTCCTGTTTACTCAAGCATTCCCATAATTGTCCCTTTAGTATCTCCATGCTTCTGTATTTTATGAAAAGCTGTTCTGTACTTCATTATTTTCTGTACTATATTATCTATGTATCTGTTAAGCACCTTGAGTCCTATTGGAGAAAGAGCGCTATATAAATAAAAGTATTATTATTATTATTATTATTATTAACAAGATTCACATCTTTTCCGAAGGGCTGCATAGGGTTATCGCAAGACCTTGCGGTGTTAGAAAGACAGAGTTTCAGTGATCTTGCATTGCATCTGCTTTCCATTGCACTGCAGCACTAGATGGGCCATGAGCTCCTGTGAGGCACAAACAGTTACTGAATAATACCCAGTATGGAGTCTCATGGTGTCTTACAGCCAGAAATTAGCACAGTTACGGTCAGGCCCCCAGACATGCGGGGGGACGCCCAGCACAGGGCTAGTCCACCACGCATGTCAGTGCCGCCAACCCCCCCCCCCCTGCAGAAATGCGAAAGCATCACAAAGCTTTTGACTTTGAGGAGTAACTCCCAGCCAGCGCAGCTCCTGTAGCTGGCCGGGAGAACGTCTTTGCTGTCCAGGTCGCAGCTGCTGCGTGTGATGTCAGGCAGCTGCTGTGGCCTGCCCCCACAATGGTCCGGCCATGCCTGCATTGGCCGGATCATGCCGTCATCCAGCCCCCTCCCGCCCAGCGACCGCCTCTGCCTGTCAATCAGGCAGAGGCGATCGCTAGGGAACAGCGGCCATCAGCCGTCCAGCATGCGCTGGTGCACTGCAGCGTCGGCACATGCGCTGATCCGACCCGATCGCTGCACTGCGATAAACTGCAGCAAGCAATCGGGTTGGAATGACCCCCAAGGTCCCAAGTACAATTACATATTGTGACTCTTTTTTTTTCTTTGCACTATGTGCTCTTTGGGGCCTTGTTTTTAAAACTGCCATCCTGTCTGCCACTGCAGTGCCACGCCTAGATGGGCCAGGTGTTTTTTACCACCCACTTGTGTCACTTAGCTTAATCATCCAGCTACCTTGGTGCAACCTTTTGGCCTAAAAATAATATTGTGAGGTGTTCAGTGTTCAGAATAAGTGGAAATGCATTTTATTGAGGTTAATAATACCGTAGGATCAAAGTTCCCCCCCAAATTCTGTGATTTTAGCTGTTTTTATGTTTGTTTTTTCAAAAACTTCCAGATCCAAAACCAAAACACGAGCGGCAAAACCAATCCAAAACCAAAACACAAAACCTGAAAAGTGTCCGCCGCACATCTCTAATTGTAAATAGCCACTTCTCTTACTTACACAGACAGAATCATGCTACAATAAATAAAAGGTAAAGTATGATAAAAAGAGCTTAGTTTACCAGTCTCTGGTAAGTGGTATGTATGTGGTAGTGTAAGTGTCAATTGGACATGGGTAGTTCTTAAATCCCAGATTATAGTGAGCACTTTGTACAAAGATTGCCAACTTTAGAAAGGGGGACCATTATCCAGTGTTGAATGACCAGTCCTGTGCGGTTAGTTTGGGTCTTTCCTAATTAGCGATGATCAAGTGTGGCAATGGAGTCCAATGCATAAGGTGGAATCCCCTTTACTTATCCTTCACGGTCTTTACTACAGAAAATAATACAGAATTGCACTCATAAACCATTAGCTATCACAAACAAGCCCACTATTAATTCAGATTATTGAATATTCTCTACAACCTCTATATGTTACATAAGGGTCTTTGTACTAAGCATTGGAGACAGATAAAGTGGGCGGAGATAAAGTACCAGCCAATCAGCTCCTAACTGCTATCTTACAGACTGTGTTTCAAAAATGACAGTTAGGAGCTGGTTGGTTGGTACTTTATCTCCGTCCACTTTATCTCTCTCCAAGGCTTAGTACATAGACCCCATAATGATATAGTCTCCCAAATTAAAATAATTGTTAGATCATAGTATCCAAATGGGTAATACAACAAAAGTTGCCATTAACTTTATCACTGAATCAAAACTTAATTAATAATTGTTAAAAAAAAAACCCATAAAAAAACGAAATAGTTTCTTGGAACTGATACTCAATTCATTACTATTAAAATATTTGTAAAAACAATTCTATATAATATAAATATATATTACATTTCTATAATCAATAGATTATTTACTGTTAAAAATATGTAATTCATACGGCATTCGAATTTTAAAAATATGAATTTACAGTATACAGACTATTAATAGAGGTTACTCTTGAATAACTCGTCCTAGCTATTTTTAAAAGGTTATCCAGTAGACATAATGTAGATAAATTGCCTGCCACAACAATATACAGCAGGGATATTGTTGTCCCAGTTACTATATAAAGATAACCTACAATCAGTTGAGGGTGCTAGATACACTGATAGATATACCTATAAATTATTGCTCTCCATTTTTATAAAAAGGCATTAATGCAGTCTCCTTGTTGCGCACAAAATTCAGTCTAATTATAATATAATTAACAAGGGCAAGCTGGTGCTTATAGTTCTACAGTTTGTAGTTCAATCATGGGTTCACTTGTTCAATCATGCCTAGCACTTGTAGTTCTGCAGCCTTGAATTTACAAGCCATCCCCAGGTTCTTATTGTTACAGTGGAAACTTGTCTAAACTGTCTAGTGGAGGCTGGCAGCATATTTGTGGAAGAAACCTGCCCATTTTTATTTTTATTTATTTACTTTAAACATTAGTCTGTCTTTACTGCAGATGACAACTTTATATGCAAAGAATATGATTACATTACTTAGAGAGTGAATAGAATTGCTCTTTCCATCGATGTGGAACACAAAGGTTTAAGGTCCTATTACAAAACATACAATGAGTCCTGATCTCTGCTAGCTTAGAGTTGGTGAAAAATTTGATTGCTGTAGCGTAATTTGATGACAGTGCCCAGGATCAATTGCCCACGAAAAAATGCACTCTATTCACCCCATTATTTGATTGCAATCTTTATCAACAAAATTAAACTTTGTTTCTTCACTGCAGTGCAAACAAAAGGAGCACAATGCCTTAACTCAACTTAGCTCAGCCCGGCTCCTTCTCTTTGTCTGTAGTGAGATTATTCCACAAATGTTACCATCTTGTTCTCCAAACCTATGCAGAAATACAAGCGCACACTCTCAAACTGAGGTGTCCAGAGGGTTTAAAGCTGTATTTTCATTGTGGTAATTTTTTCTTTATAGATTAACTTCCAGATGTTGATGTACAGTATGCACTTTAACAGCAATTTACACACTGGCACATTATTTTTATTTAGTAAAATAAATCCTTGTGAGAATGTTAAAGTTCTTTTATAGAGTTGTCTTTGTTCTCTTATAAGTGCTAATAATGTGATCCTGGAGAGGTGGTGGAACTCATTTACCTGGCCACCTACCCCCTTCCCACACAAACACACATTAAACGGAGCCAGTGCTAGTGTTTTCTAGAGATGAGCGGGTTCGGTTCCTCGGAATCCGAACCCCCCCGAACTTCAGCCTTTTTACACGGGTCCGAGGCATACTCGGATCTTCCCGCCTTGCTCGGCTAACTCGAGCGCGCCCGAACGTCATCATCCCGCTGTCGGATTCTCGCGAGGCTCGTATTCTATCGCGAGACTCGGATTCTATATAAGGAGCCGCGCGTCGCCGCCATTTTCACACGTGCATTGAGATTGATAGGGAGAGGACGTGGCTGGCGTCCTCTCCGTTTAGATAGAGAGTGAGACACTTGATTTACTAGTTATTTAATTTTAGTAATTTTGGGGAGCATTAGGAGTACTCAGAGAGTGCAGAGTTTTGCTGATAGTTATACTAGTGACCACCAGTTTTATTTATTATTTAAAATCCGTTCTCTGCCTGAAAAAAAACGATACACAGTCACATACCATATCTGTGCTCAGCCTCAGTGTGCTGCATGATAATATCATCTATGTATATCTGACTGTGCTGAGTGCTCACTGCTCACACAGCTTAATTGTGGGGGAGACTGGGGAGCAGTTATAGCAGGAGTACATAACAGTGCACACTTTTGCTGCCAGTGTGACTGACCAGTGACCACCAGTATATTGTCTGCCTGAAAAAGTTAAACACTCGTGTGGTGTTTTTTTTTTTAATTCTATAAACGCATTCTGCTGACAGACAGTGTCCAGCAGGTCCATCATTCATTATATTATAATATATACCTGCAGTAGTGATATATATATATTTTTTATATCATTATCATCCAGTCTATACTAGCAGACGCAGTACGGTAGTCCACGGCTGTAGCTACCTCTGTGTCGGCAGTGCTCGTCCATAATTGTATACCTACCTGTGGTGGGTTTTTTTTTTCTATCTTCTTCATACTAGTAGTTTAGGAGTCTGCTGCTGACAGTGTCCAGCAGGTCCGTCATTATATAATATATACCTGTCCTGCAGTAGTAATATATATATATTTTTTATATCATTATCATCCAGTCTATATTAGCAGACACAGTACGGTAGTCCACGGCTGTAGCTACCTCTGTGTCGGCAGTAGAGATGAGCGGGTTCGGTTTCTCTGAATCCGAACCCGCCAGAACTTCATGTTTTTTTTCACGGGTCCGAGCGACTCGGATCTTCCCGCCTTGCTCGGTTAACCCGAGCGCGCCCGAACGTCATCATGACGCTGTCGGATTCTCGCGAGGCTCGGATTCTATCGCGAGACTCGGATTCTATATAAGGAGCCGCGCGTCGCCGCCATTTTCACACGTGCCTTGAGATTGATAGGGAGAGGACGTGGCTGGCGTCCTCTCCATTTAGATTATAAGAGACTGAGAGAGATTTACTGGAGCTGACTAGGAGGAGTACTGTTACTGTAGAAGTGTAGAGACTGAGTGGAGAGAGTTTACTAGTGAGGACAGTGCAGTTTACTTTATAATCCGTTCTCTGCCTGAAAAAAGCGATACACAGCACACAGTGACTCAGTCACATACCATATCTGTGTGCACTGCTCAGGCTCAGGCCAGTGTGCTGCATCATCTATTATCTATATATAATATTATATATATCTGTCTGACTGCTCAGCTCACACAGCTTATAATTGTGAGGGAGACTGGGGAGCACTACTGCAGTGCCAGTTATAGGTTATAGCAGGAGCCAGGAGTACATAATATATTATATAGTGAGTGACCACCAGACACACAGTGCAGTTTATTTAATATATCCGTTCTCTGCCTGAAAAAAGCGATACACACAGTGACTCAGTCAGTCACATACCATATCTGTGTGCACTGCTCAGGCTCAGGCCAGTGTGCTGCATCATCTATATATATTATACAGGTTGAGTCTCCCTTATCCAAAATGCTTGGGACCAGAGGTATTTTGGATATGGGATTTTTCCGTATTTTGGAATAATTGCATACCATAGTGAGATATCATGGTGATGGGACCTAAATCTAAGCACAGAATGCATTTATGATACATATACACCTTATACACACAGCCTGAAGGTCATTTTAGCCATTATTTTTTATAACTTTGTGCATTAAACAAAGTGTGTCTACATTCACACAATTCATTTATGTTTCATATACACCTTATGCACACAGCCTGAAGGTCATTTAATACAATATTTTTAATAACTTTGTGTATTAAACAAAGTTTGTGTACATTGAGTCATCAAAAAACAAAGGTTTCACTATCTCACTCTCACTCAAAAAAGTCCGTATTTCGGAATATTCCGTATTTCGGAATATATGGATATGGGATACTCAACCTGTATATCTGTCTGACTGCTCAGCTCACACAGCTTATAATTGTGGGGGAGACTGGGGAGCACTACTGCAGTGCCAGTTATAGGATATAGCAGGAGCCAGGAGTACATAATATTATATTAAAATTAAACAGTGCACACTTTTGCTGCAGGAGTGCCACTGCCAGTGTGACTAGTGACCAGTGACCTGACCACCAGTATATATAATATTAGTAGTATACTATCTCTTTATCAACCAGTCTATATTAGCAGCAGACACAGTACAGTGCGGTAGTTCACGGCTGTGGCTACCTCTGTGTCGGCACTCGGCAGCCCGTCCATAATTGTATATACCACCTAACCGTGGTTTTTTTTTCTTTCTTTATACATACATACTAGTTACGAGTATACTATCTCTTTATCAACCAGTCTATATTAGCAGCAGACACAGTACAGTGCGGTAGTTCATGGCTGTGGCTACCTCTGTGTCGGCACTCGGCAGCCCGTCCATAATTGTATATACCACCTAACCGTGGTTTTTTTATCTTTCTTTATACATACATACTAGTTACGAGTATACTATCTCTTTATCAACCAGTCTATATATTAGCAGCAGACACAGTACAGTGCGGTAGTTCACGGCTGTGGCTACCTCTGTGTCGGCACTCGGCAGCCCGTCCATAATTGTATATACCACCTAACCGTGGTTTTTTTTTCTTTCTTTATACATACATACTAGTTACGAGTATACTATCTCTTTATCAACCAGTCTATATTAGCAGCAGACACAGTACAGTGCGGTAGTTCACGGCTGTGGCTACCTCTGTGTCGGCACTCGGCAGCCCGTCCATAATTGTATATACCACCTAACCGTGGTTTTTTTTTCTTTCTTTATACATACATACTAGTTACGAGTATACTATCTCTTTATCAACCAGTCTATATATTAGCAGCAGACACAGTACAGTGCGGTAGTTCACGGCTGTGGCTACCTCTGTGTCGGCACTCGGCA
Source organism: Pseudophryne corroboree (assembly GCF_028390025.1). Lineage (NCBI taxonomy): Eukaryota > Metazoa > Chordata > Amphibia > Anura > Myobatrachidae > Pseudophryne > Pseudophryne corroboree. The sequence goes on along the minus strand of NC_086450.1, from coordinate 273,025,383 downwards.
GCCCGTCCATAATTGTATATACCACCTAACCGTGGTTTTTTTTTCTTTCTTTATACATACATACTAGTTACGAGTATACTATCTCTTTATCAACCAGTCTATATATTAGCAGCAGACACAGTACAGTGCGGTAGTTCACGGCTGTGGCTACCTCTGTGTCGGCACTCGGCAGCCCGTCCATAATTGTATACTAGTATCCAATCCATCCATCTCCATTGTTTACCTGAGGTGCCTTTTAGTTGTGCCTATTAAAATATGGAGAACAAAAATGTTGAGATTCCAAAATTAGGGAAAGATCAAGATCCACTTCCACCTCGTGCTGAAGCTGCTGCCACTAGTCATGGCCGAGACGATGAAATGCCAGCAACGTCGTCTGCCAAGGCCGATGCCCAATGTCATAGTACAGAGCATGTCAAATCCAAAACACCAAATATCAGTAAAAAAAGGACTCCAAAACCTAAAATAAAATTGTCGGAGGAGAAGCGTAAACTTGCCAATATGCCATTTACCACACGGAGTGGCAAGGAACGGCTGAGGCCCTGGCCTATGTTCATGGCTAGTGGTTCAGCTTCACATGAGGATGGAAGCACTCAGCCTCTCGCTAGAAAAATGAAAAGACTCAAGCTGGCAAAAGCAGCACAGCAAAGAACTGTGCATTCTTCGAAATCCCAAATCCACAAGGAGAGTCCAATTGTGTCGGTTGCGATGCCTGACCTTCCCAACACTGGACGTGAAGAGCATGCGCCTTCCACCATTTGCACGCCCCCTGCAAGTGCTGGAAGGAGCACCCGCAGTCCAGTTCCTGATAGTCAGATTGAAGATGTCAGTGTTGAAGTACACCAGGATGAGGAGGATATGGGTGTTGCTGGCGCTGGGGAGGAAATTGACCAGGAGGATTCTGATGGTGAGGTGGTTTGTTTAAGTCAGGCACCCGGGGAGACACCTGTTGTCCGTGGGAGGAATATGGCCGTTGACATGCCAGGTGAAAATACCAAAAAAATCAGCTCTTCGGTGTGGAGGTATTTCACCAGAAATGCGGACAACAGGTGTCAAGCCGTGTGTTCCCTTTGTCAAGCTGTAATAAGTAGGGGTAAGGACGTTAACCACCTCGGAACATCCTCCCTTATACGTCACCTGCAGCGCATTCATAATAAGTCAGTGACAAGTTCAAAAACTTTGGGTGACAGCGGAAGCAGTCCACTGACCAGTAAATCCCTTCCTCTTGTAACCAAGCTCACGCAAACCACCCCACCAACTCCCTCAGTGTCAATTTCCTCCTTCCCCAGGAATGCCAATAGTCCTGCAGGCCATGTCACTGGCAATTCTGACGAGTCCTCTCCTGCCTGGGATTCCTCCGATGCATCCTTGCGTGTAACGCCTACTGCTGCTGGCGCTGCTGTTGTTGCCGCTGGGAGTCGATGGTCATCCCAGAGGGGAAGTCGTAAGCCCACTTGTACTACTTCCAGTAAGCAATTGACTGTTCAACAGTCCTTTGCGAGGAAGATGAAATATCACAGCAGTCATCCTACTGCAAAGCGGATAACTGAGTCCTTGACAACTATGTTGGTGTTAGACGTGCGTCCGGTATCCGCCGTTAGTTCACAGGGAACTAGACAATTTATTGAGGCAGTGTGCCCCCGTTACCAAATACCATCTAGGTTCCACTTCTCTAGGCAGGCGATACCGAGAATGTACACGGACGTCAGAAAAAGACTCACCAGTGTCCTAAAAAATGCAGTTGTACCCAATGTCCACTTAACCACGGACATGTGGACAAGTGGAGCAGGGCAGGGTCAGGACTATATGACTGTGACAGCCCACTGGGTAGATGTATGGACTCCCGCCGCAAGAACAGCAGCGGCGGCACCAGTAGCAGCATCTCGCAAACGCCAACTCTTTCCTAGGCAGGCTACGCTTTGTATCACCGCTTTCCAGAATACGCACACAGCTGAAAACCTCTTACGGCAACTGAGGAAGATCATCGCGGAATGGCTTTCCCCAATTGGACTCTCCTGTGGATTTGTGGCATCGGACAACGCCAGCAATATTGTGTGTGCATTAAATATGGGCAAATTCCAGCACGTCCCATGTTTTGCACATACCTTGAATTTGGTGGTGCAGAATTTTTTAAAAAACGACAGGGGCGTGCAAGAGATGCTGTCGGTGGCCAGAAAAATTGCGGGACACTTTCGGCGTACAGGCACCATGTACAGAAGACTGGAGCACCACCAAAAACTACTGAACCTGCCCTGCCATCATCTGAAGCAAGAAGTGGTAACGAGGTGGAATTCAACCCTCTATATGCTTCAGAGGTTGGAGGAGCAGCAAAAGGCCATTCAAGCCTATACAATTGAGCACGATATAGGAGGTGGAATGCACCTGTCTCAAGTGCAGTGGAGAATGATTTCAACGTTGTGCAAGGTTCTGATGCCCTTTGAACTTGCCACACGTGAAGTCAGTTCAGACACTGCCAGCCTGAGTCAGGTCATTCCCCTCATCAGGCTTTTGCAGAAGAAGCTGGAGGCATTGAAGAAGGAGCTAAAAGGGAGCGATTCCGCTAGGCATGTGGGACTTGTGGATGCAGCCCTTAATTCGCTTAACAAGGATTCACGGGTGGTCAATCTGTTGAAATCAGAGCACTACATTTTGGCCACCGTGCTCGATCCTAGATTTAAAGCCTACCTTGGATCTCTCTTTCCGGCAGACACAGGTCTGCTGGGGTTGAAAGACCTGCTGGTGACAAAATTGTCAAGTCAAGCGGAACGCGACCTGTCAACATCTCCTCCTTCACATTCTCCCGCAACTGGGGGTGCGAGGAAAAGGCTCAGAATTCCGAGCCCACCCGCTGGCGGTGATGCAGGGCAGTCTGGAGCGACTGCTGATGCTGACATCTGGTCCGGACTGAAGGACCTGACAACGATTACGGACATGTCGTCTACTGTCACTGCATATGATTCTCTCAACATTGATAGAATGGTGGAGGATTATATGAGTGACCGCATCCAAGTAGGCACGTCACACAGTCCGTACTTATACTGGCAGGAAAAAGAGGCAATTTGGAGGCCCTTGCACAAACTGGCTTTATTCTACCTAAGTTGCCCTCCCACAAGTGTGTACTCCGAAAGAGTGTTTAGTGCCGCCGCTCACCTTGTCAGCAATCGGCGTACGAGGTTACATCCAGAAAATGTGGAGAAGATGATGTTCATTAAAATGAATTATAATCAATTCCTCCGCGGAGACATTGACCAGCAGCAATTGCCTCCACAAAGTACACAGGGAGCTGAGATGGTGGATTCCAGTGGGGACGAATTGATAATCTGTGAGGAGGGGGATGTACACGGTGATATATCGGAGGGTGAAGATGAGGTGGACATCTTGCCTCTGTAGAGCCAGTTTGTGCAAGGAGAGATTAATTGCTTCTTTTTTGGGGGGGGTCCAAACCAACCCGTCATATCAGTCACAGTCGTGTGGCAGACCCTGTCACTGAAATGATGGGTTGGTTAAAGTGTGCATGTCCTGTTTTGTTTATACAACATAAGGGTGGGTGGGAGGGCCCAAGGACAATTCCATCTTGCACCTCTTTTTTCTTTTCTTTTTCTTTGCATCATGTGCTGATTGGGGAGGGTTTTTTGGAAGGGACATCCTGCGTGACACTGCAGTGCCACTCCTAGATGGGCCCGGTGTTTGTGTCGGCTACTAGGGTCGCTAATCTTACTCACACAGCTACCTCATTGCGCCTCTTTTTTTCTTTGCGTCATGTGCTGTTTGGGGAGGGTTTTTTGGAAGGGACATCCTGCGTGACACTGCAGTGCCACTCCTAGATGGGCCCGGTGTTTGTGTCGGCCACTAGGGTCGCTAATCTTACTCACACAGCTACCTCATTGCGCCTCTTTTTTTCTTTGCGTCATGTGCTGTTTGGGGAGGGTTTTTTGGAAGGGCCATCCTGCGTGACACTGCAGTGCCACTCCTAGATGGGCCCGGTGTTTGTGTCGGCCACTAGGGTCGCTAATCTTACTCACACAGCTACCTCATTGCGCCTCTTTTTTTCTTTGCGTCATGTGCTGTTTGGGGAGGGTTTTTTGGAAGGGACATCCTGCGTGACACTGCAGTGCCACTCCTAGATGGGCCCGGTGTTTGTGTCGGCCACTAGGGTCGCTTATCTTACTCACACAGCGACCTCGGTGCAAATTTTAGGACTAAAAATAATATTGTGAGGTGTGAGGTATTCAGAATAGACTGAAAATGAGTGTAAATTATGGTTTTTGAGGTTAATAATACTTTGGGATCAAAATGACCCCCAAATTCTATGATTTAAGCTGTTTTTTAGTGTTTTTTGAAAAAAACACCCGAATCCAAAACACACCCGAATCCGACAAAAAAAATTCGGTGAGGTTTTGCCAAAACGCGTTCGAACCCAAAACACGGCCGCGGAACCGAACCCAAAACCAAAACACAAAACCCGAAAAATTTCAGGCGCTCATCTCTAGTCGGCAGTGCTCGTCCATAATTGTATACCTACCTGTGGTGGGTTTTTTTTTTCTATCTTCTTCATACTAGTAGTTTAGGAGTCTGCTGCTGACAGTGTCCAGCAGGTCCGTCATTATATAATATATACCTGTCCTGCAGTAGTGATATATATATTTTTTTTTTATCATTATCATCCAGTCTATACTAGCAGACGCAGTACGGTAGTCCACGGCTGTAGCTACCTCTGTGTCGGCAGTCACTCGTCATCCATAAGTATACTAGTATCCATCCATCTCCATTGTTTACCTGAGGTGCCTTTTAGTTGTGCCTATTAAAATATGGAGAACAAAAATGTTGAGGTTCCAAAAATAGGGAAAGATCAAGATCGACTTCCACCTCGTGCTGAAGCTGATGCCACTAGTCATGGCCGAGACGATGAAATGCCATCAACGTCGTCTGCCAAGGCCGATGCCCAATGTCATAGTACAGAGCATGTAAAGTCCAAAACACCAAATATCAGTAAAAAAAGGACTCAAAAATCTAAAATAAAATCGTCGGAGGAGAAGCGTAAACTTGCCAATATGCCATTTACCACACGGAGTGGCAAGGAACGGCTGGGGCCCTGGCCTATGTTCATGGCTAGTGGTTCAGCTTCACATGAGGATGGAAGCACTCAGCCTCTCGCTAGAAAAATGAAAAGACTTAAGCTGGCAAAAGCACAGCAAAGAACTGTGCGTTCTTCGAAATCACAAATCCACAAGGAGAGTCCAATTGTGTCGGTTGCGATGCCTGACCTTCCCAACACTGGATGTGAAGAGCATGCGCCTTCCACCATTTGCACGCCCCCTGCAAGTGCTGGAAGGAGCACCCGCAGTCCAGTTCCTGATAGTCATATTGAAGATGTCAGTGTTGAAGTACACCAGGATGAGGAGGATATGGGTGTTGCTGGCGCTGGGGAGGAAATTGACCAGGAGGATTCTGATGGTGAGGTGGTTTGTTTAAGTCAGGCACCCGGGGAGACACCTGTTGTCCGTGGGAGGAATATGGCCATTGACATGCCTGGTGAAAATACCAAAAAAATCAGCTCTTCGGTGTGGAAGTATTTCAACAGAAATGCGGACAACATTTGTCAAGCCGTGTGTTGCCTTTGTCAAGCTGTAATAAGTAGGGGTAAGGACGTTAACCACCTCGGAACATCCTCCCTTATACGTCACCTGCAGCGCATTCATCATAAGTCAGTGACAAGTTCAAAAACTTTGGGCGACAGCGGAAGCAGTCCACTGACCAGTAAATCCCTTCCTCTTGTAACCAAGCTCACGCAAACCACCCCACCAACTCTCTCAGTGTCAATTTCCTCCTTCCCCAGGAATGCCAATAGTCCTGCAGGCCATGTCACTGGCAATTCTGACGAGTCCTCTCCTGCCTGGGATTCCTCCGATGCATCCTTGCGTGTAACGCCTACTGCTGCTGGCGCTGCTGTTGTTGCTGCTGGGAGTCGATGGTCATCCCAGAGGGGAAGTCGTAAGACCACTTTTACTACTTCCACCAAGCAATTGACTGTCCAACAGTCCTTTGCGAGGAAGATGAAATATCACACCAGTCATCCTGCTGCAAAGCGGATAACTGAGGCCTTGGCATCCAGGGCGGTGAGAAACGTGGTTCCGGTATCCATCATTACTGCAGAGCCAACTATAGACTTGTTTGAGGTACTGTGTCCCCGGTACCAAATACCATCTAGGTTCCATTTCTCTAGGCAGGCGATACCGAAAATATACACAGACCTCAGAAAAAGACTCACCAGTGTCCTAAAAAATGCAGTTGTACCCAATGTCCACTTAACCACGGACATGTGGACAAGTGGAGCAGGGCAGACTCAGGACTATATGACTGTGACAGCCCACTGGGTAGATGTATGGACTCCCGCCGCAAGAACAGCAGCGGCGGCACCAGTAGCAGCATCTCGCAAACGCCAACTCTTTCCTAGGCAGGCTACGCTTTGTATCACCGCTTTCCAGAATACGCACACAGCTAAAAACCTCTTACGGCAACTGAGGAAGATCATCGCGGAATGGCTTACCCCAATTGGACTCTCCTGTGGATTTGTGGCATCGGACAACGCCAGCAATATTGTGTGTGCATTAAATATGGGCAAATTCCAGCACGTCCCATGTTTTGCACATACCTTGAATTTGGTGGTGCAGAATTATTTAAAAAACGAGAGGGGCGTGCAAGAGATGCTGTCGGTGGCCAGAAGAATTGCGGGACACTTTCGGCGTACAGGCACCACGTACAGAAGACTGGAGCAACACCAAAAATGCCTGAACCTGCCCTGCCATCATCTGAAGCAAGAAGTGGTAACGAGGTGGAATTCAACCCTCTATATGCTTCAGAGGTTGGAGGAGCAGCAAAAGGCCATTCAAGCCTATACAACTGTGCACGATATAGGAGGTGGAATGCACCTGTCTCAAGCGCAGTGGAGAATGATTTCAACGTTGTGCAAGGTTCTGCAACCTTTTGAACTTGCCACACGTGAAGTCAGTTCAGACACTGCCAGCCTGAGTCAGGTCATTCCCCTCATCAGGCTTTTGCAGAAGAAGCTGGAGACATTGAAGGAGGAGCTAACACAGAGCGATTCCGCTAGGCATGTGGGACTTGTGGATGGAGCCCTTAATTCGCTTAACAAGGATTCACGGGTGGTCAATCTGTTGAAATCAGAGCACTACATTTTGGCCACCGTGCTCGATCCTAGATTTAAAACCTACCTTGGATCTCTCTTTCCGGCAGACACAAGTCTGCAGGGGTTCAAAGAACTGCTGGTGAGAAAATTGTCAAGTCAAGCGGAACGCGACCTGTCAACATCTCCTCCTTCACATTCTCCCGCAACTGGGGGTGCGAGGAAAAGGCTCAGAATTCCGAGCCCACCCGCTGGCGGTGATGCAGGGCAGTCTGGAGCGACTGCTGATGCTGACATCTGGTCCGGACTGAAGGACCTGCCAACGATTACGGACATGTCGTCTACTGTCACTGCATATGATTCTCTCCCCATTGAAAGAATGGTGGAGGATTATATGAGTGACCGTATCCAAGTAGGCACGTCAGACAGTCCGTACGTATACTGGCAGGAAAAAGAGGCAATTTGGAGGCCCTTGCACAAACTGGCTTTATTCTACCTAAGTTGCCCTCCCACAAGTGTGTACTCCGAAAGAGTGTTTAGTGCCGCCGCTCACCTTGTCAGCAATCGGCGTACGAGGTTACTTCCAGAAAATGTGGAGAAGATGATGTTCATTAAAATGAATTATAATCAATTCCTCCATGGAGACATTCACCAGCAGCAATTGCCTCCACAAAGTACACAGGGAGCTGTGATGGTGGATTCCAGAGGGGACGAATTGATAATCTGTGAGGAGGGGGATGTACACGGTGATGAATCGGAGGATGATGATGACGTGGACATCTTGCCTCTGTAGAGCCAGTTTGTGCAAGGAGAGATTAATTGCTTCTTTTTTGGTGGGGGTCCAAACCAACCCGTCATTTCAGTCACAGTCGTGTGGCAGACCCTGTCACTGAAATGATGGGTTGGTTAAAGTGTGCATGTCCTGTTTATACAACATAAGGGTGGGTGGGAGGGCCCAAGGACAATTCCATCTTGCACCTCTTTTTTCATTCATTTTTCTTTGCGTCATGTGCTGTTTGGGGAGTGTTTTTTGGAAGGGTCAGCCTGCGTGACACTGCAGTGCCACTCCTACATGGGCCATGTGTTTGTGTCGGCCACTAGGGTCGCTTAGCTTACTCACACAGCTACCTCATTGCGCCTCTTTTTTTCTTTGCGTCATGTGCTGTTTGGGGAGTATTTTTTGGAAGGGCCATCCTGCCTGACACTGCAGTGCCACTCCTAGATGGGCCAGGTGTTTGTGTCGGCCACTTGGGTCGCTGAGCTTAGTCACACAGCTACCTCATTGCGCCTCTTTTTTTCTTTGCGTCATGTGCTGTTTGGGGAGTGTTTTTTTGAAGGGCCATCCTGTGTGACACTGCAGTGCCACTCCTAGATGGGCCAGGTGTTTGTGTCGGCCACTTGGGTCGCTTATCTTAGTCACACAGCTACCTCATTGCGCCTCTTTTTTTCTTTGCGTCATGTGCTGTTTGGGGAGTGTTTTTTGGAAGGGCCATCCTGCGTGACACTGCAGTGCCACTCCTAGATGGGCCAGGTGTTTGTGTCGGCCACTAGGGTCGCTTAGCTTACTCACACAGTTACCTCATTGCGCCTCTTTTTTTCTTTGCGTCATGTGCTGCTTGGGGAGTATTTTTTGGAAGGGCCATCCTGCCTGACACTGCAGTGCCACTCCTAGATGGGCCAGGTGTTTGTGTCGGCCACTTGGGTCGCTGAGCTTAGTCACACAGCTACCTCATTGCGCCTCTTTTTTTCTTTGCGTCATGTGCTGTTTGGGGAGTGTTTTTTTGAAGGGCCATCCTGCGTGACACTGCAGTGCCACTCCTAGATGGGACAGGTGTTTGTGTCGGCCACTTGGGTCGCTTAGCTTACTCACACAGCTACCTCATTGCGCCTCTTTTTTTCTTTGCGTCATGTGCTGTTTGGGGAGTGTTTTTTTGAAGGGCCATCCTGCGTGACACTGCAGTGCCACTCCTAGATGGGCCAGGTGTTTGTGTCGGCCACTTGGGTCGCTGAGCTTAGTCACACAGCTACCTCATTGCGCCTCTTTTTTTCTTTGCGTCATGTGCTGTTTGGGGAGTGTTTTTTGGAAGGGCCATCCTGCGTGACACTGCAGTGCCACTCCTAGATGGGCCAGGTGTTTGTGTCGGCCACTTGGGTCGCTGAGCTTAGTCACACAGCTACCTCATTGCGCCTCTTTTTTTCTTTGCGTCATGTGCTGTTTGGGGAGTGTTTTTTGGAAGGGCCATCCTGCCTGACACTGCAGTGCCACTCCTAGATGGGCCAGGTGTTTGTGTCGGCCACTTGGGTCGCTGAGCTTAGTCATCCAGCGACCTCTGTGCAAATTTTAGGACTAAAAATAATATTGTGAGGTGTGAGGTGTTCAGAATAGACTGAAAATGAGTGGAAATTATGGTTATTGAGGTTAATAATACTTTGGGATCAAAATGACCCCCAAATTCTATGATTTAAGCAGTTTTTTAGGGTTTTTTGAAAAAAACACCCGAATCCAAAACACACCCGAATCCGACAAAAAAAATTCGGTGAAGTTTTGCCAAAACGCGTTCGAACCCAAAACACGGCTGCGGAACCGAACCCAAAACCAAAACACAAAACCCGAAAAATTTCCGGTGCACATCTCTAGTGTTTTCAGCACCCCCAACAAACTATAAATTAGTGCCCTACTTCCCATACTTTATAACAGGACAATGATCACACAAAGAAGCAAGTGGTCACACGATAGTACCCCCAATTCAAATGACACCACACAGTTGCACAATTTTATTCACATTATGCCACATCTAGTGCCCCTGATATATATTACACCACATAGTAATGCCCCTTTATATGGTTACATCACTCAGTAGTGCCCTTTATTCACATTGTGCTACACAGTGGTACCCGTTATATATGTTATGCCACACATATATTCATGAGTACCAATAAGAGTGAGCTGTGGATGGAGGAGGACCATGGAGCCACCAGGACCTGAGGAAGGGGGAGGTGGCTGCAGCTCATCAGTAACCCTAGCGCTGCCCGCATCATCGATTGACGTAGGTTATGGGCAGGATTTTCTGTTGGAATTACTGTGCAAGGCAATGGAGGAGGTGGAACTAGTTCCCCCTGCCATTACAGGTGGTGGAACGCAGTTCCACCTTGTTCCCCCTCACTTTAACCCCTGCTCTTATACAACCCTTTCTCAAACTAGTTTTGCATTATTCGGTATTAGAATATCCTTATTTACAATATGTGACTAATACGGTATGTGTTTATGGCAATGAAAGAAATCTAAGAAAACTACATTTATTATATTGACGCAAATAACTGTATAGCAAAATACAAAATGAATGAATTTGGTCCTGAAGCATAAAATGGAGTGTGCAAATAAAGTACTAATAAAAAGTATAATATATTCTGTATACATAATAGTGTTACATGTCAGACCCAACTAATTTTATTAGCTATACAATATAATATTCCAACATTACAGCAACTGTTACAGTGATGCATTCACACAAAAGCATGAATTCCGTCAATCTCCAAAGAAATGTAACTCTACTAACATTGCTCAAAGGTGAAGATCTGCACTAAAACCATAGCAACCGATTAGACATTATTATAATCTAAGCACATTAATTGTTCTAGTCTTTAGCTGGATAATACAATCTTCATTCCAAGGTTATTTCTCAGCTCATCACCATCTTCATGAATACATCAGTTATTATTACATTTGCTCAAAGGAATGGTATAGCTTATGTTAGAGGGCAGTTACTTCATCAAAGTGTATTCACATCACAAACTCCGTTTATAACAAGGCAAAGGATCAGTATTATTTGAAAACAATGGGTCTAGTAGAGAGTTATACTGTACTCTCAGCCAGGGTCAGACTGGCGCACAGGGGTACAGGGGAAACCCCCGGTGGGCCCCATTGCATGTAGGTCCTGCTCCTCCACTAGGGATCAGGTTCCAGACTGTGCTCTTGAATTATACATTATACGGGTTCAGTATGATTTACCGATGGACTCAATACCGATGGTCATAATCCCGACAGCCATTGACCGACAGTCAAAATATTAACATGGTCAAAATACCAACATTCATTATGCAGATATGTTCAAAATGCTGACATAGTCAGAATACTGACATTTCAGAATACTGACATGAGTTTTTCTGTGTTTTTGTGTCAATGTCGGCATAGGTCATCATGGACACCGTGTAAATGTACCGCGCTTGCCATGCTTCAGGCACACTATTATATTCTGGGATGGTAAAGCATGAGCAAGTCTGTTTTGGGGGAAATATTCTTTAAAAATGCATGTCTGCATTTTGACATATCGGCATAATGAATGTCGGTATTTTGACTGTCAGTCAACGGCTGTCGGGAATATGACTGTCGGTATTGTGTCCATCGGTAAATCAACTGCTACCCCATTATACATATGTTACATTATATTGCACAAGACTATGGTGAATGGGTCCCAGATCATGCACTCTGTAATGGTTAGCCACACCTCTGTAGTGGCTGGCCACACCCCTTCTGTATACTGGCCACACCCCTACACATGGGCCCCTACCACTGCATTTCCCTGGTGGGCTCTTCATGCCCCAGTCTGACATAGCTCTCAGTTGTCCATACCTTTTTTGGCTAGGTAGTGTTAAAAGTATATATATTAAATAACGTATGAGCAAATATAGTATTAAATCTTTGGACTTGATAATAAAAGCATGTTTCTGGAAAATTCAATGCTTGAAAATGTGTTTGTGTGGAAAGGCTGAAAATTTACATGTTTTAAAATAGTTTGTATTTCTTGTAAGAACCTCAACACATACCAAATGGATGTAGAGGAGCTGCAGATGAATCCCAGACCATTGTACTGTAGCAGCCCAGGAGTGGTGTTCTCCCTGTTGGAGCTTGTGGTACGAATACAGGACAGCCTGAAAATTGCCCTTGATGGATCTTGAAGAAAATGAGAAATGATTGTGCTTGCTCTACTTAATTTTACCATTTTTATCTTCAAAACAAACAAAAAAAACATACCTGGCACTTCTGTGGTCCTGACTGAAGTTCTTTCTATAGGTGGTGCTATAAACAGAGACAATATTGACATTATAATAAATTTGCCATATTTAAAATAAAACTTTTTCTTGCTTAACTTTCTTCTGAATGCTTACCAATACACATGTATTATGTGGTGAGAATAATGGTGGCTGTGGGGGGGAGGGTGGCATGCACATTTATGCCTTCAGTTATTTCTGGATGATTTATCCCCTGCATTGACTCTTCATACTCCAAATACTCCATTTCAAAGTGGAGAGGAGACCACCTCCAGTCCAAAGAGTCCTAGGAAGCAGATCTGGTCATTAGTGCAGCAGGAGTATTCTGCTTATAATAGACATCTATCACTGGTGCTTCCAACTACTGTACATCTGAATCAGGCCTATTGTTTATTGCAAATGTTGCCAAATCTTCTTCTAAAATATAATGTTAGAGAATACTGAGTAAAGAAGTGATTTTTTGCACCACACCTGTCTGAAAAAAATAATTGCACATAAGACAATAATTTGTTGTAACCTGTTATTGTCTGTAGTAATTGCTTAGATATGTACCCTTTTTTTTCTTATAAAGGGGGTCATTCTGAGTTGATCGCTAGCTGAAAATGTTCGCTGTGCAGCGATAATGCAAAAAAATGGCACTTCTGCGCATGCGTATGCAGCGCAATGCGCACGCGCGATGTACTTTCACAACGGACAATGTAGTTTCACACAAGGTCTAGCAAAGCTTTTCAGTCGCACTGCTGACCGCAGAGTGATTGACAGGAAGTGGGCATTACTGGGTGTCAGCTGACCATTTTCAGGGAGTGTTTGAAAAAACGCAGGCGTGCCAGAAAAAACGCAGGCGTGGTTGGCTGAATGCAGGGCGTGTTTGTGACGTCAAATCCGGAACTGAATTGTCTGAAGTGATCGCAAGCGCTGAGTAGGTCTGAAGCTACTCAGAAACTGCACAATATTTTTTTGTAGCCGCTCTGCGATCCTTTCGTCCGCACTTCTGCTAAGCTAAGATACACTCCCAGAGGGCGGCGGCTTAGCGTTTGCATGGCTGCTAAAAACTGCTAGCGAGCGATCAACTCGGAATGACCCCCAAAGTGCTTCAATTCACTTATCTTTGTGGGATTCCTAGCATGAGTTACTGGTTTCAGGTCTTATCACAACATCTGAGTGGTGTCTATGGGGTTTATTTACTAAAAGTCTATTTTGGTCGATGTTAGGAAGATTTTTGATTGATTTTGTGTTTAAGGGTCTAAATCACACATTTACAAACATATGATTTTTAACATCATTTTAAAAAATATGTCAACAATCATCTGTTAGTAAATGTGGAATTTAGACCCTGAAAAACAAAATTGACCAAACATCGAGCACAAATCAACCAAGATCATTTTTTTGTAAATTTACTCCTAAATCCCACATTTGCTAACATATTATTTTTTAAAATTTTTTTAAAGGATGTCAAAAATAATCTATTAGTAAATGTGTGATTTAGACCATGAAAGACAAAATTGATTAAACATTTACTAAACATCGACCAAAAATCCATCAAAGCGACTTTTTAAAAAAAAAATATACCTCTTAATAAATATACCCCTTGGTGTTATCTTTCTAAAACACTGGTGGGAATGTAAGAGGGTGTGAGAATCAGAAAGTGAGAGCTTTTATGAGAGTTCTGCTTTTTTTTTTTTAAAGTGGCAGTCATTTACATGGCAAAATTAACCTGGTTTTGCCATGTAAATGATTGGCACTTCAAAAAAAAAAAAAAAACATAGGGAAAAAAAATAACAGTTTACTCAACAAAAGCTCTCACTTCTTTATTCCCACATCCTATTACATGCTCCCCAAAATCTTTATTGTTTTACAACACTTCTGATGACTGATGCATACTATTTTTTCCATATTTTGGGGCATTGGTTTGAAGCATGACAGTTTTGTGTCATCTTCAATGTATGGACTGTTGCCATTTTCCAGTATGATCCTCTTCATGGTTCTTTTAATGATGACAAAACATCTAGGTTCTGATGCAGTATATCATCGCTAGAACATGATTCATACTTCCTTCTGAGAAGGACTTCTGTCTCATATTTTCTATTTTGACAATTCAACTCTGAGGTTCACTACACCATATTCAGTACCATGGAGGTCTAACCATGGGGTAAATTTACTAAGATGGGAGTTCTATTTAAGATGGGATGTTGCCCATAGCAACCAATCAGATTCCAAGGCCTATATTTACTAATAATCCGAGTTTGACCGATTTGTGTTTTTTTCTAAGTCCCAACACGGGAATTCACTAAGCACAAATCTCGGCAGTGTTTGGGCTATTTGTAATGGTTTTAATGGCAAAGTTCAAAAATGCGAATGAATAGACCATCGGTCAAACGCGGCTGTTATTTCATACAACACGGGTATTCACTATTCATTCGTATTTGGGTGTTAGTCTCTGAGTGCTCAATTGCAGTTGTATTTTTTTGCGATTCGTTAAAAAAAGCGGCAAAAAAATAGACCTGCTTTTTTCAGGCGTGTTTACATGTGTTGCAACTAACAAATCACTCACACCTGAATTAGGATGCCTATAAAAGGATCTTAGGCCCATTTCAATCCATCTACACTCAGAAATGGCAGAAGGACTGTGGGCCAGTGATATTATGTGTGCTGTGGGATTCCTCAAACTCAGACATCAGCCTGTAAGTAACCAGGGCCAAGAAATTGAACATGGTCAGCAGGTTGAACAGGTTCCGTGGAGGCTGCGCAGGCCTCGTTTTTTTAGGGGGCGTTTAAACTTGAACGCATTGTCCGATCATACGGTCATACAGATGTTCCATCTAAATCGTAACAACATTTTCCGTCTGTATGACCTTGTAAAACTGGGCCTAGACCCTGAGACAGCACGCTCTCGCTCTGTCTCAGGCCTGGCTGTGTTGCACTTTATGGCTACTGGCAGCTTTCAGGCTGTGTCTGGGGATGTCATATGAATCTCACAGCCCTCATTTTCAAGAATATTAACACAGGTGATGTATACCTAACTAGCTCCTCTGTTTTTGGTTGGTTTTAATTACTCGGTGGCCAGTTCTGTCCTAAAATCTCATGTTTAATTTTCTTTCAAATATACACACAAGTGTTGGCTGTTTTACAGCCCCACATCGATGCCTCAATCTGCTTCCCTACCCAGGAGTCTCAGTGGCATGCCGTCAGGGTAGATTTCTATGAGCTGGCTGGCATGCCCATTGTGCTGGGAGCCATAGATTGCACACACATTCAGCTGAGACCACCTAGGGGCAGGCAGCACATCTATACTAATCGGCATCTAGAGCACTCCACAAATGTGCAGGTGGTTTGTGATGCAAATCTCAAAATAATGAGTGTTGATTCTGGTTACCCTGGGGGCTGCCATGACTCCTTTATCCTCAGTCAGTCATCCCTCTTTGATAAGTTTGAGGACGGACAAATGCCAGATGGATGGCTGCTGGGTATGTAATTTTATATGTGTAGGCCTGTGTCTACTTTGTCCAAATACAGGGGCAGATGTATTAACCTGGAGAAGGCATAAGGAAGTGATAAACCAGTGATATGTGCAAGGTGATAAAGGCACCAGCCAATCAGCTCCAATATATAAATTATCATTTAGGAACAGATTGTCCGCTGCCTTTATTACCTTGCACATATCACTGGTTTATCACTTCCTTATGCCTTCTCCAGGTTAATACATCTGCCCCACAGTGTGTTACTTATGTGTTGCTGTAACTTAACATGAATCACGTTACTATATCTGTCTTTTAGGTGATGGAGGATATGGCTGTTTCTCTTGGCTTCTAACTCCATTGTCCCGACCTGATACCCCTGCTGAACACAATTACAATCATGCACATAAGTCCACGCGGAATGTGTTAGAAAGATGTTTTGGTGTGCTGAAATCTAGGTTTCGGTGTCTGGATAAGTCTGGTGGCCTTTTGTTGTATAGTACCTTGAAGGTGACTCAAATTGTGTTCTGCTGCTGCTTTCTTCATAATATGTGTTTGCAACAACATCTGCCACATGTTGAGGAGGAGGAGGATGAAGAAAGCAGCCAGCAAGCAGAGGCATTAGAGACATCTGGTGATACTTGGAGTACAGATGTAGGGAGGCAGGTTAGGCAAGACCTCATAAATTGTTATTTTTAAGGTAAGTTTTGTTTGCTTCTTTCATTTGTTGTGTAAGCCTAAATATATGTTGCCCCATTTTTCATTTAAAAACCATTACTCAGAATGTGTCTGTCTCCTTGAGACATACAAACATACCCTCGCTTTATGCAAAACAAATGTAGCATGTGTCTTGTGTTTATTTTAAAACTCTAAACAACAGATTATGAGTGGCATGCATGAAGTCTGGATAAGTGTTATTAAACTTGCACAGATAATTTATTACAAGCACACATAATCCACATAGTAAGTTATTTAGTATTTTACTTTATGATTGTGTGTAACGTCCTAATGCACAGGTTCTCAATCTCGGCCCTCAGGACCCCACACAGTGCATGTTTTGCAGGTAACCCAGTAGAAGCACAGGTGTATGAATTACTCACAGACACATTTTTAAAGGTGCACAGGTGGAGCTAATTATGTCACTTGTGATTCTGTGAGGAGACCTGCAAAACATGCACTGTGTGGGGTCCTGAGGACCGAGTTTGAGAACCTGTGTCCTAATTAAACACTCCTCCACATATAATATGTTAGCCTTGAGGAATACATGTGTCCCTATGTGTGAAGCTACATTGTATTTAAGGGACACAAACTTAGTATCATCCAAAATAATTTATTTCATAATGTTTGCTGCAATAAACTTGCTGATTTGTAAGTCAATACACAGTTTGCCACATATATCCATTATTATACACATTATTTGTGCTTATTAAAAAAAAATATCTTTGTTTCTGCATCATGTGTAAGAAACTGATTACTCATTTTTAACACACACAAACATGGGCCAACAATAATGACATTCATTTTGGCACTGAATTATCTAAATTTGATCACAACATATTAGGACCTTTTTAGCCAACTCAATTGTGTTATTCTTGTAATGTTGTATAGAGAAGAAAGGTAAAAGAGTTAACAATCACATTGTAATTTGTATTGGTCATGGATGAATCTGCATGGCTGCCAATTAGTCTGCCTGCAGGATATAAGAATGATTGGAATCTAGAAAGAGTAATGATTAGAAAAAAATCAAGTGATCTTGTTACTGCATGCTAAAGACATTATGCATGGCTGCCAATTAGTCTGCCTGCAGGATATAAGAATGATTGGAATCTAGAAAGAGTAATGATTAGAAAAAAATCAAGTGGTCTTGTTACTACATGCTAAAGACATTATGCATGGCTGCCAATTAGTCTGCTGCAGGATATAAGAATGATTGGAATCTAGAAAGAGTAATGATTAGAAAAAAATCAAGTGGTCTTGTTACTGCATGCTAACATCAATGTGCAGATCAAATAACTTTGTCCTCCTCCTAAAAAATTCAAAGATGTGAAAGAATAAATGTGTTGGCCAAAATCCTGTTGTTGTTTGTAACACTTATAATTAATGATGTTAAAAAAATTGACAAGGTGGTAAGTGTAATAGATATTGTGACAAACCTACACTTACTAAATGTGTTTATTTACTTCTCTATACAGAGATCGGTGTATCTATTTTTTATTTTTTTGTGGTTGGCTGCTTGGACTTGCCTTTGCCTTTACCACTGTCGTGTTGGCGTGCTCTGGTGGAGCGCCTTGGTGGTGAGGACACTGGCGAGAGAATCGGAGTAGTCGTACCAGAACTGCTGCTTGGTTGCTGATGGTGCTGGGATCTGAGTGTTTCATTGAGGTTAGTGAGGGTGGCATTAAGTTCACGTGTTGCAGCATTTTGATTCTCTAAAATTCTGGTGATAGATTCATTGATCATTTGATTGTTTTCTAAGATGTTGATGTAGCTTTGCTGTTGTCTGTGCTGTTCTTCCATTATGCGTTGTAAGTTGCCCATGACATGTGTAATGTCTGCACGCATGATTTCCATGGTATTAGCAATTCTGGTGGTTGGTTCATTTTGGCGACTGATATTTCTGCTGATTCTTCTGAGGTGAGCTGGTAGGTTTAGTGGAAAAGATAATTACACTTGAAAAATAGCGCTCATCAAATATCATGCAGATAAAAGTGTGTACAACTGGTAAAATTTTCATTCACCCTGATTAGTAGATAGGTCTTCATGTGATGGTGGAACAATTTTTACTCTAGAAGTTCCTCAAATCAACCGAGAATTCAGATAAAATGGGCACGTATCCCAGAAGACCTGCAACGATAAATGCCTCTTTCTCCAGTGGAATTGAATTGGGAAATACGAGGCACCATTAAATACCGACCATAGTGTAGTACTTTTTTTAAAACACGCACTGGTTTTAATGCACAGATAAAACTTACAAGAAATTAAAAGAACATAAGCATGTAATATTTCACTCCATAGGACAACACAGATGGTATATCACCCAGCAATTCACTGCAGCCCCAGCAGATGATAATGGAAGATGTGCACAATCTCTCCAAGAGTCCAGTAGCATGCAGGATAACCAAGGATGATTGTGTCCAAAATGTCCTAGGATCAGTGACAAGTTAAAAGCAAGAGCCACGCTTAACGCGTATCGGACCAGATGTCCCTCATCAGAAGCGTGGTTTACTGGCTCTGGAGAATGCTTTTAAACCCCATTAAGTGATGGTTACAGCTGTATCCACTGATGGTCTGTTCGTTGCGCTCCGGGCAGCGCACCTGTGCGATCGTGACCGGAAGCCGGAAACCGGAAGTTGTCAATGCGGGTCACATGCGTTCCAAACATCCGGAAGTCGCGTCTCTGGCTCCCTTACGATCACACCGTGGATATCCTTGCTGATATGCGTTCCATTAACCAGGAAACGCAATAGACAGTCACCATATCTGCTTATGAGACTAGTCATTTTATGTTAGAGTCCCATATGATTGCATAAAACATCCCGGACTTACAGCAATCCCAATACATGATCCATAAAAGGGAAAAAAGGAAAGAATAACAGCAATTACCAGCCTTATATGGATATATAATGCAAAGAGATTTTTAGCAGCAATTCACAATCTAATATGAGTGTACGTTACAGGACAATAAATATAAAGTGCAAAAGCATAGCAGCAATTTCCAATCTCATATAAATATGTATTACAAGATAATGAATGGACGAGTGTGTGGATGGGCTATGTGAGAAAACATTTAAGTTCAAATTCACTGTTGAGTCCCCGTGGACTAAGGGTATCCAAACGGTGTATGGACTTCATCTCAGCTTGAGAGAGTCTTTTCTCTAAATCCCTAGTTCTCCACTTTTGCTGGACCACTTCTATTGCCCAAAAATTCTTTAATGCACATGTGTTGGAATTATGCACCCTTTTAAAATGTGAGGAGACGTTGTGAGATTCAAGGCCCTTCCGAATATTATATATGTGCTCCGCCCACCTCACCTTGGCACTCCTTCCCGTTTTGCCAACGTAGGCCAGGCCACATATACATTCGAGCACATATATGATATTTTTAGTGTGGCACGTAATAAAATCCCGAATGGGATATACACGGCCATTCACGGTGTATTCCGTAAATTTTCTCACAGGGACCTTGACTGTCTTACACATTAAACAATCTCCACAGCAGTGGAAACCTTTAGTTCTTATGCTCTGTCTCAATTCCATGTCTAGGCTACTCCTTACCAATTTGTTTTTAAGGGATTGAGACCTCCTATAAATGAAGGTGGGTTTATCAGGCAGCAGGTTTCCTATCACTGTGTCCTGTTTTAAGATGTTCCAGTTCTTAATAAACACTTTTTCTATACCTTTGAAAGACCTGCTGTACTGACTGACAAAGGCCCATTTAAATCTTTCCTCTGTATTATTAGATTTCTCCTTAATCGTGAGTAGTTGAGACCTATCTATTTTCTCCACCCTTTTCCTTGCTGACTCAAGCGTGTTTGATGTATACCCTTTTTGTAATAGACGGTCTGTAAGTTCATTAAATTGCTGATCACATACCGCTACATCCGAACAGTTTCTTTTGACCCGTGTAAACTGACTGAATGGTATCCCATCCAGCCAGTTTGCATGATGTTGACTCGTTCTGTCAATAAAACTGTTGGAGTCTGTCTTTTTCCTAAAGGTTTTTGACTGAACTTCTCCATTGCAGATGTAAATACTCAAGTCCAAAAAGGACACCTCATTTTGGCTTTGAGTAAATGTGAATTTAATATTCATTTTATTCAAATTGAGCTCATCACAGAATAGACGCAGTGATTCTCCGTCACCACGCCATATAAACAGCACGTCATCGATATATAGCGCCGGTAGGTTTGCAAAAATTTTAGTCTGCCTACTCAGGCAATCTTGATTAGTGGCCTGCTGTGTAGCCCAACTGTCCCAAAACACTTGATCAGGGCCTTGTGCTACTGGTGTTGTTGGGCTGTGTTGTGGTGGTGGAGTGCTTTGCTGTGGTGGTGTACTCACAGGAGCTGGGTGGCTGATTCCTTGGATTAATGGCTGCATTTGTAACATGATTGTCTCATCCATGTCACTGTGTTGCTGCTGTTGCGTCTGGATGCTGGTACCAGTAATAGAATCTGGAATAAGAACCATTTTGGCGTAAGTTTGACATGTTTTAAAAATTTAAGCAAACCAATAAACATGGAACACATGTATTTAAATGGTGCATTCAGATATCCAGCATAGCAACATCATCACTCAGAACTACAAAACATACATAATCCTGTTTGTGGCAAATGTGTCTGGTTACTTCATTATTAAAACAAGCACATGAGTTGTATGGTAGATCAGACATACTCCACCATAAAAACAAACCTAAAATCTTAAGTTTTGGCCTTATAGTGTTTAAATCTTAAACTTAGTAATGTTTCGGCATGTTGGTGCCAATGTTACGACAAACACATAAGTTAAATTGCGGGAAAAAAAATTACTATTTTGCAAGCTTGCACATGTGTTTATTTTGCAGCATCTTCAACACAATCTGCTGCTGTATGGCTGAAGTGGACATACACATCTTTACTGGATGTGGATAAGGCCATTTTGGTCAGAATCCATTTGATGTATTTTTTTGCGGTAAGTATAGCAGATTTTGTGGAATTTAGAGTTAATTAGTCTCATTAAATGGATTATTATGAGATGATTATTTTATTTCATCATTACAGTTTCTTACTCAAAATCAAGATGAGGGGAGTGTGGTTGGCGTCTTGGAGGTGTCACCAAAATTTGGAGTGGTGGTACCGATGAAACTATAGACAATCTTCGTGGCGGAGTAGACGGCAGTGGTTGTGATTGGACATCAGACCTTGCTTTCTTTGTTGGCACATGTACTTTTGTTTGGTGTGCTACAGGAGTCCTCCTTCTGCTTGTCAAAACTTCTTGTGTTGGACCTGGGATTTAAAGTGTACTTTTGTTATGGCCATTCCTTTACAAACATAACCTATACTACAATAGACACTTTACCTGCTTCCGCAGCGTCATCATCATCAGATGTAATGGGAGTGACTGTAGGCTGACCAGTACTGCTTTTTTTCAACACTGTAAATAATGAAACAAATAAAAGAACTAATTTCTTCATGCTATTGTTGATACATCCACCCAGTATGTTTCCAAACATTAAATCTTTCTCAAATGGATGCTTATTTATGTGTGCATAATTTCTGTACAAAACCATAAATGTTTTAAATAAATATACACATTGGCCAATAGCCATATGCACTATGGAAAGTGCAACACAGGAAATAATGTACAGGACACAGACATAGGACACGGGCAGATTTAATAATCCTGGTGAAATGATAAAGTGGTTGTTAATAAAGCACCAGACAATCAGCTCCTAAGTGACATTTTGCAAACCCAGCCTGTAACATGGAAGTTATGAGCTGATTGGTAATTTATCAACTTCAACTTTATCACTTCACCAGGCTTAATAAATCTGCCCCACAATTACTAATTGTTATGCACACCAGTGCCAGCAGGAATGTACTGGTGTCTGAACGGTGAGGGATGCAAAACAAATGAACTCACAGACAGACTGGGGAATATGACATTACATACACAGAAGGTGATAGGGTAACAAAATAAACACAAAGTGAACAGAGAAGCCCAAAGGCTAAGAAACCGGGTGTCTCCCTAGTATTAGGAATGCTCAGATGGAAAGAAGCGAGATGTAGTGATTTAATACGTAGAGAACCCGAAATGCTGTTGCTAAGGGCAACAGCAAAACCCTGAAGGGTTACCAACGGGTGTGGCAGTAAACTCCTTGGTCAGAGATGGAATAATAGACACAAGGAGAGTCTCCAAAATCCTAGTCCTCACTTGCAGTGCACTGGTTCAGCTTACTGCCACTAAACTGACACCTGAACACCTTGCACAGTGAGAAAGGATTTTGGCAGGCAAGTCTGAGAATACAGCCGCAAACTTGCTAGGTTCACAGAGTAGCAAAAGAACCCCAGCAGGTTAAACGACTGACTCCAGTCTTACTGCTAGGTCTGGATTGGCAGAGTGTAATACCAAATCCCAAGGCCTATTTGCAGTGAGCAACAAACAAATACAAAGTTTACACAGTACTAGCTAGCTTTCAGGAACTGACTAACCAACAAAGATTCAGCAGCATCTGCCTAACCTGAGAAGAGGGTTTATATAGCAGGTGCTGTCCACGCCCCACTCAGACCTCACAGACTGTGAGCACAAAAACCAGCACCGGATCCCCTGCCGTGCACAGAGCCTGTAACCATTGCACAGCAAAAGACCCGAACCGGAGTATCAGCTACGCTCAGGTTACTCAGCTAGCATTTGTCTACCGGTTGCCATGACGACGTGGCAGCACAGAGCAGGAGACCCTAACAGTACCCCCCCTCTGACGAGGGGTCAAAGAACCCCTACCACCGGGTTTATCGGGGAACTGCGAGAAGAAAGAGCGTAACAGTCTGGGGGCATGAAGATCACAACTGCGCACCCACGACCGCTCCTCCGGGCCATACCCCTTCTAGTGCACCAAAAATGACAGCCGACCCCGAACCATCTTGGAGTCAAGAATCCTTTCAACAACAAACTCCCTCTGGCCACGTATCAGAAGAGGGGAAGGTCTTCCACTGGAAGAAGGATTACCAATCGCCCGTTTTAAAAGGGAACAATGAAATGTTTTATTGATACCCAAAGAACGGGGTAGATCTAACTGAAATGCCACCGGATTGATAACCCTAGTGATCTTATAAGGACCGATGAACCGGGGGCCTAACTTATGAGATGGCTGTCTCAACTTCAAATTCTTTGTAGACAACCAGACGAAGTCTCCTAATTTGAAGCTGCAGGGTCTTTTCCGCTTATCAAAAACCCTTTTGGTTACTAATGACACAGACACAAGGGCTTTCTTCACTTTCCTCCAAATACCTCTAAGGACCGAAACCACAGAGGAACCACCAGGCGTGGAGTCCAGGGGGTCAAAAGAATTGGCCTTAGGATGATGCCCATACACACAAAGGAAGGGAGAGATCCCTGTAGCAGAGTGAGCCGCGTTGTTATAGGCAAACTCCGCCATGGACAGATGAGCCACCCAGTCAGTCTGACACTTGGAGACATAACACCTGAGGAACTGCTCCAAGGACTGGTTCACCCTTTCAGTCTGCCCATTAGACTGCGGATGGTAGCCTGACGACAAGCTGACAGAAATCTGGAGATCGGAACAAAATGCCCTCCAGAATTTGGCCACAAACTGGGATCCGCGGTCAGAGACCACATCAAGTGGCAACCCGTGGAGGCGCACAACATGCAGCATAAATAATTCAGACAGGCGTCTGGCCGATGGCAGCCCAACCAATGGAACGAAGTACGCCATCTTCGAAAACCTGTCAACGACAACCCAGATGGCTGTCATCCCCAAGGATTTGGGCAAGTCCACCACAAAATCCATTGAAATGTGGGTCCATGGCTTAGATGGAATAGAGAGTGGATGTAATGGGCCAACAGGAACCCCTCTAGGAGTCTTATTTCGGGCACAGATGTCACATGCCCGAACCCACTGATCCACATCCCTAGCCACCGAGGGCCACCACACCGCCCTAGATAGCAACTCCCGAGTTCTGGCAATACCCGGGTGACCTGCCGACTTCTTGGCATGGAATTCCAGGAACACTCGCTGTCTTAACCTAGGAGGCACAAACAAAAGACCTACCGGAAGGTCTGGAGGAGCCTGCTCCTGTGCTCTAAGGACTAATGACAAGAGGTCCTGGGTAATGCCCACTTTAATACATGATGGGACACAATGGGCAATGGCTCCTCGGTGGTCTCCTGGATTGGAGCAAAACTCTGCGAGAGCGCATCAGCCTTGATGTTTTTTGACCCAGGGCGATATGTTATCAAAAAATTAAAGCGAGCAAAAAACAAAGCCCATCGTGCCTGCCTGGCATTGAGGCGCTTCGCTGACTCTAAATATGCCAAATTCTTATGGTCGGTGAGAATTGAGACCACAAACTTAGCCCCCTCAAGCCAGTGTCTCCACTCCTCGAGTGCATCCTTAATAGCCAACAATTCTCGGTTACCCACGTCATAATTCATCTCGGCAGGCGAAAATTTACGGGAAAAGTAAGCACAGGGATGAAGGCGATTATCAGACACCCCCATCTGAGAGAGCACTGCCCCAATACCCATCTCAGAGGCATCCACCTCCACCACAAAAGGATGCTCTGGATCTGGGTGTCGCAGCACCTTGGCCGAGACAAATGCCCTTTTGAGACGGGCAAAAGCCGCTTTGGCCTCACAAGACCAGTGAGCAACATCCGCCCCTTTCTTAGTGAGTGCCACCAAGGGCGCCACTATAGACGAAAATCCAGCGATAAAGCGTCTATAAAAATTCGCAAAGCCCAGAAAACGCTGAAGCGCCTTCAAACTAGTGGGCTGCACCCAATCCAGGACTGCCTGTACCTTGGAACCCTCCATTTGGAAACCTTCTGGGGAGATAATATATCCTTGAAATGCGATTTGCTGAACTTCAAATTCGCACTTCTCCAGCTTCGCCCCAAGCCGGTGGTCTCTGAGTTTCTGGAGGACTAAGCGTACATACTTCCGATGTTCCTCCAGGGAATGGGAGAAGATTAGGATGTCATCTAAGTATACAACTAAGAATCTATCCAAATATTCCCTGAGCACATCGTTCATGAAGTCCTGGAAGACTGCCGGGGCATTACAGAGCCCAAAAGGCATCACCAAATATTCATAATGCCCTGAGTGGGTATTAAAGGCAGTCTTCCATTCATCCCCCTCTCTTATTCGGATTAGATTGTACGCACCGCGTAGGTCAATCTTAGAAAAAATGGTGGCAGTACGAAGCTGGTCAAACAAGACTGAAATGAGAGGCAGTGGGTATGAGTTTTTAATCGTGATACGGTTCAATTCCCTGAAGTCGATGCAGGGTCGCAACGAACCATCCTTTTTACCCACGAAGAAGAACCCCGACCCAACTGGAGACTGTGAAGGTCTGATAAATCCCTTAGCCAAGTTCTCCTGAATGTACTCTGCCATAGCCTGAGTCTCAGGACGTGACAGGGAGTATAACCTGCTCTTGGGAAGCTTAGCATTCGGCAACAAATCAATGGCACAGTCATAGGGGCGATGGGGAGGTAGTACCTCTGCAACTCTTTTGGAGAACACGTCCGCAAAATCTGCATAACATCCTGGCAATCCTGGCAAACTTAGCTGCGAAAGCCTGACTGGAAGGCTCAAGCAACTCCTGAAACAATTAGTACCCCAACTAAGAATCTCCCTAGAGACCCAGTCAAATTGAGGATTGTGGGCCCTTAACCAGGGTAACCCCAACACCAATGGGGCAAAAGTACAGTCACATAAAAGGACAATTTTTCAGAGTGTGTGGCTCCAATAAACAAAGAAATCTGGCTAGTGCAAGAGGTAATTTTACCCTGGGATAATGGTTCCCCGTTTAACCCACAAATCTCAATTTCCGATGCCAAGGATACTAAGGGAACAGAGTGTCTCAGGGCGAATTGGCGGTCCATAAAAACCCCGTCGGCCCCACTGTCCACAAAGGCCTCAGTCTTGACAGTTTGACCGAGCATCTTCAAGGTCACCGGAATGATAAAAGTCTTCTTGGGAAATTCCGACTTCTGACCTGACAGGATATTTCCCATCACCCTCAGGCCCTGAAGTTTTCCGGCTTTTCTGGGCATGATACTACCACATGACCTTTATTCCCACAGTACAAACATAACCCCTGCTGTCTCCTCCGCGTCTTCTCACGCGAGGAGAGGCGGGTTGCCCCAATCTGCATAGGCTCCTCGGAAAATTCCTCAGAGTCTGAGGTTCCCTTGGGAAAGAAGGAAACCTCGGTCTCCCTTTCAAGCCTGCGCTCTCTCAGCCGTCTATCCACCCGAATGGATAACTGCATGAGCTGATCCAAGCTATCAGGCAAGGGATATTGTACCAGTTGGTCTTTTAACTGGTTAGAAAGACCTCTTCGGTACTGGTGTCTCAGGGCTGGGTCATTCCACTGGGTATCATGGGCCAACCTCCGAAATTCCGTACAATAAACCTCAACTGGCCTTCGCCCTTGCTTAAGGATCGAAATCTGAGCCTCGGTTGAGGCCGTCTTGTCAGGGTCATCATACAACATGCCCAGTGCCGTAAAAAAAGCATCAACACTTTTAAGCGACGGACAGTCAGGCTGCAACCCATATGCCCAGACCTGTGGGTCTCCTTGTAGCAAGGAAATAACTATGCCCACCCGCTGAATCTCCGACCCTGAAGACTGAGGCCTAAGCTGGAAATATAGCTTGCAGCTCTCCTTGAAACAAAAGAACTGCGAGCGATCTCCAGAAAAACGATCCGGGAGATTTACTTTCGGCTCTTTAACCCCTGAAGGTACTGCTGCTGCGGGAGCTCCGCCAGCGGCCTGCGAGGTGTGCATTTTAATGGACAAATCATTAAATTGTCGTGTCAGGACCTGCACCTGATCGACCACCTGTTGCAAAGTATTTTGAGGGGTATGCTCCATATTCCTACAAAATTTCAACAGGAGTATTGGGCTGCTGAATATGTTATGCACACCAGTGCCAGCAGGAATGTACTGGTGTCTGAACGGTGAGGGATGCAAAACAAATGAACTCACAGACAGACTGGGGAATATGACATTACATACACAGAAGGTGATAGGGTAACAAAATAAACACAAAGTGAACAGAGAAGCCCAAAGGCTAAGAAACCGGGTGTCTCCCTAGTATTAGGAATGCTCAGATGGAAAGAAGCGAGATGTAGTGATTTAATACGTAGAGAACCCGAAATGCTGTTGCTAAGGGCAACAGCAAAACTCTAAAGGGTTACCAACGGGTGTGGCAGTAAACTCCTTGGTCAGAGATGGAATAATAGACACAAGGAGAGTCTCCACAATCCTAGTCCTCACTTGCAGTGCACTGGTTCAGCTTACTGCCACTAAACTGACACCTGAACACCTTGCACAGTGAGAAAGGATTTTGGCAGGCAAGTCTGAGAATACAGCCGCAAACTTGCTAGGTTCACAGAGTAGCAAAAGAACCCCAGCAGGTTAAACGACTGACTCCAGTCTTACTGCTAGGTCTGGATTGGCAGAGTGTAATACCAAATCCCAAGGCCTATTTGCAGTGAGCAACAAACAAATACAAAGTTTACACAGTACTAGCTAGCTTTCAGGAACTGACTAACCAACAAAGATTCAGCAGCATCTGCCTAACCTGAGAAGAGGGTTTATATAGCAGGTGCTGTCCACGCCCCACTCAGACCTCACAGACTGTGAGCACAAAAACCAGCACCGGATCCCCTGCCGTGCACAGAGCCTGTAACCATTGCACAGCAAAAGACCCGAACCGGAGTATCAGCTACGCTCAGGTTACTCCGCTAGCACTTGTCTCCCGGTTGCCATGACGACGTGGCAGCACAGAGCAGGAGACCCTAACACTAATACATACACTAACTACCCAAAACACACACATCTTCATTGAAACATGTTATGTCATTAATGAAAGATGCAATATAGAAATTGCTCTGTGATGTGGCACTACAAACACACATTAGCACAATATGAGCCAAAAACAAAAACACATTTAAAAAAACCATCATAATAGTACTTTAACTAAGTTTGCAGTGTTGTGTCAGGGTACAAATACAGACTCTAAATTAGGGGTGGGCAACATGCGGCCCGCGGGCCTGATGTGGCCCGCGGACCGATTCTGCCTGGCCCGCTGTGCCCCATCAGAGTGCAATGACAAGCAGCCCGACAGGCTGAGCCGCTTGTCATTGCGCTACCCTGCTCCCAGACGCGGCGCCGCTAAGGAAATCCCGGTCACGTCACAGGGTCAGCTGACTGGGATTTCCTCTGTTGTTATGCGCTGGGGTCAGCTGTCCGGAACTCTGTTAGGCTGACAGCCAGTCCCCGTGTGACGGAGCTCTAGTCACTCGCGACCCTGCATCCTGACCTCTCCGAGTCCTCCCCTTCAGTGTGAGGAGCATGAGTGGCCAAGGAGGAGCGGGACTCAGGCAGGCTGGCAGCTTGTTTCTTAGACGTCACAAGGAGCCTGATTAGCAGCGGCTGTGTGTTGCTGGTAAGTATGTGCGCTGCAGGCGCGCTCTGTTCTCCAGGAGTTTGTTTGGGGCAGGCTGCGGGCACATATGGATGTGTCTGCAGCCGGCAGCTGCTACTGTGGGGTGGGATGGGCAAGAGGGGGTTTGTGGATGGCTGCTGTGTGTGGAGCGCGGGAGGCAGGTGTCGGATGCCGGCTGCTGTGTGTGGGGAGGGGGTGTCAGATGCCGACTGCTGTGTGTGTGGAGGGGGGTATCGGATGCCAGCTGCTGTATGTGGAGGGGGTATCGGATGCCGGCTGCTGTGTGTATAGGGGGGTGTCGGATGCCGGCTGCTGTGTGTGGAGTGGGGGAGGGGGTGTCGGATGCTGGCTGTTGTATGTGGAGTGGGAGAGGGGGCTGTCAAATGCAGTGGGTGGGGGGTCTCTCTGGCTGCAGATATACTGACAGGGGGTATCTCTTTGGCCACTGTTATGTAGTGGAGGGATAATGGATTGGGGTGCTGGATGCTGCCTGTTGTGTGCTGTGGGGGAGAGGAAGGGGGGTGTATTGTGATTGTGACTCCAGCCACTGCTCGGTACTGGAGGGGGATGTAATGTAGGCCACTGCTGTGAGTTTGGAAGATGGGGGTTGTGTAGGATGGCTGCTGTGTGTGATGGTGGGGTGTGCTTACCACTAAGGTTGGGGGTCAAGGGTAAGGGGGGTATGACAAGGGGGGGCCCCAGATATATCAGTGTACCGAGCCCCAATATTTCTGTTGCCAGCCCTGGCAGCGGCCAGTGACTGAGGAGAAGAGCGCACGGGGGAGAAGGAGGGGGAGGAGGGAGCCGCAGCAGCGCTGTGTAATTTGTAGAGGTGCTGCTGCTGCTGTCCCTCTGCTTCACCATAGGCTGCCCTCCGCCGCTGTGAATGCTGGGAAGCGCATCCCAGTATTCACAGCGGCGGAGAACAGCCTATGGTGAAGCAGAGGGACAGCAGCAGCGCCTCCACCAATTACACAGTGCTGCTGCGACTCCCTCCTCCACCTCCCTCCTCCTCCTTGCCCGGGATCTCTGCAGAAGCTGCACCGAGGAGCCTGAGCCAGCGGAGAGAGTAAGTATAATTATTTCTTTCTTTCTTTCTTTCTTTCTTTCTTTCTTTCTTTCTTTCTTTCTTGATAACGGGTTTTTACAGGTGCGCCTGATATATAGGGTATATGTAAAAAGTATTAAACTGATTTACTTCCTAAACAATAAGCAGTTTGACACCCTTAACCTTATATTTAACGTGATGCTGCTAAGGAAAAAAAGGAAAGAAGAAAAAATGAAAAAATGAAAAAAAATGATGCAATAACCAGTATAGAAACGAAAAACTTTGTCTTTATTATAATTAAATAATATGAGTGTGATGAAGAAAGGAAACGGGGGGGGGGGGGGGATTGGGGGTAGTGGATATGAGGATATTCCTCTGCTGTCAGAAACAGCAATGGAGTTCTTTGTAATCAAGGTAGAATTTTTCTAAAATGCTGGTCACTCCAGAATGGTGGCGTCCCACCTCTGAGTGAATAGTTGAAATAAGTGCAAAACAAGTGTCCAGAGCTTCAGGTGAAATAATATAATAATGTCTTTGGATCCGGAAAAAAGAAAGAAAAAGAAAAAAGAGACTGAGAAAAATAGGTGGGGTACCCCTGGATTGCCGCTGGCGATGAGGGGTCAGGGTATGGTGAGTGCTAAGGTAGTAAGGACTCCTGGACAGGCTGTGCCCCTCTACGCCCTGGTCCACCCCGCTGTCGCTCTAGTGAGCGCAACACGGTGCCCTGGACAGAAGGGGAACAGTCATGAGTCTTGGAGAGAGAGGTAGGGGCTGCTTCTAGCACTGTTGGTGCTGTCCGCCGCGCCTTCTCCTCTCCTACAGGGTCCCTTACCTTGTCGCTTCTGCTCCGTCTCCTCGTCCCTCCGCCAGCGGTCTTCTCCGTGTCGGCCGCGGCCCGGCGTTCTCCTGCACTTCCGGGTTGGTCTAAACTGGCACAAGAGAGAGACATTACAGACCACCTTATTAGGTAATACTCTCAGTAAAGGTTTCTTCCATTGCAATTCTTGCCAATATTGTAAAATGAATCATGTTTCCACCAAAGGTACAACAAACTTTCAATCGAATGTCACACAAGAAACATTCGACATCCAGGAACATATATCATGCCAATCAAAGGGTGTCATTTATCTGATCGAGTGCCCTTGTCACCTACAATATATAGGGAGGACAACAAGACCCCTGAAGACTAGAACTTCAGAACACATAAGGAACATAAAGAAAGGCCTAGAAACACACAGTCTTTCTAACCATTTTAGAGAAAAACATAAACAGAACCCAGAAGGGATGAAATTGTTAGGCATAAAAATGGTGAAACAGAATTGGAGAGGGGGGGATTTTCTCAGGACAATAAACAAAGAAGAGCTTAAATGGATGTTTACATTAAAGACTCTAAAACCTCACAGTCTAAATTTAGACAATGAGGTAAGGACAATAATCACAGGCAAATGACAGCAAAGTGAACACAGAAGAGACGGTAGACTACATATAGTACACACATGGAATTGTACTCTCATATGTAGGAGGGATTCTTTAAACCAATAAATCCATTAATAATGTTCACAAGGAGTAACCTCATTACGAAAGTTAACATTTATATGTGCATACTAAGCAACATAGCCCTGATATACGAAAAATATAGATCACAACACACATGGATTCATCATTTATCCTTATATATATATAGATTATTCCACTTTATGTATTTTATTTTATTATTATTTTATTATTAAATTTATTATTATTTTTATTTTTATTTTATTTTATTTTATTTTATTTTTATTTCATTGCATTTAACTTTGCGACAAGTTAATATTCACCATTTCATTTATATATATATACATGTATGTATTTCTATTATTATCATTTTATATTATTATTAACATTAATATTATTTAGCATGATTATTATTATTACTATTATTACTATTATTATCATTCTTCATTTTTTTTCAGTTTAACTACTGCAGTTCATCCTTTTAGTTCATTTTTTCAGATATTCTAGTCACTAATTTATATTATATATTTTTTCCATGTCATACAAAAATCAATTGCACCGTGTCGTGTATTCGACAATACTGCGTAATAATCCGACAAATATTATTATTAATATACTGTCACACACACAATTATGGACATAAAGGATTAACAGACCAGAATCGATTTAGCCTTTCCCTTCATTTTAATCCATATATTATTTGTTTCCCCTTATATGTAATTTCCTCTTCATCCACCACTAATATTCTGAAAATTTCCCTATCTAATTAACCGGATCCTCCCCTTTCCCTCTGTTCCCAATATGGAACAATTATCCAAAGCCACTCCCGCTAGATGTGGGCATAAAAAGCCCACACTAAAGATGGCGGAAACGGACTCCCTGACGAAGGCCAACACTGGCCGATACGCGTTGGAGCACAAACATTACTGCCTTTATACATCGGTTTTACTGATCATTCAACGAACAGAGCGCGAAAACATAAGACGGAGGACAGAGAGAACGAGAGGACGACGAGAGACAGACGGGACCCGGAGGCACCCGAGACTGGTCACGTGTTTAGACCAACCCGGAAGTGCAGGAGAACGCCGGGCCGCGGCCGACATGGAGAAGACCGCTGGCGGAGGGACGAGGAGACGGAGCAGAAGCGACAAGGTAAGGGACCCTGTAGGAGAGGAGAAGGCGCGGCGGACAGCACCAACAGTGCTAGAAGCAGCCCCTACCTCTCTCTCCAAGACTCATGACTGTTCCCCTTCTGTCCAGGGCACCGTGTTGCGCTCACTAGAGCGACAGCGGGGTGGACCAGGGCGTAGAGGGGCACAGCCTGTCCAGGAGTCCTTACTACCTTAGCACTCACCATACCCTGACCCCTCATCGCCAGCGGCAATCCAGGGGTACCCCACCTATTTTTCTCAGTCTCTTTTTTCTTTTTCTTTCTTTTTTCCGGATCCAAAGACACTATTATATTATTTCACCTGAAGCTCTGGACACTTGTTTTGCACTTATTTCAACTATTCACTCAGAGGTGGGACGCCACCATTCTGGAGTGACCAGCATTTTAGAAAAATTCTACCTTGATTACAAAGAACTCCATTGCTGTTTCTGACAGCAGAGGAATATCCTCATATCCACTTCCCCCAATCCCCCCCCCCCGTTTCCTTTCTTCATCACACTCATATTATTTAATTATAATAAAGACAAAGTTTTTCGTTTCTATACTGGTTATTGCATCATTTTTTTCATTTTTTCATTTTTTCTTCTTTCCTTTTTTTCCTTAGCAGCATCACGTTAAATATAAGGTTAAGGGTGTCAAACTGCTTATTGTTTAGGAAGTAAATCAGTTTAATACTTTTTACATATACCCTATATATCAGGCGCACCTGTAAAAACCCGTTATCATTATTACCTACGTGAAGTATTTTAGGAGGTGCTTCATCCACAGGTTGCAGCCCAAACAAAATATCCAGACACACGAGCGCCATTCACCCCCCCCCCCTATCTTTCTTTCTTGTCTGATGTAATGTGTAAAAACAGGGGCGCTGTCTGCTGTAATGTGTAAAAAGGGCACGCTGTCTGCTGTAATGTGTAAAAAGGGCACGCTGTCTGCCGTAATGTGTAAAAAAGGGGACGCTGTCTGCCATAATGTGTAAAAAAGGGGACGCTGTCTGCCGTAATGTGTAAAAAGGGGGACGCTGTCTGCTGTAATGTGTAAAAAGGGGGACGCTGTCTACCGTAAAGTGTAAAAAAGGGGACTCTTTTTGAGTATTTTGTGTGTGGCCCTCGAATATTCGCTGGAAGTGTTAAGCGGCCCCCCAGCTGAAATAATTACCCACCCCTGCTCTAAATGTACCAAAAAATATTGGCTTTGTCTTAAACAAGATTACATACAGCAGTGCAGTCAGGGGAGGCAGTGCCTCCCCTGTGATTAATTATTAAAATAATATTACATACAGCAGTGCCTCCCCTGTGATTAATTATTAAAATAATATAAAGAAGATACTTATGACACATATTCTGTGTCATAAGTATCTTCTTTAATTAATTCTAATAATTTTTGCGGTTTAATGTGCTTGCGAGGCACTGACAGAAGGTGCCTCTCATACAGAATTGAAACGGGACTGTGCGGGGGGCGGGGCCAAGCACTGGGCTGTAAAAGCCCATTCAAAACAGATGGGGAAGCGGCACTTATACAAGTGCCTCGCTGACAGGGACACCACCCCCATGTCAGCGAGGCACCTGTGATTGGATAGCGGATCCAGTGCTGGATCTGCTGTCCAATCCCACACATGCGGCGCTAGAGGCGGCGGGTCCCGTCGGTGAGTGTCGCTGGAGGTAGGCGGGAGTGCGGCTCTCCCCCGACCTCCTCCGTCTTCCTGCTGACCAAAGCGCCGTGATGTGCGGCTCTCCCCCTCCTCCACCCTCCCGCTGACCGGAGCGGCTCTCCCCAGCAGCAGCAGAGGTACTGTTTGTGTGTGTTGTGTGTGTGTGTGTCCAGCAGCAGCAGGGAGGGGGGGGGGGGTGGTCGTCCAGCAGCAGCAGAGGTAGTGTGTGTGTGTGTGTGTGTCCAGCAGCAGCAGGTGTGTGTGTGTGGGGGGGGGGGGTGTCCAGCAGCAGCAGAGGTAGTGCTTGTGTGTGTTGTGTGTGCTGTGTGTGTGTGTCCAGCACCAGCAGGTAGGGGGTGGGGTTGAGGGGGGGTCGTCCAGCAGCAGCAGCAGAGGTAGTGTGTGTGTGTGTGTGTGTGTGTGTGTGTGTGTGTGTGTGTCTGTGTCCAGCAGCAGCAGCAGGTGTGTGTGTGTGGGGAGGGTGTCCAGAAGCAGCAGAGGTAGTGTTTGTGTGTGTTGTGTGTGTGTGTGTCCAGCAGCAGCCGGTAGGGGTGGGGGGGGTGGGGGTGGGGGTCGTTTAGCAGCAGCAGAGGTAGTGTGTGTGTGTTTGCGTGTGTGTGTCCAGCAGCAGCAGGTGTGTGTGTGTGTGGGGGGGGTCCAGCAGCGGCAGGTAGGGGGGAGGGGGGGGGTGTGTGCAGCAGCAGGTAGGGGTGTGTGTGTGTGTGTGTGTGTGTGTGTGTGTGCAGCAGCAGGTAGGTGTGTGTGTGTGTGTGTGTGTGTGTGTGTGTGTGTGTGTGTGTGCAGCAGCAGGTAGGGGTGTGTGTTAGAGATGTGCACTTGACATTTTTCGGGTTTTGTGTTTTGGTTTTGGGTTCGGTTCCGCGGCCGTGTTTTGGGTTCGACCGCGTTTTGGCAAAACCTCACCGAATTTTTTTTGTCGGATTCGGGTGTGTTTTGGATTCGGGTGTTTTTTTCAAAAAACACTAAACAACAGCTTAAATCATAGAATTTGGGGGTCATTTTGATCCCAAAGTATTATTAACCTCAAAAACCATAATTTCCACTCATTTTCAGTCTATTCTGAACACCTCACACCTCACAATATTATTTTTAGTCCTAAAATTTGCACGGAGGTCGCTGGATGACTAAGCTAAGCGACCCTAGTGGCCGACACAAACACCTGGCCCATCTAGGAGTGGCACTGCAGTGTCACGCAGGATGGCCCTTCCAAAAAACCCTCCCCAAACAGCACATGACGCAAA
This sequence comes from Pseudophryne corroboree, assembly GCF_028390025.1. Lineage (NCBI taxonomy): Eukaryota > Metazoa > Chordata > Amphibia > Anura > Myobatrachidae > Pseudophryne > Pseudophryne corroboree. The sequence goes on along the minus strand of NC_086450.1, from coordinate 272,989,937 downwards.
GAAAAAAAGAGGCGCAATGAGGTAGCTGTGTGAGTAAGATAAGCGACCCTAGTGGCCGACACAAACACCTGGCCCATCTAGGAGTGGCACTGCAGTGTCACGCAGGATGGCCCTTCCAAAAAACACTCCCCAAACAGCACATGGCGCAAAGAAAAAAAGAGGCGCAATGAGGTAGCTGTGTGAGTAAGATAAGCGACCCTAGTGGCCGACACAAACACCTGGCCCATCTAGGAGTGGCACTGCAGTGTCACGCAGGATGGCCCTTCCAAAAAACACTCCCCAAACAGCACATGACGCAAAGAAAAAAAGAGGCGCAATGAGGTAGCTGTGTGAGTAAGATAAGCGACCCTAGTGGCCGACACAAACACCTGGCCCATCTAGGAGTGGCACTGCAGTGTCACGCAGGATGGCCCTTCCAAAAAACACTCCCCAAACAGCACATGACGCAAAGAAAAAAAGAGGCGCAATGAGGTAGCTGTGTGAGTAAGATAAGCGACCCTAGTGGCCGACACAAACACCTGGCCCATCTAGGAGTGGCACTGCAGTGTCACGCAGGATGGCCCTTCAAAAAAATACTCCCCAAACAGCACATGACGCAAAGAAAAATTAAAGAAAAAAGAGGTGCAAGATGGAATTGTCCTTGGGCCCTCCCACCCACCCTTATGTTGTATAAACAGGACATGCACACTTTAACCAACCCATCATTTCAGTGACAGGGTCTGCCACACGACTGTGACTGAAATGACGGGTTGGTTTGAACCCCCACCAAAAAAGAAGCAATTAATCTCTCCTTGCACAAACTGGCTCTACAGAGGCAAGATGTCCACCTCATCATCATCCTCCGATATATCACCGTGTACATCCCGCTCCTCACAGATTATCAATTCGTCCCCACTGGAATCCACCATCTCAGCTCCCTGTGTACTTTGTGGAGGCAATTGCTGCTGGTCAATGTCTCCACGGAGGAATTGATTATAATTCATTTTAATGAACATCATCTTCTCCACATTTTCTGGAAGTAACCTCGTACGCCGATTGCTGACAAGGTGAGCGGCGGCACTAAACACTCTTTCGGAGTACACACTTGTGGGAGGGCAACTTAGGTAGAATAAAGCCAGTTTGTGCAAGGGCCTCCAAATTGCCTCTTTTTCCTGCCAGTATAAGTACGGACTGTCTGACGTGCCTACTTGGATGCGGTCACTCATATAATCCTCCACCATTCTTTCAATGGGGAGAGAATCATATGCAGTGACAGTAGACGACATGTCCGTAATCGTTGTCAGGTCCTTCAGTCCGGACCAGATGTCAGCATCAGCAGTCGCTCCAGACTGCCCTGCATCACCGCCAGTGGGTGGGCTCGGAATTCTGAGCCTTTTCATCGCACCCCCAGTTGCGGGAGAATGTGAAGGAGGAGATGTTGACAGGTCGCGTTCCGCTTGACTTGACAATTTTCTCACCAGCAGGTCTTTGAACCCCAGCAGACTTGTGTCTGCCGGAAAGAGAGATCCAAGGTAGGTTTTAAATCTAGGATCGAGCACGGTGGCCAAAATGTAGTGATCTGATTTCAACAGATTGACCACCCGTGAATCCTTGTTAAGCGAATTAAGGGCTCCATCCACAAGTCCCACATGCCTAGCGGAATCGCTCCGTGTTAGCTCCTCCTTCAATGTTTCCAGCTTCTTCTGCAAAAGCCTGATGAGGGGAATGACCTGACTCAGGCTGGCAGTGTCTGAACTGACTTCACGTGTGGCAAGTTCAAAGGGCAGCAGAACCTTGCACAACGTTGAAATCATTCTCCACTGCGCTTGAGACAGGTGCATTCCACCTCCTATATCGTGCTCAATTGTATAGGCTTGAATGGCCTTTTGCTGCTCCTCCAACCTCTGAAGCATATAGAGGGTTGAATTCCACCTCGTTACCACTTCTTGCTTCAGATGATGGCAGGGCAGGTTCAGGCGTTTTTGGTGTTGCTCCAGTCTTCTGTACGTGGTGCCTGTACGCCGAAAGTGTCCCGCAATTCTTCTGGCCACCGACAGCATCTCTTGCACGCCCCTGTCGTTTTTTAAAAAATTCTGCACCACCAAATTCAAGGTATGTGCAAAACATGGGACGTGCTGGAATTTGCCCATATTTAATGCACACACAATATTGCTGGCATTGTCCGATGCCACAAATCCACAGGAGAGTCCAATTGGGGTAAGCCATTCCACGATGATCTTCCTCAGTTGCCGTAAGAGGTTTTCAGCTGTGTGCGTATTCTGGAAACCGGTGATACAAAGCGTAGCCTGCCTAGGAAAGAGTTAGCGTTTGCGAGATGCTGCTACTGGTGCTGCCGCTGCTGTTCTTGTGGCGGGAGTCCATACATCTACCCAGTGGGCTGTCACAGTCATATAGTCCTGACCATGCCCTGCTCCACTTGTCCACATGTCCGTGGTTAAGTGGACATTGGGTACAACTGCATTTTTTAGGACACTGGTGAGTCTTTTTCTGACGTCCGTGTACATTCTCGGTATCGCCTGCCTAGAGAAGTGGAACCTAGATGGTATTTGGTAACGGGGGCATACTACCTCAAGAAATTGTCTAGTTCCCTGTGAACTAACGGCGGATACCGGACGCACGTCTAACACCAACATAGTTGTCAAGGCCTCAGTTATCCGCTTTGCAACAGGATGACTGCTGTGATATTTCATCTTCCTCGCAAAGGACTGTTGGACAGTCAATTGCTTGGTGGAAGTAGTAAAAGTGGGCTTACGACTTCCCCTCTGGGATGACCATCGACTCCCAGCAGCAACAACAGCAGCGCCAGCAGCAGTAGGCGTTACACGCAATGATGCATCGGAGGAATCCCAGGCAGGAGAGGACTCGTCAGAATTGCCAGTGACATGGCCTGCAGGACTATTGGCATTCCTGGGGAAGGAGGAAATTGACACTGAGGGAGTTGGTGGGGTGGTTTGCGTGAGCTTGGTTACAAGAGGAAGGGATTTACTGGTCAGTGGACTGCTTCCGCTGTCGCCCAAAGTTTTTGAACTTGTCACTGACTTATTATGAATGCGCTGCAGGTGACGTATAAGGGAGGATGTTCCGAGGTGGTTAACGTCCTTACCCCTACTTATTACAGCTTGACAAAGGCAACACATGGCTTGACAAATGTTGTCCTCATTTCTGTTGAAATACTTCCACACCGAAGAGCTGATTTTTTTGGTATTTTCATCAGGCATGTCAATGGCCATATTCCTCCCACGGACAACAGGTGTCTCCCCGGGTGCCTGACTTAAACAAACCACCTCACCATCAGAATCCTCCTGGTCAATTTCCTCCCCAGCGCCAGCAACACCCATATCCTCCTCATCCTGGTGTACTTCAACACTGACATCTTCAATATGACTATCAGGAACTGGACTGCGGGTGCTCCTTCCAGCACTTGCAGGGGGCGTGCAAATGGTGGAAGGCGCATGCTCTTCACGTCCAGTGTTGGGAAGGTCAGGCATCGCAACCGACACAATTGGACTCTCCTTGTGGATTTGGGATTTCGAAGAACGCACAGTTCTTTGCTGTGCTTTTGCCAGCTTGAGTCTTTTCATTTTTCTAGCGAGAGGCTGAGTGCTTCCATCCTCATGTGAAGCTGAACCACTAGCCATGAACATAGGCCAGGGCCTCAGCCGTTCCTTGCCACTCCGTGTGGTAAATGGCATATTGGCAAGTTTACGCTTCTCCTTCCGACAATTTTATTTTAGATTTTTGAGTCCTTTTTTTACTGATATTTGGTGTTTTGGATTTTACATGCTCTGTACTATGACATTGGGCATCGGCCTTGGCAGACGACGTTGCTGGCATTTCATCGTCTCGGCCATGACTAGTGGCAGCAGCTTTAGCACGAGGTGGAAGTCGATCTTGATCTTTCCCTATTTTTGGAACCTCAACATTTTTGTTCTCCATATTTTAATAGGCACAACTAAAAGGCACCTCAGGTAAACAATGGAGATGGATGGATACTAGTATACTTATGGATGGACGAGCGACTGCCGACACAGAGGTAGCTACAGCCGTGGACTACAATACTGTGTCTGCTGCTAATATAGACTGGATGATAATGAGATAAAATTAAAATATATATATATATCACACTAGTACTGCAGCCGGACAGGTATATATTATGTAATGACGGACCTGCTGGACACTGTCTGTCAGCACTGCAGACTCCTAAAGTAAGCTACTAGTATCAAGAAGATAGAAAAAAAAAAAAACACGGGTAGGTGGTATACAATTATGGATGGACGAGCGACTGCCGACACAGAGGTAGCTACAGCCGTGGACTACCGTACTGTGTCTGCTGCTAATATACACTGGATGATAATGAGATAAAATTAAAATATATATATATATATCACACTAGTACTGCAGCCGGACAGGTATATATTATGTAATGACGGACCTGCTGGACACTGTCTGTCAGCACTGCAGACTCCTAAAGTAAGCTACTAGTATCAAGAAGATAGAAAAAAAAAAAAACACGGGTAGGTGGTATACAATTATGGATGGACGAGCGACTGCCGACACAGAGGTAGCTACAGCCGTGGACTACCGTACTGTGTCTGCTGCTAATATAGACTGGATGATAATGAGATAAAATTAAAATATATATATATATATCACACTAGTACTGCAGCCGGACAGGTATATATTATGTAATGACGGACCTGCTGGACACTGTCTGCAGAATGCGTTTATAAATACACCACACGACGAGTGTTTAACTTTTTCAGGCAGACAATCACAATATACTGGTGGTCAGCAGACAATCACAATACTGGTGGTCAGTGGTCACTGGTCAGTCACACTGGCAGTGGCACTCTGGCAGCAAAAGTGTGCACTGTACTTAAAATATGTACTCCTGCTATAACTGCTCCCCAGTCTCCCCCACAATTAAGCTGTGTGAGCAGTGAGCACTCAGCAGTCAGATAATGATATACAGTATATGATGCAGCACACTGGGCTGAGCACAGATATGGTATGTGTGACTGTGTCACACTGTGTATCGTTTTTTTTCAGGCAGAGAACGGATTAATTAAACTGGTGGCACTGGTCACTGGTCACTGGTCACACTATCAGCAGCAAGTAGTACTCCTCCTATATGCTCCCCAAAATTTGTGTCTCTCTCTAGTACTCTAGTCACTCTAAACGGAGAGGACGCCAGCCACGTCCTCTCCCTATCAATCTCAATGCACGTGTGAAAATGGCGGCGACGCGCGGCTCCTTATATAGAATCCGAGTCTCGTGATAGAATCCGAGCCTCGCGAGAATCCGACAGCGGGATGATGACGTTCGGGCGCGCTCGGGTTAACCGAGCAAGGCGGGAAGATCCGAGTCGCTCGGCCCCGTGTAAAAAAACCTGAAGTTCGGGCGGGTTCGGATTCCGAGGAACCGAACCCGCTCATCTCTAGTGTGTGTGTGTGTGTGTGTGTGTGTTTGTGTGTGTGTCGGTCTCTTCCCAGCAGCAGGTAGGGGGGGGGGGTGTCCTACCAGCTCAATATCTTTTCCCAGTATTTAATTAACACCCAGCCTGCCACGCTGTCACTTGCACCTGTTACACGTGACATCTGCACGATACCTGCTCTCATAGGTAGCCTATTGGTCCACCGCGGGCACCGTATATACGAACGTACGGGACCCATCACCTCCGATCATTAAACGATGGCACATATGCCTGGAGGTGACAGGTCCTGTACGTTCGTACATACGGTGCCCGTGGTGGAACAATAGGCTACCTATGACAGCAGGTACCGTGCCGAAGAAGTCACGTGTAACAGGAGATGCAGAAGCAACTGACAGCGCAGTAGGCTGAGGATTAATAGAACATACGGGGAAAAGAAATCGGGCCGGTAACAGGTTTTACCGCTATATTACTGCTTAGTACATCCTGCCCTCACACTCTCTCTCTCTCTCTCTTTCTCTCTCTCTCTCTCTCAGTTTGTAAGTATAATGTTCATTTTTACAGGTACCCCTACCCTATTGGATTCTACTGGACAAGTGGACGTGATCGGCGTGGGATGTAGGTAAGTAATCTGTCTCTCATTTTTACAGGTACCCCTATTGGATTCTACTGGACAAGTGGACGTGACCGGCGTGGGATGTAGGTAAGTATGTGTGAGTGTGTAAGCGTGTTTTAATAAATATTTACTTTCACGGTGTGTGAGTTGTGTTTTTATTTGGGTATTTTTTTTGTTGTAGAACTACAGGTACCAGCAGGCCTATTATTTCCCCGCATGCTGGTACTTGAGGTTCTCCAAGTACCAGCAAGCGGGGGAGGCTTGCTGGGCCTTGTAGTTCCACAACAAAAAACAATATTCTTTTTTTTACACACATGACTATCAGCCCGGCACCCACCGCCCAGGGGTGCTGGGGACAGCCTCGGGCTTCACCCCTGGCCCTTGGGTGCCTGGAGGGGGGGTGACCCCTTGATTTAATGGAAGCCCTGGACAAAAAAATAGCATTCATGCCCTCCTCCCACTCCCTTCCCAGTCCCAAACACTATTTATTTATTTTTTTATATAAAAATGTACAATATACAACAAGTATGATGAGCAGGCAGGCAGCGGGCATTGGCGGCATCGGACTGAGATGCAAATTAGTGTCGGAGGGCTGGGTCAGTTGATGGTGGGCGAGTTTGTAAGCCATTGGCGGTGGCAGCGGGCATTGGCTCGGAGGCAGTAGGGGTCATCGGCAGGATGCGGCGTACATTATGGCTGTAGTGCCTCACCAGCCACTGACCTCACCGCACGCCACTGACATACAGTACTAATGAAATGACACATGTAACTGGCTTCAAAGCCACTTTACACTACTCCAGCCTCTAACATGTCAACCACTGATTTTCAAACATTGCACATGGATAACTGAAAACCAAAACAAAAGCCAACTTGCAAACTGGCAAATGTGCCAAAGGAAAACATTATTGCTGTACAATTCAATGACACACCAAGTCCAAACTACACATGGAAAATGTACAGTAAAAAAACCACATGACATACTATAAAGTACTATGTTATATTGGCTTTGGTAAAAAAACAAACCAAAAACAATGTATTTGCTGACGCACACATGAAGATGGGAGTAATATGCAACGTCACATGACACACATTACCAAAAAACATAAAGACAGAAGTAATGTAATGGAATGATAAGACAAATACACATGCTCACCATCCTTCCTGGGCAGATCGGAATCACGGACATGGGTTGCAGACACTACTTCAGGAGGTATTAAACTCCGCATGGGCTCCTCATAGTCCAGATATCTGGCAATATAGGGCTGTCCACCACCGGTTTTGCGAGCCAACTTCGCCTCCTTAGCCATTTTGGACTTGACACGTCGCTTTATGTCATAGTACCGTTTGCGGCACGTGTCCTCCGTCCGCTTGACAACCCACTCACTATTTACAGCAGCAACAACTTTCGCCCATAACACCGTCTTCTTCCGTGTTGGCACCTTGGCGGACTCAGGCCCAAATAGCTGCCGCTGATACTTCATCAGCTCCCGCACCAATGCCACATTTTCTGCATAACTAAACTTTACATTCCGCCCAGTCTAAGTAGTGGTGCGTGGCTGCGGAGCTGTCTGACTGTCACTATCACTGTCACATGAGGCTGCTGCAGCAACCTCACCCACCTCCTCCACCTCACTAACCTCACTCTCACTCACCTCCTCCACCTGACCAACCTCCTCCCCCTCACTCACACCCACCACCTCACTCACCTCTGAGTCAGACATAATTGTCTGGTTAAACAATTAACACAGAAAAAATAAAAACAAACAACACACTCCTCCACTACCACTGCACAACTCACACACACACACACACACACACACACACACACACACGCACGCACGCACACACACACACACACAAGACAAGGGACTCTAAATCAAAAAAACTAGGACAAAAAAATGAGACAAAACCAAAAAAAACAAGACTACAAGAATGACAAGACTACTTTCAAACACAATACTACACTCAGAAATCGCCCAAAAAACTCCTCACCAAACCAACTACTCACCAACCTCCACAGCACAACCTCCCTCCTCACCACTAACTAAACCCACGAGGTGTGGACGGTTTGGGGCGTATTTATATGGTTGCGCACAGACACTCCTACATCTGGAACACAACCAATCACGAACGGGGATGAAAAACAAAACTAAAAGTGAAAATGCGGCCGTGGTTGAAAAAAAAACCTGCCGCGTTTAACATAGAAAATAAACCTGTAAAAACAGCATAAACACATACGCAAACGACAATGACGGCCGTAAATGTGCCAAAAAAAACGACTGGTATCGACATCGGAAAACACGAAAACCATAAACTCGACTGCTTAGTAACTTGGCGTATATAGGCCCTCATTCCGAGTTGATCGCTCGCAAGGCGATTTTAGCAGAGTTACACACGCTAAGCCGCCGCCTACTGGGAGTGAATCTTAGCTTCTTAAAATTGCGACCGATGTATTCGCAATATTGCGATTACAAACTACTTAGCAGTTTCAGAGTAGCTTCAGACTTACTCGGCATCTGCGATCAGTTCAGTGCTTGTCGTTCCTGGTTTGACGTCATAAACACACCCAGCGTTCGCCCAGACACTCCTCCGTTTCTCCGGCCACTCCTGCGTTTTTTCCGGAAACGGTAGCGTTTTTAACCACACGCCCCTGAAACGCCGTGTTTCCGCCCAGTAACACCCATTTCCTGTCAATCACATTACGATCGCCGGAGCGAAGAAAAAGCCGTGAGTAAAAATACTATCTTCATTGTTAAATTACTTGGCGCAGTCGCAGTGCGAATATTGCGCATGCGTACTAAGCGGAATTTCACTGCGATGCGATGAAATATACCGAGCGAACGACTCGGAATGAGGGCCATAGTTTCAAAAAGTTGCATGAAAATGCACCCGATACAAAACGAGTTTAAACACTACATAAACCGACTCAAACACGAATATTAGTAAATATAGGCCCAGGTATTATCTTCTAGAAGGTACTAGACAAATGAGAAGTAGAAGCTGATTGTTTGCTATGGGCAACATCCCATCTTCAATAGAACTCCCATCTTAGTAAATTTACCCCCATGTCTTAAACAGAGCACGTGTTTCTAAGCCTTGTAAGACATTAAAACACAAACACAGCAGATGTCACAATGGGGGTCATTCCGAGTTGATCGCTTGCTAGCAGTTTTTAGCAGCCATGCAAACGCATAATTGCCGCCCACGGGGGAGTGTATTTTTGTTTTGCAGGAGTGCGAACGCCTGTGAAGCAGAGCGCCTGCAAACACATTTTGTGCAAAACAAGACCAGTCCTGTAGTCACTTATCCTGTGCGATGATTGCTGCGACGAGTAACACGGAAATTACGTCAGATACCCGCCCAGCAAACGCCCGGCCATGCCTGCATTTTTCCAAACTCTCCCAGAAAACGGTCAGTTGACACCCATAAACGTCCTCTTTCTGTCAATCTCTTTGCATTCAGCTGTGCGATTGGAATCGTTGCTAGAACCAGTGCAAAACCACAAAGGACTTCGTACCCGTACGATGCTCAAGCGCATTGTGCTGCATACGCATGCGCAGATTAGCCGCTTTTTTCACTGATCGCTACGCAGCGAACAACGGCAGCTAGCGATCAACTCGGAATGACCCCCCAATGTGTATTTTCTACTGAGCAATCTGCAGTGGAAACTTTCATGATGTTGTTACCAGGGGCACCAGAATGTTTTTAGGTTGGGGAGCCCAAGATATTTCATTTTGGTGCCTTTACATCACTAAATATTGCCTCCTTAAGGGCAGCTAAACTTACCTGCCACACTACCTACCTGATGGCAAAAACCATCAATCCATAAGGTATGTGTGTTGAGGAAAATGGCTCAGGAGTCACTGGCTAGTACCAAACCCAGATGTACACACAATATATAAGCCCAAGGATACATGTGGGCATTATACAAAGATGCAGCAGTATACTGTATACTGCTGGATATTTGGAGAGTTTTGATCAGAGATGTGTGGAATGGTTACGCAAGTGAGGCACTGCCCCACCTTCCATAGACTTTTTCCTCCAGAGCAGAGGTGTAGCAAGGTGTCATGGTGCATGGAGCAAGGTATGTTTCAGCGCCCCCCTCCCCTGTACTGAATTGGGGGCGTGGCCACCAGGACCGGTTCTAGACCTTGTGACATCCAGGGCAAAAGTTTCCTTTGGCAAGCCCTCTCACCCCCACCCCCCACAGGATAAGCATAGTGCGCGCCAAAAAATAGGAGTATGACTTCATAGGGAAGGGGCGTGGCCACAGTTATGCCCCCTGTAGATTTGCCCCCAGTAGTTGTGCCCCCTGTAGATTTGCCCCAGTAGATGTGCCCCCTGTAGCTGTGCCCGGAGTAGTTGTGCCCCCAGTAGATGTGCCTCCTGTAGCTGTGCCTGGAGTAGTTGTGCCCCTGTAGCTGTGCGTTGAGTAGTTGTGCCCCCTCTAGCTGTGCCCCCTGTAGCTGTGCCCCCAGTAGGTGTGCCCCTGTAGCTGTGCCCCCCATAGGTGTGCCCCCTGTAGCTGTGGCCCCAGTAGGTGTGCCCCTGTAGCTGTGCCCCCCAGTATGTGTGCCCCCTGTAGCTGTGCCCGGAGTAGTTGTGCCCCCTGTAGCTGTGCCCCCCTGTAGCTGTGCCCCCAGTAGGGGTGCCTCCAGTAGGTGTGCCTCCTGTAGCTGTGCCCAGAGTAATTGTGCACCCTGGTTTGTGCCCCCTGTAGCTGTGCCCCCTATAGATTTACCCCCAGTAGATGTGCCCCCTGTAGCTGTGCCCAGAGTAGATTTGCCCCAAGTAGATGTGCCCCCTGTAACTGTGACTGGAGTAGTTGCGCATCCTGTAGCTGTGCTTTGAGTAGTTGTGCCCCCTCTAGCTGCGCCCCCAGCAGGTGTGCCCCCTGTAGCTGTGACCCCAGCAGGTGTACCCCCTGTAGCTCTGCCCCCAGTAGGTGTGCCCCCTGTAGCTGTGCCCCCATAGGTGTGCCCCCTGTAGCTGTGGCCCTAGTAGCTGTGCCCCCAGTATGTGTGCCCCCAGTAGGTCTGCCCCTGTAGCTGTGTCCCCAGTAGGTGTGCCCCCTAGTAGGTGTGCCCCCAGTAGGTGTGCCCCCTGTAGCTGTGGCCCCAGTAGGTGTGCCCCTGTAGCTGTGTCCCCAGTAGGTGTGCCCCTGTAGCTATGGCACCAGTAGATGTGCCCCCTGGTAGCACCGAAAGCACAAAATAAAATAAAAAACTCACAAAAAAAACTCACCTGCCCACTTCTGCTTCCCGACTGCTGCTGGCCGTGTCTCCGCCGTCCGTGCGTGTGACACGTGACGTCACACGCAAGTCACGGACCAGAGTGGAGATTTGCCCCCTGTAGATTTGCCCCCAGTAGATGTGCCCCCTGTAGCTGTGCTCCCAGCAGGTGTGCCCCCTGTAGCTGTGCCCCCAGTAGGTGTGCCCCCTGTAGCTGTGCCCCCCATAGGTGTGCAGGGGGTACAGCTACAGGGGGTAGCTGTGGCCCTAGTAGGTCTGCCCCTGTAGCTGTGCCCCAGTAGGTGTGCCCCCTGTAGCTGTGCCCCAGTAGGTGTGCCCCCTGTAGCTGTGCCCCCAGTAGGTGTGCACCCTATAGCTGTGCCCCCCATAGGTATGCCCCCTGTAGCTGTGGCCCCAGTAGGTCTGCCCCTGTAGCTGTGCCCCAGTAGGTGTGCCCCCCATAGGTGTGCCCCCTGTAGCTGTGGCCCTAGTAGGTCTGCCCCTGTAGCTGTGCCCCAGTAGGTGTGCCCCCTGTAGCTGTGCCCCCAGTAGGTGTGCCCCCTGTAGCTGTGCCCCCCATAGGTGTGCCCCCTGTAGCTGTGGCCCCAGTAGGTCTGCCCCTGTAGCTGTGCCCCAGTAGGTGTGCCTCCTGTAGCTGTGCCCCCAGTAGGTGTGCCTCCTGTAGCTGTGGCCCCAGTAGGTGTGCCCCTGTAGCTGTGTCCCCAGTAGGTGTGCCCCTGTAGCTATGGCACCAGTAGATGTGCCCCCTGGTAGCACCGAAAGCACAAAATAAAATAAAAATCAAACAAAAAAAAACTCACCTGCCCACTTCTGCTTCCCGACTGCTGCTGACCGTGTCTCCGCCGTCCGTGCATGTGTTGCGTGACATCACACGCAAGTCACGGACCAGAGGGGAGGAGGGAGGGGAGCAGAGAGGAGGGGAGAGGAGGGACGGGAGGGGAGGTGAGGGGAGGGGAGGGAGAGATTTGAAGCAGCTCGGGCTTCCAGCTGTCAGTGACTGACAGCTGCGGCTGCGAGCTGCTTGTGGCCAAGCAGAGGTTCCGGCGGAGTCTAGCTACGGCGCCCTGTACTATCTTGGGCGCCTGGAGCTCGAGCTCCACCTGAACCGCCCTCCCTACGCCCATGCTCCAGAGTTTTAATTAGAAAAATGATTAGAGAAATGCAAAGAAGATATCTCTAATATACAGTATTGTTTGCATTTTTCATATACTTTGTTTAGTTAAAACTCTGACATACAATATATGTTAGTATGACAGGAAAGGCTCTGCCTCACCTCACCACATGCCATGAGGTGGAATTAGGGGTGAAGGTGCCCCTGTACACAACAGTAATGGCCACCCCATGCCCCTACCTTTGTCTAGTTTTATTATTTTCAGTGATTGTTTATAAGCTCTCATTTGATGATAGCCAAATTAATAGAATAATAAAAAAGCCACTGACTTCTTTTTATTATTTTATTACTGTATATATACATATTTACTAAATAGAACAGCTTACAGGGACAGTATGTGCATGTCCTACCCATTTACACCCCATTCAAGATGGCATATGGTACAGTACTGTGAAAATATTATGCAGTTACTGGTACATTTCAAGCTGACATTACCAACACAAGCATCCAAATGCCATTCCCAAATGAGTGCCACCCCTAGGCATGTGCCTCATGCACATAGGAACAATAGGAAATTTGGCACTTTGCACGCCACTGCCATCCATCTATCCTTACACACAAACATATGCACAGCATGACACCAAAGAGAACACCAGAGCCATAAGTAGACTTTTGATGCTATGTTCCAGAAACGGAATTGGTGCCCCCCCCCCCCCCCCCCCCCTCCATAGGGACATATATATATATGTGCGGCGGACACTTTTCGGGTTTTGTGTTTTGGTTTTGGATCTTGATCCCCGCTCATGTTTTGGATCTGGATTGGTTTTGCCAAAACCACCTTTTTGGCTTTTGGTTTTGTATCTGGGTGATTTTTTGAAAAAAAACATAAAAACAGCTAAAATCACAGAATTTGGGAGTAATTTTTATCCTATTGTATTATTAACCTCAATAACATTAATTCCCTCTTATTTACAGTCTATTCTGAACACCTCACAATATTGTTTTTAGTCCAAAAGGTTGCACAGAGGTAACTCGATGACTAAGCTGACACAAGTGGGCGGCACAAACACCTGGCCCATCTAGAAGTGGCACTGCAGTGGCAGACAGGATGGCAGTTTTAAAAAATAGGCCCCAAAGAGCACATCATGCAAAGAAACAAAGTGGTGCAAGATGGAATTGTCCTTGTTGTATAAACAGGATACTGTACGTACACTTTAACAAACCAATCATTTCAGCGACATGACTGTGCCTGAAATAATTGGTTTGTTTGGGCCCCCACCAACAAAGAATCATTTAATCTCTGATTGCATAAACTGGCTCTCCAGTGGAAAGATGTCATCCTCATCCTCAGATCCCCCTCCCCTTTCAGTGTTTACATCCTTATCCTCACAGAGAAATAATATTCAAACAAAATCACATCATTGAGGTGTCAGTGGACTTCTTACGCTATTATCCAAAGTTTCTGAACTTGACAATGACTTATGATGAATGTGCTGCAGGTGACGTATAAGGGAGGATGTTCCTAGGTGGTTAATGTCCTTAACCCTACTTATTATGTATTGACAAAGGCAACAGATGGTTTTGTGGATAAATAATTCCACACTGAAGAGGTGGCTTTTTTGGTATTTTTACATTTTGTCCAGGCATGACAATGGGCTTTTTCATCCCATGGCCAACAACTGTCTCCACTGGTGCCTTATTCAAACAAACCACATCACCATCAGAATCCTCATCCTCCTCATCCTGGTGTATTTCTTCAGTGACATCCTCAATCTCAATATCAGCAACTGGTCTGGCATTGCTCCTACCAGCACTTGCAGGGGGGGGGTGCAAATGGTGGTAGGAGCCTCCTCTTCCCATACAGTGTTGTGAAGGTCAAGCCTAGACATCACAATCGCAGACAGTGCCAGCACCCCTGTATTTTCACAACACTCCTGTAATTTAACGGCATACAAGACAGGGCCAGTGTACATTGATTTTCACTGTACCCTAGAGTAATTACAGCATACAAGACAGGGCCAGTGTACTGTACATTGATTTTCACTGCACCCTAGAATAATTACAGCATACAAGACAGGGCCAGTGTACATTGATTTTCACTGCACCCCTGAATTGTTACAGGGCCAGTGTAAAGTTATTTGAACAGCAACACCCCTATATTTTACAGCATACAACAGCAGTGTGCTTTTCATTTTTAACAACTGCACTCCTGCATATTTACAGCATACAGGGCCAGTGTAATGTTATTTGAACAGCTATATTTTAAAGCATACAGCAATGTGCTTTCAATTTTTAACAACTGCACCTCTGAATATTTATAGCATACAGGGCCAGTGTAATGTTATTTGAACAGCAGCACCCCTATATTTTATAGTGTAAAGCAGTGTGCTTTTAATTTTTAACTGCACCCCTGAATTTTTACAACATTCAAGGCCAGCAGCAACGCTATATTTTACAGCATACAGCAGTGTGCTTTTAATTTTTAACAACTACACCTCTGAATTTTTACAACATACAGGGCCAGCAGCACCCCTATATTTTAAAGCATACAGGAGACGTGTGCTTTTAATTTTTAACAACTGCACCACTGAATTTTTATAGCATAAAGGGCCAGTGTAATGTTATTTGAACAGCAGCACCCCTATATTTTACAGCATACAGCAGTGTGCTTTTAATTTTTAACTGCACCCCAGAATTATGACAACATACAGGTCCCGCAACACCCCAATATTTTACATCTACTGGAGCAGTGTGCTTTTAATTTTTAACAAATGCACCTCTGAATTTTTACAATATACAGGGTCAGCAGCACCCCTATGTTTTAAAGCATACAGGAGCAGTGTGCTTTTACTTTTTAACAACTGCACCCCTGAATTTTTACAACAAGCATACAGGAGGACCGTGCCCCTGCACCCTTTACATCACAGTGACAGCCAGAACAGCAACACCCATGTACAGCTTCAGCACATGAAACACCAGTGACAGCCAGGATAGCACCCTTAACACAGCACAGGTACACCACAGTGACTGCAGCATCACCCCTACACCCATGGAATCCCAAACCCGCAAGATTCCGACAGCGAGATGATGGCGTTTTGCCTCGCTCTGGTTTTCAAGTCCCGCAGGAAGTCCCAAATCAGACTCAGATCCAGGCTCGGAGCATGAAGTTCAGGGGGGTTTGGCTCTCAGGGAACCGAACCTGCTCATCTCTAATATATATATATATATATATATATACACACATACATATATATGTAGCTATTTGTACTTTGCAAAATAATAATCAGCATTGCAATTGAGCAGATCTATGTATGTATATATATATATATATATATATATATATCTCCAATCCCCTGCAGCCATACACTACATAGATCTGCTCAGCTGCGATGCTGATCATTTTTTCGCAAAGTGCAATGGAAGGTTCAAATAGTTAGAATTCTCTAACTAGGTTAGAATTCTCTATGGAAAAAAACACAGGTGTAAAGCGCTCGGTGTTGTTTCACATCTAACCAGTAGACAAATGATACTTAAAGTCCAAATGGATCAAAACAGTCCCGTGGATAATGAGATCCCGTCTAATGATCCTCTGCCAACGTTCTCACAGGAAAAGACCCTCTGTCTCCAATAGTTGCTCAAGATGACATGAAAAGAAAACAATACAAAATCATGGTGTAGTATGTCCCCAAACTTCTTTCAATTAACAGCAGATATAGATGTTAGGGATCCAATGCATACCCCACTCACAATATATGAGATGTTAATCCACACATAAAGGTATCTTTCACGTGATGATGGTAAAAATCTCTATCAAATATGGCGTACCATACTCACTTCTCCGCAAGCAAGGACCCTCACATCAAGGTTTCTTTGGGTGCTTCAAACCATATAACTCCTCAGAGATGGAAAAATATGTGTACTGATAAAAAGATTTTATTTTAAAAACCAAGGCAATTTCCATTCATAGATATCCTAGACTGAAACAGATGCTTTAAAACAGGTAAAGCCGATGGCCAATAACAGCAATTCCCTGCCTGGTATTAGTACATCAATGACAGCATGGGAAACAATGAAGGATCTGCCTGAAAAGCACTCCTCCTACGCGTTTCTACCCTCTAGGGGTCTTTGTCAAGGAACAAGAGTGCTCATAGCATGACCTTATTTAAGGCAACACACAGGAAATTGAAACAATTAAGAAATTCCTATCTAGAAAACGGGTTGCCATGGCAACGCGTTTCCACGTGTGCCCAGCATTCCCTATATAAGCCATGTCAACTTCCGCCTCTGGGTATAAACTCCTGGTTATTCCACCAGTGAGTTCATCCGCCCTTAGTTGACATCACTTCCGCCGCGTGTATCTATGGAGACCGCCCCTCAGGGCCGTCACTTCCGCTCGGCGTTACCATGGGAACCTTCCGGGTTGTGAACGCTCGTGCGCTGATGAGCGTCACTCCCGTCCTCCGTTTATGTGGGGATCTGTTACCATGGTAGCGCGTGCTTGTAAGCACCGCCGCACATTCTCAGCAGGCAGTCCTAAACATGCCGCTTGCCTGTACTAGATATCACACAGCATCTGAAGGGTAGGCCTGGCGTGCTATCTCCATGGCAACCCATTCTCTGAACAACATATTTAAAATGGAATATACATATAAAATATTTACAAAAACCACCTCAACTCAAACTCATGGTTTAAACCATCTGGTGCCATGGTTTGTAAATTAAAAATCCATTGCATCTCGCTTTTAGCCAGCCTATTATCCTTATTATTGTTGCGCCACTGATCTTTTGTTAATTCTATACCCCAAAAAGCTAGAATATGATCAGTGGAGCAACCATGAATTTCCTTAAAGTGGAGTGAAAAAGGATGAGTGATTAAGCCCTTCTGAATATTGCGCACGTGTTCACTCCACCTAATTTTTAAAGTCCTACTTGTTTTGCCTATATAAAGTTTATCACAAGAACATTGTATGGCATATACTGCATATTTACTGTTACAAGTGATAAAATGCTGAATACGGAATTCTTTACCATTCCTGATAAACTATGTAAGTTTTCGTGTTTTTGAGCGGCAACTCTTACACATACTACATTCCCCACACCTATGGAAACCCTGATTTCTAACAATCCCTCCTAATGGTCTCTCAATAAATGCACTGTTGGTTAATTGGTCCTTCAAATTGCGAGCTCTTTTGTATATAAACTTGGGTTTATCTGATAAAATGGTTTTTAGCACCGGATCCTTTTTTAACAAATTCCAGTTTTTGCAGATTACCTTTTCTATGACTTTATGGTGTCCTGTAAATTCTGTAATAAAAGCTAAATTAGGTTGTTCATCCGATACTGCACTATCCTGTCTGGTGCATAACAACTTCTCTCTATCCGTTTGTGCAACTCTCTCCAAAGATATCTGCAGAGACGAAGGTTTATAACCCTTCTGAATAAATGTCTTCTTTAAAACCTCAGCCTTTTTGATATACTCCTCTTTATCGGTGCAATTGCGTCTAATGCGAGTAAATTGTCCTTCAGGGACATTCTTCAACCACTGAGGTAAGTGGTTACTGCATGTGCTTATATATGTATTAGAATCCGTAGGTTTGATGTATACCGTGGATTCAACTCTATCATTCACCGGATATATACTAAGATCCAAAAAATTTACACTTAATTTACTTTGATCAAAAATCAGATTGATGCCCAGACCGTTACTGTTAAGATAGGTGCAGAAACAATTTAAAGCATCTTGGTCCCCCTTCCATATAAAGAGGACATGGTTGATATACCTCCACCAGGAGACCAGGTTCGCCCGCCAGTCATGCTCTGTCCAGACAGTGGCGTCTTCCCATCTGGACATGAAGATGTTCGCATAACTGGGGGCGAACCTGGTCCCCATGGCGGTGCCAACCTCCTGGTTGTAAAAATCACCATCAAAATTAAAATAATTATGATGTAAAATAAAAGATATCCCTTCTAACTAGAAATCACAAAGATTCTCCTGTATATTGGCAGTTGCTAATGTTTGTTTAACTGCCTCTATACCATCTGTATGTTTGCTGATCGTATACAAAGAAGTGACATCACCAGTCACCAAAAACATGTCCGAATCCCAATTGATTTCTTTTAACTTATTCAAAACATCCCTTGTGTCTTTAAGGTACGATCGACCCTCTAGGACCAGGGGTTGGAGTTTGGAATCGATAAAATGCGACATGTTGGCTGTGATTGAATTGGTCCCTGCCACTATAGGGCGGCCCGGGGGGTTATGTTCATCCTTATGGATCTTTGGCAGAAGGTACAACACAGGAACAGTATATTCCTCATTAACCAGGAATTCTGCTACAGATTTATCTAAAGTTCCATTCAGAGTGTAATTCTCTACCAATGTCCGGAGGTTATTAAGAATCCTCAAAGATGGATCGGTTCTTAATTTTTTGTAAGTGAAGCCATCCTTTAATTGGCACATAGCCTCTGTGGCATACATGGTTTTACTCATCACCACAACCCCCCCCCCCTTGTTAGCAGGCTTGATTATGATAGACTCATTCTTTTTGAGTCTATCGAGAGCCATACGTTCATTTCTTGTGAGATTGTGTCTATGCGGGAGCATTTTTCCTTGCAGACACTTGATCTCATCGTTGACTATCTTTTGAAATGAATCGACAAAGCAACCTTTAACATGGCTGGGATTAAATTGTGACTTCTTCCTAAAATTCATTCCAGTGGTTTCCACATCATTTCTGTCTGACTGGACATCTTTCATCGCAAAAAAAAATTTTAAGGACAATTTGCGAACAAACTTTTGTATATCAATATACAGATTAAAGAAATTTATCTCATTTGAGGGACAAAACTTGAGGCCTTTCTTAAGGACCGCAATTTCATCCTCATCCAAAGTATGGTCACTTAAGTTAAAGATCTTTGTTGCAGTCTCACCATTTTCCAAATTCTCAGATGGTTTATGGGCCATAGCTCTATGCACCTTGCGGTCTCTTTTTCTCTGCCCCGCCCTTTTCCCTCGTCTGATTTTATTGTGAGGTATAGACATTGGTTGGGGACTCTTTATGGCTATCGCTTTCTCCAGTTGTCTCTCCTTAATCCTAAAAAATTCTCTGGCTGAGTTTGTTCTGTTAGGACACCATACCTATTTCTAGTTGGTAGGGGCGTATGATAGGTTTCCCTATGTTGATACCGATTGGAGTTTCTGTCCCAAATTCTAAAATCATCTCTATCAGACCGGACATTGTTCTCATTCCGGCCCCCTTGAGTGAACCTACCCCTCCTCAAATTATAACCCTGATGTGTATCTCCTTGTATGGCATCTCTATTATAGGTCATCCTATTCTGGTTACCATACTCCCGTCTATTTTGCCCTTCTTTTCTCACATTAGTTTTTTTGTGTAGACAACGATGTGTCCATAGGAACCCGTGATTTGGAAACAGGTAAGAGTGAATCAATGCACCTTTCCTGTCCCTCTTTTTGAGGTACCTTCGTGGGTTCAGGATGTATCCTATCTCTGGCTAATTTCTTCATTTTACGTTGAATGATTTCTTTCTCATTCTTCTTTATCCTATTAGTAATTATTTCTTCCATGTTTTTGAATTCTTCCAAATCATGGAAGGGCAAAAGGAGAGGTTCTAATGATTTAATTTGTTCATCCAAAGAATCAGCCTCTTTCCGGCGTTCTTGGATTATCAACTCCATGAGTGAAAAAGAGCAAGTTTGTAAAATGCTCTCCCATTTATTAGAAAAGTATTCACTGGAATCTGAAAATGAAGCCTGCTTCTGTAGTTGTAAACCCTTAGGAACTAGCTTCATTGTCAGATATTTTTCCAGTGTTACAATCTCCCAAAATATCCGATTCTCTTTTAGGAGAATCTTTTCTAATTTACCCATGATATTTTCTAGGGTTTCATCCTCTAGATCTAACACGGGATTCCCTTCGAACACAGTATTGACTAAACCATTACGTTTAGTTCTATGGTGAAACATGCTGCAGCCTAGGTTATTGATACAAGTGAATAAAACGAACAAGGAAAGAAAATGGTCAATTATCCAAGACGAAGGGTTATAAACCTTCGTCTCTGCATATATCTTTGGAGAGAGTTGCACAAACGGATAGAGAGAAGTTGTTATGCACCAGACAGGATAGTGCAGTATCGGATGAACAACCTAATTTAGCTTTTATTACAGAATTTACAGGACACCATAAAGTCATAGAAAAGGTAATCTGCAAAAACTGGCATTTGTTAAAAAAGGATCCGGTGCTAAAAACCATTTTATCAGATAAACCCAAGTTTATATACAAAAGAGCTCGCAATTTGAAGGACCAATTAACCAACAGTGCATTTATTGAGAGACCATTAGGAGGGATTGTTAGAAATCAGGGTTTCCATAGGTGTGGGGAATGTAGTATGTGTAAGAGTTGCCCCTCAAAAACACGAAAACTTGCATAGTTTATCAGGAATGGTAAAGAATTCCGTATTCAGCATTTTATCACTTGTAACAGTAAATATGCAGTATATGCCATACAATGTTCTTGTGATAAACTTTATATGGGCAAAACAAGTAGGACTTTAAAAATTAGGTGGAGTGAACACGTGCGCAATATTCGGAAGGGCTTAATCACTCATCCTTTTTCACTCCACTTTAAGGAAATTCATGGTTGCTCCACTGATCATATTCTAGCTTTTTGGGGTATAGAATTAACAAAAGATCAGTGGCGCAACAATAATAAGGATAATAGGCTGGCTAAAAGCGAGATGCAATGGATTTTTAATTTACAAACCATGGCACCAGATGGTTTAAACCATGAGTTTGAGTTGAGGTGGTTTTTGTAAATATTTTATATGTATATTCCATTTTAAATATGTTGTTCAGAGAATGGGTTGCCATGGAGATAGCACGCCAGGCCTACCCTTCAGATGCTGTGTGATATCTAGTACAGGCAAGCGGCATGTTTAGGACTGCCTGCTGAGAATGTGCGGCGGTGCTTACAAGCACGCGCTACCATGGTAACAGATCCCCACATAAACGGAGGACGGGAGTGACGCTCGTCAGTGCACGAGCGTTCACAACCCGGAAGGTTCCCATGGTAATGCCGAGCGGAAGTGACGGCCCTGAGGGACGGTCTCCATAGATACACGCGGCGTAAGTGATGTCAACTAAGGGCGGATGAACTCACTGGTGGAATAACCAGGAGTTTATACCCAGAGGCGGAAGTTGACATGGCTTATATAGGGAATGCTGGGCACACGTGGAAACGCGTTGCCATGGCAACCCGTTTTCTAGATAGGAATTTCTTAATTATTTCAATTTCCTGTGTGTTGCCTTAAATAAGGTCATGCTATGAGCACTCTTGTTCCTTGACAAAGACCCCTAGAGGGTAGAAACGCGTAGGAAGAGTGCTTTTCAGGCAGATCCTTCATTGTTTCCCATGCTGTCATTGATGTACTAACACCAGGCAGGGAATTGCTGTTATTGGCCATCGGCTTTACCTTGTTTTAAAGCATCTGTTTCAGTCTAGGATATCTATGAATGGAAATTGCCTTGGTTTTTAAAATAAAATCTTTTTATCAGTACACATATTTTTCCATCTCTGAGGAGTTATATGGTTTGAAGCACCCAAAGAAACCTTGATGTGAGGGTCCTTGCTTGCGGAGAAGTGAGTATGGTACGCCATATTTGATAGAGATTTTTACCATCATCACGTGAAAGATACCTTTATGTGTGGATTAACATCTCATATATTGTGAGTGGGGTACGCATTGGATCCCTAACATCTATATCTGCTGTTAATTGAAAGAAGTTTGGGGACATACTACACCATGATTTTGTATTGTTTTCTTTTCATGTCATCTTGAGCAACTATTGGAGACAAAGGGTCTTTTCCTGTGAGAACGTTGGCAGAGGATCATTAGACGGGATCTCATTATCCACGGGACTGTTTTGATCCATTTGGACTTTAAGTATCATTTGTCTACTGGTTAGATGTGAAACAACACCGAGCGCTTTATACTAGAGATGAGCGCCTGAAATTTTTCGGGTTTTGTGTTTTGGTTTTGGGTTCGGTTCCGCGGCCGTGTTTTGGGTTCAAACGCGTTTTGGCAAAACCTCACCGAATTATTTTTGTCGGATTCGGGTGTGTTTTGGATTCGGGTGTTTTTTTCCAAAAACACTAAAAAACAGCTTAAATCATAGAATTTGGGGGTCATTTTGATCCCAAAGTATTATTAACCTCAAAAACCATAATTTACACTCATTTTCAGTCTATTCTGAATACCTCACACCTCACAATATTATTTTTAGTCCTAAAATTTGCACCGAGGTCGCTGTGTGAGTAAGATAAGCGACCCTAGTGGCCGACACAAACACCGGGCACATCTAGGAGTGGCACTGCAGTGTCACGCAGGATGTCCCTTCCAAAAAACCCTCCCCAAACAGCACATGACGCAAAGAAAAAAAGAGGCGCAATGAGGTAGCTGTGTGAGTAAGATTAGCGACCCTAGTGGCCGACACAAACACCGGGCCCATCTAGGAGTGGCACTGCAGTGTCACGCAGGATGGCCCTTCCAAAAAACCCTCCCCAAACAGCACATGACGCAAAGAAAAAAAGAGGCGCAATGAGGTAGCTGACTGTGTGAGTAAGATTAGCGACCCTAGTGGCCGACACAAACACCGGGCACATCTAGGAGTGGCACTGCAGTGTCACGCAGGATGTCCCTTCCAAAAAACCCTCCCCAAACAGCACATGACGCAAAGAAAAAAAGAGGCGCAATGAGGTAGCTGTGTGAGTAAGATTAGCGACCCTAGTGGCCGACACAAACACCGGGCACATCTAGGAGTGGCACTGCAGTGTCACGCAGGATGTCCCTTCCAAAAAACCCTCCCCAAACAGCACATGACGCAAAGAAAAAAAGAGGCGCAATGAGGTAGCTGTGTGAGTAAGATTAGCGACCCTAGTGGCCGACACAAACACCGGGCCCATCTAGGAGTGGCACTGCAGTGTCACGCAGGATGTCCCTTCCAAAAAACCCTCCCCAATCAGCACATGATGCAAAGAAAAAGAAAAGAAAAAAGAGGTGCAAGATGGAATTATCCTTGGGCCCTCCCACCCACCCTTATGTTGTATAAACAAAACAGGACATGCACACTTTAACCAACCCATCATTTCAGTGACAGGGTCTGCCACACGACTGTGACTGATATGACGGGTTGGTTTGGACCCCCCCCAAAAAAGAAGCAATTAATCTCTCCTTGCACAAACTGGCTCTACAGAGGCAAGATGTCCACCTCATCTTCACCCTCCGATATATCACCGTGTACATCCCCCTCCTCACAGATTATCAATTCGTCCCCACTGGAATCCACCATCTCAGCTCCCTGTGTACTTTGTGGAGGCAATTGCTGCTGGTCAATGTCTCCGCGGAGGAATTGATTATAATTCATTTTAATGAACATCATCTTCTCCACATTTTCTGGATGTAACCTCGTACGCCGATTGCTGACAAGGTGAGCGGCGGCACTAAACACTCTTTCGGAGTACACACTTGTGGGAGGGCAACTTAGGTAGAATAAAGCCAGTTTGTGCAAGGGCCTCCAAATTGCCTCTTTTTCCTGCCAGTATAAGTACGGACTGTGTGACGTGCCTACTTGGATGCGGTCACTCATATAATCCTCCACCATTCTATCAATGTTGAGAGAATCATATGCAGTGACAGTAGACGACATGTCCGTAATCGTTGTCAGGTCCTTCAGTCCGGACCAGATGTCAGCATCAGCAGTCGCTCCAGACTGCCCTGCATCACCGCCAGCGGGTGGGCTCGGAATTCTGAGCCTTTTCCTCGCACCCCCAGTTGCGGGAGAATGTGAAGGAGGAGATGTTGACAGGTCGCGTTCCGCTTGACTTGACAATTTTGTCACCAGCAGGTCTTTCAACCCCAGCAGACCTGTGTCTGCCGGAAAGAGAGATCCAAGGTAGGCTTTAAATCTAGGATCGAGCACGGTGGCCAAAATGTAGTGCTCTGATTTCAACAGATTGACCACCCGTGAATCCTTGTTAAGCGAATTAAGGGCTGCATCCACAAGTCCCACATGCCTAGCGGAATCGCTCCGTGTTAGCTCCTTCTTCAATGCCTCCAGCTTCTTCTGCAAAAGCCTGATGAGGGGAATGACCTGACTCAGGCTGGCAGTGTCTGAACTGACTTCACGTGTGGCAAGTTCAAAGGGCATCAGAACCTTGCACAACGTTGAAATCATTCTCCACTGCACTTGAGACAGGTGCATTCCATCTCCTATATCGTGCTCAATTGTATAGGCTTGAATGGCCTTTTGCTGCTCCTCCAACCTCTGAAGCATATAGAGGGTTGAATTCCACCTCGTTACCACTTCTTGCTTCAGATGATGGCAGGGCAGGTTCAGTAGTTTTTGGTGGTGCTCCAGTCTTCTGTACGTGGTGCCTGTACGCCGAAAGTGTCCCGCAATTTTTCTGGCCACCGACAGCATCTCTTGCACGCCCCTGTCGTTTTTTAAAAAATTCTGCACCACCAAATTCAAGGTATGTGCAAAACATGGGACGTGCTGGAATTTGCCCATATTTAATGCACACACAATATTGCTGGCGTTGTCCGATGCCACAAATCCACAGGAGAGTCCAATTGGGGTAAGCCATTCCGCGATGATCTTCCTCAGTTGCCGTAAGAGGTTTTCAGCTGTGTGCGTATTCTGGAAAGCGGTGATACAAAGCGTAGCCTGCCTAGGAAAGAGTTGGCGTTTGCGAGATGCTGCTACTGGTGCCGCCGCTGCTGTTCTTGCGGCGGGAGTCCATACATCTACCCAGTGGGCTGTCACAGTCATATAGTCCTGACCCTGCCCTGCTCCACTTGTCCACATGTCCGTGGTTAAGTGGACATTGGGTACAACTGCATTTTTTAGGACACTGGTGAGTCTTTTTCTGACGTCCGTGTACATTCTCGGTATCGCCTGCCTAGAGAAGTGGAACCTAGATGGTATTTGGTAACGGGGGCACACTGCCTCAATAAATTGTCTAGTTCCCTGTGAACTAACGGCGGATACCGGACGCACGTCTAACACCAACATAGTTGTCAAGGACTCAGTTATCCGCTTTGCAGTAGGATGACTGCTGTGATATTTCATCTTCCTCGCAAAGGACTGTTGAACAGTCAATTGCTTACTGGAAGTAGTACAAGTGGGCTTACGACTTCCCCTCTGGGATGACCATCGACTCCCAGCGGCAACAACAGCAGCGCCAGCAGCAGTAGGCGTTACACGCAAGGATGCATCGGAGGAATCCCAGGCAGGAGAGGACTCGTCAGACTTGCCAGTGACATGGCCTGCAGGACTATTGGCATTCCTGGGGAAGGAGGAAATTGACACTGAGGGAGTTGGTGGGGTGGTTTGCGTGAGCTTGGTTACAAGAGGAAGGGATTTACTGGTCAGTGGACTGCTTCCGCTGTCACCCAAAGTTTTTGAACTTGTCACTGACTTATTATGAATGCGCTGCAGGTGACGTATAAGGGAGGATGTTCCGAGGTGGTTAACGTCCTTACCCCTACTTATTACAGCTTGACAAAGGGAACACACGGCTTGACACCTGTTGTCCGCATTTCTGGTGAAATACCTCCACACCGAAGAGCTGATTTTTTTGGTATTTTCACCTGGCATGTCAACGGCCATATTCCTCCCACGGACAACAGGTGTCTCCCCGGGTGCCTGACTTAAACAAACCACCTCACCATCAGAATCCTCCTGGTCAATTTCCTCCCCAGCGCCAGCAACACCCATATCCTCCTCATCCTGGTGTACTTCAACACTGACATCTTCAATCTGACTATCAGGAACTGGACTGCGGGTGCTCCTTCCAGCACTTGCAGGGGGCGTGCAAATGGTGGAAGGCGCATGCTCTTCACGTCCAGTGTTGGGAAGGTCAGGCATCGCAACCGACACAATTGGACTCTCCTTGTGGATTTGGGATTTCAAAGAACGCACAGTTCTTTGCGGTGCTTTTGCCAGCTTGAGTCTTTTCAGTTTTCTAGCGAGAGGCTGAGTGCTTCCATCCTCATGTGAAGCTGAACCACTAGCCATGAACATAGGCCAGGGCCTCAGCCGTTCCTTGCCACTCCGTGTGGTAAATGGCATATTGGCAAGTTTACGCTTCTCCTCCGACAATTTTATTTTAGGTTTTGGAGTCCTTTTTTTTCTGATATTTGGTGTTTTGGATTTGACATGCTCTGTACTATGACATTGGGCATCGGCCTTGGCAGACGACGTTGCTGGCATTTCATCGTCTCGGCCATGACTAGTGGCAGCAGCTTCAGCACGAGGTGGAAGTGGATCTTGATCTTTCCCTAATTTTGGAACCTCAACTTTTTTGTTCTCCATATTTTATAGGCAGAACTAAAAGGCACCTCAGGTAAACAATGGAGATGGATGGATTGGATACTAGTATACAATTATGGACGGACTGCCACGGTTAGGTGGTATAAAAAAACCACGGTTAGGTGGTATATAATACAATTATGGATGGACGGACTGCCTGCCGAGTGCCGACACAGAGGTAGCCACAGCCGTGAACTACCGCACTGTACACTGGTTGATAAAGAGATAGTAGTATACTCGTAACAACTAGTATGACGACGGTATAAAGAATGAAAAAAAAACCACGGTTAGGTGGTATATATTATAATACAATTATGGTTGGACGGACTGCCTGCCGAGTGCCGACACAGAGGTAGCCACAGCCGTGAACTACCGCACTGTACACTGGTTGATAAAGAGATAGTAGTATACTCGTAACAACTAGTATGACGACGGCATAAAGAATGAAAAAAAAACCACGGTTAGGTGGTATATATTATAATACAATTATGGTTGGACGGACTGCCTGCCGAGTGCCGTCACAGAGGTAGCCACAGCCGTGAACTACCGCACTGTACACTGGTTGATAAAGAGATAGTAGTATACTCGTAACAACTAGTATGACGACGGTATAAAGAATGAAAAAAAAACCACGGTTAGGTGGTATATATTATAATACAATTATGGATGGACGGACTGCCTGCCGAGTGCCGACACAGAGGTAGCCACAGCCGTGAACTACCGCACTGTACACTGGTTGATAAAGAGATAGTAGTATACTCGTCACAACTAGTATGACGACGGTATAAAGAATGAAAAAAAAACCACGGTTAGGTGGTATATATTATAATACAATTATGGTTGGACGGACTGCCTGCCGAGTGCCGACACAGAGGTAGCCACAGCCGTGAACTACCGCACTGTACACTGGTTGATAAAGAGATAGTAGTATACTCGTAACAACTAGTATGACGACGGTATAAAGAATGAAAAAAAAACCACGGTTAGGTGGTATATATTATAATACAATTATGGATGGACGGACTGCCTGCCGAGTGCCGACACAGAGGTAGCCACAGCCGTGAACTACCGCACTGTACACTGGTTGATAAAGAGATAGTAGTATACTCGTAACAACTAGTATGACGACGGTATAAAGAATGAAAAAAAAACCACGGTTAGGTGGTATATAATACAATTATGGTTGGACGGACTGCCTGCCGAGTGCCGACACAGAGGTAGCCACAGCCGTGAACTACCGCACTGTACACTGGTTGATAAAGAGATAGTAGTATACTCGTAACAACTAGTATGACGACGGTATAAAGAATGAAAAAAAAACCACGGTTAGGTGGTATATATTATAATACAATTATGGATGGACGGACTGCCTGCCGAGTGCCGACACAGAGGTAGCCACAGCCGTGAACTACCGCACTGTACTGTGTCTGCTGCTAATATAGACTGGTTGATAAAGAGATAGTATACAATACTACTAATATACTGGTGGTCAGGCACTGGTCACCACTAGTCACACTGGCAGTGGCACTCCTGCAGCAAAAGTGTGCACTGTTTAATTTTAATATAATATTATTTATCATGTACTCCTGGCTCCTGCTATAACAACCTGCAGTGCTCCCCAGTCTCCCCCACAATTATAAGCTTTATATACAATACATTGATGTGCAGCACACTGGGCTGAGCAGTGCACACAGACTGAGTCACTGTGTGACTGTGTATCGTTTTTTTCAGGCAGAGAACGGATATATTAAATAAAACAAACAACTGCACTGTCTCTGGTGGTCACTGGTCACTGTGGTCGTCAGTCACTAAACTCTGTCTGCACTCTCTTCTAATCTACAGTATCACAGCAATCTCTCTCTCTCTCTTCTAAATCTAATCTAAATGGAGAGGACGCCAGCCACGTCCTCTCCCTATCAATCTCAATGCACGTGTGAAAATGGCGGCGACGCGCGGCTCCTTATATAGAATCCGAGTCTCGCGAGAATCCGACAGCGTCATGATGACGTTCGGGCGCGCTCGGGTTAACCGAGCAAGGCGGGAAGATCCGAGTCGCTCGGACCCGTGAAAAAAAAAGTGAAGTTCGTGCGGGTGCGGATTCAAAGAAACCGAACCCGCTCATCTCTACTTTATACCTGTGTTTTTTTCCATATTGTATTTGTATATAAGGGTTAAGTGGCCCTTTCATTCACAGGTGGCTGCATAGGTGTGTTTGCGCCTTGGGTAATTGACCATTTTCTTTCCTAGGTTAGAATTCTCTAGCTTTCTATGCAAGGATAGATAACTCAAGGAATAGAGTGTCTGACTGCAATGCCACAAGCAATGGGTTTGATTCCAGGTATGTCAGCATCTTGAAATGTAACAAAGAGCTATCAAGTTAAGTTCATGAATGTTGCAGAGGTATTAGAGATGGAAGGGGTGGCAGTAGGATACAGGAGCTGTCAGGAGTTCCTGGACTGTAAAAAGGGGGGAAACTGCAAGTGAAAGTCATTAAAGCAGATAATTGACAAATGCCACCACCAGTGCCCAATTCCCTGAGGTAGCACACGCTGCACACACCTAGTTAAAGCCCTGGAGAACACTATGGAGAATGCAGATAATAGTATATTATTCTAATAATACAACAATAAGGGACCCATTTATTCTTTGGGCAATAAGAAATTAATTTCTGCCCAGATGTATTAAAAATCACATCCAGGGACAGGATCCTTCTTCCCGTAAATTTTGTGAAACATAATGGCATTGCTATTGTGATTAAAAACAGGGAAAGTACAGCAGATATAGAGATGTCCTCCTACATCTTGCTGCAGTCACATTAAACAACCCTTCTCGTCACACCATGCCATGGCATGACTCAGTAGAATTGAGCATCTTTATATGTGACTTTTTCTGTTTAAATAAGTCTACATTGTATTGCTATGCAAATAGGATGAACTAACAGCTTATGCTGATTAAAATGATATGCGGCAGGCTATATTCTGTGTGCGACCATTGCTGTATCTGCATACAAAATTGTACGTTATAGTGTTTTTCCTGAAATCACTGAACCATGGCACTTTGTATACAGATACAGCCACAGTTGCACACAGAATATAGGCATGCTGTATTTCATTTTAACAAACATAAGCTGCTTGTGCATCCTAGTCACATAGCAATGCAAATAAAATGCATTTTCTGTAAAAAAAAAAAAAGATGCCCTCCGTTAGCAGAGGTGGTCAGGAGCTGGCAACTAACTCACGCCAGGCATCTCCTGCTGCGAGGCATATTGAGGCAAGATGTATAAGAACACATCAGTATCTTTGATAGCTGCTGCAGAACTCTGTAATACTTTTAGAGGATACTTGCATTTTAAAAGTATCACCCTGAAAATATCAGTTTATGGGGATTTCCCACAAAATGTGTAAAATAAATATGCTCCTAAAGCATACTTGAAACATGTGAGTGACTTACCTTCAAGTAGAAGACTAAAGAGACAGGATCCACTCACAGCTCACACTCTAGCTGTGGCTGAGCATGGAGGGTAATGAAACTTTGCAAGTTTCATCTTCAACTAAACCAGGTGGGAAATTAGGTGGGGGAAGTGGGGAAGGGAAAGGACAAAGGGGAAGCTGAGGGTGTTAAGTGGAGGAACTCATGATGAGGGAGGTGAAATTAGCACAGAGCTGGTCCCAGAGGAGCCCACAGTAACTAGCTACACATTGTAGGGGGTTGGGTATGCGTGACCAGCGGAGCGCAACAAGCCCCTTGCAGCCACAGGTTCTATTCCCACTCCTTTGGTGTCATGGACAGCCACGAGTGGGAATAGTCCCTGCCAATCGGCATTACAACTATTGGGATTCTAAGGGGGCTGGATGTAGGGGGCGGTATTGCGACCGGTGGTCTCCTGACAGCCGGTCTCATAACTACAGAGCCGACCCTAACCAATATGATGCCCTAGGCAAGATTTTGGCTGGTGCCCCCTAGCACCACCACTGGTTCCGCCTCTGACCTTGTACCCCCAATATTTTAAATAGGAACAGTTCGCACATTTGGCGCACAGCCCAAAAAGGGGTGTGTTTTTGCTGGCAAGGGGCATGGCCACACAATAACCCCAATTCCAATTATGCCACACAGAACTGCAACTTTATTCACATATGATCATGCAATAGTGTCCATAATTCATATTACATCCCACAGTAGTATCACTTTATCTTATAAACGTTACTCCTCACAGTAGAACCCCTTATTCACATTACATCACACTGAATTGCTCCTTATTCACATTACACCACACCCTATTGCTCTTTATTCACATTAGACAACACAGTAGTGCCCTTTCTATACGCAACGCCACATAGTAGAGCACCTTATACACATAATGCCACACATTAGTAATGCATTTACACACATTCCACACAGTAATGCCCCTTACACATATGAGACACCTTATTAATGTCCTTATAAACATAATGCGCCTTACACATTATTGACAACCTTTATTAATGCCCTTTTACACATAAGGGGGGTAATTCCAAGTTGATCGCAGCAGGAAATTTTTTAGCAGTTGGGCAAAACCATGTGCACTGCAGGGGAGGCAGATTTAACATGTGCAGAGAGAGTTAAATTTGGGTGGCAATTGCCTAGTTTGCCTATGCCTATGGCCGGCTCTGCATAACTACATCCCATTTTTGGGGCTGAAGCTGGGTGCACGAGGGCCCTGGAATTGTAGCAGCTAGAAAGAGGATTATCTCTGTCCTGGCATTGCCTGTGGTAACCCTAGATGGTGGCCTGCACCCCAGTACATTGGTTGGTGCCTCTCAAGTATTTTTTCCTGCCCCCACCCCATCTTTCCAACACCTATGGTTGCTACCCTGAAAACTTTTGCTGGCCATACACTAGATCGAGTACGAATGTACGTTTTTGCCGTGCAGTCAATGCATTGTGTGCACATGGGGGGTCATTCCGAGTTGTTCGCTCGCAAGTGAATTTTAGCAGATTTGCTCATGCTAAGCCGCCGCCTACTGGGAGTGAATCTTAGCATCTTAAAATTGTGAACGATGTATTCGCAATATTGCGATTACACACCTCGTAGCAGTTTCTGAGTTGCTTCAGACTTACTCGGCATCTGCGATCATTTCACTGCTTGTCGTTCCTGGTTTGACGTCACAAACACACCCAGCGTTCGCCCAGACACTCCCCCGTTTCTCCAGCCACTCCTGCGTTTTTTCCGGAAACGGTAGCGTTTTTTCCCACACGCCCATAAAACGGCCTGTTTCCGCCCAGTAACACCCATTTCCTGTCAATCACATTACGATCGCCAGAACTATGAAAATGCCGTGAGTAAAATTCCTAAGTGCATAGCAAATTTACTTGGCGCAGTCGCAGTGCGGACATTGCGCATGCGCATTAAGCGGAAAATCGCTGCGATGCGAAGATTTTTACCGAGCGAACAACTCGGAATGACCCCCATTGTGTATGTTTTGGGTACGATTATGACATGATGCATGGCCCCATGGGTCAGTTGTCGCATCAAATGATTATACGTGCAGCCCATATTATCCGTTGTAATCATATGCACATCGAACCATGTTTTATAAACATACGATGCATTGTACGCTGGAACATACGAACAGCATAATTTGAGTGGCATTTCCCTGGACACTCCCAGTGCCCGAAAAAGCAGCAAGCCCAGGGGGAGGACCCTGTATTAAAACATGCAAGGGATGCCTTATGGAAACCACTAGATGACAGTGACTCATTTATAACACATGTCGGAAATGAACATCGAGTCATGGACACTGTACAGAGTTGTTATTTGAACAATTAACGTCCTGCTCTCAGGAAACTCGGAGAGGGTGAAGCGCATTGAGAATTGCTTTGCCTCCAAATTGACTTTGCCAGTTTGGGCCTTTGAGACCTATAAAGCTAAGCTATCTTTTTGTTTATATATTTTTTTTATTTTTTTGAAATTAATAAATGTTACTCCCTACTATCCATTTCTAAGCCATGAGGATCATTTTATATCCTTTGGGACTTGGAGGTCTTGGGCTAAATTACATAAGTTAATGCAAGAGGATAAAAGCCCCATTGGATGTGCCTTTTTTTATTATTTATCTGGTACGCATGTTATCTGTGTGTGCGTATTTCCAATCCTGAAGACCATATATACTATACCTTAAGGTGATTGCTTTGTCTTCCTGATCTCAGTGCTACAAGAAGAATACAAGGTGGTCATTTGATGTGCTTGACACAAGTCACAATCTGCTATGCATAATTATTATGGGGGTGTTGATTGTGCACCCTTATAAAAAAAATACTACACCGTAGGCACTTGTTCCTCTCTCTCTTAATTTTAGATTTTTCTGGTCATACACCTAGTGGCACCCTGAGGGACTGAGCAGCAGCCCATAGAAGTTGAGTGTGTAGAAGCAGTGGTGAAATTTTCCATTGTGCATTAACATTTTCTGTTAACTATATACATTGGGGTACAGAAATAACGAATAAGGAGAAGCGCACTGATCTATAATCTGTGGACTATATATATTGTGACAAGAACACTGGGATAGTGTTTGAGGGCAGGTATATTTGTCCCAGGTTCTTGTCTTACATGTTTTAGAAAATGTTAACTTCTAGGAAAAATGCTTTTTGTTTTGTCTGAACCTTTTCAGTTTGCTGTAAAAACTGGGTAAAGGCTCTGAGAGAGAGATAAGGCGAGTTCTAGACATTGGGCCCAGTTCGGGTCTTTGGCCTCACAGAGGGCTAATCAGGGTTTCAGCTGTGTAAGAGTGATATAGTGCTTCTAACCTGATTAGTATGGGCAGACTGCCTGGGAAGGCTGCAGGATCTGTGTGTGAGAGACACGCTTTCTGATGCAAGTAAGCTATACAGTATGTACTGAAGAACTCTGTGTTTTGTTTAGTGACAGTTAGGAACATCTTATGTTTAGTTAGTGCCGGACAGGCAAGGTATTTTTATTTTGGGGTTTGTTTTATTTTCTGTTTCAATAAAACTGGCCGGGGTCAGTTGTACCAGAAACTGGACTTGTGTTGTTCCTCAGCTGCTGCGTGCTGCCATATTCCCCAGGAAAAGGCACCTTGCACCCCTACAGTGTTACAACTTGGTGGAGTATGCGAGCAGGCCGTTCTGCGCATAAGTGAAAGCAGCAGCTTTGTGAGGCCTGCAGAAAACGGTGGTTTATGCAGATACAGCCCAGTGTGAAGTTACTGAGACTCACCCCTGAGGGTTTGATATATGTCCTGGGTGAAAGCAGCTGCAAAGCCGCCTGAAAAATCTGTTGACATGGAGGATCTGCTTAAAGCCTTGCTGCAAGCTACAGCGGCTCAGCAGGAGGCCAACCGACAGCAGCAGGTGGCAATGGAGGAAAATTGGAGACTACAGCAGGAGGCCAACAGACAGCAGCAGGTGGCAATGGAGGAAAATAAGAGACAACAGCAGGCAGTTGTTGATGAACTTTACAGGCAACAGCGTCAGGATAGAGAGGCCTTAGCAGAAGTGGTGCAGAGACTTGCAGCTCGGGTTGGAGATGTGGCCGTCAGTGCTCCAACCAGCTCTAGTTCTATACGAGCCAGTCACTTCCTGCAGAAAATGACAGAGGCTGATGATGTGGAGGCCTATCTGACCACGTTTGAAAGGACTGCCGAGCGTGAGAACTGGCCGAAAGCACAGTGGGCCAGTCTGCTGGCACCTTTCCTGTCAGGTGAGCCCCAAAAAGCTTACTTTGATTTAAGCCCTGCTGAGGCTCGGGACTATGATAAACTAAAGACTGAGATCCTGACCCGCCTGGGAGTCACGCTGTCAGTACGAGCACAACGGGTGCACCGTTGGCTGTACGCCATGGAGAAGCCTCCGTGCTCCCAGATGCACGACCTTATTCAGCTAACAAAAAAATGGCTGCAGCCAGAGACATTAACTGGTCCCCAGATGGTGGAAAGAGTCGTCATGGACCGCTACTTGAGATCTTTGCCCATTATCCTGCGCAAGTGGGTGAGCCATGGAAACCCGGGTACTGCTGACCAATTAGTGGACATGGTAGAGAGGTATTTGGCAGCAGAGGAACTACTGATGACCACCCAGCAACCCATAGATCCTCGACAGCGCCCTTCAGTAAAGACTGGTAAGACTGTTCCGTGGGAAAACGTTGCTGGGCGGTTAAGAGAACGCAAGGCTGGAGAGACTGTAAACACTGGCCCTGGAAACAGGCCAATGGGGCTAGAACGGTCTATGCTGCCCAAATGGGTTGATAATCGTGTGGTTAAATGTTTTAGGTGTGGTATGCCAGGTCATGTTATTGCCAATTGCCCAGTCACGCAAGAACCCATGCAATGTGATGCTGCCTTTGAATGTCGCAGAATGTCTTTCTTTGCTAGGTTAGCCTGTACTGTGGTACCTTCACCTGAGCTGGAAAAACAAATGTGTGATGTGTTCTTAGAAGGTAACCGGGTAGAGGCCTTGCTAGATTCAGGAAGTTTAGTTACCCTAGTGAAAGCTGGGTTAGTGAACCCCTTAAAGGTCCAGCAAATACCTATTGGGGTAACTTGCATACATGGGGATACCCAACATTATGCCACTGCTGAGGTGAATATAGAAACTTGTTGTGGGTCAGCAATGGTTAAAGTGGGACTGGTCCCTACCTTGGTGCATGAGGCCATAATAGGGAGGGATTTTCCTCATTTTTGGAAACTGTGGGAATCACGGTTATCAACAGATGTGAGAAGTAAAAAGCCAGTTGATAATACCGGTGATTTTATGGATGTACGTGGGTCTTCGGAACTTTCTGGCCCTTTGCCTTTTGCTAGTTTGGCTGGGGAAGTGACAGATGGGGAGTCCAGTGAGGACCCTCTTGCCGGGAACAGAGACATAGTAGTTAGAACTGAAAGCGTGCCTGACCTGGAGGTAAAGAAGGATCTGTTTGCGTCTGAACAGTTAAAGGATCCTACCTTAATAAAGGCTAGAGAGAATGTTAAGATTGTTAATGGGGAACCTGTGGTACCAGGTGACAGGGTTACGTATCCCCACATGGCCATCTGTAATGAGCTCTTGTACCACATTGTCAAAAGGGGTGAGGATGTGGTGGAACAGCTGGTAGTTCCCCAGCCTTATCGGAGAACGGTACTAGATTTAGCTCATAGTCACGTTACTGCAGGACATTTAGGGGCAGGAAAAACCACTGAAAGAGTTTTACAAAGGTTCTTTTGGCCAGGGGTTTATAAAGAAGTGTCTGAATATTGTTCTTCCTGTCCTGAATGCCAGTATCATGCCCCTAGACCCCATTTCAGGAGCCCACTAGTTCCCATGCCTATTATAGAGGTCCCGTTTGACAGAATAGCCATGGATCTCGTGGGGCCCTTGTTAAAGTCTGCTCGGGGCCATCAGTATATCCTGGTAATTATGGACTATGCCACTCGATATCCTGAGGCTGTCCCTTTACGCACTATCACAACCAAGGCGATAGCTAGGGAGCTGGTGCAGGTATTTAGTAGAGTGGGAATACCAAAAGAAATTTTGACTGACCAAGGTACTCCATTTATGTCAAGGATCATGAAAGAATTGTGCAAGTTATTTAAGGTCACTCACCTCAGGACGTCCATCTACCATCCCCAAACTGACGGGTTGGTGGAAAGGTTTAATAAAACATTAAAAAGTATGTTAAAAAAGGTTGTTGAGAGAGATGGGAAAAACTGGGATTGTTTGTTGCCCTACTTGTTAATGGCCATCAGAGAAGTTCCTCAGTCCTCTACGGGGTTTTCTCCATTTGATTTGTTGTATGGTAGACACCCCAGAGGGCTGTTGGATGTTGCCAAAGAGACGTGGGAAGGACAGCCCACTCCTTATAGAAGCGTTATTGAGCATGTAACACAAATGCAGGATAGGATTGCAGCCGTGGTACCTGTTGTCAGAGAGCACATGGAACAGGCCCAAAGTGCTCAACAGAGGGTCTATAACCGGAGTGCCAAGATACGGGAATTTGCTCCTGGAGATAGAGTTCTTGTTTTGGTACCCACTGTGGAAAGCAAATTCCTAGCTAAATGGCAGGGTCCATTTGAGATTAGGGAAAAAGTGAATGAGGTTAATTACAAAGTATACCAGCCGGGAAAGAGAAAACCCGAACAGATCTACCATGTTAACTTAATCAAACCCTGGAAAGATAGGTTGTCTCTGTCAGCGGAGCCTTGCCCTTCGGTGTCTTCACCCCGGTTGCTTCCCGCAGTGAAGGTGTCAGAGACATTATCAGCTGATCAGAACAATCAGGTTAAAGAATTTCTCATCCAAAATAGGGAGGTATTTTCAGAGCTGCCTGGCCGAACGACCATAATAAAACAGGTAAGGGCTTTTTTGGGAATTACTGGGTACTATAGACGGTTTATTCCTAATTTTGCGACCACAGCGGTGCCGTTGTCAGACCTTACCAAAGGGAAGCAGTCAAATGTGGTGAAATGGAACCCTGATGCAGAAAAGGCGTTCCAAGCGTTAAAAGTGGTTTGTGTTCACAACCGGTGTTGATAACACCAGATTTTTCAAAAGAATTTGTGGTACAGACAGATGCCTCAGAGGTAGGGATAGGTGCTGTGCTGTCCCAAACCAGAGATGAGGACGAACACCCTATCATTTATTTGAGTAGGAAACTCAATGAGCATGAAAAAAGGTATGCCATTGTGGAAAAGGAGGCTTTGGCCATTAAGTGGGCACTAGATACCTTGAGATATTACCTCTTGGGTAGACAATTCAGACTAGTGACAGACCATGCCCCTTTAAAATGGATGTATGTAAATAGAGGCAAGAATGCTCGTGTAACTAGATGGTTTCTAGCGTTGCAGGACTTTAAGTTTACTGTCGAACATAGACCGGGAACACAATTGGCCAACGCAGATGCATTGTCTCGCATCTTCTGTTTGGGGGCTACAAGTGTTCCGGCCCCTAGGTCGAAACAGAGGAGGGGGATATGTGACAAGAACACTGGGATAGTGTTTGAGGGCAGGTATATTTGTCCCAGGTTCTTGTCTTACATGTTTTAGAAAATGTTAACTTCTAGGAAAAATGCTTTTTGTTTTGTCTGAACCTTTTCAGTTTGCTGTAAAAACTGGGTAAAGGCTCTGAGAGAGAGATAAGGCGAGTTCTAGACATTGGGCCCAGTTCGGGTCTTTGGCCTCACAGAGGGCTAATCAGGGTTTCAGCTGTGTAAGAGTGATATAGTGCTTCTAACCTGATTAGTATGGGCAGACTGCCTGGGAAGGCTGCAGGATCTGTGTGTGAGAGACACGCTTTCTGATGCAAGTAAGCTATACAGTATGTACTGAAGAACTCTGTGTTTTGTTTAGTGACAGTTAGGAACATCTTATGTTTAGTTAGTGCCGGACAGGCAAGGTATTTTTATTTTGGGGTTTGTTTTATTTTCTGTTTCAATAAAACTGGCCGGGGTCAGTTGTACCAGAAACTGGACTTGTGTTGTTCCTCAGCTGCTGCGTGCTGCCATATTCCCCAGGAAAAGGCACCTTGCACCCCTACAGTGTTACAATATATATATATATATATATATATATATATATACACACACACTTTTAAGCAGCCGTGCTGTCAACCGGGCCATCTTAACAGCAGTGTAGGCCCCTGGGCACAGCAATGCACTGGGCCCCCTACCCATCCTCCAGCAGTAGGGGTGGTGGGTGCTATCAGCGGCAGCTTTGATGTCCTGCAGGGGGTAGGGGTTGTTCTGTCTTCCACTCAGCATGTAGGACCTGTAGCAGTAATTTCTGCTAATTACTCCTTTACTGCACAGATGGAGTGGGAGGGAGAACACTAAACTGTGGAAGGGGGCATTGGGCTGAATGAAGGAGCCCTATTACATGACTTCCAGGGTGGTAGGGGGTGTTTAATATGTAGGGGAGGGGTGGATAGTGGAGTGGGCTTAATATTCATCATTTTCTGGTGGGAGGGCAGCTTGCTTGACTGCAGAAATCTCAAGTTCCTGAAACGAGATTTCTTAGCTATCATTGGGGTAAAACACTAGAGAGTCCAACCTTTCAGGATTTACTGGGGACTTGGGGATCAGAGTTCAGCAGCCACAACAATCCACTAATGAAAATATAAAACTGTTATGATTCCTGAACTCCAGACCGGAGGAGATCTTATGACAGGGATCCGAGTTCAGGAAAATAAGCTGGTTGTGGGAGCTGGAAGGCCTAGTAACCCCTGGCGCCCTAACTCCGTTGTCTCGCCCGTGTTATCAGAAATCCCCTGCGAGACTATGGTTGCTTGAGCCCATGGCAGCCGCGTTCGAAGGGCGGATTATGTCTGCCCAACCCCGATGCCCCCGCAGGTCTTAATGGGAGACAAGGGGAAGTCCGAGACAGGGTGATAACAAGGGGCCCTCTGACTAAGCAACACGGCCAGGGGTTACAAGCTGACTAACTAAACCAAAAGGTATGTGCGGACTAGCCGCCAGGGAAAAGGACAACCAAAGATCCACTGATCCGACACTCCTATCCGGCACCGCTGGACACCAGAGTGGATCTGTGGAAGCGGAATCCTCCGCAAAACTCCAGAACACAATATAAACAAAATAATAAACAGTAGCGGACAAGCCGCAACACACGGCTGCGCCGCGACTCACGAACACCACCAGATGTTAAAGGTGCTCGGTCAGACTCCAGGAACAGATGGTAACTTCCGAGTACAGGATCTCTGAGGACAGGAACAACCGAATAGACCGGGACTGGGAACTCTCTGCAGCAGACAAGGCAAACAGGAAACTATCACCGGCGTCTGTAGGAAGTCCTGAGGATGCCTTTATTCAGGCATCCTCCAATCAAGATCCAGACAGGACAATCAAAAGAAATGCCGTGCAGCTTGCATGCTGCACGGCCAGCACATAATCAGGGCAATGAGGATAGACCCAGCAACGGGGAACGCGGCTGCACGTGGCGTCCCCGTTGCTAAGGCCAGAGGCGGCTCCGTGCGCCCGGCGTCTCAGCGTTGCCAGGGAGCCGGTGGCTGAACGCGCCCGGCGTCCCTGGTTGCTAGGCGCCGGGCCGCACGGCCGAGCGGACCCCGGCGCCTAACAGTACCCCCCCCTTGAGGAGGGGTCAAGGAACCCCCAAAGCCAGGTTTCCGAGGAAATTCATGAAAAAATGCCCTTTTCAGCCTCGGGGCATGAAGGTCTTCATCCAGGACCCACGACCTTTCCTCTGGCCCATAACCTCTCCAATGCACCAAAAAATAAAGCCGACCCCGGGACAACTTGGAATCGAGAACCTTCTCAACCAAGAACTCTTGCTGACCCTGTACATTAACTGGTGATCTCCCCTGAGATTTTTTACGAGGAAATCTGCTGGACGAAACATATGGTTTAAGCAATGAGCAATGGAAGGTATTTCCGATCCGTAAAGTTTTTGGTAAACGTAACCGGAAAGCAACTGGATTGACTTTTTTGATAATGAGAAATGGTCCAATAAATCTAGGACCCAATCTGGCTGAAGTTTGTCGAAGTTTGATGTTGCGAGTCGACAACCACACCCTGTCTCCTACTTTAAAAGTGCACGGCCGCCGGAGCCTGTCAGAAAATTTCTTTTCCCGGAAAGCTGCTTTTCTGAGAGCCAGGTGCACTTTTTTCCAAATAAGTTTAAGATGAGAGGTCAGGGCCAGAAAGGAGACAGAGGAATGTTGAAAAAATGAATTAGCTCTGGGGTGGAAACCAAAAACTGCAAAAAATGGAGATACATTGGTGGACGAATGACAGGCATTATTATAAGCAAACTCCGCCAATGGAAGAAACTCAGACCAGTCATTTTGGAGTTTGGCCGAGTACAAACGCAAATATTGTTTTAGAGATTGGTTAACTCGCTCAGTCTGTCCATTGGATTGTGGATGATAGCCGGAGGTTAATGATAATTTCATCTTTAACGAAGCACAAAAAGATTTCCAAAATTGCACAATGAATTGTGGACCCCTGTCAGAAACAATATCGGTGGGTAACCCATGGAGTCTGAAAACATGACGGAGGAACAGGACTGCCAATCCCTGGGCAGATGGCAATCGGGGAAGAGCAATGAAATGGGCCATTTTGCTAAAACGGTCCACTACTACCCATATGACTCGGCATCCTGCTGACAGAGGGAGGTCCACCACAAAATCCATGGAGATATGCGACCATGGCCTAAGGGGAACATTCAAGGGCATAAGTTGACCAATAGGCAAAGAACGAGGAACTTTATGCTGTGCACAGACCTGACACGAAAAAACAAACTCTTTAATGTCTTTGGAAAGACCAGGCCACCATACTGAGTGGGATACCAATTCCAAAGTCTTGGCGATTCCAGGATGCCCGGCAACTTTGCTATCATGAAACTCTGCAAAAACAGTTGCTCTCAAAAATTCAGGGACAAAAAGACGACCAGCAGGAGTATTTCCAGGAGCTTGATGTTGAAGCAGCTTTAATTGGGAAAATACATCCTGTGTGAGACCTGCCTGAATGACTGAAGACGGAAGTATGGGAGTAACAGGACTGTTGTCTTGAACCGGAAGGAAACTGCGTG
This sequence comes from Pseudophryne corroboree, assembly GCF_028390025.1. Lineage (NCBI taxonomy): Eukaryota > Metazoa > Chordata > Amphibia > Anura > Myobatrachidae > Pseudophryne > Pseudophryne corroboree. The sequence goes on along the minus strand of NC_086450.1, from coordinate 272,948,607 downwards.
ACAGGGCATCTGCCTTGATATTCTTGGAACCTGGTCTGAAGGTGATAATGAATTTGAAACGAGTAAAAAATAAAGCCCAACGAGCCTGTCGGGCATTCAGTCGTTTAGCCGATTCAATGTATTGAAGATTTTTGTGATCAGTCAAAACTGAAATGGTATGGGTCGCTCCTTCAAGCCAATGTCTCCACTCCTCGAAAGCCCATTTAATAGCCAGCAATTCCCGGTTACCAACGTCGTAGTTGGATTCTGCAGATGAGAATTTCCTGGACATAAAGGCACAAGGATGTAACTCAAGGGAATCTGGATCCTTCTGAGACAGGATAGCCCCTACTCCAACCTCCGAGGCATCAACCTCAACAATGAAAGGTAATTCTGGGTTGGGATGTCTAAGGACAGGGGCTGAGACAAAGGCTTGTTTCAAGGCCTGAAAAGATAACTCAGCTTCACATGACCAATTGGTAGGATCTGCTCCCTTCTTAGTAAGTGCCACAATAGGAGCTACTAGGTCAGAGAAAGAGTGAATAAATCTTCTATAGTAGTTTGCAAACCCTAAAAAGCGCTGAATTGCTTTTAAATTGGTGGGTTGTGCCCAACTAAGGATGGCCTGGAGCTTTTTTGGTTCCATTCGGAATCCCCGAGGGGAAATAATGTACCCTAAAAAGGATACTTCTGTGACATGAAATTCACACTTCTCCAGTTTGGCATATAAGTGATTTTCACGTAATTTCTTTAGCACCTGACGCACCTGGGTAACATGCTGTTCCACGGAGTCAGAATATATCAAAATATCGTCTAAATAGACCACGACGAATCTTCCCAGAAACTCACGGAGCACATCATTAATGAGATCCTGGAAAACTGCCGGAGCGTTAGATAGGCCGAATGGCATGACCAGATACTCATAGTGGCCTGACTGAGTACTAAATGCCGTTTTCCACTCATCCCCTGACTTGATTCTGATGAGGTTATATGCTCCTCTCAGATCAATCTTAGAGAAAATAACAGCCGAACGTAGCTGATCAAAGATGACAGAGATCAGCGGCAGAGGGTAAGTATTCTTTACTGAGATTTTATTCAGAGCTCTAAAGTCAATGCAGGGTCTGAGTGAACCGTCCTTCTTCTCTACGAAGAAGAACCCTGCACTTAAAGGGGATTTAGATGGCCTGATAAACCCTTTCCCAAGGCTTTCTTTCACATACTCATTCATGGCCACAGTCTCAGGACCAGACAATGCATATAACCTTCCTTTAGGCAACGTGGCACCAGGAATTAACTCAATGGTACAATCATACGGCCTATGGGGAGGCAAAATATCTGCATTGCCCTTGGAAAACACATCAACAAAATCCTGGTATTCCCCAGGAATATGTGCGGAACCGGCGGCAGCTACTCGGATAGGAAGCGTAATACATTCTTTATCACAGATGGTACCCCATTGTAGGATCTCCCCGGACTGCCAATCTATGATGGGATTATGAAAGGCCAGCCAAGGGTGACCCAGAACCACAGGAACTGCTGGACAATGGGTAAGGAAAAACTCAATCTTTTCTGAATGCAAAGCTCCCACCGAGAGCAAAACTGGAGGTGTACATAGAGAAATAACCCCATTGGACAAGGGACTCCCGTCTAAACCATGCATGGTGATACACCTATTCAAGGTTAGCTGAGGAATACCTAAGGCCTCGGCCCATGTTAAATCCATAAAGTTTCCTGCAGCTCCACTGTCCACAAAAGCAGAGACCGAGGAACAGAGGCTGCCATAGGAAACTTTAACAGGAACCAACAGTGAATTATTTGAGGAGATGAGCTGCAGACCAAAGTGAACCCCCTCACAATTCACTTGGTCAGGAAGTTTCCCGACTTGTTTGGACAACTACGGGCAAAATGTCCCTTACCTCCGCAGTATAAACACAGACCAGAATTTTGCCTCCTGGTTCTTTCTTCCGGAGACAATTTGGAGAGACCTATCTGCATGGGCTCCTCTATGTCTACAGGAATGGAAGGAACCCAGGAAGAGGACCCGACAGATGCCCCTTTTTCAGCCCTCCGCTCTCTGAGCCGACGATCTATCTTAATAGAGAGCTCCATGAGGTTATCGAGGGTCGCAGGAGCGGGATACTGGAGGAGACTGTCTTTTATAGATTCAGATAAGCCGAGGCGAAACTGACTGCGCAGGGCTGGGTCATTCCAGCCACAGTCGTTCGACCAACGGCGAAACTCCGTACAATAATTCTCTGCGGGATTCCTACCCTGTCTAAGAGTACGCAACTGACTTTCTGCGGATGCCTCTCTATCAGGGTCGTCATACAATAGCCCTAAAGATTTTAAAAAGGCATCTACAGACGATAAGGCCGGATCGTCTGTCTTTAAACCAAAAGCCCAGGTCTGAGGATCCCCCTGGAGCAGAGAAATAATAATCCCAACCCGCTGAGCCTCTGTACCTGAGGTAACTGGTCTTAAACGAAAATACAGTTTGCAAGATTCTTTAAAATTAAAAAACTGCTTTCTATCCCCAGAAAAACGGTCAGGCAGATGCATTTTTGGTTCAGGGACGACCCTCGGGGAGGTCCGTAACAGATCTTCCTGTGAGCTCACCCGGAGGGACAGATCCTGAACCATCTGAGTAAGTTCCTGAATCTGACTAACTAGAAACTGGCCAGGATTTGGCCCAACCCCGGTGGGATTCATGAGGCCGACAAAATTCTCCCAACTGAATAAGTGAAAAAATTAACTCTTGTTCAAATTTTTTCTTTTGTCTGGCCGGTGATAATGTTATGATTCCTGAACTCCAGACCGGAGGAGATCTTATGACAGGGATCCGAGTTCAGGAAAATAAGCTGGTTGTGGGAGCTGGAAGGCCTAGTAACCCCTGGCGCCCTAACTCCGTTGTCTCGCCCGTGTTATCAGAAATCCCCTGCGAGACTATGGTTGCTTGAGCCCATGGCAGCCGCGTTCGAAGGGCGGATTATGTCTGCCCAACCCCGATGCCCCCGCAGGTCTTAATGGGAGACAAGGGGAAGTCCGAGACAGGGTGATAACAAGGGGCCCTCTGACTAAGCAACACGGCCAGGGGTTACAAGCTGACTAACTAAACCAAAAGGTATGTGCGGACTAGCCGCCAGGGAAAAGGACAACCAAAGATCCACTGATCCGACACTCCTATCCGGCACCGCTGGACACCAGAGTGGATCTGTGGAAGCGGAATCCTCCGCAAAACTCCAGAACACAATATAAACAAAATAATAAACAGTAGCGGACAAGCCGCAACACACGGCTGCGCCGCGACTCACGAACACCACCAGATGTTAAAGGTGCTCGGTCAGACTCCAGGAACAGATGGTAACTTCCGAGTACAGGATCTCTGAGGACAGGAACAACCGAATAGACCGGGACTGGGAACTCTCTGCAGCAGACAAGGCAAACAGGAAACTATCACCGGCGTCTGTAGGAAGTCCTGAGGATGCCTTTATTCAGGCATCCTCCAATCAAGATCCAGACAGGACAATCAAAAGAAATGCCGTGCAGCTTGCATGCTGCACGGCCAGCACATAATCAGGGCAATGAGGATAGACCCAGCAACGGGGAACGCGGCTGCACGTGGCGTCCCCGTTGCTAAGGCCAGAGGCGGCTCCGTGCGCCCGGCGTCTCAGCGTTGCCAGGGAGCCGGCGGCTGAACGCGCCCGGCGTCCCTGGTTGCTAGGCGCCGGGCCGCACGGCCGAGCGGACCCCGGCGCCTAACAAAAACTGCATATTAGGCGTGTGGAGCTGGAGCAGGGAACAGCTACTTGAAGGTTGATATCTCTGGTTCTGAGCATAGTAGAGACAAGCGGCCAGTGTCCACCAAAAGGGGAGAGTCCCGTCATTTTGAGTATACCCTACTCTAAGTGAGACAGAACCTGAGATATCTGGCTGGGAAGAATAATGAACAGGCTTGGATGGGGAATACTGCTTTGGAGTCAGATATCTCCGGTTCCCCAGGGCCGATTTTCAAAAATCTGGTACCCCTGGAAAGAGGGGACCCTCAGCTATCAGCCTAGAGCCCTTATACTCCTGGGGCCCTTGGGAAAGTGCCCATTGAGCCCATATGAAAAAACGGCCCTTGCTGTCAACAAACTTAAGAAAAAAAGTTTGCAAAATGTTATGCACTGAGGTTTTAGAAAAAAAGTTTTAAATAAAACAATTGTCATGTTTCACTTTAAAAATGGTGTGGTGTTTTTTTTTCTACTTACCTTGCAATAACGGAACTGCAGCACCTTGTCGATAGCCTTGCAGGTGTCAGGAATAATGTGCCCCACACGATCGTCCTGTAGCCTGGTAGCACAGCGTAGCCACGAGCCTTTCCTCAGCCAGAATGGCCCTCCGGAACTAATTCAGATTCAGATCTGATCACAGCAGCAAATTTGTTAGCAAATTTGTTAGCAAAACCATGTGCACTGCAGGTGGGGCAGATATAACATTTGTTAGCTAATGGGCAAAACCATGTGCACTGCAGGTGGGGCAGATATAACATTTGCAGAGATAGTTAGATTTGGGTGGGTTATTTTGTTACTGTGCAAGCTAAATACTGGCTGCTTTATATTTACACTGCAATTTAGATTTCAGTTTGGACACACCCCACCCAAATCTAACTCTCTCTGCACATATTATATCTGCCCCCCCCTGCAGTGCACATGGTTTTGCCCATTAGCTAACACATTTTCTGCTGCTATCAGATCTGAATTAGGCCCTTGGTGTCCTGCCTCCAGATATAGGGGCTCACAATATGCAGCAACACCTGGAAGGTGGCATCTTTCATTTGCAGGAAGTTGCGGTAGTCCTCTGGGTTATTCTCTAGAGATGTGCACTTGAAATTTTTCGGGTTTTGTGTTTTGGTTTTGGGTTCGGTTCCGCGGCCGTGTTTTGGGTTCGACCGCATTTTGGCAAAACCTCACCGAATTTTTTTTGTCGGATTCGGGTGTGTTTTGGATTCGGGTGTTTTTTTCAAAAAACACTAAAAAAACAGCTTAAATCATAGAATTTGGGGGTCATTTTGATCCCAAAGTATTATTAACCTCAAAAACCATAATTTCCACTCATTTTCAGTCTATTCTGAATACCTCACACCTCACAATATTATTTTTAGTCCTAAAATTTGCACCGAGGTCGCTGGATGACTAAGCTAAGCGACCCTAGTGGCCGACACAAACACCTGGCCCATCTAGGAGTGGCACTGCAGTGTCATGCATTATGGCCCTTCCAAAAAACACTCCCCAAACAGCACATGACGCAAAGAAAAAAAGAGGCGCAATGAGGTAGCTGTGTAAGATAAGCGACCCTAGTGGCCGACACAAACACCTGGCCCATCTAGGAGTGGCACTGCAGTGTCACGCAGGATGGCCCTTCCAAAAAACACTCCCCAAACAGCACATGATGCAAAGAAAAAAAGAGGCGCAATGAGGTAGCTGTGTAAGATAAGTGACCCTAGTGGCCGACACAAACACCTGGCCCATCTAGGAGTGGCACTGCAGTGTCACGCAGGATGGCCCTTCCAAAAAACACTCCCCAAACAGCACATGACGCAAAGAAAAAAAGAGGCGCAATGAGGTAGCTGTGTGAGTAAGATAAGCGACCCTAGTGGCCGACACAAACACCTGGCCCATCTAGGAGTGGCACTGCAGTGTCACGCAGGATGGCCCTTCCAAAAAACACTCCCCAAACAGCACATGACGCAAAGAAAAAAAGAGGCGCAATGAGGTAGCTGTGTGAGTAAGATAAGCGACCCTAGTGGCCGACACAAACACCTGGCCCATCTAGGAGTGGCACTGCAGTGTCACGCAGGATGGCCCTTCCAAAAAACACTCCCCAAACAGCACATGACGCAAAGAAAAAAAGAGGCGCAATGAGGTAGCTGTGTGAGTAAGATAAGCGACCCTAGTGGCCGACACAAACACCTGGCCCATCTAGGAGTGGCACTGCAGTGTCACGCAGGATGGCCCTTCCAAAAAACACTCCCCAAACAGCACATGACGCAAAGAAAAAAAGAGGCGCAATGAGGTAGCTGTGTGAGTAAGATAAGCGACCCTAGTGGCCGACACAAACACCTGGCCCATCTAGGAGTGGCACTGCAGTGTCACGCAGGATGGCCCTTCCAAAAAACACTCCCCAAACAGCACATGACGCAAAGAAAAAAAGAGGCGCAATGAGGTAGCTGTGTGAGTAAGATAAGCGACCCTAGTGGCCGACACAAACACCTGGCCCATCTAGGAGTGGCACTGCAGTGTCACGCAGGATGGCCCTTCCAAAAAACACTCCCCAAACAGCACATGACGCAAAGAAAAAAAGAGGCGCAATGAGGTAGCTGTGTGAGTAAGATAAGCGACCCTAGTGGCCGACACAAACACCTGGCCCATCTAGGAGTGGCACTGCAGTGTCACGCAGGATGGCCCTTCCAAAAAACACTCCCCAAACAGCACATGACGCAAAGAAAAAAAGAGGCGCAATGAGGTAGCTGTGTGAGTAAGATAAGCGACCCTAGTGGCCGACACAAACACCTGGCCCATCTAGGAGTGGCACTGCAGTGTCACGCAGGATGGCCCTTCCAAAAAACACTCCCCAAACAGCACATGACGCAAATAAAAATGAAAGAAAAAAGAGGTGCAAGATGGAATTGTCCTTGGGCCCTCCCACCCACCCTTATGTTGTATAAACAGGACATGCACACTTTAACCAACCCATCATTTCAATGACAGGGTCTGCCACACGACTGTGACTGAAATGACGGGTTGGTTTGGACCCCCACCGAAAAAGAAGCAATTAATCTCTCCTTGCACAAACTGGCTCTACAGAGGCAAGATGTCCACCTCATCATCATCCTCCGATATATCACCGTGTACATCCCGCTCCTCACAGATTATCAATTCGTCCCCACTGGAATCCACCATCTCAGCTCCCTGTGTACTTTGTGGAGGCAATTGCTGCTGGTCAATGTCTCCACGGAGGAATTGATTATAATTCATTTTAATGAACATCATCTTCTCCACATTTTCTGGAAGTAACCTCGTACGCCGATTGCTGACAAGGTGAGCGGCGGCACTAAACACTCTTTCGGAGTACACACTTGTGGGAGGGCAATTTAGGTAGAATAAAGCCAGTTTGTGCAAGGGCCTCCAAATTGCCTCTTTTTCCTGCCAGTATAAGTACGGACTGTCTGACGTGCCTACTTGGATGCGGTCACTCATATAATCCTCCACCATTCTTTCAATGGTGAGAGAATCATATGCAGTGACAGTAGACGACATGTCCGTAATCGTTGTCAGGTCCTTCAGTCCGGACCAGATGTCAGCATCAGCAGTCGCTCCAGACTGCCCTGCATCACCGCCAGCGGGTGGGCTCGGAATTCTGAGCCTTTTCCTCGCACCCCCAGTTGCGGGAGAATGTGAAGGAGGAGATGTTGACAGGTCGCGTTCCGCTTGACTTGACAATTTTGTCACCAGCAGGTCTTTGAACCGCAGCAGACTTGTGTCTGCTGGAAAGAGAGATCCAAGGTAGGTTTTAAATCTAGGATCGAGCACGGTGGCCAAAATGTAGTGCTCTGATTTCAACAGATTGACCACCCGTGAATCCTTGTTAAGCGAATTAAGGGCTCCATCCACAAGTCCCACATGCCTAGCGGAATCGCTCCCTTTTAGCTCCTCCTTCAATGCCTCCAGCTTCTTCTGCAAAAGCCTGATGAGGGGAATGACCTGACTCAGGCTGGCAGTGTCTGAACTGACTTCACGTGTGGCAAGTTCAAAAGGTTGCAGAACCTTGCACAACGTTGAAATCATTCTCCACTGCGCTTGAGACAGGTACATTCCACCTCCTATATCGTGCTCAATTGTATAGGCTTGAATGGCCTTTTGCTGCTTCTCCAACCTCTGAAGCATATATAGGGTTGAATTCCACCTCGTTACCACTTCTTGCTTCAGATGATGGCAGGGCAGGTTCAGGCGTTTTTGGTGGTGCTCCAGTCTTCTGTTCGTGGTGCCTGTACGCCGAAAGTGTCCCGCAATTCTTCTGGCCACCGACAGCATCTCTTGCACGCCCCTGTCGTTTTTTAAAAAATTCTGCACCACCAAATTCAAGGTATGTGCAAAACATGGGACGTGCTGGAATTTGCCCATATTTAATGCACACACAATATTGCTGGCGTTGTCCGATGCCACAAATCCACAGGAGAGTCCAAGCCATTCCGCGATGATCTTCCTCAGTTGCCGTAAGAGGTTTTCAGCTGTGTACGTATTCTGGAAACCGGTGATACAAAGCGTAGCCTGCCTAGGAAAGAGTTGGCGTTTGCGAGATGCTGCTACTGGTGCCGCCGCTGCTGTTCTTGCGGCGGGAGTCCATACATCTACCCAGTGGGCTGTCACAGTCATATAGTCCTGACCCTTCCCTGCTCCACTTGTCCACATGTCCGTGGTTAAGTGGACATTGGGTACAACTGCATTTTTTAGGACACTGGTGAGTCTTTTTCTGACGTCCGTGTACATTCTCGGAATCGCCTGCCTAGAGAAGTGGAAACTAGATGGTATTTGGTAACGGGGGCACACTACCTCAAGAAATTGTCTAGTTCCCTGTGAACTAACGGCGGATACCGGACGCACGTCTAACACCAACATAGTTGTCAAGGCCTCAGTTATCCGCTTTGCAACAGGATGACTGCTGTGATATTTCATCTTCCTCGCAAAGGACTGTTGGACAGTCAATTGCTTGGTGGAAGTAGTAAAAGTGGGCTTACGACTTCCCCTCTGGGATGACCATCGACTCCCAGCAGCAACAACAGCAGCGCCAGCAGCAGTAGGCGTTACACGCAAGGATGCATCGGAGGAATCCCAGGCAGGAGAGGACTCGTCAGAATTGCCAGTGACATGGCCTGCAGGACTATTGGCATTCCTGGGGAAGGAGGAAATTGACACTGAGGGAGTTGGTGGGGTGGTTTGCGTGAGCTTGGTTACAAGAGGAAGGGATTTACTGGTCAGTGGACTGCTTCCGCTGTCGCCCAAAGTTTTTGAACTTGTCACTGACTTATTATGAATGCGCTGCAGGTGACGTATAAGGGAGGATGTTCCGTGGTGGTTAACGTCCTTACCCCTAATTATTACAGCTTGACAAAGGCAACACATGGCTTGACAAATGTTGTCCGCATTTCTGTTGAAATACTTCCACACCGAAGAGCTGATTTATTTGGTATTTTCACCAGGCATGTCAACGGCCCTATTCCTCCCACGGACAACAGGTGTCTCCCCGGGTGCCTGACTTAAACAAACCACCTCACCATCAGAATCCTCCTTGTCAATTTCCTCCCCAGCGCCAGCAACACCCATATCCTCCTCATCCTAGTGTATTTCAACACTGACATCTTCAATCTGACTATCAGGAACTGGACTGCGGGTGCTCCTTCCAGCACTTGCAGGGGGCGTGCAAATGGTGGAAGGTGCATGCTCTTCACGTCCAGTGTTGGGAAGGTCAGGCATCGCAACCGACACAATTGGACTCTCCTTGTGGATTTGGGATTTCGGAAGAACGCACAGTTCTTTGCGGTGCTTTTGCCAGCTTGAGTCTTTTCATTTTTCTAGCGAGAGGCTGAGTGCTTCCATCCTCATGTGAAGCTGAACCACTAGCCATGAACATAGGCCAGGGCCTCAGCCGTTCCTTGCCACTCCGTGTGGTAAATGGCATATTGGCAAGTTTACGCTTCTCCTCCGACAATTTTATTTTAGATTTTGGAGTCCTTTTTTTACTGATATTTGGTGTTTTGGATTTTACATGCTCTGTACTATGACATTGGGCATCGGCCTTGGCAGACGACGTTGCTGGCATTTCATCGTCTCGGCCATGACTAGTGGCAGCAGCTTCAGCACGAGGTGGAAGTGGATCTTGATCTTTCCCTAATTTTGGAACCTCAACATTTTTGTTCTCCATATTTTAATAGGCACAACTAAAAGGCACCTCAGGTAAACAATGGAGATGGATGGATACTAGTATACTTATGGATGGACCAGCGACTGCCGACACAGAGGTAGCTACAGCCGTGGACTACCATACTGTGTCTGCTGCTAATATAGACTGGATGATAATGAGATGAAATTAATATATATATATATATAATATCACTAGTACTGCAGCCGGACAGGTATATATATTTATTATGTAATGACTGATGACGGACCTGCTGGACACTGTCAGCTCAGCAGCACCGCAGACTGCTACAGTAAGCTACTATAGTAGTATGTATCAAGAAGAAAGTAAAAAAAAAAAAACACGGGTAGGTGGTATACAATTATGGATGGACCAGCGACTGCCGACACAGAGGTAGCTACAGCCGTGGACTACCGTACTGTGTCTGCTGCTAATATAGACTGGATGATAATGAGATGAAATTAATATATATATATATATATATATATATAATATCACTAGTACTGCAGCCGGACAGGTATATATATTTATTATGTAATGACTGATGACGGACCTGCTGGACACTGTCAGCTCAGCAGCACCGCAGACTGCTACAGTAAGCTACTATAGTAGTATGTATCAAGAAGAAAGAAAAAAAAAAAAACACGGGTAGGTGGTATACAATTATATATATGTTATATATATATTATATACAATTTTATATATATATATATATATATATATATATATATATATATATATTAAACTGGTGGTGATTAATTAAACTGGTGGTCAGGTCACTGGTCACACTATCAGCAACTTGCAAGTAGTACTCCTAAGCAGACAATCACAATATATACTGGTGGTCAGTGTGGTCACAATGGCAGTGTGGCACTCTGGCAGCAAAAGTGTGCACTGTACGTTAAAATATGTACTCCTGCTCTCAAACTCTAACTGCTCCCCACTGTCTCCCCCACAAGTCAGATATACAGTCACACTATCACTTCAGCAAGTAGTAGTACTCCTCCTAATGCTCCCCAAAATTACTAAAGTAAATACTGTGTCTCTCTCTACTCTAGTCTCACTCTCTTCTCTATAAACGGAGAGGACGCCAGCCAGGTCCTCTCCCTATCAATCTCAATGCACGTGTGAAAATGGCGGCGACGCGCGGCTCCTTATATAGAATCCGAGTCTCGCGATAGAATACGAGCCTCGCGAGAATCCGACAGCGGGATGATGACGTTCGGGCGCGCTCGGGTTAACCGAGCAAGGCGGGAAGATCCGAGTCGCTCGGACCCGTGTAAAAAAACCTGAAGTTCGGGCGGGTTCGGATTCCGAGGAACCGAACCCGCTCATCTCTATTATTCTCCCTAATTTCCAGAAGCAGGGGCATGTAGAAACGACTCTCTCTATCCAGCAACCAACCAATCCTTGGTCCAGCAGGACCTCTCCCTTCTTCTCCTATGCCGGGCCCTCTCCCTCTCCTCACTCAGCTTGAGCACAGCATAGGACATCAGAGCTCTATAGTGACAGGAATCCATCACCAAAGGGAATAGAGCAGTATAAAGCACTTTGTAATGCCAGGCAGAATAAAGCAATGCACAGTAGCTAGCAATGTGAAACGTTCAGTAGGGTAGAAACCAATACTAAATACAAACAGAAAAATGTGTGTTTGCACTGTCTTGTAAAGCAGCTGGAAAAATCAGGGGGTTGTGAGGCCCCTATATTTACACTAGGTACGTGGTAAATACTATAGAAGATAACCAGCGCTGAAAATATATAAAAATGAATTTATAGATAATGCTAGATGGTAAGTATAAAATATATGTTTTATTAATTTATAGTGATTTAAAATGATTTTAAACACGTATCATAGATTAAAATACATTGCATATCTGACTCCATGTGATATTCACCATATGGACTTAGGACCTTCTCCGGATTCCTCCTGTAGGCACACGAATGGCTGGCATTGCCCAGCGAGACGTAGTCCCCAATGAATGAGCACACAACAATGTCCCAAGATGGAAGTGCCCTAGGGGTGTCCTCATACTGTGCAAAGATTTTAGGAGCTTTCTGCTGGAGGATGTATAGTGTCCATTTAATGTCCAAAAGGTTTTAGTAAAGAGACCGCAATAGATTGGAATGTCTTTTAAGGCTCAACGCGTTTCCCTGGGTTGTTGTACCCCAGCTTCCTCAGGAGCATATATGAGAAGGTCCTAAATCCATATGGTTAATATCACATGGAGTCAGATATGCAATGTATTTTAATCTATGATACCTGTTTAAAATCATTTTAAATCACTATACATTAATTAAACATATATTTTATACTTACCGTCTAGCATTATCTATAAATTAATTTTTATATATTTTCAGCGCCTGATTATCTTCTATAGGGTAGAAACCAAGCCTCACTAGTCACAGAGCAAACAAGTGCACTGATCTAAAATGGCGCCTGCTTATATACCCTCTAGTGAAGCCCAGCCAATTTTGTAAATTTAGCCCACATCTGATAGTGATTGTTTGCTTTTTTGTGAGGCATACGATGGGTCGTGAAATGAGCCATCGTAAGTGGGCATATGATGGGTTGTACAACCATATGCACATCGTATGTGCATCTTGTGTCCAGAAAACACCAAATTGTTTGTCCAGGAGCTGCCAGGAGGTTGAAGGGAAATCGTGTTATGAACTGCATTGGGTAAGGGTCGTCCTGATGTATGGCCAACAATAGATTACTGTTCATTGGGAAGTAACCTTGACTGCACTGCTACATGCTTCAATGTGTTACCTAGTAACACTTTTTAGCTGTGTTAAATAACACAGTTAGTTGGATACAATATTACTCTGATGCATACAGTATGCTCTCTGTTAATGCCTCTAATTAATATAGGTGTACTATACAGCATATGTATATGGGTCGTGAAATGAGCCATCGTAAGTGGGCATATGATGGGTTGTACAACCATATGCACATCGTATGTGCATCTTGTGTCCAGAAAACACCAAATTGTTTGTCCAGGAGCTGCCAGGAGGTTGAAGGGAAATCGTGTTATGAACTGCATTGCGTAAGGGTCGTCCTGATGTATGGCCAACAATAGATTACTGTTCATTGGGAAGTAACCTTGACTGCACTGCTACATGCTTCAATGTGTTACCTAGTAACACTTTTTAGCTGTGTTAAATAACACAGTTAGTTGGATACAATATTACTCTGATGCATACAGTATGCTCTCTGTTAATGCCTCTAATTAATATAGGTGTACTATACAGCATAGGGGCATTCTCTGTCTAAATTCCTTCTGATATGCTCAAATCTATAATTTTGTTACATTTTCAGCTGTAACAATTTAGCCAGATGATTGTAACATTTTTTTGTCTGAACCAGACGGCATCCCTATGATTCATACTGCTAACGTTTGTTTACTATGAAGAAACCTGATTGCATTGATACATGTTTCAATGTGTTGATTTGTAGCATTTCAGCTGTAGTCAATAACTCAGTTAGCTGGACATAATAATATTCTGATTAGCTGCATAATAATCTTGTCAACTGGATATATACAATACTCCGTCTTATCCAGACAATATTAAGCATTTGGTATAATTTTTTTCTGTAAAGGATATTGGTGTACTATACAGTACAGGGGCATTTGCGGATTAAATTTCCTTGGAGATATTTAAATTTGTGATTCTGCAACATCCTCAGCATTGTAACAACTAAGCTAGATGCAATATTTAGCTTTTCTTCCAGTTGTGTAATTATCTGTCAGCTGGTTACAAGTATCACTCTGCCTGATCAAGACAGTAATAAACACCTTGTTTTATTTATTATTCTGTCAGCACCTGTTCACGTCGGTATAGACCTTAATCTTTACATATTCATTTATGAATATTTTTCCTCAACAAGAGGAACAACACAATCCTTACACACGTTTAATATTTTTCCACACTGTTCTATATTCAGGACTCTCATTGGCGATTCGGTGAGGTCCTGTATGGTTGATAACCGATAGACAGCTCACAGTCTAATGCCAACAGCAGACCCACTTCTTTTATTCTTCTCATTATATCTGAACCTATCATTCTTCCTTCCTTTTCTAATTCATGAACTCTCATCAATGATTCTGGGTTAGATACGGGAGTGTTTTCTACTACCAAACCACACTTAAGATGCCCAACCTCGTCCGATCTTGGAAGCGATAAAGTTTTGGGCAGGATCAGTACCTGGAGGGTGACCCCCCAGATAATATCCGGTGTAATAGTTTAAGGCAAATTTATAATTCAGCCTAACGTTGACAGCAGATTCATACTTTTTCCTGATTTCCTTCTTTTCCTAATCTTACATCCACTACCATTTGATACTGTTGGTCAAAATTGTGAACGTGATATTAATAATTATTAACTTCTATTATGTTCATTCATTGAGTGATAGGATTCACAACATATTTTGAGGATGCCGTTGTTCAGTTCCCTAATATAGGGTTTTATTGGTATGCTGCTGCATATTAGGCTATGATGCCTTAATTAATTTTATAATTGCAGATTGTCTGTTTACCATGGATATGCAATTGATATGAGTACGTAATTTTGCATGGTATAGTGGACAATGGACTTATTAAATTATTTGTGTCAATAAAAATGATTTTATATGGATTCAATTAAAAGTTACGTCTTAACTTCTATATGGTTTTCTTAATGAGTGCGCTAACAAAGGGTCTTTCTTTCTGGTCTCCTGTACAACAATAGATTACCCACCTATAAAAAATAAATAAACAAACAAACACATTTTTAATAAACTAGACTACCTGGAGAACAGTTCTAGATGGAATAATCTGAGAGTGATTTATCTGTCAGTCACTTAACTGGCTAATATTTTTAATTAACATAGGTTAAATATTGATTAAAAATTATATTCAGTCAAAATATTGGTCCATCGATGATTGGAAAATCACAGCTATTGGGAACCTACTTATTCCCAGTGGATGCTTCTCTCAGCAGCTGCCAGTGTACACAAGCTAGGTAAGGGCTAATGTCTGATGCCATGGGACGAGGGGTGCTGCCTGACTTCCTGATCAGCAGAGATTGGCTGCATGACAGGCACTGGGGGAGGGAACCAGGAAGCAGGGGGACCAGGAGAGTGTTTGCTGCTGGAAGAATTCTCAGCAGCTGCACAGTGGGCTTTTTGACAGGTCGTCTCAGATGTGTCCATGTCAGGTAAAGCTCAGCCTGCTGTAGTCACATGTGATGCGATCATACCAGGCAAGTTGTTAAATGTACCTATCAATTCTACTCTCCCGGAGCTGCTGGATATTCATGACAATGCTCTGTTTTGGTGATTGAAGGAACCTATTTTATCTTGGACACTGTATGAAAATACCAATGGTGAGTCTTGTGTGCTGATTTTTCTTTGCCTCACTTATGTCCATAATGAGGTAATCTGGATAGCTTCAAGGAAACTGCACTCCCTTCAATTAAACAACTTACAGATCTTTCTTTTTTTCAAGAATGTTCAACATAGGTCACTAGAAAAAGAAGAAAATTTAGATTAATTTAGATTTTAATTTAGTGCCTGCCCCCATCCCCCCGACCCCACCCACACATACACTGGACAGGTAACACTCTGCCAAATCAAGATTTAAGCTGCCAAGATTTGGTGTTCCTTTTTTTAATTAATGTTATAAGTTAGGCAAAATTTAACAGTGATTTAGGAATAAATGTAAACATAAAATAATGGTGTGGATCTAACAGAGTTGAACGTTTGACTTTGATATAATGTTTTTCAGTGTAGTTTCATGTTTTTATGTTTCATGTTTTCATGTTTCATGTTTTCCCAGCTCCCCAAAATCCTAAGACGACTTTTAGTTTCACATAGATGCATCTCCTGAGAGTAGAGTGTAGATGCAGTTTTGCAAAATCAATCTATAGCACTTTTCCAGTGTACAGTAATTGGCAGAGGCGTAACTAGAACTTTGTGGGCCCCATGGATATATTTTTAAGGGGCCCCCAACTCAGGTCACCGGAGAGAGAGTGGCAGCAGGGACACAGAGACATAGAGTGGCAGAAGGGACACAGAGAGTGACAGCAGAGAGACAGATAGTGACAGCAAGGACACAGAGACAGAGAGAATGGCAGCAGGAACACAGAGACAGAGTTATGGCAAAGATTTAGTGACAGAAAGAGGCACAGAAACAGGGAAAGAGGAAGCAGGAATGTAGGGACAGAGAGAGGCAGCAGGGATGCAGGGACAGACAGAGAGGCAGCAAGGACATAGGAAGAGATAGAGAGGCAGCAGGGACTTAGGAAGATGCAGCAGGGACATAGGGACAAACAGAGTGGCAGCAGGGACATAGGAACAGATGTAGGCACTGACAATGCCGTTTTATATGCAGGAATGAAAGCTTTACCTTAAACACACCTTAATACATTTTACCATGCAGCCGCTGCAGCCGCTTTACTTAATACATGTTATGAGCCACGGCTGTGGCTCATTCCTGTTTTGCAGTTTTGTTCTGTATTTCATGTTATACTTCTGTTTATGTTCCCCGTGGGTGTCATGGGGTGCTCGGAGCTCACCCTTAAGGAGGGGATACTGTTATGAACCACAGGTAGTGGTTCATTCCTATTTTATGTTTATTTAGTTGTCTTGCATGCCAGGATTTCCCATTGCTCTGTTTTGGATTACTCTTGTCTGCTGTCGCTGGTGAGTCTGTGCAATTGCAGCTTGTTCCCATGTGTTCAGCCTCATCTGGCTGCTGATTGCATCTTGTCAGCTTAGTCGTGCAGCAGGCCAGCTGCAAGAGATAATTAATTAGGCCTCTCTGATATATGCTGGCTCACTGCAGTTAGCAGATGCTGATGATATTCCTTGGTTTGCAGTCTGCTTTAAGTTTGAGCTGGTTCCTGTCAGTCCCTGTGTGGATTCCTGTGTCAGTCCCTGTGTTGATTCCTGTGTCAGTCCCTGTGTCTGATCCCGTGTCCTACCCTGAGTTCCAGTGGATTCTGCCTGTCCTCCAGTTCTGAAAGTCGGTGTCGGCAGCTTCCTGTTTGCCTATGTCAGTTGCAGAAAGTATCCAGTCCTGCTCAAGCCGGTTGTTCCTGTCCTCAGTGGTCCTGTACTCAGAGATTTGTCATCTTTTCCTGGAGTCTGACTGAGCACCTTTAACATCCTGTGGTGTTCGTGAGTCACGGCGCAGCCGTGTGTTGCGGCTTGTCCGCTTACTGTTTATTATTTAGTATATTTGTGTCCTGGAGCTTTTGCGGAGGATTCCGCTCTCCCTGATCCACTCTGGTATCCAGCGGTGCTGGATAGGAGTAACGGATCAGTGGATCTTTGGTTGTCCTTTTCCCTGGTGGCTAGTCCGCACATACCTTTTGATTTAGTTAGTTAGCTTGTAACCCCTGGCCTGGTTGCTTAGTCAGAGGGCCCCTTGTTATCACCCTGTCTCGGATTTCCCTTTGTCTCCCATTAAGACCTGAGGGGGCATCGGGGTTGGGCAGACATAATCCGCCCTTCGAACGCGGCTGCCATGGGCTCAAGCAACCATAGTCTCGCAGGGGATTTCTGATAACACGGGCGAGACAACGGAGTTAGGGCGCCAGGGGTTACTAGGCTTTCCTGCTCCTACAACCAGCATATTTTCCCAGTACTCTGACCTCAGCTATACGATCTCCTCTGGTCTGGAGTACGGGAATCATAACATTATCATCAGCCATACCACAAAAAAGAAATAAAACTTTTTTTTTTCTTTTTTGGCCCAGTCCAGTGTCTTGTTTAGAATCCAGTCTTGTCTAGAATTCAGTGTGCAGAATCCAATCCGGTGTCAAGAATCCAGTCCTGTCTAGAATTTGGTGTTTAGAATCCAGTCCGGTGTTTAGAATCCAGTCCGGTGTTTAGAATCCAATCCAGTCCGGTGTTTAGAATCCAATCCAGTCCGGTGTTTAGAATCCAATCCAGTCCGGTGTTTAGAATCCAATCCAGTCCGGTGTTTAGAATCCAATCCGGTGTTTAGAATCCAATCCGGTGTTTAGAATCCAGTCCGGTGTTTAGAATCCAGTCCGGTGTTTAAAAAAAAAAAAAAGTCTTGTTTTGTTTAGCAAAATTTAGTCTTGCCTTGTCTTGCCTTGCCTTGTCTTGCCTTGTCTTGCCTTGCCTTGCCTTGCCTTGCCTTGTCTTGCCTTGTCTTGTCTTGTCTAGTTTTAAATCCTCCTATGTCTACTATGCAAGCCCTGCAGGCATCTCTCGCAGCCCTGAACTCTGTATTCAGTGCTTTGAGACCTGAGCGACTAGAAGTTTTGCAGCAATCCCTAAAGCAACTGCAAAACCTTCTGACTAAAATCTTGCTTATTTTGCCAGAAGTCGTTGAGAGTACATCTATCTCTAAAGAGACTCTTGTTCACAGTATGGTGACAAGAGAATCCTCTGGTTTAATTGAAGAGAAAAAGTTTAAAAGTTTTCTGCGGCCCAGGCTCTCAGAAGAGGAGCGTCTGCGTCGCAGAAACTTAAACTTATGCCTATATTGTGGGGGTTTAGGCCATTATCTGCAGACCTGTGAGTTGCGCAAGCCAAAGTGTGGTGACGAGTCTTGCCCTCTGGCCAAGTTGAGTCATGATACAAGACCTACTCCTGTCTCTACTGTGGCAGAGGTACTTGTCACACAACCCACACAAAAAAGCTCTCTGTCCTATAATTGGGGTCCTTGGGCAAGGGAGCCCCATTATAGATTCAGGAATCAAAAGAGAATGTTTCTCTCCTCTCTTGAGGTTCCTGTGGAAGCGGAGTTGCAAGTCCCTGGAGTGGTGCCCGTAGCCCAGGGTCCTGGAGTGGTGCCCGTAGCCCAGGGTCCTGGAGTGGTGCCCGTAGCCCAGGGTCCTGGAGTGGTGCCCGTAGCCCAGGGTCCTGGAGTGGTGCCCGTAGCCCAGGGTCCTGGAGTGGTGCCCGTAGCCCAGGGTCCTGGAGTGGTGCCCGTAGCCCAGGTTCCTGGAGTGGTGCCCGTAGCCCAGGGTCCTGGAGCGGTGCCCGATGCCCAGAGTGCTGGAGCGGTGCCCGATGCCCAGAGTGCTGGAGCGGTACCCGATGCCCAGAGTGCTGGAGCGGTACCCGATGCCCAGAGTGCTGGAGCGGTACCCGATGCCCAGAGTGCTGGAGCGGTACCCGATGCCCAGAGTGCTGGAGCGGTACCCGATGCCCAGAGTGCTGGAGCGGTACCCGATGCCCAAGCTTAGAGAGGGACATCAAATATTGTAGCCCAGGTTTCCATACCAGAAGGGGTCTCAGAAGCTGTTACCCCAGGTAGGGACTTGAGGAGCGCAACCTCAGAAAGGGTATCTAAAACCATAGTTCTTGAAGGGAACTCGAGAAGCAAAACCCCAGAAGGGATCTTTGAAGTAATATCCCCAAGTGGGGTCTCGAGAGACGCAGCCCCAAAGAAGGGTCTAGAAGTCGCTTCCCCAGGAAAGAACTTAAGAAGCATAGCATTAGTGGAGGATCTGAACGTTATTGCTTCAGCAAAAGTCCCGGAAGTCATAGTCCCGGGAGAACTTTCGATTATTATCGACTCAGAGAGGGAGGCCGATGGCCCGATCCCAGTCAGGGAGGCCAACGACCCGGTCCCAGTAAAAGAATCCGAGGTGCTGGCCCCAGCGGGGTTCCCGGAGGCCACTGCCCCAGCGGGGTTCCCGGAGGCCACTGCCCCAGCGGGGTTCCCGGAGGCCACTGCCCCAGCGGGGTTCCCGGAGGCCACTGCCCCGGGTGGGGTTCAGAAAGTCACTGCCCCGGGTGGGGTTCAGAAAGTCACTGCCCCGGGTGGGGTTCAGAAAGTCACTGCCCCGGGTGGGGTTCAGAAAGTCACTGCCCCGGGTGGGGTTCAGAAAGTCACTGCCCCGGGTGGGGTTCAGAAAGTCTCAGCCCCGGGTGGGGTTCAGAGAGTCTCAGCCTCGAGTAAGGTCAATAGTGACCAGGTCCTAGCAAAGCACTCCAGTCAGTCAGATGAGAAGGAAACAGATCCTGACTCTGATATCTCAACATCCATAATCTTTGATGGGGACTTAGCCCAATTTCTGGCGCTTTACAAACACTATTACATTATTATGTTGTCTAGACCATTTCTGGGCATCACTCCAGAGAACCTTGTGCTCTATCTTATTTATTCTTTTAGAGGAGAGCCTTTTGAGTGGGCGACCAGCCTAATGAAAGCTGAAGATCCCATTCTTCAGGATCCCCCAGCATTCAGTGATGCAATTATTAAAAGATATGGTTCCAAAGAAATTGGTTCAGGTTCCTCTAAGTCACCCGTCTTGTCTGCTGAGAGTCCACAAAATACTGTAAACTCGGCACAGGAGTCTCAGCCCGTTGTGACTGCAGGATGTGCTTTTCTGACTACTTCTTCTAATAATAGTACTTTACCAGAAAGTTCAGCTCCCAAGGGTAAGAGACCTGTCTCTGATTTGAACGCAGCCTTGCTGGGTGGTACCATCAGTTCAGACAATGTTTGGGGAATTACCTTGGTCAGACCTAAAGAGCTTTGTAAAAAGAAGAAGAAGAAAAAGAAATAATTTTTTGACTCTTGCCTTGATAAAAAAAAAAAAAAAGATTTTTTTTTTTTTCCCTTGTCTTGTGTCCAGTGGCCACCATCAAGGGGAGGGCACTGTTACAAGCTGTGGTTGCAGCTTGTTTCTGTTTTCGTGTCTGTTAGACCAATGTGTCAGGTTTTTTTTTGTATCCCTTGTTCTGGATAGTCTGAATTTTGGGGTCTTTTGACCCCTCCTCAAGGGGGGGGTACTGTTATGAGCCACGGCTGTGGCTCATTCCTGTTTTGCAGTTTTGTTCTGTATTTCATGTTATACTTCTGTTTATGTTCCCCGTGGGTGTCATGGGGTGCTCGGAGCTCACCCTTAAGGAGGGGATACTGTTATGAACCACAGGTAGTGGTTCATTCCTATTTTATGTTTATTTAGTTGTCTTGCATGCCAGGATTTCCCATTGCTCTGTTTTGGATTACTCTTGTCTGCTGCCGCTGGTGAGTCTGTGCAATTGCAGCTTGTTCCCATGTGTTCAGCCTCATCTGGCTGCTGATTGCATCTTGTCAGCTTAGTCGTGCAGCAGGCCAGCTGCAAGAGATAATTAATTAGGCCTCTCTGATATATGCTGGCTCACTGCAGTTAGCAGATGCTGATGATATTCCTTGGTTTGCAGTCTGCTTTAAGTTTGAGCTGGTTCCTGTCAGTCCCTGTGTGGATTCCTGTGTCAGTCCCTGTGTTGATTCCTGTGTCAGTCCCTGTGTCTGATCCCGTGTCCTACCCTGAGTTCCAGTGGATTCTGCCTGTCCTCCAGTTCTGAAAGTCGGTGTCGGCAGCTTCCTGTTTGCCTATGTCAGTTGCAGAAAGTATCCAGTCCTGCTCAAGCCGGTTGTTCCTGTCCTCAGTGGTCCTGTACTCAGAGATTTGTCATCTTTTCCTGGAGTCTGACTGAGCACCTTTAACATCCTGTGGTGTTCGTGAGTCACGGCGCAGCCGTGTGTTGCGGCTTGTCCGCTTACTGTTTATTATTTAGTATATTTGTGTCCTGGAGCTTTTGCGGAGGATTCCGCTCTCCCTGATCCACTCTGGTATCCAGCGGTGCTGGATAGGAGTAACGGATCAGTGGATCTTTGGTTGTCCTTTTCCCTGGTGGCTAGTCCGCACATACCTTTTGATTTAGTTAGTTAGCTTGTAACCCCTGGCCTGGTTGCTTAGTCAGAGGGCCCCTTGTTATCACCCTGTCTCGGATTTCCCTTTGTCTCCCATTAAGACCTGAGGGGGCATCGGGGTTGGGCAGACATAATCCGCCCTTCGAACGCGGCTGCCATGGGCTCAAGCAACCATAGTCTCGCAGGGGATTTCTGATAACACGGGCGAGACAACGGAGTTAGGGCGCCAGGGGTTACTAGGCCTTCCAGCATATTTTCCCAGTACTCTGACCTCAGCTATACGATCTCCTCTGGTCTGGAGTACGGGAATCATAACAATACACACTCTACGTACTTTGTACGCTATTAGTATACAAAGTACCGTGCTGTGTACGGACTTAGCGTACAAACGCCGCACTGACGGTACAAAGTACTCACAGCATGTACACACCCAATGAATACACTTTAAACCTTATGCAGCAATGCAGTGTGATGCTATTACACTTTAAACCTCATGCAGCAATGCAGTGTGATGCTATTACACTTTAAACCTCATGCAGCAATGCAGTGTGATGCTATTACACTTTAAACCTTATGCAGCAATGCAGTGTGATGCTATTACACTTTAAAAAGACAAAGAATCTGTCTAGTCGTCCCGCGTGTCGCGCAGTTTAAACAAAGGCTGCACTGTAGTTCCCGTGGCCAGAACCAGTGTTTCTCCAGAACACTATGAATAGCTAGACAAAGAAAATTTTGGCCATGGGTATCAACAGGCGCCTAAATGCAATATAGATCAAAGTGTTTGACATATAAACTGTGTGCAATCAAAAAAGCAAATATACAACCCTTAAGGTCGACGTGAGAGTCCAATTCTTGTTCCTCACACTTCCTCCTCTTAGTTTGATAGCATGTAAAATAGAGGGGAGAGGGAAACCATATGTGCAGTACAGTAATGAGCCTTGAAAAAGACTCCAGGAATAGGAGTTGAAACGCGTCGGCGTATTCCATCTGTGACCGGTTCCCACGTTGGTCTGCATCTTCAAGAACCAGAGGACTTTTCCAGCTCCTGCCCGGGTGGACTTTTGGAAATTAAAGAACTTGTTTGAGGACTCTTTGAGTTCTCAGACTCTCTGGTAATTGTTCTGCACATCTCCTGTGGTTGTCACACTTGGACATTAATATCCTGCACATTTTATTGTGACCCTGCATTGTGATTGTCTATGTTTCATGTATGTGTGTGTATTAAATTACTGTACTGCACATATGGTTTCCCTCTCCCCTCTATTTTACATGCTATCAAACTAAGAGGAGGAAGTGTGAGGAACAAGAATTGGACTCTCACGTCGACCTTAAGGGTTGTATATTTGCTTTTTTGCTATTACACTCTATTAATCTCTTTGTCCATTGGACACAGAGATGGTCATTTACAGTACAGGAGAGGTCATAGGTCTGTTTGAATAGGTGGGCGATGTCTATTTTCACTGCTCTTGTGGGTGGTCTCCTCTGGATTCCTGCCGCATACATAATGTACAGTAAATGCAGTTTATATCTATATTCTGCTCCTGTACATAACTATCCGCAGGAACATGCGATCTTCCTCAAACCAACACCGGAATGTTTCCCTTAAAATACCCTACAGCTGGATACCAAACACCACCTTGTAACCTTGTTCTGTCCCCTCCTATCCTGTAAAGGTGAATCCCTTTGTTCTGTTACCATTTAAACTGATGTTAATTTCTGATGTGGTGCAAGGAGACTATGTGTACATTGTGCACTATTTGGATTACATATGTAATGTATTTTGATAGCCTTCCATGCATTCACAAACTCTACCGTAAATACTCATACCACGCGCTAATGCGCAGGACCGCGGGAGCGACCATATGCAAATTGTGAATATGCGCACGCACAGTAGAGGAAGTACGCGCATGGAGGCCATCTGTGTGTATTTTGTACATGATGTGTGTACTGCAATATTTTTTGACTTTGACAGTCCACCCTTTGGCAGTCACCAATAACTGCCACTATCTAATCAATAAAAACAGAAAAATATCTACACAATATCTACAGAAGCTTGGAGTTGTCAGAGGAGAGTTGTAGGTGGGAAATGTATGACCTAGTGGGATAGTAAAAGTATGTATATATGAATCCATATCTATCGAAGCTTATGTTCTACATAAGCTTCGAGGTATTGCGAAGTATACATTAAATCCTTCTCATCCTGTATTAAGTGTCTGTAAATGGGCCAACAGACACTACCGAGCTCTTTTCGGCTTCTTGTTCCAACAAATGGGGTGCACATTTAGTTGATGATACATGGAGGGGGAAACATAAGTGAGTGCTAGCATATGTGGATATCACCTGTCGACTATGTGTGCTATTAACTGAAGGTTGCAGAGATGAAGATAAGACATATAAATAAAATACATTCACATAAACATTTTGGGTAGGGCTGATGTCTTTTTCCGGATGGATGTATCTGGGCAGAGGGGGAGACAAAAGAAAAACAGGTGAACGAAACAGGCCATGAAATTCATTTGCAATCCTTATCATATCACTGTCTCTATGGAAGGGTCATGAATTAAATCTGCTGCTATAACAGTACCCTTGCTCCTTAGACTCATCAACTTTGTGTCGTGCTTGCGCCGCGTCAGAATTCAAACACACCTAAATATCAAACCAATAATTATGACGACTCCCAGGATACAAAGGAGAAACTTCCCTACACTCATAATAACATTTTGAGCCCACTCTCCTAAACCTGAGAACCAATTTCGTGGGTTCAACCATGAGACCCAGCCGGTCAGTTCATTACTCAGTCACCAAGGTAAGGCTGTGTTTCCTCCTGAACTCCCACTTCAACTGCAAGATATCGTCCATCTTTTGATCGATGATCTCCGTTGGGTCATCAGTACTGTTCGTAATATACATACAGCACTTCACCCCATATTGAGTTGCCAGCGTAACACAGTACCCACCTGTCACGGCTGTGATATAATTAAGGACCATCCTGTGCTGAATCAGTTCCTTCTTGTAAGCTTGTAACTCCCTTCCTGTATACCTGAAGGTGTCGTCATACATCTCAGTGATATTATCTATCAAGTTTGCTAGCGCATGGATATACCTATAATTTATAGTTCCTCTGGCAGTACGGGTAATGTCTAATGCGAGAAGGAACTGAATCCCAGTGGATTCGTGGATGAAATTAGAGGCTGCGTGCTCTGTCCTATCTATGAGGTGTCTCTTGATGATGTGTTCATAGTGAGTATGAGTATAAGGAGCCTGAGCACTGCGGTGAACATCTTTCATTTTACCATGGGTTATGGTCATGACCTCTGGCAGTACTCTCCCAATATAACACAATCCCTCTGAGCTCGGGGCAAGCCACTTGTACGCCTTCCTCCCACATATGAAATAGGCATCATGTGGGAGAACATAGGGGACAAAATATAACATCACCATATTACAAATTTTCCAAGTAAAGAAACCTATCCCTAGTTCTCCCATCTGCTCAGTACAAGTACCGGGCTGGATGATATGAGCACAATACCCTGGCGATACATTTCCAACCCACATGGTCTTGCTTCCACGAGTATACCAATACCGAAAATACCTCCCACTGTTGGCTATTTGGCGTACAAGTTCAGAGTCTATGGGTATCCTATCAGCTCTGTGTGAAAAGGTCATTGTCTGGTTATTCCACGTCACTTCCCAATTTCCCGGTTTTCGGTAATTGGAAATATTAAAACACAATAAGGACCTGTCTACATGATACTGGTGGAGCTTCAAACTAGGGGGCCTAGATATATTGAATTTCTTGTCCACCGGTATCCCACCCCGCAATTCGAGTACCTCATCTATTGCTAAAGGGTACGGTACTAATCCTGACTTGCTCTGACCTTGAGGTACCTGTGAGCACACCCAGCATTCTGTCTGGTTTAAGACCTGACCCACTAGTGAGTGGTAATCACTCAACGGATGACGGTCCATGTCGATATTAAGGTTGGACTGACATCTCTGGATGCACCCATCCTCAACTATATTCTCATAATTCCTACAAATACAATATTCATCAGACAATAACCCCTCACAGTGCCTCCGAACTCCCTGACTACCCGAGCGCTTACTGATGCCAGCCTTTACTAAAGTGATGTGTTGATGCTGAGATCCTACAAATTCATACTTGCCATCAGAACCCATTCCAGATCCCTGCTCGACCTCTCTGGGACCCTCACAAAAACAAACTGTCCTTATCAAAACCAGAGTTACTAATAGAACCCGAAACGCAGTCTCTTGTGATCGATCCATTTCGTTTAGGGAAAGGAGGAAAATAAGAAGGGGAAAAGACAGGAAAATGCAGGGGGAGGTGCAAAAAAAAATGATACTACAACCGTTCTAGATCTGTGCTCGGATGACCTTCAACAGTCTTGCCTCTCAACCTTCCTGGGACAGACACTCCAGTGATACGAGGTTCTCTACACTCTGCTCTTTGTCACGAGTTCTCTCCGGGTCAGCGGCTTTTCTGTAGGGAACATAAATCTTGTATATCAATGTGTTTAACTGTTGTGTATTATCAGTTGTGTGAAGTAAACCATCTGTGGAAAGTGAAAAGAGAAAGGAAATAATAAACAGAATTTTTTTCAGATTTGCGTTCTCCATCAGGCTGTCACGCCATCATGCATATCGGTGTCTAAATACAGTCTCCCTTCACCCATATTCCCATTCTCACCCTTTGTGCATGACCAGGCACACTGATACTGGTGTCCCTATGTTGGTGAGATAAACTGGATTTGGGCAGAACTCTGAAAGACCGAGTAGGCCTGTAGCGTCTGAACTGTAACCCTGTCGCTGAACGTAAGAGATGAAGAGGAAGCTTTGAAGACAAATCACATAGAGTTTAGTAACAGATAAGTTGGTAGAGGCAAAGAATATTTTACAAAGTTTGACATCTGGATTGGGCACTAAGGGGAATGATTCTCTACTCGGTCTGCTCCCCCCCCAAAAAAAAAGAATCTATGTGTGTTATATCTCTACTGGGACTATCCCAGCCATCAATCCAGTGTCCTGTCCATTCTAAATTCATAGGGAACCCGGTATCTTTGAGATAATTTCCTCTACCTGTGATGGACATGTATCTAGAACAGCGAAATGCAACCTTAGTCTTTGTGGGTATCCAACATAATTCGTACTTCCTGGGCGGGAGCACGCTATATGTATACCATCTCTAACAAAACTTCTGTTAAATTAATTAGAGGTCACTTCTGCTAGAGAAAGAAGCAGAAGTTTAGGGACCTCCTCCTAACCCCAGTAAGTTCTGTCAAAAGGGTAAAGTTGCATTTATTCCATTCTTCCCATTAACCAAATCTGTGTTTTCTATATGGCTCGTGAATCCTTACTATATGTCCCTTGATCCCGTCTATGTGTTTAATAACATGGCTTGTTTTCTCTGTCTAGGGGGTCTATATTGGCTATGTGCTCTACTACTCTTGCAATCTCTAGCAAAATGTCCTTTATTTTTTTTACAAATGTAACAATTTCTCGGTCTTTTCTTACCACCAGGGTTTTTGGGGTTTAGGCTGATGAGACTCAGGTGTAACAGCCTGTATACTTTCAATCCCCAGCCTCTCCTCCTGCAGTTCTCTACGCCTAGCAATATTCTTATGGTGTTCAATCGCGCACTCTCTATGACAAGCTACTGTGGCCCCTCTCCAATCAGGAAAAAAAATGTTTGTACCCTGTCCCTTACTGTCTGATTGAGTCCATCCATTAATACAGAAACAGCAACCTTCCTGTAATTCGCATCGTTCCCTGTATCTGATACCCGCATGTATCTATCTATTATTTGCAGGTCCTGATGGAAGTATTCAGATGTCATTTCATTTTCCCTCTGTTTTATGGAGAATTTTTTTCTCTCCACTTAACAGTTGTGGGGAAATACAACTCTAGTTGCATGTTAATTTGCTCTAAGTTCTCCTGATTGTGTTTTGTCAGTCATAAGACTATCTGACTCTAATCTACAATCAGTGATACATTTTTGGGTGTCAATATTAGGAGGTAGGCACGCTTTCAAAAATATCCGCCAGTGTTTGTTTGTCGGTTCATACGCATTACCCAGATCTCTGAAAAATTTCTGACATCTGGCTAAATGCTTCCGAGGGTCGGGAATTCTGAAATGATTGATCGCAGCTCATCTCTGGGCCACGGGCAATACATTGCATTATTCCTGGTGAGGATTATTCCCTGACTATCGGTTCCCCCATTGGGGGTTACTATTTCCAGGACAGGGTGTAATCCTACCATTCCGTTCCTAATCTGTTTACTGTGAGGTGTTGTTGTCTCTGTGCAATGAACTGTCTTACACTTACCGGTAGCTGTGACCTCACCAGTTCTTTCACTGGGGAATATTGTTACTGCTCTACCTGGTTGGACAGGCCCCACCTGAGTTTCCTGCAGCGAGGTGACTGCTTGGAGGAGAGCTGCGATTCGGCTGGATATATTTGTTATTAAAAAAAAGATATAGATTCAATATATATATATTACAAAGTACAGTATACCTATAGTTACAACTCATACAGTAAGCAGTTAAAACATACAGTTTCATACAATTACAGTTACAGGCCAGCGATACAATTACCATTCCCTCCAATGCATCTTATGTCTCTCTCTCTCTGTAAATAAATACAGGAACTGATCTGCCAGCAAGTCCATCATCCTCTTATGACCTATAACCTTGAAAAGACTTAAAAAAACAGGATACATCTTGCAAAAAATAATTAGGGTTAATACATTGTTTTTACACACTACTATATTTTAAGGATATACCATTGACTGTAGCCATCTTCTCCCCCGCAATATACGGTAGTGGTGGTGCGGTTGCCATTGTTTTCCCGCTAGGTGTGGAACCTGCTGCACGAGCTATATCCCTTTGCATATCCCCCTCTTGCTGCCATAATTTTAAACAATCATTATGTCTAATCCTTTGTTTTCCGGATTTAATAAGACATATCTTTAACCTTAAGTTCTGTAATACCTCTGGTTCAAAGCTGCTCACCTTAGGGAATGGTTCCCTATCATTGTTAGTTATACATAGACACTCATTGCATAAAACTTCTGTGTGTGAACCACATTTTTCACACATGATAAACCTTGCTGAGCCTTTTGGCCACAATTCTGCCTGAACCCTGTCTAAACGTCTCTTACTTGAGCAACTGGCTCCCATATTTGTGGGTCTTTTCTAATAACTTTAAAAAATTCCCACAAACACCAAAATACTCAATATAAGTAGACGGTGGAAGTATACCCAAGCGCCTTCCACTCGCTCTCGCCCACGCTGGCCAGTACAACGATACAATGTTGGTAGCGGATCGCAATGTACCCAACTTAGGGCTCCTATCAGACCTTACACTGTAATTTCTTTCGGTGAAAGTTCAGTTTGGAATATTTTCCTGAGAGAGGCAGTGAAAATTTCCTTTTCGGTATCTTTCAACTGGAATTGTTTGTAGGGTGAAAAACAGAGAAATTAGATAACTATCTTTCACCCTTTCCAGTGAAGCCCACCAGGGAGATTTCCCGAAGTTATCAAAGAAAAACCCCTTTGTCTATACAATCACGTCTGCGTATGCTCTTCCACAGCGCATATGACACAATAATATCACGTTGCGCTGTGCAGAACAAACGGACATGTGATGCAATAGCACAGCCTATAGATACTAGTTATCTATATGCCCTACGATTGCTGTAGACCACCTAGCCTAGACCACTTCAGACCATTAAGAGTTGTATGGGATACCACTCAGTCCACTAAGACCACCTAGTTAATAATGCAGGGTTGCGAACCCTACACCACCGGGCCTCTACTAACCCAGTGTGTCCACCTAGACACCTAGCTTAGACCACCTAGACCACTTCAGTTCTTGGGTTCAGTATCCACTCACTCCTGCATTCGCTCACTCAAATACACTTTATTTTTATGTACAGAAAATTTAAATTCATTCAGATAGGCAGCTCTACCCCAGGGGCAATACAGTTTTTTTTAAACTAAATTTAGAGTAACCTGCTTTTGAAATCTGATAGTTATGTGCTATTGTATTAAATGTCTACTATCCCACCTTTGAACTAAATGACACTATTGTATAATTTGTACTCAGCGCCCGCATTCTTACGCACTTTGCGCAAACACGCGACCGTGCGTGTCCCTTACTTTGTCTGAGACACGTGTACAAAACCCTGCGTCCGCAACAAATTACACAGCTCTATAAATGTGAGCAATACTTACTATTGCCCACTAGACACAACTTGTTCTGTATAAACTTTTATGCAGAACTGCGTTTGTGTCTTTACGCTTACTTCCTTAAAATACTGTTATTTCAAATGTACCTATATATTTACCTATATAGCAACAAATGTATCCTATTTCACACAGATCTATAATGACTCTAGCAATAATCAATAATTTAAATGATATGATTCAGATTGGATAGCTATCTTGCAGAACATACACTGATATAAATATACACATAATTATAATAATTATATATATGTACCATTCACTGGTCTCCTGCGACTCCTTTACCCATTCAGTGCTTCTAATTTGCATATGAAAGCTATGTGCTTTTGCCTGCCTGTAAAAGTGGTTTTTCATTGCTAAGAAAAAGCAGTTACACAGGTTAATTGGCATTTCAAAGGCTATCTTATGGCAAGCAGATTCTAACTAAATCCTAAAAAAAAAAAAAAAACTTTGTTTATATCTGTGTGTAATTCTTACATCAAGTATTCATCTTACTATTAACTTTCACTAGGCACAGCTGAAACTATTTGTAATTGACTATGGCATGGGTTAAATAAATGCATTGGTAACTCATAAATGGTGATTGTTGTGACCAAGGAGAGATGATTATTCTTGGCAGTGAAAATCAGCCATTTAGAAAAATGACCTTCCCAAAATGGCCGCTGCTCCTCCCCCTTCCACATCCATGAGGTTTACACAAAATGGTGGACAGGCCATGTGGTTAGTCCAAAATGGAGGACAGACCATGCGGCTTCCTTTGTCACAAAGAAATCACACATCATACAAGCCCCTGGAGTTATTTTAGGCCTGAGTTAAACATAAAAACTATATCAATGCTATGCAGCAACTTTTAAATGTACTTTTAACCCTACTTAACAGATAAGCAATACAATCTGAATCAAACACAACATGACTTATTTGAACCTTGTTTTGCAACAATGTGAGAGAGTATGCAAAGTATGGGTGCCGTGTACGCTTTTTGGCGCCAAAAAAATTCACAGATTTTATATAGCCTTTTTCCTGTTTACCTTACGAGTTCTACCAGCATCTCTACAAACCATACAGAGCAGACTCCATCTAATCAGCAATCAAGTAGGGTTTTCAGTGCATCCATCGACCAAGAAAAGGATACGTAGGATAACTTTCTGTCCACCCTTTGCTGATAGATTAAGTCTGCTGTGACCTGTTAGGTAGTAAGTATGTGGAAAACCGGAGGAGCCCCCAATTGACAATGCCGTTTTATATGCAGGAATGAAAGCTATACCTTAAACACACCTTAATACATTTTACCATGGAGCCGCTGCGGCCGCTGTACTTAATACACACTCTACGTACTTTGTACGCTATTAGGGTACAAAGTCCCGTGCTGTGTACGGACTTAGCGTACAAACGCCGCGCTGACGGTACAAAGTACTCACAGCGCGTACACACCCAATGAATACACTTTAAACCTTATGCAGCAATGCAGTTGGATGCTATTACACTTTAAACCTTATGCAGCAATGCAGTGTGATGCTATTACACTTTAAACCTTAGCAGGGAAAGAAATACACAACACCAGTCTGTAGTTAAACCACTGGGTTCCGACACCACAGCGTATTATTGCTGAAAGGGGGTTACAATACAAACAATACAATACAATATAACAGAGTAAATGGCTACAGTCAATGGTACATACGTGAGTGGACAAGATTGCGCAACCCGGCCGGTCCTCGGTCATCTGATAGATAACTTGGTGAGTCTTGTGTCTGACCAGGCCTGCTGCAGGCTCTCTTTATTCACTTCATCCAAAACATAACACAATGGATACTGTAATCTCTTTGTCCATTGGACACAGGGATGGTCATTTACAGTACAGGAGAGGTCATAGGTCTGTTTGAAAAGGTGGGCGATGTCTATTTTCACTGCTCTTGTGGGTGGTCTCCTCTGGATTCCCGCCGCATACATAATGTACATTAAATACAATTTATATCTATATTCTCCTCCTGCACATAACTATCCGCAGGAACATGCGATCTTCCTAAAACCAACACTGGAATGTTTCCCTTATAATACCCTACAGCTGGATACCAAACACCACCTTGTAACCTTGTTCTGTCCCCTCCTATCCTGTAAAGGTGAATCCCTTTGTTCTGTTACCAGCGGTGAGGTCACTTTCGGTCAACCGCAGGGCAGAAAGTTCCCACCATTGGTTACAATGGAGCGCATAGGCGCTACATTGTAACACTGCCGCGTGCTGCCTGTCAGTCAGTACAGGAGCACACAGCCGATCAGGAGGGTGCTACAACGTGGCGCTCCCTGATTGGCTGAAGAAACCCACTTAGACAGAAGTCAGAGTGGGTTTCTGGCATTCGGGGAAAGGGGTCTCATGTGAAAACATGGGGCACCTTTCAGTTCGTGGTCGGGACTCCGTTTTTTTATTTTCTCAAGTACGTGGATTACAAATGGATTTGAAGAGGACCGATCTACACTGGATTTTGTGAGTATAATTTTTTCAACAGGTACCCCATGGATTCTACTGGACAAGAGGACCGACCTGCGTGTGAACATAAGGTAAGTATGTGTATATGTTTGTGTGGATGTATGTAATAAATCTTTACTTTCAAGGTGTGTGTGTCTTGTCTTTTTTTGGGTATTTTTTTAGTAGTAGTACTACAGGTACCAGCGGGCCCCTTTTTTCCGCCACATGCTGGTACTTGTGGTTCTCCAAGTACCAGCATGCGGGGGAGGCTTGCTGGGCCTTGTAGTACTGCTACTAAAAACAATATCTTTTCATTTTCACAAAAGGCTATCAGCCCCCCATCCGCAGCCAATTGGATGGGGGGGACAGCCTCGGGCTTCACCCCTGGCCCTTGGGTGGCTGGGGGGGGACCCCTTGATTGAAGGGGTCCCCACTCCCCCAGGGTACCCCGGCCAGGGGTGACTAGTTGGATATTTGATGCCACGGCCGCAGGGCACTATATAAAAGTGACCTCCGGCTGTGGCATTATCTGTCCAGCTAGTGGAGCCCGGTGCTGGTTTTAAAAATACGGGGGACCCCTACTCTTTTTGTCCCCCGTATTTTTGGAACCAGGACCAGGCGCAGAGCCCGATGCTTAAATATGGGGGAACCCCTGTCAATTTTTCCCCCATATTTCTGCAACCAGGATCGGCTCAAAGAGCCCGAGGCTGGTTATGCTTAGGAGGGGGGACCCCACGCAATTTTTTTTAAAGAAAATAACCACTTTCCCACACCTTCCCACTGATATACATGCACGGATCTCATGGATCCCTGCATGCCTATACAATCACGGATTAAAAAAGCAGGTCTGTTTTTTTTTAGCACTTTTTTACGAGTTGTAATTTTTCACGGCAGTGTTTTATTTTTTTTTGCTTTGCACTTCTTAGTAAATGACCGAGATTCATACTTAAACAGCCGCGTTTTGACCGATGGTGTATTCATTCGTAATTATTTTCATGGACTACCCAAAAAATACGAATGCCCTCATCACTGCCGTGATTTGAGTTTAGTAAATTACCGAGATGACACTTTGATGAAAAAACGGCATCTCGGTCAAAATCGGGACCTTAGTAAATATACCCCTATGTGTACATTGTGCACTATTTGG
Source organism: Pseudophryne corroboree (assembly GCF_028390025.1). Taxonomy (NCBI): domain Eukaryota; kingdom Metazoa; phylum Chordata; class Amphibia; order Anura; family Myobatrachidae; genus Pseudophryne; species Pseudophryne corroboree. The sequence goes on along the minus strand of NC_086450.1, from coordinate 272,915,131 downwards.
ATTAAATATGTAATGTATTTTGATAGCCTTCCATGCGTTCACAAACTCTACCGTAAATACTCATACCACGCGCTAATGCGCAGGACCGCGGGTGCGACCATACGCAAATTGTGAATATGCGCACACACAGCAGAGCAAGTACGCGCATGGAAGTTTGTAGTTTGTACATGATGTGTGTACTGCAATATTTTTTGACTTTGACACTACCAGGGACATAAGCACAAAGGAAGGCAGCAAGGACATAGGGACAGAGATAGGCAACAGAGATGTAGGGACAGAGAAATTAAGCAGGGACGTAGGGACAAATAAATGGGCAGAAAGGACATAGGGACAAAGAGAGGGGCAGCAGGGACATAGGGATAGACAAAGGGGCAGCATCAGTGGTGCAAGTAGAAAAAAATTCTTATTGGTACTGTGGGTGCACACACCAAAAAAATGGCCACATTGGGCATATCCACTGAAAATGGGGGGGGGGGGGGGGGTTGTCAACATGACATGCCACCCATTTCTCATCACTTTGAGAAAATTCCTTTCCATTTCAAATGCATCTTACTTATATGGTGGTTTCTCACAATGGGGAACTTATGAAGACATGTATGCTCTCTGGTAAGACAGCGTCTTCAGTCAGTATTCACTGTACATGTAGGAAATCACATGGTCCAGAAGATGCCTGTGTAGGAATATAACCAAAGTCATTGTCATACAACAGAGGTTCAATCAAACTCATGCCACCTGTATCACCTTTTACCACCTGCATCTCCCAGCCACACCATCATCTTCCCCCTGTGTCTCTCAGCCACATCATCATCTTCCCCCTGTGTCTCTCAGCCACACCATCTTTTTCGCCCCTGCATTTCTCAGCCACACCATCTTCTTCGCCCCTGTGTTTCTCAGCAACACCATCATTTTCCCCTGTGTCTCTCAGCCACACCATCATCTCCCCCCTGCATCTCTCAGTCAAACCGTCATCTCCCCCCTGTGTCTCCAAGCCACACCGTCCTTTCCCCCTATGTCTCTCCCAACCACACCATAATCTCCCTCTGTGTCTCTCAGCCACACATCATCTACCCCTGCTACTCTCAGCCTGTCCCTTTTAATTCTGTGTCTCTCATCCTGCCCCCTTCACTCTGTCTCTCAGTCTGCCCGCCTTCACTCTATGTCTCTCAGCCTGCCACTCTTTACTCTGTGCCTCTCAGCTTGCCTCCCTTCACTCTGTGTCATTTAGCCAACCCACCTCTCTCTGTGTCTCTTAGCCTGCCTTCCTCTCTGTGTCCCTCAGCCTGACCCTCTTTCTCTCTGTGTCTCTCAGCCACCCCCTTCACTTGTGCCACTCAGCCTGCACCTCCCTTCACTCTGTGCCTCTCAGCCTGCACCCCTTCACTCTGTGCTTGTGTGTCTGTATCCCCCCTTCCCATTTGCTCTGTTTCTCTCAGCCTACACCCCCTTCACAATGTGTCCCAGCTCACCATTCATTCATCTCCCAGCACAAGCCCAACACTGCCTCCCCCTGATTCTTTGTCTCAGTGGCTGCTTCCTCCCTACCCTCCATTCCTGTGCATACCCTCAGTGGCACTCACCACTGTCTTCTGTCTATTCAGACAGTAGACATTGAGGCAAAGCACAGCCCTGCAGGACAGGGAGCATGACATGATGTCAGCTCCTTCTTGGCAGTGGCAAAGTTCAGTGGGAGGTGCTGCCATGCTGCTGGGCACCCTGGCCCTGCTCAGTGGTGCATCAAATAAAACTAAGCACACACTAATGGTGCATCATGGAGGGGCAGTTGGGGTAGCAGCGGCTATTCTTTGTGGGGGTTATTTGGGTGTTTGCAGCCAAGGGCTCGGGGCAGGGGGAGCTGGAAGCATTTCAGGCCCCCAGCAGATGTACCCCTGCACCCTCTGTAATTACGCCACTGGTACTTGGTAAATGACCATCCTTACTTGCAATACTGAGGGGTATTCTTTAATTTACAGTACTTGTTTCCAATAAGCTGTTTTTGCATTTAATAATCCCCCTTTCCCTGAAGAATTTGACATACTCTATGTTCTTTTTCCAATAGAGTATTGAGAACTTTACACAAATACATAACAAAGAAGATTGTCTTGACAAAGGGAATGCTAACACTGTTAAGGGTTAAGGACTAGATCCCTAATTATTTTGGGAATTTAATCCAGCCAGATACTCTTCAACAGGAACCAATGTAGACAAAGTCCTTTCTGGTGCAGGTTCCCCCAAATGAAATAAGACTGTTTTATGGGCCTAATTCAAGGTAAATTGCAAAACAACATTTTCCTCTAATGAGCAAAACCATGTGCACTGCAGGTGGGGCAGATATAACATGTGAAGAGAGTTAGATTTGGGTTGATTATATTGTTTCTGTGCACGGTAAATACAGGCTGCTTTATTTTTACACTACAATTTAGATTTCAGTTTTAACACACACCACTCAAATCTACTCTCTCTGCACAGGTTATATCTGCCCCACCTGCAGTGCACATGATTTTGCCCATTGAAAAAATAAAGCCACCAGTATTCATCCTACCCAGAAACAATATAACCCACCCAAATCTATCTGTCTCTGCATGTTATATCTCACCCCCCCCCCCCCCTGCAGTGGACATGGTTTTGCCCATAAGAGGAAGATTTTTCTTTTGCAAACAACCTTGGATTAGGCCTTATATATATGTTTAACCACTTAACTGATGATTTTCCCTTCAAAACCATTCATGACATTGTTTTTTAATTTTTTTTAAAGTTTAATATTGTGTAAAAATTATTCTTTTGTATTATATTATGCACATCTGCACAATGGATCGCCTCGCCAAAAACTGGGGGAAACAGTGGGGTGGTGCAGTTGCGTATGTTCTGACCATGCCAGTTACGTGGTCAAAACAGCAGTATTTATTAAGGATTCAATATAGATCATAAATTCAGTCACATCTGTGTCTTAAAAGAAGACAGTCTGATACAGCATGCATCAATTCTGCATAAACTTTACCACATGCTGGCATCTCACATGCTGGGATGTGTAGTTCCACAGCAGATGGAGTGCCACAGGTTGCATTCCCCTGGTTTTGACAGATATTGATAAATACCATAACTTACATTTTACTTGTAAAATTAACTATAGTTAAGTACAAGCCTTTCCACATCTATTTTTGACCCTTTTAAAACTCTGTAATGCTCTTGAATACAGTAGACAAAATGGAAAAGATAGGAATGTAGGAAGGTGGCATCAATGCTAATTAATGAAGTACTATAGGATCAAGCTGCAATCATCCCATCAGGAACAGCTAGATAGTGCAGCTGATAGTCATCATCATCGTCATTGAATATCACTGGACCAGCCCTTAAGTTCCCTCTCATTAGCATTTTTGCTCTGCACTTCCTTTTCATTTTGTCCCTTTTCTGTCATTTCAAAAGCTCTGCTCTCAGCATCCTTATCACTTCCTAGCCTATACTAACTGCAACTACCGTCTCACACAGATATCTGTCTTATTTGTCCTATTTCTCACCCACCTTCTATTGGCTGCTGGTTAAATTTCTCCCAACAATGGACCACATACAGTCCCTACTATCTGTTCATGGTCTTCCTTCTCCCACAAAGGGGGTCATTCCGAGTTGATTGTTGTTGTTCGCAGCGCAGCGATCAGGCTAAAAATCGGAATTTCTGCTCATGCGTATGCACCGCAATGCGCACGCGTGATGTACGGGTGCAAAGTCCTTTGTGGTTTTGCAAAGGTTCTAGCGAAGCTTTCAGTCGCATGGCCGAACACAGGAAGATTGACATGAAGTGGGCGTTTCTGGGTGGCAACCGACCGTTTTTAGGGAGTGCTTAGAAAAACGCAGGCGTGTCTGGAAAAACGCAGGCATGGCTGGACGAACGCTGGGCGAATGTTTGACATAAAAAGCCGTCCCAACGTTGTTAGAATCAACGCACACGAAGAGTAACTACAGGGCTGGTCTTGTTTTGCACAAAATTATTTTGCAGGCGCTCTGCTGCACAAGCGTTCGTACTTCTGCAAAGCAAAAACACACTCCCCAGTGGGCGGCAGCAATGCGTTTGCACAGCTGCTAAAAACTGCTATCGAGTGATCAACTCGGAATGACCCCCAAAATTCCCAACCAAACACATACTGTACTGTATTTCTAAACCTTACACCCTCTCTCTCATACAGTATATCCATTTTCTCTGGAATTATAGATCATTCTGAAGCAAACCTGTATCCATTCACAGCCTGTTCCTCCCTCACTTATTCAGTCTCAGTTCATATTACTGTAACTTGACTACCTTCATCTGACACTGCTTCCTCTGCAGCTCTGTCCTATGGTAGTCTCTCTTTTACTCATACTGATTGGCCCAGTGACAGAGAAGGTGGTAGAGTACACTTTCTACTGTAGCCTAGTTGTACTATCAATATCATCCCACTTGCACCCTCCCTCCCCTGCTTTAAAGTACACACCTTAGGTATCCTCTATCAACTCCACCTTTATGTTGATGTCATCTATTATCTCCCAGGCCTAGTTTTTGTAATTCTCCAACACCTTCAAAACCATTTTTTTTCCACTGACCTACTGTACCCATTTTTATTCTAGGCTATTTCCAAACACCACCGACAGCCCTATAGGCACTCTCAGTGACATCTTCATCTTCCCAAGCTCCTTCTTTTCCACCTCCTGCAGTCACTCTCAGTGACATCTTCATCTTCCCAAACTCCTTCTTTTTCCACCTCTAACCACAAGCATCTTTTCTCCTACCTCATTTTGTCTAATGCAGCCCACCTGCACTCAAATCCATGCAGATGAAATAAACCCCTAATTGCCTTACCCAAAGCCTATTCTCTGCCTCACCCTATGCACTCCTCCCTCTTTTATTTTTACAACATTGTATTATTATTCTAAATTACTACACTCACTGTAGCCCTAGAACAGGCATCTCCAGCGACCACGCACCAGTTATGAGGTCGCAAACCCCATCCCTGTCATTCTAAACAGACCTGCCATTTGCAAAATCCTTCCAAGAGTAAAATGCAATGAGAAAATCTTGCACCAATACTGATTCAAATTTTATCTGGTCTTCTTATTATATCCCTAATAACCACTCAAATGATAAAACCCTCTTGACTATTTGCCACAGTCAATTAACATCTTGCCAACTTTTACCACACTCTTACTTTCCACACTGGTTAAGACTTTGCCATGTACTGTACTTTAAAGCCAAAGTTGATACAATCTGACAGAATGGTGAAGTAGGTCTTCTACTGTCCCCTGGTTGAATTATCAGGGTCAACCCAATTGAAGACTTGATCTTGTCTTCCTCCATACCATAATTCTCTCCACTCCACCAACATGTTGCTGTCATACAATGTTAGATAGAAGACAGTAACATGAGAATCTCCTTTTGACAGTTCCATCACCCCACAACCACCTTCTCCTCTACTCACATACTCACCCTCAGTTCTTTCTCTGTTGATTCTGAAGGAAAGGTTTTCAAACTATCTTATTCCCTTCAACATATCCTCTTGATCCAATTCCATCTAAACACATGCATGCCCTCCCATTGTTTGCCATCACCAATGTCCTCTTTTCATCCTGTACCTTTACTCTTGCACCTTCCCTTCCATCTTTAAACATGCAGTTATCTCTCCTCAAGAAACCAACACTTGATCCGATCTATCTCTTCAAATATCTCCTCCCCTTTATGTGAAGATTATCTCTCTGGTTTGCATGCAAGTGTCTGACTCAACTTCTCTTCTGTGTTAACTCATACAGTCTTTGAACCTACTATACACCACCTATGCTAATGACACACAAATATACGTCTCCCATTTACCTTCTTTTTCTCTTAATCAATGTTTCTGATTGCTTCTCTTTTATCTCCACCTGGATGTACCATTGCAAACTAAAGCTCATTATCTTCCCCCGTCCGAATATTAAATCATCTCCACTAGTTTCTTCTACAGTTGCCTGCCTGCCTTTGCTTCTCTTCCTCCCCTTCAAAGCCCTCACCAACTCCTCCCATTCATATGTTTCTGACTTGGTCACAAGATGTACTCCCTCATGCCCTCTACAATCTGCCTTTGACCTACAGTATGTCTCTCTTCCTTATTAGTACCCACCTCTCAATCCTGCTTATGAGAGTTGTCCCTTGCTGCTCCCCACTAAGACAACTCTCTAACCCACCATACCAAATGCTACATAATGTAATACAATATATGTGGGCAAAAAAGAAACTAGAAGACTTCATGTGTAGTGCTCTATTAAGACTATCAATTTATTATTTATATTTTTAGATTTCATAAAATAATTTTTTATTTAATTTATCTTAAGCCAAATAGTACTAAGTGGAAGCTCAATTGAAGGCAACATATCTTAAACTTGCAAGAGAAATAGAGATTTAGTTGTGTTAGGAAATGTATTTATTTATTTATATATTTATTTATTTATTGTTTGTTTCACTTTCGCTAGTGTGGGATTACTCTCCTTTTTTGTATTGCAAATGTTATATGTTAACATGATTTTACATACTGTATATTATTTAAATCTAAAGAGTGTAGCTTAAGTCCATAAATTTATTCACCATACGGAAAAAGGCAGTCAGAGAACAGCTACACTGTACATTAATTTATTCTTCCGAGCTGTGATCATTGATTTGATAAATACAGGGTTTTTCTTATTTATTTTTACCTTTCAAAGTATGCAAATGTCAAAATAGCTGTCATTTTTATGTGCCAGCACAGTTCACAGAGGTTTTAGCCATTGGTATAAAACAAAACTTGATGTTGTATGGTACCTCCTGCTATCAAACTAATGGAGGTACATTAATGTATTTGGCAATGGGATGCTTTCGCAACTATGATCCCAGCACGCAGTTTAGCACAATGCTTGCAGCTGTTAAATATATTCTACACTCCATTTACACTTAACATTGCTTTTTCAGCAGGAGGCTTGGCCTACTAAAAAAAAGGTTCAAAATTCTTTGAATTTATTTTACAGTTTCTCACTTTTCCTCTGTGGTGTCTACTCTCTGCTATGAGACCATTAAATCTATTTATCTGGTTAGCTGCAGAAACAATAATGTCTGAGCTATACCTGACTCATTAGCTATTTTAAAAATCAAAGCTATTTTAAAAGTAATTTGTGATGAAAAATCAAACTACGTCCCTAAATAACATGGAGACAGCAACCTATAATTTTCACTTGTGCACAGAAATATAGCTGGAATACATCTGATATGCTGACCATGGCTGGATTAAGGGAGGGGTGACAGGGGCAGATGGCAGGGGCCCCCACGCACAGGGGCTCCTCATGCAAGTACTGTCTGCTGAGAGCTGCTTCTGAATGCATAGTGCATACAGAGAGGCAGTATGAATTCAGAAGCAATAGAGTGGCTGGGAGAGGAGCGGGCAAAAAAAAAGGAAGGACCCCCGCAAGGCCCCCTCCCCCCCCCCCCCCCCCATGCCGGGAGAGCTCAGTAGCAGCACTGGCAGAAACAGATTGGATTACCCCCCCTCAGTGAGGACTGCACCAGGAGAGCTCCATGCTGAGGATTCAGAGAGTGCCAGGGAGGAGCCATGGGTTACACTGTTGTGGGTGTCTCTGACTGTGTGCGTGTGTGTCTCTATATGGCCTATGTGTGTGCATGTGCGTGTGTGTGTCTCTGTGTGCATGTGTGTACTCTGGTACATTTTTGGGTGGGGTCACCTGCAACTTTGTTGCCCCGAGGCCCCCACAATCTTTAATCCATCCCTAATGCTGGTAATATGACCAAGACCAGAATCCCGATACAGAGAATCCCAACAGGGTTGGGTAAGTATGTTTACCCTGCCCCGTTATCCCTCTAACCCTAACCCTCTCTTCCAGCAGCATCGACCTAATCCCTTCCCCACTGCAGTCTAACCCTCCCCCGGAGGTGCCTAAACCTAACCCTAACCCTCCCTATTTTGCAGTCTAACCCTAATCCTCGCAAAAGGTGCCTAACTCCCTCCATGCAGCCTAACCCTCCCTTCCCCACAGCCCAGTCTAACCCTCCCCAGTGGTGCCAAAACCTAACCCCACCCTCCCCACAGCCTAACCCTAACACGCCCTTCCCCACAGCCTAACCCTAACCCTCCCCCGGCAGCCTAAACCTAACCCCCCCCAACCCCCCCATGGCTTACCACTGATGACTCCCGGCAGAGGTCTAACAGTATTCTGGCATTTGGGATCCCAGCACCGGCATTTAGATCAGTGACTGAGTGCTGGCATTGGCATTCCAAGCAGTGCTGGGATTCTGCTGTCAGTATTCCGACAGCTGTACCCTGAATGCCGGTATCCTGAATGGATCCCATATAGGTATGTATTCATAGGCGTATACAGCACATTTTATTAGTGAGTGCACCGTCGGAGGGGTGTGTCTAGCACCGTCTTTTGGGCGTGTCTAGCACCATCTATTGATGGTCAACGCAATATAAAATATCCACCCTTGTACCAATCCTAATAAAGCAGATACATTGTCAGATGTTGTGGTGTGCACCAAACAAACACCCCTGATGGCACTCACTGCCACTGGCGTGCGCAGCACATTTTATTAGGGTGTGCACCCTCGTAGGGGTGTGTCTAGCACTGCCTTTTGGGCGTGTCTAGCACCATCTATTGATGGTCAACGCATATAAAATATCCACCCTTGTACCAATCCTAATAAAGCAGATACATTGTCAGATGTTGTGGTGTGCACCAAACAAACACCCCTGATGGCACTCACTGCAATTACACTGCTCCTTCTCAGCCTGGTCTGGCTCCCCCTCTCTTTCCCCTGCAAGCTGCAGCAGCTTACTTAGTGTCAGTTTAGTTACCGACTCGTGACAGTCGCAGACTAGTTACTGCTGCTGCTGGAAAAACAAGTGACGTGTCAATGCTGCTGCAGACCGTCTGCCAGTATTGAACTTGTCTTCCTAAGAGGAACGCTGGCTGCATGCTGCTCCTCATCAGTGGCTGGCGTTGGCAAAGCATAGAAAGAGAGAGGTGGGCATGTGACGGGTCGGCGTGCGAGCATCACACTGTTTTTGTACGTGGAGGTGGAGCTGGGAATTTGAAAGCCGGTCAGTAATGCAGTCCTGACAGGGTGCAGCGCAGAGGGGACAGTAATCTGCCTGTTCGGTGATTGCTGCATCAGGCATGTGAGATTGGGGTGCCAGACATTAGGGGGTGCCTGTGCGCACCAGGCACCCCCCCCCTGCGCACACCTATGCTCACTGCAATTACACTGCTCCTCCTCAGCCTGGTCTGGCTCCCCCTCTCTTTCCCCTGCAAGCTGCAGCAGTTTACTTACAAGTCAGTCACTCGCTGACACTGACAGTCGCAGACTAGTACTGCTGCTGCTGGAAAAATGAGTGATGTGTCAATGGTGCTGCCGACTGCCTGCCAGTATTGAATTTTTTGTACATGGAGGTGGAGTTTGAAAGCCAGTGGCATCCTTGATTAACCCAGGTGTCCGGTCAGTAATGCAGTCCTGACAAGGTGCAGCGCAGAGGGGACAGTAATCAGCCTGCTCAGCGATCGCTGCATCAGGCATGTGAGATCGGGGTGCTGGACATTAGGGGGTTCCTGTGCGCACCAGGCACCCCCCCCCCCCCTGTGCACACCTATGTATGTATTGCTTTTTGCATCAGCTCATGGGATTGTGTTTGGTATTCTCGTCAACGGGGACTGATTGGTCTTTACTGGAACAAAATACTAGGCACACTTTTCTAGCTGCTGGTAACCAGGAGAAAGCACTTGTTGAAGAGGAGAGATTTTTGCTTTGGCTTCTCTGAGAATTGCAGCAGAGAAATTGTTGGCCTAATTCAGACCCAATCGCTGTTGTGCAAAATCGCACAGTGGCTGATTATTGAATGCTCCTGCATACGTATCGTAATGCAGGTGCGAAGTCAAACGGCAAAAAAATCCTGTGTCTTTTTTGTCCGCTAGGTGAACGCAGGCTGATTGACAGGATGCGGATGTTTCTGGGTGGTAACTAGCCATTTTCAGAAAAAAACGCAGGTGTTCCCAAGTGTTTTCAGGGAGGGTTTCTGATGTTTCTTATGTCAGCTCCGGCCCGATCAGCCCGTTTGTGTATAAATAAATCCTGGGCTACGCACAGATTGCACAGACCGGAAAAATCATTCGGTGGTGAATGAGTTGCGAATGGATTTGCAGCTAACCGGCATTTGCAAAGCTTTTCGCACGGCGTGCGCAGACTTGCACAAGGCGGATTTTCAATCTGTCTGGGCGGCAACTATTCGGTCGCAAACCTTTGCAAATTCTCAGAGGTGCGATCTAGTCTGAATTAGGCCCTTTGTTTGAGAATGTCCATATTTTTAAAGCAACAATCATTTACAAGGTAAAAACAAACCAGTTTTGCCATGTAAGTGATAGCTGCTATAAAAATACAAACATTCTCACACAAAGCCCATCACTTCAAGCTTCTTGCAGCTTATTACATTTACCCCTTGATATTAGTCATAAACATTACTCCTAAAACCTCTCAGGTATAATAAAATATATACAGGTCTTTGTACAACTATGGGCCTAAATCAGACTGGAATGCTGCAGCGGCAGCGTTCACAGCCTGATGCCGGTGAAGTATGCGCATGCGCAGAAGCCGCACTGCGCGTGTGTACATAGTGAGATGTGACAGAATCTCACTTACATAGTTACATAGTTGTTGAGGTTTAAAAAAGACAGATGCCCATCGGGTTCAACCTGTATAATAAATGTTTTTTATTTGTTTTTTTTAAATCTTAATTAAATGCTGTATCCTTGGATATTTTTTACCGCTAGGAATTTATCTAATCCATTTTTAAACGTATTTATTGAGTCCACCATAACTACCTTCTCTGGTAAAGAATTCCAAATCTTTACTGTTCTTACTGTGAAGAACCCCTTTCTCCGTTGTGTATGGAATTTTTTCTTCTTCTAACCTCTGGGGGTGTCCTCGTGTCCTTTGCAGAGTTTTTTTTATAAACAAATTGTTTGATAAATCCTTGTATTGTCCCTTAGGGGTACATTTACTAAGCACTGATAAGAGCGGAGAAGTGAGCTAGTGGAGATATTTCCCCATCAACCAATCAGCAGCTCTGTATCATTTTATAGTATGCAAATTATAGATGTTACTTCAGTGCTGATTGGTTGATGGGGTAACTTCTCCACTGGCTCACTTCTCCGCTCTTATCATTGCTTAGTAAATGTACCCCTTAATGTATTTATAAATATTAATAATGTCCCCTCTCAGTTGCCTCTTTTCCAGTGTAAAAAAAATCTAACCATTTAAGTCTTTCTTCATAATCCAGTGCCTCTAACCCCTTAACCAATTTGGTGGCTCGCCTCTGAACCTTTTCGAAATCCAAGATGTCTTTTTTATAGTGAGGTGCCCAGAACTGTACACAATATTCCTGGTGTGGCTGCACCAATGATTTATACAGTGGCAGGATTACACTCTCATCCCTTGTCTTCATTCCCCGTTTAATGCATGCTAACATCTTTTTTGCTTTTATTGCTGCATTTTGACATTGCGTACTGCTACCAAGTTTAATGTCGATGAGCACCCCCAAATCTTTTTCAACTACTGTTATCCCTACATTTCCCCATTTAGTTTATAGGCTGCCTGATTGTTCTTAGTCCCAAAGTGCATAACTTTATATTTGTCTGTATTGAACATCATTCTCCATTTATCCGCCCAGACCTCAAGTCTAGATAAGTCATTCAACATCCTTGTCTGAATTAATTACTCTACATAGCTTAGTATCATCTGCGAAAATTGATACTGTGTTTTCCAGTCCCTCTCCTAGGTCATTAATGAATATATTAAACAACAACTGTCCAAGTACTGAACCCTGTGGTATTCCACTGAGCACTGGAGCCCATTCAGAGTACATCCCATTAATCCCCATTCGCTGTTCCCTATTGTACAGCCAATTATTCACCCAAGTACAAATAGTGTCCCCCTACCCCAAGCTCCCTTAATTTGAGAATTAGTCTCTTATGTGGAACTTTGTCAAATTCCTTAGCAAAGTCCAAAAAGATCACATCCGCTGCATGACCCTGATCAATATTATCGCTTACTTTCTCGTAGAAGCTTATTAAGTTTGACAGGATCTGTCCTTCACAAAACCATGCTGATTCCTAGTAATAACCTTGGAGGTATCCAAGTACTCAAGTATGCTGTCCCTTAATATACCTTCCAGTAATTTCCCCATTATAGATGTCAAACTTACTGGTCTGTAGTTACATGGGTGAGTTTTAATACCCTTTTTAAATATTGGGACTACCTCTGCTATACACCAGTCCTTTGGTATCGCTCCTGGTCTAATTGATTCTCTGAAAATCAAATATAGGGGTCTCGATATCTCTACATTAAGCTCAATAAGAACCCTGGGTTGCAGTCCATCTGACCCAGGAGATTTATTTATCTTCATTTTACTTAGTCTCTTCCGGACTATATCCTTGTTTAACCAAGTACCTAGCATCGGGTCGTTTTTGTAGCTTACATTATGCTCTACTTTCGTCAACCTGTCCTCATTCGTGTATACTGATGAAAAGTATTTATTAATTAAATCTGCTTTATCCCTATCATCATTAATCAGGACATCCAACTCGCCCTTTAAAGGCCCAATATTCTTCCTTTTTAACCTTTTTCCATTTATGTACTTAAGTAACTTTTTGGGGTTTGTTATACGCTCCTTGCGATTTGTTTTTCATTTTCTATTTTTGCTGCTCTGATTTCTTTTTTGCATTTTTTGTTACATTCCTTGTACAACTGGAATGATTCCACCATTCCGTCAGACTCAAATGCTTTGAAAGCACGCCTTTTTTTTATCCATTTCTTCCTTGACCCTCTTATTAAGCCACTTCGGTTTGAATTTCCTACTCCTGTTTTTGTTGACTTTGGGAATATACAAATGAGTATACTTATTGAGCGTAGTTGTAGAAACATTCCACATTTCAGCAGTATTCTTACCTTGCAATACAATTTCCAATTTGATGTCCCTTGTTGTTTGTTTCAGCAAAATGAAATTGGCTTTCTTAAAGTTAAAAGTTTTAGTTAGACCCTTGTATTGTTGTTTTGAAAGCTGATATCGAATGTGATCATATTGTGATCGCTATTTCCTAGGGTCTCCCCTACTTTAGTATTTGATATTATTTCCTCATTATTAGTAAGTATTAGGTCCAGTATAGCCCTATGCCTAGTTTGTTCCCCGATTACCTGAGACAAGTAGTGATCTTTAAGCAAGTTTAAGAACCTTTTACCCCTAGTTGTATTTACTGTTTCGGTGTTCCAGTTTATGTCTGGGTAATTAAAGTCCCCAACAATGATGACATCCCCCATACCTGCAATTTTTCGATTTGCTGCCAGAGTAGTAATTCGTCAGACACACTAATATCTGGTTGTTTATAGCATGTCCCTATTATAATTTTTTTTGTATCTTTACCCCCACTCGAAATCTCAACCCACAATGACTCCATGTTATCTCCAGTCCCCTCATAAATTACTTCCATTAAATACGGTTTTAAGAAAGGTTTAACATAAAGACAAACACCCCCTCCCTTTTTATTAGCCCTATCTCTCCTGAAGAGTGTGAACCCTTCCATGTTTGCCGCCCAGTCGTGTGAATCATCCCACCATGTCTCTGTAATGCCTATTATATCATATTGGTCATTAAGTGCAATTGTTTCTAATTCCCCCATTTTACTGGTTAGGCATCTTGCATTTGTAATCATACACTTTAGTTTGGTAATTCCCTGATCCGTGACTTGTGCAATCGCGTCTGCCTGATTGACAGGTAGAGGCGGTCACAGGGTTGGAGGGGGCATGTCAGCGGCATTGGGATGGCGTTGGGGGGTGCAGTCTGGACAACGCAAGAGTGTCCGAACTGTTGCTGGTGCAGATTGCTGCGGCTGCATGATGTCACACGCAGCTGCTTGCAGCCCAAAACATGGCGGGCAGCTAGGCTGTGTAGGCAGAGGGCTACTTGAAGCATGCAAAAGCATAGCCGGCGTGCAATGCTTTTGCATGTCTGTGCAGGGGGGAAAGCCTGGATCCAGAATGTGGGTCGACTTATCGGGATACATAAAGATTGTTGCCACAGGTTTAGATAAATAAACCTCTAAGTATAGGTCTGTGATTTATGGCAAATAATTACGCTTTAAAAACTAAATAATCCTGGTAATGTTTATATATATATATATATATATATATATATATATATATACTGTATATATATACTGTATATAGACTGTATGTAGGGGCTCACCACTTTTCACATTGATAACAGCAGATACCAATTACCTTTTTATCTCTGTGATTCACTGCGATTCTATATAATTTTTTTTTGCATTTCACTATTTTGCATGGATAGCACTTCTGAAGTGAAAACCAGTCTTTATACTTGCATCTATGTTACTGCTAACAAGGTACAGCTTTATTTGCTTTATTTGATGATATATATTGTTTATTTTTTGAGCTTTTGAGCTGTGTTGGCTCAATTAATGTTCCTGTGACAACCGATGTCATGACCTCGGTTGCCACAGGAACATTAATTGAGCCAACACAGCCCTGAACATTTTCAGCATTTTGTGTTAAACTCTAAAGATTATGGATGCAATTAGTGTTTGTAGAATCATGATAGGTTGATTCTGAGATAATTGATACAATTTTTCATTATGTTTCTCAGAATCTTTTCCATGGAATACTGAGATATTGTGCTATTTATAGTAGAAACCAGACATTACCATCATTACAAGAAGGCAGGAATGTGAATGTGAGAAAGGCGTATGTAACATTACTCATGAATACAGTAAGATCACAATTTCCACAGAGAATATTTCCCAGCATAAAGCTGTTGTCTCTACAGGAACAGAAAACTAAACCAGAATGGGAGTAAAATTCTTTTTATTTTTACAATCTATAAATTCAGCAACCATGCACACAGTACAAAATACTTTACAGAGGAGTTTTATTTACATTACCTTATATTTTGTGGTAGTGGTTTCCATTTTATTAAGATGCACATTACTTAGTTTTATGTTTTTCAAACAACATCAAAGTTTTAACCTTTTCTCATGGTTTTGATCCACTGAGACTTTATTGCCTTGTAACATTATGCAATATTATTGCTATGGAAAACAACTGGATAATTTCAAACATAAACCGCAGAAAGAACAGAATTCAGCATTGTATATAACAGAGGAATAGTTGATGCTACTGTTTTCACTTCCCTTTTGATAGGATAGTTACATTTAATGTTACATATTGTGAAAGACAGATGACTTTTGTAATTCTTCTGATCTTTAGTTGTTCTGTTAAGGTTGTTAGTGGTCTGTAAACCAAGATAGAGGAAGTAGGGTTTTACTTCAATGTCTCATCCCATTAGGTTTGCAGATTATTCCACACATTTTAGATACACCATACTGACTAAAGTTGTGCACTGCCCCCTGTGTTTTGGATCTGTATCTCCTTCGTGTTTTGGATCTGTATTTGATTTTTCTAAAACTGCCCTTGCAGGTTTTGGTTTGGGATATGTAAAATCAGCTAAAATCACATAATTTTGGTATTATTAACCTCAATAGCATTCATTTCCAGTCATTTCCATTCAAGTTTAACCACATCACAGCTCACAATATTATTTTCATCCAGTTTAGGCGAAAAGGTTGTACCGAGGTAGCTTGATGACTAAGCTAAGCGACAGCAGTGGGCGGCACAAACAAGAGGATGTTCAACTTCCAACATGGCACATCTAGGGAATAGGGTGGCACTGTAGTGGCAGACAGGGTGGCAGATTAATAAACTATAAAAATGTTTGCCATCTACACAAGAAGACAGTCAACTATGTCTGACATTGCAAGTGGGTATACCTCAGAATCAGGCCCAGAGTGATGAGAATCCTTTATTTAAATAATGCTTTACACCATCTGGCACCTTGTCCTCATTTGATTCTACAAATGAAGATGAAGTATCTACTCCCTTCTTCTTAGGGTGGCCAATCCCGGGATCGGGATCGGCGGGATCCCGGGATTTAGGCCCAAAAATGGCCGGGATTCAATCCCGGGATTGGAAGCTCCAATCCCGGGGATTGAGGGATCAGCGTTGAGCGTCCACAGGACGCTCAGACGCTGCCCGGCTTCCTCCTTCCGGGTCCCCAGCGCAGCGTGAGAGGTCACGCTGCGCTGTCAGAAGCCGTCAGTATCGAAGAAAGATGATCCCCTCCCGCCCGCCCTCGGTATATGGTAAGTTATATGTGCGGGGTGGGCGGGGCGGGGTGGGGCGAGGGGGCGGCCACCTTTCTGAAAGCCAATCCCGGGTATCCCGGGAATCCCGGGATTGGCCATTTTTCAATCCCGATCCCCGGGATTGAAAAAATGGCCCGGGATTGGCTTCCCTACTTCTTCTCCTCCTACTCCTTTTAATCATATACCCTCACAAATCAGTTGAATTGTGTCTCCTGTTCTACTTCAATCTTAAGTAAAATCTTAATATTTCTCTGTATTGGTATCTTTCCATCTTATTCTAGCACACAAGTGATTACTCATATTTAAAAAAAACATTCTGAGCCAAACTCTGTCTAAAATCACCCCTATTACCTTCATTCTCCTGATACTCCTCCTCTTCCATGCCCGCGCCCACTTCCCTTTCTTACCTCATTCGGCACACCCTCTGACTGCTTTCCATAGCTTCCGCTAACATAAAAACACACAAAAAAAGGACCAACAGTGAAGTAAGTGTTCCACATCCTCTCACTAAAGGGACTTGTATACCAATTGAGTGTTTGTTCCTTTAAAGGGACGAGAGGGATCTAGGACTTCTCATATTGAATCCACAATTAGAAAGTTGCTTTTGGCCCAGGTCCTACCAATTAAAAAGGCAGTACCACTTGATTGAACTGACACGTGGAAGGTGATTTGCATATGAATATTCACATTTTCTTGCATGTGCCATATATAAATTGATGGTTTCCTATCCATTATTGTGAAATTGGATTAATTAATTTTTATTTTGCAACAAACTTTTAATAAACTTGTATCCAATGCAGTCAAGTGGTACTGATCTTTCAATTGATAGGACCTGCACCAAAAGGAACTTTTAACTAGGCTTTTTTATAGGGGCCTGGCAGGGGCCTGGGTCTGCCACAGCCTCTTACTACCAATCAGTGGAAGTAGACTCATTCCCCTGCCCAGTGCATGCTGCTGTGTGCTGGGCTGTGGTGGGGTCATGGAGGCTGCTTCTGAGCATCTGCAGACTTCTATGCCTGCATGTGTGGGGAGAAGTAATCGCAATGATCTGCCCCTGTATTAGGAGTGCATGGTGCCCACCTGACTGAGGAACACATGGCGCCTCACTGTGTGCATTGTGTGATCCTGCACATGCTGTTCTCTCATGTTTGTTGTAGGGGGCATGGCCACACCACCATGATTTTGTGGCATGGGCTACATTGCCTGGGCCCACCCCATTCTCTACCTACCCTGCACATACAAGTAACACAGACAGGACTTAAAATAAAATACAGCAAACCATAATAATTACAAAAAAATAAGGCAATAAAACATCAAAAGACAACTTTTGAAAATTGTTACATAGGAAGCTTAAAAGATTCTGCTGAGCTATTCTCTCGAATCCTATGCATTCTTTGCTCTAACCCCTATAAAAAATAACGAGGAAGTGGCAAAGTTTCTATAGATGTTAACAGTTGAGAATCCCATGTGTTTTGAGAGCCTAGTAACTCTTGGAGTGATAACCAGCAATTTTGTGTAATCTGCATGCAGTTTATGTTGATATGCCGGGGCTTTGGGATTTAACAAGCCACAATGCATTGGCTGAAGTGTGAATTTTCAGTCTTAAAACTAAGGTTTGTAAATTTGAACCTGATAAGCACATCCAGAGGCTAATTCTGAGGTGGGCGTATTTGTGGTCACTTTTCTGTACGGCTGCAGCAAACTATCCATGCATCTGTATGTGGAATGCCTTCCTGTCCACAGCCCATCTGCAGCTGTACCTGTCATAAGTAGTATCTAATTAGTATCATCTGAAACAGGCATCCCATCGCCATCCTCATGTGACACTTACAAGAAGGTGACACGTTGTATTCAACGGATGGGTAAGTATGACGGGCTCCTCGGGTTTCCTGGAGCGTGACCCGGGACTTGGACCACTTACCGGGGTTGCTGGCCAAGTAATTGTCGTGATACAATTTGGGAATCAATTAAGTAGTTAACATACCATTTGTGCAAACATTACAGGCAACCTTTAAAATTAGAGTTTTATTCAACAGGAACACTTCCTTCATAGTGAAAACTTAGAAGCGGATAAACTATAGACGGAGTTTGCAGTTCACTCCACATATATTACTGACATAAAATACATTACAATTAGAGATGAGCAGGTTCAGTTCCCTGAGAACCGAACCCTACCGGACTTCACTACCTGATCCCGGATCCGAGTCAAGCTCGGGTTTTCCCGCTTGACTCAGAAACCAGAGCGAGGCAAAACGTCATCATCCTGCTGTTGGATTCTCGGGGGTTTGGATTCCATTTAAGGAGCCGCGCGTCGCCGTCATTTTCACTTCGGCATTGGAGAGTGTAGAGAGAGGATGTGTCTCCGTCCTCAGTGTCTGTGTCTTGTGCTGCATCTCTCCAGTCACAGTGGTAGTGTCTTGTGCTGCATCAGTCCAGTCACAGTGGTGGTGTCCTCTGCTGCCGTATGTCCAGTGCTGCTGTGTAAGTCCAGTCCAGTGGTGCTGTGTTGTGCTCCATCAGTCCAGTGGTGGTGTCTTGTGCTGCATCAGTCCAGTCACAGTGGTGGTGTCCTCTGCTGCCATATGTCCAGTGCTGCTGTATAAGTCCAGTGGTGCTGTGTTTTGCTGCATCAGTCCAGTGGTGGTGGTGTTGTGCTGCATAAGTCCAGTCACAATGGTGGTGTCCTCTGCTGCCATATGTCCAGTGCTGCTGTATAAGTCCAGTCCATTGCAGTAGTGCTGTGTTGTCCTGCGTCAGTCCAGTGGTGGTGTCCCTGTATGTGTCCAGTGGTACTGCCGTATATGTCCATTGATACTGCCATATATGTCCAGCGGTACTGCCGTATAAATCCAGTGATCCTGCCGTATAATTCCAGTGATCCTGCCGTATAAATCCAGTGATCCTGCCATATATGTCCATCGATACTGCCGTATATGTCCAGCGGTACTGCCGCATAAATCCAGTGATTCTACCGTATAATTACATTGATCCTGCCATATAATTCCAGTGGTACTGGCGTATAAGTCCAGTGATCCTGCCGTATAATTACAGTGGTACTGGCGTATAAGTCCAGTCCAGTGATACTGTCGAACATGTCCAGTGATACTGCCATATATGTACATTGATACTGTCGTATATGTCCAGCAGGTACTGCCGTATATGTCCAGCGGTACTGCCCAGGGACCGTCACTGGTACTGCCGTATAAGTCCAGTGATCCTGCCATATAATTCCAGTGATCCTGCCATATAATAGCAGTGATACTGCCGTATAAATCCAGTTATCCTGCCGTATAATTACAGTGGTACTGGCGTATAAATCCAGTCCAGTGATACTGCCGTATTTGTCCATTGATACTGCCGTATATGTCCAGCGGTACTGCCGTATATGTCCAGCGGTACTGCCGTATAAATCTAGTGATACTGCCGTATAATTCCAGTGGTACTGGCGTATAAATCCAGTAATCCTGCCATATAATTCCAGTGATCCTGCCGTATAATTCCAGTGGTACTGGCATTTGCCAGTGATCCTGCCGTATAAATCCAGTGATCCTGCCATATAAATCCAGTGATCCTGCCATATAATTCCAGTGGTACTGGCGTAAAAGTCCAGTCTAGTGATACTGCCATATATGTCCAGTGATACTGCCGTATAATTCCAGTGATACTGCTGTATATATCCATTGATACTGCCATATATATCCAGCGGTACTGCCATATAATTCCAGAGATCCTGCCGTATAAGTCCAGTGATCCTGCCATATAATTCCAGTGGTACTGGCGTATAATCCCAGTGATACTGCCGTATAGGTCCAGTGGTACTGTCATATATTTCCAGTGATACTGCCGTATATATACCCTGTTGCAAAGCGGATTACTGAGGCCATAACAACTATGCTGGTGCTAGACGTGCATCCGGTTTCCGCCATTAGTGCAGTGGGACTGCAGTGCCAACCCTGGATGTGCCATGTGTTTGTGCCGCACACTTGTGTCGCTTAGCTTAGTCATACAGCTACCTCATTGCCCTCTTTAACTTCTTGGCATGATGTGCTGTTTGGGTACTATTTTTTTTTTAAGTGCCCTCCTGTCTGACACTGCAATGCCACTCCTAGATGGGCCAATTGTTTGTGTCGCTTAGCTTAGTTATACAGCTACCTCATTACATCTCTTTTACATCTTTGCATGATGTACTGTTTGGGGCCTTTTTTTATATCTGCCCTCCTGTCTGACACTGCAGTACCACTCCTAGATAGGCCACGTGTTTGTGCCGTATACTTGTGTCGCTTAGCTTAGTCATACAGAAACCTTGGAGCACCTCTTTTTCATCTTTGCATCATGTGCTGTTTGGGGCATGGTTTTTTAAAGTGCCATCATGTCTGACACTACCGTATATATATATATTTATAGTGCACTTTCTATCACTAGCGTCTCTCCTGGCGTTAGCCATGGATTTCCATGCTATTGTAAGTGCTGACCTTGGTAAATCACACAAGAGTCAGAAAGGCTAATTCTGTCTAGCTAGAGGGATTCTGTCGGCGGCAATGGTAATAATTGTTTCTCGGTTGAGGCTGGGGGTACCTGTTGGGACCTCTACATCCTTTCCACACCTCTCTGGGTAGCCTTGAAGTGCAAAGAATTCCTAGCCAATTAAAGCTTTCCCCACTGAGATTATTGGGCTCTACACACTGCGCGATATTAGTGAAAGATATGAATGATATCGTTCATTAATGAACGAGATACTGTTCATATCTTTCAGTGTGGAGGCACCAGCGATGAACGATGCACGGCCCGCGCTCGTTCATGGCTGGTTCCCCGTCGCTTGTGCATGCAGGCCAATATGCACGAGATCGTCCATAATTGCCTGCACTGCTATGGAGCCGGGTGACGGGGGGAGTGAAGAAACTTCACTCCCCCCTTCACTGCTCCCCTGCCGCCGGTTCGCCTGTCGGCTGTATCCGCCATTGGGCAGTTCGGCGGTGGATCGCACTGTGTGTAGGGCCCATAAGACAAGGTATCCTGGAGAAGATGATGTAATCGGTATAGGGGAATAATATGTCCCTAGGTGGCGGTGGCATTGGGGAAATCAGTCGCTCCTCACAACTGTAAAGGGGGGTACTCACGGAGCGATAATCTAAGCAATCTGACTAGATTGCTTAGAGTTTCAGCAAGATCTCTCCATGTACCCCCCCACAGCGATTGCCATAACTGGTGCTATATTGGCCTGGCTCAATCTAGCAGGTCGCTCATTTCACCCGCTGGGTGAAATGAGCGGCCCCTCCTTTCCCCCCCTGCCCCGCCCCCCCGCACGCTCAGCACTGGTCATGGGCAAAGAAATACAGTGAAGTGAGTTGAGACACATGACTCACCTCAGTGGGGTGTCTCGAGACAGTGTCTTGGTACATGGCTCTTTTGTAATGCATTGCAGACTGTGCACATGCAGTGAGTGCAGAGACTGCTGGCAGTGCTGGGACTCATGGAGAGAGTGACTCAGACGGTATCCGGTCTTTAGGTCGACCCTGTCTAGGTTGACAGTCACTAGGTCGACCACTGAAGGTCGACACATGCATAGGTTGACATGGTCATTAGGTCAAAACAGTTTTTTGGGGGGGTTTCAGGACTTTTTCATGCCTCCTCTACCAAAGTGAGCATAGAGTTGGTTAGAAACCTTGTGGCGAGCGTAGCTAGACACCTCGCCTGAAGCGAATACGTTTCAATTGTTGGTGGTCCCAGATGGAATTTCAGGTCAAGAACCCCCCACCCAAAAAACCACTGTGTCGACTATTTGTGTGTCGACCTTGCCCATGCTACACGTCGACCTAGTCATGTGTCGTCCTTCAGTCAGTGTCGACCTACTCTCTATCGACCTTCAGTGTGGTCGACCTAGGGACTATCGACCTGGACAGGGTCGACCCAGTGAGCCACACCTGACTCAGACATCTGGAAGTGGCTCAGCTATTTAGCTGCACTGAATGAATCAATGAATCTGATCCATCTCCACTGAGTCATCATCAGTCCCACAGGCAGTCAGTGACTCAGTGACTCAGACCTCTGGTAGTATGTCAGCTATTCAGCTGCACTGGCCGGATCATTGATGAATCTGATCCATCTCCACTGAGTGAGCACTGTCTCACAGTCAGTCAGTGACTCATACCTCTGCTATTCAGCTGCACTGGATGAATCATTGATGAATCTGATGAGTCTCCACTGTCTCAACTCACTGTCACAAGAAGTCAGGCACAGCAGCAGCAGCCCTGACACTGAGCAGCATCACACTGCTCCCTCCCAGTGGGTGTCACCCAGGTGTGCTGCCACCCAATCACTGTGGCTGACTGAGAGAGGCTACTGGGGGCTGTCTCAACACGTTAGCGTCTAGTTTCTCATCGCGCAGAGGACCTTTCCCATAAACCCCTGGGTCCATGTAACAATCTATTTGGAATAGAAAAGTGTGGCGAGCATCCAATGCTGCATATAAAAAAAAAATACCCCAAACGATCGGAGAATGAAGAAAACATTTAGGAGCTGTAAGGGCGGAAGTTCTCTCCTGCCCACTCATTTTGCACGTCCAGGTCCTTTGCACGAAAGCAACATAGACACAACCGTCTCAACACACCAAACTGTGAGTGACTCGAATCATTCCAAGTACTTCTACATGATTCGACTCACTGTGTTGAGACAGCAACTCAGTAGCCTTCTCTACTCAGCACACATTGCGCTGTGCTGAGCGGGGGGAGAGATGTGTGCTGAGCGGTTCGCTCAGCACACATCTCTCCCCGGATCTGACCATGAATACGGGCCTTAAGTAATGTCTATTTGGGTGGCTCCACTTGTCCAAGCTAACTACTACTTTCACTGTCTAGACTCGGCTGCAACAACCTCAGCAGCCAAACTGTTAAATTAAGAAACAACTGTCTTTTGGTATATGGCGAACACTGTAGAGGTTATCGCTAGCGTTTAGCCCCGTGGCTGATGGGGATACTAGCTGTGTAGGGACGGACCAACTTTACTGTGCCTGCTCTCAACGGTGCAGTAGTATCAGACGGGTGAGTATCCTGGAGGGTTAATATCTGACTATCTGTGCGTATTAATGGGATAGTCTGGCATAATAGGGTCACTGAATCTCACAACTGGGCTTTTTTAATGGGACAGACTTTACTAGACTCTGCACTCCTGAGTCCTGTCCCTGCTCCTTAATTATTGCTGCCTGTCAGTATGCTTGGGAGACTTTGCCCAACTCCAGCTGAACTACACCTTCACTCCACCCATCGCTGTCACTCTAGGACTTGGAGACGCCCTGTTTAGGAGGGGGTGTGTTACTACCTCTCCTCCTGCAGCTTGGTTCTCTATCAGGGCTGTCAGCCTGAGTTCTGCCCCCCGGGCGGGGAGACAGCGATGTTCAAGCCTCCACTCCGCCCCCTTCGATCGCGGCTTGGTGTGTTGCTTAGTCATGGGCAAAGTGATTCACTGAACTGAGTTGAGACACATGACTCCGTTCAGTGAAGTGTCTCGAGTCAGTGTCTCGGCACATGAGTCATGACTCATTTGTATTGAAATGTATTGCAGAGACAGTGCACATGATCAGAGAGTTGCCAATGCTGGCAGATCAGTGCTGGACTCATGGAGGGAGTGACTGAGTCCTCTGGGAGTTGGATCAGCTAGTTATTCAGCTGCAGTGATTGTGCAGTGCATCTGGGGGAGGCAGCTGCTTATGCACTGATTGCTAATACTTTATTAACATAGATTCAGTGTTATGTTGATATATTATTAATAACCACTTATTGTATACTAGTAACAGAATATGCACATTACTTCTGGTTGAGGAGAGAAAGCTTAACAGACATCATTCAGTCTGTAAATAAACCAAATACATTTTTTTTTTTACTTTGCATACTTTGCTAATTGGATGATTTTACAATTGCTTTTTTTTTCTGCTTTTTTTTTAGGTGGGCTTGGATTTATTATATTATCCACTATCTACCCTCCAGGGAGTTTGCCACTCACAATCACAGTGAGCAGGAACAGTGAGCACTGAGCTGAGAGCACTGTACCACAGGGGCTCCACCTCCTGCAGGCTTATGCTGCATGAATTAGATCCATCCACTGAGTCACTGAGTCTACACAGTGTACCACTGTCTCAACTCACAGGCAGACTCAGGATGAATCATGAAATGGATCAGGCACAGCAGCACATCACTCATTGAGTCTGACTGGTGAGTCATGACTGCTCCCTCCCTCCTCCCACTGGGTGTCACCTGGTATTGCCGCTGGCCAATCACAGCTAATGACACTCAGCAGAAGACACTGACTGAAGGACACACTGAGTTTCCTCCCTCTGGCTGAGAGAGGCTGCTGCTGCAGCTGTCTCAACTCATTAAACTGTGAGTGACTCGAATCATTCATACTTCCTGATGATTCGAGTCACTGTGTTGACAGTGAGTCAGTAGCCATCTCTAGTGTTGCTGCCGGGAGCCAGGAACACTGCACAGGGGCCGCTGTGGCAAGCCAGTTGACTCTCTTCTGTACTACAAAAGTCAGGGACCGGGAGCACACGGACCTTCTCCGCAACACACCAACGGTAAGCTTCTGGCCCTCACCGCTCACTCCTTTGTCTCTAAGATGGATGCCCAAAGGACCCCCTCAATGGCTCTCCGCATC
Organism: Pseudophryne corroboree; assembly: GCF_028390025.1. Lineage (NCBI taxonomy): Eukaryota > Metazoa > Chordata > Amphibia > Anura > Myobatrachidae > Pseudophryne > Pseudophryne corroboree. Next base: position 272,890,240 of record NC_086450.1, on the reverse strand, counting down.
AGTCTCCTGTAGCCAGCGGGTTAAAGTCCCAGACCCGTGGCTGCGCGCTGGTCCTGCGGCTGCTGTCCCACTGCCACCAATGTGATGCCTGGATATATACAAATGTCCCTTGTGTTTTATGCACAATATGGGGTGTTGAGGACACAGGGGCACAGTCCTTCAGGGGAATGCCACACTCAGGGCCAGTGCTAGGGTGTTCGGCGCCCTCCTGCAAACTATAAATTTGCGCCCTCCCATACTTTACAAAGCAGTGACACGTATACACATAATGCTCCCTCTAGTAGTGCCGCTTACACACGTAATGCCCCCTGTACCAGTGACGCTTACACACGCTACAAACCCTGTAGCAGTGACGCTTACAAACATGCAACGCCCCCTTTACCAGTGACACTTACACACGCAAGGCCCCCTGTAACAGTGACGCTTACACACAATATGCCGCACAGTCACACACACACACACACACACACATACTGTACATACATTACACACATACACAGTCACACATATATTACACATACACATACATACATACATACATACATACATACATACACACTTTCACTCACTAACTCTCTTTCAATCCTCTTACCTAAGGAAGTCTGGCAGGCCGAAGCTGGAGCAGATCATCCTCCTGTTCAGCCTGGTCCCGTGTAGCTCAACCCCCCAGTTCTGTGTAGCTCCGCCCCATTTTAGGTCAGCACACTGCACTGACACAAGGGAGGGGGAGAGGAGGCTTCATGCTGCTAGCGCTGGCCCTGCTGCCTGTCATAGAGTGTGATAGGCGCAGCAGCAGGGGGACATCAGCTCAGTACAGGAATGCAGAGCAGGGAGAGCGCCTCTCCATTCCTGGCGCCTCCCTGCACTGCATCCCTTTGCTGAGTGGCTTGCGCCGGCTCTGGCCACCTCACACTACTGATGGAACAGTTCTGTGCTTCCACATACTCAAATCCCAGTTACCGCCCAGAAACATCTATTTTATGATAAGAAGAATGGTCGAATCAATCTGTCCGTATTTCCGATCTCGCTCCCTAAGCATATGCCTGATTAGGTGCTTGCATAATCACTAATTATTTTCTATGGCACACGCGCATTATGCTGAGAACCTCAAGATGCGTCCTCAAACCCACTTGTATCCAAATCACACCACTAATGTGAGTCAATTTGCAAATTTGCAAAGCACACATGAAACTGCTGCACAAGGCTGAAGTTAGCTTCTTATTCGGCCAGCTTCTTATTCACTTCTTATTCAAGCTCCAGCTTCTTATTCACTTCTTATTCGAGCTCCAGCTTCTTATTCAGCTCATTCAGTTTTTCAAGGGTTAATGAGTCTTGGGCAACAAATTTGACACCTGCAATCAACAGAGGAGGGTCCCTTACATATGACCCACATGTACTTTGCCTTGCCCAACACAGGTTTGGCCATGAAATACGCTGGCAAAGTGGGCACATACACTATAATTTACCATTTTGAATAAGTCGCTTTAGTTTTGCAAGGGTTAATGAGTCTCGGGCAACAAATTTAACCCTTGAAATCAACAGAGGGTGCTCAATTGCATATGACCCACATGTATTTTGCCTTGCCCAGCACTGGTTTCGGCATGAAATACGCTGGCAAAGTGGTCACCTTAACACCATATTCTCTGACGTCCTAGTGGATGCTGGGAACTCCGTAAGGACCATGGGGAATAGCGGCTCCGCAGGAGACTGGGCACAACTAAAGAAAGCTTTAGGACTACCTGGTGTGCACTGGCTCCTCCCACTATGACCCTCCTCCAGACCTCAGTTAGAATCTTGTGCCCGGCTGAGCTGGATGCACACTAGGGGCTCTCCTGAGCTCCTAGAAAAGAAAGAAGAAGCGAACCTACCTGCTTGCAGCTAGCTTGGGCTTCTTAGGCTACTGGACACCATTAGCTCCAGAGGGATCGAACACAGGGCCCGACCTCGATCGTCCGGTCCTGGAGCCGCGCCGCCGTCCCCCTTACAGAGCCAGAAGCAAGAAGATGGTCCTGGAAATCGGCGGCAGAAGACTTCAGTCTTCACCAAGGTAGCGCACAGCACTGCAGCTGTGCGCCATTGCTCCTCATGCACACCTCACACTCCGGTCACTGATGGGTGCAGGGCGCTGGGGGGGGCGCCCTGAGCAGCAATATTATACACCTTGGCTGACAAATCTACACAATATATAGTCATAGAGGCTATATATGTGTAAAATACCCCTGCCAGAGATCCATATAAAAGCTGGAGAAGTCCGCAGAAAAAGGGGCGGAGCTATCTCCCTCAGCACACTGGCTTCATTTTCTCTTCACAGTGCAGCTGGAAGACCGCTCCCCAGGCTCTCCCCTGTAGTTTTCAGGCTCAAAGGGTTAAAAAGAGAGGGGGGGCACTAAATTTAGGCGCAATATTGTGTATACAAGCAGCTATTGGGAAAAATCACTCAGTTATAGTGTTCATCCCTGCATTATATAGCGCTCTGGTGTGTGCTGGCATACTCTCTCTCTGTCTCCCCAAAGGACTTTGTGGGGTCCTGTCCTCAGTCAGAGCATTCCCTGTGTGTGTGCGGTGTGTCGGTACGGCTGTGTCGACATGTTTAATGAGGAAGGTTACGTGGAGGCGGAGCAGATGCCGATAAATGTGTTGTCGCCCCCTGTGGGGCCGACACCAGAGTGGATGGATAGGTGGAAGGTATAACCGACAGTGTCAACTCCTTATGGATGACGTAACAGCTGTGGGACAGCTGGCTTCTCAGCCCGCGCCTGCCCAGGCGTCTCAAAGGCCATCAGGGGCTCAAAAAACGCCCGCTACCTCAGATGGCAGACACAGATGTCGACACGGAGTCTGACTCCAGTGTCGACGAGGTTGAGACATATACATAATCCACTAGGAACATCCGTTGCATGATCTCGGCAATGAAAAATGTGTTACACATTTCTGACATTAACCCAAGTACCACAAAAAAGGGGTTCTATGTTTGGGAGAAAAAGCAGCCAGTGTTTTGTTCCCCCATCAGATGAGTGAATGAAGTGTGTGAAGAAGTGTGGGTTCCTCCGATAAGAAACTGGGAATTTCTAAAAAGTTACTGATGGCGTATCCTTTCCCGCCAGAGGATAGGTCACGTTGGGAGATATCCCCTAGGGTGGATAAGGCGCTCACACGCTTGTCAAAAAAGGTGGCACTGCCGTCTTAGGATAAGGCCACTTGAAGGAGCCTGCTGATAAAAAGCAAGAGGATATCCTGAAGTCTGTATATACACACTCAGGTACTATACTGAGACCTGCAATTGCCTCTGCATGGATAGGGCTGCTGCAGCATGGTCTGTTACCCTGTCAGGACAGGGATGCTATAACCATAGAGCATATTAAAGACGTCGTCTTATATATGAGGGATGCACAGAGGGATATTTGCCGGCTGGCATCCAGAATTAATGCAATGTCCATTCAGCCAGGAGGGTATTAGGGACCCGGCAGTGGACAGGTGATGCTAACTTTAAAAGGCACATTGAGATTCTGCCTTATAAGGGTGAGGAATTGTTTGGGGATGGTCTCTGGGACCTCGTATCCACAGCAACAGCTGGGAAGAAAAAAATTTACCTCAGATTTCCTCACAGCCTAAGAAAGCACCGTATTATCAGGTACAGTCATTTCAGCTTCAGAAAAGCAAGCGGGTCAAAGGCGCTTCCTTTCTGCACAGAGACAAGGGAAGAGGGAAAAAGCTGCACCAGACAGCCAGTTCCCAGGATCAAAAATCTTCCACCGCTTCCTCTGAGTCCACCGCATGACGCTGAGGCTCCACAGGGGGAGCCAGGTGCGGTGGGGGCACGTCTCGGGAACTTCAGCGACCAGGGGGCTCGCTCACAGGTGGATCCCTGGGTTCTGCAAGTAGTATCACAGGGATACAAGCTGGAGTTCGAGGCGACTCCCCCTCGCCGTTACCTCAAATCAGCCTTGCCTGCTGCCCTCGAGGGGTGGTAGTACTGGCGGCAATTCACAAGCTGTACTTCCAGCAGGTGATAATCAAGGTACCCCTCCTTCAACAAGGCCGGGGTTACTATTCCACAATGTTTGTGGTACCGAAACCAGACGGTTCGGTGAGACCCATTCTAAAATTGAAATCCTTGAACACTTATATACGAAGGTTCAAGTTCAAAATGGAATCGCTCAGGGCGGTTATTGCAAGCCTGGACGAAGGGGATTACATGGTATCACTGGACATCAAGGATGCTTACCTGCATGTCCCCATTTACCCTCCTCACCAGGAGTACCTCAAAATTGTGGTACAGGACTGTCATTACCAAATTCCAGACGTTGCCGTTGGTCTGTCCCCGGCACCGAGGGTATTTACCAAGGTAATGGCCGAAATGACGATACTCCTTCGAAAAAAGGGAGTTTTAATTATCCCGTACTTGGACGATCTCCTTATAAAGGCGAGGTCCAGGGAGCAGTTGTTTGTCGGAGTAGCACTATCTCGGGAAGTGCTACAACAGCACGGTTGGATTCTGAATAGTCCAAAGTCGCAGCTGGTTCCTACGACGCGTCTACTGTTCCTGGGTATGGTTCTGGACACAGAACAGGAAAAAGGGTTTCTCCCGGAGGAGAAGGCCATGGAGTTGTCATCTCTAGTCAGAGACCTCCTAATACAAATACAGGTGTCGGTGCATCCATGCACGCGAGTCCTGGGAAAGATGGTAGCTTCTTATGAAGAAATTCCATTCAGCAGGTTCCATGCAAGGATCTTCCAGTGGGATCTGTTGGACAAGTGGTCCGGGTCGCATCTTCAGATGCATCGGCTGATAACTCTGTCTCCAAGAGCCAGGGTGGCGTGGTTGTGGTGGCTGCAGAGTGCTCATCTTCTAGAGGGCCGCAGATTCGGCATACAGGACTGGGTCCTGGTGACCACGGATGCCAGCCTTCGAGGCTGGGGGGCAGTCACACAGGGAAGAAACTTCCAAGGACTATGGTCAAGTCAGGAGACTTCCCTACACAAAAATATTCTGGGACTAAGGGCCATTCACAATGCCCTAAGTCAGGCTAGACCCCTGCTTCAACACCAGCCGGTACTGATCCAGTCAGACAACATCACGGCGGTCGCCCTTGTAAACCAGCAGGGCGGCACAAGAAGCAGGATGGCGATGGCAGAAGCCACAAGGATTTTCCGATGGGCGGAAAATCATGTGTTAGCACTGTCAGCAGTGTTCATTCCCGGAGTGGACAACTGGGAAGCAGACTTTCTCAGCAGGCACGACCTCCACCCGGGAGAGTGGGGACTTCATCCAGAAGTCTTCAAAATGATTGTAAACCGTTGGGAAAGGCCACAGATGGACATGATGGCGTCCCGCCTCAACAAAAAGCTAAAAAGATATTGCGCCAGGTCAAGGGACCCTCAGGTGATAGCTGTGGACGCTCTGGTAACACCGTGGGTGTACCAGTCGGTGTATGTGTTCCCTCCTCTGCCTCTCATACCCAAGGTACTGAGAATAAGAAGAAGGAGAGGAGTAAGAACTATACTCGTGGTTCCGGATTGGCCAAGAAGAGCTTGGTACCCAGAACTTCAAGAAATGATCTCAGAGGACCCATGGCCTCTGCCGCTCAGACAGGACCTGCTGCAGCAGGGGCCCTGCCTGTTTCAAGACTTACCACGGCTGTGTTTGATGGCATGGCGGTTGAACACCGGATCCCAAAGGAAAAAGGCATTCCGGAGGAAGTCATTCCTACGCTGATTAAGGCTAGGAAAGATGTGATCGCAAAATATTATCACCGCATATGGCGAAAATATGTTGCTTGGTGTGAGGCCAGGAAGGCCCCAATGGAGGAATTTCAACTGGGTCGATTTCTGCACTTCCTACAGTCAGGAGTGACTATGGGCCTAAAATTGGGTTCCATTAAGGTCCAGATTTCGGCTCTGTACATTTTCTTCCAAAAAGAACTGGCTTCACTGCCTGAAGTTCAGACTTTTGTTAAGGGAGTGCTGCATATTCAGCCCCCGTTTGTGCCTCTAGTGGCACCATGGGATCTCAACGTGGGGTTGGATTCCTGAAGTCGCATTGTGTTGAGCCACTTAAATCCGTAGAGCTAAAATACCTCACGTGGAAAGTGGTCATGCTGTTGGCCTTGGCGTCGGCCAGGCGTGTATCAGAATTGGCGGCTTTGTCATGCAAAAGCCCTTATCTGATTTTCATATGGATAGGGCGGAATTGAGGACTCGTTCCCAATTCCTTCCTAAGGTGGTATCAGCTTTTCATGTGAACCAACCTATTGTGGTGCCTGCGGCTACTAGGGACTTGGAGGACTCCAAGTTACTGGACGTAGTCAGGGCCCTGAAAATCTATGTTTCCAGGACGGCTGGAGTCAGGAAAACTGACTCGCTATTTATCCTGTATGCACCCAACAAGCTGGGTGCTCCTGCTTCTAAGCAGACTATTGCTCGCTGGATCTGTAGCACGATTCAACTTGCACATTCTGCGGCTGGACTGCCGCACCCTAAATCTGTAAAAGCCCATTCCACGAGGAAAGTGGGCTCTTTTTGGGCGGCTGCCCAAGGGGTCTCGGCTTTACAACTTTGCCGAGCTGTTACTTGGTCGGGTTCAAACATCTTTGCAAGAGTCTACAAGTTTGATACCCTGGCTGAGGAGGTCCTTGAGTTTGCTCATTCGGTGCTGCAGAGTCATCCGCACTCTCCCGCCCGTTTGGGAGCTTTGGTATAATCCCCATGGTCCTTACGGAGTTCCCAGCATCCACTAGGACGTCAGAGAAAATAAGATTTTACTCACCGGTAAATCTATTTCTCGTAGTCCGTAGTGGATGCTGGGCGCCCATCCCAAGTGCGGATTGTCTGCAATACTTGTATATAGTTATTGCCTAACTAAGGGGTTATTATTATGAGCAATCTGTTAGTGAGGCTCAGTTATATTTCATACTGTTAACTGGGTATAATATCACGAGTTATACGGTGTGATTGGTGTGGCTGGTATGAGTCTTACCCGGGATTCAAAATCCTTCCTTATTGTGTCAGCTCTTCCGGGCACAGTATCCTAAGTGAGGTCTGGAGGAGGGTCATAGTGGGAGGAGCCAGTGCACACCAGGTAGTCCTAAAGCTTTCTTTAGTTGTGCCCAGTCTCCGGCGGAGCCGCTATTCCCCATGGTCCTTACGGAGTTCCCAGCATCCACTACGGACTACGAGAAATAGATTTACCGGTGAGTAAAATCTTATTATTTTCTATAATGAATAAGTAGCTGTAGTTTTGCAAGGGTTAACGAGCCTCGGGCAGCAAATTTGACTCCTGAAGTCAACAGAGTGGGGTCACTTGCATATGACCCACATGTATTTTGCCTTGCCCAACACTGATTTGGGCATGAAATACACTGGCAGAGTGGGTACCTTAACACCAAAGTTTTCTATTATGAATTAGTAGCTGTAGTTTTGCAAAGGTTAACGAGTCTCGGACAACAAATGTGACTCCTGAAGTCAACAGAGTGGGGTCAATCTCATAAGACCCACATGTATTTTACCTTGCCTACCACTGGTTTCTGCCTGAAATATGCTGGCAAAGTGGGCACATACACCATATTATGATTTACTATTTTGAATAAGTTGCTGTAGTTTTGCAAGGGTTAATGAGTCTTGGGTAACAAATCTGAAACCTGAAATTAACAGAATGAGGTCACTTGCATATGACCCACATGTATTTTACCTTGCCCAACACTTATTTGGGCATGAAATACGCTGGCAAAGTGGGCACATACCCTCTAATTTACCATTTTGAATAAGTAGCTGTAGTTTTGCAAGGGTTAACGAGTCTTGGGCAACAAATTTGACACCTGAAATCAACAGAGTGGGGTCGATTGCATATGAAACACTTGTATTTTGCCTTGCCAACACTGGTTTGTGCATGAAATACGCTGGCAAAGTGGGCACATATCCTACCGGTATCCAGTCAATGGTCGACAGTGTCTAGGTCCACAGTCAATAGGTCAACCACTATTGGTCGACAGGCCATAGGTCCACACATCAAAAAGGTCAACATAGTTTGTGTCAACATTGACAAAAGTTTGACACAAGCAAACGGTTGACAATAAAAAGGTCGACACAGGAAAGGGTCAACGTGTGTTTTTTCATATTTTTTTTTAACCAACTTGTTCTTATTTTATGATCCATGTTGGTATAGAGTGAGATTCCAACAGTGTGCCCGAAGCATGGCGTGTTTAGCACATGCGAGGGTAGGCTTTACACTAAGTGGGGTCCATGCTGACAGTTGTCAACATTGACACCAAAAAACTAACTTTTTCATGGTGACCTTTTGACCCTGTTGACCTTTTGAATGATAACCCTTTGCATGTCGACGTTTTTACCCTGACGACCTTTTGACCCTGTCAACCTATTGCATGTTGACCTTTTGGGGTAGACCCTTTGACTGTCTATCTAATAATTCACACCTCAACGTGGGATTTTGGTATAAGAGCGATATTATTGGTGTTTTTTGGGTATTTTTTTTTTTTTACAAACCTAACTAATGGTGTGAAAAGAGTTGTGAGTTTTTACAAACTTTCTACCCCTAGTGGCACCGACAGCTCTGCCGGGCCCGGTAATGAGAGGAGTGGCCAACACAGGAGAGTGTGTCCACTCCCTCCTCATGTGAAAACAGTAGCAACCAGAGACGGCTGGCTGCAGCGCTGACCAAGTAGTGCAGGGGGGGATCAAAGAGCACATGTATACATGCATGTTACCGTGCATGTAATATATCTGCTTGATCGATGTGCCGAAGATCACCAGCGCTTGAATGCATCGGGCGCCTTGCAACGCATGGAATCAGCATAAGCCAGTGTAGTGTTAAGCCCGCCCCCTGGACTTTTATTGGCCAGGGGGCGGGTTTAACACTTAATAGGTTATGCTGATTTCCGGGCAGTGCTGTGGATCGCTGGGGATCGATACAGCCAGGGGTGGGTTGGAAAATAAAAGTGGCCCTGGAAAAATTTCTAGAAGTGGCCTCATGTGGGCGGCACCAAATCAACTGTAGGTGGAACCAATACCAAAGTAGGTGGGATTACTGCTTCAAAATATAATGTAGGCGGAGTTACACCAACAAAAGGCAGAACATGTCATAGTAGCTGAACCTAACACATTAAATAGTTTAGATAGTATTGGGCCTAATTCAGACTGGATCGCTGCAGTGGCAGTGATCGCAGTTTGAATCTTTTTGTGGAGTGCGCACGCGCAGCGGCCGCACTGTACGTGCGTACCCCGGGAGCTCAGTGAGATGCTATCAGCATCTCACTGGTGCGATCGCCTCTGCCTGATTGACAGACAAATGCGGTCGCAGGGCGGGAGGGGTCATGCCAATGCCGTTAGAACGCCGTTGGCGGTGCGCGGTCCAGACAACGGAGACGTGCCTGTACCATTAGGGGGGCGGGCCGCGGTGGCTGCGTGACGTCACGCGCAACACCGCTGCAACCAGGGATGCGGCAAGTAGCTCCTGCCGTGCAATGCTTTTGTACCTGTGCGGGGGAGGGGGGGAGATAGCCAGACATGCGGGGCGCGCTAGCCCTGTGCTGGGCGTCCCCCCGCATGTTTGTGAAAGTGATTGCAGATATACTAAATTTAGCACATCTAGAATCAACTCTGAATTACCCCCCCAGATCTGATCGCAGCAGCAAATTTGTTAGCAGTTGGGCAAAACCATGGGGGTCATTCCGAGTTGTTCGCTCGTTATTTTTTTTCCGCAACGGAGCGATTAGTCGCGAATGCGCATGCGCAATGTCCGCAGTGCGACTGCGCCAAGTAAATTTGCTATGCAGTTAGGAATTTTACTCACGGTTTTTTCTTCGTTCTGGTGATCGTAATGTGATTGACAGGAAGTGGGTGTTTCTGGGCGGAAACAGGACGCTACCGTTTCTGGGAAAAACGCTGGAGTGGCTGAAGAAACGGAGGAGTGTCTGGGTGAACGCTGGGTGTGTTTGTGACGTCAAACCAGGAACGACAAGCACTGAACTGATCGCAGATGCCGAGTAAGTTTGAAGCTACTCAGAAACTGCTAAGAGGTGTGTAATCGCAATTTTGAGAATCTTTCGTTCGCAATTTTACTATGCTAAGATTCACTCCCAGTAGGCGGCGGCTTAGCGTGTGCAAAGCTGCTAAAAGCAGCTTGCGAGCGAACAACTCGGAATGAGGGCCCATGTGCACTGCAGGGGGGCAGATATAACGGGTTCACTACGGCTGGCCGGCGGTCGGGCTCCCGGCGACCAGCATACCGGCGCCGGGAGCCCGACCGCCGGCTTACCGACAGCATGGCGAGCGAAAATGAGCCCCTTGCGGGCTCACTGCGCTCGCCACGCTACGGGCACGGTGGCGCGCTAGGCGCGCCACACTATTTTATTCTCCCTCTATGGGGGTCGTGGACCCCCACGAGGGAAAATAAGTGTCGGTATGCCGGCTGTCGGGCTCCCGGCGCCGGTATACTGAGCGCCGGGAGCCCGACCGCCGGCATACAGAAGACCACCCGATATAACATGTGCAGAGAGAATTAGATTTGTGTGGGGTGTGTTCAATCTGAAATCTAAATTGCAGTATAAAAATAAAGTAGCCAGTATTTATCCTGCACAGAAACAAACTAACCCACCCAAATCTAACTCTCTATGCAAATGTTATATTTGCTCCCCCCTGCAGTGCACATGGGGGATCATTCCGACCTGATCGTACTCTAGTTTTTTTCCGCTGCGCTGCGATCAGGTCCGAACTGCGTATGCACTGCAATGCGCAGGCGCGTCGTACGGGTACAATGCGGATCATTGCTGAGCGATGGATTTTATGAAGAATCGCTAGGAGATTGACAGGAAGAAGGCGTTTGTGGGTGTCAACTTACCGTTTTCTGGGAGTGTTTGGACAAACGCAGGCGTGTCCAAGTGTTTGCAGTGCGAGTGTCTGCCGTCAATTCCGGGCAAGAACAGGCTGAAGTGATCGCAGTGGCTGAGTAAGTTCTGAGCTACTCAGAAACTGCACAAAACTTTTTTGTACCGCTCAGCTGCACATGCGTTCGCACACTTGCAAAGCAAATATACCCTCCCCTATAGGCGGCGACTATCTGTTCGCAGTGCTGCAAAAAACAACTAGCGAGCAATAAACTCGGAATGACCCCCATGGTTTTTCCCAATTGCTAACAAATTTTCTGCTGCGATCAGATCTGAGGGGGTAATTCAGAGTTGATTGTAGATGTGCTAATTTTAGCACATTTACGATCACTTTCATAGACAGGCGGGGGGATGCCCAGCACAGGGCTAGTCCGCCCGCATGTTTGGCTGAGCACCCCTGCACAGGTGCAAAAGCGCTTTTGTACCTGATGAGTAGCTCCCTACCAGTGCAGCTCCAGCACGCTGGCAGTGAGCTACTCGCCGCATCCCGGGTCGCAGCGGCTGCGTGTGATGTCACGCAGCCATCGCGGCCTGCCCCCCTGACGGTCCAGACACGCCTCCGTTGTCCGGACCACGCCCCGCCAATGGCGATCTAATGCCGTTGGCACGCTCCCTCCCGCCCCGTGACCACACCTGACAGGCAGAGGCGATCGCACCCGTGAGATGCATCTCACTGGGCTCCTGGCGTGTGCACGCGCAGTGCGACTGCTACGCGTGCGCACTCCACTGCAGCGATCCAGTCTGAATTAGTCCCAATACTATCTAAACTATTTAATGTGTTAGGTTCAGCTACTATGACATGCTCTGCCTTTTGTTGGTTTAACTCCGACTAAATTATATTTTGAAGCAGTAATCCTGCCTACTTTGGTATTGGTTTCACCTACAGTAGATTTGGTGCCTCCCACATGAGGCCACTTCTAGAAATTTTTCCAGGGCCACTTTTATTTTCCATTCCGCCCCTGGCTGTATCGATCCCCAGCGATCCACAGCGCTGCCCGATGCATTCAAGCAATAGCGATCTCTGGCTCATCGATCCAGCACATATATTACATGCATGGTAACATGCATGTATATATGTGCTCTGTGATCCCCCCCTGCACTCCTTGGTCGGCGCTGCAGCCAGCCGTCTCAGGTTGCTACTATTTTCACATGAGGAGGGAGTGGACACATTCTCCTGTGTTGGCCACTCCCCCTCTTATTACAGGGCCCGGCAGAGCTGTCAGTGCCCCTAGGGGTAGAAAGTATGTAAAAACTCACAACTCTTTTCACACCATTAGTTAGGTTTGTTAGAGAGAAAAAAATACCACCCCAAAAAACACTAATATCGCTCTTATACCAAAATCACATGTTGAGGTGTGGATTATTAGATAGACAGTCAAAGGGTCTACCCCAAAAGGTCAACATGCAATAGGTCGACAGGGTCAAAAGGTCGTCAGGGTAAAAACGTCGACATGCAAGGGGTCAACATGCAAAAGGTCAACAGGGTCAAAAGGTCACCATGAAAAAGTTAGTTTTTTGGTGTCACTGTTGACAATTATCAACATGGACCCCAATTAGTGTAAAGCCTACCCTCGCATGTGCTAAACTCGCCATGCTTCGGGCACACTGTTGGAATCTCACTCTATACCTACGTGGATCATAAAGTAAGAACAAGTTTGTTAAAAAAAACATGGAAAAATAGGATTTTAATACCTACCGGTAAATCCTTTTCTCTTAGTCCGTAGAGGATGCTGGGGTCACTTCAATAACCATGGGGTATAGACAGGATCCGCAGGAGACCTGGGCACTTTAAGACTTTCAAATGGTGTGACCTGGCTCCTTCCTCTTTGCCCCTCCTCCAGACTCCAGTTTAAGGAACTGTGCCCAGGGAGACGGACATTTCGAGGAAAGGATTTATTGTTAAACCACGGTGAGCATCTTACCAGCTCACACCTCAAGCATGCCGCAGAATGTGGCATTCAACAGAACACAAGCCAACGGCATGAAGAATATGCAGCAATATTCTGACAAAAAACGTAACACAACCTGTGTGTAACCACAACAAATAACTGCAGATACAGTACGCACTGGGACGGGCGCCCAGCATCCTCTACGGACTAAGAGAAAAGGATTTACCGGTAGGTATTAAAATCCTATTTTCTCATACGTCCTAGAGATGCTTGGGTCACTTCCATGGGGTTATACCAAAGCTCTAGAATGGGTGGTAGAGTGTGGACGACTCTGCAGTACCGAATGACCAAACATGAGGTCAACCTCGGCCAAGGTATTAAACCTGTAAAACTTAGCCCAATTTTTTGCTAAATAGTTGCTCGGCAAAGTTGCAATGCCAAGACTCCCCGGTCAACCGCCCCGGACGAGCCCACCTTTCTAGTAGAATGGGCCTTCACCTATTTCAGTAACGGCAATCCTGCCGTGAGATGAGCATGCTGAATCGTTCCACAGATTCAGTGCGCAACGGTCTGCTTGGAAGTAGGACACCCAATCTTGCTGGGAGCAAACAGGACAAACAGAGCCTGTGTTCCTAAACGGAGCCATCCTGGTGACATAAATTTTCAACACTCTGACCACATGCAGAGACTTCGATTCAGCGAAGGCGTCCGTAGCCACAGGCACCACAATAGGTTGGTACATGTGGAAAGAAGAAACCACCTTCGGTAGAAATTGTTGACGAGTTTCCAACTCTGCTCTATCTTCATGGAAGATCAAATAAGGTCTCTTGTGAGACCAGACCACTAACTCAGACACTCGCCTTGCATATGCCAAGGCCAACCTGACGACCACTTTACGGAGTGAGGAGTTTCACTCCGCCTTACGTAAAGGTTCAAACCAATGTGATTGACGGAACTGCAATACCCCATTAAGATCCCCTGGTGCCACAGGGGGCACAAAAAACATGCATGGGATAGACATAAGGATATCCTTACAAAGAAATAAGGATCAATTAAGGTTAGAGATAAAAAAAAAAAAGGGGCAGACTAGATGGGCCAAGTGGTTCTTATCTGCCGACAAATTCTAAATTCTAAAAGGAGGTTGGATGTGCAACACTCCCTCCACGACAGTCTGAACTTCTGAAAGGGAGTCCAATTGTTTCTGAAAGAAACCCAATAAGGCCGATTTTAATTGCTGAAAACTCTGCCGTAGGAGTCTTCTTGGATTCCCACCAAGAAACTTGTTTTCTCCAAAAACGGTAGTAATGTTTAGACGTTACCCCTTTTCTAATCCGAATAAGTGTGGGAACTACTTCTGTGGGAATACCCTTACGGACTAAGATCTGGCGTTCAACCGCCATGTTGTCAAACGTAGCCGCGGTAAGTCCTAATACACGCATGGTCCCTGCCGCAACAGGTCCTCGCGCAAAGGAAAAGGCCAGGGATCTCCTATGAGTAATTTCTGAGATCTGGATACCAAGCTCTCCTTGGCCAGTCTGGGACCATGAGGCTCACCCGAATTTCCTTTCTCTTACGTCCTAGAGGATGCAGGGGACTCCAAAAGGACCATGGGGTATAGACGGGATCCGCAGGAGACATCGGCACACTAAAAGACTTTGACTGGGTGTGAACTGGCTCCTCCCTCTATGCCCCTCCTCCTGACCTCAGTTAGATTCTGTGCCAAGGCGAGACTGGACACACACTAGGGGAGCTCTACTGAGTTTCTCTGGAAAAGACTTTATTTTAGGTTTTTTATTTTCAGAGAGACCTGCTGGCTACAGGCTATCTGCTTCGTGGGACTGAAGGGAGAGAAGTCAGACCTACTTCTACTGAGTTAAGGGCTCTGCTTCTTAGGCTACTGGACACCATTAGCACCAGAGGGTTCAATCACTTGGTGCGCCAAGCTGCTTGTTCCCGGAGCCGCGCCGTCAACCCCCTCACAGAAGCCAGAAGACAGAAGCCGGGTGAGTATGCAGAAGGCAGAAGACTTCAGTGACGGCAGAAGACTTCAGTAACTGAGGTACAGCGCAGTGGTCACGCTGCGCTCCATGGTCCCACACACCAACAGCACTCACAGGGTGCAGGGCGCAGGGTGGGGGAGCGCCCTGGGCAGCAAGTTACTGAGGTGGTTAAAACTGGCAAAAAAGGCATATTTGGGTGCAGTGGCACTAAGTATGAATCCCCCGCCAGTATAAAGATTTAAATTTAAGCGGTACTACAGCGTGCCGGGAAGGGGCGGGGCTTAGCCGCACAGTTTACCAGCACCATTTTATCTCTTCACAGTGCATGCAGAGACGCTTGCCCAGACCTCCACTCTCCTTACAAGTACAAGGGAGCAAAACGGGGGGGGGGGGGGGGCACAGGCAATTGGTGCTATATTTATATATATAAACAGCGCAGACAACATATATTATTTCTCTGACGTCCTAGTGGATGCTGGGAACTCCGTGGGGAAGAGACTGGGCACATCCAAAGAAAGATTTAGGACTATCTGGTGTGCACTGGCTCCTCCCCCTATGACCCTCCTCCAAGCCTCAGTTAGATTTCTGTGCCCGGCTGAGCTGGATGCACACTAGGGGCTCTCCTGAGCTCCTAGGAAGAAAGTATATGTTAGGTTTTTTATTTTCAGTGAGACCTGCTGGCAACAGGCTCACTGCACCGAGGGACTAAGGGGAGAAGAAGCGAACCTACCTAAGTGGTGGTAGCTTGGGCTTCTTAGGCTACTGGACACCATTAGCTCCAGAGGGATCGAACACAGGACCCGACCTCGTCGTCCGTTCCCGGAGACTTCTGTCTTCTCCAAGGTAGCGCACAGCACTGCAGCTGTGCGCCATTGCTCCTCATGCACACCACACACTGCGGTCACTGATGGGTGCAGGGCGCTGGGGGGGGCGCCCTGAGCAGCAATATTAACACCTTGGCTGGCGAACTGACACCATATATAGCCCCAGGGGCTATATAGGTGTTTATTAACCCCTGCCAGAACTTTTACAATAGCGGGAGAAAGCCCGCCGAAAAAGGGGCGGAGCCATCTCCCTCAGCACACTGGCGCCATTTTCCCTCACAGCCCCGCTGGAGGGATCGCTCCCTGGCTCTCCCCTGCAGTCCTGCACTACAGAAAAGGGTTAAAAAGAGAGGAGGGGCACAAATTAGGCACAGTATAAATATATTATACAGCTATAAGGGAAAAACACTCTGTATAGTGATATCCCTGTGATATATAGCGCTCTGGTGTGTGCTGGCATACTCTCCCTCTGTCTCCCCAAAGGGCTTTGTGGGGTCCTGTCCTCTGTCAGAGCATTCCCTGTGTGTGTGCTGTGTGTCGGTACTGCTGTGTCGACATGTATGATGAGGATAATGATGTGGAGACGGAGCAAATGCCTGTAAATGGGATGTCACCCCCTTGCGGGGTCGACACCGGTGTGGATGGACTTATGGAAGGAATTACGTGACAGTGTCAACTCCTTACATAAAAGGTTTGACGACATAGGACAGCCGGCTGCTCAGCTTGTGCCTGTCCAAGCGTCTCAAATGTCATCAGCTACCTCAGATGGCAGACACAGATGTTGACACGGATACCGACTCCAGTGTCGACGACGATGAGACTAGTGTACCTTCCAATAGGGCCACCCGTTACATGATTGAGGCAATGAACAATGTATTACACATTTCTGATAATACCCCAGGTACCACAAAAAAGGGTATTATGTTTGGTGACAGAAAACTACCAGTAGTTTTCCTGCATCTGAGAACTTGATATGAGGTGTGTGAGGAAGCGTGGACTTCCCCCGATAAGAAATTGATAATTTCTAAGCAGCGTACCCTTTTCCGCCAGAGGATAGGTCACGTTGGGAAATACCCCCTAGGGTAGAAAAAGCGGTTACACGCTTATTAAAAAAGGTGGCACTACCGTCTCCGGATACGGTCGCCCTGAAGTACCTGCTGATAGAAAGCAGAAAACTACCCTTAAAGCTATATACACACACACGGGCATTATATTGAGACCGGCTATTGCCTCGGCATGGATGTGCAGTGCGGCAGCTGCGTGGTCAGATTCCCTGTCGGATAATATTGAAACCATGGATAGGGACAATATTTTGCTGAAAATAGAGCATATAAAAGACGCTGTCTTATACATGCGTGATGCACAGAGGGATATTTGCCGACAGGCATCACTAATAAGCGATATGTAAAACCATTGCCGCCAGACGGGGGTTATGGACTCTGCAATGGTCGGGCGATGCCGATTCAAAACGGCACATGGCAGTTTGCCCTATAAGGGGGTGGAACTGTTTGGGGATGGTCTTTCAGACCTCGTTTCCACAGCTACGGCTGGGAAATCAAAACTTTTGCCACAAGCTACCCCACAGCAAAAGTAAGCACTGTATTATCAGGTACAGTCCCTTCGGCCACAGAAAAGTAGAGGGCTAGAGGCTCATCTTTTCTGCCAAGAGGAAAAGGTAGAGGGAAAAAGCTGCAGCACACAGCTAGTTCCCAAGAGCAGAAGTCCTCCCCTGCGTCCGGTAAGTCCACAGCATGACGCTGGGGCTGCTCAGGCGGACCCGGGTACGGTGGGGGCCCCTCTCAGAAATTCAGCGCACAGTGGGCTCTCTCACAGGTGGATCCCTGGGTTCTTCAAACAGTGTCTCAGGGGTACAGGCTGAAATTCGAGATGTCTCCCCCCCGCCGTTTCCTAAAATCTGCCTTACCGGCAACTCCCTCTGCCAGGGAGGCAGTGTTGGTGGCTATCCAAAAAACTGTATTCACAGCAACTGATTATCAAGGTACCCCTCCTTCAACAGGAAAAGGGTTACTTTTCCACAATGTTTGTGGTACCAAAACCGGACGGTTCGGTGAGACCCATCTTAAATTTAAAATCCTTGAACACATAACAAAAGATTCAAGTTCAAGATGGAATCGCACAGGGCGATTATTGCGAACCTGGACGAGGGGGATTACAGGGTCTCTCTGGACATCAAGGATACTTACCTGCATGTCCCCATTTGCCCTCCTCACCAGGAGTACCTCAAGGTTGTGGTACAGGGCTGTCACTATCAGTTCCAGACGCTGCCGTTTGGATTTTCCACGGCACCGAGGGTCTTTACCAGGGTAATGACCGAAATGATGATACTCCTTCGCAAGAAGGGAGTTTAATTATCCCGTACTTGGACGATCTCCTGATAAAGGCGAGCTCAAAGGAACAGTTGGTAAGGGGGTAGCACTTTCTCGGGAAGTGCTGCAACAGCAGGGCTGGATTCTCTATTCCAAAGTCACAGCTGGTCCCGACGACACGTCTTCTGTTCCTGGGAATGATTCTGGAAACAGACCAGAAAAAAGTGTTTCTTCCAATGGAAAAAGCCGAGGAGTTGTCATCTCTAGTCATAAACCTCCTAAGACCGGGACAGGTGTTGGTACATCAATGCACACGAGTCCTGGGAAAAATGGTAGCTTCGTACGAAGCAATTCCATTAGGAAAGTTCCATGCAAGGAATTTCCAGTGGGACCTGTTGGACAAATGGTCCGGGTCCCATCTCCAGATACAGCAGCGGATAACCCGGTCGGCAAGAACCAGGGTGTCGCTGCAGAGGGCTCATCTACAAGAGAGCCGCAGATTCGGAATACAGGACTGGGTCCTGGTGACCACGGATGCCAGCCTTCGGGGCTGGGGTGCAGTCACACAGGGAGTGAAATTCCAAGGACTGTGGTCCAAACAGGAGATTTCACTTCACATAAATTTTCTGGAGCTAAGAGCCATTTACAAGGCCCTAACCCAAACAAGGCCACTGCTTCAAAACCAGCCGTACTGATCCAATCAGACAACATCACGGTGCTCGCCCATGTAAACAGGCAGGGCGGCACAAGAAGCAGGAGTGCAATGGCAGAAGCCACAAGGATTCCCCGTTGGGCGGAAAATCATGTGGTAGCACTGGCAGCAGTGTTCATTCCGGGAGTGGACAACTGGGAAGCAGCCTTCCGCAGCAGACTCCACCCGGGAGAATAGGGACTTCATCCAGAAGTCTTCCAAATGCTGGTAAACCTTTGGAAAAGACCACAGGTGGACATGATGGCGTCCCGCCTCAATAAAAAGATATTGCGCCATGTCAAGAGAACCTCAGGCGATCGCTGTGGACGCTCTAGTGACACCACGGGTGTACCAGTCGGTTTATGTGTTCCCTCCTCTCCCTCTCATACCCAAGGTTCTGAGGATAATAAGAAAAAGAGAAGTAAGAACTATACTCATTGTTCCGGATTGGCCAAGAAGGGCTTGGTACCGGGAACTTCAAGAGATGATCTCAGAGGACCCATGGCCTCTGCCACTCAGACAGGATCTGCGGCAGCAGGGGCCCTGTCTGTTAAAACACTTACCGCGGCTGCGTTGACGGCATGGCGGTTGAACGCCGGATCCTGGGTGAAAAAGGCATTCCGGAGGAAGTCATTCTTATCCTGATCAAAGCCAGGAAGGATGTCAGCCTGAAGTTCAGACTGGGAGTGCTGCATATTCAGCCCCTTTTTGTGCCCCAGTGGCACCTTGGGATCCCAATGTGGTTTCGGAGTTCCTGGAATCACATTGTTTTGAGCCACTTAAAACCGTGGATTTGAAATATCTCACATGAAAAGTGGTCATGTGTTGGCTCTGGCTTCGGCCAGGCATGTGTCAGAATTGGCGGCTTTGTCATGAAAAAGCCCTTACCTGATTTTCCATATGGATAGGGCAGAGTTGAGGACTCGTCCTCACTTTCTCCCGAAGGTGGTATCAGTCTTTCACTTGAACCAACCTATTGTGGAGCCTGCGGCTACTAGGGACTTGGAGGATTCCAAGTTACTGGACGTAGTCGGGGCCCTGAAAATGTATATTTCCAGGACGGCTGGAGTCAGGAAAACTGACTCGCTGTTTATCCTGGATGCACCCAACAAGCTGGGTGCTCCTGCTTCTAAGCAGACTAAACGCGCTGGATTTGTAGCACTATTCAGCTTGCGCATTCTGCGGTGGACTACCGCAGCCTAAATCTGTAAAAGCCCATTCCACAAGGAAGGTGGGCTCATCTTGGGCGGCTGCCCGAGGGGTCTCGGCTTTACAACTTGGCCGAGCTGCTACTTGGTCAGGGGCAAACACGTTTGCAAAATTCTAAAAAAATTGATACCCTGGCTGTGGAGGACCTTGAGTTCTCTCATTCGGTGCTGCAGAGTCATCCGCACTCTCCCGCCCGTTTGGGAGCTTTGGTATAATCCCCATGGTCCTTACGGAGTTCCCAGCATCCACTAGGACGTCAGAGAAAATAAGATTTTACTCACCGGTAAATCTATTTCTCGTAGTCCGTAGTGGATGCTGGGCGCCCATCCCAAGTGCGGATTGTCTGCAATACTTGTACAAAGTTATTGTTACAAATATCGGGTTGTTATGGCAAGCCATCTGTTCAGAGGCTCCATTTGTTATCATACTGTTAACCGGGGTTCCTATCACGAGTTATATGGTGTGATTGGTGTGGCTGGTATGAGTCTTACCCGGGATTCAAAATCCTTCCTTATTGTGTCAGCTCTTCCGGGCACAGTGTCCTAACTGAGGCTTGGAGGAGGGTCATAGGGGGAGGAGCCAGTGCACACCAGATAGTCCTAAATCTTTCTTTAGATGTGCCCAGTCTCCTGTGGAGCTGTCTATTCCCCATGGTCCTTACGGAGTTCCCAGCATCCACTACGGACTACGAGAAATAGATTTACCAGTGAGTAAAATCTTATTTTTTTTAGTAGTATATGGGTGCTGGCGTGTGAGCTGGCATACTCCCTCTATGTTCTCTCTACAGGCTTCCCTGTGGGTCTGTCCCCTTTGGCCAGTGTGAGAGTGTGTGTGTCGGTACCGTGTGTCGACATGTCTGAGGCTGAGTGCTCTTCCCCAGAGGAAGTTACTGGGGGTGTAGAGAAGGATTTGGGAGTGATTCTGTCGGCACAGCCCACTGCTGATTGGGTGAATATGTTGAGTACACTGAATGCAAATGTGGCGTTATTATCTAAGAGGCTGGATAAATCTGATTCTCAGACACAAACGTGGAGAAAATCCATGGAGGACGCCATGTCTCAGGTACAGGCCCCCTCAGGGTCACAGAAACGTTCCTTTACCCAGATGGCAGATACGGATACCAACACGGACTCTGATTCCAGTGTCGACTTTAGTGAAGCCACTTTACATCCAAAATTGGTAAAGAGTATTTAGTACATGATTGTGGCTATTAAAGATGTTTGACATATTTCTGAGGAACCTCCTGTTTCAGATACAAGGGTTTGTTTATTTAAAGGAAAAAAGCCTGAGGTGAAGTTTACCCCCTCTCATGAACTTAACGCTCTTTGTGAAAAGGCTTGGGAGTCGCCTGACAAAAGGTGGCAGATTCCCAAGAGAATTTTTATGGCATATTCTTTCCCCTCTGACGACAGGGAGAAATGGGAGTCGTCTCCCAATGTGGACAAGGCTCTATCCCGACTGTCCAAAAAGGTGGCACTTCCGTCTCCTGACACGGCTGCCCTCAAGGATCCTGCGGATCGCAAGCAGGAAACGACATTTAAAGCCATTTATGTCGATACGGGTGCACTCCTCAGGCCTGCAGTGGCGTCGGCGTGGGTGAGTAGTGCTATTGCTAAGTGGGCTGATAATTTAGCATCTGACATGGATACCCTTGGTAAGGATAACATTCTTTTGACTCTTGGTTATATCAGGGACGCTGCAGCTTACCTGAAGGATGCGGCGAGGGATATTGGCCTCTTGGGAACAAGGGCCAATGCCATGGCGGTCTCGGCCAGGAGGGCACTGTGGATTCATCAATGGAATGCTGATGCTGACTCCAAGAAAGCTATGGAAGCTCTCCCTTTTAAAGGTAGTGTCTTGTTTGGTGACGGCCTTGCTGACCTGGTGTCTACCGCTACTGCGGGTAAGTCATCTTTTCTTCCTTATGTTCCCGCACAACAGAAAAAAGCGCCCCATTATCAGATGCAATACTTTCGGCCTAATAAATACAAAAAAGGAAGGGGCTCGTCCTTCCTCGCTTCAAAAGGTAGAGGAAGGGGAAAAAGGTCGCCTGCTGTGTCTGGCGCCCAGGACCAAAAGTCCTCCCCCGCCTCTGCCAAGTCCACTGTATGACGCTGGGACTCCCCTACGGGAGTCCGTGCCGGTGGGGGGCCGTCTCCGAATCTTTAGTCAGGTCTGGTTTCAATCAGCCCTGGATCCTTGGATCTTAGACATAGTGTCCCAAGGGTACAAACTGGAGTTTCAGGAGATGCCCCCCCCCCCCCGCTTTTTAAAATCGGCCTTGCCAGTTTCTCTTCCAGAAAGAGAAGTAGTAAATGCTGCGATACAAAAGTTGTGTCAACAGAGGGTCATTGTTCCGGTTCCCCCGTCCCAATGGGGGGAAGGGTTCTACTCGAGCCTCTTTGTCGTGCCGAAGCCGGACGGCTCGGTCATACCGATTCTGAACCTAAAATCCCTCAATCCATACTTGAAAACTTTCAAGTTCAAGATGGAATCTCTTCGAGCAGTGATCTCCAGCCTAGAAGGGAGGGATTTTATGGCGTCAGTTGACATAAAGGATGCCTACTAACACGTTCCGATATATCCTCTTTATCAGGCCTTCCTAAGATTTGCGGTGCAGGATTGTCATTACCAATTTCAGACATTGCCGTTTGGGCTTTCCATGGCCCCGAGGGTCTTCACCAAGGTGATGGCGGAAATGATGGTACTCCTACGCTAGCAGGGAGTCACAATTATCCCATACTTGGACGATCTCCTGATAAAGGCGAGATCAAAAGAGCAGTTGCTAAGAAATGTGGAACTCTCCCTGACGGTTCTGCAACATCATGGTTGGATTCTAAATTTGCCAAAGTCTCAGTTGATCCCGACAACTCGGCTGCCCTTCTTGGGCATGATCCTAGACACGGAACTGCAGAGAGTGTTTCTTCCAGCGGAAATCCAATGCATGGTCAAGGAGATTCTGAAACCGGCAAGATTGTCGATTCATCAGTGCACTCGAGTTCTAGGGAAGATGGTTGCAGCTTACGAAGCCGTTCCGTTTGGCAGGTTTCATGCCCGGGTGTTTCAGTGGTATCTGCTGAACAAATGGTCTGGGTCTCACCTGCACATGCACCAGAAAATAAGTCTATCTTCCAGGACCAGAATTTCTCTCCTGTGGTGGCTGCAAAGTTCTCACCTTCTAGAGGGACGCAGATTCAGAATCCAGGATTGGGTCCTGCTGACCACAGATGCAAGTCTCCGAGGCTGGGGTGCAGTCACACTAGGAAGAAGTTTCCAGGGAAAATGGTCAAGCCAGGAATCTTGTCTCCACATAAATGTTCTGGAGTTAAGAGACATTTACAATGGCCTTCTGCAAGCGAAGAACCTTCTTCAAGGTCTACCTGTCCTGATCCAGTCGGACAACATAACAGCGGTGGCGTACGTAAACCACCAGGGCGGAACAAAGAGCAAGGCGGCAATGGCGGAGGCCACAAGAGTTCTCCGCTGGGCGGAACAGCACGTGAGCGCTCTGTCAGCAGTTTTCCTTCCGGGCATGGACAACTGGGAAGCAGACTTTCTCAGCAGACACGATCTCCATCCAGGAGAGTGGGCCCTTCATACAGAGGTGTTTGCAGAAGTGACAAGGAGTTGGGGAATTCCTCAAATAGACATGATGGTGTCTCGCCTCAACAAGAAGCTTCCGAGGTATTGTTCCAGGTCAAGGGACCCCCAAGCCAGTGCAGTGGACGCCCTGGTAACTCCGTGGGTGTTTCAGTCGGTGTATGTGTTCCCCCCGCTTCCTCTCATTTCAAGAGTGCTGAGGATCATAAGACTAACAAGGGTTCAGGCAATACTCGTCGTTCCAGATTGGCCACGGAGGGCCTGGTATCCGAATCTTCAGGAATTGCTCATAGAAGATCCTTGGCCGCTTCCTCTAAGAGAGGACCTGTTACTGCAGGGGCCATGCATGTTTCCGGACTTACCGCTGCTGCGTTTGACGGCATTGAGGTTGAACGCCAAATCCTAGCTCGTAAAGGTATTCCCAGGGAAGTCATCCCCACTCTCCTTAAGGCTAGAAAGGAGGTCACGGTAAAACATTATCACCGTATTTGGAGAAAATATGTGTCGTGGTGTAAACCCAAAACAGCTCCTGTAGAGGAATTTCACTTGGGTCGTTTCCTCCATTTTTTGCAGGCAGGCGTGGATGCAGGCCAGAAATTGGGTTCCATCAAAGTGTAGATTTCGGCTTTATCTATTTTCTTTCAAAAAGAATTGCCCACCCTTCCTGAGGTTCAGACTTTCGTGAAGGGAGTGCTGCATATCCATCCTCCATTTGTGCCACCCGTGGCACCGTGTGATCTTGAAGTGGTGTTACAGTTTCTTATGTCTCACTGGTTTGAACCTTTGCGAAAGGTTGAGTTAAAGTTTCTCACTTGGAAAGTGGTCATGCTTTTGGCCTTGGCGTCTGCCAGACGAGTGTCAGAATTGGCGGCTTTGTCTCACAAGAGCCCATATTTGATTTTTCATGTGGATAGAGCGGAATTGAGGACTCATCAACAATTTCTGCCGAAGGTGGTTTCCTTCGTTTCACATAAATCAACCTATTGGGGTACCTGTGGCTACGGATGCTGTGGCAGTCCCAAAATCTCTTGATGTCGTAAGAGCTTTGAAAATTTATGTAGCCAGAACAGCTCTTGTTAGGAAAACGGAAGCTCTGTTTGTCCTGTATGCTTCCAACAAGATTGGAAATCCTGCTTCCAAGCAGACTATTGCACGCTGGATTTGTAATACGATTCAGCACGCTCATTCTTCGGCTGGGTTGTCGTTACCGAAGTCAGCAAAGGCCCATGCTACCAGGAAGGTGTTCTCATCTTGGGCGGCCGCCCGAGGGGTCTCGTAACTTCAACTTTGCCGAGCAGCTATGTGGTCGGGTTCAAACACTTTTGCTAGGTTCTACAAGTTTGATACCCTGGCTGAGGAG
Source organism: Pseudophryne corroboree (assembly GCF_028390025.1). Classification (NCBI taxonomy): domain Eukaryota; kingdom Metazoa; phylum Chordata; class Amphibia; order Anura; family Myobatrachidae; genus Pseudophryne; species Pseudophryne corroboree. Next base: position 272,865,442 of record NC_086450.1, on the reverse strand, counting down.
TACCTCATGTTTGCTCAATTTGTGCTGCAGAGTCGTCCGCACTCTCCCGCCCGGTCTGGAGCTTTGGTATAGACCCTATGGTCCTTTTGGAGTCCCCAGCATCCTCTAGGACGTAAGAGAAAATAGGATTTTAATACCTACAGGTAAATCCTTTTCTCCTAGTCCGTAGAGGATGCTGGGCGCCCATCCCAGTGCGTACTGTTACTTGCAGTTGTATTGTTGGTTGTTGTTTTAGGTTACACGATGGTTGTGTATCGGTTATGTTCAGCTTGTTGATGTTTTTTCGTTCATACTGTTATCTGGTATTCCTGCTAATCGAGTTGTACGGTGTGTTTGTGGTGTGAGCTGGTATGTATCTCACCCTTAGTTTAACAAAAATCCTTTTCCTCGAAATGTCTGTCTCCCCTGGGCACTGTTCCTATAACTGAGGTCTGGAGGAGGGGCATAGAAGGAGGAGCCAGTTCACACCCAGTCAAAGTCTTTTAGTGTGCCCATGTCTCCTGCGGATCCCATCTATACCCCATGGTCCTTTTGGAGTCCCCAGCATCCTCTACGGACTAGGAGAAATGGATTTACCGGTAGGTATTAAAATCCTATTTTTTATGAACCCCGAACTTTTGGAACTAGAGAAAACGTGGGGAATACATATACCGACTGAAAATACCCACGGTGTCACCAGTGCCTTCACTGTTCCTGTTTGAGGGTCCCTTGACCTGGAACTCTGAAGCTTCTTGTTGAGACGAGATGCCATCATTCCTAATTGAGGAAATCCCAACGACGTTTCACCCCTTCGATGACTACTTGGAGGAGGTCTCCCCTCTCCTGGATGGAGATCGTCTGCTGAGGAATTCTGCTTCTCAGTCGTCCACCCCTGGAACGAACTTCGCTGACAAATCGCTTGTATGTGTTTCCGCCCAGCGGAAAATCCTTGTGGCTTCTGCCATTACTGTTCTGCTTTTCGTTGTAGAAAATTGTTGTAAACGGCCCTTAACTCTACACCATTTATGTGGTGATCAGTTTCCTAACTTGACCATCTTCCTTGGAAGTTTTCCCCTTGAGTGACTTCCCCCCAGCCTCAGAGGCTTTTATCCGTGGTCACTAGGATCCAGTCCTGGATCCCGACCCTGCACCCCTCTAGGAGGTGAGAACTGCGCAGCCACCACAGGAGTGAGATTCTGGTCTTGGAAGACAGGATTATCCTCCGGCGTATGTGCAGGTGGGAACCGGACCCCTTGTCCAACACGTCCCTCCAGAACACTCTGGCATTGAACCTGCCAAATTGAGTGGCCTCGTAGGCCACAACCATCTTTTCCAGCAACTGAATGTATTGATGAAATGACACTCTTGCTGGTCTCGGAATTTGTTTGACCAGACTTTGGTTCTCCAGAGCCTTTTCCACTGGAAGAAAAAACTCTTTGTAGTTCTGTGTCTAGTATTATTCCCAAAACAGACAACTGCGTCGTTGGGACCAACAGTGATTCTGGCAAGTTCAGGAGCTAACCCTGTTGTTGAAGAACTGTAAGGGAGAGTGCAATGTTTTTTGCACCAACTGGTTCCTTGAACTCGCCGTTATCAGGTAACCGTCCCAGTACGGGATAACTGTGACTCCTTACTAGCGACGGAGAACCATCATTACCACCATGACCCTGGTGAAAATCCTTGGAGCCGTGGACAGACCCACGGCAACGTCTGAAATTGGTAATGACACCCCTGAATTGCAAACCTCAGGCAAGCCTAATGCGGAGGTTCTTTATGTCTACTGAGACCATGGAAAAAACTCCTTTTTCCAGATTGGAGATCACTGCCCTGAGAGATTCCATCTTGGATTTGAATTTCTTTAAGTAGAAAATGAGGGATTGGTCTGGACGAGCCGTCTGGTTTCGGGACCACGAAGAGGCTTGAATAAAAACCTTCTCCCTGTTGTGACAGGGAAAAAACCAGGTCAATGACCTGATCCTGATACAACTTTAGTATTGTGTCACATACTACCCCCCTCGTCCAGGGAAGAATCGGTAATTTGAAAAATTGGTGAGGGGAAATGCCTGGAAACTCCAGCATGTACCCTTGGGACACTATTCGTAAACCCCACGGGTCCAGGTCCGTTCCAGGACTGACTGAAGAGTTTTTAGACGTGGCCCCACCGGTGTGGACTCCCGCAAGAGAGTCCCAGCGTCATGCGGTGGATGTGGCAGAACAAAGGATGATGTCCGCTCCTGTGATCTTGAAGAGGTTGCGGACCTCTTCCCTTTTCTCCTTCCTCTACCTGCAAAGAAAGGGGAATCAGTATCTATTGGGCTGAAATGACTGCATCTGACAATGATGCGTCATCATCCGCTGTGAGGGAACATAGGGCAAGAAGGTAGACTTACCAGCGGCAGCTGTCGAGATCAAATTAACTAGGCCGTCACCAAACCAGGCTTCACCTTCATAGGGCCGAGACTCCATTTCTTCTCGGAGTCCGCATCAGCATTGCACTGGTGAATCCACAACGCCCTCCTAACCGAGACCGCCATGGAATTGACCTGAGGACCCAATAGTCCTATCCCTTGCAGTTGCACGAAAGTATGCTGCAGTATTTGATATGACCCAACATAAGGAGTATCCCATCTCTGTCCAGGGTATTTATATCAGATGACAAGGCACCCGACCATTTTTGTATACTATCACTCCCCCATGCGCATGTAATGGCAGGTCTAACCAACGTACACGTGAACACATAACTAGAAAATAACGCATTTTCCTACATACGATCCGCTGGATTTGTGACAGGGCCCCGTGCAGAACAGGGGGTGACTCCCACTTTATTCTGTCCGCGGCAGGAAAAGAAAAACAATCAGAATCCTCATGAGGATTTGAAACCATCTTGTCAGGGCTGACCCAGACTTTCACACACAGAGCTCTCTGCACATGAGAAGGAGGAACGATACCTCAGCTTTCATTATAACTTTATATACACACATACACAACTATATATATATATATATATATATATATATATATACATACATACATATCCACACATAGACCCTTCTGTCAGGAACAGCTAGAGTCCTCAGTGACGTCTTTACTGTGCACTACTCATGTACTGAATGCTCTTTCTTTCTTTTTTTTTGCGGATCTAATCAGGAAAAATGATGGTCGACATAGGAAACAGTATCCATGTCGACATTCAGGGAGAAGTAACTGGGCAAAAGAAAATTTTTGCGACCCCGAGGGGTCTGAGGGAAATATAGCTATGAACTAGTGATGTGCACCGGACATTTTTTGGGTTTTGTGTTTTGGTTTTGGATTCGGTTCCGCGGCCGTGTTTTGGATTCGGACGCGTTTTGGCAAAACCTCACCGAAATTTTTTTGGTGGATTCGGGTGTGTTTTGGATTTGGGTGTTTTTTTTCAAAAAACCCTAAAAAACAGCTTAAATCATAGAATTTGGGGGTAATTTTGATCCCATAGTATTATTAACCTCAATAACCATAATTTCCACTCATTTCCAGTCTATTCTGAACACCTCACAATATTATTTTTAGTCCTAAAATTTGCACCGAGGTTGCTGGATGGCTAAGCTAAGCAACACAATTGGCCGACACAAACACCTGGCCCATCTAGGAGTGGCACTGCAGTGTCAGACAGGATGGCACTTTAAAAAAATTGTCCCCAAACAGCACATGATGCAAAGAAAAATGAAAGAAAAAAAGAGGTGCAAGATGGAATTGTCCTTGGGCCCTCCCACCCACCCTTATGTTGTATAAACAGGACATGCACACTTTAATGAACCCATCATTTCAGCGACAGGGTCTGCCACACGACTGTGACTGAAATGACTGGTTGGTTTGGGCCCCCACTAGAAAAGAAGCAATCAATATCTCCTACAAACTGGCTCTACAGAGGCAAGATGTCCACCTCATCATCATCCTCCGATTCCTCACCCCTTTCACTGTGTACATCCCCCTCCTCACAGATTATTAATTCATCCTCACTGGAATCCACCATCTCAGATCCCTGTGTACTTTCTGGAGGCAATTGCTGGTGAATGTCTCCACGGAGGAATTAATTATAATTCATTTTGATGAACATCATCTTCTCCACATTTTCTGGAAGTAACCTCGTACGCCGATTGCTGACAAGGTGAGCGGCTGCACTAAACACTCTTTCGGAGTACACACTGGAGGGAGGGCAATTTAGGTAGAATAAAGCCAGTTTGTGCAAGGGCCTCCAAATTGCCTCTTTTTCCTGCCAGTATACGTACGGACTGTCTGACGTGCCTACTTGGATGCGGTCACTCATATAATCCTCCACCATTCTTTCAATGGTGAGAGAATCATATGCAGTGACAGTAGACGACATGTCAGTAATCGTTGGCAGGTCCTTCAGTCCGGACCAGATGTCAGCACTCGCTCCAGACTGCCCTGCATCACCGCCAGCGGGTGGGCTCGGAATTCTTAGCCTTTTCCTCGCACCCCCAGTTGCGGGAGAATGTGAAGGAGGAGAGGTTGACGGGTCACGTTCCGCTTGACTTGACAATTTTCTCACCAGCTGGTCTTTGAACCTCTGCAGACTTGTGTCTGCCGGAAAGAGAGATACAACGTAGGTTTTAAATGTAGGATCGAGCACTGTGGCCAAAATGTAGTGCTCTGATTTCAACAGATTGACCACCCATGAATCCTGGTTAAGCGAATTAAGGGCTCCATCCACAAGTCCCACATGCCTAGCGGAATCGCTCTGTTTTAGCTCCTCCTTCAATGTCTCCAGCTTCTTCTGCAAAAGCCTGATGAGGGGAATGACCTGACTAAGGCTGGCAGTGTCTGAACTGACTTCACGTGTGGCAAGTTCAAAGGGTTGCAGAACCTTGCACAACGTTGAAATCATTCTCCACTGCGCTTGAGTCAGGTGCATTCCCCCTCCTTTGCCTATATCGTGGGCAGATGTATAGGCTTGAATGGCCTTTTGCTGCTCCTCCATCCTCTGAAGCATATAGAGGGTTGAATTCCACCTCGTTACCACCTCTTGCTTCAGATGATGGCAGGGCAGGTTCAGGATTGTTTTGTGGTGCTCCAGTCTTCTGTACGCGGTGGCTGAATGCCGAAAGTGGCCCACAATTCTTCGGGCCACCGACAGCATCTCTTGCACGCCCCTGTCATTTTTTAAATAATTCTGCACCACCAAATTCAATGTATGTGCAAAACATGGGACGTGCTGGAATTTGCCCAGACGTAATGCACGCACAATATTGCTGGCGTTGTCCGATGTCACAAATCCCCAGGAGAGTCCAATTGGGGTAAGCCATTCTGCGATGATCTTCCTCAGTTTCCGTAAGAGGTTGTCAGCTGTGTGCCTCTTCTGGAAAGCGGTGATACAAAGCGTAGCCTGCCTAGGAACGAGTTGGCGTCTGCGAGATGCTGCCTCTGGTGCCGCCGCTGCTGTTCTTGCTGCGGGAGGCAATACATCTACCCAGTGGGCTGTCACAGTCATATAGTCCTGAGTCTGCCCTGCTCCACTTGTCCACGTGTCCGTGGTTAAGTGGACATTGGGTACAACTGCATTTTTTAGGACACTGGTGACTCTTTTTCTGAGGTCTGTGTACATTTTCGGTATCGCCTGCCTAGAGAAATGGAACCTAGATGGTATTTGGTACCGGGGACACAGTACCTCAATCAAGTCTCTAGTTGCCTCTGAATTAACGGTGGATACCGGAACCATGTTTCTCACCACCCAGGCTGCCAAGGCCTGAGTTATCTGCTTTGCAGCAGGATGACTGCTGTGATATTTCATCTTCCTCGCAAAGGACTGTTGGACAGTCAATTGCTTACTGGAAGTAGTACAAGTGGTCTTCCGACTTCCCCTCTGGGATGACGATCGACTCCCAGCAGCTACAACAGCAGCGCCAGCAGCAGTAGGCGTTACACTCAAGGATGCATCGGAGGAATCCCAGGCAGGAGAGGACTCGTCAGACTTGCCAGTGACATGGCCTGCAGGACTATTGGCTTTCCTGGGTAAGGAGGAAATTGACACTGAGGGAGTTGGTGGTGTGGTTTGCAGGAGCTTAGTTACAAGAGGAAGGGATTTAGTGGTCAGTGGACTGCTTCCGCTGTCATCCAAAGTTTTTGAACTTGTCACTGACTTATGATGCAGGTGACGTATAAGGGAGGATGTTCCGAGGTGGTTAACGTCCTTACCCCTACTTATTACAGCTTGACAAAGGCAACACACGGCTTGATACCTGTTGTCCGCATTTGTGTTGAAATAATTCCACACCGAAGAGCTGATTTTTTTGTATTTTGACCAGGCATGTCAATGGCCATATTCGTCCCACGGACAACAGGTGTCTCCCCGGGTGCCTGACTTAAACATACCACCTCACCATCAGAATCCTCCTTGTCAATTTCCTCCCCAGCGCCAGCAACACCCATATCCTCATCCTGGTGTACTTCAACAGTGACATCTTCAATTTGACTATCAGGAACTGGACTGCGGGTGCTCCTTCCAGCACTTGCAGGGGGCGTGCAAATGGTGGAAGGCACAAGCTCTTCCCGTCCAGTGTTGGGAAGGTCAGGCATCGCAACCGACACAATTGGACTCTCCTTGGGGATTTGTGATTTAGAAGAAAGCACAGTTCTTTGCTGTGATTTTGCCAGCTTAAGTCTTTTCATTTTTCTAGCGAGAGGATCAGTGCTTCCATCCTCATATGAATCTGAACCACTAGCCATGAACATAGGCCAGGGCCTCAGCCATTCCTTGCCACTCCGTGTCGTAAATGGCATATTGGCAAGTTTACGCTTCTCATCAGACGCTTTCAATTTTGATTTTTGGGTCATTTTACTGAACTTATGTTTTTTGGATTTTACATGCTCTCTACTATGACATTGGGCATCAGCCTTGGCAGACAATGTTGATGGCATTTCATCGTCTCGGCCATGACTAGTGGCAGCAGCTTCAGCATGAGGTGGAAGTGGATCTTGATCTTTCCCTATTTTAACCTCCACATTTTTGTTCTCCATTTTTTAATGTGTGGAATTATATGCCAGTATCAATAGCAATGGCCTACTACTATATATACTGCGCACAACTAAAATGCACCACAGGTATAGAATGTAGATGGATAGTATACTTGACAAAAAAGAGGTAGGTACAGCAGTGGCCATCCGTACCGTACTGCTATATATACTGGTGGTGACTGTGTCAGCAAACTGCAAAACTAAAATGCACCACAGGTATAGAATGTTGATGGATAGTATACTTAATGACGACACAGAGGTAGGTACAGCAGTGGCCTTCCGTACCGTACTGCTATATATACTGGTGGTCACTGTGTCAGCAAACTGCAAAACTAAAATGCACCACAGGTATAGAATGTAGATGGATAGTATACTTAATGACGACACAGAGGTAGGTACAGCAGTGGCCTTCCGTACCGTATTGCTATATATACTGGTGGTCACTGTGTCAGCAAACTGCAAAACTAAAATGCACCACAGGTATAGAATGTAGATGGATAGTATACTTAATGACGACACAGAGGTAGGTACAGCAGTGGCCTTCCGTACCGCACTGCTATATATACTGGTGGTCACTGTGTCAGCAAACTGCACAACTGAAATGCACCACAGGTATAGAATGTAGATGGATAGTATACTTAATGACGACACAGAGGTAGGTACAGCAGTGGCCTTCCGTACCGTACTGCTATTTATACTGCTGGTCACTGTGTCAGCAAACTGCAAAACTAAAATGCACCACAGGTATAGAATTAGAATGTAGATAAATAGTATACTTAATGATGACACAGAGGTAGGTACAGCAGTGGCCTTCCGTACCGTACTGCTATATATACTGGTAGTCACTGTGTCAGCAAACTGCAAAACTAAAATGCACCACAGGTATAGAATGTAGATGGATAGTATACTTAATGACGACACAGAGGTAGGTACAGCAGTGGCCTTCCATACCGTACTGCTATATATACTGGTGGTCACTGTGTCAGCAAACTGCAAAACTAAAATGCACCACAGGTATAGAATGTAGATGGATAGTATACTTAATGACGACACAGAGGTAGGTACAGTAGTGGCCTTCCGTACCATACTGCTATATATACTGGTGGTCACTGTGTCAGCAAACTGCAAAACTAAAATGCACCACAGGTATAGAATGTAGATGGATAGTATACTTAATGACGACACAGGTAGGTACAGCAGTGGCCTTCCGTACCGTACTGCTATATATACTGGTGGTCACTGTGTCAGCAAACTGCACAACTGAAATGCACCACAGGTATAGAATGTAGATGGATAGTATACTTAATGACGACACAGAGGTAGGTACAGCAGTGGCCTTCCGTACCGTACTGCTACATATACTGGTGGTCACTGTGTCAGCAAACTGCAAAACTAAAATGCACCACAGGTATAGAATGTAGATGGATAGTATACTTAATGACGACACAGAGGTAGGTACAGCAGTGGCCTTCCGTACCGTACTGCTATATATACTGGTGGTCACTGTATCAGCAAACTGCAAAACTAAAATGCACCACAGGTATAGAATGTAGATGGATAGTATACTTAATGACAAAACAGAGGTAGGTACAGCAGTGGCCTTCCGTACCGTACTGCTATATATACTGGTGGTCAATGTGTCAGCAAACTGCAAAACTAAAATGCACCACAGGTATAGAATGTAGATGGATAGTATACTTAATGACGACACAGAGGTAGGTACAGCAGTGGCCTTCCGTACCGTACTGCTATATATACTGGTGGTCACTGTGTCAGCAAACTGCAAAACTAAAAGGCACCACAGGTATAGAATGTAGATGGATATTATACTTAATGACGACACAGAGGTAGGTACAGCAGTGGCCTTCCGTACCGTACTGCTATATATATACTGGTGGTCACTGTGTCAGCAAACTGCAAAACTAAAATGTACCACAGGTATAGAATGTAGATGGATAGTATACTTAATGACGACACAGAGGTAGGTACAGCAGTGGCCTTTCGTACCGTACTGCTATATATACTGGTGGTCACTGTGTCAGCAAACTGCAAAACTAAAATGCACCACAGGTATAGAATGTAGATGGATAGTATACTTAATGACGACACAGAAGTAGGTACAGCAGTGGCCTTCCGTACCGTACTGCTATATATACTGGTGGTCACTGTGTCAGCAAACTGCAAAACTAAAATGCACCACAGGTATAGAATTAGAATGTAGATGGATAGTATACTTAATGACGACACAGAGGTAGGTACAGCAGTGGCCTTCCGTACCGTACTGCTATATATACTGGTGGTCACTGTGTCAGCAAACTGCAAAACTAAAATGCACCACAGGTATAGAATGTAGATGGATAGTATACTTAATGACGACACAGAGGTAGTTATAGTAGTGGCCTTCCGTACCATACTGCTATATATACTGGTGGTCACTGTGTCAGCAAACTGCAAAACTAAAATGCACCACAGGTATAGAATGTAGATGGATAGTATACTTAATGACGACACAGAGGTAGGTACAGCAGTGGCCTTCCGTACCGTACTGCTATATATACTGGTGGTCACTGTGTCAGCAAACTGCAAAACTAAAATGCACCACAGGTATAGAATGTAGATGGATAGTATTCTTAATGACGACACAGAGGTAGGTATGTAGTGGCCTTCCGTACCATACTGCTATATATACTGGTGGTCACTGTGTCAGCAAACTGCAAAACTAAAATGCACCACAGTATAGAATGTAGATGGATAGTTTACTTAATGACGACACAGAGGTAGGTACAGCAGTGGCCTTCTGTACCGTACTGCTATATATACTGGTGGTCACTATGTCAGCAAACTGCACAACTGAAATGCACCACAGGTATAGAATGTAGATGGATAGTATACTTAATGATGACACAGAGGTAGGTAGAGCAGTGGCCTTCCGTACCGTACTGCTATATATACTGGTGGTCACTGTGTCAGCAAACTGCAAAACTAAAATGCACCACAGGTATAGAATTAGAATGTAGATGGATAGTATACTTAATGACGACACAGAGGTAGGTACAGCAGTGGCCTTTCGTACCGTACTGCTATATATACTGGTGGTCACTGTGTCAGCAAACTGCAAAACTAAAATGCACCACAGGTATAGAATGTAGATGGATAGTATACTTAATGACGACACAGGTAGGTACAGCAGTGGCCTTCTGTACCGTACTGCTATATATACTGGTGGTCACTGTGTCAGCAAACTGCAAAATTAAAATGCACCACAGGTATAGAATTAGAATGTAGATGGATAGTATACTTAATGACGACACAGAGGTAGGTACAGCAGTGGCCTTCCGTACCGTACTGCTATATATACTGGTGGTCACTGTGTCAGCAAACTGCAAAACTAAAATGCACCACAGGTATAGAATGTAGATGGATAGTATACTTAATGACGACACAGAGCTAGTTACAGTAGTGGCCTTCCGTACCATACTGCTATATATACTGGTGGTCACTGTGTCAGCAAACTGCAAAACTAAAATGCACCACAGGTATAGAATGTAGATGGATAGTATACTTAATGACGACACAGAGGTAGGTACAGTAGTGGCCTTCCGTACCATACTGCTATATATACTGGTGGTCACTGTGTCAGCAAACTGCAAAACTAAAATGCACCACAGGTATAGAATGTAGATGTATAGTATACTTAATGACGACACAGAGGTAGGTACAGTAGTGGCCTTCCGTACCGTACTGCTATATATACTGGTGGTCACTGTGTCAGCAAACTGCAAAACTAAAATGCACCACAGTTATAGAATGTAGATGGATAGTATACTTAATGACGACACAGAGGTAGGTACAGCAGTGGCCTTCCGTACCGTACTGCTATATATACTGGTGGTCACTGTGTCAGCAAACTGCAAAACTAAAATGCACCACAGGTATAGAATGTAGATGGATAGTATACTTAATGACGACACAGAGGTAGGTACAGCAGTGGCCTTCCGTACCGTATTGCTATATATACTGGTGGTCACTGTGTCAGCAAACTGCAAAACTAAAATGCACCACAGGTATAGAATGTAGATGGATAGTATACTTAATGACGACACAGAGGTAGGTACAGCAGTGGCCTTCCGTACCGTACTGCTATATATACTGGTGGTCACTGTGTCAGCAAACTGCAAAACTAAAAGGCACCACAGGTATAGAATGTAGATGGATAGTATACTTAATGACGACACAGAGGTAGGTACAGCAGTGGCCTTCCGTACCGTACTGCTATATATATACTGGTGGTCACTGTGTCAGCAAACTGCAAAACTAAAATGTACCACAGGTATAGAATGTAGATGGATAGTATACTTAATGACGACACAGAGGTAGGTACAGCAGTGGCCTTTCGTACCGTACTGCTATATATACTGGTGGTCACTGTGTCAGCAAACTGCAAAACTAAAATGCACCACAGGTATAGAATGTAGATGGATAGTATACTTAATGACGACACAGAAGTAGGTACAGCAGTGGCCTTCCGTACCGTACTGCTATATATACTGGTGGTCACTGTGTCAGCAAACTGCAAAACTAAAATGCACCATAGGTATAGAATTAGAATGTAGATGGATAGTATACTTAATGACGACACAGAGGTAGGTACAGCAGTGGCCTTCCGTACCGTACTGCTATATATACTGGTGGTCACTGTGTCAGCAAACTGCAAAACTAAAATGCACCACAGGTATAGAATGTAGATGGATAGTATACTTAATGACGACACAGAGGTAGTTATAGTAGTGGCCTTCCGTACCATACTGCTATATATACTGGTGGTCACTGTGTCAGCAAACTGCAAAACTAAAATGCACCACAGGTATAGAATGTAGATGGATAGTATACTTAATGACGACACAGAGGTAGGTACAGCAGTGGCCTTCCGTACCGTACTGCTATATATACTGGTGGTCACTGTGTCAGCAAACTGCAAAACTAAAATGCACCACAGGTATAGAATGTAGATGGATAGTATTCTTAATGACGACACAGAGGTAGGTATGTAGTGGCCTTCCGTACCATACTGCTATATATACTGGTGGTCACTGTGTCAGCAAACTGCAAAACTAAAATGCACCACAGTATAGAATGTAGATGGATAGTTTACTTAATGACGACACAGAGGTAGGTACAGCAGTGGCCTTCTGTACCGTACTGCTATATATACTGGTGGTCACTATGTCAGCAAACTGCACAACTGAAATGCACCACAGGTATAGAATGTAGATGGATAGTATACTTAATGACGACACAGAGGTAGGTAGAGCAGTGGCCTTCCGTACCGTACTGCTATATATACTGGTGGTCACTGTGTCAGCAAACTGCAAAACTAAAATGCACCACAGGTATAGAATTAGAATGTAGATGGATAGTATACTTAATGACGACACAGAGGTAGGTACAGCAGTGGCCTTTCGTACCGTACTGCTATATATACTGGTGGTCACTGTGTCAGCAAACTGCAAAACTAAAATGCACCACAGGTATAGAATGTAGATGGATAGTATACTTAATGACGACACAGGTAGGTACAGCAGTGGCCTTCTGTACCGTACTGCTATATATACTGGTGGTCACTGTGTCAGCAAACTGCAAAATTAAAATGCACCACAGGTATAGAATTAGAATGTAGATGGATAGTATACTTAATGACGACACAGAGGTAGGTACAGCAGTGGCCTTCCGTACCGTACTGCTATATATACTGGTGGTCACTGTGTCAGCAAACTGCAAAACTAAAATGCACCACAGGTATAGAATGTAGATGGATAGTATACTTAATGACGACACAGAGCTAGTTACAGTAGTGGCCTTCCGTACCATACTGCTATATATACTGGTGGTCACTGTGTCAGCAAACTGCAAAACTAAAATGCACCACAGGTATAGAATGTAGATGGATAGTATACTTAATGACGACACAGAGGTAGGTACAGTAGTGGCCTTCCGTACCATACTGCTATATATACTGGTGGTCACTGTGTCAGCAAACTGCAAAACTAAAATGCACCACAGGTATAGAATGTAGATGTATAGTATACTTAATGACGACACAGAGGTAGGTACAGTAGTGGCCTTCCGTACCGTACTGCTATATATACTGGTGGTCACTGTGTCAGCAAACTGCAAAACTAAAATGCACCACAGTTATAGAATGTAGATGGATAGTATACTTAATGACGACACAGAGGTAGGTACAGCAGTGGCCTTCCGTACCGTACTGCTATATATACTGGTGGTCACTGTGTCAGAAAACTGCACAACTGAAATGCACCACAGGTATAGAATGCAGATGGATTGTATACTTAATGACGACACAGAGGTAGGTACAGCAGTGGCCTTCCGTACCGTACTGCTATATATACTGGTGGTCACTGTGTCAGCAAACTGCAAAACTAAAATGCACCACAGGTATAGAATTAGAATATAGCTGGATAGTATACTTAATGACGACACAGAGGTAGGTACAGCAGTGGCGTTCCGTACCGTATTGCTATATATACTGGTGGTCACTGTGTCAACAAAACTCTACACTGTACTCCTCCTATATAATATTATACTGGTGGTCCTGACTCCCCAGTCCCCACAATAAAGCAGCACACTGAGCACAGATATGGAGTGTTTTTCAGGCAAACAACGTATACTGGTGGTCACTGTCAGCAAAACTCTGCACTGTACTCCTGCTATATAATACAGCTGCTCCCCAGTCCCCACAATTAAGCAGTGTGAGCACAGATATATGCAGCACACTGAGCACAGATATGGAGTGTTTTTTTCAGGCAGAGAACGGATAAAACTGGTGGTCACTGATCAGCAAAACTCTGCACTGTACTCCTCCTATATTAATATAAAGCTGCTCCCCAGTCCCCACAATGATATAAGCAAACACAAATATTTGCATCAACTCAACAATGAATAAACGGAGAGGACGCCAGCCACGTCCTCTCCCTAACATTTCCAATGCACGAGTGAAAATGGCGGCGATGCGCGGCTGCTTATATAGAATCCGAATCTCGCGAGAATCCGACAGCGGGATGATGACGTTCGGACGCGCTCGGGTTAACCGAGCCATACGGGAGAATCCGAGTATGGCTCGGACCCGTGTAAAAAGGGTGAAGTTCAGGGGGGTTCGGTTTCCGAGAAACCGAACCCGCTCATCACTACTATGAACGTGACATCTTCCATAGATATTTCTACGTCTGTGTTTGGGACACAGAGTTATGCAACCTTACTATATATATATATATAGGAGAACATGTGGTGGCACTCAGAAATAACGACAACACAGACAGCGCTGGTGCAGTCAACGTTTCAGGGATGGCTCCCTTTTATCAAGACACAACCAGCAACCTGTGATACAAGAAATATATATACATACCAGTACCGTGCAAGTCTCCAATCGCGTGGCCCAAGATGCCTCCCACTGTCGCCGGGCGATGACATCATCCACGCAGGCCTGCGCCGAGAGTCAACGTCGGGAAGGCAGGGGGTGCGGCTCGGTACACACATCAGAGGGTTACTAGGCAACCTTAGACAACAAGACATGCAAACATACGAGTACAAATAACTAATACAAAAGATTAAGACAAGGATAACAAACAATTAAAAGCACCTGAACATGTGTTTGTCAATATCGGGCAACGCAATAATATATAGCAGAATACTTAATGATCACATCCGGCAAGATGACTAATATATTACTGTGTAAATAACAATGTATCACAGCATAAATATTGTCGATGGTCTAAACTGAATCCATCTTAAAAAATGCATATGTGTAATCTCATAGCTGTCTAGTTACACCAATGCATAAATGATTTTAGCGAACAAACACAATATAAATAATATATTAATGTGCAGTAAGTTATGCAACTACTTATGCCTACTAAATGAAATAAGCATAACCATAACACGGCATTTTGTAGGCCGTATTGAAAACACCTAAGCCTTTGTGCACACACTCATGCACCATGGATTAAACAGATAAATAGCAAAAAAACATTTTTACAAAAAACAATTAAAGCTAAGCGCCTCGTTGAGGCCCGGCGGATGAACTGTTTGGAGGGTGTAGATCCACCATGCCTCCTTTCTCAAAAGTGTCTGGCCTCTGTCCCCACCTTTATTGTTCAATGGAACATGATCGATCATTTTATAGCGGATAGAAGACAAACTGTGATTACAATTTTTAAAGTGTCGTGCTACTGGGAGATCGCTACTTTTTCCTTCTAAGGCAGCTCGTATGCTGGACCTATGAAGGGCAATCCTCTCCTTAAACTGTCTGATACTTTTGCCAACATACAGCAGCCCACAAGGGCACTTAATGTAATACACTATAAACTTACTACTACAGGTCAGGGTATACTTGATATTGAAGAGTCTACCCGATCTGGGATGGTTGAAGGTACTGCCCGATTCCAGACAACTGCAGGTAGTACACCCTGTACATCTGTAGTTGCCTGGTTTACGAGTCAAAAAGTGTGGCAATCTTACTTGACCAAAATCGGAAATATCATTGTGGACAACTATGTCCCTAATATTACGACCCCGCCTATACGCTGCCATAAGTGTAGTATCCTTGAAGCAAGATAATTCTTTATCTCTAGCGATCACCGGCCATATGCCTTTGGCTTGACGGTGTAATTTCTTACTAGCCGTCGTGTAATCTTGTGTCCAAATCATTCTATTCTGAACCCTTTCGGAATTTTTGGGGACTAGAGTGTCATGTCTCGGTGTATTGAGTGCTTTAGCCATTGCCAGCTTTAGGGATTCTTGAGAATACCCCCTAGCTGTAAATTTTCTTGCCATATTACACATCTGATTTTTAGCATCTTCCTCATTACTGCAAATCCTTCTGATTCTCAGAAACTGTGAAAATGGAAGACTCCATTTCATAGGTTCTGGATGATGGCTATTAGCCCTCAACAAAGTATTGCAATCAGTGGGTTTGTAATACATGCTGGTGACTATGTTACAATTGCTATCCACTGAAATAGCCACGTCTAGATAGTGGACAGTATTGTAACTGCATTCATAGGTAAATTTGATAGCAGAATCTTTCTGATTCACCTGAGATATCATTTCTTCAAATTCCTGCTGCGTACCCGACCAAATCATCAAAATATCGTCGATATAGCGACGAAATAAGATGATATGTTGGGAATACGATGCATTGTCAAAAAACAACTGTTTTTCTATTTCGCTCATAAAGATATTTGCGAAACTGGGTGCCACACATGACCCCATGGCGCACCCAGTTCGCTGGCGAAAGATTTGTTTATCAAACAGAAAATAATTCCTGTCTAAGGTCAACGCAAGTAGTCGAACAAAAACTTAATACCAGGGCCTGAATACTCAGTGTTAGATTCCAAGAAAGTTTGCATCACAGCTAAACCCCTATCGTGGGGGATACTGGTGTATAAATTAACCACATCAATAGTGCATAACAAATACTGAGCTGGAAGGGGTGAAAAGGATTGCAATACTCTAATGAGAGAAGTGGTATCTGTCAGACATAATGGCAAACTGGATATCAAGGGCTGTAAATAAAAGTCCAGGTATCGAGATAAATTATAATACAACGAGTCTCTGGCAGCGATGATAGGGCGCCCCGGTGGATTAACCGCATCCTTATGGAGTTTGGGAATCGTATAGAATGTCGGAATCTTGGGCCAGGTAACACTTAAGGCTTCTTTGGTTGCTGCTGTAATGATGTTAGCCGACACTGCTGTTTGTAAAATCGAATCAAGTTCCATTTTATATTGTACTGTGGGATCCTCCTGCAAAATTTCATAAACGGCTGTATCGTTCAATTGCCGGTAGGCTTCACTTTTGTAGCTTGTTAAATCTTGAACTACGATTCCGCCCCCCTTATCCGCCGGGCGGATCGTGATGTCGTCGTATTTTCCAAGGTTATTGAGTGCCACCTGCTCATTTTTTGAGAGGTTATATGGTCCTTTGTGTGTTTGTGGAGAAGCTTCATTAATATAGGATTCCAAACAGCTAAAAAAACTTTTAATACTTTTGTTTTGTGTAGACGGATTAAACAGTGACTTTTTGCAGATAGGATTTTTTTCATATAGAGGAGGATTCCCTTGAAAGAATTCTTTAAGTTTAATACGTCTGTTTAATTTAAACAGGTCAACCTTGTTTTTAAAAACGTCTGGAGTGCAGGTAGGAACAAAGGACAACCCCTTGTTCAGCACATTGACTTCATCTGTAGTAAGCGACCTGGAAGACAGATTAAAAACTATACTTTCTTTCTTGACGTTTTTGGCGGCTTCCCTCCTGTTTTGACCCCCCCGACGGGTCCTGGCTCTTTTGTCCGCTCGTTTTTTGAGCGTGTGTTTACTCCAGAATTGGACTTCTTTGAAGTGGATGCCGTAGCACATTCTGAATCACTTGATGAAATCGCTGTGCTTGATTGATCAGTCTCCAAAGGGAACTTCCTAGACAGTCGGCGCTGTCTGGAATTTCTTTGTGATCTCGGGCCTTTGTTATATACCCAACTATAGACCTGATTTAGGTCGTAATCTCGATTCACCGTTGTACGCTTGGCTTTTTTAAAAGTTATAAGGTCAGATTGATATTTTTCAATTTGTGCTGACAATTTCTCAAGCCAATCGGGAGGTGCTTCTAATTGAATTTTAGCAAGGTGGGTATTTTCAAAGTCCTCTATTTTGTTTTTAGTGATCTCAAGTTCTCTTCTAGACTCAGCTACCACCAATAGAATAAGATCAAAATAGCATCGATTGAGCACTGCGGCCCATTTGCGGCAAAACTCTGGGTTCTGACGCCCAATGGTCGGGGTGTTCCTAATGCGGAAGCCTCTGGGAATACGTTTATCTCTAAAATAATCTGAAAGTGTCACTCCGTGTAACAGAAAGTCCACTTCTTTCTTTTTTAACTTTGTTAACTGAGAAATCAGAGCATCGGCTGATTCCTGATTAGTTGCCGTAAATGCTGAAGCTGGAAATAGAATCAATTCTGCCTCTGTGTCCGTATGTGTGAGTGTCCCCCTCTGGTAACACAGGGATGCAGAAACCAGGTATATCTTCAGGTACAGACATATCCAATCACCATATGTGCAAGAAAATTATGTACAGTGTAAGTCACACATTCACTGTGTCTGAGCTTCAATCAATAAACAAATATATAGCAGGTGCCTTGACTGGCAGCAACATGGAATGAAACCACCTAAATAGATATGGACAGATGTCCGGCACTCACGCTTATAGAAGAATCAACGAGTCCTGGTGCCTAACCTCTCTGGATGAGCATATATGAGAACATGTCGTGGCACTCAGAAATAACGACAACGCAGACAGCGCTGGTGCAGTCAACGTTTCAGGGATGGCTCCCTTTTATCAAGACACAACCAGCAACCTGTGATACAAGAAATATATATACATACCAGTACCGTGCAAGTCTCCAATCGCGTGGCCCAAGACGCCTCCCACTGTCGCCGGGCGATGACATCATCCACGCAGGCCTGCGCCGAGAGTCAACGTCGGGAAGGCAGGGGGTGCGGCTCGGTACACACATCAGAGGGTTACTAGGCAACCTTAGACAACAAGACGTGCAAACATACGAGTACAAATAACTAATACAAAAGATTAAGACAAGGATAACAAACAATTAAAAGCACCTGAACATGTGTTTGTCAATACCGGGCAACGCAATAATATATAGCAGAATACTTAATGATCACAGCCGGCAAGATGACTAATATATTTATTACTGTGTAAATAACAATGTATCACAGCATAAATATTGTCGATGGTCTAAACTGAATCCATCTTAAAAAATGCATATGTGTAATCTCATAGCTGTCTAGTTACACCAATGCATAAATGATTTTAGCGAACAAACACAATATAAATAATATATTAATGTGCAGTAAGTTATGCAACTACTTATGCCTACTAAATGAAATAAGCATAACCATAACACGGCATTTTGTAGGCCGTATTGAAAACACCTAAGCCTTTGTGCACACACTCATGCACCATGGATTAAACAGATAAATAGCAAAAAAAAATTTTTACAAAAAAACAATTAAAGCTAAGCGCCTCGTTGAGGCCCAGCGGATGAACTGTTTGGAGGGTGTGGATCCACCATGCCTCCTTTCTCAAAAGTGTCTGGCCTCTGTCCCCACCTTTATTGTTCAATGGAACATGATCGATCATTTTATAGCGGATAGAAGACAAACTGTGATTACAATTTTTAAAGTGTCGTGCTACTGGGAGATCGCTACTTTTTCCTTCTAAGGCAGCTCGTATGCTGGACCTATGAAGGGCAATCCTCTCCTTAAACTGTCTGATACTTTTGTCAACATACAGCAGCCCACAAGGGCACTTAATGTAATACACTATAAACTTACTACTACAGGTCAGGGTATACTTGATATTGAAGAGTCTACCCGATCTGGGATGGTTGAAGGTACTGCCCGATTCCAGACAACTGCAGGTAGTACACCCTGTACATCTGTAGTTGCCTGGTTTACGAGTCAAAAAGTGTGGCAATCTTACTTGACCAAAATCGGAAATATCATTGTGGACAACTATGTCCCTAATATTACGACCCCGCCTATACGCTGCCATAAGTGTAGTATCCTTGAAGCAAGATAATTCTTTATCTCTAGCGATCACCGGCCATATGCCTTTGGCTTGACGGTGTAATTTCTTACTAGCCGTCGTGTAATCTTGTGTCCAAATCATTCTATTCTGAACCCTTTCGGAATTTTTGGGGACTAGAGTGTCATGTCTCGGTGTATTGAGTGCTTTAGCCATTGCCAGCTTTAGGGATTCTTGAGAATACCCCCTAGCTGTAAATTTTCTTGCCATATTACACATCTGATTTTTAGCATCTTCCTCATTACTGCAAATCCTTCTGATTCTCAGAAACTGTGAAAATGGAAGACTCCATTTCATAGGTTCTGGATGATGGCTATTAGCCCTCAACAAAGTATTGCAATCAGTGGGTTTGTAATACATGCTGGTGACTATGTTACAATTGCTATCCACTGAAATAGCCACGTCTAGATAGTGGACAGTATTGTAACTGCATTCATAGGTAAATTTGATAGCAGAATCTTTCTGATTCACCTGAGATATCATTTCTTCAAATTCCTGCTGCGTACCCGACCAAATCATCAAAATATCGTCGATATAGCGACGAAATAAGATGATATGTTGGGAATACGATGCATTGTCAAAAAACAACTGTTTTTCTATTTCGCTCATAAAGATATTTGCGAAACTGGGTGCCACACATGACCCCATGGCGCACCCAGTTCGCTGGCGAAAGATTTGTTTATCAAACAGAAAATAATTCCTGTCTAAGGTCAACGCAAGTAGTCGAACAAAAACTTAATATCAGGGCCTGAATACTCAGTGTTAGATTCCAAGAAAGTTTGCATTACAGCTAAACCCCTATCGTGGGGGATACTGGTGTATAAATTAACCACATCAATAGTGCATAACAAATACTGAGCTGGAAGGGGTGAAAAGGATTGCAATACTCTAATGAGAGAAGTGGTATCTGTCAGACATAATGGCAAACTGGATATCAAGGGCTGTAAATAAAAGTCCAGGTATCGAGATAAATTATAATACAACGAGTCTCTGGCAGCGATGATAGGGCGCCCCGGTGGATTAACCGCATCCTTATGGAGTTTGGGAATCGTATAGAATGTCGGAATCTTGGGCCAGGTAACACTTAAGGCTTCTTTGGTTGCTGCTGTAATGATGTTAGCCGACACTGCTGTTTGTAAAATCGAATCAAGTTCCATTTTATATTGTACTGTGGGATCCTCCTGCAAAATTTCATAAACGGCTGTATCGTTCAATTGCCGGTAGGCTTCACTTTTGTAGCTTGTTAAATCTTGAACTACGATTCCGCCCCCCTTATCCGCCGGGCGGATCGTGATGTCGTCGTATTTTCCAAGGTTATTGAGTGCCACCTGCTCATTTTTTGAGAGGTTATATGGTCCTTTGTGTGTTTGTGGAGAAGCTTCATTAATATAGGATTCCAAACAGCTAAAAAAACTTTTAATACTTTTGTTTTGTGTAGACGGATTAAACAGTGACTTTTTGCAGATAGGATTTTTTTCATATAGAGGAGGATTCCCTTGAAAGAATTCTTTAAGTTTAATACGTCTGTTTAATTTAAACAGGTCAACCTTGTTTTTAAAAACGTCTGGAGTGCAGGTAGGAACAAAGGACAACCCCTTGTTCAGCACATTGACTTCATCTGTAGTAAGCGACCTGGAAGACAGATTAAAAACTATACTTTCTTTCTTGACGTTTTTGGCGGCTTCCCTCCTGTTTTGACCCCCCCGACGGGTCCTGGCTCTTTTGTCCGCTCGTTTTTTGAGCGTGTGTTTACTCCAGAATTGGACTTCTTTGAAGTGGATGCCGTAGCACATTCTGTATCACTTGATGAAATCGCTGTGCTTGATTGATCAGTCTCCAAAGGGAACTTCCTAGGCAGTCGGCGCTGTCTGGAATTTCTTTGTGATCTCGGGCCTTTGTTATATACCCAACTATAGACCTGATTTAGGTCGTAATCTCGATTCACCGTTGTACGCTTGGCTTTTTTAAAAGTTATAAGGTCAGATTGATATTTTTCAATTTGTGCTGACAATTTCTCAAGCCAATCGGGAGGTGCTTCTAATTGAATTTTAGCAAGGTGGGTATTTTCAAAGTCCTCTATTTTGTTTTTAGTGATCTCAAGTTCTCTTCTAGACTCAGCTACCACCAATAGAATAAGATCAAAATAGCATCGATTGAGCACTGCGGCCCATTTGCGGCAAAACTCTGGGTTCTGACGCCCAATGGTCGGGGTGTTCCTAATGCGGAAGCCTCTGGGAATACGTTTATCTCTAAAATAATCTGAAAGTGTCACTCCGTGTAACAGAAAGTCCACTTCTTTCTTTTTTAACTTTGTTAACTGAGAAATCAGAGCATCGGCTGATTCCTGATTAGTTGCCGTAAATGCTGAAGCTGGAAATAGAATCAATTCTGCCTCTGTGTCCGTATGTGTGAGAGTGTCCCCCTCTGGTAACACAGGGATGCAGAAACCAGGTATATCTTCAGGTACAGACATATCCAATCACCATATGTGCAAGAAAATTATGTACAGTGTAAGTCACACATTCACCGTGTCTGAGCTTCAATCAATAAACAAATATATAGCAGGTGCCTTGACGGGCAGCAACATGGAATGAAACCACCTAAATAGATATGGACAGATGTCCGGCACTCACGCTTATAGAAGAATCAACGAGTCCTGGTGCCTAACCTCTCTGGATGAGCATATATGAGAACATGTCGTGGCACTCAGAAATAACGACAACGCAGACAGCGCTGGTGCAGTCAACGTTTCAGGGATGGCTCCCTTTTATCAAGACACAACCAGCAACCTGTGATACAAGAAATATATATACATACCAGTACCGTGCAAGTCTCCAATCGCGTGGCCCAAGACGCCTCCCACTGTCGCCGGGCGATGACATCATCCACGCAGGCCTGCGCCGAGAGTCAACGTCGGGAAGGCAGGGGGTGCGGCTCGGTACACACATCAGAGGGTTACTAGGCAACCTTAGACAACAAGACGTGCAAACATACGAGTACAAATAACTAATACAAAAGATTAAGACAAGGATAACAAACAATTAAAAGCACCTGAACATGTGTTTGTCAATACCGGGCAACGCAATAATATATAGCAGAATACTTAATGATCACAGCCGGCAAGATGACTAATATATTTATTACTGTGTAAATAACAATGTATCACAGCATAAATATTGTCGATGGTCTAAACTGAATCCATCTTAAAAAATGCATATGTGTAATCTCATAGCTGTCTAGTTACACCAATGCATAAATGATTTTAGCGAACAAACACAATATAATTAATATATTAATGTGCAGTAAGTTATGCAACTACTTATGCCTACTAAATGAAATAAGCATAACCATAACACGGCATTTTGTAGGCCGTATTGAAAACACCTAAGCCTTTGTGCACACACTCATGCACCATGGATTAAACAGATAAATAGCAAAAAAAAAAAATTTTTTTAATAATTAATATATTAATTATATTGTTTGTTCGCTAAAATCATTTATGCATTGGTGTAACTAGACAGCTATGAGATTACACATATGCATTTTTTAAGATGGATTCAGTTTAGACCATCGACAATATTTATGCTGTGATACATTGTTATTTACACAGTAATATATTAGTCATCTTGCCGGCTGTGATCATTAAGTATTCTGCTATATATTATTGCGTTGCCCGGTATTGACAAACACATGTTCAGGTGCTTTTAATTGTTTGTTATCCTTGTCTTAATCTTTTGTATTAGTTATTTGTACTCGTATGTTTGCACGTCTTGTTGTCTAAGGTTGCCTAGTAACCCTCTGATGTGTGTACCGAGCCGCACCCCCTGCCTTCCCGACGTTGACTCTCGGCGCAGGCCTGCGTGGATGATGTCATCGCCCGGCGACAGTGGGAGGCGTCTTGGGCCACGCGATTGGAGACTTGCACGGTACTGGTATGTATATATATTACTTGTATCACAGGTTGCTGGTTGTGTCTTGATAAAAGGGAGCCATCCCTGAAACGTTGACTGCACCAGCGCTGTCTGTGTTGTCGTTATTTCTGAGTGCCACCACATGTTCTCCTATATGCTCATCCAGAGAGGTTAGGCACCAGGACTCGTTGATTCTTCTATAAGCGTGGGTGCCGGACATCTGTCCATATCTATATATCTCTATCTCCATCTCTCTCTCTCTCTCTCTCTCTATATATATATATATATATATATATATATATATAATCCAAAATGACCGGCACTCTGTCTTAATCTCGAACTACCTCGGTGCCTTCCCTGGCTGCATGCCAATGTAATTCATTCAGAAATGGGTGGCACTCACGAGGAAATTTCACAACGAAAAGAAATCACAAGAGAGACTGAGCTCTGGTAACGTTTCAGCTATATTCTAGCTTTCGTCAGACCAAACACATAAATACATTGAACAAACATTTATACCTTACCCCACACCTAATGAGCACTCCTCCCTGGTCCGGTGCGCTGGCGGGGAAAGATGACGCTGTCCCACCTCAGCCGCACGTCTTTGTCCCGCCTACTGCCTCGCGTTGCTCGTTGCCCACAATCCTACGCGCCAGCAGCGGCCGAATTACGTCACCACGTCCCGGCTGAGGGACACGTTCACTCCTCCTGCCCAGCCCCGGTTGCCTAGGAACCAGATAAACAAATGTGACAGCGTGTATTATATAAACATGACATGAGACGGATCCCGCATAGATGCCACTACTAAACTTAAATCTTAAATAATATTATTGAACATAATATTGGATTTAGTACTATACAACAAAGGTATCTACCAAAGATTATTATATCAGCAGTAACATTAACCTTATTATTATTATTATTATTACATTTTATTTATAAGGCGCCACATGTGTTTCGCAGCGCCATACAAAGGACAGTACAGGGGACAAAACATTGCATTACAGTAAATAAATAACAGAAATAGAGTAGAGGTAACAGAGCACCACACATTCTCAAGACATAGTACAGCTAAGATGTAAGTATTGAGGGAGTGATCATCGTACTACTAGAGGCTGGTGGTCATAGATGGAGATGAGCCTTTACTAGCAGGATAAAGATGGTCGTTGAGTAGGGGAGAGCGGTGAGTGAAATGTGTTGAGACGAGGGCTTAGATAACAAGAGGAAAGAGGGCCCTGCTCTGAAGAGCTAACAATCTATTGGGGAGGGGCGACAGACAGATGACAAGAGGTGCAGGCAAGTGGGAGGTAGCCTGATGGCAGTATGCAAGCAAAGCTGAGATGTTCACGGCATGAGGCAGGGGGGGTATCATGATATCAATCCTATGTGAAACACAGCTCCAATCGATATATATTCTTCATGACATTGTAAAATTAATCTGACCTCACTGTATTGTCATCATTAAATTCATAAAGATACACATCCTCACTAACCAGACAAGATGGACAAAAAACATACTATATCTATAGAAAACAATTCAGCGGCATCTGTTCATTTAGCCCCCCAGGCGATTGTGTGTTAAGGAAATGAATCCATCTCGCCTCCCGTTGTAACAATAATTTCTCTCTATTGCCCCCTCTTGTTTTGTCAGGTTCCTGATCTATAATCTTATATTTCAGACATGATAAATTATGTTTAAACTTGGCAAAATGGCGCGTTACCGGTTGCGCCTGACTTTCACCACCCAAGGCAGCTCTTATGGCCGACCTGTGCATGGCCATTCTTTCACGAAATTGTCTCACTGTCTTCCCCACGTAAAATAATCCGCAGGGGCAGCGAATAAAGTATATCACAAACGAATCTGTGCATGTCAAAATCTTGTTAATTTTAATAAACTTGCCTGTCTGGGGATGTGAAAAACCTGGACCTACCTCCATATAGCTGCATGTAGTGCAGCCAATACATCGGTAGCATCCAGGCTTCTTACTGAGAAAGGTTTTAGGAGGGGTAACTTTAAAGTTGGAAATATCATTATGCACTAATAAATCCTTCAGGTTTTTATTCCTCGTATAACTCTGCAATAATGTAGAAAAAATGGGTAGTGAACTCTGGCGCAAAGAAAGTCTGCCCAATCAAACCCCTATACCTGCCCAAACAACAGGTGAAGATAAATGTAAAAAAAGGGGGGAAAGGGGTATGATCAAAGGCGCCCAAAGTTGTGGAAAGGGAAAATTGGGAAGGGATACACGATATACAAGGTGAATTAATTTTGGACAAGAAAATGACATGTACAAAATAAATAAATGAAATTGGTTTCAACGATACTTGGTGTATTCTTCAAACGGGTCTCAATCAGAACGTCCGTCTATGATGAGAAGCCTCAATGGATATATAAAAACAAAGAAAATAACAGAAAAACCAATGTGTAGTAGGTTTAAAAAAGTCTGTAAGTCAATGGTGTTCAGAAGATGGAGCCCTAGTGGTTGGGGAACTTGATAGCAGAAAGGACAGGGTCTCACCACCAATTATTTCAAGAGTAGGGACGTACCAAGACTCACAGTGAGAAAAATGAGGGAAAGCACATAAAGGTATCTTTATCTTTTTTCTGATTGATAGAAGGTACAGCGTACCTCACTCACATGTACAGCAGAAGATTTCCTCATATAATGGTATCTTTCAAAAAATGGATCCAACGAATTCCATAAAATGTTTCTTTTTAATGTTTGACAAAAAGTCAATTGGAAATAAAACAAATACAAAAGCCAATACGAAAACCTTATTTGTATGGTAACAGCGGGGGTGTGGGGAGAGAATGTTGATAAACTCCAAAAACAAGAGGGTAGTCCGGAATTCCCTCCTGTAAATAAACCCCCCGTGTACCTTGCAAATGGTTTAAAGGTGATCAGGCTTAGGTCAATAAAAATCCACTCTCAGCATACTAGGGCTCCATCTTCTGAACACCATTGACTTACAGACTTTTTTAAACCTACTACACATTGGTTTTTCTGTTATTTTCTTTGTTTTTATATATCCATTGAGGCTTCTCATCATAGACGGACGTTCTGATTGAGACCCGTTTGAAGAATACACCAAGTATCGTTGAAACCAATTTCATTTATTTATTTTGTACATGTCATTTTCTTGTCCAAAATTAATTCACCTTGTATATCGTGTATCCCTTCCCAATTTTCCCTTTCCACAACTTTGGGCGCCTTTGATCATACCCCTTTCCCCCCTTTTTTTATAACTCTGCAATAATGTTTTATCATTTAAAGTACCCAACTCCTTATCTGTTGTGATAACCGGCCAGCTGTCCTTTACATGTTGTTTAACCTCTTTACTGACCGTGGACCACTTCTGCACAAATGGAATTCTATTCTGCATTGGGGTTAATTCTGCCCCACTTGATTTTAATAACTGGCCTCTTTCCATACCAAGGACCTTAGCCTTGGTACGCATAAGCTCCGTCCAATCATAGCCCCGTTCTTTAAACCTTAGGGCCATTTCGTGGATTTCGGCCTCTGTGTTTATTATATTATCCGAGATCCTATGTACCCTGAGGAATTGGGAGTATGGAAGGCTATACTTCATAGAGGGTGGATGGAAGCTTGCAGCGTGCAGGAGTGTGTTTCGGTCCGTTGGTTTTTTAAACAAATTAGTATGAACTCGACCCTCTTTAATCGAAATGATGACATCTAGGTAATTAACCTCTTGAACACTACTGTTAGCTGTGAATTAAATATTCGGATCCATCTGATTGATCCTCAATAATGTCATCTCAAATTCATCTTGTGAGCCTGTCCAAATCAAAAACAAATCATCTATGAAATGAACAAAAAATTATATTTTGCCCGAAACATAGGGATCTGTGAAAAAAAATTATTTTTCCACTTCGAACATAAAGCAGTTCGCAAAGGCTGGGGATGCACAGCTACCCATCGCGCATCCCTGCCTCTGTTCAAACCACTTACCGTCGAACAAAAAATAATTTCGAATAAGGGTCAATTTAAGCAATTCTAGAAAAAAAGTTACATCCGGCCCACTATAAAATGGACTGGTGGACAGCAATCGTCTGGCCCCCTCTACACCCCTATCGTGCGGGATATTGGTGTAGAGACTTACCACATCTAGAGTGCAGAGCAAGCTATTGGTAGGTAATGCCGGCAGCTCAGCCAACTTGTTGATAAGCGATGTCGTATCTTTCAAATACGTTGCTTGGGCCTGCACCACCGGTTGGAAGTAATAATCGATATATTGTGAAACCTTATAATATATCGAATCCCTAGCGGAGATAATAGGACGGCCCGGTGGCACCCGTGCATTATTGTGAATTTTTGGAATCGTGTACAACACTGGTGCCACCGGGTGGTCCTGTATCAAAGCATCAGCCACCGCTTTCGAGATGACATTATCCTTGACTGCTTGTATAAGCTTAAGGCGAAGCTCATCATTATAGGAAGTAGTAGGGTCACTGCCCAACTGTTTATATACTGCTACATCACTGAGTTGCCTGTATGCCTCCTTCCTATATTGATGCACATCCTGAACCACGATCCCCCCGCCCTTATCCGCAGAGCAGATTACAATTTGCTGATCTTTACTGAGGGTATAAAACGCTCCCCTCTCACCCTTGGTTAGATTGTCATGCACATGCTTCTGCTTCTTGACTGATTCCTTGACCCTGGCATCTAAGACCCTAGCGAAACATTTTAAAGAAGCATTATTGCTCTGTGGATCAAAGCATGACTTAGGTTTAAGCTTACTGGGGACATCTTCCTCCCGTTCAGTTCTAGTGCTATGAGCAAAGTGTTCCTGTAGTCGAAGACGTCTATTGACTTTGTAAGAGTCCACCTTCCACTGGAACTCATCAAATTTAGATACTGGAATAAATGATAGTCCTTTATTCAATTTTTGAATAAAGGTCTATCATTTATTCCAGTAGAACTAGAACTGAACGGGAGGAAGATGTCCCCAGTAAGCTTAAACCTAAGTCATGCTTTGACCCACAGAGCAATAATGCTTCTTTAAAATGTTTCGCTAGGGTCTTAGATGCCAGGGTCAAGGAATCAGTCAAGAAGCAGAAGCATGTGCATGACAATCTAACCAAGGGTGAGAGGGGAGCGTTTTATACCCTCAGTAAAGATCAGCAAATTGTAATCCGCTCTGCGGATAAGGGCGGGGGGATCGTGGTTCAGGATGTGCATCAATATAGGAAGGAGGCATACAGGCAACTCAGTGATGTAGCAGTATATAAACAGTTGGGCAGTGACCCTACTACTTCCTATAATGATGAGCTTCGCCTTAAGCTTATACAAGCAGTCAAGGATAATGTCATCTCGAAAGCGGTGGCTGATGCTTTGATACAGGACCACCCGGTGGCACCAGTGTTGTACACGATTCCAAAAATTCACAATAATGCACGGGTGCCACCGGGCCGTCCTATTATCTCCGCTAGGGATTCGATATATTATAAGGTTTCACAATATATCGATTATTACTTCCAACCGGTGGTGCAGGCCCAAGCAACGTATTTGAAAGATACGACATCGCTTATCAACAAGTTGGCTGAGCTGCCGGCATTACCTACCAATAGCTTGCTCTGCACTCTAGATGTGGTAAGTCTCTACACCAATATCCCGCACGATAGGGGTGTAGAGGGGGCCAGACGATTGCTGTCCACCAGTCCATTTTATAGTGGGCCGGACGTAACTTTTTTTCTAGAATTGCTTAAATTGACCCTTATTCGAAATTATTTTTTGTTCGACGGTAAGTGGTTTGAACAGAGGCAGGGATGCGCGATGGGTAGCTGTGCATCCCCAGCCTTTGCAAACTGCTTTATGTTCGAAGTGGAAAAATACATTTTTTTCACAGATCCCTATGTTTCGGGCAAAATATAATTTTTTGTTCATTTCATAGATGATTTGTTTTTGATTTGGACAGGCTCACAAGATGAATTTGAGATGACATTATTGAGGATCAATCAGATGGATCCGAATATTTAATTCACAGCTAACAGTAGTGTTCAAGAGGTTAATTACCTAGATGTCATCATTTCGATTAAAGAGGGTCGAGTTCATACTAATTTGTTTAAAAAACCAACGGACCGAAACACACTCCTGCACGCTGCAAGCTTCCATCCACCCTCTATGAAGTATAGCCTTCCATACTCCCAATTCCTCAGGGTACATAGGATCTCGGATAATATAATAAACACAGAGGCCGAAATCCACGAAATGGCCCTAAGGTTTAAAGCACGGGGCTATGATTGGACGGAGCTTATGCGTACCAAGGCTAAGGTCCTTGGTATGGAAAGAGGCCAGTTATTAAAATCAAGTGGGGCAGAATTAACCCCAATGCAGAATAGAATTCCATTTGTGCAGAAGTGGTCCACGGTCAGTAAAGAGGTTAAACAACATGTAAAGGACAGCTGGCCGGTTATCACAACAGATAAGGAGTTGGGTACTTTAAATGATAAAACATTAT
Organism: Pseudophryne corroboree; assembly: GCF_028390025.1. Classification (NCBI taxonomy): domain Eukaryota; kingdom Metazoa; phylum Chordata; class Amphibia; order Anura; family Myobatrachidae; genus Pseudophryne; species Pseudophryne corroboree. Next base: position 272,835,381 of record NC_086450.1, on the reverse strand, counting down.
TGCAGAGTTATACGAGGAATAAAAACCTGAAGGATTTATTAGTGCATAATGATATTTCCAACTTTAAAGTTACCCCTCCTAAAACCTTTCTCAGTAAGAAGCCTGGATGCTACCGATGTATTGGCTGCACTACATGCAGCTATATGGAGGTAGGTCCAGGTTTTTCACACCCCCAGACAGGCAAGTTTATTAAAATTAACAAGATTTTGACATGCACAGATTCGTTTGTGATATACTTTATTCGCTGCCCCTGCGGATTATTTTACGTGGGGAAGACAGTGAGACAATTTCGTGAAAGAATGGCCATGCACAGGTCGGCTATAAGAGCAGCCTTGGGTGGTGAAAGTCAGGCGCAACCGGTAACGCGCCATTTTGCCAAGTTTAAACATAATTTATCATGTCTGAAATATAAGATTATAGATCAGGAACCTGACAAAACAAGAGGGGGCAATAGAGAGAAATTATTGTTACAACGGGAGGCGAGATGGATTCATTTCCTTAACACACAATCGCCTGGGGGGCTAAATGAACAGATGCCGCTGACTTGTTTTCTATAGATATAGTATGTTTTTTGTCCATCTTGTCTAGTTAGTGAGGATGTGTATCTTTATGAATTTAATGATGACAATACAGTGAGGTCAGATTAATTTTACAATGTCATGAAGAATATATATCGATTGGAGCTTTGTTTCACATAGGATTGATATCATGATATGGTAAGGTTAATGTTACTGCTGATATAATAATCTTTGGTAGATACCTTTGTTGTATAGTACTAAATCCAATATTATGTTCAATAATATTGTTTAAGATTCAAGTTTAGTAGTGGCATCTATGCGGGATCCGTCTCATGTCATGTTTATATAATACACGCTGTCACATTTGTTTATCTGGTTCCTAGGCAACCGGGGCCGGGCAGGAGGAGTGAACGTGTCCCTCAGCCGGGACGTGGTGACGTCAATCGGCCGCTGCTGGCGCGTAGGATTGTGGGCAACGAGCAACGCGAGGCAGTAGGCGGGACAAAGACGTGCGGCTGAGGTGGGACAGCGTCATCTTTCCCCGCCAGCGCACCGGACCAGGGAGGAGTGCTCATTAGGTGTGGGGTAAGGTATAAATGTTTGTTCAATGTATTTATGTGTTTGGTCTGACGAAAGCTAGAATATAACTGAAACGTTACCAGAGCTCAGTCTCTCTTGTGATTTCTTTTCGTTGTGAAATTTCCTCGTGAGTGCCACCCATTTCTAAATGAATTATATATATATATATATATATGTATATATACACACATACACCCTTTCTGATATGCAATTTTTCTACCCAGTCAGATAATGGTGGTGCCTACATGACCACCCACGCCCGTCTGTGTCCCTAGTATCGTTTTCTCTTGGGAAAAACATTCAGCCAGCGACGTGTCGACACACATGTACCAAGTAGCATCAGGAGCCGGCGGTGCCGACAGGGTCACTCCCGCAGCCGTTTGTGGGATGAGTACTCACCCTCAGACATGCCGACACACGTGTACCAAACACCCACCGACACACTGGGCATATAGGGGACAGACCCACAGTAAAGTCTGTCAGGAAGACACAGATGGAGTTTGCCAGCTCACAACCCAGCGCACAATTCCGGTTCTGAAACCCTTATATAATGCCTCAGACCTTATAATTAAGTTATTGCATCAAATCAACTGTGCCCCCCCCTGTTTTTCACTCTGTTATGTGTACAGTAGTGTGAGGAAGGACCAGCGTCTCTGTGGAGAGAAAATGGCGCTGATGAGAGCTGTGAGGGCTAAGCCCCGCCCCCTTAAAGGCGTGCTTCAGCCCCGCTATTTTTTATTATATTTATACTGGCGGGGGTCAGGATTTAGTGCGTAGGCACTCATACCATTGATTACCAGTCATATATGAGGATTTTATGCTGCCCAGGGCACCCCCCTTCACGCCTTGCACCCTACAGTGCCGCTGTGTGTGGGAGCATGGCGCGCAGCGCGATCGCTGTGCGGTACCTCAGACGCCGTCACTGAAGTCTTCTTTTCTTCTTCTACTCACCTGTCTTCTGACTTCTGGCTCTGCAAGGGGGGGTGACGGCGGGCTCTGGGAATGAACCCCTAGGCGTGCCTAGTGTTCCAAACCCTCAGGAGCTAATGGTGTCCTGTAGCCAAAGAAGCAGAGCCTTTAAACTCACTAGAAGTAGGTCTGACTTCTCTCCCCTAAGTCCCACAAAGCAGGGAGACTGCTACCAGCAGTCTCCCTGAAAATAAAAAAACTAACAAAAGTCTTTTTCTGAGAAACTCAGTAGAGCTCCTCAGAGTGCATCCAGTCTGCCTGGGCACAATTCTAAACTGGAGTCTGGAGGAGGGGCATAGAGGTAGGAGCCAGGTCACACCATTTGAAAGTCTTAAAGTGCCCATGTCTCCTGCGGATCCCATCTATACCCCATGGTTCTTGAAGTGACCCCAGCATCCTCTAGGACGTATTAGAAACGGGTGGTCTTCTGTATGCCGACTGATGGGATCCCGGTGCACAGTACACCGGCGCCGGGATCCCGACAGCCGGCATACCGACACTTATTCTCCCTCGTGGGGGTCCACGACCCCCCTGGAGGGAGAATAAAATAGTGTGGCGCGCATAGCGCGCCACCGTGCCCGTAGCGTGGCGAGCGCAGCGAGCCCGCAAGGGGCTCATTTGAGCACGCCACACTGTCGGTAAGCCGGCAGTCGGGCTCCCGGCGCCGGTATGCTGGTCGCCGGGAGCCCGACCGCCGGCATATCGTAGTGAACCCATTAGAAACACATGTTGACCCTTTCCTGTGTCTACCTTTTTGTTGTCAACCTTTTGCTTGTGTCAAATTTTATCAATGTTGACATAAACTATGTTGACCTTTTAGATGTGTGGACATATGGCCTGTAGACCAATAGTGGTTGACCTATTGACTGTGGACCTAGACACTGTCGACCATTGACGGATACCGGTAGGATATGAGCCCACTTTGCCAGCGTATTTCATGCCCAAACCAGTATTGAGCAAGGCAAAATCCAAGTGGGTCATATGCAAGTGACCCCCCTCTGCTGATTTTAGGATTAAAATGTGTTGCCCAAGACTCGTTAACCCTTGGAAAACTAGAGCTACCTATTCAAAATAGTAAATCATATTATGGTGAATGTGCCGACTTTGCCAGCGTATTTCATGCCCAATCCTGTGTTGGGCAAGGCAAAATCCATTTGGGCCATATGCAAGTGACCCCACTCTGTTGACTTCAGGAGTCAAATTTGTTGCCCGAGACTCGTTAACCCTTGCAAAACTACAGCTGCTTATTCAAAATAGTAAATTATGGTGTTATGTGCCCAATTTGCCAGCGTATTTTATTACCAAACCAGTGTTGGGCAAGGCAAAATACATGTGGGTCATATGCAAGTTACCCCACTCTGTTGATTTAAGGTGTCAAATTTGTTGCCAGAGACTCGTTAACCCTTGCAAAACTACAGCTACTTATTCATAAGAGAAAATCATAATATGGTGTATGTGCCCACTTTGTCAGCGTATTTCATGCCCAAACCAGGGTCATATGCAATTGACCCCACGCTGTTGATTTTAGGTGTCAAATTTGTTGCCCGAGACCCGTTAACCCTTGCAATACTACAGCTACTTATTTATAATCGAAAATTATGGTGTTAAGGTGCCCACTTTGCCAGTGTATTTCATGCCCAAACCAGTGTTGGGCAAGGCAAAATACATGTGGGTGATATGCAAGTGACCCCATTCTGTTGATTTCAGGTGTCAAATTTGTTGCCCGAGACTCATTAACCATTGCAAAACTACAGCTACTTATTCAAAATAGTAAATCATAATATGGTGTATGTGCCCACTTTGCCAGCGTATTTCAGTCCCAAATCAGTGTTGGGCAAGGAAAAATACATGATGGACATATGCAATTGACCGCACTCTGTTGAGTTCAGGTGTCAAATTTGTTGCCCGAGACTCGTTAACCCTTGCAAAACTACAGCTACTAATTTATAATAGAAAACTATGGTGTAAAAGTGCCTACTTTGCCAGTGTATTTCAGGTCCAAACCAGTGTCGGGCAAGGAAAAATACATGTTGGTCATATACAATTGACCCCACTCTGTTAATTTCAGGTGTCAAATTTGTTGCCTGAGACTCATTAACCCTTGCAAAACTACAGCTACTTATTCAAATTGTTAAATTATAGTGTATATGGCAACTTTGCCAGCGTATTTCATGCCCAAACCAGTGTTGGGCAAGGCAAAATGCAAGTGGGTCATATGCAATTGAGCACCCTCTGTTGATTTTAAGTGTCAAATTTGTTGCCCGAGACTCTTTAGCCCTTGCAAAACTACAGCTACTTATTCAAAACAGTAAATTATAGTGTATGTGCCCACTTTGCCAGCATATTTCATGGCCAAACTAGTGTTGGGCAAGGCAAAGTACATGTGGGTCATATGAAAGATACCCTCCTCTGTTGATTTCAGGTGTCAAATTTGTTGCCCAAGACTCATTGGGGGTCATTCCGAGTTGTTCGCTCGTTATTTTTTTCTCGCAACGGAGCGATTAGTCGCGAATGCGCATGCGCAATGTCCGCAGTGCGACTGCGCCAAGTAAATTTGCTATGCAGTTAGGAATTTTACTCACGGCATTACGAGGTTTTTTTTTCGTTCTGGTGATCGTAATGTGATTGACAGAAAGTGGGTGTTTCTGGGCGGAAACTGGCCGTTTTATGGGAGTGTGTGAAAAAACGCTACCGTTTCTGGGAAAAACGCGGGAGTGGCTGGAGAAACGGAGGAGTGTCTGGCCGAACGCTGGGTGTGTTTGTGACGTCAAACCAGGAACGACAAGCACTGAACTGATCGCACTGGCAGAGTAAGTCTCGAGCTACTCAGAAACTGCACAGAGAAGTATTTTCGCAATATTGCGAATCTTTCGTTCGCAATTTTGATAAGCTAAGATTCACTCCCAGTAGGCGGCAGCTTAGCGTGTGCAAAGCTGCTAAAAGCAGCTTGCGAGCGAACAACTCGGAATGACCCCCTGTAACCCTTGAAAAACTGAATAATCTGAATAAGAAGCTGGAGCTTGAATAAGAAGTGAATAAGAAGCTAACTTCAGCCTCGTAACTGCTGCTTAGTAAAAGTCCCTCACAGTATGGTATCCAATTAGCCTCAAAAAATGTTTAACTTTTTTTTTTTTTACATTATTGACACTTTTTTTTTCTTCCCATCCTATTTTTCTGGATGAAAAATTTCAGTTTTTCAAGCAAACATACATATGTTCCATGAAAGTCAATGGCCTATTTATTTTCATGGCCAGGATCAGGTAAAAAATGCAAACTTATCTTTGGTAATGGTAACATTTGAATTTAAAATCCCAGATAAGTGTCGGCACCAGGGCTATTTTGATGGCCCCATTGGTGGTAATTAGCCATGGTAATACAAATGTGTGCAACAGCATAGATACACTATGAGGGGTAAAACAGGACCCCACATAGTTCATGTTTTGCAGGTCACCTGTAGATTTTTAATTTTTTTTAAAATGTAACAGATGGTGATACACAGTGCACCTCCGTGCCGTAACTAGGTATTTTAGCGCTGTGTGCAAGAAATGGCATTGGCGCCCCCCATGCAAGACAGGGGCAGTGCGTACCGCAGGTGTGCAAAAAATATATAGGGGCGTGGCTTCATGGGGAAGGGACGTGGCCACAAAATAATACCAATTTATACTATGGTGCACAGTAGTCTCCATTATTCAACTTACGCTGCACAGTAGTGCCACTACACAGATTCCCCTTTTTACACATTACGGCAGACAGCGTCCCCCTTTTTACACATTATGGCAGAAAGCGTCCCCCTTTTCACACATTACGGCAGACAGTGTCCCCCTTTTTACACATTACGGTAGGCAGTGTCCCCTTTTTACACATTACGGCAGCAGCGTCCCCTTTTTACACATTATGGCAGACAGCGTCCCCTTTTTACACATTATGGCAGGCAGCATTCCCTTTTTTACACATTACGGAAGACAGCTTCCCCTTTTTACACATTACGGCAGACAGCATCCCCTTTTTTACACATTACGGCAGACAGCGTCCCCCTTATTTCACATTACGACAGGCAGCGTCCCCCTTTTTACACATTACAGCAGGCAGTGTCCCCTTTTTACACATTACAGCAGACAGCGTCCCCTTTTTTACACATTACGGCAGACAGCGTCCCCTTATTACACATTACGGCAGACAGCGTCCCCCTTATTACACATTACGGCAGACAGCGTCCCCCTTTTTACACATTACGGCAGGCAGCGTCCCCTTTTTACACATTACGGCAGCAGCGTCCCCTTTTTACACATTATGGCAGACAGCGTCCCCTTTTTACACATTACGGCAGGCAGCGTTCCCTTTTTTACACATTACGGAAGACAGCGGCCCCCTTTTTACACATTACGGCAGACAGTGTCCTTTTTTTACACATTGCAGCAGACAGCGTCCCCCTTTTTACACATTACGGCAGCCTGCGTCCCCCTTTTTACACATTACAGCAGACAGAAGAGAGATAGAGAGAGACAGAGAGAGATACTTACCATCTTTCCCCGCTGGCAGTCAGGCTCCTCGTGCAGGCAGATCCATTCCCGGGCAGCGGAGGAGAAGGAGGGAGGGGGGACTGGAGCTGCAGCAGCGCTATGTAATTGGTGGAGGCACCGCTGCAGCAGCCCCCTCTCCTTCTGCATTGGCTGGCCGCCGCTGTGAATGCTGGGATGAAGGAAGCGCATCCCAGCATTCACGGCAGCGCCGGACAGCCAATACGGAAGGAGAGAGGACTGCTGCAGCGGCACTACTACCAATGACATAGCGCTGCTGCAGCTCCAGTCCCCCTCCCTCCTCCTCCTTCCCTGCCTCCGGCGCTGCTGCTTCTCCTCCAGCACGGCGCACGGCACAGAACAGGTGGCTTCTAATGAGTCAATTTAACTCATTACAATCCGCTGGCCGTGCGCCCTCAGCGCCATAACTACCTGGCACACAGGTAGTTATGGCGCTGGTGCACCTACTGGATGAAATGGAAAACTTGAACCATGTGGGGTCCTGAGGACCGAGTTTGAGATCCACTGGACTAGAGGAATGGTCAAAAGCGTGGCAATTACAGTTTAGAGCCAAAAACTGCAAAATCATACACTTGAGTCTCAAAAAATCAAAAGGATTAATGGCACTCTAGTATTAATGGCACAATATTGGTAAGTACTGAGAAGAAAGGGTATCTAGAAGTCACTATTTCAGTTGACTTAAAGGCAGTTAAGCAATGTAACAAAGCAATGAGGAGGCTAGTCAGATGCTTGGTTGCATAGGAAGAGGATTCAGCAGCAGAAAAAGTGATAATGACACTGTATAGGTCATTGGTACATATGCACTGTGTTCTGTTCTGGAGGCCATATTTTCAGAAGCATATTGATACTTTAGAAACTGTACAAAGAAGGGCAACTAAAATGGTGCATGGCCTACATCACAAAACATACCTGAAAAGGTTAAATAAATCTCAATATGTATAGTTTGGAACAGGGAAGGGAAATGGGGGACATGATATAAACTTTCAAATATATCAAGGGTTTTAACAAGGTTCAGGAGGGAAACATTCTTCAAATGAAGAGAAGTATTAGAACACAAGGACATGCACTGATAGTGGAGGGAAGTAGGTTCAGGGGAAATTTCAGGAAAAATTACTGGACAAGTAGAATACCCTCCCATCAGAGGTGGTAGAGGCTAAGGGGTAAATTTACTAAAGCTACTAAAACAGGGAATTGGCGATTTCTCCGGCTGGGTCCACAGGTTATCCACAGGATAACATTGATGATATGCTTGAGCGTCAGCGGATTGGCACCAAATTGATCACAAGCTTTGTGGCCTCCCAGGATGCACCAGGCTTGTCCATATAATCCCGCCCACCGACTCAGTGAAATCATTTTTTTGTTTGGTGCTGCAGGAGTCGGACCATGGTCACAGGGCTGCTGTGTTTGGCAGCCCTAAGAGTTTATTTATTTATTTATTTTTATAGTCTTACCTTTTTTTTTGAGTGAACTTTCCTAACATCGTCTTACACGCATACTGGAAAGAGTCGCTCCAACAACTCTCTGCCGGGTCGCAACAACGCTTACCCACGGTACAATGTGCTGTCTCGACAGGCGTCTGTGTCGGATGTTGCTAGCAGGTTCAGCAGACGTGACTAGGCTGTGGCCGGAGCACGGGGAGAAGGTAAGGCATCGGTTCCGCTTAGAGGGGGAATACGGACACAGTCTCACTGATTTGGGAGGAGACTACCAAACAGTAGCTGGCGCGCCACCACCACAGGTGCTCTAGCGCTAGGCTTTAGGGATCAGAAGGCACCAGGAATAGTTTGAGGCTGCGATCCCTAGAGTTGATGCCAGCAGTGGGGAGTCAGACGCTCTCCTGGTCGCCCCTCCCCCCAGTTCATGACCAGTTTACGAGCGTCTCCCGCCATGAACTGATTGCCTCACTTCCGTCTCAGACGCTACCATGGGGGAACTCGGTCGCAGCATAGCACTGCGTCTGTATACACTAAAGATTGACCGCTAAGAGACTGGATCGCAGACAGAGCGTCTGCATGCACTAACGTTCACTGAGCGTCTGTGTACACTAATAGCGTCTGGATCCACTCAGCGGTTTGTTAACGTATTGATTGATCCTGGAAGTTGGGTGAGTCTCCCTGTATCCCACTCTACAGAGTAAGGGTTATACAGCACTAAAATTCTATCTACTATGTTAGTATGAATAGTTAAGTTTAGTGCCTATTGCATATGACTTTTTTGTACAATGCTGTAGTTTTCTCCGCAATTGCGTCTGAATACATTAAAATAACTGTATGATACAGAAAACAGTAAATGTACGCCTACATACTTGAAATGTGTTTGCAGTTGATAATATGCTCATATGACTAAAAATATCATGTGGCTGACTGCTAGTGTGATTGCTGACTTTATATACGTTTTTCAGTGTTTTTTGTTCTGAACCTCAATGCTGGTGCTTGGGTTGGGGTTTAGATTGATATCAGTTTTTATGCAATATAAAGTGTTTTCAGTCACAGATTGTGTAGTACTGTGGATGAGTTGATTATTTATCATGTCTAAGAGCGGCAAAGGTGCCGTGGTTACTACAGTAACACCAACTTCAAAACATGTTTTTCCTGCAAGGTGGGGTTAATAACTCAATCCTTGGGAAATAATGGATTGTGTGCAAATTGCTTTTCATTTCAGCAGACTACTAGGCAGATCCCTGTTCAACAACAAATAGATCCACCCTGGGCCATATTTGCACAGACTCTATCCAGTATAGCTGACAGGTTGGCCCCTGCAGCTCCTATCGCAGGAATAGGTTACACGGTTAACCCTTACATGCAGCTCCCATCTTATGATATAGACCCTACAGCTTCTACAAGTCAACAAGCTGATAAACCAAAGGTAAATATATCTTCCAATTTGCAAGCTACACAGGAGGATACAACAGATGATGACTCCATATACTCTACTTCACCTTATGAAGAACAAATAGAGGGCTTTAGCTCAGAAGATATAGCTGAGTTAATTGGAGCAATGAAGGCTATTCTGTCTCTTGAAGATTCAGTTGAGCCCGTAGTAAAAACGAAAGCACCTGTGATTAAACATCCCAGAACAGTGAGGGTAGAATTTTCCGTCAGCTCCTCTGACCCTGGAATTATGGAGGAACCTTGGGCTACGCCCAATAAGAAATATAAAATCCCAAGGAAATGGGATTCATACTGCTCTTTTCCAACTGGGGACTGTTTAAAAAGAGAAGTGCCTCCTAAAGTAGATACGCACGTCATTCGACTGGTGCAAAATTCCGTTTTACCTTTGCCTTCAACATCATTAAATGATGTCACAGACAGGAGAGTGGATGGTTTTTTGAAAAACATTTTTTCCCTGTCAGGGGCAGTCATAAGGCCGGCTATGGCCTCGGCCTGGATGGCAAAAGCGGTAGTTGAATGGGCTGAAGAATTAGAGAATCGGCTTTTAGCACCCACTAGGGAGCAGGAGTCTCATATAGCCCATATGAAACAGGCTGCACTATTTCTAGAAGAAGCAGCAATGGATATGGGTACGATTGCTTCCAAAGCTTCAGCCTTAACGATAGCTGCTCGCAGAGCAATTTGGCTACGTACATGGAAAGCTGATTCCGAATCCAAAAAGGTTCTGGAAGCTTTTACCTTTTGTTGGGAACATTCTTTTTGGTAAGGAATTGACAGAGATTCTGGAGACAGGAGCTGAATCCAAGAAGGTTAAATTTCCTACCAGTTATACTCCTAAACCTAGAGGTTCAGGTTTTAGGTCATTTCGGTGGCATTGGTAAAACAAAAGGTAAGAATGAACCTAAGCAAACCCAGTACAGTAAGTCTGGTAAAATGAGGAAGCAGTGGGCCACTAGAGGGCCAGCTTCCAAACCATAACAGAAACCATCAGCCTGAGGGTGCGGGCCTACACTTGGGGGACTCTAAGGTAGGGAGCCGTCTTCTTCAGTTTGCACACATATGGCAGCAGTCAACAACAGACGCTTGGGTGCAAGAAGTGGTATCTCGGGGTTATGTATTCCCATTCAAAAAACAGCCTCCTCTAAGGTTTTTTTGTACCAGCCCATCTCACATAGAGACGAGGGCCAGGGCACTGCAAGAAGCAGTTAACAAATTGCTTCAGTCAGGAGTAATCGTCCCAGTACCTCTGGAACAACGGGGGAAAGGGTTTTACTCCAACCTATTCTTGACCCATTCTCAATTTCAAAATGTTGAACAAATACATTTGGGTACCGAGGTTCCATATGGAAACATTACGTTCCATAATTTTGGCCATGGAACCAGGGGATTACAGATGGGTCCACGGTTATCTTGACTAGTTTTCTGCGCCTAGGCACAACATGACTTATTAGCATAAACCATCCATCTATTGTTCTCAGCTGCAATGCAATACAGAGAACAATACAGCAGGGGATTAAGTCCGACTGGCCAGTCCCAGTTAATCCTATTAAAGGTCAAGATAAATCTGGACCCATCTGTACATGGTTTCTCTGGATATACAGGATGCTTACCTGCATGTGCCAGTAGCATATTTCCATCAGTGTTATCTCAGGTTTGCTATCCTCTAGCAACATATTCAGTTCCAAGCCTTACCTTTTGGGTTGGCTACAGTCCCCTGAGTATTCACCAAGATTATGGTGGTTATGGCAGTTTATCTCCGCAAACAGGGGATAAGAATTTTTCAATACATCGACGATCTTTTAATCCTGGCACAGTCCCATGAATTGCTTTTGAGCCATCTCCAACAGACAATAACTTGTCTACAAGAACATGGATGGCTCATAAATTGGGCAAAGTCTTCTCTAATTCCGTCACAATGGATGATTCACTTAGGGGCTGTAGTGGATTCAGGTCTGCAGAGGATAATTCTACCTGTGGGAAAAACATCCAAGGTGCAGTTGATGACTCAGGAATTGTTGCACAGTCAAACAATATCCGTTCACACCGCTATGCGAGTGATGGGGTTGATGGTGTCGACATTCGACATGGTGGAATATGCACAATTCCACTCAAGACCTTTGCAACATCTGATTCTAACCAGATGGAATGGAGTACATCAGACAATAAAGAAACAAATGATGGTACTTCCGGTAAAGGTAAAAAGGTCGTTAGCCTGGTGGCTACAGACATTCCATCTAGACAAAGGGAGACCCTTTTGGATATAATATTGGGAGATCCTGACAACGGATGCCAGTCTTCAGGGCTGGGGAGCAGTGTCCGGAAAATTATGGTTCCAGGGACAATGGACCAAAAAAAAGTTGCCTGCCAATAAATTTGTTGGAACTACGAGCCATATACATGTCACTGATTCAGGAAAAGGACATTCTGCATGGAAAACCAGTCCAGATCCGCTCGGACAATGCAACAGCAGTAGCGTACCTCAACCATCAGGGAGGAACTCGCAGCCAAAAAGCGATGGAGGAGGTAAGTCACATAATAAAGTGGGCAGAACTCCATCTTCCAGCATTATCCGCAGTGTTCGTTCCAGGAGTTCTAAACTGGGAAGCGGACTTTCTCAGTCGGCACAACATTCAGGAAACCGAATGGGCTCTACACCCGGAGGTCTTTCAGACTCTAGTAGACAAGTGGGGTTTTGCCAGAGATAGATCTCATGGTGTCCTGTCTGAACCACAAAGTTCCGGTATACCGGTCAAGAACAAAAGACCCTGGCGCGATCCTGGTGGACGCACTGTCAGTGAAATGGGAATTTCATCTGGCATATCTGTTTCCTTCAATCTCCCTGCTACCCAGGGTGGTGAGGAAAATAAAGCAAGCAAAGGGTGCCGTGATTCTAATAGCTCCGGCTTGGCCAAGGAGGCATTGGTACATAGATCTGCAGAGGATGTTGTTGGATGCACCAATTCTGCTCCCTCAACATCCAGATCTACTAATGCAGGGTCTTTGTTGTCACAAGCATCTGGATCGGCTGTCTTTGACGGCATGGCTGTTGAAACCTCTATCCTAAGATCAAGAGGTTTTTCACAACAGGTAATTCAAACAATGCTCAGAGCAAGGAAACCCTCCTCTGCTCGCATTTATCACCAAATATGGCAAGCCTATATTCATTGGTGCAGTGAAAGAAATATGGATCCAAAATCTTTCAGAGTATCCAGAATCTTAGATTTCCTTCAGGCAGGAATGGATAAGGGTTTGAAGGTGGCTTCCTTGAGAGTTCAAGTTTCAGCATTAACTGTAAGGTTTCAAAAGAAAATTGCTACTTTACAGGATGTGCGTACTTTTTTCCAGGGAATGCTATGCATTCAACCACCTTTTGTTCCTCCTGCAGTACCTTGGGATTTAAGTCTGGTTCGCAAAGCCCTTCAGGGGGTTCCGTTTGAACCACTTAAGAAAGTGGATCTTAAATGGTTGACAGCTAAAGTACTCTTTCTTCTGACTATGGCATCAGCTAGAAGAGTATCAGATTTAGGAGCGCTGTCGTGTAAGTCTCCTTTTCTGATTTTTTATCCAGATAACCAGACCTAGTTCTGAGAACTGCTTTACCTTCCAAAGGTGGTCTCTAAGTTTCACCTTAATGAAGAAATTGTGGTCCCGGCTTTTCAGGTAGCGGGACTGTCTGTGGGAGAAGCGTCACTGGATGTAGTCCGTGCATTAAGAATCTACGTAGATCGTACCAGTGCCATCAGAAAGACAGATTCTCTCTTCATTCTCTATGGATTTCATAAGAGGGGATGGTCTGCTACTAAACAGATGCTAGCAAGATGGCTTCGAATGACGATTTCAGAAGCATACTTTCGTGCTGATCTCCCTGTTCTGGCTAATGTCTCTGCTCACTCTACACGTAAGGTAGGTCCTTCATGGGCAGCACAACATGGTTCTTCAGCAGAACAGATATGTAAGGCAGCCACATGGTCTTCCATTAACACATTCATTAGACATTATGCCTTGGATACCTTTGCCTCTCATGATGCTGAATTCGGGCGAAAGGTTCTCCTGTCCAATCAGGAGCATCCCCACCACTAAAAATTTGCTTTGGGAAATCCCAATTTTATCCTGTGGATAACCTGTGGACCCAGCTGGAGAAATATACGTTATGGTAAGAACTTACCGTTGATAACAGTATTTCTCCTATGTCCACAAGTTTCTACAGGGATCCCACCCTGACGCACCTGATTTGAGAATCTTTATACTCGCTAACCTCTTCCCTCTTGCGTGGAAGGGTGTGCATGTGTGTTCTTCTCGCCTGAATAGGGTTCAACACAATGCTCCTGCTTTGGAAACAACTGATTTGACTAAGTCGGTTGGCGGGATTATATAGATGAGCCCGGTGCATCCTGGGAGGCCACAAAGCTCGTGATCGATTTGGTGCCAATCCGCTGACGCTCAAGCATATCCCCAATGTTATCCTGTGGAAACCTGTGGACATAGGAGAAATACCGTTATCAATGGTAAGTTCTTACCATAACGTATATTTTGCCCATAGCAACTAATCAGATGCTATCATTTCTCTATTGCCTTTTAGAAAATGATAGACAGCATCAGACTGCTTGCTACAGTATGGGCAGCATCATCAATTCTCTGTTTTAGAAGCTTTAGTAAATTTACCCCTAAGACTGTAGAGCAATTTAAACATGGATGGGTTAGACCTAAAGATATCCTCACAAAGAACTAAGGATCAAATATGGTTTGAGGTAACAAAATGGTAAAAAAGAGGCAGACTAGGTGGGCCAAATGGCTCTTTTCTGCCACAAAATTCTATGTTTCTATGTTAAAGTACTTTTGCTAATAGGATACCAGCCTAAATGTGCTTTAAAAAGAACATGGCAAAAAAAAATAACACAAATAAACATAAATGTTTGCAAAACTTTCTATTCTGAAACATTTTAAAACATGTTTTACATATAATATGAATATATACAATTAACACCCAACCAACAACAATAACAACAACAATCAATTGACAATATTGTACATAGCAAATCTATTGTAATGCTAGCATACAGAATAAAACAGTACAGTATCAAATACCTAAAGAAAAATGAGACAGTAATTTGTAAATTATTGTGGAAGCTTTTGCAGTGTGAATGAATGGAGTATAATGTCCCTCCAATATTATGGCTCATCTCATTACACATTATGACTAATGATGCTATTCACCTTGATCTGATTTCAACATAATTATCATTATGGATTTACCACATAACTGGTTAGCTGAAACATTACCTTTTCCTAAACCTTAACAGGAGATAATGAACAGGAAGTGAAGGATTTAATGAAAATGCATGTCACCACGGATTTTATATTAAATGCATTTGGGACAGTTGAAATACATTTTGCAGCATGCTTTCCTCTTCCTTTTGTCTGAGACATTCACATTGCCAGTACATTATGTAAAATACTTATTATTAAAATGGATCTTACAGTATGTACTGTTTTGTTTTCTATGTGTCCAAAATTGCATATGTGAGGCATAGATAGCTATATACAGTATACACATGAGTTTAAATCATTGCGGCAAGTACAATATGCACACCTGAGCCATAACTAGACATTTGGTGCCCTGTGCCGTAGAGAGAATTGACGCACCCCCCCATTTTTCCAATAGGGACATAAGGTGCATGCCTCATGGGGAACAAGCGTGACAAGATTGATCCCAGAGAAAGCCCATGCTAAGATGCCCTTCCCCACATTATGTATGTATGTATGTATGTATGTATGTATGTATGTATGTATGTATATATATATATATATATATATATATATATATATGTATATATTACACACACATTTATAGACCACTGCAAGAAAATGGATTTGGACACAAATCCTCTTTATACCACATTCATGCACTTACAGTAACTTGAGAGCTTGTTGTTTTACAGCTACAACACCCTTAATTAAATAACACATTTCAATATATGGCCATACTCAGGATTCAAACCTATAATCTGTTGATTTCTAATCAAACACCCTACTCAATAAGTTACTTGATCCTGCATAAAAACTATGAACACTATATGAAGCTACTGGCAATTTGTAAAAAAAATAATCTGCATTGTAATTGAGCAGATCTATGTAGTGTGGAGCCACACATCCAATCTCTTGCAGCCGCACACTACATAGATCTGCTCAACAGCAATGCTGATCATTTTTACACAAAGTAAAAGTTAAGCTTCAAATAGAATTCTCTTGCTTAGAATTATCTACCTTTCATTACAAGGGCAGATAGTCTAATTAATAGATTTTCTGGCTGCAATGCCACAGGCAATGGGTTTGAATCCCAGGTATGTCAGCATCCAGTGGCGTGCGGTGAGGTCAGTGGCTGGTGAGGCATGCCCGCTAAAGCCGCCCCTATGGCCGTCGCCAAAGGCAGAATTAGCCCTCATGGGATCCTAAGCATGACACCAATTTGGGGCCCCTTTCCACATACAATCCATAGCACTATATCCTGTCATCACAGCGCCTGGCTGTGTCTGCTGTGCTTGTGTCTTCTTCTACCTGCACTACTGCAGTAGGGGCAGATTCCAAAGCTTCCTCTCAGGCAGCATGGGGACAGACTCTGCTCACCCCAATCCTCCGCCAGCAGAAGCAGGTCTCCCAGCAGCTGCGCTGCTGCTGGGAGAGCTGCTGCTTGTGGTGGAGGCTGGAGATGAGCAGAATCATCCCTGAACAGCAGCACCAGCAGGTTTGGATCTAGACTTTTCTTTAAGGACATAAGCCTGCTGTGAGAGGATTGTGTTGCAGTTTGGAGTGAAGAAAGCCAAAAGGAGCCAAGAACAGGGTCAGGCTGCAGGCAGGGAGGGTTAGGGGGGTTGGAGATTAGGGTTAGGGTAATAACCTAACAGTTGTCGGGATCCTGCACGTCAGGATGCCGCTGTCGGTATTCTGACCGTCGACATCTCAAGTGCCAGGATCCCAATACCATCCCTCACATTTACTGTATGTCACACATATATACAGGGGGCAACTATTAGTCTATTACATTTGTGGATGCAGCAGTCCCTGATGTCTGCACGCCCACCTTGCTCCTTAAACCGGTGGAGAATGGTGGCAAAGCTGATCACTCGCCTCCAGCATAATAATCTCAAATCATCTATCACTCTCCTGTATAGGGACCACAGGCTATCCCACCTCTCCTTCAATCTGTATAATGGAGACACCACTTTACATCTACTTCCAAAAACATCATCACTGCTGACCCTTCCCAGAGTAACAGTACCACCTACT
The DNA here is from genome assembly GCF_028390025.1 of Pseudophryne corroboree. Lineage (NCBI taxonomy): Eukaryota > Metazoa > Chordata > Amphibia > Anura > Myobatrachidae > Pseudophryne > Pseudophryne corroboree. Next base: position 272,818,602 of record NC_086450.1, on the reverse strand, counting down.
TTTATCTACCCTTCCGCCCCCCCCCCCCACCCCCCCTGTGTAGCAGAACCATTCCTATAAATCAAACCCTCCATAGTCAGGCAGCACCACACAATCTATCTCTCCATTTCAGGTGTTTCATTTCCATTTAACTATTCCCGTAACCCACTCCACACTGCCAGTACACAGACACTCCTCTGACACCCGAACACAGTGTTCAGGTAGAACAGGCCATCCCAAGCCCCTCCCCCAATAGACTGTCAGCTCCTCAGAGTAGACAAGAATGATATATGGCCCACTGCTCCTCTCCGCCGCAGCTGCCATCCGCACACCCGCCGCATCACCTTTACCTTGTTCCAGATCAGGGTATCTTCGACTCAGCGTCAGGAACCCGCAGGTGACTGAATGAGGACAGGCACCAATAAAATCGTCCAGGTGTGTGAGGAAATATCTGGGGGGATGGTTGCTTGCTCCTACTCCCTGGCACATTTCAAGTGGTCCAATTGTGTGCAGGTCACCACAACCCACTTCTTCCAGTCCCAATTTCTCCGTCCTCACACAAAGGCTGCCCACGCCCTGCCAAGGCCAGCCGACAGTGAAGACAAAGCACATACGGAGGAAAAGGGCTGGGTGGATATCAGGGGCGGATTGGGATGGGAAACCAACCTGGGAATTTTTTTAAAAGCAGCCATAATGGGGGGGGGGGGGGGGTTGTGGAGGAGGTCATGATCACTCCTCATAGGGCCTGATTCTAAGTTGGGCACAGTTTCGGCATTTCCTGCATTTTTTGCTGCAGTTTATGACTTTATGTTGATGCAGCTACAATGCCCTCCCCTGGTGTGCATAGGTGCAACCCAATATACATTTATTTGAATAATATACCACCTATCCATGGAGTACTGCCTTGTTTATTCACAAAGAGTGGACTGCTATGTGTCATGGAGGATTCTTCTCTATATGTCTATATGGAGGGCACCCTGGCATAAGTCTGTTTTCATCCAGAGCGCTAAATGTCACAAATTTAATCAGACCATGCCCAGGTGTCCCCCAGAGACAAAAAATCATCCAAGACATACGTAATGAAAGATGGCCCTCTCAGGACCTCCAAATGAAGAATAGCGAGACAATTTATGTCAGCTTGTTCAACGTTTTAGTTGTGGGTTATACAGATTCTTCATTTGGAGGTCCTGTGAGTGCCGTCTTTCATTATGTATGTTTTGTATATATGTGCGTGTGTGTGTTTAAATATATAAATAAATATATCCACATATGTATAATATATTTATATGTATAAATCATCATAAAATATTATATATCTGCTCATCCTCCCCGGTGCAAAAGACACTTAGGTCCTGACTCAGAGGTGCGCACAAACTCCATAGTGACTGTGAATTCATATGCAGCGGATCTGTGAAAATCAGCAAATATCGCTGCTGCAGGGCTATGTATTTAGACACCCAATGACGGCCACTCTAATATACCTACAAAGACGTAGCTTTGGATGCACATCTTCTCGGCAACCTTCAGCCACCAACAAATGCTCTCTGTCTATCTGCGTCCAAGTCATCACTGCAACTGCCACCAGTAATCTGAACTGGAGCGTGTGCAGTCCCAGACACATATCCCAGCTGTGCAAACATCAGCACTGTGTTCACCTCTCAATCAGGCCCTTATATCCTCAGCGGTTGTGTGCTCCTAGGCCGTAATATAGTTCCGTCCCTCCCTGATCATATCACTACTCAAATGTAAATAATACATATGTGGTCTGTTTAGCGCCATATTGTTTGAAACCGTCCCATTTTGCGCTCTTACAACCTTATCAAATTATACACATTGCCCCCTAATAACGCTGCAGTGTACATAAGCCCTCATAGTACACAGAGTACCACTCAGTATACACAGCCTGCCCAATTACCCCTCAGTACACACAGTGCCTACCATGGTACCCCTTCAGTATTCACAACAGCCCTCTTGATACCTTTCATTATATACACAAAGCCCTCCACCATACTCCTCAATATGCACAGCTCCATGGCTTTCCCCAGTACACACAGGGCCACCATATAACCCCTAGTTTATACAGCACCCCCATATTACCCCTCAATTCACAGTAAACCCATATTAACCCCAAATACACAGCACTTTCATATTGCCCCCTCCAGTACAAAGTGCCCTCCCAATTCACACACTGCCCTCCTATTACCCTCCAATACACAAAGTGAAGTGCACCCATATTAACCCCCAGTACCTCATATTACCTCACAAAGTGCCTCCCAGTCCACATAACCCCATATTACCTTCCAGTAGAGTGTCCCCATGGTACCTGCTTTTTTCTTTCTCATGTAAAAAGCACAGGGTTTCGGGAGCAAGGAGAGTGTGGTGAGGTGAGGTGACAGAGGCTGGGACACTTACAAGGATTGAGGGCTGTAAAACATTGTCCAACAGCTCTGATATGTGTGGCGTCCTCGGCTAGGTCGGTAATTTTCTTTATTTTGTTAGCAACATAGGCTCATATCCGCGCAGCTGCCGTGGAAAAGCCGCGAGTCCAGCAGCAGGAGAAGCCTGCAGTCAGGAAAGGTAGGGGGCGGAACCGTGCGTTGTGGCCGTAGAGTCTGTGCTGCTGCAGTGCACAGCCCAGTTACTAGACATCTCCGGCAGCGGCCACTACCTCCGCTCACGGCCACGGGAACAGCTCAGAGAGCATTGCCCCAAGTGCGACGCCCGCCCTATCCATGTGTGACAACGTCTATTGATAAGAGAGGGGGGCTGTCCCAGATGCAAATTGGCCCGGTATCCCGGCAACCCAAATCTGCCCCTGGTGAATATCCAGGGACATGGGAGAAGTGACTGCGCCAGATCCCTGCAAGAAGTGCCAGGTTGAGGGGAGCAGCGTAGGGTCTGCCCGGAGGAATGGACGCGGAAGCCAAGCTGCAGGCCGGTGATCGAGTCAGCAAAAAGTAGGCTGGACCCCAGGGAGAGATGAGAATTTGGTGCCCAATGATATTTGCCTCAGCAACAGAGGCGTGCATTCATATGGGCTGAAAGCACGCCCCTGTCACTGAGGCACTTATGCTAGTACCGCTTATACTGCTTTTTTTAATGGGCTTTTACAGCCCTCTCCTTGGCCCCGCCCCCCGCTTCCTTCACTTTATCATTAGCTGCGGGAGGCACCGCTCTCGGTGCCTCAAAAACACATTTAAACCTCTTGTATAATGTAAAAATGATTACAGTAATATAAAGCGTATACTTATGACACAGAGTATATGTCATAAGTATCTTCTTTGTATTATTGTAATCATTAATGACAGGGGAGGCACTGCCTCCCCTGCCTCCCCTGACTGCACGTCCCTGTCAGCATCTTGAAATGTAATAAAGGACAGTATGTCTAAATAACAAAAAAATCTCAACTTGAGATGAATGTTGTATTGGTATTAGCAACAGAAGGGGTCAGGATAGGACATGGGGGCGGTCAGGAGATACTGGGCTTCAAAAAGGGGAGAAGCTGCAAGTAAAAGTAATTAAAACATATAATTGACAAGTGCCGCCAACAGTGCCCCCTATCCTGCAACACTATGTGCGGTGCCCTCTCCGCACACACCTAGTTACGGCCCTGATGCACACCATATCATATCAGAGTAATACAAATAACGTCAAAACCTCTTTACCATAAGGCTACATTTTCATTGACAAACTGTGGCCCTCCAGCTGTTGAGAAACTAAACATCCCAGCATGTCCTGACACATTTTTAGCATTCTCTGAAAGCAAACTGTGTCAGGGCATGCTAGGATATGTAGTTTCACAACAGCTGGAGGGCCGCAGTTTGGACATGCCTGACTTAGGGGCTATTTCAAACCTGATCGCTGCTGTACGTTTTCGTACAGTGGGTTATCAGGTCTGAACTGCGCATGCATACGCACCGCAATGTGCAGGTGCGTTGGTCCGCAGCGATGAGGAGCATCGGGCAGCGACGGGATGGTGTGAAAAAAGCGATCGCACCAGCAATCGCAAGAAGATTGACAGAAAAAGAGGATTTGTGGGTGGCAAGTGACCATTTATAGGGAGTGTCCAAATAAACACAGGAGGGACCAGGCAATTTGTGGGAGGATTCGTGACGTCAGCTCTGGCCACGATCATCGCAGTGGCTGATTAAGTCCTGAGCTGTGCACAGTGGTGCAAGTACAATAAATGTCTTATAGGTACTGTGTGTGTGCGCCGAGGGCGAGCGCACCAAAAAATGGGTGTGACCAAATGCCACATGGGGCGTGGCTAATGACAATGGGTGCGTGATACACATATGGGGGGGCAGCAGATACACATTTGACCGCAATAGTGCCAGATACACATTGCCCCACAGTGCCAGATACACATTGCCCAACAGTGCCAGATACACATTGCCCAACAGTGCCAGATACACATTGCCCCACAGTGCCAGATACACAAATGCCCCACAGTGCCAGATATACATTGCCCCACTGTCACGATCCTAGGCACGGCGATTCCCCAGATATGCCAATCTGCGAATCCCTGCCACGTGACACCACTACTGGATACCTGAGCACGTGTGTTAATTTCACAAAATCACTGCCACCAGCCAAAGTACAAACGTTTAGGGTATGACCCAAGGCAAACTTATGGCTTTTGCCTGCACCTAGAATTATTAATATTTTGGTAGCGTCTCTCAGAGAGTTGGGTTGGATACACAACAAAAACCCGATCTAAAATTAGATTATTTAATTCAAGTAAAACACTTCAAAGCTTATGTTACAGAAAAAAGATAAAAAGTCAAAGTCACAGCAGAAAGACAACTTTAAGAAAATAAAAATAGAGATAAACCCACCGATCCTAGCACGCATGCACAGTAGAACGATGAGGTGAAGTGAAGCCGCTTTGGATATATCGGAACATTACAGAGCCAGAATGTTCTCCTGACCCACTTCTTTGATAATGGACATTTTGCAGCCTGTGTTCCTCCTATTTAAAACTCAGGCTCCTCTTCAGCCCCCCTCCCCCTGGATGGTTGATTTTAACCTTTTCCAGATCATAGTTAATTGTGTAATTCAACTGTAACATGGGGTCTCTTGGTCATATACGCAGGGGCTGGCTAATTACTCTTCCCCTTCCTTTTGAAGCTGGGCAATCAGCTTTATCAATCATACTAAGACACTTATAGCTGGCTGAAGGAAGTTTTTTAATCATCTTCCCTAGCCAGCATGTCTTTCTGGTCTCTCTGGTGACCCCCTGGGGTCAGGAAACAACCTGTTGGGAGATACACAAGCCAGTTGAGAAAACACATTTCAGGCCTGACCTGCGTTTACTTTTAGATCTCAGCTCTGATTCTGGGGTAAGTAAACTAAACTAAATTACACACCTAAGCAGTCAGTGTGTCTCTGTGTTCTGTGGCTACAATGAAATGCCAGCAGATCAATCAAGCTTCAACCATTTAACATGCGAAGACCATTATCACATACTGGTATATTGATACATCAATTGTAATAATACAAATTTCAATCATGCTCATTTCGATGTAACCCAGATGCATTGGCATCACATCCATTGATACGTCACACGGATATCGTCTATATCATCTATATGTATCATCTATATTGATATCACACTACTTATTAACAGGCCTATTCCTACTTGAAATAGCCTGGATCATGACACCTCCCACTTTAAGATCAGCAAGGGAGCAGTGGTACATCAGTCTGAAGTCTCCTATGACCTTTTTACACAGGATTTATACATATCCACACACAGGGCATTTGCAGACATTGATCAATACAATATTATTTGCAGTTATGCACGTTCTGGCGTCAGAATGGCGTCCAATCATGACACCCACAGTGCCAGATATACATTGCCCCACAGTGCCAGATATACATTGCCCCACAGTGCCAGATGCACATAGCCCCACTGTGCCAGATACACAAATGCCCCCACAGTGCCAGATACACAAATGCTCCCACAGTGCCAGATATACATTGCCTAACAGTGCCAGATACACATTGCCCCCAGAGTGCCAGATATACATTGCCTCACAGTGCCAGATACACAAATGCCCCCACTGTGTCAGATATACATTGCCCCCAGTGCCAAATATGCCCCCAGTGCCAGATACATATATTCCCCCAGTGCCAGATATGCCCCACAGTGCCAGATATGCCCCCAGTGCTAGATACAGAAATGTCCCCAGTGCCAGATACACATGTCCCCCCCAGTGCCAGATATGCCCCCAGTGCCAGATACAGAAATGTCTCCACAGTGCCGGATACAGAGATGCCCCCAGTGCCAGATACACATCTCCCCCCAGTGCTAGATACAGAAATGCCCCCACAGTGCCAGATATGCCCTCAGTGCCAGATAGAGAAATGCCCCCAGTGCCAGATATACATGTCCCCGCAGTGCCATATATGGCCCCAGTGCCAGGTACACATGTGCCCCCCTTCCCCTGCTGTTTACCGCGCTGCTGTTGTCCTGTGTGTGAAGGGTGGAGAGAGCAGCGTGAGCCTCTCCTGCCACTCAATCTGCGGCAGCGGTGGGGGTGTCTACCTTCAGATAGGAGCCGTTCCGTGAGCCAGTCAAAGCTCGCGATCCGGCAGCCAATCAGAAGCCTTGGCTACCGGTCCGCGAGCTCTGATTGGCTCACGGGCCAGCGCCGACTTAAAGGTAGACACTGAGGGGCAGGAGAGGCGCATCCTGCGCTCTCCTCCCCTCAAGCAGCAGCGGCGTGGTGAGCAGCAGCGGAGGAAGGGAGCGGCGGCCTGACGGCTGTGGGTATGGCATACCCACGGCTAAATTCTCAAGGATATGCCATAACCGTGCATACCCACCCTCTTGCACCGTTGGCTGTGCATAGACTGCACAAACTGCTGTTTGTGCAACTCTCCTGCACATGCGATCACACACCTGCACAGCGAATTCCCCCTCCCCCTGTAGGCGGCAATTACCTAATCGCAGGAATGCAAAAAACACACCGTAGTGATCAGGTCTGAATTACACCCTTAATCCGACCAACTTTTCTGCTGCAGGTCCCGTTAGTTGCCCTATATTGGCATGGAGACAGCAAGACAAAAAGGTTGGAAAAGCTTTCTTTTATTTGTTTTTCAATAGGGTCACTATTAGACTTATTCTCTAAAGGGGACACTTAGTGATTATGTACTAAGGGAACATTAAAAGGTTATTGTTCACTAAGGAGACACTATTTTATCTTTATTCAGAGATGGGGGGACTATTAACTCTACTCAGTAGTGGTGACAGTTCGCACGCAGTGGTTTTTCGCTGCGGTGCGAACGGGTGCGGAATGCACATGCGCGGGGTCACCGCGGTTACGTCGTGGCTTCCGAGGGGAGCGGTCGCAGCGGCGACCACTAAGAAGCTTGACAGCAAGGAGGCATGGATGGGCGTCATCGGACCGTTGGAGAGCGTTTTCGGGGAGTGGTGAGTGAAACACAGGCATGTCCAGGACAACGGAGGGCAGAGGAGTGACGTCAAAGCCGGCCCCATCATCACTGGATCCATCGCACAGGGTAAGTATGTCCTGGACTACTCTTGTTTTGCTTGATTTTTTTTTTTTAGCTTAACAGGGCTGCACAAGCGATCGCAGCCCTGCTAAGCTAAAATACATTCCCCCATTGGCGTGGACTGTTGATCGGAGCAGCAGCTAAAAGTTGCTGGCTGCGATCAACTCGTAATAACCACCAGTATGTTTTATGTATTTATTACAAGCTGTTCTACCCATTCTTTGCACAGGAGGTTCTGTTTTTCACAGTTGTAAATATAAATGAGTGTTAAAAATTTGGCAAATCTATAGAGCTGTAAATTTGAGACGTCTTAATGTAAGTAAATATTAATCCATTGCTCGTGGCGTTACCCGAGGAGCACCTGTAGCAGATACGGTAAAAAGTGACAAGACCATTTTTGTAGTTTATTAAATTGTACACACTGAGGGTGCAATCCAAATTTTGATCCGATTGTCCGTTTGCCCATTATCGTGCACGCAACACGCATCGGTAATGATGTCATTATTTCAACCTCCTTTTATCTTCTTAGGGGAGGTTTATTAAAATTCTAATTACATAGTATTCCTATTTCAAACCTGCAGAATATCTATATTAAATTTAATCTTCCTAATTTATTGGGAAGTGAGAGAATTAGTGATGAGTCAGTGAGTGAGGGAGGGCTGCTGTTCTACCCGTTCTTTGCACGGAAGTTTCTGATTTTCACAGTTGTAAATATAAATTAGTGTCAAAAATTGGGTAAATCTATAGAGATGTAAATTTTAGATGTCATAATGTAAGTAAATATTAATCCATGGTTCTTGGCGTTACCCAAGGAGCAGATATGGTAAAAAGTGACAAGACCATTTTTGTAGTTTATTAAATTGTACGCACTGGAGTTGCAACCCAAATTTTTATCCAATTGTCCATTTGGGCGTTATCATTCACGCAACTCAAGCCACGCATGGGTAATGACGTCATTATTTCAACCCCCTTTTCATCCCCTTAGGGGAGGTTTATCAAAATTTTAATTACATAGTTTACCTATTTCCCTATTGATTACCTATGGTAAATGTCAGCTTTCTAACATCGGGAAGTAAGAGAATTAGTGATGAGTCAGTCAGTCAGTGAGTGAGGGCTTTTGCATTTTTAGATAGATGATAGATAGATAGATAGATAGATAGATAGATAGATAGATAGATAGATAGATGATAGATAGATAGATAGATGATAGATAGATAGATAGATAGATAGATAGATTGATTGATTTTCTTAACAGTTTAAGCAAATTCCTATTTCCATGGTACCAAGGCCGATTAAAAGCACTTGGTCCTTGAGCTACAAATGTTCAAGGGCCTACTGTGAGAAGGGGAAGAGCTGTGACCAGTGCTATGTGGATGTGGCCAGAGCCATGTGGGTGTGTACACACCCTAAATTATTACCTCACTGTTACTGTAAGTACATCAAAAACTAGAAAAACAATTTTAATACTCATGATTTCTGTTATGCACACCAGTGCCTGCAGGAAAGTACTGGTGTCAGAACTGTTATGCACTCCAGTGTCTGCAGGAATGTACTGGTGTCTGAACTGTTATGCAAAACAAATGGACTCACAGACAAACTGGGGAATATGACATAACGTACACAGAAGGTAATAGGGCAACAAAACACACACAAAGTGAACAGAGAAGCCCAGAGGCTAAGGAACTGGGTATCTCCCTTGTATTAGAACTGCACAGATGGAAAAAGCAAGATGTTGTGTTTTAATACGTAGAGAACCCGAAATGCTGTTGCTAAGGGCAACAGCAAAACCCTAAAGGGTTACCAACGGGTGTGGCAGCAAACTCCTTGGTCAGAGATGGAATGATAGACACAAGGAGAGTCTCCACAATCCTATTTCTCACTTGCAGTGCACAGGTTTTAGCTTACTGCCACTAAACTGACCCCTGACACCTAGCACAGTGAGACAGGATTAGACAGGCAAGTCTTAGAATACAGCCGCAAACTTGCTAAGTTCACAGAGTAGTAACAGAACCCCAGCAAGCCAAACGACTGACTCCAGTCTTACTGCTAGGTCTGGACTGGCAGAGTGTAATACCAAATCCCCAGGCCTATTTGCAGTAAGCAACAAACAAATACAAAGCTACACAGTACTGGCTAACTTTCATGAACTGACTAACCAACAAAGATTCAGCAGCATCTGCTTACCCTGAAAAGAGGCCTTATAAAGCAGGTGCTGTCCACGCCCCACTCAGACCTCACAGACTGTGAGCACAAAAACCAGCACCGGATCCCCTGCCGTGCACAGAGCCTATAACCACTGCACAGCAAAAGACCCGAACCGGAGTATCAGCTGCGCTCAGGTTACTTCACTAGCACTTGTCTCCCGGTTGCCATGACGACGTGGCAGCACAGGGCAGGAGACCCTAACAGTACCCCCCCTCTGACGAGGGGTCAAAGAACCCCTACCACCGGGTTTATCGGGGAACTGCGAGAAGAAAGAGCGTATCAGTCTGGGGGCATGAAGATCACAACTGCGCACCCACGACCGCTCCTCCGGGCCATACCCCTTCCAGTGCACCAAAAATGACAGCCGACCCCGAACCACCTTGGAGTCAAGAATCCTTTCAACAACAAACTCCCTCTGGCCACGTATCAGAAGAGGGGAAGGTCTTCCACTGGAAGAAGGATTACTAATCGCCCGTTTTAAAAGGGAACAATGAAATGTTTTATTGATACCCAAAGAACGGGGCAGATCTAACTGAAATGCCACCGGATTGATAACCCTGGTGATCTTATAAGGGCCGATGAACCGGGGCCCTAACTTATGAGATGGCTGTCTCAACTTCAAATTCTTGGTAGACAACCAGACGAAGTCTCCTAATTTGAAGCTGCAGGGTCTTTTCCGCTTATCAAAAACCCTTTTGGTCACTAATGACACAGACACAAGGGCTTTCTTCACTTTCCGCCAAATACCTCTAAGGACCGAAACCACAGAGGAACCACCAGGCGTGGAGTCCAGGGGGTCAAAAGAATTGGCCTTAGGATGATGCCCATACACACAAAGGAAGGGAGAGATCCCTGTAGCAGAGTGAGCCGCGTTGTTATAGGCAAACTCCGCCATGGACAGATGAGCAACCCAGTCAGTCTGACACTTGGAGACATAACACCTGAGGAACTGCTCCAAGGACTGGTTCACCCTTTCAGTCTGCCCATTAGACTGCGGATGGTAGCCTGACGACAAGCTGACAGAAATCTGGAGATCGGAACAAAATGCCCTCCAGAATTTGGCCACAAACTGGGATCCGCGGTCAGAGACCACATCAAGTGGCAACCCGTGGAGACGCACAACATGCAGCATAAATAATTCAGACAGGCGTCTGGCTGATGGCAGCCCAACCAGTGGAACGAAGTGCGCCATCTTCGAAAACCTGTCAACGACAACCCAGATGGCTGTCATCCCCGAGGATTTGGGCAAGTCCACCACAAAATCCATTGAAATGTGGGTCCATGGCTTAGATGGGATAGAGAGTGGATGTAATGGGCCAACAGGAACCCCTCTAGGAGTCTTATTTCGGGCACAGATGTCACATGCCCGAACCCACTGATCCACATCCTTAGCCACCGAGGGCCACCACACCGCCCTAGATAGCAACTCCCGAGTTCTGGCAATACCCGGGTGACCTGCCGACTTCTTGGCATGGAATTCCAGGAACACTCGCTGTCTTAACCTAGGAGGCACAAACAAAAGACCTACCGGAAGGTCTGGAGGAGCCTGCTCCTGTGCTCTAAGGACTAATGATAAGAGGTCCTGGGTAATGCCCACTTTAATACATGATGGGGAAACAATGGGCAACGGCTCCTCGGTGGTCTCCTGGATTGGAGCAAAACTCAGCGAGAGCGCATCAGCCTTGATGTTTTTTGACCCAGGGCGATATGTTATCAAAAAATTAAAGCGAGCAAAAAACAAAGCCCATCGTGCCTGCCTGGCATTGAGACGCTTCGCTGACTCTAAATATGCCAGATTCTTATGGTCAGTGAGAATTGAGACCACAAACTTAGCCCCCTCAAGCCAGTGTCTCCACTCCTCGAGTGCATCCTTAATAGCCAACAATTCCCGGTTACCCACGTCATAATTCATCTCGGCAGGCGAAAATTTACGGGAAAAGTAAGCACAGGGATGAAGGCGATTATCAGACACTCCCATCTGAGAAAGCACTGCCCCAATACCCATCTCAGAGGCATCCACCTCCACCACAAAAGGACGCTCTGGATCTGGGTGTCGCAGCACCTTGGCCGAAACAAATGCCCTTTTGAGACGGGCAAAAGCCGCTTTAGCCTCACAAGACCAGTGAGCAACATCCGCCCCTTTCTTAGTGAGTGCCACCAAGGGCGCCACTATAGACGAAAATCCAGCGATAAATCGTCTATAAAAATTCGCAAAGCCCAGGAAACGCTGAAGCGCCTTCAAACTAGTGGGCTGCACCCAATCCAGGACTGCCTGTACCTTGGAACCCTCCATTTGGAAACCTTCTGGGGAGATAATATATCCTAGAAATGCGATTTGCTGAACTTCAAATTCGCACTTCTCCAGCTTCGCCCCAAGCCGGTGGTCTCTGAGTTTCTGGAGGACTAAGCGTACATGCTTCCGATGTTCCTCCAGGGAATGGGAGAAGATTAGGATGTCATCTAAGTATACAACTAAGAATCTATCCAAATATTCCCTGAGCACATCATTCATGAAATCCTGGAAGACTGCCGGGGCATTACAGAGCCCAAAAGGCATCACCAAATATTCATAATGCCCTGAGTGGGTATTAAAGGCAGTCTTCCATTCATCCCCCTCTCTTATTCGGATTAGATTGTACGCACCGCGTAGGTCAATCTTAGAAAAAATGGTGGCAGTACGAAGCTGGTCAAACAAGACCGAAATGAGAGGCAGTGGGTATGAGTTTTTAATCGTGATACGGTTCAATTCCCTGAAGTCGATGCAGGGTCGCAACGAACCGTCCTTTTTACCCACGAAGAAGAACCCCGACCCAACTGGAGACTGTGAAGGTCTGATAAATCCCTTAGCCAAGTTCTCCTGAATGTACTCTGCCATAGCCTGAGTCTCAGGACGTGGCAGGGAGTACAACCTGCTCTTGGGAAGCTTAGCATTTGGCAACAAATCAATGGCACAGTCATAGGGGCGATGGGGAGGTAGTACCTCTGCAACTTTTTTGGAGAACACGTCCGCAAAATCTGCATAACACCCTGGCAATCCTGGCAAACTTAGCTGCGAGAGCCTGACTGGAAGGCTCAAGCAACTCCTGAAACAATCAGTACCCCAACTAAGAATCTCCCCAGAGACCCAGTCAAATTGAGGATTGTGGGCCCTTAACCAGGGTAACCCCAACACCAATGGGGCAAAAGTACAGACAGTCACATAAAAGGACAATTTTTCAGAGTGTGTGGCTCCAATAAACAAAGAAATCTGGCTAGTGCAAGAGGTAATTTTACCTTGGGATAATGGTTCCCCGTTTAACCCACAAATCTCAATTTCCGATGCCAAGGGTACTAAGGGAACAGAGTGTTTCAGGGCGAATTGGCGGTCCATAAAAACCCCGTCAGCCCCACTGTCCACAAAGGCCTCAGTCTTGACAGTTTGACCGAGGATCTTCAAGGTCACCGGAATGATAAAAGTCTTCTTGGGAAATTCTGACTTCTGGCCTGACAGGATATTTCCCATCACCCTCAGGCCCTGAAGTTTTCCGGCTTTTCTGGGCATGATACTACCACATGACCTTTATTCCCACAGTACAAACACAACCCCTGCTGTCTCCTCCGCGTCTTCTCACGCGAGGAGAGGCGGGTAGCCCCAATCTGCATAGGCTCCTCAGAAAATTCCTCGGAGTCTGAGGTTCCCTTGGGAAGGAAGGAAATCTCAGTCTCCCTTTCAAGCCTACGCTCTCTCAGCCGTCTATCCACCCGGATGGATAACTGCATGAGCTGATCCAAGCTATCAGGCAAGGGATATTGTACCAGTTGGTCCTTTATCTGGTTAGAAAGACCTCTTCGGTACTGGTGTCTCAGGGCTGGGTCATTCCACTGGGTATCATGGGCCAACCTCCGAAACTCCGTACAGTAAACCTCAACTGGCCTTCGCCCTTGCTTAAGGATCGAAATCCGAGCCTCGGCTGAGGCCGTCTTGTCAGGGTCATCATACAACATGCCCAGTGCCGTAAAAAAAGCATCAACACTTTTAAGCGACGGACAGTCAGGCTGCAACCCATATGCCCAGACCTGTGGGTCTCCTTGTAGCAAGGAAATCACTATGCCCACCCGCTGAATCTCCGACCCAGAAGACTGAGGCCTAAGCCGGAAGTATAGCTTGCAGCTCTCCTTGAAACAAAAGAACTGCGAGCGATCTCCAGAAAAACGATCCGGGAGATTTACTTTCGGCTCCTTAACCCCTGCAGGTGCTGCTGCTGCGGGAGCTCCGCCAGCAGCCTGGGAGGTGTGCATTTTAATGGACAAATCATTAAATTGTCGAGTCAGGACCTGCACCTGATCGACCACCTGTTGCAACGTATTTTGAGGGGTATGCTCCATATTCCCACAAAATTTCAACAGGAGTATTAGGCTGCTGAATATGTTATGCACACCAGTGCCTGCAGGAAAGTACTGGTGTCAGAACTGTTATGCACTCCAGTGTCTGCAGGAATGTACTGGTGTCTGAACTGTTATGCAAAACAAATGGACTCACAGACAAACTGGGGAATATGACATAACGTACACAGAAGGTAATAGGGCAACAAAACACACACAAAGTGAACAGAGAAGCCCAGAGGCTAAGGAACTGGGTATCTCCCTTGTATTAGAACTGCACAGATGGAAAAAGCAAGATGTTGTGTTTTAATACGTAGAGAACCCGAAATGCTGTTGCTAAGGGCAACAGCAAAACCCTAAAGGGTTACCAACGGGTGTGGCAGCAAACTCCTTGGTCAGAGATGGAATGATAGACACAAGGAGAGTCTCCACAATCCTATTTCTCACTTGCAGTGCACAGGTTTTAGCTTACTGCCACTAAACTGACCCCTGACACCTAGCACAGTGAGACAGGATTAGACAGGCAAGTCTTAGAATACAGCCGCAAACTTGCTAAGTTCACAGAGTAGTAACAGAACCCCAGCAAGCCAAACGACTGACTCCAGTCTTACTGCTAGGTCTGGACTGGCAGAGTGTAATACCAAATCCCCAGGCCTATTTGCAGTAAGCAACAAACAAATACAAAGCTACACAGTACTGGCTAACTTTCATGAACTGACTAACCAACAAAGATTCAGCAGCATCTGCTTACCCTGAAAAGAGGCCTTATAAAGCAGGTGCTGTCCACGCCCCACTCAGACCTCACAGACTGTGAGCACAAAAACCAGCACCGGATCCCCTGCCGTGCACAGAGCCTATAACCACTGCACAGCAAAAGACCCGAACCGGAGTATCAGCTGCGCTCAGGTTACTTCACTAGCACTTGTCTCCCGGTTGCCATGACGACGTGGCAGCACAGGGCAGGAGACCCTAACAATTTCTGGCGACTGTGTGAGCTACTGGGTGGTTGGTCATCATCAAGCTGCCATTATGAGGGGCCTATTTTTATGTGGAGGCCTGGAGCTATAGCTCCATACGCCCCATTTTAATCCGGACCTGCCTGGTACCCTTGGGCCATTAGCCCTACTCAGACATAGGTTGGATTTCTCTAATTGTGGAACCCAATCCTTTGTTTGACCCTACTCCTAGAAGACTAGACGCAAAGCTGAGCAGCACTGGACTAATATACAATGCAGTGTAACTAAATTTCCATCCAGTTTTTACCACGCAGTTTGTCCTAGGCCACATGTGGTTTGGAATCAACTGTGGCTGATTTAGAAATTGTAAAGTAATCACATATTGCCACAGATCACCAGCAGTTTGGGTTTTCGCTCTCCAAAACACAGGATAGTAAATCCAGCAACTTGGAGGTGACAACTGCAGTCAGCGATATGCGGCTGTTTCTAAACCACCAAACTATAGTCAGTCCCTCACATGGGTTCTTCAAGTATATTCTGCTTTCTCTGAGCAGTAGTAAACCAGTGGAAGAATAGGAGCCAGTATTGTAGTTGTATAAAAATATCTTTACTTGTGATATTAACAAAATCATGGAATAAGAATCACCCAAATAGGAGATCATGTGACCTGGTGTTAAATTTGATACAAAAATGGATTGATGCAGAGTGCGTACGATGGCAGTTTGTGTAGCATAAGTTGCATGATTTCAGACTTCCAAGAACAGTGAGAACACACATACTGTATGTGCTTATTCAGATTTGCAAGATTCAGCCACTTACTCCTTCTCACAGAGGTAAATGATAGAACAGTCTGAGTACAGTAGGGGTGTGCACACACAGTTTTGAAATGCTGCAAACTGATGATGACACATAAATATGTGCTCAAGGAAGCTTTATAATTTGTAGGTAGTCAGGGAAAGGTACAAAAAGCAGATGTTGATAAATGTCCCTGTTGCAATTGCCAGCTTGCAAATTCTTCACAGACATTGTTTAATGAGATCTTTATTGCTCTAACATATAATATATTTGTACAAAGACCTGTATATATTTTATTATACCTGACAGGTTTTAGGATGACTAATATCAAGGGGTAAATGTAATAAGGTGCGAGTAGCTGGAGGTGCTGGACTTTGGGCCAAATTCAGACCTGATTGCAGCAGCAAATTTGTTAGCAGATTGCAAAACCATGTGCACTGCAGAGGGGAGGGGGGGGGGGGGGGCAGATATAACGTGCAGAGAGATTTGAGTGGGGTGTGTTCAAACTGAAATCTAAATTGCAGTGTAGAAATAAAGCAGCCAGTATTTAGCCTGCACAGAACCAATATAACCCACCCAGGGCCGGTTTATGGGAGGGGCGATCGTCCCGGGGCCCCCACACACTGGCATAAGTACCATAGGTTCAAATTCATCGCTCTCCGAGCACACATTTGCCTGTTGAGCATCTGCGCAAACAGCTGCTGTCCTTTGTGTGCTGTAACCCTTACCCTAAATACTTTGGGACAAGAGATATCTGCATATTCTATTGTGGGACAATTACCGAATTATTGTGCCTCCACTCAAGCTATGTGTGGTGTTTAACTATAGTTAAGGCTTGCTTGAGTAAGCCTGGTCTCCTCACTTAGTGTATACTTCCTTTATAACCTAGATATACTACACAAGGGGGGTCATTCCGAGTTGTTCGCTCGCAAGCTGCTTTTAGCAGCTTTGCACACGCTAAGCCGCCGCCTACTGGGAGTGAATCTTAGCTTCTTAAAATTGCGAACGAAAGATTCGCAATATTGCGATAAGACATCTCTGTGCAGTTTCTGAGTAACTCGAAACTTACTCTGCCAGTGCGATCAGTTCAGTGCTTGTCGTTCCTGGTTTGACGTCACAAACACACCCAGCGTTCGCCCAGACACTCCTCCGTTTCTCCAGCCACTCCCGCGTTTTTCCCAGAAACGGTAGCGTTTTTTCTCAACACTCCCATAAAACGGCCTGTTACCGCCCAGAAACACCCACTTCCTGTCAATCACATTACGATCACCAGAACGAAGAAAAAACCGTGAGTAAAATTCCTAACTGCATAGCAAATTTACTTGACGCGGAAAATCGCTGCGATGCGAAGAAATTTACCGAGCGAACAACTCAGAATGACCCCCAATATACCTGTCTCTCTCTCTCTCTTCTTGGATCTTCAGATTAACTTCCAGACGGATCAGATGTATATGGTAAGTATAACAATTTTAATGTAAAATACCAAATGGATTAAACACACAGTAACAATTCACCATTAACATATTTACTTTTAAGTTATCAATCCCCACTAACCCTCTTATATTTGGCCTATACACAATACCTGCATGCAATACACAAAAATACCCTTTTTATGTAATACTCTTAGGTGTTAGAGTGACCCGGGTACTCTTAATGTGATAGTGCACTATAAGGGCCCATAAGATTCATAAAAATATCAGCAAGTGATACCAAACATTTAACATCACACTTTATTAATAACATCCACCTCTCCCTTTCAGTCTGTGGAAGAATTGCTTAACTCAGTACAGAATGTTATTGTAGCAATCACTTCCTTGTATAGTGCCACTTATGTTTCTCTTTTGTCTACTAAGTAAAAAGTATCTTTTTTTCTCCTGAGTAGCAAACATTAGCAAAAGGCTGGTTCCTTTCCACAATAAAAGTGTGTTTGCAGCTATACAATTCTATACTGAACTCCTTGGGAATTTGGCATTTTTTTTATCTCTGGCAGCTGTGCTCTTTTAACAAAACTGTACTCCTCTGAATTTCATAACACAAGTGTCCTCTCTATTCCTGCGAGGCTTAGATTTAAACTGTCTCTAAAGGGGGGTACACACGGAGAGATCCGTGATTAAAATCTAAGCAATCTGACTAGATTGCTTAGATTTTAAGAACGGATCTGTCGTGTGTATGTTCCCCAGCGATAGCGATGCACGGGGCTCGCCGGTGCTAGTTTGAGCCTGCATGCAGGCTCAATCTAGCGGGTCGCACACTTCAGCGCTGTGTGAAGGGAGTGTCCCCCCGTCACTCCCCCCCCCCCCCTCGCTCAGCACACATTGCGCTGTGCTGAGCAGGAGGAGTGATGGGTGCTGGGTCTGTGTTAAGATCACTCAGCACACATCTCTCCCGTCAGTACTGGCCTTTAGGCAATGTCCTGGTTAAAGGCACTAAATGAAATATATTCAAGGTCTCAGTTTATTTAAATCATTTGGCCTCTTCACAATTTACATATAATATAGCTGGATTATTGAGCAATAAAATATCCAATGTAGATGACTTCGGACTATCTCTTTACTATTAATCGATTCTGCTTTTATCTACTGTTTGTACATCATAGCTGTGCTCAAGGTCTCTGTCCCTAATAATCTGCTGGGCTGCTTAACGCTGCAGCGTCTCCTACACAAACAATGCTTTGTTGCTGACAACTGACAATTTTATATATATTTGTGCAGTACTAATATAATCCTTTGGCACAGCTCTACATATACATATGCATAGCCCTTTAGCACTCTCCATGTTCTCCTAATCTCCTATAATGGAGCTTTAACCAATGCTATACTATCCACATTAGGTTAATAATGTAATAAAATAGGATTCATCTGTTCTATATTTTGCTCATCTATAACAGTTGTCTGGCGCTAGAATAATCTGTCCCACTCCTGTCATAAATTAGCGTGATATTGCTGCTGGTGTACAGTGTTAGATGTAAGCAGTAGCGGCTCTTGCCATGGGCAAGCAGGATTTTTGCCCGGGGCAAGAGCTACTACTAACTGGGGTGGTAGCGGTGGTGGTTAGGAAAAGGTCCTCTCTCTCTGCGAAGGGAAACTAGACGTACAATGAGGTAGCATTTAGTTTTCCTTCGCGGAGAGGACCTTTCCTCGCTACTGGTGCCTGCCGTGCAGTGTGTCTGATGTCGTCATGCACCGCACGGCATTGTGGGAGCCGCCGGAGACAGAGGGCAGCAGCGGTCGGGAAGCAGGAGCGGGGCTGGTGAGAATTTTTTATTTTTGGTAAGCGGCGCTACTAGGGGCACAGTAATGGGGGCAAAACTAATGGGGGCACAACTACTGAGGGCGCAGTACTGGGGGCACAACTCTACAGGGGTCAAAACTACAGGAGTCAAAACTGACCACGCCCCTTTCTTATAAAGCAACGCCCATTCCCTACGAAGCCAAGCCCCTATTTTTGCGATGCACACTAGCCCATTTTGTCCTGTCGGGGGGGGGGGGGGCAAAGGAACCTTTCGCTCTGGGCACCACAAGGTGGATGTAAGGTAAGTAGCTGGTCAAATACTCTTACACCTCCGTCCACTGATGCTGCAGTAAGGGGCTCCCCCGACTCCTCCTCTCTGACTAACGGCAGGCGTCTCCTTCCTTGCTCAGCTCTGTGACTCTGCCTCTGATGGGAAGGGGTGGCTGAGCCGCTGCTGGTGTCGGTGTTGTTATGGCGCTGGCCACTCCCTCTTCCCTCCCGCTGCCTCTGCCGTTTAGCTGACTCTAGGTGGGAGGGCTCTCCGCTGCGTCACGCTTCCTCCCCCTGACCGCTGGGGAGACTGTCGTTGCGAAGCACCCCTTAGCACAGCGCGATCTCCTCCTCTCCATCTGGCACCTGCTGGCAGATACAGTACAGGCTCTGCTCCCTGCTCTCTGTACCCTGCCTCTCCGACTGCCCTGTTCTGGCTGCGTCATCTGTTTACAGCTCTAAAGCAGCGCTGTGGGCTCAGACGTGCACATTGACAGGGATCTGCAGACTGCCGTGCCACCGACGGGGAGCGCTTTTTGGGGGTCATTCCGAGTTGTTCGCTCGTTATTTTTTTCTCGCAACGGAGCGATTAGTCGCTAATGCGCATGCGCAATGTCCGCAGTGCGACTGCGCCAAGTAAATTTGCTATGCAGTTAGGTATTTTACTCACGGCATTACGAGGTTTTTTCTTTGTTCTGGTGATCGTAATGTGATTGACAGGAAGTGGGTGTTTCTGGGCGGAAACTGGCCGTTTCATGGGTGTGTGTGAAAAAACGCTACCGTTTCTGGGAAAAACGCGGGAGTGGCCGGAGAAACGGAGGAGTGTCTGGGCGAACGCTGGGTGTGTTTGTGACGTCAAACCAGGAGCGACAAGCACTGAACTGATCGCACTGGCAGAGTAAGTCTCGAGCTACTCAGAAACTGCACAGAGAAGTATTTTCGCAATATTGCGAATCTTTCGTTCGCAATTTTGATAAGCTAAGATTCACTCCCAGTAGGCAGCGGCTTAGCGTGTGCAAGCTGCTAAAAGCAGCTTGCGAGCGAACAACTCGGAATGACCCCCATTATTCTCTCCTTGGCTGCTGGCGCGCGATCCCTCCTGCCTTTCGTGGCCCCCCTCTTTCCCACTCTGCCCACGTGGGTGCCTATCTTATAGTCAGTCACAGGGACATTCTGGAAGCTCCTTCCAGCCCTGACTACACTATGTGAAACGCATACATATTAACCCTTAAGAAGCCACCCAAGTCATGTTTTCCTACATTTTAACTCACTGCACTTTGTACATTTACACTGTCATTACCTCCTATATTATTAATACACAATTACATTTTAATAAATAAACATTCTTTCTTATAAATTAATATACAGTACATATACAGTACATATATATATATATATATATATATATATATACACACATTTCTGCACATATACACTACACTACCATGAATTTTTCCTGTTCATATATCCTGAAATAAGTAATATGGCTACATATGCTGCTGAAAGGGGGAAAGAATGGCAGGTGTTGTGCCGCCCGTTGCTGCTGCCGTAGTTCAGTAGAGGCAGGGAAGAGTATGTTCCAGTGGGCTTTTCACGCTGACTGGTGAGGGTGCAGGGGTTCCTGCCGCCGCTGAGCTGGTGGACAAGGGTTTCTAGTGAGTGTGCAGTGGAGAGGAGGTTGGGGAGGTAGCGGCGGCAGGATAGTTGCACTGAATGTATTAGATGGATAGTTGGAGGGTGGGATTGGATGTATTGGTGTGCTATGTACTTCCATATACTGGTTGAAGGGGGGAGGAGTTTGTTGCATTCTCCCTATGCTGTGCCCTTCTCCTAGCCCTCCTTTGGTATTATATAGATGTGTGTGTGTTTCTCACAACTTCATTGCCCATGGGTCCCCACAAGCCTTAATCAGGCCCTGAACCCACCCAAATCTAACTCTCTCTGCACGTTATATCTGTGCCTCCTGCAGTGAACATGGTTTTGCCCGTCTGCTAACAAATTTGCTGCTACGATCAGATCTGAATTAGGCCCTTTGTGCGAGAATGTTTGTATTTTTATAAAAGCATTCCTTAACAAGGCAAAACTAGTTTGTTTTTACCTTGTAAATGATTTTAGCTTTAAAAATATGGACATTCTCAAACAAAGTCCCACACCTCCAGCTTCTCTCACACTTTTACATTTACCCTCAACTGTGCTTGCTGCAATAAAAATAATTTGTTACAAACATACAGTACTGTACAAAAGTTTTAGGCAAGTGTGGATAAAAATAGT